>NC_090935.1:797938094-799196219 GCF_040938575.1 Ambystoma mexicanum | reverse complement strand
TCAGTAATTCTTTCTTTGGCCTGCTTTGGGTTCATTTATTCAGTTTTACACAAAAGTCTGGTGGTTTTAAAACGCCGGCTTTCTGATAGTGGTGAGTACTGGTAATGCAACCATTTTTGAGATTTAAGAAAATGAATTCCCCACAGTTCTAGGTTGCTTTTGGCAATCAGCATTGCCATTCCTAATGGTTTCAGGCTACTGTGTGGGTAGTCCAATGGTGGTTTTAGGCAGTGCCCTTCTGTGTCCATAACATCGGCAAAAATGGGTGGCAGCCTTTTCTTCATGCATTTCCCTGGGCATTTTCTGGGAAGCTCTGGCCATCATGATGTTTTCAATGCCAGTAATGCACAGGTTTTTTTTTTTGGTAGGGCTCGGATGCATGGGTAAAAACATCCCACATAGGCACTGATCAGACTTGTCAGACTCCTCATTCTGTGCTGCCACAAATGATGTCAGGGTGGGATACTACTCAACTGACATACATTGGGGACCATTACATTTACTAAACTGACCATGAGGGCTTCCAACCCCACAGTAGCAACTCCTGAGTCCATCGGATTTGATTTGTGTAGTAGTCAGAACATTGTAGTGGATGTGGGGGAATGCCAACTAATACCCACAAGGTTGATCTTGACCCCACCAAAAGGAACCTATATCCAGCTAGTATCAAGATCCAGTTTAGCCTGGAGACATGGTTTGGATGTGGTAGCGGGAGTAACTGACCCAGGCTATTGGGGAGAGATACAAATTCTGCTCCATAATAATGGAAAGAAGGACTACCATGTAAAGGTTGGGCAGAAAGTAGCCCAGGGTATACTGGAGGCTGCCCTTTTTCCCAAACCCCCTGAGGTACAGGAACATGAGATTAGGTAGAGAGGTGACAAGGATTTTGAGGAAGCTGACAGATCCCATCACATTGAAGTTACCCCAACGGAAAATAAGATGCAACTGTTGCTGCAAAAATTCTTGGACCGGTGGATGATGACACTGAAGCAATCCTGGTCCTTGCATTCACACAACGGAATGACCCTGTTTTAGCCAAGGCTTTCCAGCAGGCCATGACTGAAGAATAAGGTAGAAAAAAAGAGGCCCATTCTTGCTTATAAAAAAGGGCTCCTCTACTGAGGAGATACCACAGTTGAGGGAGTCTAGAGAACTCAATTGGTGGTTCCTCAGAGTCACCACCACATTGTCTTGAAGATGGCACATGCCCATCTGACCTCCGGACACCTGGGCATGGCAAAACCCCAGAACCAGATAATACCAAGGTTCTATTGTCTGGGTATACATGTGGATGTTAAGAACGTCATTGCCACATGCACACCATGTCAGAAGACACCCAATGCCAATGTGCCACATGCCCCATTACAGCCCCTTCCGATTATTGAGGTCCCTTTCTTGAGAATAGGAATTCATATTTGGAGCCATCACAATTAGGAAACAGGTACATCTTAGTAACCATGGATTTCGTGACCCCTTGCCCTGAGGCATTTCACATGAAAAGTAATACCACACAACAAATACTGAAGTATTTGATCCCTTTCTTTTCCCAGGTGAGGTTTCCCAAAGAAATTCTAACCGACCAGGGGAACATGTTTATGTCAAAACTCATGGCGGAAATGAAACAAATCCTCCACATTGCCAGATTACGTACCTTTGTCTACCACCCACAGACAGATGGGTTGGGGGAGTGATTTAATCAAACCCTAAAGAATATGTGTAAGAAGTTGGTTGAGGCTGATGGCTCAGACTGGGATATAATGGTGTACTGGGCCCTTTTGCTATCTGTAAGCCTCCCAAGCTGCTTTGAGTTTCTCCCCTTTCAAACTCCTGTGTGGTCGGGACACAAGAGACGTCCTAGGTGTGCTCAGGGAAACCTGAGAAGAACATGAAGAAGCAGTCCTCCCCTTCTCACAGACGGCCAGTATCTAAAGGAACACATGGCCGTGGTCTGAGACCTCATGAAGAAGCATCTAGAAAAGCCACTGAGAGCTCAAAAGGTATATTATGATACAAATGTGGTAAAAAGGTAATTTTCTCATTTTCTACAGGCAGGTGGGGTTGACAGCAAACCCAGAAGAAATGCCACTTGACCCAGTCAGCAGTGAAATTATTTTTTAGAGAACAGCTTAGTAAGATCTCAAGTTGAGAAATTGAAGGCTGTTAGTGAGACTCCACCCCCTAAGAACAACAGGGACTTAAGTGCATATTTGGGCCTTGTTAGCTATTATTAGCGGTTTAGTCTGAATTACTGTAGTATAACATCTTGCCTGACCGATAAGCTAAAGCATGCTGAACCTCAGAAGTTACGCTGGGGAAAGCAAGACCAGGCCAGTTTTTCTACCCTCAAACACATCCTCTGCAACAAACCATTACTTAAAGTACCCAATTTCAACAAAGAATTAGTTTTGTAGATGGATACATCTAAGGTGGGTCTTGGAGCAGTCCTTTTGCAGGAGTATGATGGGGTAGAACATCGAGTCCTTTATACAAGCAGGAAATTATTTCCCAGGAAAATAATTATGCCACAATTTAATTAGAAGCCCTTGCCATTAAGTGGGCTCTAGGACATCTGCGATATTATCTCATGGGTCAACATTTCAAACTGGTGACAGATCACTTCCCCTTAACCTGACTCATTCTACGTAAAAACACTAACCCTTGCATTATGTATTGGTTTTTGAAATTACAACTGTTTTGCTTTCATGTCGCGCATAGAAAGGGGAAGGAACAGGGAAATGTGGATTTCTTGTCTTGATTTCCAATGCGAGTGGATGGGGAAGCCAAAGGCTTAAGGGGAAGGGTATCTGATGATCCCTAAGATACTGTCACTTCTCCCAAGCAGGGAGAACCTTTACCTGATGCTAGGGAGGTGTGGCCGCTAACCAATAGTCAAACTAGGTGTGGTAACATGTGGGACGACCTGACGGGGAGGAACTCCCCTCTTGGGGACAAGGATGAGAGTCTGGGTCGCAGTCCCTTTAACTCCCAATCCCAACTGCTAGTAACCACACCCAAACATTCTCTACCTATGATGCAGTCTGAAATCATGCGGTATTGAAAATTGTCAGACAAGCTCGCTGTATTGAGTACAGGGATAAAGAAGATCCCGAGCATGTTACAATCAAGTAGGAATTGTGCTTGACCAGCTGTTGTTAATCGAACTGACATTGCTGCTATTCAAATCAAACAGCAAAAAATGACTTTGTTCTGTTCTGAAACCGGAAGGAGAACCCGAAGAGCAAGGATGCCGTCAAGAATGGAAACTGGGCTTTGTGAAACTGCAACGAGGCAGGCTTCCAGTGTAGCAGAGACGAGCAGCAGGATGCCCAGAATGCATCCTGTGAGTCAGCTGGGAGCCGCCACACTTGAAGTGGAGAAACTGAGAGGTGGTGGCGTGACCTGTCGTGGGAGCACCATGCAAGACTGCATACTCTGGCTTACCGCAGAACCATGTAGATGAATGTATGGGGCTGATAACAAAAGAAGGGGTTTGCCCCTAGTGATGCAGCTTCTGGTGGGGGTTCAAAAGTATACATACGTTAGATTCCAAAAAGGTGCTAATAAAATTATTATTTAGCCTCAATAATGAAATAAATTCAATTAGTCTTTGTGTTTGGTATCCTTGATATCCATATTAATTAACCCTCTGTAGTTAAAATACACAGTCAGCAGAAAAAAGAAAAAGAATTAAAACGTATTTAGTCTTGTCAACTTTATTCTATGTTGACAAGAGAAATTAGTGCAAATAATTTTCAGTGAAAGCAGTAATAATAAGGACCTAAAAGGTTCCAAACAATGTAGCTGCTAAATGAACTCAGAGTAGAACATTCTTCAGATATAGACAATTAAAAAGGGGAATTTCTTTACAACTGGACAATAAATACATTTATACAAAGAGAATGTTTTTCTTTTTTTGAAAACAGTTTTGTGAAAACAACCTATGTGACAGAAAACATTACACGTTTAGACAACAATGAACAATGAAACAACAAAAACAGTTTATAATATTGTTTGTGCAAAATAGATTATTTTCATTTGAAGTTTATCTGTGAATAAATTGTTACACAGATTTGTCAAGTTTATCTAAATGAATTGTTAAACAGGTTTGCTTACGTAGAAAACATCAGTCAGTAGTTGTCTTCAGGGTCTAAAATGCTGTGATCCAAACTCATGGAAAACTCAGAAAGTTTTTCTTTGGTATTGACCTCTATACGTTTTGGCGAGACCACCTGTGGGGCCTACATTTCAAAACATGCCTTCCTCGGGGCAGATTTTAGTGTAATGATCTCTGTAAGGGAAGCAAACACAAAGAAAAATCCTAAAAGCTTCATACTGGCTGTGTTTAGCTACAAGGGTTTATACATGCATTTTGTGTTAAGTAAATTGATGACTTCTTATTTGTAAATTCCTGAAAAAGAGCATTACCACTTTAATTGGTGAGGATAGAACAGGAGCAGTTCATCCCAGAGAGAGACACACGTCGTTACTAGCATGCCCATTCCAGCATGTCAAAGAGTCAGTGCCCGTTTTTCCAAAATGGCGTCTGCTCTTCATGTGGGTAATTAGACTGTTCAATATATTACACCGAAAAGAGAGTGCAAGGAACACACTCCTGCACTATAACAGTGATCACCCTTGTCATTTTAAGGATAATCTTCCCTATGGGCAATATCTGCGCATAAGAAGAAATTGTACCAACCTTTCAGACTTTCATGACAAAGCAGATGAATTAGACATAAGGCTGAAAGAAAGAGGTTACCCTAAAAAACGAATCAGTCGCTCACGAAAGAGGGCTTCATTCACAGACCGTGAGTCTTTATTAACAACTAAAACCCTGACATCAGACAACAGTAAAATTACATGGTTCTTACCCACGGATCAGAGACCTTTAGATAAAGAAAATTATTTTTAAACACTGGGATATTGTGAAATTAAACTTACCGGATGAACCCTGTCCCTGCCTTGCTCTCAAAAGAGCAGCAAATATACGGGAGAAACTGGTACATTCCAGCTTTCAAAAGCAGTCACCTAGGAATGGCCTAAAGAGGCATTAAAGAGTGCTCAGCCCAGGAGTAATCCTGTTTACTAGACTGGTGGTGTTGCCTGAAGGATATTACATGTTTCAGTTGGGCCCAACCCAGGTGGACAGTCTATCCTTTGCTTAGTTCGAATGTACATGTCAACCACTTGTACAACTAGAAAAGGTAATGTGGCAGTTTGCCAGTTTGCTCATACATGATTCAAAATCAATACACATTTCAACTCCTAATATATGTATTTTCTGTTTTCTTTTTAATTTAATAACATGCACAGAAATACAAATAATAGCAGGATAAGAACTAAAAATAAAATACTTTTTCTCATAGCCAGATTTTCAATATTTTTCAGAAATCAGGAGATCTAAAGTGTAGGACAATGCATGAGGAAGCACATTCCAACAAACAATGGATGCTCCAGAAACGATCTCTTCAGTCCAGAGGACTGTCAAAATCTTGAGTACTGCCAATCATAAAATATCCTCGGTGTGAAGGGAATGCACACCTCCAGAGATTACTAGTTGCTTGGCTAAATAGGGAGCAGACTCAAAGCAAATGGCTTTGTTAGCCAAGCAGGAGATTTTACGTGGAATCCTAGCATTACAATTGAGCCAATCTAGCTACTTTAAAATAGCAGCCGTTTTAGAGACTCTCTAGACACTTACTTGTCAACAGCATTCAGGACTGACTGTTCATATAAGGAATCAAGGATGACATAAGGGAGACTGATTAAAAAATAATTCCAAAAATCCACTCATGACAAAACCAATATGATTTGATAGTTCACATAAACAATTTATTTTTGTTTTAATTTTTATTTGTGTTTTACTTAAAAAATAAAACATAATAAGCAATAAACAATTACAGATTTGTATCACACATAAATAAAATAACCATCAGACATCAGATAAAATAAAAGCTCTTCCAGCGCATCTATGAAAAAGTGCAGTCATTATTCTTCACAGATAGTTTTTTTCCTTACTTTCAGAGTCATTCAGCAACCTCAATTAACCATCCTCTACAAGAGGTAAGTCTCTTATGCCTTCTTCTGAGACCTTAGCCAGTTCTAAAAAGATATCCATTAGCATCCTAACTAAAGCAATAATGAGGAACGTTTGGGGGGTAAACCTGCCCCATAATTCCTGAGTTAGGATCTGTAATCTCGAATGGACAAATCTAAAGCTTCCGAATCTCAAGTGCAGGAAAAATGGGCAGCTCGTTACAAGATGAATGATGTTTCCTTCTGCTGCAGTGTCACACATTCTGCAATTCTGCAAACTCTTTGAAATACCCAGCTTGGGGCCAATATATTCCAGTGTTGGGATACATTGAAGTCTGAACTTTAGGTACCAATGTCTCATTTTTGTGGATGGAAATTTCACTAAGTATCCCCTGTGTTCAGTTATGGGTAGGAAAAAGGACTCCTTACCAAAGTAGAACTACAGTCTACCCAGATCTTGTAAATCCATGATCTGTACCAGGATCTGATCTTTTTCTTCATAACTATGTCCGACTCTATGCCGGTCAGCTCTAATTCTTCCCTCATCCCATTACAACGTCTTTTAAATTGCTTTAAGCAGGGATTGGTCTTTGCTGCTAGTAGAGCCATCACATAAAAGCCCAGTCCAAATTCTCCTGCATACTCCAGATTATTCATTACGGAGAGACCCCCCCTGGTATATTGTGACAACCAGGCGGTCAGGCCCAATTCCAGTCTGATGCTGCTCACCAGAACTGAGATTGGAAGGCCCAATGCTCGCTTAAGAAGGTGTGAATGGGGAATTTACTGTTAAGAGAGGTGCAATATGTGAGGAGTTCAGAAAGTTTTATACTACCTTGTATCGAGAGGAACAATTTCCAACTCTAGAAAATATGGATGCTTTTTGATAAACTTATGTTGCCCAGGTTAAGCGGGGACCAGGCAGGACTTGTTGACGGTCTAATAACAGAGAATGAAGTGTTGACGGCGGTTAGACGACTTAATAGGGGTAAATCGCCAGGCCTTGATGGTCTTCCTGCTGAATTTTATCAGGGGCTGAGTGGAGTGTTGGCGCCCTTTTTATGCAATCTGTATAATGGTTTTATGAGGGAAGGGACGGTATGTCCTACGATGAGGAAAGCTTGTGTGGTGGTCCTGCCGAAGCCAGGGAAAGATTGTAAGAAGTGTGAAAATTACAGACCTGTTTCGCTTTTGAATGTGGATCTAAAAATCTTTACAAAAATATTAGCAAATAGATTAGATACATGTGTTGGTAGTTTGATTAGCGGCTCCCAAGTTGGGTTCATGAAGGGTAGATATGGGTATGATCACATTAGGACACTGATTGACATTATGGGATTACCAAAGACAAAGACTCAGAATACCCTGTTAATTTTTATGGACGCTGAGAAAGCTTTTGATAGGGTGAACTGGTCCTTTCTGTACCATACCCTTTAGAGAATGGGATTTGGGGACACGTTCATTAACACCATTCGGGCCTTGGACTTCCAGATTAATGCAAAGGTCTGGGTGAATGGTGCTATGTCTTCTTCTTTTTTTCTATATAGGGGGACGAGACAGGGATGCCCATTGTCGCCATGTCTCTTTAATTTGGCACTGGAGCCACTTGTTGTGTACCTCACACATGAACCGAGTCTTCAAGGCCTCCAATTCGGGGATGATGAGGTAAAAGTTCTTTGTTATGCCGATGATATGGCCATTGTCTTGTCTAATCCAGTGGAGAGGTGCGATAAGCTTAAATGTATGTTTGATGAGGTTGGTTGGTTGTCTGGCCACAGGATAAATTTGGGGAAAACGGTGGCCTTCCCACTGGATGTAGGACAATCACGGGATTTTTAGGTTCATGAAATTGTCGTTGGGAGGTAGGTGCTATGAAGTATCTGGGTGTTTATTTGATCCGAGACTTAAAAAGAATGGTTGGTTTCAATGTGTCCAATGTGTTGGAGAAGGTCAAAAAGGATATACTAAAATGGGGCCAATTAAAATTGGGATTATGGGCCAGGGTGAATGAAGTGAAAATGGTTCTATTACCAAAGATTCTCTATATCATACAATCCATTCCTTTGAAATTTACTAATAAAGTCCTGGGATCTATTGACAACGTTTTTCATTCCTTCCTCTGGGGAAACGGTAATAGACCTAAAGTACCAAAATATATATTAGTGCGCCCTGTGAAGGAAGGAGGGTTTGGATACCCAGACCTGAGGAAGTACTGCTCTGGTTTTGTCCTGAAAAAGTCGACTTATTATTTCTCCGAAACGAAGAGCTATGTCCCTAATTGGAATTTCATTGAGAACTTTCAGGTTTCACCTTTTGCTCTAAGTGATCTCTACTTATGTCGAGGTTACCGAATTCAGGAGTGAGGTTGCCGTCTATATGTGCTACAAGGGAGGCATTGCAGAGCTTTGTGGTTCAGTGTGGTGATGATGTCTGGATGCATTATGATACATCTCTGTGGCATAATATGGGTCTGCAATTGGCAAATAAGCCTTTATGCTGGACAAGTTGGATTAATAAAGGCATACTCAAGATTCAAGATGTGTGGCGCGATGATCGTATGATTCCCTTTGATCAACTGAGGATGTCTTTCGGTATTGGGGGCAGGGAACGGGAATGTTACAGGTCTTTGAAGGCTCTTTTGACTGAAAGAACCGGTATGCTGAATGATGCTATGAAGGAGAGACCCTCAGTGTGTGAGATTGTTCGCTCCTGTCAGTGTGCTGTATCCACATACATACAGTTGATGCCAATGGATATTCGGGCGGTGGAAGCTTGGGATAAGCTTCGCCAAGCGTGGATAACAGACCTTGGTTTTGATATCCCTGTACGGGAATGGGACTATTTACTTCGTGTGGGGGCGCAAGCAAAATTGGATCTGGGACTGCGTTGCGTTCAACAACGGATCCTATTCAGATTGTATTGGACCGCCATCCAGGATGTCAAGGTTGGGACTTTTGGAAACGGACTCCTGTTGGGGTTGTGGATGCGGTATGGGTGATTTGATACATATGCTGTGGGTATGCTCCAGAGTGTCTGACTTTTGGTCTGATGTGTTGGATAGGCTGGCCATTGTGGTGGAGGAGCACCTTCCGCGTGACTTTTATTCCACTATTTTATTATCAAACAGGGGTAGGGGGACTAAGGCCAGGTACAGGGCGGATTGGATTAATAAGGTGGCAAAGCAGATATTGCGGGTTTGCGGGTTTGGAAGTCAAGGAAGAAACCTAAGGTGGAGGAGTGGTTATTGGATGTGAGAACTCTGTCCAGTTATGAGAAAGTTATATTTTTAAAGCAGGGAAGAGAGGAGGATTATTTAAGACTGTGGGGGTCCTTCAATGAATTATATGACTAGGTTTTCTGTATTTTATACACATTTGTTGGTATACATGGATGGGGAGTTGAATTGGAGGCTATTTGCATCATTATTTGTTGTGCTTTTTCATGTTGTCTTGTTTTGATGGTGGTGTGTCCGAATATTGCTAATTGTATGGATTACTAAATAGTATTTTGTGATTTGTTCGCTTTTCTGTTTGATGAATTATATTGATTGTTATATTGCTTTTGTAACTACTATACAATCTATACGATGTACTGATGTTGAACTTGAATTTTGTTTCAGTTTTTTCCTGTATGATTATTCAAACCGAAATAAAGTGGTTAAAAAAAAAGAATTGCTTCTAGAACATCGGAGAATTTCCTATCTGAGATGTTTAGGAGTTCACACCCATACAAAATAGTTGATGAGACGTTAACTTTATCAAACTCAATGAATGGGATTAGGGAAAAAGCACAAAGTTTACTTTTAATAGCCTTCAAAAGTGAGATGGACATTCTGATTTCTTCACCCAGTTGTGCTCTTAAGTGCTCACGATGCTTTGTTACTGAGATTGTGAATAATAGATAACTAATTGATCCCACTCTCTTAATTGGTATCTTGTTAAATTTCCAATTGAAATTCTTTACCTTCTTACGAGTTGTAGCGTTCAGAACATGTGATTTACTCAGGTTCATCTGCAAGTAATTATCATTCAAGTACTTTTCTAGATCTTCTATTTTTTGCTAAAGTCCTAGTTGTGTATAATCCATAAGTACTAGGTCGTCTCCATATGCTATGCACCTCATTTTCAGACTAGAGAAGCTGGGCACATACCCACCCCATTCTATGCTTTTAGCCCACAAATCCACTAGATACAGATTAAATAGCATTGGGGTGAGAATGCACCTTGGTCTACTCCTCTCTTTAGAAGGATCTTCCGAGATAATTCTCCCCGCATATTCAATCTCACTTTTGTTGAATTGTCAGAATACAACAATTGGATCAAAAATAGAAGTCCTGGGTCTATTCCCCACTTTGCTAACCAGAGCAAAGAGATATTGATGTTATCAAAAACTGCAGACAAGTCTTTTGTGGCCACATAGAGCGATCGACCCATCAGGGAACCAATATACGATATAAAAGATGTCAGAGCAATCCTGCCGACTACTGTTCGACTGCCTTTCCTAAAGCCTGTTTGTAAAGGGCTTAGGATATTGTTGCCTGAGCCCAATAAGTTAATTCACCTAGGAGGAATGTCACAACAGCCGGGTTCTCTCTCTCCCCTCTTATCAAGATGGGGACGAGCATCGAGGAGGTCCAGGAGGCAGGGCAAACACGATCCTCGCAAATTTGAGTAAATAGATGGTACAGAATATCTGCACAAAGAGCTGGGTTGCCTTTGATGATGCTGTTAGTCACGCCATCTGGACCAGAAGCTTGAGAGTTGTTTAATTTATTAATGGTGAGCTCTATGCCCATCTGGTCAAAGGCTAAGGGGACGAGAGAACCTTGGAAAATGTTCACTATTCTTGGGCTCTTCTCATCTTTATAGCTAGTCTCATATTTATCAGTGAAGAACTTAACCAATGCCTTCTCTGAAACTCTGGAGGACTGGCAATTGGACTGGTTATTTCTTTTATTGTTCAGTATCCACCAAATTGAACGAATATCGTGAGTGGCAATTTTGCTTAGTAGGTTCAGATTTTTTGCTATTTTTTTGCTGATATGGTGAGCTCTGCAACAGGCACTAAACTGTTGCTTCAACTTTTTTTCCCCCTTGCTTTATCCTCCCAAGATTTAAATGGGCATTTAACCAAATGCCTCACCTCCTTCCTCATTAGACATTTTTTTGCCATTGAATTTCTCTGTCGATTAAGTAGTCTTTCCCTGGGACAGAAATCTTAGATTATACTAAAAAACATTCCTTTCTCTGTTTTCTCAGTCTTGACACCATCTCTGAAACTTTCCCAGGGCTGAGTGCAGAAACATATTATGTGTGGAAAAGTTAGTCCACCAACACAGGTCAGAATTTAAAAGCTCCAGGTTGGCACTATATTGTGTCAGCCTAGACCCCTGGTCTGAGAACATCACGGACCCAATTCTTGAAAACTCAAGCAACTCCCTTGAATAAGTACAGCTAACAGCCAGTTGTAGCATTGCATGGTCACTTAATGTTGTCTTTAGAATCTTACATTTTACAACCTGTTCCACCTCAAAGTTCTTCAAAAAGATGTAGGAATTTGAGAAAGCATTTCACCATGCAGGCACCTCAGAAAAAGACCGCCCAAAATGTTGGTTTGTTTGCCCTCTAGTATCCCATAGGAGTCTGGCCATAGATAATCTGCAATTGCGCCTGCTTTCTTGGAACATAGCAGGCGCAACGAGGAAATTAAAGCTGGGCCCAGTGATGGAACTTCTTCAAGCTAACTCTATAGTCCTACTTCAAGAAACTTGGGCCCTAGAACCCCCACACTTAGATGGTTTTATTTCGTTTGATATCCCAGCCAACAAAAAACCGAGAGGTAGACTCTTTGGTGGTTTGTGCATTTTGATTAAGGGTGCTCTGGAATGTGGGATTGAGTTGATCCCAACAGGGCTGGATTTTTTGCAGGTTGCATCTCTAACAACCAGGTTGGGGAAGGTAATCTGCATCATCAATTTTTATAATAGCCCTCATTTTTCTGATTTGGAGAGACTGTCCAAGGTCAAAAGGTTCATTGAGAACCTCTTGTCCAAGGAAGGCAGGAAGTTCACCTCCTGCATCTGGGGTGGGGATTTCAATCTAAAAATGGGGGGGGGGCTGGACCTGGGTGCTCTTGACCCCCATGAGGATCTGGTAGAGAACATCCCGCCTAGGTGTATGAGAGATGCGAGAGTTTGCCCAAAGGGTCTTCAGTTTAACTCCTGGCTGTTGGAATGGGGGTTCCGTATTGTTAATGGCCGAAAGGCCCCAGACATCCCAGGGGAAGGAACGTTTAAGAACCACCAAGGCTGTTCAACTATTGATTACTTTTGCATTTCGGTAAACCTCTGGGAATGTGTTGTGAGTTTTGAGGTGCAGACGGATACTCATAGTGACCATTTGCCCATCTGTCTTACGCTAAAGGGTTTGTTGGGGGAACGGGAATCTCTGGCCATAGCCCCTAGCCCGCGGCTGGGGGTACTCACAGGTTCCAGAAGAATCAAATGGGGTACCATCTTAGAGGAGGGGCTACACCATTTTTCCTTAAGGGAGAATAACTCGCTTGTGCTGGATATATTGGGCAATCATCAATCTGCACATATAATTGTAGAGAAATTTGTAGAATTATTGGCTGCATTAACTTCAAAATTCTCTAAAACTACTAAGTCCAATGGGAAAGTATTAAAGAGAGGATGGTTTGATGAGGCCTGCAGAAATGCAAAGAAATCGCTGATGAGAACCCTTAAGGACCCAACTAGTTCTAGATCGAAGATTGCACAAGACAGGAAAACCTACCAACAGGAGTTAAAGAGAAGGAAAATGGAGATAGAACAGGGAGCCTGGGAAGGTTTTTTGAATGCCGCCATGAAGAGGGACCAGAAGGCTTTTTGGGCATTTGTAAAAAGTGGTCCGGAGGGATGTTGGTCCAACGTGGGGAGTGGCACCCATGTGGAAGAAGGGGCATGGTTGGCGCACTTTGGTAGCCTATTTGGATCTGAACAATCAGAGGTCGAGTCAGACTTTAGTGGCCCATGTCTGACGTTTGAAGTGGAGGAGATTGCTAAGGCAATCAGGCTTCAAGCACACAACCGCGCCCCTGGGCCAGATATGATACCCTCAGATTTGTTCCAGGACGAAGTTGATTTGTGGGCCCCACTTCTGACTGTGGCATTTAATGCTTGTTTAAAATCGAGGAAATATCCTTCCTCGTGGAAGAGGGCAATAATATTCCCTATTTTTAAAAAGGGAGACATGTCTAGCCCCGGTGCATATAGGCCAATTTCCCTACTAGACTCATTGTTTAAAATTTTTGGGAGAATACTGCTGGCCCGTATAGAATCCTGGCTCGGGGCACAGTCAGTTCTGTCTGACATTCAATTTGGGTTCCGTCCAGGAGTGGGCACTACAGAACAGAGTCTTAATTTGTATTTGCTGGTGGCTAATTCTGTGTTTTGTAGGGGCGTGGCTGTCTATCTAGCTTTTATGGACCTAAGCACCGCCTTTGATAAAGTAGATAGAGCTAAGCTCTGGGCAGTGCTTGGGTCCTTAGGGTGCCCAGGGGAAATCTTACAGGCTTTGGTTGACCTCCATACAAATAATGAGGCCTGTGTACGCAGTGGCTCTGGGAGGCACTGCACGGCATGCTTTCAGGTGGGGTGTGGTGTGAGGCAGGGTTGTGTACTGGCCCCCATCTGCTTCTGCCTCTACATTAATGGCCTTTCACAGGACCTGATTGGAGTATTGGCCGATTTTCTAGTTTTGGGAGGAAGGGGGTTTCCAGTACTGGCCTATGCTGATGACACTGTCCTTCTCGCAAGAACACCTAGGGCCCTACAGATACTGATTAATGCTTATTCAAGGTTCATGGATAATCTGGGCTTAAAAATTAATTCTAAGAAATCTGCAGTAATGGCGTGCGTTGGTAGAAAACGTCCTGTGCCCATGAAACCCATGCTATGTGCAGATGAAATTATTCCCAGTGTTAGGACTTTTGATTACCTTGGTATAAGTTTTTCGGAGGCCTTAAATGGTAAAGACCACGTGGCCAAACAATCTGTTAAGATGAGCCAACAGATAGGTGGAATCTTTAGATTTATGTCGAAGTGTAGGGGCCGGCCTTTGGATGTGATCCTTAAGATCTATGGTACCCAAACTGTGGCTTCCACTCTGTATGGCGCAGCTATCTGGGGCTTCCAGAATACAGTGGAAATACAGAGTAAGGAGAGTAAATTTTTTTAAAAACCTGCTTGGGCTCCCGTCCAGTGTATCTGGAATAGCCGTCCATAGGGAGTTGGGTGTGGAGTTTTGGGAAGATCTGTGGGCGTTGGCCCCTCTTTTATTTTGGGTCAGGCTGTGGGCTAATGAGCATGCTTCCTTGTGCCATACTATTATTCGTACTGTGTTGGGTAAATGTGGCTGGAAAAAAATTCCATGGCTAGCGTATGTTTTTTCAATTTTGGGTGAAGCCAATTTAGGCACCCTTTTTCCGCCTGACACTATTTTGACCAAAAGTGAGGGGTCTGTTTACAAAGCCTTGCTGGGTGAATTCATAGCAAGTAAAAGAACTTTGCTAGAGCGTGGCCATAGTAATGGTGAATTTCACTCAAGCATTAGCTGCCTAACGGGAATCCAACCTTACTTGCTTTGGAGTACGTTAAAAAAAGACAGGTGGCTGATTACGAGGGCACGGTTCGATTGCCTTCGGTTGCAAGGCAACACCTATAAATGGAAGGGTTTTCCCGACTCAGCGGGTTGCCCGGTTTGTGGACATGGTAGAGAGGATCTCTCTCATTTGTTATTCTTCTGCATAGGGTATGCAGGTATACGTAAAGTGTCCCTGATTCCTGCCCTTAAGAAGTCGATGATCCGCACACACAGGGCTGCTCTTGTGTTTCTCTTGAGCGCCGAATCAGTTCACACCGCTTGGGCTCTCCTGACGTTCCTGAAAAGAGCGATGTATTTTAGAAATCGTATTGTGAAACTGCAAGGTGGTGAGGGCCCGTAAGAAAACTTTATAGCACACGTAATGGGTCAAAGCATTTTGTATTGTCTTCTAAATGAATCATTACTAAAACATCTTTTAATGTAGTTCATGACGAGGCAAGCGTCTGATTGCCAAATGTATTTGTATGCTGCCTTTGGTAATGTTTTTTAACTCTATTTTTTTTATGGAACTGTAATTTTAAGATTTTGTAACTTGAATTAGTGTAATAATTGTGTTTATTTGTCGTTTAATGGTTGCTTTATACAACCGAATAAACTTGTTTAACTGACTGAAATTTGGACCATATATTACCGCAATTGGCTTTCTTTGATAGGTGAGTGAGTGGCATAATACCAGAGAATTCATCTAGAACAAGGTTGTCCAACGTACGGCCCGCGGGCCACAATGCGACCCGCCAAGCCATTTTATGTGGCCCGCCAGGCCGTATGTTGGACAATGCTTGAGTAAAAAAAAAAAAAAAAAATGAAAAGTTTTTTTTTTTTAAAAATGTGCCTGTGCGCAAAACTACTCTGTGCTCTATTCGGGACACATAAAAGAACAAGACGAATGAGAATTCTGAGCGCATACTCACTCTACTAGACTGCTATCAGCATCATCAAAGAAATTCTGGCCGCTGGTACAACTAAGCTTACCAGAAGAAAAAATACCAAGAATGGCACTAAAGAGATCAAAGAACTTTAGAGACATCTTGACACATGCCAGACTAGAGAACAAGAACCAAAGATCCACCATCTGGAGCATGCGGGAAATAAAAGGTCATCATCCATGTGGCACATGCACGGCCTGCCGGTTCACAAAGAAAATGAACCACTTCAAAATAGAAGATAAGGAATGGCAACTAAGAAAATTCACAAACTGCAAAACTGCCAATGTAATCTATATAATAGAGTGCCCCTGTGGTCTGCGGTACGTGGGCCAAACCACTCGTCAAGTCCACAAAAGAATTGGCGAACACCGCTCACGCATCAGATGTAAATCCATAACATCCCCCCTGGTCCAACACTACATTGAAAATCACCATGGACCAGACGACATCCTTTGGTGGGTTATTGATTTAGTATCCAACACGAGTAATGTTACCAACTCCCTCAATCACAAAGAAGCCTGGTGGATTTTTAAGCTTAAAAGCATCTCCACGGGACTCAACGAGGCGGAACCAACCAGATACCGTCATTAATTAGCTCCTGCCCCTGTTGGGTCCAGAACCAACATGTCTACCACTAACTAATATACCTTACAGGTACACGTTTGTATCCACCCAATATGCCAATTCGCATAACTACTTCCATTTCCTCTTTTGAACACAGGTTATGGCCACGGGGTTCATTGACTCCTCACATCCCTTCAAGCACATCCATACGATGGTATGCCCCAGTTTCTCCGTGTGCTACCCTCCTCTTTTTAGGATCTCCACATTGTCCACATGCACATATTGCCTCGGACATACCCTTTAGTACACATCTGCTAGGGTCCGGCAGCCTATATACGGCCCATATTTAACATCGCTACTTCGTTACAAAACGAAACCCAGCAGTTGCGCAGATGCGCCTCCAGTATAACACTATACGCTGTCGCTCTGCCACTCGATCGTGAGAGCCTTGTTCCTTTCACACGGCAGCGCAGTTGTCTGCGAACAGCTCCGGCAGACACTCCAGGCTACCCCTTGACCAGACAAGAGGAGCCCAGCGGACGACTGCTCCTGCGCTGTAACACTGCAACGCTGAACTTAACGCTGCAACGCTGAACCCAACTTCAGGTAAAGCAGCCCCCTCCCTTCCCCCGTTACATAGTGAGGTAGTCCGCGACCTGCTACATTATTTACCAGGTACCCCCGCCTTCTCTCCTCTCTTGCTTCTGTAGAAATACCACTCATAGCCAGCCCGCAAGATTCGGACACTGCATCAGCAGTTCTACTCCCTCTATATCTTTCCGAGGGAACGTACCAAGACCCTATAAAGTTGAGGTGAGCTTTTGTAACCTTCAACCTTACATGCCTACAGGTCTGATGCACTCATAACTTTACTCCAGCTCCCCTGTGCCCTGGACTCTACACTATTTGTGCATGTATATGTCTTGGCCACATATAAGATCCAGACCTTCAAGGTCAATATTATGCTTTACCCATGTGTGTGTGTTTTGGCTCATTTAGCCCATGATGCCCCACAACCAAGGTTGTTTTAAATGTCATGTTTTGAAAATTTCTTATCAATTTTAATTCTAAGCACTAATAGAGTCCCCTGGATTTCTTTCCAGGGAGACCTATATCAGGCCCAAGAAGAAGGCTTTTTTGCCGAAACGTCCAAGGACCAGCCTCTTGTCCATCTCCTGCTAAGTCCTTACAAACTGTCTTCCAACAACTTACGATTCATCTCAGGACGTCGACCACGTGTTAGGTCACCCCAAGCCTGGCTACGGAAAACCAATAGCTCTTCGTACTGTTTTGAACATTGGTTGTAATATGTTTACTTAAGTTAAACTTTACTATCACTTGTCACTTATAGGTGGTGGTCACTATTTAAAATCCCAAAGCACCAAAATGGAACTACATTCGTCAAAAAAACTTTTTTGAATTTTCAAATTTCAAAGCAAAGATAAAAAACTAAATATTTTTGAATACTAATCCCTTTATGTTGAAATGCATAATTAATAAACGCAACTCTACTTTATGTGAAGATGTGAATCTCCAAGTCTATTTGTGTTTAGGTCTCACTTTGACTACACATGATTGAATACGTGTGACATGACTAAATAACTTAATGTGTACTATATACAAAAAGAGTACCCCCCCTTAAACTTAGTTGTCAGAGCGAACCCCCCTGTGTATTTCGTTATCAGCATCATCAGTCACAATATTTTTGGTCGGAGACTTGGAAACATTGGCACAAAAGGAGCCGCTCTGTGCTGGATCACCATCCTTTCACCAGTAAACCCGATTCAATCACCATGGCCCCCTTACAAATCCCAGCCATGCCTAGATTGACCTGTGGACACATAAATAATCGTATCAATAAACTTTCTCTGCCTTTTTTATGGCGAATGCCAATTTCGCAACATTCATTTGGGTCAATTTTATTGCTTTTTTTACCACAAAAACCGGTGGCAGAACCCCTGCACCCTCACTTTCTATATACCTTAACCAAAATTACCATCTATATTTTTTGGTAAAAAAGCATAAAAAATGCGACAAAAAAATGTTTTGTCGAAATTGCCATTAGCAGACTGCAACAGGCCTGCTCAAGCCATCCTGCTATTTATACAAATCTCGGGCCGAGCAGCACCTGATGGGAGAAAGGAACTGCGCTACAATCTGCTCTTCTGCTGGGCTCTGCCTGCTGGAGCTTCCTCCTACACGCGGGACAGGCAGCTCTGCAGACGCTCAGAGCTTCCGGGGATTGGGGGGTTGGGGCTGGGTCAGGGCCTGCCTTCTCACCCTCGCTTAGCGGGGCTTCCCAGAACTGACCCAACCCCTGCCGTCTTGCATGCAACTCATACTTAGCTGGCAGGGGAGAATGTGATCTCAAGGGCAGATCTCCCAGGGTGAGGCTTACCCATTGCACATCGGATTTGCTGACCCCTGCTATGTTCCCAAATGCGGGATACACAACTGCATTATTTCTGGTAGTGGGGGACTGCGTTCGCGCTCCCCCCCCGATTTATTGGTGAAAGAAAAGGTAAAGTGTGCACTAGGCCTGCTAGGTTGCATACTTTTAGATTGTGCTCACATTGCATTTCTTCAATTAGGTTCACCTTTGGGTGATCGCTTTTCCACATTTTACCTGTTGAATTGAATTATGCTTCTTTCATCACCACAGAAGTAATGTGTATTACAGAGATAAGCTGCCATATGTATTGGGCACACTGCACATGCTCAGGCAGCATCAATCATGCTTTGTACAGGACAATGCTGGCCTAAATTGGGAAGAGTCAGCATAGACATGTTGCTACAGAGGCATATTTTGGGTACAACCAGCATGACAATGTGTTAAGTGACAGTGCTGTCTTACACTGTGGACACATTGATCATTAAAATGTGTTGTGTTGTAAAATGTTCTTTTCTGCTGTTGGTGACATGGAATTTTCATGTTCCCCTTTAGAACTGATTGTACACTTATGGCTTTTTGGTCACCTTTTCTGCTGTAAAATGCCCATTTCAACCCCATATTTGAAAAAAAATTCTTGGGGCGGAACCCCCCCGATCCCTCCCTAGAACCTTGTAGCTCCATCGCTACCCTCGGTCGCCCCCACTATTTCAGAAAAATATTAACACATAGACACTGAAAGAAATCACAAGCAACTAACCTTTGATCACTGCCCATGACACCAAAAGCTATCCTTGGGACTGCATGGCTATCACTGCCTGTGATGCTATTGTGTCAAAGGTCACACAATATCGCTTTTTAATATACTGCTTTGGGTGAGGTTGTTGACTTTTGGCTCGCCGGCCCACTGGGTGACAAAAAGTTAATGCTTCGGCCACACATTCAAAAAGGTTGGACAAGCCTGATCTAGAACACCCCAATAATCCTCACCATCAGACATTTACAATTGAAATCCCTGGCCAAGATTACAGAACCAGTCGGGTAATCAGCAAGCCAAGTTATTAAAATGTTGTCAATGTCATGAATAACCGTATCGGCGTCCATACTTGAAGGATTGAAATAGACATTAATCAGCAGCATTCCAATCTTTTTGTCATTTTCGTTCGACTCACAAATCATTGTTGCTTGCAAAGCATCAAAGTTCACACAGATTTTATTTTGATGGTAATACTTTTGAATTTTCACAGAGGTTAGAAGCCCTCCTAGGGGTCTCCCCATAAACCTTTCTTTGCCAATATCGAGTGAATTGAAAACCCAGCCAAAGTAAGATTTCTCGTTAGCCAAGTCTCTTGAAGAATTATAATGTCAACATGATCTAGGAACTGTTTCCCGACATTACTCATAAATGAGTTGTGGCCCCGTGAGTTCCAGCTTACCAGTTGACATATGTCTCTATCGCCTACCTGATGAGATGGGTAGGGTTTCCACAAGCCAGCAACAAGTCAGACTTCCAGCATCATAGCGAGCATAATTATTTTCATCTTGGTCAAAGTAGCGTCTTACAGTAATGTTAGGATGTTGATCAACTTTGGGGGAAACGTCACATCGATACAATTGATAGCACTCAAAGCCATTCAATAGAAATTCCTCCTGCTGTCTGGGCACTAACCTCTCCATTATTTCAGAATGGAAATGAACAGCACACTTTCCCAGACAGGAACAGTCGAATAGGTGAACACATTTTAGATCAGAGGATGAGATCGAGCTTAGGTCTGGGGTAGTTGCTAACAAATGCAACCTTCTTCATTGATTTAGTGGAACATTTTGCTCCTCCTCTAAGACTGATTCAAAGATCAGGATCTGACTCTCATTTTCCTACAACTGACGTCAATGGGAAAAGCCGTAGGGACTGGCCTTTGCCTTGGCTAAATTTACTTAAGAGAGCCTGCTTGGATCTTTGGTTTTGAAACAGGTCCTTATGAACACTGGAAAATGTCTGCATCCCGTCAGTAGGCATTTCACCCCTTTGTGTTCACGAATTTCTTTTCTTAGCTATAGCTTCCCCACCATTCTTGTCTAATCTGGGTTTCTCGACCACACCAACCCTAGGTACTTTCTTGGTGTTTTTTTTTATTGCGATCAGGTGCAGGGTGGCAGGACAAAGAGCATGGTAAATTGGTGAGATCTTCTATCCTTCGTAGGCTGCTTACTGATGTTTTCTTTAGTGATTGAACATCGCTGGTTCTTATGGCTTTGTCCACTGGGTAATCGGAGATCTTTGTGTGGACCACCCTGTTTGCTGTGCCCATAATCTTTCGGGGGATTTTCCTTGATCCTTTCCTCCCAGATTGCAGTTCTGGTTTCATATTCTTGGTTTTCTTTTTCATTGCTGGAATAGTACTTAACTCATTGTTTGTGGACTGATCAACCAACACTGTGGAAGCTGATTGAGCGTTCTCCTTACCAACAGTTTTGTTTATTGGTTGGATTGGATTTATAGGAGGCAGAGGTTAAATTGACAAAGTGGGGGCAAGACACATCCTTTTCACTTTTATGATTATTTTTCCCATGCCTAAGGAGTGAACGTATGTCCATTAATAAACCTGAGTTCATTCTTACTTCATGCACCACTGCATCATAGAGGCAGATAAAGGATTGTAGCACTGAGTTTAGTGCTTGAACTGAGCTCTCACCTATTTCCGATGCATCACGGAGAGTCAAATCATTGCAGAGGGTTGGTTGTGAATTGCTATCCCTTGGTGCCCGAGTAGCCTTAGATTTACACCTTTACACTACAGATATTTCGAGGGCTGCATCAAAGTTCGTTGCCTGAGTTTCGAAAAAAGAGCAGAGGAGAGGAGACACTCAGTCGATCCCTTATCGCTTGGATTTCACTTTCTAGGCTGACACAGGCTTCAAATATAGATGCGTTCACGTTGTGCTCCACCTGTGATAAAAGCGGATCCTGAAATAATGCAGTCAATTGTGTTGGTGTCGAGTTTCTCAATCTACAGTTTTGTCCTGCATTTGCCCCTCAGTTTGAATTACCTGTACATACGTTACCTGCGACTTTGCAGGAATTTTCCCTTTCTTGGGGTCGGGCGTTGACTGCTCATGTGTTGTTTTTGGCGTGGCACCCAACCTATTCATATGGGTTATACTCTCGCTTCTCAGCGGATATCTATTGTTTTTAGCGTGCATTTTCCCAATAGTCTCCAGCACCAGAAATAGATCAAAGTGCTGAACCCCACAGTCTCCGAACTACTACATGTTGGAATGCATTCTCGCTTGTGCATGCAGTTTAGAGCAGGAAACGCTTTTGCATTAACAACTTACTGCACATAGGAATCCAGACATTTAAGTTGGTTGCAGCTTTGATGAATTCAGGAAGAACATGATTCAAGAGGCCCGCGGGAATTCAGTCAGCTGGGTGTCATGGCTTTCGTGTCTATCGGCACGGACTGCGCAGACTGCAACCACTGTAAAGCTACTCTGCTCCGCAGACTCTGTGTATTTGAAAAGCAGGATCCGCCTCCAAGCAAAACCACGGAAGACAGACCAGGGGCAGGGGAACAACTGCCTTATTCTGTAATGCTTTGCTGCTTCCTCAAAGGCTAGATGGGCACACTTATGTAAACTATAATGTGCACATTCACGGCCACAACAAATGCATTTACATTATACACAAGAGTGCTAGCTGGGAATTCTTGCCACTCTTGGCTCCTGTGCACTAATTAAAAACACTCCAGCACTTTAAAACAAAAGCTGCTCAGGAGGTAGGAAAAAAATAAAATCAGCAGTCACAATGTATTAACTCCAGAGATGGCAAAGGCAAAAGTCTAATTAAAATCCAATTAAAGTCACGTTCCACCAGACTGACAGGTCTGCGCCAATCTCAAACCCCCAACAGGAGTCACTGTGACCTGATAGCCCCCACAGGAAGCTATTGGTCAAGAGGCCACCCACAAAACAAACTAACTGGTGGAACCACAAGGGACAAGCCCATGTGTCGAGCACAAAAACAAAGTGCTTTGTGTGTTTCAGGAAAGTGGACAACCACTCAATAGTGTGGACACCACACACCAGGCCACAGTGGCACTCTTCTCGGAATGGATCAAGGTTAGAGGAATGGACCTCAGCATCCTGAAATGCTAGAAAGGATCATTAAATTAGCAGTTTGTTTAAAATAATTCATGTGCATGATTAAATGAAAGCTAGGGATCAAACTTAAAGCCCAAGGATTTACTAGAACCAGGGAATGAAGATGGGGTGGCTGGGAGAGCAGGTTTGGAAATCCAAGACAGAATTGAAGCCTGTGGTTTGCACTATGAAAACAAGGGAAATTCTCAAACATACTGAGTGGAAAGAAAAGAGATTCCATTCATGACTTGGTTCGCAAAAGTCAACCCAGAGACATGAAACATTTCCCTCGAATTTGATTTTCAGATAAAACTTGCTTTCGTCCACGTACTGGTGTGTAGGGATGTTCCACCGAGCAACCAGATGCCCCAGCGGCTACACGTGAAGATTGAATAGTATGGGAGAAAAGACAGATATGTGGGGCCCTCTCAAGTCCCTAATTGGGAGTCAGAGCAGACTTGCCCCATGAAGACCAACTGTGAATGATTCGTCCAGAGGGAAGGAAATCGGCCAATGACTCTACGCACACACCCTTTTTCATGTAACATAATATTAAGGAGAAACCTATGATCAATCATGTGAAAAGCGGCTGAGATGTTCAGCAAAACCAGCAAATTCTAGTTCCCATCATCCAGCACTCGATAAGCATCATCTAGAAACTGTATGGAAGCAGCACCAATGAAAATAACCAGAAAGATGAGGGGCAGGAGATGATGTTAATCTATCCAGGTCTTCAACTGCTCAGATATAACTTGCTCCGAAAAAAATCCCCAACAATGGAAGCGAGTTTACAGGTTGGAAATTAGAAAAACAGTCGAAATCTAGGTAAGGATTTTTTAATACATGTGAAGCATATCATATCCTTAAGTGAACAGCATTCACTCAAAGAAAGAGTCACTAATAGTAGTAAATAATGGACAATAGGCATTAAGACATTCCCAAACCTTAGTTGTGAGACATCCATCATCCATATAAAATGTAGGATTGGTCTTTTCCATAAATGTTGACGACATGTCAAATTCTAGTCATTCAAAGGAGGTCAAAACAAAATAACATTTACTGGACAAATATTCTGAAGGTCAACTAACACAAGGAATATTTTTCTTAACAATTTTAACAAGATAAAACCAGATTCATTTTTGACATTTCCAATATCAAACAGACTAAAGCAGTGGCAACATTGGATTTTTAAACGTTTCACAATAGAGAAGCAAGCTTTGGGTGTATTCAAAGAAGACTCAACACAATTTGAAAAATACGTGTTTTTGGCAAATCTGGTTTAATTACAGCCGGAAATGCAAAGGGGGATCATGTCAAGCGGAACATCTCAAAAAATTTGATAATATTCAACAGACTTCAAATGAACGGCTGTAGGCGGGCAAGATCAGATCAAAAATAAGAAGAAACCTTATTTAAACATACCAAATTTTATGAATACCAAGTAGATAAAAACATATTAAATCGACAAGCCTAACCCATAGTACATGATGGGTTTCCATAGATAAGGAACAGCACAAATAGATAAAGTGGTAGTGCATCTCACGTATAAAACTGAATATCTGAATGGCACACAAATGCAGAACTGGGGGGACAGAACTTCAACAAAATGAAGGGAATCACGTAGGAGAAGGTTGGCACTCCCAAGTCTGCAGAAAATAGATCTTTTCACAAATATGTATGAATAATGCTCAACCAATTGTTTCATAATCCAACAATGTAGAACTGAGCCCCTCATTGAGTTGGGTGCAGTTAGTCAACTACAACGTCCTAGGGACATCAAACAGAAATAGCAAGTGTCAACCTATTAGGACTATTTATGTAGATTAGTAGTTTCGAAGAGAATGATGCCTCTAACTGGAAACCAGCTGATGCCCGTCTTCTTCAGGACAACGCACTCCGAATGTACTGCAAAGCCTGAATTGTGACAAGCTCCATAAATTTGCAATTCATTTCTAAAATGCCTCTCGACAGATTTTTAGAATGTAAACCAAAAGGTATTATTTAGAGATTGTGTCGGATAAAAGATAAGGAAGAAAAGAGAAACAAAAAGGAAAAATTAATATTGTTCTGAAAAAGCCTAACCATCAGCACGCTCATATACGAAGTTCAGTAGAATAAGTAGTGGTGGGGAAAATAGTTAATATTATATTCTCAACTTTTAAAGTGGGACTCCGTTATACGAACAATTCCAATGTCGGATCAACCATACAGACGGCAGACCGTAATCAATTGGTCTGGGGAGACAAAAACAAGGATTTTTTTTTTAACTGGGGAGAAACCTCCTAATTAGAATTGTGGACCAAATTGTTAGTTATCCCAGTGAACTAGTGTGGCAAACATCTCGCTGGGTTCAAAAAGGTACATACTAGATGAGGCTTGGATAGTATGCACAATGCATTTAGCATTCATGGGGACTGCTTTTTTCTTATCGATTAGTTGTCAGGACCCATGAATGGTGCACTTTTTCATTCATCCTCCCTCTTTTTGTCCATTTGCAGCTCTCACATATGGTGAGGCAGGTTGACCATTGCTGCAGATTTTGAATATTGACACATATACATCTACTATGTGCTGCTTTTCCATTCATTCCAAGAACACTGCGATTCCTTTTGGTTTGTTTAGGCAGGTGAGCTTTCCACTTTTAACCTGTTTGGTTCGATGTCTAGGCCGAGTCGACTGGGCCCCAAATGATTTTTGATTTTTGATTGATCCATTTTTAATCTTAATTAATCAATCTTTTGATTAATCATCACTGATTAATAAAAAAAGAGTGTTTAATCAGTGATGCCATCAATGACATGTGTTATGTCATCTTTGATGTCATGGGTGTTAGTTTTAGCAGAGCACAGTGCTGGCACGAGTTATGGTTGTTTAGCGTACCATAACTGGCGAATGTCTGGGGTTTTATCGGTTTTACTTGTAACCATAGTATGGACAGCTTGTGGTTAGTGCAAAGTAACTGTAACGTCCCTGTAACAAATGTTTTTGCACTGAATTTGCTAGTCTGTACTTAGGGCAATGGAAGCATAATGTCCCTTTACCAACGTTTTTCCAGTGAATTTGATAGGTTTTTAGTAGGGCACTGTAACCAGAAACTTCCTGTAGTATACTTTTTTCAGTAAAGGGTATACATTTGTAGTAGTGCAACTTAACCATAACATCCCTTTAACAATGTTTTTGTTAGTGAATATATATATATATGCAGAAAAAAACCAATTCCCAGATCCAGGATAGAACCGGGAGAAAAGTCGGCGGAAATGCACCCCCAAGAACAGTAGAGAAGGCCTGAATAGCTCTCTACAAAGAGGTAAAAACACACCAATGTTAATCCAGACTGACAATGCTTTATTCTTTATGTCAGCATGGTAAGGAAAAAAGACCATATATATAATACCTATTTTTATTGTAAGATGTAAACCCTGCAAATTCAATTTCAATGTTGATGCAAATGCCCATTATTTGAATAGATCTTTCATTATATTTAATGCTCAAAATGTTGGTCGATGACACAGAAGAGGAAAATGGAAAATAGGAAAAAAGGTGGTTATTTGCCAGGATCACGTGTTTTGTGTGAAAACCTGGTTTCAGGTCTTGTTTTTAAGTCAATGGTAGTTGATCACACTCAATAGGAAAACCTAAAAGGATGAAAGAAGTGGAGACAGCAAAACTCAGATTGTCGCAGAAGGGACATTTCCACATGACATTGCTGAATCTGCTGTCAAAGATTTTCTCTGATGTATACAAAGAAAACGGAGAATGGGTGTGGAATGGGGAGATCGAGGCCGAGAGAATGGAAATACTCAGACCAGTGATCAGATCTTAGGTTTACAAACTTTATCATAATCAAAATGGGGGTAGATGCCAGGCAGCAGCTGGTTTTAAACATCACGTGACCTAAAATGAGACCCCAACTACAGGAGGTTTACTAACAACTTGAAAACATTGCTCATAAAATAGTTTTAGATGGCCCATCACCTTAGGAGTTAGAATGACCTAGCTAGAAACTAAAGCATCATTCTCACCAGTGTGCAAGTATTGCACTGTAGTCAACAACCAAGGACTTTGGCACACCTGACGGCCCTGTTGTTGGACTGACAACCAGGAATTTGCATCTCATGTTTCTGTGAATGATATATGAGCTGGTTCCCTCTCCTTGTTCTCCCCACTGTGCCATGGTTACAGTTGTAGCATTGTAAACACAGTATACTTATGATAACTTCTCTTGGCCATTCGACAATTTTTCATCAGAGATGTTCTATGTACATTCAGTAAACAATTCCTGTGATGTGTTACCAGGTTAATCACTTCTACCTCATTTATGTAACCCTGGTGTGTTTTCGTGCTTTGAAGAGATCGTCTCATGATTTGGCAAAACACAAAACCTCAGATATTGTAAAATAAAAAAAATCCATCTTTGAGTAGAGGGTGGACCCCAAGTATATTCTTTTCTCTAGGTGTGATTGACTGTCTTAGGAGGAGTGGAGGAGTTACAGTACTATTCGATGTTTCAAATATTGGCCAGAGTGTGATATCTTCTTTACTGCTATGATACCTTACATCTCTAAGAGGCACCTGATACATATTTGTTTATTATTTCCTTCTAGTTGCTACAACTAAAGAAAAACTAAATGCACCTTTTAACTCTCTTCAAGGTGTGGCCCTAGATGCACACATCACTGCTCGTGTAGAAGAATTAAGCCATATCCAACATGTTGCATTATCTACTGCCCTTCAACATAGGCACTAAATGCCACCCCCACGTTTCTGCCAGTTGCGGAGTGTCACACCATGCTGTGCTTTGCATGGCTGTGCATGTAGCATAATGAGCATTGGTAGTATAGGAGAGTGGACAGGCATTTTGAAGACAAAGGCATCAGCCTTGTGAGCTGGTTTAGTACTTCACCACCCGTTCTCTAACTTTACTATTTTTCATTGTGTATTCTAGCCTTTCTCTTCATCACAGTTTTGGAGCACCTCAGGTCTATATCAGGCTGGCAGTAGAGCATACAACAGATATGTAATGTATTTACTCTATGAACTCAGAATGATGCAAGGGGAGCGGGAACCTGGTTAAGTCTTTCTCACAATGTTGTATTGTTAGATCCAAAGTCAAATAACAGACATTTTTTTAATTTTCCACAGATCTAAACACTGGCACTTGCGCTTACAGAGAGCAACCACATTGTTTGTTTTACTTGTCCATTACATGTACTGGCTTAACATGGATTGCACAATAAATAAATATTTGAATAAAAAAAATAAGTTTGCATTCTGGCACTGCTCTTCAATAGCTTGAATAAGTGAGGTGTAAAGTCAGGAGACTATTATCCGGAGCTGTGGCTGTGATGTTAATTGATGAGTTGAAGGTTGGAGAGAGTGTTGGCTGCCAGTGTTGAATCAGAGCCTTGACTAAGTGTAAGGTGTGGGGCCAAGCACAATATCATTCAATCCTCAAGAATGAATATACATTATTCTTACATTGCTGAATGTGATCACCTATGAGCGCTGAGGAGCCAACGGACAGAAATGTGGTCCTCAGAGTGAGAAGCAAACGATGCATTGTTGTCCAATCCCATAAAAGTTCATTTTTTAAAACATTGATGATACTATTTGAAACTGACCAAATATCTGAAAAGAATTCAGACCATGCCACCCAACAGTATTTTTAAATAATAACAATGACCCGATTGGCCTCTGTATAATTGTTCTTAACGAGTGGTTAAGGCAACAGGGCACCTGCGCTCTTCTGCCTCGGAAATATGCGGCAGATGTAAGGCGGCGAGAGACAGCAACCAGGAATGAATGGTGCAATGAGTAATCACAGTTACCTGTTTGCCCATATGTGATGCACAGGGACGGTTTGGTGTTGGGCAATCTGTAATGGGTAATGCTGTCAAAGGGAGAGGTGCTATGAGGGTGCTGCATTGAAACTCTGTGGATGGGGTTAATTTGGTAAACTTCAATAAGGAGCAGATGCTATCAAATTGTCAACTAATTGAAAACAGAAAACAGAACTCCAATAAGTATAGAATAGGCATAGTATTTGGAGTGATTGTGGATGGATACCGAGATGTGATTAGTATGAGAACAACTTAGGCTTTTAATGTATTTAGAGAAACAATAACAATTCAGTCTTAGCTGTTACTTCAATAACTGATTTACAATGTATTTACACGAAAATATGTTTTTTTAAATGTTAGCATTTAAAAGTCTATTTTTGAAATAAACATCTTAAAAATACATGTTGAAGAAAGCTTAAAAGGGAAGGGAGTAAAAAAACAAGGCAAATGGTGGTGCACTCCTATTCTTGTCTGCAATTTGGATGTAGCCAGAAGGTACTCCATCACAAAAGGTACCTGCATCCTCTCTTTTGTAAGACGAGGTGTTGTATTGGTGCCAGGGGTTTCTACAATTTTGTTGGGTGGATAGAGTGACACTGTATGGAGTACATTGAACATTTTAGGAGTAGAAGACATTCTGAGTACTGGCAGTGAACGTTGAGTGATCCTTGGGTGGACGTCATAGAAGGTTATGGCTAACACATGAGCTGATTTGTTCATTGATGACAACCCGGATGTAAAAAGCTATGACCCTGATCGTGGCTCCTCAGTTTCTGCCAGCTGCATAATATGGGTAGTCTGCTGCATATAATGCTTCGATACAGTCTCTTGTAACAGATCCCAGATTTACTTTGGAGGTTCAAATGGTGCCTAAAGCTCAATTACGGCACTACCAATCACCAATTCCTCTTTTCTTAAAAGGTGGTACTCAGGGGCAACACCTAAAATGGCAGAAGGGTGCCATGCAAGACCACTTTAAAGTGCATTACGTGAGTAAAAAACAAATTGGGGTCACTGTAGGTAAAAAACATATACATAGAATGATGTTTTAATTGGGGAAGAGACCGAAAAGGGACACGTTGTACAGCACAATAACTTAACATTGGTGGTGAAAAGGGGCTTGTTCTTTATCAGCGGTACTGAAACTCCCTTGGACTTTTTGGGGACCTTCTCCTTCTCGTTCTACTTCTCAGGCCTTTTGCTTTTCGAGGAAGGCCCGTCACGTGTCAACAACTGTGTTTTGATGAACTGCAGCTCCTTGCATGAAATGATCTTCCAAGTGCAGAATATTGACTTGAACTTCCCAAAATTTTGGCAGTTTTAACCTCTCTCTCATTTGTAAGAACAGGACTATTGTCACAGCAGAAAATGTTCTATCATGCAAATTCTTTTCCATTTACAGCAGGAACACACCAGGGAATGTTCGACGTTAGGGTCTGGATTAAAACCCTTCAAGGAAGCCTTTCCAGTCTAATCAGTCTGAAATGCTGGCACAGAGTACTGCTGACCCTAATACTGGAGATGTGCGCAAAGCTTAATACTGCCCCTGCTGCAAGCGAGTGAAGGTGCGGTAGTGGCAGTGCTGGGCAATGGGGTAGGATGAACTTGACAGCTGTTCCTGTATGTTTGAGATGCAATTAAAGAGTTGCACAAAATCAATGGAAAAATCATTCGTCATCTATGAAGGGCTGTACTTTGAAAGGTGGTGGTGTTGCTAGGTCTGGAAAAGAGCAGGGCCTAACCTAATGTCGGTACTGGTGGTATTCGGGGCTAGCTATAGCCTTTTGGTTGTAGTCCCTGAGCTTCTATCCGGGACTACAACCAAAAGACCCGTGGCTATAGCCCCCTCAGCCCCGCCCTAGCAACTCCATGACTATGTAAAAAGGGAGGGGTGTTATGTAGTTACCCACACACGGGTCATCACCACATAATGTGTGGAATACAATGGTGTCATGGTTCTGGAATATAGCCATTCTAGAACCATTGTGATTTGTAAACTTGCTGTTTGATGCATTAGGCTCCAGGGGCTCTGTTAATAAACTTCTTCCTAATAGTAATGCCTCAGAATGCTTCATAACATTTGGCGATGAGGTACCTGACTTAAAAAGGGAGCCCCCGGAGTTCCACTTGCTGCCGCGACTGAGTGTGAGAAGCTGCATGGCCCACAGATCCACAGATTAGAGAGAGATTTTGCCACAGCGCCACAGCTGGGGGACCATTATCGGAATAGCGGAAGTCCAGCGTTCCTGCATATGATGTCGAGTGTACGTGAGTCGATGAGCTACTCTCACAGATAAGTGGGGGAGATAGAGAAAAGGCTGTGTTCATCAACTCGAATGATATGATATGATATATGATATGGCATTTGTAACGCGCCTATACACAAGTGTTTCAAGACGCGACGAGGCAAGGGGGGTAAACAAAGGGAGACAGACAACGATCCTACTAGGCTAGGTGTCATTCAGATCGCGCAAGTGCAAGGGTAGAGGGGAAAGGGAGAAGTGCAAGGGGGAAAGGGAGAGGGGAAAGTGCATTTCAGGGTCAATAGCATACAGGAAATAACAAGGGCCAACTAGTGGCAGTGCGAGTAAGTGCAGATAAGTGCTGGGAAGGGGGGGCTGTGGGATACAGACACAGTCCCGTATTGCAGGGGGTGCCAGGGAGGCAGTGCAGGGGAGAGTGTCTGGGCCAAGGACCGAGAACGGCGGGTGGCCCAGTTGCAGATTCAGTGCAGTTTCAGTAACTTTAGCAGGGGAGAGAAAGCGGAGGTGAAGAGGAAGGTTTTGAGGTGCTTCCGGAACCGGAGATGGTTCTCCTCAGGTTTCAGGGAGGCAGGAAGGCTGTTCTAGAGGGAGGCCCCTGCAGCAGAGAGAGATCTGCCACCAACTCGTTGTTTGTAGAAGCGGCTCACCCTGAGGGAGTTGGAGGCGGATGAGCGAAGAGCTCGAGAAGGAAGATATTTAGGAAGAGAGAGTTGAAGGTATTTAGGCCCAAGGTCCCAGAAGGCCTTGTGGACAATGCAGAGGGTTTTGAACTTGATCCTCGCAGTCACTGGGAGCCAGTGTAGTGATTTCAGTCCTGGAGAGATACGGTCCCCGGGCTTGAGGCCAAGGACAAGTCTCGGAGTCCTGTTCTGGATGAGTTGCAAAGGGCGGAGAGTAGAGGCAGGCAGATTTAGATAGAGGCTATTACAGTAGTCCAGCTTCGAGAGAACCAGGGCTCTAGAGACAGTGAGATTCTGGGGGAAGGAGAGGAAAGGAAGGATACCTCTGAGGAGGTGTAGCTGGTAGTGTGACTTCTTAGAGAAGTCAGATATGTGAGGAGAGAAGGAGAGTGTGGAGTCGAAGATGACCCCGAGGTTTTTTGCCTTGCAGGTAGGAGCAGGAAGAGGGCCAAGAGAGGCCGGCCAGAGAGCTGCAGAGAAGGAGGGAGTGGGTGTGCCGATGAGTAGAATCGCAGTCTTACTGGCATTAAGGCAGAGGTCACTGGCGGCACACCAGTCCTGGATAGCAGAAAGACAATCAGAGATGAGGGAAGGAGAAGAGGAGGCCGAGGGTAGCCTGAAAATGAGCGGGGTATCATCCGCATAGCACTGAAAGTAGGGGCAGAGAGCGGCGATGCGGTGGGCGAGAAGTGCCAGATACTGGTTGAAGAGCCAGGGGGAGAGGTTAGAACCCTGGGGGACACCACAGGTAGAGAAAAAGATGTCAGAAAGGAAAGACCCCAGTTGGACCTGGGAGGGTCGATTGGAGAGGAAAGAGGTCAGCCACGCCAGAGCCTAACCAGTGATACCCAGGTTATCACGGAGACGGTTGAGCAGGATGGTATGGTTGACAGTATCATAGGCAGAAGAGAGAACAAGCAAAATGAGAACACAAGGAATGTTAGAATCAAGGTTCAAGAGCAGGTCCTCACGGATGTTCAGGAGAGCAGTTTCCGTGCTTCTGGCAGCTCTGAAGCCAGACTGATGGTCATGAAGACTGCCAACAGATTCAGCATGGAGATTAAGCTGGGAGATGGCCAGTTTCTCCAGGAGCTTGCCCAGGAAGGGAGTGATAGAGATTGGGGGTAGTTAGCTGGGCAGGAGGGGTCGGAAGAGGGCTTCTTAAGAACGGGGTGCACAAGGGAGTGCTTGAGAGGGGATGGGAAGACTCCAGAGGTGAAAAAGTGGTTGCAGAAGTCAGCAAGGGCAGGGGCCAAGGAGTCGATGTGGTCCTTGATAGTTTTGGAGGAACAGGGGTGCACCTGTTTTGACGAGACTTTCATAGATCGGACTTGTCTCGAAACCTCGTCAGCAGAAAAAAGGGGAAAGGCAGAGAAGGGGAGAGGAGTGGTGGCTGCAGAAGGGCCAGAGGGAGAGCAGGGAATAGAGGGGGTGAGGTGATAGGAGGAGAGTGAGGACAGGATGTCCTGAGTTTTTGAAATGAAGTGAGAGGCCAGTGCTGTGCAGAGGGCCTGGGAGTGGACAGGAGAGGTAGAGACTGCAGCAGGGTTGGCCAGTTCCTTGCAGATTTTAAAGAGTTTGGCCGAGTTGTTAGATGCCGCAGAGATGCAGGCTTGGATGAGGGCTCTCTTCTTGGAGAGAACGGTGAGACGGTATTGTCTTTGGAGCAAGCGACAGGCCAGTTTGTCAGAGGATGCACATGAGGCACGCCATTTCCTCTCTGCCACCCAGCACTTGTGTTTAAGGGTGACGAGATCCGGGTCATACCAGGAGTTGCATTAGGCTTTGGGCTTCAGGCGGATTCTCATGACAGGGGCAAGGATATCAAGAGTATCAGATATAGCAGAGTGGAGAGTGGGGGGGCGAGCGCAGGGACATTATACAAACATCCGAATACTTTTACAATGGTAACAACATTTGAGGAAAGGACCTAAAGGCGTGCCATAATGTGGCGGCCGTTTTAAAGACAAACTAAGAGGTTACATAGTAGCCATGGCAACCGTAATATGGAGAAATGAATGCAGTGAAAGACACGTGTAAAGCATGTATTGATGCTTCGTAAGGAAACTAAAGGACTGCAAATATCAAGAGTAAACTAGACAGCCAGAAATAATTATTATATGTGCACTTATACTTTATACAGGAATCTTATAAATTGTACAGCCTGCCAAGTGAAACAACCTCCCCAAGAGCCAGCTCTAAATGGAACTCTAAGCAACACGTTTTGTTGATATTTGACTTTCTAAAGATACAATACAGCAGTCAAGCCACCTCAAAATCATTTATTAAATAAATTCATCTGCCTATCATTATGCAACATATCACAGCATCAATACAGTTCCTCCCATTGCCTGGCAACCCCATATGTCCATGGGAACAATGGGTGGATGGATTCCAAGTATACTTGAGGGATGTGGGAGGCAGCAAATATAACGATGATCTCAAAGAAGCTACTCTGCTAAACTGCATTGGGGCCGAAGCATTAAGGATTTTCAGGGCACTTCCTGACCTAGAAGGAGCAGAGAGTGGGGCTGGTGATAATAATCACAAGTTTGAGTGTTCATTGGGGAAATTAGCCAAACACTTTGGAAACATAACCAATATTGTACTGGAAAGATACAAATTCTTTTTGAGATTCCAATTGAAGGGAGAATCAATAGATGCTTACATTGCAGCCCTGAGAGGTCTCATGTCCACATGCAAGTTTACTGGAGTTGTAGAAGAATATTTAAGGGACCAATTGGTGTTTAATGTGGCTGATTCACGCATACAACAGAGATTGTGGCAAACTAAAGATCCATCACTGGAGCAGGCAGTAGAGATTGCCAGAACTATGGAACTTGGTGATCGCTGTATGAGAGACAAATACGAAGATAAAAAAATCAGGATGGTCCAAGGGGAAGTAAGAGAAGACTCTGAGGAATCTTTTGAAGTGGGAGAATGGAAGACCAGGCTCCCGTCCTTCACCTCTCGCGCTTGGCCTAGAGGGTCACGGCCCAGACACCCGCCGCGAGAAGAGTTTGTCCATTTACCAGACGACCAGGTACCCTGGTACAGGAACATACGGATGTGTCCACCTGCTTGCCCAACAGCCCGCACTGACCATGCCGACACCTGCGGCTCGGATCAGCTAGATCAAAAACCACACGTCGTTAGAGATGCCATGACGACCTAGACAACGGGAAGCACATCTGTACAAGTACACACACTTAACATTTCCACACCAATCTACACGAAGAACATACTCAGTGCTCTGACGTAGGCGACAGGCATATTCACGGACGTGCATCTTTATTATTTTTACATAGGCTTTCAGAATGCAGAAACGCAAGATGCATCATGAGCTCATCTATAACGCTTGCTCACGCTTCCCTTGAAACCCGTTACCGCCATGAGAGGTATAATGGAAACACGATACTGGTCATGGAAATGTATGCTACTATAATCTAAAGCACCTATGCACCAAACAGACTACTTAAGCACCAGGCCCGAGTAGGCCTCAAACAAGAGCTCCCGTGGGCATTAACAAAGCAAGAGTCAGGTTGCTGATCCTGCAGAAAGAACCCGATGGAGCAACCAGCCAAGGTCGCAATGTTGCAAGCCCACATCCAAGAACAAATCATCAAAGGCACGATGTTGCAACCTTGCACTCCGCGTACCAACGTTAAAGTCATATCTACAAATTAAACCAGACACACAGTGGAAAAGCAATATTAATTGTGCAGAATTCTGCCTCAAACACGGTCCCGCCTCACGTGACCAAGCCGAATCTGACGAGATGCCAAAACCCAGGAGAGAAAAGGCGTCTGGGTCCCTCACTACGAGACACAGGCCGAGACACTTGAAAGGCTCAATGGACACCTGCTACAGTGGGAGCGGTCAGCCTTCCACCTATGAATAAATCCTCACATTGTCTGCACGTACCCATATTGAAACATTGTTGCAAACACAGGTACACCGAGAGCTGGGAACAACGGTGGTCCCAGGCTGGGGAGCTCACGGATGCACCAATCAGAACATGGGGCTCTTATCTCAGACGTCAGTAACATTAGCCAATCCTCAGGAACCTTCATGTAACAATTCTTATGTATCCAATTATAGGGACAACCCAGATATACCACCTGACTACACCTTGTCCACTAATATCATTCTCTATATGTGTACTATACTAACCCTACCACTCAAGTAACCAATTAAGAGTGGCGATAGGTTTTTTGTTAACTTTCTGAAGTGACGCAAGTAGCGCGTCATAATGCAGTAAAAAGGGCCTGCGAGCCCCACGATTGTGTGTGTGTCAGGACGGACGCGTACGCTCCTTGACCCATCCCTGCCGTTTTGTATAAATAAACAGCAGAGTCGCCTTGCTCCTTGTGTGTGTCTCATACTCTATCTCATCTGGGATATACGGGAGGAGTTGGGGCCTCCCTGCCCGGAGGTCTGCGGACGGCCCGGCCGACCCCGGCAGAATTTCCCCCCGACAAGTTGGAGGCACTGCTGAGATCTGTTTAAGATCAACTTTTATTTTTAGTTTTTCCAGGCACTCCCGTTGCGAGGAGGCCCGGCGGCGCGGCCCCCTCTGCCGTTGCCCCCTTCTGAGGACTACAGGACCATCGCGGAGCCGCGAGAAGACCGGACAGCGCAATCCGGATATTGGCCCTCGGGAGCCGGTTGAGAAGTATCCCGCCCGCGGTCGGCGAGTGTCCAGACGTGGTCCAGACGAGGGGAGGTGGCGAGCCGCTTGGAGGGTGCACGCAGTCGAGCGGCCCTGCATCGAGAGAACTTGGTGAGCATGACACGCGCAACAAGCAATGCGAAATTGTGAGGGAGGGGGAGGAAGTAAATAAAGGAGGAGGGAGGTATTGTCCAGATGTGCGGTGAAGGTTTAACTGAGCGTTGCTAATGGAATGAATGGTAGCGAGACGAGTGCGAGAACAGTCGGCTAACGTTACGCGAAAGAGGGGGCGGGGCACGAAAACATCACGTACAGCCGCTCGTAACAGTAAGCTAACGTTACGCGAGAGAGGGGGCGGGGCACGAAAACATCACGTGCAGCCGCTCGTAAGAAACTGATGGCTTAAAGTGAGACTAAGTGTGAGGGTGGGTGTGTGTGGTTTCCTACGACTTGACATTTATTGATCAATGAGTAGATGAGGTTCCCTATTGTTCGAGCAAGAAACTCGATAGGTAGATGACGTTTCCCTGTGGCCGGTAGCTAGCTACATAGTTGCCCAAAACGGAAGATAATTGGCTGGTTAAGCCCTCCTGTTGAGGGGCGTATCACACGCGAGGCGACGCAGCGTGCGCAGTCCGGTTATATTATTGATGAGATTACCTTGTTCCAGGAGAGACAGGAAGACAGCTGTAGGGTTAGCGGGGTAGATTGCAAGTGTATTTTGAACTTAAAGAACATAACAAGAATATACCAGTAGCTCGAAGAAATCGGTGACGTCACCAGTAGGGATTTAATAGGATATCGCGAGCACAAGGGATTTTGGGTTTGAGAATGGTGGGGAAGAGAAGCATGATAAAGGAGCTGATACGGAGATAAACTATAAACCAGTGGATCGAAAGAAGAAGGGGAAAGGGGCGTGGCTGCGCACGGAGAACGCCGGCCACGGCGAGTGTAAAAGGGGGAGGAGAACGGAGAAATAGGACGACTGTATAAGATTGTCGTAAGGGGTACGCAGCCGCAGGGGGCTGCGTGCGCTTCGGCCGCAGGGGGCTGTAGGGGAAGGAATATAATATAACATCATATTTATTATTATTGCATAATTTGTCAAAGGATTGTCGTAAGTCCCCACACTTGCGGGGCGAGGTAAGAAATACAAGGTTGTACATTATAAACTGCTAGTAAGGGGAAGGGTAAAAAGGGGAGTGCAACTATGTCATACGGGAGAGGGTCGGGAGGGTGGGAGAACACCCTCACTACCCCACTACAGCACATATGCACCACACTGCCACCACATAGGAAGAAGTTAATTAAGTACAGCATAGAGTGGACCCAGGGGACAGACAACAAAATGTTAACACCATGGCCGCCTAATGGTAGTTTCGACCCATATGCCCAACATTCACTACTGAACCATCTGCACAATACATACAAGGGGAAGAAGTTGGCAAACCATGTGGAGGTGTTTAACTTATGGAGGATGTTCCAGGGGTCTCGACCAGGACCAAATGGAATGTTCACTATGGGGGAAACACCGGAAGAAAAGGAGATTAAGAAAGAAGGAACGGGTGGGGAAAAGGAGTGCGAAGGTACAAAGAATACGGGGAAAGAAAGACAGGGAGGAGAAAAGGTTGATAAATCAGACGACATAAAAAAGGAACTGAGCAATGAGATACTCATAACACCGGGAGTGAAAACAGAGGGAGGAGGGTTGTACCCTTTAAGAGAATTAGGAGAAATAGAAGGACAGTTAAGGGCGGCTGAAGGATACTCAAACCCGGCATACAGCCCTCCACCATATGTGGCTCATGGGAAGATACCAATGGGGGAAGGGAGGATTAGAGAAGAGCAGACTGTAGAGATAGGAAACGATGAGTGGGTAGCTGCACAGATATTGTTGAAATTACGAGGCTCACTAACTGGAGAAGAAAGGGAGGCGGTGAAGAGAACAAACGAGGATAGTGCCAGAGAGAGTGAAATGAGGGGAGAGGAGCTACTACGGCAGAAGGAAGAGATTTTGGAGGAAAGATTAGCAGAACTAAGGGATGAACAGAATGAACTGATCAAACAACTTGAGCGGGAGGAAAGAGAGAGAGTGAGGAAAAGGAAAGAAGGTAAGGACGAATTGGAAAAATTAAGGGAACGAAGTGAGGAACAAAAGAGAGAAGCTGAAAGGGTAAAAGGAGCAGCAGATAGGGTATCAAGAGTAGTGCTGAGAGAGAAGAAGAAGGAAGAAGAAGAAAAGGAAAAGGAAATGGAATTATGGAGGAGGAGGATAATATCGGAGACAGCTAAGAAATATGAAGAGGGGAAGGTAATAGAGAGTATAGTAGAAAGAGAAAGGGTGAAATGGGAAAGGAAGAAAGAGGATGAAAGGATATTGGAACAGATGAGCAACGAAGTAATGGAGGAGTTGAAAAGGAAAAGGGAGGAAAATAGTAGGGAAATGGAGGAGAGGAGTGAAGGAGGAAGAGAAGAGAGGGGTTGGGAGAGTGAAAGATGGGGAGATGTATATAAAAGTAGGGAGGTAGCAACGACATCAGCACTAGGGGGGACAGTTGTTAACAACGAAAGGGGAGAAAGAGACCTAATAGATTTGAAAACGGTAACAATAAAAGGAAAAAAGGCAGAGTGGGGGGTGCCATTTATGAATGATTTTTGCAGTGAGGAGGAAGGAGGAGTGGAGAAGGATGGAAGAAAGAGTGAAAGGGAAAGCTTAGATAAACTGTACCTCACTAGAACAAACATAGATTCGCCCTGGATAAGTAGAAGATGGGAGGAGCTGGAGAGAAGTAAGGAGGAAGTGAAAAGAATAGGGGAAACACAAACCAATGAAACCACGCCACCCACATCCCCATCACGCCGCCCTCCCACGTCACTACCTACATGTTCAACCACCGCACGCTCTCTGCAAAGAATAAAGCTCGCACCCTTCATGAACGAACTTACACCCTATGCATGTCGGCTTAGGGACCTCCCTAGTCGCAGGCAAGACAGACAAATAAACATACCCATATTGAACACAGGAAATGATGAAAGAAGGGGGAAGGAAGAAGAGGGAGGTAGGGGAAGAGGTAGTAAGGAAGAATTTGAAGTAGTAAAAGAAATGGGGGAAGAGGAGGGGTGTGAAGACTCAATATCATGGAGCGTAAAGGGTGACACAAGACAGAATTTAATGCCACTGCTGGAGAGAGGAGGGGTTAGACCACAGTATGTACCTTGGAAACATACGGATAAGGAAAATATAAAATGTAGGCTCCCATCACTAAGTGGAGGTGCGGGTAAGTGGATATATGAAATGGAAAAACACACCGCAGGACAGAAACTGGCAGTAGGAGATGTGAAGGGCCTGTTAATATCAATATTAGGGGATAGAGCGGATGACATTTGGAAAAGAGCGGGATTCCATGGGGTAACAATAACAAACACATCGCATGATGGGGCACCATTTGCAAACTGCAGACATGCGCTATGGCAGGCACTTAGAGTGCAGTACCCAGACACATCAGACATAGGAGCCATTACTTCCCGTAAAATGGGTGAAAATGAGGATCCTGTTGATTATATCCAGGATATTCAAGAGAAGTGGCGCATGGAAACTAGAGAACAATGGGACAAAACACCAGCCATATTTTATCATATACTAGTACAAGGGCTCCCAGAAGGAGTTCAGAAACAACTAAAGAAAGTAGTGGGAATGGAAGCAAAACCATGGCCAGAAATACAACTGACTATAGTACATCACTGCAGGACATGGCAAGGAAAAATGAAACAAAAGGAGGAGGACAGGAAAACAGAAGAGGCCAAATTAGTACAGAAAAAACGTACTAAATATACAATGGAAGGGGCACTAATAACTACGCCCACACCAATGGCCCAAAGCCCAACGCAAGTAGTGGCTGCACAAGATCCAGCTCAAATAACGCCTCCACAAGGTGTAATACAGCAAGTGCCGCCTCTGCAATTACACGCACCAAACATGGGAGGAGGGTACCCAATGCAAGGAACTGGGTATTATAGTTATAACAGAGGGAGAGGAGGGTTTATGAGGGGGAGAGGATATGGATATAATACCCAGCAACAGGCTGGGGGACTTAGAAATTACTACCCCACAGGGCAACCCGTATACCAGGACAACACAGGGAGCTTCCCATGGCAAAATAGGGAACCACCCGTGTGTTGGAGCTGCGGACTATTAGGACACATGTCACGTACATGTAGGGTCAGGCCAGGAACACCAGCATGGAATGAACAAGCACAACCTAGGACATCACAAGAACAGCAGGGCATACAACAACAGCAGATGTCACAACAAGGGAGTGACCAACAACAACAAACACGACAGCCACAAACCTATTCACTGCCACAACAACAAGTGGCGTTAATACAACCACCACCCCAAACTGAACGAACACAATTGGGTGGGGTGACGGTGTTGGGACACAACCCTTACACAGGGAATGGCCAATCATTGTACCCCCAATAGGCCAGCCCACAGACGGCCTTGGTGTGTCCCATCCTGTCAGTAACACCTAATAGTGCGGAGGAACCACGCATAGAGGTAACGATAGGTGACAAAAAATTATCATTTCTTGTTGACACCGGGGCAACTCGGTCTTGCATAAGGGAAGGTAAATTTAAGATGTCAGGCGAAGCCATGAACACCCAAGGATTTTCTGGGGCTAAAGGGTTGGTTCCATTTACTGATAACATTCCCTTATCTATTGGAGATTATGATCTGTCAGTTCCACTTTTGTATTATAGTGCCTCACCAGTAAATATACTGGGGAGGGACATAATGAACAGGTTGAACATGACGATCTCCTTTACAGAGGATGGCATAATTTGCTCTACTCCAGGGATTAACATGCTCGCAGCACGACAGATTTTGCAAGCATACTGTGGACAGACAGCGATTAGGGCGGAGCCAGTAGATGGCGAAATATTCCAATATGGCACAGACATGGCATTTGCATGGATGCCAGGGATAGAAGGGAAAATATGGAGGAGACCAGCAGCCTATCTATTCCGACCAGAAACACCAGGTAATGAACTAGAAGGGAAGGTGTTTGTAGTGGACATTGAGAGCATTATTGCAACAGCTGATTATGTTGCTGTGCACGCCCAAGATAAAGAAGGGAGAGCATGGAGGGCGGTGATAGCACTAGCAGAAGGATGTAGGCTGACCCAGGTGTCAGATGAAGAGCTGTTCTCAGAAGAAAAGGAAGAAAATGAAATGGTGTTCATGATGAGTGTAGAAATATGGCTAAGAGTGGCTCACAAACAAGTAGCACAGAAAATTGCAATGGCACTTGAGGCACCCGCAGGCACCCCAGTCCCATTTTTTAAGGAGGATATGTCAAAGGTGCCCAAATCATTATGGACTATTAGCCCTTATGACGTGGGATGCATAAAAAGCATAGGGGGTGTAAGGATAAAATTGAAAAAAGGTGCCATACTGCCAAGAGTGAAACAGTACCCATTGTCAAAAGAGGCAGATGAGGGCATATATGAAACCATAACGGCCCTTATAAACAATGGCATATTGGTCCCCTCAGAATCACCATGTAACACAGCTGTGTACCCGGTGCGCAAAGCTAAAGGGGGGTCTTGGCGCTTCATACAGGACCTCAGACCCTTGAACAACATAGTAGAAGCAGAGTATCCAGTAACAGCAAACCCGGCCACAATATTGTGTGGCATTCCAGCAGAAGCATCACGATTTACAGTGATTGACCTTAAAAATGCTTTCTTCTCAATACCATTACACCCAGACTCACAAGATTTGACAAGCTTCACTTACCGAAATACAAAGTGGAAACATACCAGATTACCACAGGGGTATTGTGAATCACCCTCAATTTTCAATAGAGTAATACAGATGGATTTGGGTAACGTTGAGGTGGAAAGCACAGTGTTACAGTATGTGGATGACATAATAATTTGCAGTACAAACGAAAGTAAATGTAGAGAGGACTCCTTAAAAATGTTGACGATACTGGCAGAAAAGGGGTACAAGGTAGACATGGAAAAGATACAATACTGTCAGGAACAGGTACTTTACATTGGTCAACTGATATCCCAACATGGAAGAAGGATTGCACCACAAAGAGCACAGGCCATCTCAAGCACTCCCGTGCCACAGACTGTGAGAGAACTGCAGCAATTTCTGGGGCTGTGCAACTACTGTAGAGCATGGGTATTTGATTACAGCTCATACATAGGACCCCTGCTTGAGGGTTTGAAGGAAGCAAATAAGGGGGAGAAAAAGTTGGGATGGACTATGGAAATGAGGGAGGCATTTGACGAATTAAAAGACGCGATATCAACTGCTCCAGTACTTGCATCCCCAGACTACGAGCGGCGCTTCTTTATATTTTCACATTGCGACTCAGCAGTGATGAAAGCAGTATTGGCCCAAAAAACTAGCATGGGCTATAAACCAGTAGCATTTTACAGCGGTCACTTAGACCCTATAATGTTAGGACACTTCTCTTGTGAACAAGGTCTTGCTGCAGCTGCTTTTGCAGTAGAAAAAGCATCAGCAATAACTATGGGGTGTCCAACTACACTATTTGTGGAACATGCATTATTTGCGATATTGAATAAACCTAAGTCCACACTAACGACACAGAGGGCATCAGGTTATGAGATTATTCTGTCTAAAGCTGAACTAGCAATTGTTAGATGTAGCACGGTTAACCCTGCAAGGTTCCTAGCAGAAGTAATTGAAGAGGGAGATTACGCCCACGACTGCACCCAAGTAACTGAAATGTACTCATGTGCTAGGAAAGTTGAAGAAAACGCACTAGAGGGAGGTGAGCTTTTGTTTATTGATGGGTCATCAACTATTGATCAAGGAGATGGGATACGAAGGACTGGGGCAGCAGTAGTAAAAATGATGGAGGCGCCGGTGTGTGTGGCTATGAAGTGTGTACAATTACCACAGCATTACTCTGCTCAAGCCGCGGAACTCGTTGCACTAATATTGGCATTAAAGGAAAGTTTTAATAAAAGAGTAACTATATATTCTGACAGTGCATATGTTACATCCACTGTCCACTCAGGGCTATCAAAATGGAGAAGAAGAGGGTTTAGGAGAGCTGATGGCACTCCAGTACAACATGCCCTCTTGTTGGCTGAACTAATTGAAGTAATAAACGACCCCCAAGAATTAGCCCTAGTAAAATGCACCGCACACACCAATGGAGAAGACTACGTCTCAAAAGGAAATGCAGCAGCAGACGCACATGCGAAATATGCTGCATATTTTGGTGAGATATGGAACCCCACAGACTCACAGAGAGGGAGAGGGAGGGGAATAGCTAGGGAGATGTTAATAAGAGAAGGGTACACCCATCTCCCAGCCACACAGATTATGGAACTACAAGCGGCTGCACCAATGGCCAAAAAAGAAGTATGGGTGAAAAGAGGATGCACAATGTCACCAACCGACGCACTATGGCGCCAGGGTGGCACTGGGAAAGTTGTAATACCGTTGACACTGTTAAATACCGCCTTGAGCCAATTACACCACCCTGCCCATACAGGCAAGGAAATAATTGCAGCACGAATTCGAGAAGATTGGTTTTGTCCCGAGTTAACCTCCCATGTGTCAAATTTTGTCAGCAATTGCCTAACATGTCAACAGTTTACGGCAGGTCATACTCTAAAAGTGATAAGAGGTACCATACCCCGGCCAGAAGGACCTTTTCGGCACCTTCACATTGACTATGTTGATATGATCAACATCTGTCAAGGCAATAGGTATATGATTGTAGTAGTATGCCCATTTTCTAGATGGATTGAAGCAGGGCCCTGTTCACACCCTGATGCGTTTAGAGCAGCCAAATTCATAGTAAGGGAGGTCTTCCCCAGATGGGGAGTGTGCGAGGTGCTAAGATCAGACAATGGCCCCCATTTCGCAAACGAAATGTTCCAGCATATCACATCCCTGCTGAACATTAAACACAAATTTGCATGTGCATACCACCCACAGGCTAATGGTGTATGTGAACGCCTGAATGGCTTATTGAAGGAGGCAATTGCTAAAATACAACAAACAACAAAGAAAAGTTGGTTGTATTGCCTTCCGTTAGCATTATTTGAGCTTAGAAACAGGCCAGGGTCCGACCACCACCTCACCCCTCACGAAGTGGTAACTGGACGTCAAATGCGCCTTCCCCTAACACCAACATCAAGGGCATTCACCGACCACGAAAGTTCAGCGAATGTGTTAGGTGATGAAATGTATCAATATGTGTCTTCTTTGATTACTAGTGTCGTGTTTGTGTCTCAACAGCTCGAGCGCACACGGGGCGGGTCTACCAGCAATCAAGAAAAAGACGAAAGTACGGAATTGGGAAAGGAGAACTCGTGCAAACTTGCCAAAGGTGACCACGTACTACTTCGCAATTTCAATAGAAAGTGGAACCAGAAGAGGTTCACTGGCCCCCATCTGGTAGAGGACGTATCAACAAGAGCAGTAAAACTAAAGGATAAGCGTGCCTGGAACCACCTACATGACGTAAAGATTTACAAACTGCAGACCCGCCCCAGCGCCAACGACAGGTCCGTTGGAAGAACAGCAACAACATCGCCGACAGCGGAAGAAAGTTCCACCATAGACAACGACCCAATTGTTCCCTCGGAGACAATAACTGACGAAGAAGGGGGTGACCCCCATACTGCCCACCCCATGATCACTCGCTCAAAGAGTAAAAATACTTCCGCCATCTGAGCGCAAACCCCCCCCATTGACTGCTAAGTACAGTTGTAACTAAAATTGAAGGACATTGCTTGCACCAATACACATGTAAACACGTGAATGTTCTCTTTTTCTCTCGCACATACAGGAACTGCGTAATATTGTATTGTTAAGAAAAGCTAATTAACAAGTTCAGTGTGCAGGTGTAGATGGTGCTGCCAGACGATAACTACCCAGAAGAATTGTCACACCAATTTGTATACGAAATAAAGAGGCCAACATACTTAAAAAGGAGAAGGGTACGTGTATACTACACAGCCTTCCTCCTGGCCATAGAATATTACATGCCCCACCTCCGCCCATACTTGCCGGTCCTAAGAGACCCATCACTTAGAGTAGCGTGGGAACAGCTCTTCGCCTGGGCACTGAATGACCACTTGATAGGGAGAGCTTAAAGGAAACAAAACTAACATTTAATAACGAGCACTTTTGAGAATTTTTAGGCGGGCAACTGTAACGTCGCAAGAATAAGCTGCCAGGACCGCAGCAAGGTAAGAGCAAAATGCCGGTGAAATTAGCATATGTAATAAAAATAATAGGGATATTTATGATCACCGGATTCTTGGCTGCCTCTGTCTGGCAGTACAGCTATGCTATTGATTTTATTGCTGCACCCAAACTTAATATACCCCCGTCCCCTGCTGCAACAGGTGTTACGTCAGGTGGTAATAGTAACATTGCACCCAAGCAGAATAGAGTTAAACGCAGCACATACTCAGACAATAAAGGTATTGATAATTATGTACAAGATTCAGCACACGTCACAAACAACATATGGTACCAGCACATGACCCGCATTGGTAAGCAGACAACTGAGGATAGCTGTTACGTTTGCTCATTAATACCATACGCCATGAGCGCTTCATGAACATTTGTTGCCACAGAAATAGATGAAAAAACAGCACAGTGCATAATATATTTGGCCCTGTTCCAAACGAAAGGAAGGTTTCAAGGAACAGTAGTGCACATGACATGGAAGACAAGAGACTCATACCCATATGAAAACAACTTCCTCAAGACCTATCTGAGTTATCACAAGACCAGTTTACATGCTGAAGCATTCAGGTACATAACAAGTGGCCCTGCAAAAGGAGAAACAAAGAAGGTAACACTGCAGTATCTACCATGTGATTGGTACGCAACTGAAGTTCCGGGTAAACAAGGATGCTGGGAGAGGCCGCTACTGACGATAACAGGAAAAGTGTACCTGGGCAACAACTGGGAGATAGGAGTAATTGGCAGCAACATGGTAACAAAAGAAACTATCTCAACTATCGAGACACACAATCATCGATGTTGGACGACGTGGATCAAGTATGTACCAATGCTCACGTGGGTAGAAGAAGATGAAGACCCGATAACTATACTACCATTGACTGCGCCTAAAGTATGCTACCAGCATAAAGGAGAGGTGGACGTAGGATATAACACCAATTGTGCAAGTGTGATGGAGTTGCCTGAGGGGGGAGCGGGAACAGCAGTAATAATGGACCATTATTGGGCCTGCGGAGAAAAGGCATATCATACACTGCCTCCCCTGTGGAATGGTGTGTGCACAATGGTACACGTCAATGTACCATCACTAGTGGTACCTAAGAAGCATGTCGATGTGGCGAAATTTCCTAAAATGGATGAAGGGGATAAGAGAAGAAAGAGATCTGCACCACTTCAGAAGGAGCAAGGAAACAGGACCAACAGCAATGATACTGTCCTAAATAGGAGAAAAAGACAAGGAGAGCCATTGACAGGAAATTACCTGTGGGGAAGGTCGGAAACGGAACTAACATCAATACCGCCAGAGCACAGACTATTCAGCAGAGCAGCAATGTTCTTCTCCTCAATAATACATCCGGGACTGCAGGCATACGCAAACGCAAAATGGCTCCAAATAACCAGGTGGGAACTAATGATGACCATCAATTCAACAGTAAATGGGTTCAACGCAATTAAAGAGGAGCTGCGAGCTGTCAGGATGGTAGCACTCCAGAACAGATATGTATTGGACCTTCTCACAGCAATGGAAGGAGGAGTTTGTGCAAAAATAGGACAATCTTGCTGCACGTTCATACCTGCCAACGATGCTGACAATGGTACACTGACAGAAGCAGTTTCACAATTGGCCCAGATGCACTCCAAAATGATGGACGAAAGTAACGGTGTAAACAAGGATAAGAGCTGGTTTTCACTATTATGGTCATGGATGCCATCTTGGTTGTCAGATGGACTGAAAATAATAGTGGGATGTGCTATTTTGGCTGGAGCCACCCTGATCATAATTAGATTTTGGAAGGCCCGGAAGGCACGCACGACTGACGAGTTGCTGGAAATGGTGGGAATGCACCCCTTAATGCCAGCAGATGACGGCCAGCATACAGGTGTGATAATACAAGAAAGGGAGAAGTTGCGCACCCAAATCATCACCAATCATCTAGACCCACCATCAGTGAAGATCGAGAACCCAAGGAACCCCAGGAGCTACATAGGGAGATGGGTATACTGTACTCCTGGAGGAACATGTGAATACATGTATTGGTCATTTGAAGATCATGTGAACCATTATGGACATCTCGGAGGGATAACTAAGATATGGAGAGTAAGAGGAGATAACGAGAAGGATATGTTTGTGGTCGACAAGTCGACCAGAGGGGGGACTGAAGTGGGAGAATGGAAGACCAGGCTCCCGTCCTTCACCTCTCGCGCTTGGCCTAGAGGGTCACGGCCCAGACACCCGCCGCGAGAAGAGTTTGTCCATTTACCAGACGACCAGGTACCCTGGTACAGGAACATACGGATGTGTCCACCTGCTTGCCCAACAGCCCGCACTGACCATGCCGACACCTGCGGCTCGGATCAGCTAGATTAAAAACCACACGTCGTTAGAGATGCCATGACGACCTAGACAACGGGAAGCACATCTGTACAAGTACACACACTTAACATTTCCACACCAATCTACACGAAGAACATACTCAGTGCTCTGACGTAGGCGACAGGCATATTCACGGACGTGCATCTTTATTATTTTTACATAGGCTTTCAGAATGCAGAAACGCAAGATGCATCATGAACTCATCTATAACGCTTGCTCACGCTTCCCTTGAAACCCGTTACCGCCATGAGAGGTATAATGGAAACACGATACTGGTCATGGAAATGTATGCTACTATAATCTAAAGCACCTATGCACCAAACAGACTACTTAAGCACCAGGCCCGAGTAGGCCTCAAACAAGAGCTCCCGTGGGCATTAACAAAGCAAGAGTCAGGTTGCTGATCCTGCAGAAAGAACCCGATGGAGCAACCAGCCAAGGTCGCAATGTTGCAAGCCCACATCCAAGAACAAATCATCAAAGGCACGATGTTGCAACCTTGCACTCCGCGTACCAACGTTAAAGTCATATCTACAAATTAAACCAGACACACAGTGGAAAAGCAATATTAATTGTGCAGAATTCTGCCTCAAACACGGTCCCGCCTCACGTGACCAAGCCGAATCTGACGAGATGCCAAAACCCAGGAGAGAAAAGGTGTCTGGGTCCCTCACTACGAGACACAGGCCGAGACACTTGAAAGGCTCAATGGACACCTGCTACAGTGGGAGCGGTCAGCCTTCCACCTATGAATAAATCCTCACATTGTCTGCACGTACCCATATTGAAACATTGTTGCAAACACAGGTACACCGAGAGCTGGGAACAACGGTGGTCCCAGGCTGGGGAGCTCACGGATGCACCAATCAGAACATGGGGCTCTTATCTCAGACATCAGTAACATTAGCCAATCCTCAGGAACCTTCATGTAACAATTCTTATGTATCCAATTATAGGGACAACCCAGATATACCACCTGACTACACCTTGTCCACTAATATCATTCTCTATATGTGTACTATACTAACCCTACCACTCAAGTAACCAATTAAGAGTGGCGATAGGTTTTTTGTTAACTTTCTGAAGTGACGCAAGTAGCGCGTCATAATGCAGTAAAAAGGGCCTGCGAGCCCCACGATTGTGTGTGTGTCAGGACGGACGTGTACGCTCCTTGACCCATCCCTGCCGTTTTGTATAAATAAACAGCAGAGTCGCCTTGCTCCTTGTGTGTGTCTCATACTCTATCTCATCTGGGATATACGGGAGGAGTTGGGGCCTCCCTGCCCGGAGGTCTGCGGACGGCCCGGCCGACCCCGGCAGAATTTCCCCCCGACACTTTGGTGGCAATGGTAAGAAGAATGTCAACTAATAATTCCAGAGCTAACTCAAAGAGAGGTAGAGACACTGGATACAGGAACCAGAGCCAAAACCGTTGTCACAAATGTGGTTGGTATAAGCACAATGACACCGAGAAAGAATGCCCTGCTGTGGAATGCTACAAATGCGGCCACACAGGTCATTTTGCAAAGGTATGCAAGAATGTTCATGGAAGAGGGGGAAGATTCACCAGATACTCATTCAACAGACCACCAAGGAACACAGTAGGGGTGGTTGAAGAGAATACTGGGCCTGACAATATGCTAACCATCAGTGGTGAGAACGCACAGCAAGTACACATACTCACAGTCACTGCAGTAGGAGAAAATAAGGGACTGCGGGTTGACATGAAGATAACTGGAATATCCTTACCTATTATGGTGGATACTGGGTCTCCCTATACCATGGTCGACGTCAACACCTTTGTTGAAGTACTGTCTGGTAACATGCAGAAGCTACAATGCACAGAAGTAGGAGAAAAACGGTATGGTAAAACCCCAATTGAGATTATTGGATGCACTTGGGTGAAGTTGTGTTTCCGTGAAAGGGAAACATATTGTAGACTTCATGTAGCTAAAAATGGCTTGTCCGTAGTCGGATGGGAAGAACAAGCTGCTCTGCGTGTCAGGATTCATCCATGGGAAGAAGTTCCCATTTTGAGTGTCTTAAAGGACAATAATGACATTAAAGCTACACTGGCAAAGCAATTCCCCAAGGTATTCAATGAGAAAATTGAACTTCTGGAGGGGTTCCAACTCAAGATAATTCTGAAGAAAGGGGTAATACCCATTGCACATAAGGTAAGAGGGTTCACCATCGGCACAAAGGAAGCACTCAAAAATAACTTTCTCGTTTGTGTGAGCAAAATATAATCGAACCTATAGACAGCTCGAAATGGTTGGCACCTATAGTATTGGTAAAAAAAAATGGACAGGTCCATAAGAATGTGAGTAGATCTCAGAGACTTCAATAAAAATATCTGGATAGACAGACATCCTCTTCCAAATATAGGAGAATTGCTAACAACCATGAAGCACTCTGGACATGTCCTCGGCTTACCACATATAGCCTTGGAAAAAGAATCTAAGAATTTAACTTCATTTGTCACTCCACTTGGTGCATTCATGTTTAAGAGGATGCCGTTTGGCTTTGCTTCAGCTGCGGTGGTATTGAAAGACTGATGTCATGTTTATTTGGAGGTCTTGAAGGCGTATACTGCTTCCAAGATGACATCTTACTATCCGACAACACAGAAGAGGAACACGATGCAGAAATTGATGGGAGTGCTGCAAGTGATCCAAAAGAGTGGTCTCACTTTGAAACTTAACAAGTGTAAGATTAAGTGCGACAAAGTGTCATATTTGGGTCATTCAATTGATGCTGAAGGAATTAGTCCCACAAAAGAATGAATGAATACCATTTTGGGCATCACTGAACCAAGGAACAAGGACCAATTAAGAAGTTTCTTGGGTATGACAGAGTACTACTCTAAATTTGTGAACGATTACACCAACAAAACTAAAAATATGAGGGAATTTATGAAGAAATCCACGAAATCTATATGGTCAAATGAGTGGAAAAGTGAATTTTGGACACATAAAAGCCACGATTAATGAAGGGCCCACACTAGGCATATTTGATTGCAAAGCCAAAACTATAATTTCAGTTGATGCCAGCAAAATCGGTTTAGGAGGTGTATTGGAGCAGCTACAAGACAAGGGATTTGTGACAATAGCATTTGCATCAAGAGTTTTAAGGGATGCAGAATTAAACTACTCAACAATAGAAAGAGAGGCATTGGGAGTAAAGTGGATATTGGAACACTTTAGGAACCTGGTGTGGGGATTACCCATTCTCCTCAAGGCCGACCATAAGCCACTAGTACACTAGAAGCACTAGTACACTACAAGCTCTGAAGGAAGCACTTTGCACATATACAACCACTCCACATACCACCACGGATGTAGAACCCTTTACCATGATCAGGGGCAGACAGGCATTCAATTAGCTGATTCCTACTTGGATGTTTTCAGGAGCAAGTAATGTGCATTTGGACATTGAACAGATTATAAAGAGAGTAGTTGAAAAACAGGCAAAGTACAAAGAATACTATGATCATAAAAACGGAGTAAAGGAGAAGATGTTTAAGAAAGGGGATTGGCTTTGTATCAAAGAACCTAAAAAGACAATGAAAGGCAAATCTAGATTCAGACCACCACAGAGAGTACAAAGTAGCTCTGGCAAATCAGTTGTGTTGGAGGATGGCAAGATGTGGTCTACTGACGATATTGTGTGGGTGCAAAATGGTGACAATGGGCCGAGTACCAGCAAGTATAACAACTATGTGGCAGTGGACCACACTGACTATGGAACACAAAACAGAGGTCAAGATAAGTGTTTCAAAGAGACAGAGGGTGGCAGTAGTGTTAGAACTGATATAATATTGTTTCGTCCTCATTGTATATGTTGGCCTATGCCCAGTCGCTTTGCGAGGAAATCCGTATTACAAGGTCGTGACCTTAAGTGAATCAAGCCTCCATTTTAGGTTAGAGCTGCCATTTTAGTTTATTGTACAAAGTCACCCTGTGGCCTAAAATGGCCGTCTTGTGTTCTCTTGTTCTTGCTTTAACCTCTTCAACCTCTGGAGGAGAGTTAATGTCCAACCTGCCTTCAGGCTACATGTTAGGGTCATGTAGACCTTGTCCTTTGTTGACCTCAGGATCAGGGGATTACTTGAATTAATGCTGTTAACCTACAAGTATTCAAGAACAATAAGGCTATCCAAATACGACATGTGAAACATTTGTTTGATCTGTATTAAAGCAATGTGTAAAGAGTGTAACGTTAAACTTAGAGAATAATATTGTTTGCTAGTAAATGTATTAAAAAGTAAGCCACATGCCGAGATATGTAAATTAGGAACGAACCTGGCGTGACCCTAGCCCAGTACATGATTAACTTGAAAGAGGCTGGACATCGTTATAACGAAAATGTATAAATACGCTGATGTCCAGCTAGAAACTCCTGCTCACTGCTCACATTGAACCCTGCTGGTGGTCTCTGTGATGTATTGACGGCCAAATAGCTATTTGTATACTTTGTTTTGTAACTGTTCAGTTTTGTAATAAAGATTCTGGGAATCTTTACAAGCCCGTGTCGGTGTATTTTCCTTTTGCATGGTGTAAAAGCCTTAATATTGTATTTTTTTGATTCCACAGATGGCGCCCAAATAGGGACCCTCAAGATCGACTTCATTTCGTTGAAGGTTGGCTCGGCTATCGGACTGGGATCGGACGGTGCCAACAGAAACGCCCACTCCGGACGAGAAGTGAATTCCTCGACAAAACTGCACAATCCGATCCCTGAACGGTGAGCTGTAGCCTGAGACGACGTCTTGACGAGGGTCCATATAACGGCGTGGGTAAATTTGCCGAAAATCACCACACATGTGGGTACTTAGCATTGTCCTTAGTAACCCGATCGGGCCTCCCAGTCCTTTGGTCAGGTAAATCGTGACCCAATTCTTAATTTAACCCTGACAATTTGAATTTGGCGCATTGTACTCGCGAGCACAATTACTTGACCAGGTAACACCAGAACTTTGATATGCCTGGGAAATTGTCTGCCTGCGTTAGGGCATTATTCCGCAGTGACAGACAATCTTTGGAAGATAGCCATCCCGCACCGCAGGAGGGGTCACCGGCATGTACTATGTACTGTAAGAAAGGCTTTGGTAGTATATCATTTAATGACATTTGGCACAGACAGACCAGACATAATTCTAATCTTCGGTGGCCAACAAATGGTAGCTTTGAAATCCCTCGTATAGAATATCTAGAGTCTGTATTAGTAAAGAAAAAGGCTAGACCTGCAGCATTTGACGCATTGCATAGTTGGAAAACAGAAGCTTTGCAGCAACAAAAGAGTAGAGAGAAACATATGGGTAGACATATGACAAGTGTCGAAAAGGCACGGTTATATGATCAAAATAAACAATTGGAGTCAGTTAGGAACACGGACAGGGCGTTTCAATTAGGCATTCAGAAAATGTACCCTTCAAAAGATTTTCATACGTCGGATGAATTGTTTAATAAACTTTTGCATGAACGAAAGCCTGGTGCCTCCGTGCCACCTCTGTACGTCCCTCCTCCTGCTGCTTTACCCCTTCCCATTGTTATTCCCCCTCCTATAGTCCCTCTGGTCCTCCCTGCTGTTCTTCCTGTTCTTCCAGCCGTCGCTCCTTTGCCTGCCCCCTTGCCTCCACCTGTTGATATTCAGAATGTGCCTACTCTTCCTCTTCTAAATGATTCTGCATCGCTTGTAGTAGACCAGGGAGCGAGACCAAGGGTAGTGACTCGTAATACTGTGTCCCCAGAAAAAAAGAATGAATTGATCGCTTGGGCTAAACATTGTATGGAGAAGGGTGAACAAGCTGATGTTTTTTCCACACTCAAAAATTTAAAAGGTATTCCTGAGAAAAATGTTTTTATTGAAGGATTAGGGACTCATTTGAGTATAATGTGGAATAGATTAAACGATATAGATTTCCCACAAGGGTTACGGGATTTTAACGCCTTAGCGTTGTCCAGAGATACTGCGGAGAAAGTATATGAGCATGTCGAGAAGATTTTTGAGTATAGGAAGGAGTTGGAAGGGTTACGGAATGAGGAAGCAGGTGGTGGTAGTTTAGGTATTATGTACTTACAGAAACGGTTTTCTCCTCGCCGTGAATTAAAAGGTGAGGAAGCGCAAATTTGTACAAAGGATGCGATAAGATGGATTTCGGATATGTCGATAACTCCAGATGAAGTATATGACACATATAGTCAGTATACGTTAGAAATGCAAAAGAAAGTGATACAATGAGTGTGTAAAAAGAAAGATTTGTTGTCCCGCATAATTGTTGAGTGTTTATAAGAGAGCCTTTTCGGTTGATACTTCTTTGACTGCCTTAACGCTTGATTTGGCTCTGTTTCTTAGTAAGCATTCGGAGCTGCCTACTTCTCAGTTGCCTATGAGAGAGGTCCCTCCGACATTCATCCCAAAAGTTGAGATTGCGGCCGATGCCGCACGAGGTATACTCGCTGGGGAAATTCCTGCACATTACGTATCACAGTTTGTTAACGTCCCGTTTTCAAGACAGGAAGTAAACACCATAAAGCAATCTATTCCCGATGTAAGAAAGAATCCGACCGGGTTCTATAAGAAATGGTGGTCGGTCAAAATACCGAAAATAAAATCTCGAACTGCAAAAATCTCGAATACAAAATCTTGAAAAAAAAAATATTGAATTATTTATTTATTTATATGTGTTTTTGGGGTCAGGTAAGTAAAAAAAAAGGGTTAAAATAAAAAAAAATAGAAAAAAAGGGGGGCTGGGGGGGGAACCCCCCCATTTCGAGAAAAAAACGTCATAAAAAAATTCGATATTTTTTTTTTCTGCCTTTTGTTTTCGAGATTTTTGTTTTCGAGATTTTTGTTTTCGGTATTATCACTATAAACCATAAGAAATAGAGTCGGTCTTACAGTCATCGATATTCACCTTAAGTGATATTGATTTATTATTTCCCGTACTCCTGCCAGTTGATTTGTGGAAACAAATTAGGACTGTAGATGATGTACCTGGGTTAGGAGATACATGGGATAACATGGTTAGGCTAGATGGAGAAAGACCAGCTGGCGAGCGACCGCCTCAAGTGACATTAACCTTGCCTGATAGGATTATTGTAAAATTGAAAACTATAGTTCCTGAAAAAAAATCTTTTGGGACAAGCTTACGGCCTGTGTCCAAGGAAAGTCTGAGGGTGCTACTGATTTCTTCAATCGGTTCGAGCAGGTATTTTCAGATTTCAGTGGACAAGACTTAGGCACAGAGTCAGGGAAAAGGCTGTTTGTCGACAAATTTGTATGTGGATTGTTGCCTGACATCCAGTTACAGATGATATTTTCCGAAAGCGCTTGGCAGGCGACGTCTCAATCAGAAGTACTGCACATGGCTCAGTACTATGAAAATCGTGTGAATAATGAAAAGGAAAAACTTGAGAAAAAAAAGGGTGACCTGAAAACAAAAGTCCTATTACAACAGATTGTTAGAAACCCTAGAGGGGGTAATCAATTTAGAGGTCAGTACTTTCCACAGGGAAGTACGCCCCTCGCTCCGGTAACCATTAACCAGTGTGCCTATTGTTGACTGGAAGGCCACTGGCGCGCACAATGTCTGACCTTGCAGCAAAGGTCATTTGGGAACATGGGTAGACAATCCAGAGGTCGCCCAGGTGCAGGGGGCCCTGGCAGAGGTCAGTTTGCACCAGAATCACAGCAATCTCCTTCACAAGATAAGCAAGTTTCGAATATGGATAATAGAAACCTTTTTGATCACCCTTCTGCCGCGTACCTCTCTTAAGGGCTTCCTTTTGATAATATTCTGTTTCTCTAGGATTGCCCAAAGCAGAATTTGGAACCGACGCCTATTCCCGTTCATCAGAAAGGCCCTTATGTTGAGATGGCGGTGGGAAATAGGAAGCATCGGTTTTTAGTAGACACGGGAGTACAGAAATGTTCCATTGACCATTCAGGGGTTCCAAATATTCCCCTGTCAGGGCAGTCCAACGTTTCCGTAGGGTTTTCAGGCACACCTGTAGTTTGTCCGGTCTCTTTGCTGGTACCGATAACGCTGGGTCTTTTCACGGAGCAGTGTCCATTTCTACTTACCACAAACCGTGGGGAGAACTTGCTTGGGGTTAAATTTGTTGAAGGAATTGCATGCAGTAATACATTGTTCTCCGGACGGAGTTCGGTTAACAATTTCACCTCAGCAATCACTCGCCTCTCAGTTTTTGACTCGACCTTTACCGCCAGAATTCAGTAATGTTCCGGAATGCTTATGGGCAATTGATGATAATGATGTGGGCATTCTTCAAATTGAACCTGTTAAAATTATTCTGAAACATGGAGTAAAACTGCCTCGCATCCCGCAATATAAGATCTCAGTTGAAGGCGAACAGGCTTTGAAATGTATAGTCTCTGATTTTGTACATCATGGAGTAATTGAGGAAATTACGGGTAGCTTGTGTAATAGCCCCATTTTGCCAGTATACAAAAAAGGTGATAATGCGATTCCCTTTCGGTTTATAATTGATTTACGCACTATTAACAAAATTGTGGCTCCTCAATTTCCTATTGTACCTGATGTTACAACAATACTAACCATGATTCCGGCTTCTGCCACTCATTTTAGCGTTGTTGATCTTAAAAACGCATTTTTCAGTATTCCCACACACAAAGATAGTAGATATTTGTTCGCGTTTACCCTAGGTGAACGCTCGTTCACATTCACTCGTGCACCACAAGGGTACACTGAGAGTCCAAGTATTTATAGTAGGGCATTAAAAGAGCAGCTCGATACTCTCGAGTTGCCTACTACTTGCATGTTACTACAGTATGTAGATGATCTCCTCTTGGCTGCTGATTCTGAGAGTGCCTGTAAAGAAGGCACTATGTTGTTGCTTTGTCATCTAGCTAAAACATGGCCACAAAGCGTCACTCAAAAAATGCCAATATTGTTGTTAGGAGGTCGCCTATTTAGGCTATCTCCTGTCAAAGGAGGGAAGACGGTTGACACCTGAACAAATAAAGACTATTTCTGGCATGTCTGTCCCAAATACGCAGAAGGAAGTTAGTTAGAGCCCTGATAGGTATGGCTTCTTACTGTAGATTGTGGATCCCTAACTTTTCGTTAACTATTAAACCAATGCTGGCTTTGACAAAGAAGGGCATTTCTTTGCCATTGCCATGGACTTTGGAACACCAGACAGCATTTGATTTGCTCAAATCCACGCTGTGTTCAGCGCCGGTTTTAGGAACTCCGAATTATGACAAGGCCTTTGTGTTGTATGTGCATGAACGTGATGGATGTGCTTTGGCTGTGTTAACGCAGGAACATGGAGGGAAGAATAGGCCGTGTGGCTATTTCTCATCCACCCTTGATCCTGTTGCATGCGCTTTGCCGAGATGTTTGAGGGCTGTTGCTGCTGCTGCTGCGTCTGTAAAACAGAGTGAGGGAATGGTCCTGGGTCATGCGTTAACCCTAATGGTACCTCACTCTGTAGATATTTTATTGAATAGAACTCAAACGCAACACCTCACTTCCGCAAGATTGACAAGATATGAACTGATCTTGTTTGCCCCCCCACATTCAAATTCAGAGGCGTTGTGTATTAAATCCGGCTGAACTTTTACTTGTCCCTCAAGATACTGTTGATGGTGACGAAACGTCACACGATTGCCTTTATGCGACAGAACAAGAGACTAAAGGTAGAATCAATCTGAAAGACACACCTTTGAATAGCCCGCAAGGAGAGCTATTTTGTGATGGCTCTTGTTTTAAACTTTCGAATGGTACATCCACGGCTGCTTATGCCGTTACTACTTTAAGCACGATTGTGGAAACCAAAAGAATTATGCATAATTCCGCGCAGGCCGCAGAAATTATAGCGTTAACTCGAGCTTGTGAACTTTCTGAAGGGCTTACAGTAAATATATATACCGATAGTCAGTATGCTTTTGGGGTGGTTCACAACATCGGTAGACTTTGGAAAGAACGAGGTTTCTTGACCTTGCATGGCCCGAAAATTCAGCATGGCACTTTAATAGTACGATTACTTTCAGCACTCGCTCTCCCTGTTCAGCTAGCTATCATAAAATGTGCAGCACATCAAAAGGTTATGGGAATGATTTCGCTGATCAGATAGCTAAACAAACTGCCACTGATTTTAGTTCAGAAATGTATGCTGTAAGAGAAACTGTAAATATTTGCACTTTTGGTGAAAGTATCGATTCTGTGAAAGACATTCAAGCAGATGCTACTATAGAGGAAACTAAGAGATGGGTCGAGGGTGCAGGAAGACTGGATGATGATGGGTGTTGGGTGGACAATGTTGAAGGAAAATGGTTACTCCCTGACGCCTACATTACAATGATGGTTATTATGGCTCATGGTCCGACACATGTCTGTGTGCGTAAATTGACTAAAATGCTACACAGTGTATGGGCCAATGATAAGATTTTCAAAACTGTGGAGCGCTTTGTCCAAGGGTGCATGGTCTGCTTGCAGCATAATGTAAGAAAAGGTACCTCGACTCCTAGAGGAAGTTTCGCTCCACCTTCTGTTCTGTTTGAGGTCATTCACTTTGATTTTATTGAAATGGAATGTTGCAATAATCTTAAATATGTGTTGGTTGTCATTTGTGCTTTTAGTAAGTGGGTTGAGGCCTTCCCTGTTAGAGATGCAACGGCCATAACCACGGCAAAAACTCTGTTGAAAGAGTTTTTTCCTAGGTTCGGGCTGCCGAGAGTCATCTGGTCGGATAATGGGCCACACTTTATCACTGCTGTAATCCTACAAATATGCAAAGGATTACAGATTGATAAACGGTTCCATTCGGCCAGACATGCCCAAAGTGCCGGATTAGTGGAAAGGCATAACGGCATTATAAAGAACAAGCTTGCTAAGACGTGTGCTGGCACCAAGTTAAAATGGCCGGACGCCTTACCGATCGTGTTGCTGTCGATGAGAACAACCCCTCAAACTAAGACTGGGCTCTCTCCCTTTGAGGTGGTAATGGGGAGACCTGCTAACATTTGGGGTATGCCAAAAAGTAGCTTGTTGCGGGACATAGAGAATGTGCTTCTTTCAGATTACTGTAACCAGTTGACTAAAAATCTGTTTGCAATTTATCACCAGGTGCGAGAGGCATTACCTGTACGTTATGAGGGTCCTGGTCACAGTCTACGACCGGGGGACTGGGTCGTCACAAAAGTTTTTGAGAGGTCGTCTTGCCTTGCACCTTGGTGGAGGGGTCCCTACCAAGTCCTGCTAGTCACCCAGACTGCTGTGCGGGTAGCAGGTCGTAAGAACTCGATCCACACGACGCACACCAAACGGATCCCGCAGCCCGTGCCATACGATACAGAAGACACAGAATCCCTTTCCACTGCTGTACCCAATGTGCCCGAAACAGCAATAATCGACAAGAGAGTATCGGAGACCGTTCCAGAATTCGCAATGTAGACAAAACGGCCATCTTGTCTCCGCACACTCCAACAGAGGTACTTCCGGATCAATCCTTTTCTGATCCCATTTCCGTTCACTCGCCACCTCCAGTGGGAAGTGACAACGCTTTGCTTTCTGATCCTTCAGCACCAGAAATTGTGAAATATAATTTACGTCCAAGGAAATAGACGTACAGCACGGTCTGACTGTGCGATTGAGGAAATCATTTGAGGGCTTGCCTTTTGGCCCAACTGTACGGAAGGATTCTGTTGGCTAAGGGTTGTGGGAAAGACATTAAGAAGACGCGTGACTGGAGTCGCCAGCAAATGAACAATTGGTGTTTTTTCGATTGAAGACTACAATGCCTGCACCCTCTACCGCTCGTACCAAACTTTTAGATAAATATGTGACAAGCAGAGACAACGATCAAGCATGCAATGGGACCCCCAAAGTGTATTGTTGCATTTTTGTAATAATAACTGGATTTTTAGTAACTGTTGGTTTTGGGTTATGGTATCTGGAGGAAGCATATACGCTAAAGGACTTTTTACCTATTGAAAATGTATCTGTTATCCCCACTCCTTCCGTGCAATTGCATGCTTTATCGCCTAGAGATTCTTCGCATAGACAGAACTATCAGAATAATACCCTTTTGTTAATCATGAATGGCACTCACGCAATTTTAAATAGAACCAATTGCTGGATCTGTTCACATCTACCGCAACATGGGGATAAGGGGCTAGGTTGGTATATTCATCCCCTACCTTTGACAACTGCCTGTTATGCTTCTCTTAGAGCACTATTCTTTGGCCGATGGAATGACAGCATCTCAGGGAACTTTGATGGTACAAATTTGAATAGTTTTGAAAAACTTGTTTTGATGCCCCTGGGATGCTCGCTTTTTGCAAATAGGAGTAAACCAAACGTTGCTTTTGTTAGGCCCTCTGATAGATTGTCTCATCCTTTTCAGTCTTTAATCTCTTTCAAAATGGCTCCTATAGACAATAAGGATGCCACGCCTCCATCTTATTCTGTTAATCATAGCCCCAATTCAGTATCCTTCTGCATACAGAGGAATGGAACATGGTCAATGGGTAATTTTAGAAAATGCGCCAACGTTGCGAATTTGACTAGTGAGAACAGACCTCTGTACGTAGGCGAACCTGTCTATTTTGTTTGCGGTAATGTGGCATTTCCATGGTTGCCCAGGGATTGGCAAGGAACCTGCTATTTAGGGATTCTATTATTGCCAGTACTGCAGACATTTCGAAGACTCGTCCACGACGAGGTGTGAAAGGGGATACTCCAGCGCAAACTCTAGGGGACATCATGAAATCCTTTGTGCCATTTTTTGGGCAAATTACGAATTTAGAAGATATCAGGGGACTAGCGAGAGTATTGGAGAGAAACATCAACCGGACCACTGACATACTCTATAATATGACATTAGAACAGAAAGCGATACGATTAGTGGCTCTTCAGAACCGGATGGCATTAGATGTCATTCTGGCTGAGCGTGGAGGAGTATGTAAATTAGTGGGGTCCGCTTGCTGTGTTTACATACTAGACTCCTCTCCAACGATCTTTAGGGCTATCCAAAATCTACATGTTCTTAGTTCAGAAGTGCATGTTCCTGAGGAAAACTGGGAACTTAGTTTTTGGGACCTCCTACGGTCGTGGGGATGGAAGTTGTTTTCGGCCCTGCTGATTATCTTGGGAAGTTTTCTATTCCTTTGTTGTTGTATACAGTGTCTCCCTGGTATATGTTCAGTACAAGGGGGTGTTGAGCGCAAGCAACAAGTGTATTATGGCATAAAATATACACCCCAGATAAGGTTTCCAAAGAGTATGTGTTGAAAGAACTCTGGTGTCTGATCTAATGGCAATAGATATGTCTGACAATGATTCGGGGTGTATAGACGTTGAAATGTGGAGTTAATCGCAAAATGATTGAAGGTAGTTTACTGCTTGGCATAGGCCAAAAGGAGGGTTTGTTAGAACTGATATAATATTGTTATATCCTCATTGTATATGTTGCCCTATGCCCAGTCGCTTTGCGAGGAAATCCGTATTACAAGGTTTTTAGTTTATTGTACAAAGTCACCCTGTGGCCTAAAATGGCCGTCTTGTGTTCTCTTGTTCTTGCTTTAACCTGTTCAACCTCTGGAGGAGAGTTAATGTCCAACCTGCATTCAGGCTACATGTTAGGATCATGTAGACCTTGTCCTTTGTTGACCTCGGGATCAGGGGATTACTTGAATTAACGATGATAACCTACAAGTATACAAGAACAATAACGCTATCCAAATATGACAGGCAAAACATTTGTTTGATCTGTATTAAAGCAATGTGTAAAGAGTGTAACGTTAAACTTAGAGAATAATAATGTTTGTTAGTAAATGTATTAAAAAGTAAACCACATGCCCGAGATATGTAAATTAGGAACAAACCTGACGTGACCCTAGCCCAATACATGATTAACTTGAAAGAGGCTGGACATCGTTATAACGAAAATGTATAAATACGCCGATGTCCAGCTAGCAAATCCTGTTCACTGCTTACATTGAACCCTGCTGGTGGTCTCTGTGATGTATTGACGGCCAAATAGCTATTTGTGTACTTTGTTTTGTAACTGTTCAGTTTTGTAATAAAGATTCTGGGAATCTTTACAAGCCTGTGTCGGTGTATTTTCCTTTTGCATGGTGTAAAAGCCTTAATATTGTATTTTTCTGATTCCACAGATGGCCACTGAAAGTGTGTTATCCAGAAGAAACCGCAAGATTTATTCAGAATTTCAACAGTGACTATGTTTATTATTAGTGATCCTACCACGTTGCTGCCTATATGTATCCTTTGTCATTCTAGTTGGAGCAATCTAGTTATTTTTATTCAGTTGTTTCACTATTAATTTTGACTATGTTGCACAACATACTCACCACAACTTAAATGTTATTAATATAAGGGGGGCATGTTATGTAGTTCCACACACACAGGCCATCACCACGTAGTGTGTGGAATACAATAGTGTCATGGTTCTGGAATGTTGCCATTCCAGAACCATTGTGATTTGTAAACTTGCTGCTGGATGCGTTAGGCTCCGGGGGCTCTGTTAATAAACTTCTTCCTAATATTAATGCCTCAGAATGCTTCATAACAATGGGGCTCACATTTTGACAGATGGAGTGAGTATAGTGCCTATGTTCACCAGTTCCCATGAAACCATTGGCTATCTTGGGGTGATTGATAAATGACTGAGGTAACTAGAAAAATGTCTACCATGTTAAGAATTCTCATTGTTATGCTTTGACTACACGCTAGGGTTATTTTTGAATTGTCTTGTTTAATTATCTTCTAAAAAATTATTGGGACTTATGTCGAAGCAAAAAGTTGTATATACTGAAAAAAGAAATCTTATCAATAATAATGGGGTTAAAAATGTACAATATGAGATAACTAGTGGGGAGGATCAAACCCAGAACTGTAAACAGCTGCTTGTTTCCGATGCGGGTTTAACAATCTCTGATTCACCAATGCTCTGGCAATGATTCATGAGTCCCTTAGAATTGCCTCATGGAATGGCAGAGGCTTTCGCGCTCTTTTCATGGAAAAGCTCCCTGGTTTGGAGGAATTTGACATGCTCTGCTTTCAAGAGACATTGTTGAGAGTATTTACCCTATATGAAGGATATGCCGCTTATCTGAACTCGGCCCCAAAAGGGCTAACTGGACATCCCTTCTCAGGGATCCTAACCCTGATTAAGATGGAGTCAGGTTTAAATGTAATAATTATAGAATGCCCTACTGCCTATGTACAGATGGTCCGTGGATGGCCAACACATTCCGTTTCTCCTTTTTGACATCTATTGGAGAGTGAATATGTCTAAAGAAGTTAAACAAACAATAACAAGGGTATTGGATGAAGCAATCCGAGAATGGGACTATGCAAGGATTATAATCTGTGGCGATTTAAATATCAAACTGCTCAATAAAGCTGGCAACCCCTTGAAAGATGGTGAATGGGATGAGAGAGCAGTCAAGTGGAAGCAGAGCATGAGACAGGGGGCTCAATGCCCAAACTGCAGGCGGCATTCCAGGGAGATGTATATGGAAATGTGGGGGGTTGAAATCATGTATCGATTATTGTTTTGTGTCAGGTAATTTAAGAGAGAAGGTAAAGAGTTTTGAGAGAGTGCAGCAGGAATCTAGTGATCATGATCTACTGGCAATATCTATAGCTGGATCAAAATCAGGGAAATGTGTGGAGAGAAAGGAAGAGGTTGAATTGGAATGGGGAAAAATCATGTAAGGCTAAAGCCTAAAGAGGTGATACGGATAACTGATCTATATAATGTCTTTATTCATGAAAACCCCAACGCAGTTGATTACCAGGGATTTTTAAAAGAATTTTCGCAGAAAGGGTGTAATAAAGGAAAAGAGGAATGCTTACAGAAACACGCTTATGACCCAGAATTGCTAAAGGCGGGAAGTCAGATGCAAATGTCTATTGGAATGATTCGGAGAGATGGGGATGACCTAAAGAAGGAAAGAATTCTTAAAGCCAGACAAAAATATCGTAATTGGTGAACTGCCACCAAAATAGGGAGAGCCCAGAAAGATGCAGAGCAAATGAGCAAAGCAATATGTGCAAAAGCTCCCAGAATATATGGGTGCTGATAAATAATGGAGAAACTTTTCGTTCTGTAAACTCCATTAGCATGTTTACAGAAATTGCCTGGGTGTCCCATTATACCGCCCTATTTGCTGATCCTGGTGGGGTAGTGAATAATGGAGCAGGGTTATCATCCCAGAGCTGGAATTTTGCCTTTGATGGGGTTGATGCGAAGATTATGATTGGGAACTTAAGCTCATCTAGACCGACGGGGCATGATGGCCTATCCAATCAGGAGTTGAAAAGAAATAAGGAACAATGAGGAAAGCTCTTGGTGATGATGTTTGCACAGATCATGCATAATAAAGAGATACCATCATCTTGGAGGGAGGCAAATATCGTTCCAATCTTTAAGAAAGGAGTTAGGGCGGAGCCTAAAAATTACCGCTCCATTGCACTCCTTGATTCAGTGGGAACGTTGTTTGTTACTGTCCTACTAAGGGACTTAAAAGCGTGGGCGGCCAAAACTGGAATTCTGGACCCGAGACAAATGGGGTTTGTCAGGGGGGTAGGGACAGCTCTCAATCTGTTTATTAATCTACTCAAGGATAGGGCTCTGGAATCAAAGACTTGTCTTTATCTCGCATTCATGGATCTTGAACAGGCTTTCGACGGGGTAATTATAGAAACACGTTGGACTAAGCTTAGAGCTTGGAAATGCCCCGTCGACCTGACTGAGGCCATTATATACTAATACCTGAGTGCAGATTAGTCTCTCGAGCAAAGGACATCTAACAGAAAAAATTCCTACTTACCGAGCACTAAATCAGGGGTGTGCATTAGCCCCCCCTTCTTTTCTGCCTCTATATTGCTGATTTGACTTGGTCACAAAAAGATGTGGCAGCTTTCCCCCACAAAATCAATCGTAACGAAGTACCATGGATACTCGCGGACAATTTGGTTTTCTTAGATCTAATGCTAATTGAGCTCCAGAGGAGGATTGATGGATTTACTAACTACCTGATTGAAAAGGCATGAAGATAAATGTGACCAAGTCTAAAATATTGACTATGAAGTCAACTTGTAAAAAGAAGGGAGGTGGGTTCACGTGGAGAGTAGGAGCAAGAACGCTGGAAAAGGTTGATTCCATGAACTATTTAGGGGTTGTTGTAAATACGATTATGAATGAGAAGGGTCAATATATACAATGAAGGGCAAGGATAGTAGCTTTAACTAACCAGGGAATGGCCCTCCATTGAAGGTTTGGGAAGTTTTCGATGGCCCCGATAATTACATTCTGCAAGCAGAAGGTAGCTCAGATACTAACCTACGGAGGCTATCAGATACGGAGGCTATCCTGCACTTTTCCTGGAAAATCTGTAAGAGGCTGGAGGGCCTTTTTTGGCAGCGAATATTAAGACTTCCAAATGCATTGGCAATGACTGCGATTAGAAGGAGTTGAAATTGCAATCATTGGAATCTATGGTTGTGTGGAAAACAATTGCCCTGTATAGAAAATGTGCTTATGAATCATCAGCTACCCCCTTTGCAATTTTTGAACCGCCTGAAGAGGGGCAGGATAGACATCTAACTGATGCTTTCGACGAGTGGAGTGTGTGGGTGGTCGGGATTATTTACTCCTTCCTCTCCCCTCCTGAGTTGGCTGTTGAGGAGCGTTTGGGCTGGATGAGGTACTGTGTCCGATGTAGCTGGAGAAGGGGTTTAACCAGGACAGTTGATCAGTGCCCTAGTGCAAGCAATTATTTGCAGTATTCTATTGTTGGAGGAGAGAGCTGTATTTTCAGGAAAGAACGTTTATCTGGGGAAACTTTATCCTTGGCACTGCGAGCCACGGAGGGCTCTTGCCGAGGCACGCTCGCTTCCGGGAGGAGGCGGAGCCAACCGGCGATCACGTGGGCAATCACGTGACTTTGTGCAGCCTCATAGACCAGCCCAAACCACCCTTGCGGCGTTAAGCCCGTTCGCGGAGTAAAGGGCGGTGCAGTCTATTTTTAGCTGCACTGTTTTGCTGCTGTTTGGCTCGGGGTGGCGCAGGAAGTCCGGCTGGGTCTTACTTACTAAGAAGAATCAACAGGGGTCAACTGTTGCTCTTAGCTGGACACTGGGGAGGAGAGACGGACTCTGGCTGCTCCTCAAGCCATCGGGCGTTCCCAAGGTGATGCTATTATATCACATATAAATTCATTCGTTTAAAAAAAAAAAAAAAAAGTATATGTGACACTGATTTTAAAAGTATTGAGAAGCATTATATACTCTTTTTAACCGCATATCTTTTGTTCCCAGCTATTGTTTTCATTGATTTTGCTCATAGGCATTTCGGAGACATTATCATTATTACCTAGAGGCTGCGAGTTGTTCTCCCCTCTGTAAGTAACATAGTATCTGTGCTTTTACTTCTAACATGCCTGCACTTAGAAGCGGGTTTGAAACTGTGGAGAACCAAGCACCTATAATAATAGAGGTTCAACTTGGCTCCGGGATGCAGAGTGAGGCACCTGCGTACATAAATTCTACTGGAAATATGCCTAACCCTATTTTAGCTGTGGGTAAGACTAAAGAAAATTCCATTTTTAGTGCTGAAGGGGGTCAGAGGGGCTCCTCTTCTACCGACCCCACAGTGTCTGATGTTGTAGCTCCTAGCAATGGGGATATGGAGTTAGCAGATTCTGAATTTAATGGGGTTCATAGGGACATACCAGACTTTAGACAGGACCTTACAGATGAAGAATGCCTCCAACAAAGTTTTATTGGTACTAAAAGGGTAGTTCGCTACCACGCTTCTACCCCCCTTCAGAGGAGGATTTTGAATGGTAAAATACAAGCTGGAGAAGGTTTAGAATCGTTAACTTGGAAGGGTATAAACCCATCCGGATTCATGTAATTTTCACATATTTCGCCAGCTACATTCATTTTTGGAAAGGAGAATAAGGATAATGTGCAGTCTTCACTAAATTCTCCAAGGTTAGAAACCCTTAAGCTAAATGATGGGGGGGTTCATTCTAAAGGGACTTCTAGTCGCCCTAAGTATAACCCCAATCAACCTATTGGGGAAAGCGATTTAGATGACTCTTTTTTTACTATGGCAGATGCTACGGGTGTTTTGCTTAAAGAAATTGTGGATTTAGAGATACCAGCAGGTAGATCTGTGCGTAATGGAAAGGGGGCAAGGAGCCTATCAGAGGGTGCGCCTTCTAACTCACACCCATGTGATGAAAACAACTACATAACTGGGAATCAACTAGTGGGTACGCAACAATCTCTGGTTAAATCGACCACAGAAACAGACAATTCGTTTACACACAATAAAATAGCCTTTACTCAAACTGACAAATGGGAGGATTATATAGTGCAAATGGAAGACAAAGCAACGGATCCTCAGCAATTTCTACGAGAAAACCATGTAGTAGAGGAAGATAAACAAGAAACATCTGGTATAAGTAGGAAGGAGAGAGGTGATTATTTGTTACCACTCCTATCGAACTTACATATTAGTCTAAATTTGGCCTTGAAAACGCTGGGGGAGTCTCAAGAGACTATGGCTGGCTCTATGATAGGGCAACAAGCGGCTTTTAATCAGCTGGTGTCTCGTCTGGCATTTTTGGAGGGAATAGTAGAGGGCAAGACCATGAATGAACATATTATTAAAGAACAGAGTCGATGTGACAAATTTAGAAAGGATCAGGATATAAGATTAACTACCATGGATGCAAAAATTACCACTCTGTTGGAAGTTATGCTTACAGGAGACCTTCCTACTTCATCTAAGAGAGAGCTAGGGGAACTTGATTCCCAGGGCCAAAGAGATAACGAGGACAACAATAATAATTACGGAAAGAAAACGGTTTCTCCCGATAGTCCTTCTACCCTCGTAGATATTATAATGATGGCAACTGAAGGGTGCTCCGAAAGAACAGGAGTTGGATAACCTCAGTGCACAGATGCATGCGAGAGTATCTCTTAATGACATAGAACCCTTGAACATCAGTAGTGAAGATACAAGATCTCCTCAATACACCACACCAATAAAAGGGCTAAAAAGTAAACATAAGACCAAACATAGAGAGAAAAAATCATTAAATCAAGACCTGGAATTGGAGGCAAAGAGTAACAATGATGGAATAGTCCCTGTGAATATTTCCGACCATAATATAAATGAGGTGCCCCAATCCCCAGTGGGTAGGCGTAAAAAATCTAAAAAGCAGGGTAGGACACTTAAAAAAAGTAAAAACATGCCCAATACATAAATTAAAGGTAGAAATGCCAACCTTAAAGGAATTAGAAATATCCCGCTCCAGGAAGAGACGGAAGTTAGGGGGGGTCCAAAGGATGCTCATAAGGAAGAGAGTCCAGTTCAGGGCGAGAATAATAAGGGCCTGGTGGCTAGTGGGGAAACTATTATAGACTCAAATAAGGAAAAGAATAACTTGCTGAAACGTGGCCTTGAGCTCATTCAAACAAAACAAACAAAGATGACAGCTTTTGGCACAATAATTAGCACCAAACACGCCAGAACATCCGTAGGCACACAACAAGTCAAATTCCCTACGGTTTTCCAAGAAACACTGCCTGCTATAAGTAATACTACCCATCCCGATAAGGGGTCGACTGAATTGTTTGGGAGGGATAGTGGCTCTACCATTAATATTATGGGAAGAAACCCCCAAAATATACAACCCCCAAAATTACAAGATCCGGAAGGTGATGTTATGATCACTTCTGGAGTAGATCACACAAAGAAGCAATCTACTGTGATTCAGGCCCCTACTAAGCTCTGTACAGGGAAAATCGTGGGTTGGATTAACAATAATAAAACAGACTCACAGGTTAACTTGAACAGAACTCATCTCTTAAATCTGTTTAAAAAGATCCCTGTGCTACGAGCTATAACAACAGACGATATAGATGCCATATCTCTTCCTAACTGTAATAATCACAGAATGGTAAGCTGTTTTCATTCGGTGATGGTAGCAGATATGGTGCGTGCCCAAGAAAAAAATCTTAATTCTTTGGGCTACGATCTACTCTCATTAGCAGATAATAAAGAGGCCAATAACTTTCTTGAATATCCGGAACCGAATAATATTCAAAATAAACAAACCACTCAATTTGATAATAATAAATTAGAAAATTTGGGTCCAGGGTTGGCACTGATTTCAAGCCTCCTGAATAAGAATCAGGATTGGTTATGGCTACAACCGGCACTCAAAACCCTGGAAACATTTAGACAAGATAAGGGGTGTTCCTAACTATATAGAGATTGAAGTGATCTCTTGGAATTCTTGTGGGGGAACCCATCTCAACACGTTTCTGAATAAAAGGGAAAATTATGTACGCCCCCGTATCTATTTCTTACAGGAATCTATGATGCTGTCAGATATGCACATAGAAGGTTTCTATACTTTTTCTTCAGTAGCTACTAGGGGTCAGCTGGGCAGACCCAGCGGAGGCCTGATTATTGCCATCGATCGTAACATGGGGTTCGTAGGTGAGGTGATATTTAGGAGTAACTGGCTTCTGGCTATTATGCTTTCAAGGGAGAATTATGTAGAGCCGATACTCCTCTTGAACCTCTATTGGAATCCGCTAAAAGTAGACATTGAGGAAGTGGAGGACTCTCTAGATATGATCTTGGGAAGTTGGTTTGAGAAAGGGTTGGGAAATCGCTTTATTTTGGGAGGGGATTTTAATTCAGCTTGTGCCGACGGTGCGGTGCTCAACGAAAGAGGGGTATTACCTAGACTTCTTAGTACGACTATAAAAAGAGGTATAAGGTGGGAAAATTATTTAGATAATTGGGATTTGGGTCTTTTAGACCATGCCTTAGATTGGAATCTTCCTAAATATACTTGGAAAAGAGGAAGTAATAGCTCTAGAATTGATTTCTTCTATGTATCTAATGGCTGGAAGCAAGCTTGTGGAAAACTGTCACTTATGGAGGTCGAGTTCAGTGATCATGTTCCCTTATGTTTTTCTCTCTCCATCCCCGACATGGGTGTTTATATCAATCCCATGTTGCAGGGTCTAGAGGTGGGAAACAATGGGAGAAAGGTTACTTGGAATAAGAAAATAATTAAGAAATTTAATACCTTGGTGTTGGAAAATTTGTCCAAGGTTCAGCTTCAAATTATCAGGGGGGATGACATTGAGTTGGGAGGTTCCTACTATAATATTATATTGTCATGTGCCTATAAAATTAGTATGGCCAGAGATCTGGGGGTGCCGAAACCGAGGGTGCGGGCGGCTGATCACATAATTCAAAACGCCAAGCGTATTAAATATAGGGAAATCAAAGCCTTGAACAAAGCGTCTATTCCTTTCTCGGAACTTAGGCTGAGAAAGAAAAAAATAATTCAGAACCACAAAAACTTTATCAAGTCTCTGAGAATGGACCATTATCACGAAACACATCAACTGATGATGTATAATTTATGCAAGGGCAGAGAGGTCAAATTTTGGTCTACCATCAACTCCATACTCACGCCTGCTAAAGATAAATTAGACTGCCCCATTCAAGCGGATGTGTGGACTCTCTTCTATAAGGAAAAGTTCGCTCTACCCTCTAATCTCTCTAGGGAACTGGATGTGAACTTAGGCCCTCCGGTTGTAGGTGAGTGTTTGTGGGATATAGAGGATATTAAATGGGCCATCAATAAGCTTAAATCTTCTAGAGCACCGGGCCCTGATGGCATTCCCCCTTTTGTTATAAAGTCGGCCCCGGAAATGTGGGCTAAGTTACTCAAACCCATATTTGGTGATGTATTTAAATATCATTCCATCCCTAAAACCTGGTCGCAGAGCATCATAATTCCTATCTACAAAAAAGGGGACGTCCTTAATCCACAGAACTACAGGCCTATAGCACTGTTAGATGCAGCGAGCAAAGTCTTTGGTATTTTGCTTTTGAGGGACCTTAACAAGGTTATTAGAGGGAAGGCTTGCTATAGTAAATTCCAGGTTGGTTTCAGAGAGGGCTTGGGAACCGACCTGAATGGGATGATTTTGGCTCATTTAAGAGATACAGTTCATCAAACTAAAATGGGAGATGTATACATGGCTTCCCTGGACCTCTCTAATGCCTTTGATGGGGTTATTAGAGCAAGATTGTGGACAAAATTGTTAGCTATGAATGTTCCACGCAAGATTGTCCAAATCTTGGCTCTTTTACATAAGAATACCTCCGTCAGGGTACGTTTATCACAAGAAGGTTCTCTATCCGATGCTGTTGATACTGAGGTTGGGGTCAAGCAGGGCTGCTCCCTTGCACCCACGCTCTTTAACCTGTACGTTAGTGATGTGGATGACATGTGGCAGGGCCCTTCCATTGCTCTGGTCAGGTTGGGTAGCTTGGCTATCGAGTGGATGGCCTTTGCAGACGACTTTATCCTTTTTGATCGTACCCCGAGAGGCCTTCGCAGAAGGATGGATATTTTTTACCAATATGCACTGGCGAATAATCTTTCCCCCAACGCTTCGAAATCCCGAACGATTGTAATTTCTAGGAAGAGAGTTATCAAACCATGTATCTGGAAGATGGGAGATAATTCGGATGAACAGGTTCAGGCCATAACCTATCTAGGCTATAATTTTTCCAACCAATCAAGCCTAAAGATGTGGAAATTGAATCTTGGGGATAAAACAGTTAAACTAAAGACTCAGATGAAATTTCTGAGGGCAAAGGTTTGTAAATTTTCGCTCCTGCCTATTAGACGCTTCTATCTTGCGAAATGTGAACCTGTTCTTTTGTACGGTTTGGACATTTGTACAAAGGACTTGAGTTCCTACCTAAATGTGATCCAGGGGAAACTGTGGAAGGAAGTAATGGGCCTTTCTAGGGCAGTCCCCAATTCCATTATTCGGCACAAGTTATGTCTCATATCACTTAAAGCCAGATACTTGTGGAGGCAACTCTCCTCTTTTAGAAAAATACATGATCCTCCGACAAACACCTTATATGAGTAGTTGAATAAGTTAGTCAAAACGGGGGCGGTACTATCTATTAAGAGTTTTAGCGATAGAATGTTTTCTATGTTGGAATCGCTGGGACTTTGTTTAGACGATCTGATTCAACGACCGGGATTAGTCAAAAAATCTTTATTTAGGTCAGACTGGGTAGACAGAGTAAACGATATAGAGGCCCATGTACCTACAAGGAGTATGCTAAATTTTTGCATGCAAGGGAATCGATTCCTCTATATATTAAAAGATTTCCTTGCCAGAGGGCGAGAACCACATTTATGCGTTTCAGACTAAACCAGATGCCCACCCTAGAAAGAATTCACCATTGGACCCATAAAGAAAAAGGGTCGAATGAAAATTCTAAAAGTCTCTCATGTCGATTTTGTGGAGTGACTGAGATGACAGAAACACTTAGGCACCTTCTCCTTACATGCACCCATTTTGGGAATAAAAGATCTCTCTACTTTACAGATAGATTTGATGGGGATTGGGAAATGTCGAAGAATCTGTTCTGGAGTCGCTGCATGTGGGGTGCAAATATCTCCCTAATCCTCGCATTGAATTCACTCCTACTTAATATTCAGGAGGAACTGGAAGCAAAAAATAAGGAATTCAATGAGTAGAGACTAGAGTGGATCTATGGTATATGAAATGATCTACGGTATATGAAATGTAAACGGTATATAATTCGTATGGAATTTGATTTTATGTCTGGGAACGATTTTGAAGGCTGATAAATGCGTTGAAATCTTTTTTTATATATAGATATTTGTATTTGTATATTTGTATATCTGTTCATAAAATGAAATGTATTTTTCTATTTGTTTGTAATGCACTTTATGTTGTATGAGGTTTCATGTAAACTAATCATACAACAATACAAAAAAAAAAAAAGACATCTAACTGAGTGGAGGAGGAAGGTCGAAAGGATCCTAAAACTAAATGGGATCGAAAAGGGTGATTTGGCTGTTAATCCAACTAAAGTAAAAAAGAAACCCATAGAACTAAATTTGGTAACAACACTAGAGGGGTCAGTACAAATTCATACAACCTCTTAACTCTGAAAGAAAAGGTCTTAACCGCCTCCCGATGTACCCACAAAAATTCCCTTCGCCAGTATCCCGGGACCTCCTCCTTAGATGTTGGTTAAATATTCTGAGCACAAGAGAGGTACAATGGGCTAAGAAAATGTCGGGGATTATGAATGCCCAATGTCGATTCTGCAATAAGAAAGGAACGTTAGAAACATTGCTCCCTCTGGTAATCGCCTGTGAGTCCATGCAAGAATTAAGAAGTACATTTCTAGCGGGGCATTTGACTACCTGTAGAACATTAAGCGCCTCAGAATGGTGTGAATGGGTCCATTTGGGAGAACAAACCAGTCTGGTGATTGTGGTGATGAAGATGGTTGAATTTTTAATAAGCAAAACAGAGGGGATAGAGGAAGATGGAGCAAGTGATGTAGCCATAGGGAAGGTTAGGTAAGATGATGGTCTATCCGCCTTCTGCCGCTCCAGTTTTGATTCTATTCCTTGGTTCAGTGTAACACTTGAGTTTTAAGAAGTGTTGATTTGAAGTTGGAAGCTTTTTTATGTGTACTTTGATCTTCATGTAGGTAAGAAATCCGTTATATTGAATGTAATGGTTAAATGTTAAAGGTTTTTGAACTTTGTTCTTGTTTTAAACCAATAAAACATTTGAATAAAAATAAAATAAAAAGATATGCACCTACTTTCAACCAAGGGAGTGGTGTGCGTTGTGCTCACTCCTGAATGGCAATGTAGTGGCAAAACTATGAACCTTGCTTAAAGCAGTTATATTGACCCTTTCTCTGTGATATTTGGGGGACGAAACAGTGACAATATGATCCATGAAACCACTGTTTCAAGCAAGAACAAACAGCAATGTGTCCAAACATTGCTGTCAAGTACAGTAGGCTGTTGGGTATCTGGCATGGGAGTTTGGTCAGTGTGTCTACTTTGGAACTGTGTGATTCCAGAAAGCTTAACCATGTTTCACAACAACACATTATGTTCCTTTTTCTAACTCTCGGGCATAACATGCATGAATATTGGCACATGCAGAGGCGTAGACAGGGTAGGGCCTGAGTGTGCAGGGCCCAACCCAAATCTGTAAATGCTCACTCAGCAGCACTGTGTGGGAATTTACAGGTGTTTATGTCACTGCAGTGGGCCCAAATACATTATCTTCAAGCGACACTTGTTAGACAATCCTGGCTGCACCTCTGGGTACATGCTCTAAGATTTAAGCCGCCCTCCCATATTTCAACATTTGTGTTACAACTTTAATTTAATAAAGTCCAAATGAGAAAATGACTGCTTAAATGTACTTTGTTATTAATGATTCAGAGATGAGGATCAAAGTGTGAGTGTTACTTAGTGTCTACAGCTGCACCATCTGAACAACTCTCCCTTCTTTCAAATGCATCCCCTTTCAGCTTCCCCAGAAGCTCTCCAGAGACAATTATCCAAAGCAGCTGTTTGTATACTGCTAACAAAATGTGGACTATATTGTACTAAAAAAAACAGCATCGTAGTAGGCAATCTATCACTGTCTTTTCAATTGAAAAGGTGATACATTTCTCCAGAAGGTTCTTGGGTTTCCACAAACAACAAATTCACCCAAAAGTAATCGGGAACTGGGGTAATTAAAGCTTTAAAATGATGGGACTCTAGTATTGTGCAGAGCTTTTGTGTCAATGTATGGCATTGCAGAGCAAATCGTCACACCTAATGTAGGAGGAGTATGGATATGATGTCCTTGAAAAGCCATTTGCGCCAATGGTCGGTTTTAATTTCCACCCCCCAACCCAACTACTTACAGATTAAAAGAGGCAATATTTCTTTACTTGGAGAAATCTACTGCGAAGAAACAATTACAGAAAGTGATGAACATTAAGCAACAGGAATTCACAAGGGTTTGCTCTTGTGGGGTGATTGATCACTCTGTGCTCCTTGTTTTCGGTGTTGAACGGGTCTGCTGTCTGTTCAGTGACAAGTGAGCTGCGCTGGGCCACTAGTTTTCAAGCTACATGTCAGTCCATTTTCTACATTGATCACTGCAGGACGCCATGATGGGCAGGGAGGAGAATCACTCATTACCTTGTTACCTCCTTTGAGAGAAGGCAGCAGAGGAGACGAATGCTTTGGAACATGGCTGGTGTTATCACTTCTGTGTTGTTGTGAAACGCAGCTACATCTGTTCAAAGACAAAGCCCTGGGCAATTTATACATTTTTGACAAGCCATGAAAATATCCCAAGAGCCCCTTTCTCTGAATTGCATATAGGATAACACAAACAGAGCGTCGATACACCGCGAGGCATGCAACATTTAATCTGATAATTACGTACCCAGTGGCAATTAAAGGAAATATAGCTTCCTCGTTTTTCAATATTTTGAGGCATAAACAGACAAGAGATCGAAAGCCAGATGATCAATTAGTCTGACTTCCAAGATATGCATCAGCAGAATAAGCACTGTAGCACAAAACATTAAATACATATTCTATACTTATAAAAAAAACAAAGGCCAAAAACCACATTAATTTTTTTAACAGCTGTGGAATGGAGGAATAATAACTATTGCATTGCTCCTGTGAAGAAGAGTATGACATGATCCTGTTTTTCTTTTGTAACTCACTAACATTGACACTCTAAACTGCTTCACACAGACAACCACCCCATGGCTTGTCTAAGCTCTCTCGGAAATTCATATATCCCCAAGGATAGACTCTAGATTTCAGAATTAATTCAGACCTGCCTTTTGTGTGCACACTGTCATTGTGTCTGATTCTCACATCTGCCAATGCAACGGCTGGCAAAAAAGATTGGGGATTTGAGGCATCATCATCCTATTTTGTATAATTGGGGCAAGGAACTTCATTGCAAAACAATTTCCCTTTACCACCCATTGCTGGAAGAGTGTCCTGTACCAATAAGTAGTGACAAAAGAGATAGTAATGTAAATAAGGGACATGGTTATAATTAAATGCCCTCAGGGTTGTTTACCTTAAGTTTCATTATTATATATTCATATCACTATGTCATAAGGAATAGGCAAGCCAGAGCCCACATATCCTTTTCCAAATCCCACCAACATTTGGCCCGCTGCATTAAAGCATTACCTCATAATTCAACTGCAAAGAATAAGGAACACATACACGTTCTTTATCTCTACATCCAGGGGCCAGGAGTAATCACATTTTACTTTCTTCGTCTGTCTTTCCCACAGCCTTGTCTTTTGTTTTCAACAACATTCATCTTCTCATATGTCTGAAACGTGGACAAGGTCACCTTCAGGAGTTTACCTGTGGTACCATAAATAGACAATGCAGGTATTTTTAGCCTTGATATTTGACAGGATTACTAAGTACACGCTCGAGCCCCTCATGTCCCCAACACTATTCAATCACTTACCTATAATTCTTCTAAAACTGCCTTGGAATCTCGATGCATATATTATCCTTGTACATATATTTCTTTGTCACATTTCTCTAGAAGATAGTCAATATGTAGTGGACCTACCCACTTCCACACTAACAGAAAGCATTTCCCCCTTCCTGGTGCTCTGCAAATTCCTTCCCCGCACCGCTTTCCTTCCATCTTACTTCACTTTTGCTCTTGTGCTCTTGTTCTTCCACCTCTCAGACTAAGCACACATTCACATAGTAGGTGGTTGCAAAGACCGGAAGGGGGATCTGCACTTGTGCTCTCTATATGGTAGAGGGGAGGCACAGAGACCCCTGCCAAGATTCTCTTACGGTAACGTAGGCAAGCAATCAAGGCCTAGCTTCTCAGGAGGTGATGCGAGCTGGTTCTTAAGTACAGTGTAGTCCCCGAGCACCCACGAAGGAATGTCCACACACTGTATCGGTTAAAACACAGTCTTTATATAATTAATATTTAGGGTCATATACACAATCACGATAACTCACTTTGTACTCTGAAAATCAACAATGGTAAATATGTACAATTCTAAAGTGGTACCACTAACGTTATTAGATCTTATTCAAGTGCATACGGTCAGAATGACACACAGATCAAAATAAAGAGGAAACCAGCAGTAGAGAGAGGAAGGAAAGCAAGATGGTTGAGCAATTGGCAGAATACTGGCCCCGTACCACTAGACATAGTGGAGATCCCCCCACCTGGGCAACCTGTAGAAGAAAGATACAAGCCCAGTCCATATGTCGTTCACCCTTAGACTTCCCAATAGTTCTGCAACCCCAAAGTACCTTGGTGTTGTAGCGTTCCGCATCGGAGAAATCGACAACCCTTCTTGAGTGTCCTCCCTTTCAGAGAACAGGTCGGGCTCTGATGGTGAATTGGCCGCGTCGTTCCTAGCGGTGCTCGTTGAAGGGGAAGCATAAACGTCCTGCCAGGAAGAGGCGTGCGGGGCACCTCGGTGTCGATAGTTCTGGACCACAAAGAGTTGAAGAACTGTGGCACAGCAAGGGCGTCGAGTTGTCGGCGTCTCTGTGGTCTTTGGGTGGCGGGAAACCCACCTGTGGATGCTCCTCGGCGCATCGACGGTCAGGCCTTCTCCAGCAGGATACAGCGGCAACGATGCGGACGAGAGCGTCCTTGGATCAATGAAGTTTCTTAGGCAACGGGAGCACGGCGGCTCCAGTCAGCGACGGCGTTCGACAACAGTGACGGACAACAGTCTGGGCGCTTCTCCTTGGAGTTCTGCAGCAGTCCCGTATCGGGTCAGCAGCCTGTCAGAGGTCTGTCTACCAGGGAGCTTAGGCAAAGATCAGCTGTGCACGATGGTCCCTCATAGCTCAGGAAGAGGGCGCCTTACCAGGTCCTCTCTGGGTCAGTTCTTGAAGCACAGCAGCTTTCAGATTGCAAAGGAGAGCAACGGCAATTCTTCTCGTCCAGCAGGGCTCAAGGTTAAGCTTCACTCCAGTCACTCATCGTAGTGGACTTCAGCTTCTGAACACGATTCCTAGCAGTGAGAGGTCCCCAGATATACTGTTGATCTCCCATTCATTCCGCTGGGTCATACTCAAGCATCCAATCACGACTACGGGCATTCATGCAGGCAGGCAACCAATCAGGCACTCAAGATATTCAGGCCATTCACTTCTCTCCAGACACTCACAACAAGTTATGTGTATTGGGACAAGTACCGAGCCATTCAACACTCCAAGCTGCATTCATACCGGTTTCGGGCAGGGCGGTCTCAACCATTGTGTCAAACATCAGATACTAGACAGTCACAACATAGAATGTATATTCGTCACACACTCCATTCACCCAGGTCCCACCCACAGGCGTACCCACAACATACGGTCGTTGAGAAGGCTCCAGACAGTCTGGTCGGCACTTCCCCACACTACTATATACGGAACTTTCACCCAACAGCCAGTCAGGGGGAAGGGACAGAGGCAGGGCTTCCCGGGACTTCGGGAAGATCAGGGTTACAGGTGATGGAAGGCAAGAGGCCATGGGGGCCATTTTGTCTCCATTAGGAATCTACCGATTCCAATGACAGGGCCTGGGCATCCCAAAATGGAGGACACTCAGGGCACCAGTCATTTCTGCACGGAGCTGCCACCAGCCCGTACATACACTAGGGGCACAGGGTTGCACCCCTACCCATGAGTGCCATAAAGGTATCCCATGGGTATGTTCACTAAACCAAAAGAGAGAGAGCTGCACCACCAGGAGTCCCACATGACCTCCTGCGCAGAAAACACGACAGAACACACGATAAAAGGCAGTAAAGGACAAGGATACGGAGGCCCTGCCCCTCCGATGCATTTCCAGCATCACAGTGGTGGCCCATGCAGAGGAGCTTTATGGGTCACAAACCCAAAAGACGTCCCAGCAGCATATGAAGGCCATTTGGGTAGAAATTCAGGAGAAGGTGTTGGCCGCAGGACATGTCCCATGGGACTGTGAGGACATGCGCAAAAGGTGGAATGATCTCAAAGCCCAGGTAAGCACCCTCATCTCCAACCACTGACGGGAGACTGCAGCCACTGATAGAGGAACTGTTGCCTGGCTGCAGCTGACACCCTGGGAGGAGACGGTGAAGAGCATTCTTCACATGGCGGGCCTAGAGGGTGTGGAAATGGCAGAGGTTGGAGCCAGCAGCCAGGAAGACACTGATGAGTACACAAGTGATTCATGGACCCATTGCAAATCAACACCAATATTATGTCAACATAGACAAACTTCCAATCATCCAGCAGAGATTTACCCAGACAATGCACAAACAATCAAAGTGATACTTCAGGACAGTAGATCAGGAGGCATGGAAGGTGTGAACTCACTAAAAGACTCACCATGGTAAAAGAGGAGGCCCTGATGTAGGACACATACAACTACCATGGAGCAACAAGTATCAGGGACAGTAAACCGATCACAAATTACATCACCACCTCCTCCTGCCAGCATTCCAAGCACCCATGTACAGACACATCAGACAAATATCTGCAACACACGTAAATTATGGCACAAAATGATTACCTCTAGATGTCCGGCTCAAATTGACAAAACATGAAACAGACCAGTAGTAGTAAGGCCTCCATGAAGATATCGTCTCACCTAATGTCGCACACATACCACCATAGCTAGCAGGGCACCCCTTAGCTGACAGTAAAACATGATGCACAAACAACATTGGGCCAGCCCTACATGGACACCTATGACTTTGGACAACTGTGAAGCACATGACACCACAATCCAGGCAAGGCACTCATTCCCAACTGTTCATATGCACACCCAACCATCAAGCCAGCAAACCATCATCCTCTCTGCTACATGAAGAAGGCCCCCAAGGGGCAGTAGCACCCTGTGACCACTTAGTACATAGGATACAACACGAGAGAACACCCTACAACATTCCAACAAGGGTACTAATGCACTATTCCCTGTCCTCCAGCAGGAACACAAGACACCCAGGGCTCCACTGAAGGCAGCAGCCCCTTGAAGTGGTAAAAAGGACCCAGGACATGTTCCACCCAGGAAGGAAAGTGCACAGAAGACCCCAAAAAACCCTAGCCAAGGGCCCTGCTGCTGCCAGCTCTAGGGGCACAGGCAGAGATGCCACAGTCGTGGCACCAACTCCAGCCATGACGGAGGCTGCAGGACCACCCACCACTGAGCTACCTCCCACCACTGTTGTGGAGTCTGATGCGCCACCCTGCACCCGCTGACCCAACAGCGCCTGACACTGCCATTACTGGCTCAACCTCTCCAGCTCCCCCCTTGAGGAAGATGTCCCCAGATTCATCCCCCCTGACTATCATCTCACCCATGCACTCTACACCCTACCCATTGTTATCTCACTGTGCCCTCAATTGACTCCATCCCCAGGACACATAATCCCCACCTGAGGATGATGAGGTGCAAGAAAACAAGACATTGGGCATTGAGGGACGGTGCCTCCATATGTCTCCCAAGCCTGTTCAAGAACACACCCTCATTGCTATCTGGGAGATGCTCATCCTAGTTGAGCAGCTGCAGGAGGCAATGCAGTGGATAGATCAGGAGCAACTTGGGCACTCAGACTCTATACAGGATGCGATACTGGGGCCACTGGCCGGGACTGTCTGTGTCACTGTGCGGGTGACACCACTGCTAGCAACACCTTCATGAACCAAAGGGTATGGGAGTTGATTGAGCATATGTCTGCCACACATGGGACCATGTCCAGGGCCATCAGCCTCACCGTGCAGGACCTGCGGGGCAGTGAACCTGCCATTTAAGTGCCGGCCACCCCAACTGAGGTATCTGTGGCAAGTAAGCCATCAACATGCTCACAGCACCACACCAGTCATGCAACCACACCAATAAGGAAAAGGGTCAAGAGAAGGAGATAGTGGACACATGTATGAAACAGTCAGGAGACAACAAGGGTGTGGGAAGCTCATGGTGTTGGGGTTGATGGTGTGGGGAGGCTCATGGTGGTAGGTATGAGGGTGTAGGGAAAGTCATGGTGTTGGGGATAAGGCTGTGGGGAGTGTCATGGTCTTGGGGATGAGGGCATGGGGCGGGTCATGGTGTTGGAGATGAGGGTGTGGGGAAGGGAATGGTGTTGGGGATGAGGATGTGGCACGGATCATGATGTCAGGGATATGAGTGTGAGGAGGGTCATGGTGTTAGGCATGATGGTGTGGGGAGGGTCATGGTTCTGGACATGAGGTGAACAGTTACAGCCAATGGATCCAGTGCTCATTTTATTATAGTGATACATGTGAATACAGTGGCAGTTAAATGTACAGTGATCGGTGTCAATATGTGCTTTTAGAAATAGCTGTCCATAATGTCTTATTTTATTTATTGGTAATTTAAAATGCACTTATAAATCCATAATGTTTTTCAAGGCGCATCAAGACAAGCAAGGGGGAAGTACAAGGAAGTAAAAAACAAAGCAATAATGTTCCTACTAGGTCTTGAACATTCTGAGCATGCATTCAGAGCATGCAAGTGCAGTAACACGAATGCAGTGGAGAGGGGGAGAAGGGGAAGTGTACGTAGGGGAGGAATAGGGAAGAAAGACAAACAATAACGCTCATACTAGGTCTTGAGACAATTTGGATCGTGCAAGTACAGTAATAGAAAATGAGGGGAGAGGAGGAGGAGGGGAAAATACGTCCTTCTCTCAATTCCTCACCTCTATTATGAGGTGCTCTGTCGTGGTATTGTACAAAAAGACTGTGGGGGTAATTCATAGAAATTAGCGCACAAGTGGCGCACGCGGCTGGCGCACAGTGTGCGTGTGCGAATCTCTGCGCCAGCCGCGTGCGCTAAAATCAATTTTCGCGCACAGCGTATTCATGGATTTTAGCTACCAAAACCAGCTGTGGCGCACAGTGGCGCAGCAACCCTGCAGCAGCTCCAGTAACGCCCCCAAGAACGTCCCTCGCACAAGGAAAAACCATCAAAATCCCAAGTCCAGCGCAAAGGGCTGCGCTAACCCTGTACCAGTATACAGAGCTGCCACACAGCACACGGCAAGCGGGGAACGTGTATTACTGGGGTTCACGGGAAGTTTCACACGTGATTGGATCTGGGTACGTGTATTTCTGGTGTTCGCGGGAAGTTTCACACGCGATAGGCCCTGTGCGATTGGGGTACGTGTATTTCGGGGGGTGCGCGGGAAGTCTCAAATGCAATAGGCCCTGTGCGAGTGGGGTACGTGTATTTCAGGGGTGCGTGGGAAGTTTCACACGCGATTTGAGCAGGGTACGTGTATTTCGGGGGTGCGCAGGAAGTTTCACACACGATAGGCCCTGTGCGAGTGGGGTATGTGTATTTCAGGGGTGCGCAGGAAGTTTCACACGCAAATTGAGCAGGGTACGTGTATTTTGGGGGTGCGCGGGAAGTCTCACATGCGATAGGCCCTGTGCAAGTGGGGTATGTGTATTTCAGGGGTGCGCGGGAAGTTTCACACGCGATTTGAGCAGGCTACATGTATTTCGGGGGTGCGCTGGAAGTTTCACACGCGATAGGCCCTGTGTGAGTGGGGTACGTGTATTTCAGGGGTGCGCGGGAAGTTTCACATGCGATTTGAGCAGGGTACGTGTATTTTGGGGGTGCGCGGGAAGTCTCACACGCGTTAGGCCCTGTGCGAGTGGGGTACGTGTATTTCAGGGGTGTGCGGGAAGTTACACACGCGATTTGAGCAGGGTAAGTGTATTTTGGGGGTGCGCAGGAAGTCTCACACGCGATAGGCCCTGTGCGAGTGGGGTACGTGTATTTCAGGGGTGCGCAGGAAGTTTCACACGCGATTTAAGCAGGGTACGTTTATTTCGGGGGTGTGTGGGAGGTTTCACACGCGATAGGCCCTGTGCGAGTGGGGTACGTGTATTTCAGGGGTGCGCGGGAAGTTTCACACGCAATTTGAGCAGGGTACGTGTATTTCAGGGGTGCGCGGGAAGTCACACACGCGATAGGCCCTGTGCGAGTGGGGTACGTGTATTGCAGGGGTGCGCAGGAAGTTTCACATGCGATAGGCCCTGTGCGAGTGGGGTACGTGTATTTCAGGGGTGCGCAGGGAGTCCTACACGTGAATTGGCAGTGTGGGTCCTCCCAGGTGTTCCCTCTACACCCTCCATGGCCCCTGCAGGCAGCACACACCACAGGGGACTACCCTGCACCCCTGGTCATGTCCCGCAGGCAGCCCATCCACCATGGGCATGCCCCCCAGCCAAGCCACATGTGAGCTTGCACCACTGATCACCAACTCATGTCCCCCAGCACCACCACCCCCCAGCAGTCAAGGGCACCTGCCAGCAGGCCCCCACCCATGCCCCACTCATGTCCCACTGCACCCCCACCCCCAGTAGTCAGGGGCAAGTGCCAGCAGGCCCCCACTCATGTCCCCCAGCACCCCCACCCCCCAGCAGTCAGGGGCACCTGCCAGCAGGCCCCCACTCATGTCACCCAGCACCCCCACCACCCAGCGGTCAGGGGCACCTGCCAGCAGGCCCCCACTCATGTCCCCATGCACCCCCACCCCCCAGCAGTCAGGGGCACCTTCCAACAGGCCCGCACCCAGGTTACACTCATGTCCCCCTGCACCCCCACCCCCCAGAAGTCAGGGGAACCTGCCAGCAGACCCCCACTAATGTCCCCCAGCACCCCCACCCCCCAGCAGTCAGGGACACCTGCCAGCAGGCCCCCACTCATGTCCCCCAGCACCCCCACCCGCCAGCAGTCAGGGGTACCTGCCAGCAGGCCCCCACTCATGTCCCCCAGCACCCCCACCCCCCAGCAGTCAGGGGCACCTGCCAGCAGGCCCCCACCCATGTTCCACTCATGTCCCCCTGCACCCCCACCCCCCAGCAGTGAGGGGCACCTGCCAGCAGGCCCCCACTCATGTCCCTCAGCACCCCCACCCCCCAGCAGTCAGGGGCACCTGCCAGCAGGCCCCCGCTCATGTCCCCCAGCACCTCCACCCCCCAGCAGTCAGGGGCACCTGCCAGCAGGCTCCCACCCATGTTCCACTCATGTCCCCCTGCACCCCCACCCCCCAGCAGTCAGGGGCACCTGCCAGCAGGCCCCCACTCATGTCCCCCAGCACCCCCACCCCCCAGCAGTCAGGGCCACCTGCCAGCCGGCCCCCACTCATGTCCCCCAGCACCCCCACTCCCCAGCAGTCAGGGGCACCTGCCAGCAGGCCCCCACCCATGATCCACTCATGTCCCCCTCCACCCCCACCCCCCAGCAGTCAGGGGCACCTGCCAGCAGGCCCCCACTCATGTCCCCCAGCACCCCCAACCCCCAGCAGTCAGGGGCACCTGCCAGCAGGCCCCCACCCATGCTCCACTCATGTCCCCCTGCACCCCCACCCCCCAGCAGTCAAGGGCACCTTCCAGCAGGCCCCCACCCATGTCCCCCTGCACCCCCACCCCCCAGCAGTCAGGGGTACCTGCCAGCAGGCCCCCACTCATGTCCCCCAGCACCCCCACCACCCAGCAGTCAGGGGCACCTGCCAGCAGGACCCCACCCATGTCCCACTCATGTCCCCCTGCACCACCACCCCCCAGCAGTGTGGGGCACCTGCCAGCAGGCCCCCACTCATGTCACACTCTTGTCCCCCTGCACCCCCACCCCCCAGCAGTGACATGCCTATCTCATGACACAAACCAAAAGTCAACTATGTACATCAACACATGTCCGTCTCACACACACACACACAGGTTGCCATTGAATGAGTAAACCCACATTTTGACATGCATGAGCCTAATGAGAGAATCCCACACATTGAAGTAAAATATCACAATGTATTAATATGATAATCAATGTAAAGAAATGAAAGGATACAATAATGGCAAACATGAAATGAAATGCATGTACAATAAAAAAATAATGAAATGCAGAAAAAATCCAAATTAATCCAAAAGAAAAATGTCCAAAAGTCTCTGTCCACCAAATCAAATCCAAATTAAATGCAAAAAGGAAAATCCATTGATCCATGGTGAAATGAAATGAAAAAGTCCAAATAAATCCAACGTCCAACTATGTACAATTCTTTTTCAAGGGTCCATGAGCCCAACGAAAGAAAGGAAACCTATCTAATAACCTACCTAATCAAAAAACTATATACAAAAGTGTGGGGCATAGCCCAAAAGCCCAAAAATAAAAAAAAAACAAAGGAAACCTAACACTATGAACTATATACAATGGTGGCGGGCAAGTCCTGCGGCTCACTCAGTGATGTTGTCGGCCAGGGCATCATCGAACTCCATGGCTATTTGCTGGAGGCGGGCCTCTGTCCAGGCCCCGAGGTCTCGCAGGGAGGCACTCATGGCCTGTTCCCACTCCCTGCGAGTTGCCTCGAGGCACTCTGCCCGCCTCAATGCCCGACGCATGGAGAACTCCACCCTGACCATGGTGAGCCGTGCCTCTTCCGCCCGCCACCGCTCTGCACCAATCTGCTGGCCCAACCGCCGCCACACGGAAGACACTCCCATTCCTGGGTCCTCCTGCCCTCTGGCCGATGCCTGCCCCTCCGATATTGATGGCCCCGAGCCATCATTGCTCCCACCTAGAGCCTGCTGCTGCTGTCCATGTGCCCTGTCCGATGATGCCTGCACATCCTCCATCAGCTGGTCTCCAGTTGTGGTGTCCACCCCTGCTGGACCGCCGACTCCCGACTGTGGCAGGAATGGGATCTCCACCAAGCTGGCTGTGTTGGTCAGGCCAGGTCCACAGGGGGCTGTGGTGGAATCTGGGCCAGAAGACGGTGTGGAGAATGACTGGTGCATAGTCTCCACAGAGGAGGAGTTGTCCGCCAGAGTGCGCGACACATGTAGGAACCCACCGACCATGGCCCCTCCCAGCAGTGCCACATCACGATGCTGCTCTTCGTGATGGCGTGCGTTCTCCACCCAGGAAGAACGTACCTCATCACGAATGACACACGTGCGCAACGCGACACCAACCTGGACGGAGCCCATACGGTCGTGGGACCCCTCGTCCGCAGGTAGTGAAGAGGCAGATGACGTGGCACTCTCCCCTACCTGCGTATGGGCCTGGGACAGGGCATCCATGCTGGTGCATGGTGGTGCAGTCACAGGGTCAAGGACAGCGACATGCACAGGCCCCTCCGCGGTGACCTGTGCTGCCTCCTGACCTTGGCCCTGGACTGCACCACTTGCACCAGTGGTACTACCCCCACCAGGACCCATGTGCGGCTCAGTAGTGGGCTCCTCCTCCTCTGTGGAGACCACCAACCTGGATGTCTCCGCACCGTCTACCGCCATTGGAAGCCCCTGTGGGGGCAAACCCGGCCCTTCCGCTACAGCCGTAGTGGCAGACGCGGCACCAGATCCCTCGTTCCCGGATGGTGGCAATTCCTGGGAGGATGGCTGGGCCTTGCGTTGCTGCCCGGTGGAGGCATCCCTGCCGCTTGGCTCCACAGCGCCGTCTCCGCCCTCTTCTTCACTGGACGCTGCGTAGAGGGAGACATAGAACACAAGCATCAGGGTACAGTGCAAAATTTCCCTAGACAGGAAGCAATAACACATGAGTGGCACTGTCAAATGTCACTTCCATCCTGTCCCTCCACAACACATGGGTGAATGCACGCAACACACATGCAGAAAAAGTCCCGGCACTTGCAATCAACATCAGCATCCATGTACAAGGGCCTCTATTAACCAAGATGTTGCCTTCAAAGTCACATGCAACATGGCTCACACTAATCCCATGCACACACATCACCGGAGGGCCATGCATCATGGCATGTACACCACAGACACAGTGGATAGACACAGTGGAGACAACAGTGACGGCACTGCATGAGTGAATCTACACATCATCACGGACATGTGTCATGCATCCATGGCATTTCAAAGTCACAAACACACTTCTCAGACACACACACATGTGCACCATACATGTACATGACAGCAGCACCCATCCCTCACCACCCCCTCCATGTCCAAGACCAGAGACTGGCAAGCTTACATGTGTGCATTCCGCATACAGCTCCCCATGTTTCATTGAAACACATGCACCAACCATGTGGTTCACACATTACTGGTCTCACATGCATGACCATGATGTCCCTGCACACACACATCCATACATGGTCTATGTCACACATACAGGCAAGTAGCAGACTACCAGCACACTGCAACATGCTCTGTCTCACACAGCAATGCTTGGCCACTTACTGCTCAACTCCAGACGGGTCTGCCTCTGATGGATCTGGGCATGGAGCGCTGGCCCTACGGGTTCCAAAACCCTCATCTGGATGTTGCTCAGGCTGACCCGGCCCCCCTCCGCGATGCGCTGGGCCTTGTAGAGGGTCCTGGACCTGAAGTCCTCCCAGCGCTTCCGGACGTGCTTGATGTCGCGGGTTGCCACCCCCTCCGTATTGATGGCAACCCCTGCGTCCTCCCAGATCCTCCCGCGCCCTTCCTTGTTGGCGCATGTTGTTCCGAAGAGGGTATCATAATGCCCCAGGACATGCTCCACCAGGACACCAACTTCCTTCTCACTGAAGCTGGTGGCCCTCTGCCTCTCTGGCTGGGGGTCGCCAGTGGTCTCAGATGGTGTTTGCCCCGACATGGCGACCCCCGAGGCAGGCGTGGGTGGGCAACTGGGTCCTGGGGCTGGGCTGTGCAGTGATGGTATCCCAGTCGGGAGTCTTTTGTTCCAGCAGGGGTGGTCATAGCAACTGGACCCCTGGAGATGGCTGACGTGCAGGCACCAAATAGCAGGGCACGTGTGCAGCAAGCAGGCAGCAGCAGATGGCTGGTGGGAGCGTGCTTGGGGCTCTTTGGGGCAGGAAAATGGCCTTTTGGGCAGGAGCGTGGTCTTCCGTGTGTGTACGTGTGGTCAGCTTGATATGGAGTGATTTGGCACGTGAAAATCTTGCACGTCTGCGTGTAATTCGAGGAAAGGCCCTTAGCGCGTAAGCGCGTAAGTGACGTATCGCGCACGGGCATTGCCCTGGCACGGGATGAAGATCCCACGTGTGTTTCCATTGCTTTTTACTGCTTTTCGTGGGGTGTGGTGCGTGTGTTTTCCAGGCGTTGGGGTTCTCACGCTATTACTTCACAGCGGGTGGGTGTTGGCTACGCGTTCTTCTTCTACACGCAAAGCAGACGTTGAGTGGTACCCCGCTCGCACAGGGACTATCGCGTGTGAAACTTCCCACGCACCCCCGAAATACATGTACCCCGCTCGCACAGGGCCAATCGCGTGTAATACTTCCCGTGCACCCCTCCGAATACACGTACCCCGCTGAGCGGGGAGTTTCACACGCGATTGGCCCCTGTGCGAGTGGGGTACATGTATTACTGGGGTACATGTATTACTGGGGTTCGCGGGAAGGTTCACATGCGATTTCGCTGTCAGAGCGGGTACGTGTATCTAGTGGGGTGCACGTGGATTGGCAGTGTGGGTCCTCCTATTTGTGCCCTCTATCCCATCCACAGCCTCTGCAGGCAACCCACAACACAGGGGACTACCCTGCATCCCTGGGCATGCCCCCCAGCCAGCACACATGTCACCTTCAACTAGTGATCACCAACTCATGTCCCCCAGGACCCTCGCCCCCCAGCAGTGCGGGGCACCTGACAGCAGGCCCCACTCATGTCCCACTCATGTCCCCCTGCACCCCTGCCCCCCAGCAGTGAAGGGCACCTGCCAGCAGGCCCCCACTCATGACCCACACATGTCCCCCTGCACCACCGCCCCCCAGCAGTGAGGGGCACATGCCAGCAGGCCCCCACTCATGTCCCCCCTACACAAAATAATGAGGCACAATCATGGCCCACTTCTACACCAAAAAACCACTTCACGCCACCCCATTCTTGAGACGCAATGATTTGCCAATCCACCCCACACTGACATGCCTATCTCAAGACACAAACCAAAAGTCAACTATGTACATCAACACATGTCCGTCACACACATACACTGGTTGGCATTGATTGTGTAAACCCACATTTTCACATGCATCAACCCAATGAGGGAATCCCACACATGGAACTAAAATATGAAAATGTATTATCTACATAAATAAATCAATGAAAAGAAAGCATACCAAAATAGCAAAGATTAAATGAAAAGCATGTGCAAAAGATGAGTGAATGAAAATCGTAACTAATCCAAAAACATTTGCAAGAAAAACAGTCCAAACTCTCCCTCCACCAACGCAAATCCAAAGGAAAGGAAAAGAAAATCCATTGCTTCATGTTCATGATGAAAAAAAAAGAATTCAAATGAATCCATAGTCCAACTATTTACAATCCATGTGCAAAAACCCCCCAAATAATTTCAAATAAATCCATTGTCGAGTATGAAAAGGGTCCATGAGCCCAACCAAACAAATGAAACCTATCTAACAAACTACCTAAAAATACAACTATATACAAATTTGTGTGCCATTGTCCATTCACCACAAATAAAAGGAAAACGAAAAGGAAACCTAACTCTAAAAACTATTTACAATGGCAGCGGGCTAGTCCGACGGCTCACTTCCCGATTTCCCGGGCCAGGGCATCATCGAACTCCTGCTCGATGTCCCGGAGGCGGTCCTCTTCCATGGCCCCGAGGGTTCGCAGGGACGATGACATCTGGACCTCCAGGTCCCTGCAAATTGCCTCGAGGCACTCGGCCTACCTCAGAGCCCTACGCATGGAGTTCTCCGCCCTGACCATCGTGAGCCGTGCCTCTTCTGCCCGCTGCCGCTCGGCATCTATAGCATGGCCTAACCGCTGTCACACGGAAGACACTTCCAGTCCTGGGTCCTCCTGCCCTCTGGCCGATGCCTGCCCCTCCGATGTTGAAGGCCCCAGCCATCATGGCTCCCACCTTGTTGCTGCTGCTGCTGTGCCTATGCCCTGGCTCTTGCTGCCTGCACATCCTCCTCCGGCTCGGGTGCAGTTGTTGAGGTGGCCACCCCTGCTGGACGTCTGACTCCCGACTGTGGCAGGGATGTGTCCTCCACCAGGCTGGCCGCAGGGTCAGAGGCAGCTCCACAGGGTACCCAGGTGACACATGGGTGGGAAGATGGCATGGAGGACGACTGGCGCATAGGGGGTTCAGGTGAGGAGGGGGTCAGAACAAGGTCCAGCAAATGGAGGAATACGGCCCTGGTGACCTGTCCCAGTAGGTCAACACGGCCAATGAGACATTCGAGATGACGTGCAGTCTCCTCACGAAAAGACTGCAGGTCACCTCGCATGGCCCGTTGACGCAACACCATCCCACCCAGGACAGGCTCAACCCGGTCCCGGATAGCCACGTCCGCAGGGAGAGGAAGGCCAGCTGTTGTAAGTGGATCCCCTCCCTGAAAACGGGTCTGGATGTAGGCATCCCTGCTGGTGCAGGATGATGCAGTCACAGGATCGGGGACAGGATTACACACAGGCACCTCCGCGGCGGCCTGTGCTGCCTCCTGTCCCTGCCCCTGCACTGCACCACTAGTACCAGTGGAATCCCCACCTCCAGACCCCGTCTCTGTCCCTTGCACGGCCTCCTCCTCCACCAAACCCCCCACCAACCTGGATGACTCCGTGCCATCTACCTAACCTGTGGGGTCTCAGCTGCCTCTTCTGCTGCCAAGGAGTCCAACTCCGACCTCCGCCTCTTGGACCTACCCTCGGCAGCTGCGGCCTGGGACACGGCACCGGACTCCTCACTCCCTGACGAAATGACAACTTGGGAGGGGAGCCGGGCCTTGCGTCTCCGGCTGGCGTTGCGATCCCTGCCGCTGTGCTCCACAGCACCCTCTCTGCCCTCTTCATCAGTTGACGCTGCATACAGGGAGAGATAGAACACAGTCATCAGGGCACTGTAAAATGGACTGATACACACATGACAGTTGCACATGAGTGGCAGTGTCAAACTTCAGACATGGCATCACAATCCCCAACACACATGTCATTTCAACTCACACACATGAGCAATTCCACAGCCATATCGCACCAGCCAGCCCCATCCATACACATACGACAGCATGAGCATCCGAAGGTGAGCCTGACGTCACATGAAACACGGGGAGTGCACAACACATGCACACACGCCACCACACTTACATGCATGTGTACATGTCCACCAACTGTCACAGTGATGAGATCGCCATCAATGTCACATCTGGCATTCAGTCTTCTACATGTCAGTGTCACATGCATCCAAGTTGCATCACAGTTGCACACTTGTCAAATACACACACATGCACATGTACACAGTGCAGATACATGCAGCAGGAACCACCATCCATGTGTGACACCACAACCATGCCAACGTACATACACAGAATTTCAAACATGTGTGCTCCCACATCTGCATTTGGCCTGCATGCTTACCCAAACATTCACCATCCATTTGTCTCACACATGAGAGGACTCGCATGTGTCAGCATCACCCCCCTGTACATACAAATCCATACATGGCCCTACAAAAACAGATGTGCAACCTGCCCACTACAGGCACACCATGACACGCACAGCATACAATCAGTATGCTTGTACACTTACCGCTCGACTCCAAACGGGTCTGCCTCTCAAGGACCTGGACGTGGAGTGCTGGGCATATGCGTTCCAGGACCCTCATTTGGTGTTCCAACAGGTGGCCCCGGTGCCCCTTAGCATCCGCTGCCTTCAAGAGGCGCTGGGCCTTGTTGAGGGTCCTGGACCTGAAGTCCTCCCAGCGCTTCTTGACATGTTGTAAGTCGCGGACTGCCACCCAATCCGCATTGATGGCAGTCACGATGTCCATCCAGATCCTTGTCTGTCCTTCCTTGTCGGTGCGCGAACTTCCAAAGAGGGCATCATACTGCCCCAGGACTTGCTCCACCAGGACACCAACTTCGGTGGCAGTGAAGCTGATGGCCCTCTGCCTCTCTGGCTGGGGGTTGCCAGTGGTGCCAGATGATGTTGTGCCCGACATGGCAACCCCAGAGGCAGGAGTGGGTGGGCAAAGACTCCCGACTGGGATACCATCGCTCCACAGCGATGGTATCCCAGTCGGGAGTCTTTGGTTCCAGCAGGGGTGGTCACAGCAACTGCACCCCTGGCTGATGTGCAGGCAGCAAATAGCAGGGCATGTGGGCAGCAGGCAGTCAGGCAGCAGCAGATGGCAGGTGCTCAGGGCTCTGGGGGACAGTAATTCGGCCTTCTGGGCAGGAGCCTGGTCTTCCGTGTGTTGTTGCGTGGCCAGCTTGATACGGAGTGATTTGGCACTTGAAAATCTTGCACGTCTGTGTGTAATTCGAGGAAAGGCCCTTAGTGCGTAAGCGCGTCAGCACACGTACATGGTTTAACTGGACCAAAGGCCCTTAGCACGTAAGCGTGTCTGTGACGCGCGCAGGTGTTTCCCTCATAGCACGTGATGACAGAGCCCATGTGGAAAAAATGCACGTCCGAGTGTCAGTGCGTGTAATTGGAGCAAAGGGCCCGCGTACACGCATAAGTGATGTGTACGTGTGGGCTGGTTTAAAAGGTACGTGTAGGACGCCATTTTCTTGTATTTGCTTTTCGTGGAGAGCGAGTGGGGGAATTCTGTACTTCTTGTCCGTTCACACGCGATTACTTCACAGCGTTTCAAGTTCGTACTCCCTGTTACCTCTGACAGCTTTCTTCTTTTTTTGTTGGGCCTGTTTCCTCAAACAGCGTTCACTTCTTCTTTTGTCCTGTCTCCTCAGACAGCGTACAATTCTTCTTTTGGCGGGGGTGTTGCCAACGTGCACACGCGCGTCTTTTTCACGTTCTTTTTCCAGGCAGACAGTGAGTCGTGCACGTATTTACCAACTGTGCTTGCCCCGTGTGTCGCGTACCCCTTCAGAGGTCATTGTAGGCTGCTTGTATTACACGTACGCTTATTTTTGTGTTTCTGGGTGCCACAGCGTAGTGCGGGTTCATTTTTCCACGTATGTGGTCTACGAGGGGTTGTGTGCACGTTAGTTTTTGGGCTGCCTGTGCGTTGTGTGACCCATCATCTTCCCCCAGGGGTCACAGACAGCCTTGTTAGAGCACTAGGGTACGAATTCCATCTAGTACCCTACCCCTTTCACCCCCAATTGCCCAGGGCAATAGTTTACTGCTACTCCCATACGCACAACAACATCAGTGCCATGGTTGGGAGGCGACCAAGCGGTAAGGGAGGCAAAGGTGGCAGACCTTCAAAAGGTGGACATAGTGGGCGTGGTAAGGGACGTGGCCACGATTTGCAGGGTGCCCCTAGATCCCCATGTGTGGGGGAGCAATAGGGACGCCCATGCCCCCCCCCATGATTGAGGGAAACGTGGCTGATTACGATGCATTGTCCGGTGAGTGGCCATGCATGTGTGTGTAATCCATGTGCATGTTGTTTGGGTGACGGGTTCTGATTGAGTGGCAGGTGAGGGTGTGTGCACCTGAGTGGTATGGGTCACCCATGTGCTTCCTCCCATACATTCACGTGCCTTGGATTTGGGTATGACAGTATCCCTTCTGGCGAGAGTAGCCGTTTAGCGCCACATTAGAGCAGTTGCCCTTGAACTGTCATATTGCAACAACATTGTTCTGATTTTTTAAGTGTTCATTCAGGCTGATTGTTTAAATTCTCCCACTTTTACAATGCATTTTTCACCACTAATGTCACATATGTGACATGCTTCAGTCATTGATTACACCCCATATTAGCCCACATTTGTTACCTTGTTAGTTGAGTGATTTGACCATTCAGGCTGATTGAGTATTGGCCTTCTCACATTAATTTTTGGGGCCTGTTTGAATATGGAACATGATAGTTGTTTCCTGTCATGTTGAAGTGCACAACCATTGATGTGTACATCGGCCTGCAATCACTGTATTTTTGTACACTGAATGTGTTGCAGTGTGTGGCACATGCGTATTTTGTCGCACTATGTAGCATTTTTCATCTCACATGGATGGCTGACAGTGCTCATTCACTGACATATGGATGTACTTGTGGAATGTACCATGGCTATTGTACATGCCATCTGTGTGATGGCATGTGTCATGTATGTGTATTGGACATGCCACTCACAGGCTAATGTGTAATGCCAGTGCTACCCATCTTGGTGTCTTCTGTGTGTGCTTTTTGCCTCCCCTTCCAACTCATTGACAGTGCATGCATGCCAGGGTTATAGTCATGTGGGACATGTGTAAATCATGTACTGGATCACTGGCTTGTCAGGCCTATGTGTGTGCTATGGTGCTCATGCCTGTATCAATTTGTTGTCTTTCATGTTTGTGCAGGTGATGACGCACTTGATGTTGTTGAGGTTGAGGAGATGGTGCAGACCCATGAGGAATCTGAGGCACGACCGGGCACCAGTGGGGGACGTAGTGTGGTGGTGGGTGAGAACCCAATGTTGCTGCAGACCATTCTGTCCAGGGGTGTCTCTGGGTGCACCTCTCCAGACCTCTATTCAGGTGCTGAATCGGATGATGAGACACATGTGCCGTTGCAGGTAAGTGTTTCTGGCAGGGATTCTGTTCTGTCCAACCCACCTGCACCGGTTACGGATGCAGGGTCACACTCCACAGCATCTGATCCTGTTCCTGGGCCAGCAGATCAGAGGGGGAATGCAGTCCTGCAGCCTCAGGCAGTGCCAGCACAGCAAGGTGCAGATCGCCTTGCCCCAAACAGGTGTGGTGCCCGTCGACGCGGTGGGCATACGCCACAGTCAATACTGTATGGGAGAACTCCATGTACGGTATGGCGACCCAACAGGCAGCATCAGTTGAAATGATGGCTCAGGCAATGGAGAGGGTGGCCACTTCCATTATCCCCCCTGAAAGGCAGATGGAGCAACAACAGCAGGCAACAGACTCCATTTGCCAAATACACAGAGAAGACATGTTGGCGTCCAACAGGGACCGACGGGCGGCACTGGAGACTCTGTGCCAATCCATATCAATAGAGTCCCAGGCCCACAGGGAAGCCCTGAGGGAAGAACTACATAACCTCAGGAAGAGTCTGCTTGACCTTGAGGCTTCCAGTAATTTTAGGGCAGAACAGCAGCTGGAGCAGCTCACACGTTCGCTCTCAGCTGAGATGCAAGCAACATGTGAGGAGATCCGGGCATCACCGCGAGGCCATGCGTGCAGAAATGCATGCAACCCGTGAGGTGGCGCATGGGGATCTCCGCACTTTAATCCTCAGACCTTCCAGACCCGCATGCTTGCTGCCATTGAGGACCATACCAGGGCTTTGCATGGGCTGCCTCCCATAGTGCCACCACCTCCTGATGCAGCAGCAGAGGCTGAAGAGAGCGACAGCAGTTCTCCCACAATGGCATAGCCAAGCAGGCCATGAGCCCAAGGAGGTGTTTTTTTTCCTGCAACATCCACGCAGGTGGGTGTTGGTGTGCACCCTGTCCTCGAACCTCCTGTGTGTCCTGCCCCACCCCACATGGCCATTTTTGATTTTTTATTATTATTATTTTTTTTTTACAGTGTGTTGCCTTGTGTAGCTCCCATGGGCATCCACTGTATTCCGGCTGGGCACATGCAGGCTTGTCCTGAGTTTGGGTTAGATTCTTGGGTTTGTGAGACACACACCCCTCCTGCTTCCCGTTTCCATGGGCTTGCAAAGGGTGTGCCCAAGTGACAGTGAATTACAGAGTGACGTTGGGCTCCCATGAGCTGTGTGAGCAGTCTGTAGTCAACACTGTGTATACATTCCTAGTGGATATTGTTGTTGTATTGTACACTGCATGGTGTATTGATATGTGCTTGTGCATCCATGTCTTCCTCCTAATTTGCAGGTTCATTCCTCATGTCTTCACAAGGCCGTCTACTTTGGAGATGGAGTTAATTTTGTATGCAGTACACTTACACATTTGCATGGCAACAACACAGTACAGTTGGAAGGGGTCGATGTGCTGGCATAATCAGGTTGTAAGGCTACCACTACTTTAACTTAGTACTGTCATGTTTTTGCTATTTTTGATGTGTTGCTGCATTGTATTGTTGGTAAGTATTTGGTCATGTGTGTTGTTGGGTCTACATTACTGGAAGCATATTGTGTGTGGGCACTTTCCATTAGGGAGAGTGTACTTTGTGACACTTGTGTCAGGTTTTGTGCATTGCTTTATTTGCTTTCACATTGCAAGACATGCCATGGTGTGTTTGGTGGTGGAGCTGGGGAGGGGTTGGGTGACATGGCGGTGTTCTCATGTTATATTTTGCAAGGGGGTAATGAGTTTTTCAGCATAGATGTATGTCATTTGATGACAGAGCATTGGTGGTGTTTGGGTAGGTAGGGATGCACACAATGTAACACTTCCAGGTGACCAATCTCAGGCTGGCATGGTTGTGACAGTTGACTGTCCCTTATGTCATCATAATTGATTTTCAGCTGGTATGTGCCAGGGCTGTGTGCACTCCACAGGGGTGTTATTTTATGTGAAGGAATTAGCCACCAGCTGCGTACGGGCTGCCTCACCACGTGCCCTTTCCCCTCCCATGCGCAGCGGGCGTGCATGTGTGTTTGGGGATGTGGGGGCACCACCATGTCCACCGGCAGGCCCCGGCGTGTTGCAACATTGTGCAGGACACATGCTGCCACTATGATCCTGCACACTACTGGGGGCGCGTATAGCAGCTGCCCACCAGAGCGGTCAAGGGAGCGAAAACATGACTTGAGCACTCCGAATGTGCACTCCAATATGCCCCAGGTTGCAATATGGGCTGTGCAGTATCTTACCTCAGGTGGCGTGGTGGGGTTCCGAATTGGCGTCATCATGTGGGTGCTCAGAGGGTAGGCACTGTCCCCTGGGGAGGTGGTGATGGGTATCATTAGTGGGGTTGTGACATTACTCATTATCTGACATGCATGCATGTGCAGTGGCATTTATACTCACCAAGCAGCCATGTATCGCCATGCCGCCCAGCTTCTAGGTCCCGGTTTAGGGTTGACATTCTGTAAATGAAACTGTCGTGGGTGGACCCTGGATAGTTGGCATATACTGAGGTGATGATTCCCTTGGCATCGCATACTACCTGCACGTTGATGGAAGGACGTAGAGCCACATGGGTGCAGTCAATGGCACGTAGCACCTTGGGGAAGTTTGTCACCCCGTAAAAATCCTGGACGGCAGCCTGCCTTTCTGCAGGTGTTCTGGGCAGGTATATGTGCCTGCGGATGATGGGCGTGCAGTCATGATGGCCAACACCTGGTGCAGGCAGCGTATCATATATCATATACGTATGACTCTTTCTCACATTTGTAGTTATAACTGATTGTCTTTATTATTATTCTTTGCAGTTGTAATGCTCAAAACAACTCTTCAGTTTCATCACATCCCTAATTCAGTTCATATTGTGTTTTACAGGCAGTGTGCCACTTGATTTGTCTATTTGATTAAAGTGTTCATTCACCATTCAACACATCATAGTTTAGTCAAATAGCAGCTTTCTCTCAGTTTGGTATTCAACATATGCAGCATTGACTTGTGCTCACTCAAATAGCACCTTTCTTTCAGTTCAGTATTCAAAATATGCAGCAATCATTTTCTTGTGCTCACTCAAATAACAACTTTCGTTTCGGCATTCAATAAATGCAGTGTTCACTTATTTCCAGTCCCTTTGGAGCTCTCCAGTCTTCCCAGTGTCTTCTGACACTTACCAGCTTTCCCGAACAGGAAACCAAATCGCCAGTTCACCGGGCACGTCGCCATGCACACACCTACTTCTGTGCTCTGCTCCACCTCTGCAATACAGCAGCACCTGATGTCCGCTTTTCCATATGAGGGTTCCCGGTCCTACCCCGTCCCTCTGTCAGGTTATCCATGATCGTTGCTTGCGTCTCTGCTTCATGGTCCTCCAGCACATTGGATTCTCTCCTCTCTTTCCTTTCTGCTGCTCCCTGTTTGCTTATGGGCTCCATCTTTTATTCTCTTTTCCATTCTTAACAGGCTGCAGGTAAAATGAGTTAACCTTAATTGCCTGATCTTGTATACGCCTTTTAGTGTGACATGCCTGATCTTCATTACTGGATGCCTCCAGGCCCCTCTTCTTCATCCAAGTACTTGAGGGGTGTTTGCAGTAGTAAGTGTGCACTACTCTTAGCTCCCTCTTCCTCTTCTCAGTACTTGGCAGGAAACTACAGGGAGAAAATATGATAAGATTGACAATATCCCATGAAGAATGAGGGGGGGTTAGTAAGGTCAGTGTTAGTAAAGTAGGGATACCATGTCTCGCCTTTAGGTACCCTTTTTCCAATCCCTAAGGACCGACCCTCCACCCAGGTGATCCTCCCTCGCTTATCCACCCCCAGGGTGAGATCCAAAAGCAATGGCCCTTCCATGGCCACCTGAACAGAAGATCCCTGAGGAGTAGATGTAAAAGTACCTTCAGGTTTCTTACAAATCTTACCCACCTTTTCTGGAGTATACATTAGTGCCCCATGTTTGGTGGAGGCACCTGAATCCTCCCTTAAGTAGTTCAAACATGTATTCTATGCATGGCCTGGTCTCTTGTGTTCCTCATTGTAGACTCTCTTCTGCAGTGTACCAGAGTTCCTCAACATTGTTAATGTTAATGGACATTTGTACCATGCATTATCACCATCGAAGTGGTCCCCTGGCGCTCTGGAGGCTCTGAAAGAGGAAGGGTGGGGGGGTTAGTGGGAGGGAGCTGGAAAAGTGCAAGAGAGCAGTGATGTGCTGTTGGAAGCCTCAGCCCGGTGGGTCCGTTGGCTGGGCCTGGGGTGTTTGCGGCCGGTAGTCGTTGTGTACTGTTGTGCAATTCTATGTGTGTTTTTGTTTTGTTGTTGCCATGTAGTGAAGTTTGTGCGGTTTGTTGTGCTGTAGGTTTGTGGTTGTGTTTGGTTTGGAGTTTAAAGATGTATGCAGAGGGGGAAATTGTTAGGGCAATTGGTTAGTTAGCATCTCTATCCTGACTTGAGGTGGTGGGCTTCTGTAATCTCCCCAGATGGGTTTCGGTACCACCCCTATGCCTCTGTCCTGATCTGGGTCCGTCTAGCCTTCAAGGTCCCTTTCACATCTAGCCCCCTCCTCCTAGGGTAGGGTTGTTGATTCTGTCTCCATGGGTGTCGCTGGTGTTGCACTCTACCCAGTGAGACTTGTCCGGGTGGCGTGGGAGCTTCTTAGTTGGTTCTGGGAGTTGTCCGTGTCTAGTTTAGTTTAGTCATCCCTTTTCCTTTCTGTTTCAGTTTTCAGTTTGAGTCTGTGTTGTTGAAGAGCCAGGTTTTTGTAATTTCCTAAATGTTAGGCAATCTCTGGTGTTTCTTATTTCTTTTGGGATGTTGTTCCAGGTTTTTGCAGCTAAGTGTTAGAAGGAGGTGCCTCCAAGTTTTTTCTTGAGGTATGGTTTTGGTTCTAGGTGGATTTCGTTGCTTGACCTGAGGAGTCTCGTTGGTTTGTAGATTGTTATTTTCTTTTGTAGGAATTCTGCTCCTTGTCCGCTGATTTCCCTGTGCGTTATGCACATTGGTTTGAAGGTGATGCAATGTTTTTCTGGGAGCCAGTGTAGTGTTTTTAGAGCAGGAGTGATATGTTCTCTTCTTGATAGTTTGAGGAGGTGGAATTAGCATTTGTGTTTTTGGCTGTAATTCTGCCACTTAGTGGCGAAATCTCCATCAGAGGCAATTTCGCAACAGCTAATTCTGCTGGTGGTGGCCTGTTGTCCGGGGTAGTGGTAAAAGTGTTGGTAACGGATTTACCACCACTTTTACCACTTACCGTCGGACTCAAAAAGAAAGAAAAAGATAAGGAAAGTACAGAAGGTGGCATTAGAGTAAGAGACATGCAGCCAATATTGGAAGGATCTAGACAGCAACTAAGCGTTGGGTTTGTGGCAGCATTTGTAAAAGGAGGGTTCACTTCTGAGTTCCACTGGGAGGTTGTTCCAAAATGTCCAACTATATGTCTACATTATGTAAGACAACCATGATAAAGTAGTCATTCTTTTCAGGATGGCAGAGTTGAAACGGCATCTGCGATAAAACAAAGGCCTTACGCTGCCTTTCTTGTGGGGGTGAAGTTTTGAGAAAGCCCAGTGCAAATGTATTCTGGCAAACTCTGACCTTCCTCCCATTTGATTTGCAGACTTGGAAATATAAAAAGCAAAGCTGCAGCAGCGTTTAGAGCAACTTCTGAGTGATGAGGGTGTTTTTTTTTAGAGAAACTATTAGAAAGGAGTCTGGACAAGAAATGTATTCACTACAAAGACTGTATTACACTGAGAATATAAAATAAATGATAATGTGGATTCGATTGGGAACATTAGTATCACAAAAATATCAACAACTGTGTTTGCAAGCTCTATACGGTACTTATTATTACAGTTTTTTTTTAATCAATATTATTACTACTAACTGTACCCGAACTATCATAGGCAAATCTAACTAGCACTCTCTCTCTTTCTCTGTCCCTCTCTTCTTCCTCATTTTCTTTCTCTCAGTCTCATTCCATTAATTTCTTATGATTCAATGTCTCTTTCTCTTTCTCTCTCTCTCTCTCTCTCTTTCTCTCTCTCCCTTTCTCTCTGGGGACGGGAGTTGTTGCGTTGTCAGGTGCATGTTTTCTAGAGCTTCCCCAGCCGTTACTGCCAGCAGCACCAATAGAGGAAAAAAACAACGGGTGGCTCTGTTTCTTAACAAAAATATGGTACTAAAAATGAAATTATTTAATTGCACTAACATTTAAAGTGTCTGTTTTCAAAGTTTCACCATAAGTATTTTTTGTTTTAATGATTGGGTTTGATGCTGTGGTAAATCTGTTACTGATTTGGAGCTGTTGAATGTGAGAGTGTGGCATGCTAGTGCAGATTATATTTGGATTGCTGTATCAATTTAGGTTCTCTGTTTCTTCTGTACTGCTATTTGACTTTTGTGTTAATTCATGTCCATTGTTTCCTTTGTACTGCTGATTTGATTTTGATTATCTGGTTGACACCACTTTGTATTCATTAATACATTGTTTATTTAGATGTATTGTTCCAGACTCATTTTTCAGTGTATTTTTTCTTTTCAAATCTTGTCCATGTTAATTTCTAATGATTACCGCCAGTATATATTGAAGTCATAACTAAGAACTTTACACTTGTCTCTCCATTATTATAAACCAAATTATTAAAACCTAAAATAACCATATACATTAGTTTCTGATAGAATGTTACCATTACAAGAAAGGAATTCTGGTAGACTTCTCTCTTACTCTTTTGAAAGACCCCTTGGAGAAAGAGGAAGAGGACAAATGGGGGTTCCCTGCTCCATCGCAAAACAGATAAGAGCATTTTCGGAAAATAAGAATGACCACACAAATATCTTTGATAAAAGATATGTATGCTTGAATCACTAAGTACATAATACACAGTGAGCTAAGTGTCCATTTAATTAATCAGAACAGCATAACATAAAAATGCTTGTAAAGATTTGGATTTGCCATTAAAGTTCTGTGACATCTGGCACTGCATTGGTTTCTGAGGGCCGTCTTGCTTGCATGTGTGAGGATGTTCAGGCCACAAAGCACATACCTCCTTAGAGAATTATATACACCTGATTATCATGATGCACAGACTCCTTCTACTGAGAGACTCCAGGTTTGCGTGAGGGTACAGGCATTACCATAGAGTGGTAAGTATGTCTGTTGTTTTAGTTTTATTTTGAGATTGGAAATATGCTCACATCTGAGGGACTCTTGGCGCTGAGAAAGCTGCAGCCATGGCTGACCAAATTGTGTCTTTGGGTGAGTGGAACAAATGCCCTCCAGAAAGAGAGGTGATCAGAGATATATCAAACATGTAATAAATAATAATAATAAATACATGATAGAGGAAGGGCATCCCACTGGACAGAACGTCAGAAGACAGGAACAGTAAGTAGGCTAAGCCATGCTGGATAAAGTAGTCAGCTATGATCATAGAGACACTTCCTGTCTTTGATGGAAGGAGAACCATTGCATATCATACATAGAGTATGGTAGAGTCTTACATACAATCCATACCACTGCAGTTTTCTTATCTCGTAGACCAGGAGCCCGAGATATAAGGAGTTCCCACAACCGATACATGAGGAGACAGTGATGGTCACCACTAAGGGTTGTATGTTGGGGGAAGGAGAGGGAGTATATACTTTCACTTCTTGATAATGGAATAAACATGATGCAGCAACTGGGACATGCCAAATGTCTGTCCAGTGTAAAGCCGTGAATATTTAGAAGTTACAGGCATGACAATAAACCCCTAATCACTGGCCAGCATTAGGGATTTCAGAGTTCAGCATCCTCACCTAACAGCTCTACCAACAACATGGGGGAGTTTGGGGTGGGCTGGAGAGCCTGTATGGGGAGAACATTTTGGCTTATCAGGGGAATCCTGTGTGTATCTTGAAAGATTACCACACTAACATGGTAAGACGCGATCGAAAAACATTTGTCACACAAATGGACAGTGAAAGGGGGTAACGACAGAGGGGCCATTGGAAAATACAAGGAAGAGAAGTTGGGACCTAGAAATGAGACACACATGGTGAGTGCCAGTGAGGACAAGGAATACATTTTATTTTCAAGTTTTTTCACAATATTTTTCAAAACCCAATGATTTCATTGCTGGAAATAAACATCAAGGGAAAACAATATTTCGACTTAAAAAAATATTGTTTCGGATCGGCCACCAGGGGGCGCACGGATGAGCCTGCTCTTCGTGTGAGCTACGCACCTGAGGTCCCAAAAGTGGCTCTGAGGCCCCACTTTTACGACCCCCCCAAGAGCTGATTACGGAGCAGGACACGTCTGAAGGTGATCCCCCCCATCTGGGGAAAAACCCGAAGAAAATCTGAGGAGTCTTTGCCGAGAAAACGAGATAGACGTTCTGAGGCCCTGGCCACGACGTGCGCAGCAACAAATGGAAAGCGCACCCCCGCGCCTGAATACACGCTTGAGGGGAGAGCTGATCTGCGCGACGGCCCCTACACGGCTGAGGGAATCTCGCTCGGCCTCGCTCGTGTCGCGGCCCGTCGGTGTGGGTCGGGTGCTGCGAGCTGAGCCCTGTCCCCGCGCAGGACCTGGAGGGGCCCCACCCGACGAGATAAGGTAGGTGGCCGCCCCTCACCCCCTGTCTGAAGGACTCCGCTGGGTAAGGGACTGTCCTGCGCTGCGGCACCCACCTCTGCGGCCCGCTACCGGCCCGCCGATGTACCGGAACTTCCTCCTCTCTCTCGCCCTGCTCCTGCTGAGCGGTCGCGTAGCACACGTGTTGAGCGAGCCCCCCCCTGACACGGAGCCGGGGTCCAGTGCCATTCACAACGGGAAATAGGAGTCTACAGGCACCTGAAGGCGAGGATACCCCCCCTCGTGGGGGCCCCTGAAGTGCGCACCCGCTACTACCGTACAGTCGCGGGGAAGGAGGAGAAGCAAAAGAAGAAAAGGAAAACACAATTAGTCTAAAGGAAGGCATACGGACAGGCAGGGGGGAAAACCTCGACATATGGACCCCATGTTCTGCAATCCCCAGTGACAGCGAGCACTACGAAACAGCATTTGCCGGATACCACGTATTCGGAGCAGCATACTTGGGGCACCGTCTAGTAAGTGCCTCAACCCTGCCACACTAACAGATCTTGCACCAAACCCACCGGCATATCGGAAGGTCACCAAGACTGAGGGTTGGGCCCCCATACCTGGGGCGGGTGCCTCCTCGAGTAGCATTGAACATAAGTGATCCGATATTGAGGGGCCATCTTGCCCTCCCCCCCTGAGAAGGAGAAATCAGCAAGGCGCACAGGCCACCCACAACTGGGGAGGGGTTTTGGAGGATGGGAATTCCTGCCTGAATATTCGGATGAACAAGCTACGGTCGCCTTGCGATAAGGGGCGCTAGCAGAACCCCCTCAGGCAATGAAGGATTGAGGGTTGGGCCCCTGCTTGACAGGGCGTGTGCCCTCCTCTGACTACATACACGCTCCCAAGCTCACCGGACTTGGGAACACGATTTCGGCTTTCCACCTGGAATGGTCTTAGCGCATGTGGCGAATCCAGGGGGGCCGTATCCTGCCCGTGCCTTGCTGCCCCTCTTCTTGGAGACATATCCCCAGAGTTTTCTGTTACGCTACGCCACGGGCGAACCCCCACCGGAATAAAATGAAACAAGGTACAGGAAGGAGTCAAGTGGTGCCTGATCTTATGAGGAACGCTCCTCGTCAGTGGTGAACTTTTCAAAAGCTCTTTGCCTCAATGCCTCCCCTGTCCACCGCAGGATAACAGCTCGCACGCACAAGCGTATTACCCTCGAATGACCATCCCGGCGGCATAGCCCTCTTAAATCCATCTGAGACCCATCCTCCATGGACCCTAAGGGTAAACTGGCAAAATACAGGTTCACACCAGCCATCGACCCTTCAAGATCGTCCACTAAGTCCACGATGTCGACGGTAGGATCTGATGCAGCTGCGACCAAGGCGGACGTCGCTGACCTACTCACCGAGATGAGAGGCATGAGAGCGGACATTGGCAGCAAAATAGATAAAATTACACAGAGGATGGACAAAATGGATGACAGGCTGGAACAGGTTGAGCATAATCAATCCTCTCTGAACACATTGGAGAAACAAATGGACACCGCATCGCCGAGATAGAACATAAAGAGGAGGAAATACGCCTCAAGGTTGATGATCTTGAAAACAGGTAGCACAGCAACAACATAAGGGTCTTTGGTGTTCCCGAGAGAGAAGGTGAAACTGAACTTGATCTAAAGCAGACCCTACACAGGATTCTAAAGCTCCTCTTCAAGGATGATTCAGTGGATGAACCTAGAATTGACCGTATTCACAGAGCTGGGGGTAGACCAGGAGGCCCGAGATCGGTACTGGCCCGATTTCACAATTATGCTGTCAGAGCAAGAATCCTGGAGAAGGCCAGGAATACCCCACAACTTTCACTCGAAGACTCCAATATTTCACTCTATCAGGATTTATCATCACTCACGCTAGCACTGAGGAAGAAGTGTTTCCCGATCACGAAGATGCTAAAGGACAAAGGCGTTAGATACAGATGGGGTTACCCGTTCTCCCTCACCTTTGAATGGGAAGGCTCGGCGATGAGACTCGGCTCGGAGAAGGATATCACTGACTGTATAGCAGACCTATTGGGTGCCCAGGGGGAGGGTTCCTCCCTTGCGTAGTCGAGAAGGGAGGAGGGTGAGTGGTGCATCAAGGGCCCACGGCGGAGAAGAATTCAAGGATCTAGGAAATTCCAGAGGATGAACAACTCCCAGGATATGGAATATTAATCTGAGGCCTGGATTCTCACACCATGCCGCACAACGCAAAAGAAACACTGAGGTGATAACATGGCGGTGGCCGGGAACACGAACGTCGCCTGACAATGGGTGGAGTAACTTAGCTCACTTGATGTCGATCTCATTCCCAGCGCGTGCCACTGATATGCCCGGCATAAGGGTCGAACACCTGTCTTACTGTCCAACTCCAGTCACGCAGGCACTGAACCGGTTAGAGTGACTGGGTCACCTGATAGATCTATGAGGTACAGCAGACACTGGACAGATGCCTATGATCTAGACTGGAAGTCGTATTTACAAGTTGGTTTTGATGAATGTTATGAGTGCAAAGTTGGGGGCTCACTGTTATATTGGTTTATACTTTGATAGGACCGCTTGTTTTGCGGTTCCCATTGGTGGTCCGAGGCCGACTGGGTGATGTTAACCTGGAAGGACCGGACGCCGACTGCATGGGGGGAGGGAAGGGGTGGGTGGGTGAAATGGGTCGACATGTAGTATACTGGAAGGCAGACCCGGGGGGCGGAAGAATACGAAGCAAGTTTATGAAGGAACTGGAGGCGTACTGGGCGGGTCACTCATTGACCTTCTTAGGACATGTTGGGTCCCAATTTGAGAAAGACGGATCACGCCCCATCCTATCAATCATGTTAAGGGCCATGAAGCAGACGATTCAGCCATTGATATATTCACATAAACCTTGTGATGTCTCCCACATTTGCATCCACTAACAATACGCTACACATATGCACACTGAATGCAAAGGGACTGAACTCCCCCACGAAATGCTCCATGGTGGCCAGAGAATTTAGGCGGTCGAATATAGACATTCTATTTCTCTAAGAAACACGATACCGTAGAGGGGAGGAGAAAGTCATTCCATCTCGTGAGGTGGGCTTTTCCTTCTGGTGCTCCAACATCACAAAAAAAGGGGGAGTGTGGATTCTTATTCGCAAAAGTCTCCGGATGGCGACTCTTGACACGTGGACGGATAACGAGGAAAGGGCTCTCGTGGTGGTGGGGAACATTTGCGGCAAAATCTTCACCCTGGCTACACTTTATGCACCTAATCAGGGGCAGAGTAGGTTCCTTCATAAAATTACAGAGAAGGTCTTTACCATGGCACAGGGACACATAGCTCTTGGGGGAGATTTCAACACCTGGATGGACAGTTCGATGGATAGACAAACCAGGGCAGATGCACATAACCCACCCACCTCTCAGGATGAAGCCGAAATTAAACTTACCCTTGACCTATATGGTCTTACTGACAGTTGGCGTCACTTGCACCCAGCAGATAGATGCTTCACCTTCCACTCCCTCCCCCATGACACGCTTACGCGTATTGATTATATCTTCCTTACCGATGGCCTTCTGCAGATACTTCGTGAGGCAAATATTCATCCCACTGCGTGGCCAGATCATGATATGGTTGTGGTCGATTTGTGCTGGGACAACTTGGCCCCTCGAAACTCCAAATGGAGGTGCAACGATTCCCTATGGACTGACTCGGTCTTCAAAGAAACCCTTGAAACTGAGATTGATCAATTTTTTCTTACCAATGATACAGGAGAGGTCGGGAAGGTACACGTATGGGAAGCTGCTAGGGCCACCTGGAGGGGGGTACTCATTAGGGAAGGGGCCCAAAAAAAGAGAGAGCGTGCTCTGATAGAAAAAAACATTAGGGAAAAGCTCCACACAGCCCAGAAATTAGTACAATATTCCCCGTGTGATAGATCTAAACATATGGCTGAAGTCAGACGGCTCAGGGAAGAGCTCAGACTACTCATTGTTGCTAAAACAGCCCGAACCCTACAATATTTAAAACAAAAATACTATGAAAAGGGCGATAAAGCAGATGCCCTTCTGGTGGCTCGTCTTCGGGCGCAGAAAGCTGAGAGATGGGTAGATCGTATTGAAAGGGCCGATGGCACCCTCATAGACACGATCGTCACGTCTCCTGAGGGGATACAGGAGGCATTTGCCTAATTTTATGAGGATTTATACACATGCGACCCCCCCCTCTCCTAGGAAGCATTGACACTTACCTTAGAGAAGTTCGGATGCCCACACTCACATCTACAGAAGCCAAATCCTTAGACACGCAGTCACTGAAGAAGAAGTCACAGAGGCCATTAAACGTCTAAAGACTGGGAAGGCCCCGGGAGATCATGGTTTCACACCCGGATTCTACACGGCTTTCTCTACACTCATCGCCCCCTTCCTTGCATCCTTATTCAATCACATTTTCGTAACAGGCCAGGCGCCCCGTCCTTCTTACAAGCACTTCTTGCTGTCATCCCACAAGAAGGGAGAAATCCCACGCATTGTAGTTCCTACCGCCCTATCTCTCTTCTGAATATAGATGCTAAAATATACGCGAGAGTCATTGCAGCTCGACTCGAAACATACTTACCACGATTAATTCACTCTGACCAGGTTGACTTTGTCATCGGGAGACAAGGTGCAGACACCATGAGGAAAACTTTACATCGTATTTACGAGGCGCAAGGAATGGGAGGGGACCCATCTCTTCTGTCACTAGATGCCGAGAAGGCCTTCGACAGGGTGGCCTGGGGCTTCTTAGAAAGGGTACTAGTCTGGAACGGGTTGGGGCCGAAGTTACGCCGTGCCATTACGGCTCTGTACACATCTCCCACAACGTCAGTGACAGTAAATGGGGGCTATTCACGATGGTTTCCTTTGGAAAGGGGAACGAGGCAGAGTTGTCCACTGTCAGCAATACTATTCGTGCTCTCTCTTGAACCGTTGGCACAGAGATTGAGGCAGGATGCTAGAGTAAAAGGCATTATGGTAGGAGACTGCGAATACAAACTAGGCCTCTATGCGGATGATATACTACTGCACCTAACTGATCCCCTAAATTCTGTCCCGGCCGCGATCAGCATAATCGAAGAATATGGGGAACTGGCTGGCCTTAAAATCAACACTGGAAAGTCGATCCTCCTTCCACTTGACAAAAGTGGAGACACTGAGGCAGACCGATTCACTCCCTTAGGAGTAAAGGTCAGCCTCACCACGCTTCGATATCTATGTATTAATGTGACCCGAGACCTTGACTCCCTTTATGAGGCTAACTTTCCCCCACTAACGCTCTCCCTTCAAAAGAACATCCAAAGGTGGTCCAGACTCATCATCTCCTGGCTGGGCCGATTAAATGCAATAAAAATGGTGATTCTCCCTAAAATACTTTACCTGTTCCAAATGCTCCCCATTAAAATGCCCCAAGAATACTTTACGAGCATGAGAAAAACCCTCTTAGCCTTCCTGTGGCAGGGCCAGAAGCTGAGAGTCCCCAGATCCTTGCTACAGCTCCGGAAGGACAACGCAGGAGTGGGCCTCCCGGATATAGAAGCATATTACAGGGCAGCCCAACTACGTGTCCTTTTCCCGCACGTCAGGAAAAAGTCAGAGCCACAGTGGATAGCCCTAGACAACTATCATCTCCAACCATTCATCCTAGGCGAATGGCTATGGGTTCCGGGGCCCCAATTGCGAAATAGTGTTAAAAACCACCCTATTATTGGAACAATATGGGCAATCTGGACACCAGGCAAGAAAATGGTGGGAGTTACAACCTGGCCATCTCCCCTTGGACACCTATGGTCACTGGGGATCCGGGATGCTATCCCAGACCCAGGGAGCTTCGAGACATGGTACGATGCGGGATTAGAGAGGGCTGGTCAACTCTAGAGTGCCTTTATTACAATTCAGGATTTACAGGAGGCGCTCGACATAGGCCCGCTCTCGGTCTTCCTACATCTCAGACTCAAGGGGGTGATGACAAGGGCGATATGGAAAGCACAATTACAAAGGGATCTCACCCCGTTTGAAAGCATTCTCAACACGTGTACGAGTTCAAAGGGCTTGATAAGTGCAATGTACTCGGCGCTGATTGAGGTTGATATTACGCCATCACACACATTGAGGAACAGGTGAGAATCAGACATGGGAAGGCAGATTCCGAAAAAGCTATGGCTCCAAATTTGTAGGACAGCAAAATCTTCCATATCCTGCCAATATAAATTGCATGCCGTCAAGTTGTTGTACAGGTGGCAATATGACCCGGTCTGGCTGGCCAAAATGTATCAAGGAATAAGCCCACATTGCTGGAGGGGCTGTGGAAAGAGGGCCGATTACTGGCATATGTGGTGGGGATGTGAGGCGGTCCAAGCTTACTGGACGGAGATCCTTAGCTGGATCAAGGAGCTGGATGATGATGACAGAGAGATACACCCACTTCTGATCTTGTTCGGCTTGGTTGAAACGGAAGACACAATTAAAAAGGCGCCCAAAATGATTCTGGGTTTACTGCTGGCCGCTAGAGCGTGACTCACCATGGTGTGGAAGAGAGCAAGGCTTCCTAGTAAAACCGAATGGCTGAGTGTTGCCTTGAATATATATAGAATGGACAACCTCACGCGGTCCTGCATGGAGATCGCACCTCAGTTGAGAACGCATGGTCAGAATTCCGGGCTAAATATGTGACATAAAAAATGTGTGCAAAGCGTTTCTATGTTTGGGGACATTTTAGTTGATGGCTGAATCTCGCTGCTATGTTAAACTTGCATGTTCTAATATGTATATGTCCCTGCTGTCAGGTAGTTAATATTGGTTCGGAGATAGATACTGGTCTCTTCCAGCCCTTCAGACGGTACTATGTGCAAGGGGGAAAGGGGGAGGTTAGGGGTAGTTGGGTTTGATGAACCTATTCAAAGTTTATGCGATGTGCATCAGATCCCAAAAGTTTCACACACTGCTTTACTATCGATGTGATATCTCTTTTTTTTGTACTTGACCGTTCGGTTGCAAATGCCTGTATATGATTGTCAAAGTTTCATTTCAAAAACTAATAAAAGACAAATTAAAAAAAATATTTATATTGTTTCCCCATTGATGTTTATTTCCAGTGATGGAATCACATATAACCATCAAACAGTACCTTTTTTAGTTGTATAAAGCTGCACTATTGTTAAGGTGAGTCGGAGACACATAGGAACCCCTCAAAATTCTATCGTTAATAACTTTTGGCTGAAATTTTGAAAGTGATTGAAGAACCGTGACCCCCCACACTACAAAGTTTTGTCAAGATTCATTAGCATTAGAAAATAAAAAAGGTATTAAGGGTAAAAAAAAAAAAAGAACATGCAGCCTACTTCCCATTCATTTCCCCATAGACAAACAAGGTCTTTTTTTGCCAAAGCACACAGCCCAAAACTGCTGAACGGATTTGGACCAGGTCTGAAACAACTTGGGTACGAAGCATTGACTCGCTATCCATGTGAGGCTTGGCATTATTCCGTGCAGTAGATTTTTTAATATTTGACGGAGAAGGGTGTGCCCCCTTCCCAAGAATAGATAGTGACATTTAGGGGATTTACCCAAACCCGGGTGTTTTTAGAAATGAAATGACCGCCATCTTGTTTTTCTCTCCATGCAAGTGATATTCGCAGCTATAGCCGAGGATATGGGAAAATGAAATACAGGAAAACAAACTACTTGCAGGTCAAAAAACATGGAAATGCTATTAGGCTAGTGGTGGGGGGGCGCTAGAGGGCTCGAAGTTACATTTTGGAGTTGGAAGAGGTATAGGGACTGAGTTTGCAGCACAAAGATTTCCATAGCCTTGCCTATATATGCGAATAACCAACATCTGAAAACAAACTGCGTCACAGAAGCAGCGTGTGTTGTGGGGGGAAAGGGGGAGGGCAGGAGAGGTGAGGAGGCCATCTGGGGAGTATGGAGAGCTAGCACAGTTGAGGGGCACTTGGTGAGGTGCTGGGGGGCAGGAAATAATTTGCTTTCCGGCCATTTTGCCGATATTCACGGCTATATACGTGGCTACAAAGGACTACAGATAACCGCGGGTATGAGTAGTTCTGTTCCCACGGTTATATATTTTGGGGTTTCAGTGTTTCATTTCTTTTTTAAAGTTATTTCTATAGGTATAGTGATGTCAGAGGTGTAAAAATACCAGGGACTCTTTTTTATTTTGGCTGTGTGTTTTCAGGCTTTTGTATATGTGAGAATTTGGAGAAAAGAGTAGAAATTAGTTTAACAAAATTGATATAAAAAGAATCAATCGTATTCTATTTTTAGATGCCCCGTACAATGTATTTTAGGTTGTGTGTTCTTACTTATGGTATTATGTTGTGCGGCTGTGGAATTTTTGTTTACCTTATTTACTATTATGTATTAATCTCTGCTTGCTTTATTTTCAGCTACTTCACATAAGTACATAAGCAGTGTTGTAGTGTATTGACATTTTAAGTTATATTGTAGTATAAAGCCTGAAGTAAGGCCCCCTTTTGTTATAAATGTTTTGAATGCAGGCACCTGATTAAATAACGTTTTATTTGTATTTTATTTTATTTCTGTATGTGTATGTGATAAGTAGTCCTTAAAAGGACTGTTTTGGGGTACACTGAGTGTAGTATTTTAGCACATCTGAACTGCTGGTTTGAGGTTTTGAAGGAACACTGCATTTCCTTAATCAGTTAAGTGTACTCCTGTCAGGTCTATAGAAATTGGTCATGCAGTACTGTATGTTGTTTGAAATCCATAATTGGTCGTGGTTGTAATGTTAATGTTTGGTTTCTCACAAAAAGCCAGCAACCAAAACAGCCAACTGTCTCTGGGCAGCCACCCAGTTTTCAAACCAGCCATGATATCTGCAGCCTTTCTATGTTTCGAGGGAAATAAATCCTAGTTTGAATTTCTAGTAATTTGTATAATCGGAGTTTGTATGATGTGTGTGTTTTCTAGTTTCTAATTGGTTGATGGTGTTGTTTTAATTATTTGCTGCTATCCAGGAGCCACTCAGTGTGCGGTATTGATATCCAGAGGTAGATGTCACCCCTTGTGCAGCCACGGCTATATGAGGACAAATGGCACGTCAGGTGTTTGTGGACGTGTGGTAGCCGAGGCTATCCGAAATGTTGGGGTGGGGTAGCATCTTAGATGCATTGAGTGTTTTGGGGGATTGTAAGAGACTAGGGGAGTGGAGGAGGACCATGAGAAGTGGAGGGGGCTGGTAGGAATGTTGGGGAAACTTGTTTGGAGTTTGGTGCAGGGCAAATATAATTTTAAATATGTAGTTTTTGCAAATAACCAGAGATTTCAGTAAATGGACATGAAGGGCTGTTGTATAATCACATCTATAAATAGCATGTGCGTAGGCACATGAGCGCTTTTCGTCTTTTAATTGGTTTTACCCATAGACACAGTTATAATTATAACCGCGTCTATAAACAGAAATCGTCTGTGCAATAATCACATTGTTGTGTGGATGATACAGTACAGAATTTTTATTGCGTTTGTTAATTGATGTGGTTAGGTGTTCTCTTATTTCATTTGAAATTTTGAAGGCCGGCTTTGTTTGATTTTGGGTTTGCAAAAAATGTACATGCGTCCACAGATACAAAGCAAGATCTGCAGTTGTGTCTAATAGCCGCAGCTATCAAAGATGCTGGTTGGGGGGAAAATAGATTTCCTTGAGTTTCATTGTTTGTTATTAGTTGTTGGTACTTTTCTATTTGTGTAGCTGTCTGTGCTAGGTTGTGAGGAAAATGTGTCTCCATTTGAGTAGGTTTATTAGTATATAGTCCTCTTTTATTAGGCATTCATTTTGGAAAGTATAAAAGCCACCATTTCCTGCAGTTTTATTCCTTTTGATTCCAGAACTGTTACTGTGCACATGCCAGGAGTGTGGCTGATGTGTAAGTAAGTGTTTTTAAACTTTTGAAAGTTTAGTTGCAATTTTGTGTGTGTTAGTCATATTTACCGCTGGTTTCAGTTGGCCATTTTCCAGCTGGTTTGATTGTGTAGCAAGTATTGAATATATTTTTACGTTTTAGAAATATTAGATATGTGAATTAAAGACATTTACATGCAGGGATTTAGTTTGTGTATTTATGTTAGTGAGGTGTATTTGATTGTAATTATTGTCATTTGAATCCACTTTGAGGTATGTAGTACTCTTTTGAGTGTTTTGTGAGGTAGTTGAATTGATGGTGGTTTGCAAGTTCATTTTATTTTTATTATTTTATTGTAGCTGTATCGATCTCATCATCTCAGTGGCGTCACACTAGATGTTGTACAGTTAACTCCAGTGAAAGGACAACCTATTTTCAAAACATAGTGGTACTGTTGGAGATGGGAGCAGCACATCTGTAGAGTGTTCATGAAAATCCTCCTTTGTGACATCCTAGCATTTTGGATGATTCTTTAAATGCAGCGGTGCTGGTGTTTTAAGACTCTGGTTGTTGGTGGCAGCATCTTAAATATGTGGTGGTTGACAACCACTGCTCACAGCTCCAGTGACGATGGAGGTCAAAGATGGTGATGTTGTTGCAGTGGTGGATGGAGGTCCTGCAGAAAGAATATTGGAAGGCACATGGTGTAGAGTTTTCTTGCAGAATGTGCAAAGTACATCATCTGCTGATTTTTGGAACAGTGTTCTTTGACTTTAAAGAAGAGCCAACTGTCAGCAGTGGTTTTCATCCTAGTTGTCTTTCTCCTTGGTGGTAATGAATTCGGAACCAAATGATAATGCCATCACTTACTATCATGGTTACAGTACCAGTGTTCCCACTTGAGTGATTGGTTTCTATCCCTTGTTCTCCAAGTTTACTTACCCTACCCTATTCTCTCTTGTTCTCCAAGTTTACTTAACCTTCCCATCTTTTTCCTGAATTCTTCCAATATAAGGTTGTTCGTTTTTATTCACCCACTTTACATATCCGTGTTTGTTTCCTGTAGTGGTATTTTCTTATACTTTTTTATGTTGTTGTATGTTTTTTTTAAATCCAAGTTGGATTTATTTTTCCCAATGATTACTCTGTGCAAAGAGAACAAGAGTGTTTTATGCAAGAATTTTGTATCTTATAAAGTGAATGTGATGAACTGCATACAAAATATGAGGGTTATAAAATATGTTTTAAATTGTGTTTATTAAAGTGTGTGGGTGCTTGAATTGATTATGTTTTCTTTTTTTCAGATAAGATGTATATTTTTTTATAAATAGATGAATAACCGTGGCTATGGTGTAGTCCAATGGGCTGTTGGATGTTGGAGATGCGGGTACCCACAGCAATGACAGGGAGGTTTCCTAGACGTGCTTTCGATGAGCTATACCCACGGCTATACCTGTAATGCACAAAAAGACCACTTTTTATGTACTCTTTTTTTACTGTTTGTTTTGCAATTAATATTTTACACTAGGTTTATGAAAAGAAACACACACATTCTTATAGCCACAGCTACACGACTTGGGATTTTTCTGTAACCATGGCTATACACATTTCTGAAAAGTATTTAATGTGGAACAATTCTTTAAAGTATTTTGGGGATGACAAACTATGGACCAGTTGGGCGCTGGTAGGATAGGGTGGTCCAGTGGTCGCTGTTAGGCGAGTTGGTCAGATATATGTTCAAGTCAGGTTTTTGTCATTATTTAAGTTGTTTATTTCTTGGTTAATAAGCACCAATGAGAAACATCATTGTAGAAATGAATGACAGTTTTTGACATGTTGATTCGTTACACAGCCGATGTTTCAACCTAAGTCTTTTTCAAGGCTGTGATTTGTGAATTGATTTAGTGGTGATTCAATACACCCAGTGAAGTGACATTTTGAAGCCCATTTGTATTGAGGATATTTATATTCCATCCATTATGCATACATTAATAGGTAGTTTCAAGCATGAAAAATGAAAACACATTGTGACAACCGGAGAAGATAGTTTAGAATGTTGGTAATCGTGAGTGGTGGTGACAAGGTGGATTACAGGGCAAAACGATATGACCATTAATAGTTATATTTAGGCATGATAAGACGCATATTTGCAGTAAGATTAGAGAGAGTAAGAGACGATGTACCAAGGGAGAGGAAGAAAAAACAAAACAGTAGGTTAGTTAATTGAGAGGGCTAAGAGAATTAAATAGTAGCCTTGTAGGAGAAAACTAAAGTGTCTTACCCAATTGAGTTAGGGGGTGAGCTTCGAGATACTGTAGGCTGGTCTTCCCAGGTATGGGTGCCAGGATGGCTGGATAGCCGTTCTGAAAGGTAGATAGACAGGGTTGTTGGAAGGGATGGGACCCATGGACTGTTGGCAGATAGGTGAGGCCGTGGTGTGTCATGATCAGGCCGCTTGATGAGTGTCTGGCAGACAACCGTGTTTAGCGATGCGGTTTTGGTAAGCCAGTGGGCTGGCCAGTGCCAGGAATGGCGTGTGGTTAATGTCTGCTCATGTGAGGCGGCTGTGGTTGTGGGTGCTCGGGATGCTCGTGATAGCCAAGGATGATGCGGGGCGAGGGCGTCTTAATTAAAGGAGACGAATGCGGATTGTGGGGACAGTAGTCGGCCCTGTGCTGTGTGTTAGAACCAACACTAGGGGAGGATGGGGCAAACAAGGTTGTCCGCTGGGAGCTCCCAGGTATGCTGCTAATGTGGATTCTGAGGCAAGAGCCTTGCTTCAGGACTGGGTGGTAAGGGTGCACACCGGTAACCGGCGAGGGACAGTGCCCAGTATGGTGTTGCAAGTGGAGTGGTTTGTGCGTGCGGTTGCAATTCGGCATGACTATCTGGTGATCTAGCGACACGGTTGATGATGCTAGGTAGTGGCATAGGCAGGTGGTCGAGGGGTTGGAAAAAAGGTCTAGTGGACGTGCGTCTAAGGCGCAGGCTTACCTTGAGCCGGGTCCGGAGGTATGATACTGTGCGAGCGTTCTCTGGAAGACCGTGTGCTAGTGAATTGCGGGGCTTCCGGGAATTATAGAAGGATCGCGTTGATTGGTTGGATCATCGGGCAGTGTGATTCGTCCATAGGGACCGACCCGCAGGTTGGTTGCTGAACCGATTCGCGTCATTGTGGTGGGTGGAGCAATGACCATGGGTTGTTTGGGACGGATAGAGTCCAGTGAATCAGAGGAGATAGTCTGATTGGGTAGCATGAGGGGGGGAAGAATCCCAGATGTTAGGTTGGAGTGAGGTTAAATTCAGACATGCTAAAGAGGGATATTCACTGGAGGATAAGGGGTTGGGTCTATGTGGGTAGATTCCGAGTGGAAATGATGTGAGAAGGGGGTGTGAGGTATCCCCCTAGGCAAAAGGCAAAGGTGGACGAGTAAGAGGTGGCCTCGTGGTGGGCAGGACCTAGGAAGATAGGGGGGCAGGAGTGCCACATGTTAGGAGGAAGGAGCAATTGGTGATGAGGGCTAGATATAGCATAGAAGCATGGAAAGAAGTTCTATCAGTTGTGTCCCTGCTACATGTTTTTATATATATGCAGAATTAACACGTGTTTGTGTATCAATAATTATAAGAACACATGGAAATCATGGTCACTGTTCAATCCAAAGGTAACAGCGCGATATCTGCATATCAGCTTTGCTTCTTTCTGACGTAGTTGGAGTTCTCTGTCTCCACCTCTTATGTTGATTGGGGTTTTCTCCAGTCCCACAAAGGTGTTATCTTCCTTGTTATTCCACTGGTGTTCTTCCTGCCAGTGTAGTGCCAGTGGATATCTGGTATCCTAGGAATGAAGGGAATTTAGATGCTCCCTGATCCTTGTTCTGAGTTCTCTTTTAGTACTCACAATATATTTGTGATTACATACACAGTTAATAGCATAAACCACAAATTTGGATTTACAGTTGATATATTGTCCAATTATATGGGTGTCAGTGGTACTGAAAGTCACAGTCTTGGTCGTTGTGGCGAATCTGCACATGGAGCAGGTTCCACACTTGTAGAAACCTACTGGTTTGTTGCTGGTGAGCCAGTTAGTATCGGTTTTTGGGATAGGTGCCATGAATGATGGACTGAGAATGTTTTTGAGTGTTCTGGCCTTGGTATAGGTTAGAGTGGGTTTGTCTGGGATCCATGCCTTTAAGTCTTCATCAATTGATAGGATATGCCAATGTCTTTTCAGGATCTTCTGTACTTGATGGCTATCACTGCAGAACTGGGTAAAGTATCGAATAGGGCTGTCATTTGTTGCCCCTTTGATGGTGTTTACCTTGGGAGTCAAAAGTGAGCTGCGTTCTCTACTGTTCGCCATAGTTATAGCTGCTTGAATTGATTGTTCCGGGTCACCTCTCTCATAAAAGCGTTTGCTGAGTGTTGTACATTCCTTTCCAAATGCTGGCAGGTTACTGCAGTTTCTTTTAGCTCGGAGAAATGTACCCTTGAGGATGTTGTTGATTACAGATTTTTAGTGCCAATTCTTTAAAGTGTATTGAGCATGGCATTTGTAAACAGTTATTGTAACATTGTAAAAACTTTTTATACATTAATAATAGAGGTAAATAAATATGCAAACACATTTTGTTGAAAACAGATTTATCTGGGGGATGTGGTTGTGGGTTTTCCTGTTCTTTTAGTTGGAACACATGATATATCTTCTTTAGACCAATTTTCTGGATTTGTACTGTCCATGATTTGTCGTAAATTTTCAGTATCCTTTTTCATTGATTGTACTTCTTTTTCAATATTAATTAATAGTTGTTTTAATTCTGTTAATGAATCCATGATTAGTTTTGTGGGTATTGTTTGTGGTGCCGCTTGCTTGATTCTTCTTGATATTTGAATGAGTTGTTCATGTGTTTGAAAATATTTGAAATATTTTTAAACATTTGAAGATATAATACACTTTAAAAATATTTGTGTTGGTTGTATTCACATTTGATAGTAGGTAGATAGTGTATATCTGTTTGATTGTTTGATGATAGATATCTGCTCCTTATAATGTTATTTTTAGTCTCATTATAAATTAAAATAATTAAAATAAAGCATGCACTTGCAAAATCCTGAATGTGGTATATTTTGTTCAGGTTCATTTTCTTCAGCATCTTCTTTTATCCTCTGTAGGATCATTGTCCTCATGCCATGGTATGCAGCTTTCCATTTTAGTGCGGTAGAAAGAAATACTGCTTGTCACTTCAGATATTAGTATTCAAAATGGAGGAAGAATACATGAGGAGAGAAGGGGGAATGTTTGTATGTACCTTCTGATTGGTTGATTGTCTGTGTGGTGGGTGGCTGCAATAGAATGTGAAGTACCTCAGATGCTGTTAAATTGTAGGGGAGGCATGGTATCACAAGTATGAGACAAAAGATACAATGTATAAAACCTTTATTAGCCTTGATTAACTTTGTGGGGTTTGGAAAAACTCCTACTTTACCGTCTAACTAAGATGGGAGTCATCTTGACCATCAAATAATAAAGAAAACAGTCTTAGTCGTGTCTGTCAAATCAAAATGGACTATGTTAACAAAAATCTAATGTCTGCCCTATTTCTTGTACAAAAAAGTGTGTAAAGGAAGTATGTATGTAAAAGGAAGGCCAGTGTTCGACAAAGAATAAATGTGACTGAATCAGCTCTCCTCCCCACATTTAGACAGCACGGAATGAGGCAGTCTCTGTAGGCAGGAGGACACACTCTGGCTTGGGTTTTAACACTGAAACAGTTTGGAACGTGGCTTGAGGCCTGCCTGTCCTTCCATGTTGAAGGCTTCTGTTCCAGTCTTCCCCAAAGTACGAAAAGAAAGTTCACACCGTTCCCCCTTTGTCGGTCGGGCTCAGACCTCTTGAAGAAAACAAAATACAAAAAAAGGTTAACACTGGCCCCCCTCTGTCAGGCTCAAACCTCTTCAAAGAAAATAAAAGTACAATGTTGGTCCCCCTCTGCCGGGCTCAGACCATTCACAAAACTTGCTCAGGCTCCCGTCCCCAAGCCTTTTGCACTTCGGGTCTCCCTCCACTGCACTCAGACCGCTTTTTGGATGTCAAAGACTATCAAATGTTCTGGGTTTCTTTCTACAGATCACTGCAGGACCACTTTGACTCAGTATTCAATGCTTAGCTTTTCCTCCCTCCTTCTCTTGGGGTTAACTTTGTTCACTTTCGTCGGTATAGTTCATTGCTTTTATTGTCTCAAACAATGTACCCTTCACAGACACTTTCGAGTGGGTTACTCCTTTTCGCCTGACCACTCTATTATTCAGTATTGCTGATACCACAGCTATTCTTGCATTTAAAGTTAATTTACAGATCTGCCTTTCCTCGCTTCTCATCCACACGTGTGCACCCTTCACTTGCAGTATTTTCTTGCAAACTTCAATCTTTCTTGGCACACACCTGTCTCTCAGTTCGCTTGCCAACTCACCAGCTGTGCTTGGTTCTCTCATGCTTTTCCGATTTCCAATTCACGAGTCAAGCTTAGTACCACAGACTTGACCTTGCCTCCCCAATGCTGTTGTTCACCTGGGAGGGTCACTAGCATCCTTGAAACACAATACAGTCTTCGAAATTAGGATCTGGTCTTCTCCACATGTCTTTCGTGGCCTTGTGGAGGTAACAACCTCCTGTAGGGAACTCTTAGGGGTTTGGCCCGCTGCTCTCACCCCTAGGTCCGTCATTCTGCTCAAGTAGGTTCACCTTCTACCTGGAAGTTCTGCTCGTACTTGTGTTTCAACTTCCTCAGAGTGTGTCTCTAGGTTCCGCCTTTTATCCATGTGAGTAGAGCTAATTTGAATCAGGTGTATGCCCTTGAAGTGAAGTGCCTGACTTTGCCGGGCGATGGATAAGAGTTAGTCTCAGTTGCCCTCTTCCTCGGCCTAGTGTTTATGCAGAAAGGGTGGAGTTGGGACATCAGATTTACAAAACAGGGGGGAATACCCTGTCTCACCATTGGCTGTCTCACCCCCCAATCTCCAAAGACCCCTCACCCAGGTGATCCTTCCGTACTCATCCACCCCCAGGAACTGCATCCAGAAGCAGTGGGTGTGTCCTGCAAACCTTGATGATAAGTCCTAGAGGATTAGCGGGCGAAACACCTTTTGGTTTCACACACCTGACAGGCAGATTATAGCCAATGAGATGTCATGTAATTTTGGCGGGTTAGCGGTATTTATGACTATCGCATTAGCTACTAGTATAGCGGTTACAATTTCTGTGCATTGATCATTTTTATGTTGTTTCAATTGATACACCTTGTCAGTATATCTTTTTGAATCTGTAAAAATGTTATGGAGCTGCGACTACTGGCGGTTGACTTGATCCGCACCTTTGAATGTTTCAATCGCACGTCGTACTTCGTGGCCGGCTTTGGTAGCCATGGGTATGAACCCGTTGGTTGTACCCACGGTTATATTTGTTTGTATTTTGGTGCAGTGATCAAAAATATGTTTATGTTTATGTTTAACATTTGTATAGCGCAACTGGGCGTAAGGGCGCTGTGAAACGTAAAACAACAAAACAGAACAATGACAGAAGACAAGGCCAAATCCACGAATTGGCAGAGAGCGGAAGTCGTACAATAACAGGGCCAGGCGTAAGGCAGGGACGATTTATGCAAAAAGTGCAGTTTTCAGCCCCTTCTTAAAAATTTCCATAGATGAGGTGGTCCTCAATATGGGTGCAAGAGAGTTCCATTTGAAGGGGGCTGCTGAAATGAATGCTGAGTCCCTGGATTCTTTTGTTTTCAGGGGTGGCATCGCCAGGGTATTAGCATCATCCGATCGAAGGGATCTAATGTTGTTTTTTACCATGACTAAATCTTTCAAGTAAAGGGGCATAACTTCATGTACACATTTGTGTGTGTAATAAGGAGAAGCCTAAACACAACCCTGGCCTGCCGGGTAACGAGTGTAAACTACGCCGGGCTTCTGACACATGGTCTCTTCTAGATAGACCCTTCACTGCTCTAACTGCACCGTTCTGTATAACCTGCAATCGATGAACGTCCGAATGCGGCAGCCCAACAAGGAGACTACAACAATAGTCGATCTTTGAACCAATTATAGCCCTTGCCAGTGTTTCAGAATTTGTTTCTGAAATAAAGGGTCTAAGACAACGAAACAACTTAAAGAAGTATGAGGCTGAAGAAACAAGACTGTTCACTTGAGCATTCATATTCAAATTTTTATCAAGATAAATGCCGAGAGTTTTCACTTTGCTCAAAACCTCGAAGTGGCAGCTATCTATGAGGAATGACTTATAACTGGGTCCTAGCTTCTCCAGTTTGGGCTATGAGCCAATCAGTAAAAGCACTGTTTTGGAGCTATTAATGGCTAGACCATTCAGCACCATCCAGTCCTGATTTTTTTTATAGATTTCATTAATTCTGCGTTCATCTTCCAAATGAAATCCGAACATGGGGATGACACATTGGGTGTCATCCACACAGTTTCCGAATATGATCCCCTCTTTCTCCAACATGTGGAAGAAGGGGATCATGAATATATTATAAAAGCAGGGCGACACACAGGCTCCTTGCGGGACACCATACGTGAACACTGACGGTTTTGCTTCAGCAATATCACTGGCTACTCTATTTTGCCTGTCCTTCAAAAAAGAGATGACCCAGTTTGTTGCTTCATCAGAGAAATTGGCATTCCTCTTTAACTTGGTGGACAAGATGGTATGGTCCACCAGGTCAAAGGCAGCAGACAAGTCCTGAATCATGAGGAGTGAGATATGACCTCCATCCATCCTTTGAAGGAGATGGGATTTGAGGGCTAACAAAGCCGTCTCCGTACCATGATTCAAGCGAAACCCCGATTGATATTTATGGTAGATCTGATTTTGTTCCAAAAAAGTGGCAATCTGATCATGTACAACTCTATCCAAGATCTTCAACAAAAAAGGAGTGTTAGTAATGGGCCTATAATTGGAAGCAGTGAGGGGGCAAAGATTGGGTTTTTTCAGCAACGGAGTAATCCACGCCTTTTTTTATGTTGCCTGGGACTTAATTCGCTGTAAGAGAGGCATTAACAAACTTAGTCAGGGCTGGAATAAGGACAGAAGAGCATTCTTTGATTATTAGAGAAGAGCAGGGGTCTCCTTTGCAGCTTGTACTTTTTTAGCTTGGAGATCACTTTGGGCAGTTCTTTAGCTGAAAGCCTAATATGGCTTGACCCTCCAATTTTTTTATTAGGGGGCAAGGGGCTGTTCTCTGAAACCTGTATCAGTAAATCAAGTTTCTTCAACTCAATCACTTCTCTAATTTTCTCAAGTTTATTGGATAAGGCAGATTGAATCTCCGTACACCATGCCTCATCCTTAGTAAAAGTAACTTGAGCAGGTCTAGGAGCTTGTGCCTGTTCCTTTAAGATTTTTAACAATTCCCGACTGTCCGATTTAGCCTGTATGATTCTGGTATCAAAGGACTCTTTCTTAGCTAAATAGATAGCTGATTTATAAACTTTATTGGCTTTTTTATAAGCATCAAGCTCCATGAGGTTTTTATTTTTTCGCCAGATATTAAGAAGGTTGGTTTTCTTAGATTTAAATATTTGAAGTTCTTTGTTGAACCATGCGTTACGAACCTCTGCAGGTATTAATTTGTTTTTTAGTGTAGCCCATTTCTCTGTAATTGAGCACATCGCCTCAAAAAGAATGGTGGACATTTCATCTAGATTGTCCATGGTAGTGATCTGATTGTTAAGGGATGTGGCCCAATCCGCAAGGTATTTAAGATTTAACTTCCTGCGGTTTCGAATTTTAATAGACATTTTTGGGAGAGAAGTTCTCTTTTCATAAAAATCCGTCTGGATTAAAAAAATGAATACAGGAATGATCGGACCAAGGGCATGCCAGCACCTCTTGATTGGCAAGACTAAGATTTAAAGTGGCAACCCAATCAAGAGTATGTCCCTTAATGTGAGTCGGGGCTCGAATATGTTGAGATATATCAAAGGAATCAAGAATATTTTCCATATTTTTGACTAAAACGTCAGTAGCACAGCCCAACCATAAGCTAAAATCACCCAACAGGAGTAATTTGGTTTTGGGTTTAAGAAAAGATAATAATAGACTATAAAGGGACGCTGCAAAAGTAGAAACAATAGAAGGAGGTCTGTATAATACCAAGACATTCAGGGTAGTTTCTGCATTGATGGATAGTTTAACCCTCAAGAAACAATCTTACATTCCCAAGTTTTTAAATGAGATTTGATAATAAGGGCAACACCCCCTCCCCTGCTCGCAGTCCTATCCTTTCTAATGATATGATATCCTGCTGGAGTAGCCAATTCCAATATGGGGTCTGCTGCTTCATGTCCCCAGGTTTCGGTAAGGGCGCATATGTCCAGGTCTAAATCCTGAATCATGGTAGCTACCTGCGTGGCATGTTTTACAAGGGAACGTGTATTTAGCAACATGCATTTGAGAGAGCAGGTCGTCCCAATAGTAGTATCCATACATGGCTGAACCATGTTGGTCATAGGCGACTCGCGGTTCATGTTGATTTCTGGTAATTAGGGCACCTATAATATGGAGTCATGGGGAGCTAATATGTTCATGGGGGAGACGGGGCTGTGGTTAGAAGGCAAGGGCTCATTGCTTACGGTGTTAATTTGCACAATAGGAACTATAGGAGAAAGCTGACATAAAGAAGGTATATTTATCAAATTATTGGGTGCCTGGGAGGAGGGGATGGTTTTAATCCTTGATGCCCATTCTAAACTAAGGGCATCCATGCGATTTCTGGCTTGTTGAATGGCCTCCAGGGCCTCCTTTATACCCATATTAGGGGAGAAGATGCTCCATAATTTGTACATGTGTTTCTGTTTGGAGGTTTTTACCTGAAGGCTAGTGTGAGTTGATTTTGAAACCTTTATAATATGTGTTTTTCAGCACATTTGAAAAATGTACATGTAACCGCATATATAGGTGGGTTTTAGACGTATAACCGGGGTTATAGCCACGGTTATGTAATTTAGAAAATTAGGGGGTAAAAAAATATGTTGTACATAGTAGTCTTAGGAAGGGTTGTGTTGAGGTTTATTGATAGATATGGGTTGCAATAAAATGTGTTGGGCATTTTACTTGTTTGCTTTCTACTGTCCGCTTTTTGTGCTTTTGTTTTTTGAAAGATATGAAAGTGACCTTTTGGTGAACTTGTCACATTCTGGATCCAGAAGTGAGAGTGTGCACATGTTCTGTGTTTGGCTATTGTGAAGATCTATTTATTAATTGGAGCAACTGAAGGTGAGTGATAGTGTGTTTTTATATATTTTATGTACATTTTGAATTGTTGTATTTCTAAAATAACTGAAGTATGTTTAAGTGTCTGATTTAATCAAGTTTATATCTATTATTTGGCAAGTAGGGTTTTCCATATTTTACTTCAGTGTCTTTAGGAGAGTGATGAAGCTGTATGATATGTTATGCTTATGTGTGACAATAAATATATTACCTAATAAAGGTTGTTTCTCATTGTCGTTGGAAGATGTGATATGACTGTGGGTGTATAAGAAACCCTAGTGTGAAACAAGGAGTACAACTCAATCCATGACCAATATTCTGGCAGTGTGCGTGCTTTGTAGTTGGATTTTAAGCTGTTTTACTGTGGCCCTATAGTGTTGATTTTGTACCGCCTTCAAATTGTGAAAGTGTTGGAATATGGCTTTAAAATTGAGAAGTTGTATGAGGCAGTGCACCTGGTGAATGCGAGCTTGCTAGTCTTTTAGAAATAATAATCAACAACTATATTTGGCAGTTTCACCATTTACTTGTAAATGAAGTGCTTTGGAAGGGCAGGATTCTATTTGGGTTTCATGCTATATAATCCAATATGTTGTTACGCAATGCATTGACATAGGGAGATGTAAAATGAATGGGGGTGCATAGTGGGATGGGGAAACAGTATTATTGATGAGGTTTGGTAAGATAACTTTGTGGGGCTGGATAGAGCACATGGAGATTGAAACCCTAGTGGAGTGGGGATGGGCAGTGAAGGGAGGACATACTGCCAATATCTTTTGTTGAGTATTAGTGATTAGTTTGTCGGTGAAATATAGCATAGTGGGACAGGCTGTGGGACCTATGATGGTTGAATAGGTGAAAACAGGTGATGTGTTTGAAATAACATGTTATTTGATGAAGAAGACTAAGAAGAACTGATTGAATGGGTGGTAGGAGGAGGATGGTTGTGACACGGGACAGTTATGTAACTAACAGTACACTGAATGCTGTCTATCTGGACTTGGTGTTCATTTCTTAAGGAGAGGCTTGTAAGGCGTGAAAACTGGAGCTGGGTGGAGCAAGTAAGGTGCAGTGCATTATCTTGCAGCTCGTTTCTGTTATTACCTTTCTCATGAATTGAGGACACACTACAGATGCATGAATGGTTGGTTGGTACATCAAAGCAAAGATGTGTTAGAATTATCTTACAACACCTTTTATGAATGTGAATGAAGAACTGATACAAATGTAATTTATCAAATTGTTTTAAGTGAACATTCCTTCTCTTTAGAAGTTGTTTGGGAATTGTAGCCTGACGTTATGGTTAGAGTATGTGAGGTGTTAATGTTGCCCTCCCTTGCCTCGCCGCGACTTGAAACACTTGTGTATCGGCGTGTTATAAATGCCATATCATATCAAATCATAATATAATACCTGTTATCAATAATACTTTTGAAAATGTGCAATTTCAAACAGGAGATGTGCCAACTGAAAAATGTAATGGAACCAAGAATGTTTTCTTTAAAAGTAAGAAAAGAAAAAATGTAGCAAATGTGTTTTTAGCTAGTAAAAAAAGAAAGATTTTTAGAAGAAAAGGTAGCCAATGTCCTATGAATTTGAAACAGATGAATAAAGATGTATATAGAAAAATGCATCACTCTTGAGTTTTAACAAATCTTTGGAGAAGTGTGAAATCAAGATATATATATATATGTGGTAAAGGGTTTTTACAAAAGAAAAAGTAGAAGTGATAATTAAAAAAGCTTTTTATATGAAAAGAAAATTGTTCATTTTCATATTGAAGGAACTTAAGAAATTACTTAAGGTGACTAAACCATTCTATACAAATATAGAAAGAGTTCACATGCACTTCTCATACGGAAATATTTTTTAATGAGGATATTTACATTCAAGGAAAGAATGTTTCCCTAGCTATTGATGAGAGTGGACCTAGCTGTGAAGTCCGGTGTGATTTGTGAAAAGAAGAAATCGTAAGGTGCGAAACTACAGAAATTGAAAGTTTAGGTCAGTCTAGAATAAAAGCAAAGAAGCACTGTGAGGTATGGATGTGCAATTCTTTGTGCAATATTGATATGTTTTCTTGTAAAGTCTGGGAGAAACCTGAAGGTGTCTCCCTAGCTAGTCCCTGGGGATCTGTCATTAAGGTGCTCAGGACACGGCCATCACTATTGGATCCAGTTCCTGGGGGTGGACCAGTGAGGGAGGATCAACGGGATGGGGGATCCTTGGGGACTGGGAGTGGGACACCGACCGGTGAGACGTGGTATCCCCCTTCTTTTAAAACTTTTTCCCCATCCTACCACTTAGGATATTCCAAAACACTGCCCCCCTTTTCTGACACAAACACTTTCGCATGATATGAAAGACAACAGACTAACACCAGAGCTGTTTACCTGCCATGTCCCAATACAAGGGTCAGGCAATTGACAAGAATGAGACACACCTGACGGCTCTTTCCCTTCTCCACAGGGATAAAAGGTGGAGCACAAGAGCACAGGACAAGCAAGGCAGACCATACGACGTGAGAGCTAACTCAGCACGCCAGTTCTAAAGGAGGTGAAAGACGGCACATACCGAAGGGATGACAAGGACAAAAGCATCCTTGCCCTTTCTGACCAATGCCTGTGAAACCTCTACAGATGGAAACCTAATACTGAAAACAATAACTAGCGTGTATTGCAACAGATGTCAATGGTACACAAGGCCCTTCTCCACTGATTACCAAACCAGGGAGAAACACTTGTCTCTGAGATACCAACCTTGACTCCAAAGAGAAGAAAACCAAGCAGTTCATCACAACCAGTGAGTCGAGGGGAGAGTTGATAAGAAACCAAACTGTGCTGAAGTAGAAAACGGCTAATTTGAACTTTGAAAGGTATAAAGGAACTATTGAGAAAAGAAGGGGGAAAACCTCCGACAGAGGTGTCCAACACCATGTGGGTGCTCACGCAGGAAACTCTGGGCGATTAGCCAATAGTAGAGACTACCGTAACCAGAAGCCTTGGGAAGAGGCAAAGTGAGGTCAAAGTACAGGGGTCTCGTCAAATCCTCTGTACCGTCGAAAGTCTTTGACTGACTGTGATTGTGAAGCTAAGGGAAATGAATCCAGTTTGGTGAAATTAACGCATGAACTGTGTATTGTAAAGGTTGGCAAGAGTGAACCCAGCAGAGAGATGCTAACGAGAAGGGGCAAAGTCAAAAGTTCCATAGTGAACTGTCTATCATAAAGGCTGGCAAGAGCGAACCCGTCAGAGGGATGCTAATGAGAGGGGGTGAAGCCTGAAGTCCCTGTGGATAGTGTGTTGACAGGAGTGAACCCTACCAAGGGATGTCCACAGTGAACTGTTGTGCAAAAAGGTGGCCAGAGTGAACCCAGCAGATGGAGGCCGACAGACAGGGGTGAATCATAAGGAACTGTTTTGATTTGTTGAAAACGACTTGTGAGGGGTCTGCACCCAGAAGAGGGGGCTCCATGGGTGAAGCCATCACCCAAAGTATTCATGGAACAGAACTTTGCGTTTGTTTGTTGAGAGCATCAGGGCCTCAAAGGCAAGATACTTTTATTGATAAGAGACTTAACCATCGAAGAACCTGATAGCTGATGCAGAACTGTCGTCTGGGAAACCTCGAGTGTGTGCTGTGCTCAGGAAATCCACTTTGTCCTGTGCTCAAAACGTGGGGAAAGGAGAACCCTGGCAATCACATGCTGACTTATTGTTTGTGAACACTTCTTTCTTTATTTAAACCCTATCCCACACTCTTTCTGTAATTAGCTGTAAGGAATGGCAATACTTTCTTTTTTAGTGTAGGCCTTTTTATTTAAGACAACGCCACAAGCACTGCCTTATTTTTCATTTGATGGTCGGAGCTTGCCCCCATCTTAGATTTAGGTTTAGATTAGGTGTTTTTCAAACACTGCTTTTACAGTTAATTAAACACAGTTGAGCTGTAATCACTTGTGTCTGTCTTTACTGTTGCCACCATGACTTGTAATGGTGGCAACTGCCTTTGTCATGGTGCAATAGTTTTTCAATATGTCCAAGTGTTTTTGGAAATAGGGCAAACTTTGCACTTGCGCCAGTGCAAAGGTTTTGTAATCTGGCACTTCAAAAGTTTCACTTTAACTATAGCATAGCAAATCTACCTACCTTTTAAAGCCAGTGTTATGAATCAGTGTAGAGAATTAAGGTTGCATTTTTAATGTTGTAGACTTTATTTTTATGAAGAGATCCGTTTGCTTTGGAATTCCCAACGTTTGTAGACATTCGAGTTTTGTAGACTGTAACCGCAACCCTTTAAAAAAGCTCTCCCCCAATAATTTGCTCCTTTATTTGTGTTTGTGTTTGTATGCACACATTTGCTTATCCTGAAATTGTTCTCTGTATATTTGGAGACTATTCTATTTGCAGATTGTGTGTTTTTTGAGATTTGGAGGTTTTTGTTTTTTGTGCTTGCTTCCCTACATTTTGAGTGTACTGCATGGGCATGTGAACATTTCATGCATATGACCTGCAGTGCTGCTAGCCTGCACGTGTTCGTGTGTATGCATATTCTGAATGTTTTGCATATTCACATTATTGTCTTTGCATATTGATATTCCAAGCACATTGTGTGTGGCTGTGGAGGTGCATGTGTGGCTGGCTGCAGTGCTTCGGTGGGGCTGAAGATGTATGTGTATTAAGATGTAGTGTTTGTTTCTCTGGGGTGCACGTGCATATTCATTCACAGTGTTTGCGTTGTGCTTAAATATATACAAAGTGTATTGTTTGGGGTTACTGTTAGGAATGGGTATACTTTTTGCATCTTTTCCATATGTTTCAAAGGGACTCCCAACATATCTGCTTACTATTCTTGTGATCCTAATCTGTTTTAGTGAGTGAGGTCTTTTTGAGTCTCACTGACTAATTACATGTTTTTGTCAATCAATAGTTTTTGGCCCATGTGGCTAAAATGACTCCAACATTTAAAAACATCAAAGTGTTACATCAATACAAAACCAGCATTACAAAACCAGCATTACCAATGCCAGCAGATTTGGCCTTTGTGTAGGCATGGGGAAGGGAGTTGGTAGCAGCTGCAAAATGCTGTGAGTACCTGGGCATATTATAGTAGTGCCTGGTAAATGCCTAATACTTATACAAAAGCGCGAATTGTTGGCTTTGCCAATGCTTGTTTAAACAGAAAGAGACATTTGCCAGACAAGTAAGCCAGATCTTTGTAGTGAGACGACAAAGTGAGAGAGACGTTTCAAACACCTATTTCACTTAATCTTAAAAGCAGGCAGGCACGCAACTACGAGAGGTGCAGGCAGCCACTATTGTGACAAAGGCTACTACTTTGGAGGGATTTGCAACACCACATTAGATTAAACAATTCGATAGACAGCCATTCGCCACGAGTTGGGTCAGGGATGTGCAAGAGAACACCAGTTCAGGCAGCGTTTTACAAAACCAATTTAAATTAGACAACAGCAAGCCATTTGGCCCAGAAGGCCAAGGTTTTTATGAGCACATTGGCCTATAAACTGTCCCTGCCACCAGACATTCAAGAGAAACGTGGGGAGGGGTGAAAACCTCAGGGGCTGTTTATCATAGATATTATTATTATTATGACATAGATACAGTTGAATGCTGTTGAGATACTTGACTTGTGCACTGTGTGTGTGGCCGGAAACCCTAATAGCACCGTTCTCTGCTGGGCTCATTCAGATTGGAACACTTTACCACCGATGGTCACCATCTTCTGTGGCCCTCTGAATGCCAGAGCATTCAGTGTGAAGCACTTTGCTTGCCCATAACATGCCCACCAGGCATGCCCAGGGAGAGGCCTGGGTTGACATGTGCTACCCCTGGAATCTGTTTGGCCACCCCAGGTGCCACCCCATTATGCTAAACTATGATCATTATGTGTGTGGGCACTCGTACTTCATGCCACCCTTGCATAAGTCCATACCCCACTTGGACCACCCCAGTCAAAAGGGTGTGGACACGACATTGGGACTAAGCTCCCCATTTCCGCTACAGAAGCTGCAGCATTACATTACTGAAAGGTCTCTACATTGAACTTTAAAATTAGAACACATTTGGGTGGATCCTGCTTTTCGGTGCTCGATTCCCAGCTTTGGGGTTGTCTACCTTTGGAAATCTGGTTGCCCTTAAAGAAATATCAAGAGCTGCCTCTGTTCTTCATACTTCCTTCCAAGTACACTCTCTGTACTTGGCAGCACAGAGAAAATACATAAACCTACATGTAGCCCTGAGCCCCACTACCCAACACCACCACAGCCTGTGAAACACATCTGATAGGCTACTGCATAAAATGTCATTGACACTGAGGCTAAAATAGAGTGTGTCAGTTTAATTCCCACCTGTCAGATGTTCATCACATCCTGGCACACGTCAAACCAAGTGTACCGCAGAGGGTGACCAGATGTCCCGGTTTTGCCGGGACTGTCCCTGAATTGGGTGCTCTGTCCCACTTCCAAAGATTAATTTTACATTGGAAATGCAGTGGTCCCGGTTTTTGTTAGTAGGTCTTCATGTCTGGCAGGCAGTTTTACGAATTAAGATAGTGGTAGTTTTGGATAAATTAATTATGTGTTTATTCCACCAGTAACACTTAAACCTCCTTCTCCTCCAACCGCTACTGAAGTGTAGTGCCTTGACAACCAATTTCAACAGTTAGTCCTACTTTTATGTCCGTTGCCCTGTCCCGGTTTTTTACTTTTTAAATCTGGTCACCCTAGTACTGCACCACGCTGGGTTGGGAACTATAGCAGTGCATTCATACATTTCGAGGGCTGGAGTGATGAAAGACGAGAACCATTTCAGAGGCAGAAAACAAAAAAAGATGAATAAAACAGTTTAGCATATGTAAACAGTACTCAAGGGTCATTACAACCAATGCAAAGTTCACCAAGGGCACGTGTGAGGCGTCATAAAGTGGAGAGTAGTCACCCTACACCTGGCCAACATATACTGGCACTTCTTAGTCAATAACAAAACATTGAATGGAAAATGTCTTTCGAAAGGATAACCAAAAGAGCATTGCCTCATGTGGAGTGCAAGAAAACAGTGCGCTCGAGGAAGTCATCTCCCTATGCCATAGTGAAGCCGAACCATGAGTGGGTTTGCAATGAACATACACAGCTGTAATATGCAACACATTTCAATCCATGCTGAGGTACATCCTGTGCAGGTCTTAAAGTGCACGGTTATACGCTATGTTCCGTGTCTCTTCAGATACAGCAGGTGTGTTCACAAGTTAGAACTGCTCACCACAAACATATACTATGCAGGGTCTATGCAGAAGCTGCACTAAGTTCGCAGGAACGCCACCCGCAAAGTCGCAAAACATTCTCTACTTATCTATTCTTTCTATCTTACGTTAATAACAAAATATCTACGAATTCCATGATACATGTTCAGTTGTGGGAAGGCTTTAAAATAAAAACCTAAATAGATCCCAAATGCACCATCAAGGTTAGTTATGAATCCTTAACTCCCTGTGCCTTGCACTGCTCTTGACCGCACACATGGCATCCCCATCAATAACTTTATGTTTTGTTTTTGTTTTTGTTTGATACCTTTCTTCCCCATTCCCTATCCCCCCTTGTCTTGATGTGCCTTGAAACACAATGTTTGCTGTATAGTGCACATTACAAATGAACAATAAAATTAAAATAAAATTGTCTTTGCAGATGACATAACCAATTAAATAGTCCGTGGTATCAGTGATGGTATCATCCATAACTTTACTCTTCTACACGGTGCACATAGTGCTTGCCTGGAGGAACACACAAGGGCAGTCTGTGGCCATGCATTGACACAACAAGCACGGTCTAGAGGTTTTATTGTAGCCCGTGTATGATATACATGTATGTGAACTGCATAGAAAAAGAAATCATGACCTGCATACTTTGGCTGCATTCCCTGTTACTGTATGTGTAGAGTTGAAGGAGAACATGACGTGTGACTATATACTTCCCTCATAATCCCAAGGAGACTTGAAGACTTTGGTTGAGAGCTGCATTCAGTTAATAGGTGGGATACACACAGTACACAATTTTCTAAAGACAACACGCGTTTGTCTTATAACCTTGTTTACACACCGGCAGATTACACACAGTGCATAGTACATGCACAAGAACAGTGTATACCACAAAGATGCAGTAAAACAATGTGCATTTACTCATGTGCCAAGAAACTCATTGGGCCTCATTACAAGTATGGAGGTAGCCATGCCGCTTTTAGCGGCATGGCTACCTCCATACAGGGTACCAGGTCTGGGTCCCGCAAAAGGGGACTTACCGGGCCATTTCGACCTTGGAGGGCCCGGTAAATCCCTTTCGCGGGACCCGGTATATCCCCATTCCCATTTGAGCCCCCATAGGGCCCATTAATGATGGGCCCGTTGTTAGCATCCTGGTCTGCTAGCGGGTCCCGCTAAGGATGCCTGGTCTGACCAGGCGTTTCAGAGCGGGACCTGCTGCAGACTTCGTAATAGGGCGGCCTGGAATGAACGGTGCTGGTCCCTTACCGGCACTGTTCATTCCGTGGCCGCTTACCTGCTAATGAGGCCCATGTTATTACCCGTGTTAACAACCAAACAACACTATTTATCAAACATTGAAAGGACATGCACCAATTACCCATAGCCATTCATCTGCAATTGACACATTGTTGCTGTTGTCATTGCCAGCATTTCTCTTTAGTACATCAAAAAGGCCAATTGCTTCCACATGGAGCCTCTATTGCTGACTGGATTTATCCATCAGCCTATCAATTTCCCCTGGTCTCTGCTCCAAAAACCCTATTTCTCACCAGTGTTGTAACTTAAAATGTGGGGACCCCCTTTCGAGCGGTGCTTAGGGGGGCCCCCAAAACATCTTCAAGAACCACAGGCTATAGCACAAACTCACAGGGCCATCAGGCATGTGCAGATCATCATGTTACCAACGGGAGCAGCTGAGCATTGTACTAGGTGAAAGAGGTCCATTTTGTAATTAGGCCCTACAGCATTCACCTAGTGTAAGAACAAGTGGGTGGAAGCGTTTGTCCCATGGTGCCCAAAAGTACCAGCCGCCACTGCGCATTAACTAGTGACATCATTATAAACATTCTAATGGTAAAGGTAGGTTTTTGGTGCCAAGAGGCTGGGTAAATCCTGAGGGGGCGTTGGCATTGTAAACAATTCAAGGTCAGTGGTGACAGGTGAATCATTTTTATTTCAAGGGCATTAACATCTCCAACTAATTAGTACGAGTGACCAAGCGTAGTGAGGGAGCACTAGTATGGGTGAGATGTTCTCCCAAAAAGATGTTTAAAATAAGGTATTGAAATGGTCCATTTTGCAGCAACATATATGAGAATTATGGGATAAAATGCCAAACAATGTACAATTGGTACTTTACAGTAAACCATGGAAAAATAGAGTACATGCTATTTCACCAACAATACATAGGACGATTTTACATTTTCACAAAGCCACTGTCCACAGTGTTACCCAATATGATCGATTTTAATTGATCAAATGTTAACATCTGGCCGAATTCGACCAGTACCATTTGATCTATTAAAATCGCTCAAGTTGGTTAATTACTACGAACATGGGGAGCGGGTGTTGCAATGGCCTTTGGGGGCTAGCAGGGGTGTCCCCCGCTTCTGAAGGATTGGATATGGGGGACAGGGAAAAAAAGAAGAAAAGCTGACCCTGCGGCATCGGATCCGAACCGTGTAGGAGGGACAGTACTGACTCCACAGGGTCAGAAGCAAGCAGTTGAATAAAATGTAAGTGGGGGGGGGTGGGGATGTATTGTGGGTTGGGGGGCATGGATTTGTTCATTTTGTCTGCGGCAACCTTGGTTTTGTGGCAAAATTGACAACGGTCAATTCCGCTGCAAACAATTATGCCACGGCCAAATAACTCGAATCCATTTGTCCACAACACAGGCTAGCATTGCCACTGTAAATCACCTTTATAAAGCATGGCCAAAATCTATCCATGCAATAATGGTCACTGTAAATAAGGTTTATGAAGCTAGAGACTATCTTTTCCAGTATGGGGAATGCCAAATCACTTTTATGATCATGCGGACACAATATATGCTAGTGTGGTGACTGTAAATCTCTCTTGAAGCTGCAAGCACCATCTATGCCAGTAAAAGTCAATGAAAAGAAACATTACATCTATCTGTTCAACCTCCTCATAAAGAAAACATGCATGTATCTCTACTGCACGTAGGGGCAGTGTCAGGGCATTTTAAAGTGATGAATAGCTTTTCAGTGTACCTTTAGTATTCCAGCTCCCCGCTGTCTGCCTGCCCCTTTATGATAATCTGCATTGATTAACCCCTTTACTGCATTCTTTTGATTCCATTACAATAAGCACCACACAGATGCCTCAGACAGTTTTTTTCTCCACTGTACGCAAGGGTGCCCCAAAGCTATGACGCGGATTACACGAAGGCCACTGAAACTGAAGCCACAACACAAATGCGAAATGGTGACAAACTAAGCTATTCCATGGTTTGTGGAGCTAATAGGGGAAATGGGAGATAATTAAGTCCAAGCCGGAGCCCTTCAGTCCCTACTGCGAAGAGGCAGCCCTGCCGATCTATTACTCAACTCTGTGGATGCTTTATTTATCATTAGGACTGTATCAAGGAACACAAAGACAGCAGTATGCATGTGCGTCTGCGCAGGAACACACACACTCATATCAGTCTATCAGTATTTATTCACATGCATAGCCTTCTAGTTCCATGCACATTTTGTTTTGCTGATGTTATTTACCTGCTAACTGGTGACAATAATTGGCAAACACGTGGCAGCTGAGAATGTGAGTACTTCCCCCGAGAGATGAGAGAACATGTCCTGCAATATAAAGTGCCAAGTTAGGAGCAACTGCTAAAATCCTTATACTTATTACACACATTAAAAGGCCACACAGATAAAAAAGGAGAGGCACAGGCGTTACAGGTGCACATTCTTTTTTTATTACTATTTAGAGCATGCATCAGCTGCCGGTCCTGCCTCCGTTAAGTTACGGAGTCAGGTCATTGGGATAGGCACCAAGCCTTAGGGGGACCCCTGTATCTGCCTCCATGTTGGCAGTCGTCAGTCCTATGAAACTACAAGTTCCTCCTTTGTTTCGGGACTTTAAATGTGTGCTTTGTAATGCACACATTACAGTCTGTATTTTCTATAGTCCTCAGGGGCTGTCACCTCTATTTGACCCCTGCTTTATCCAGCCACGCTCTTATCACCTCATTTCCTTTTTACTCTATATTAGTCCCTTGATGACAAAGACTGGCAAACAGCAGTGGACATTTGGTCTTTCAGCTCCCTGCGGTCTGCACGTCCCATGATAATCTGTGGCTATCAAACCCAGGCTCCTGGCTGTATCTATTAAAATGTATGCACTCCACAGGTGCCTGAGATTGTTTTACCCAATCTTGGCAACCCCTTCCACCAAAACATGTTGATATGGGGCCAACACCATGCTTTTTAGTGGGCTGGGGCTAGGTGAAATAGACCCAGCACCTAGCTCTCCAGCCAATAAAGACCAGGCACCTGAGGGTGCGCACGGGGCGCAACCCCTACCCCATCTGCAAGTAAGCACCGGGCACCTGAGCTTGCGCACAGGTACTTAGATTTGCGAGCAGACAAATAGGTTGCAACATAAATCCATGCATGAAATCCAGCACTTGACGCCTAATAGTTTTATATCACTCCTGGTTTTACTATTAAGGGTATTAGTATAGATGAAATAAGCAGGAAGGCTAGTCTGCAGTATGAGCTCAGAAGGTGGTTGCGGGTTTGAAGCAATGATATGGATATGTCTTATTCAAAATGTGCTTCTTTTTGTGTTTCCAAACTGCCTTTTGATATTAAGCAAAGCAGCCAATAGCTTTCTCATTTAAGGTTTCATGGCCAGCTGAAAGTGTATTTAGTGGTGGCTGCACCCAGCCCCCCGCCCCCTCTTCAATACCCAGCACCATTTTGCCACACCACCTAGAGTCTGAATGTGTCAGGTCTGTATAGGATGTTAAGCAACTTTTCTGTTCTGTACATATGTGTACTGTGGCTCCTTGAAATGCTGAGTGTGGGTGTCAGGCTACTTGGATGGTGGATCCTTAGGAAGCAAGAGAACTCTGTGTTCACTTAAATAGGGCGTTGGCTTTTGTGCGTATGTCTTTCTCTGCCACAGTCTGTAGCTCTTTTCTCTCACTTTGTCTCTCCTCTCCATCTATATCATTCTCTTCTATCCCTCTCTTCTATTTCTCTCTCTTCAACATTACATCCATTTGCTATCTGTCTTTGTCCCTATCATCTCTGTGTCTATGCATGAGTTCTCTTATTGGACACTGTGGCGATGCACTGTAGTCCCTGTCACTTTTATCTGCCTCTTTAACCACAGCCCTGTGCCCTCTTTGCCTTCCATTGTGTCTATAATACAGGACCTGTCTCTTTCTGAACATTGTATTGGAACCCACTTTCTATCTGTATCCTAAATTAAAACGTTTAGTACCATGTGGTAGGCTGTTAGTGTTGTAAATTAAATTAGCAAAACCAATACATTTATCAGAAGTTATATTTTTTTGCAGTAACAGCATTACGAGCTATGAAAGGGGTCTAATACATAAAACGTTGGCAGTGTACAACGGCGTTGCAGGTGCGCGTTGGCTCGCAATGAAAACAACCAAAAATAAATGGGGAGAGGACAAAGTTGACACCCCCAAAGGACACGCCTCCTAACCTGCCGTCCCGCTGCTTCAGGGTAGGGCGGCAGGTTAGGAGGCGTGCCCTTTGGGTCCATCCTCGTCGCCAATGAGGAAATCAAGGGCTCCACAGACAGCAGTAATGCACACTGAAGATTTATTCTTAAGTAAACGACAGCAGGCCTGGTCAGAGCAGAAGCCCCAACACAGCTCCTTCTCCAATCTAAGTGAAAACATTCTACACGCACATTCTTAGAATTCAGTGAGCTCATAGTGGAGCTTATGCTTAACCTAGGTATGAACAAGAATTTACATAACTTGCTTACAATGTTAGGCGTTAACTTACATCATAACACAGTGCTTCTAGTGAGATCTTTTCTAGTGTCTCTGCTCGATTTCGTATCCTACTGGCCCCCCACGATCCGTGACACATCGTCAGCCGGCCCTGCGCAGGCGTGCACACAAACGCACACATTCCAGATCGTACCCACGCAGACACAGGTACACACACTGCTTCAAATATATTCAAACACTGATACAAAACACAAACAGAATTTTGAAACTATGCTGTCCTTCCAATAGAGCTTGCATCCCAATGCTGGAAGGAGAATGGAATGAAAAAGAGAAAAACAAGATCCAAAGGTCAAATCCTCCCGTCCCCTGCACACTATCAATACTGTATAAAACAATCACAATTATACTGTAGGACTCTCAATATTTAGTCAGAGTAAACTAATTAATCAAAATAAACATGTCTATCAAATTTTTGTAAAGTATTTAATGGCAAACAATGTCAAACAATACAGTGCATAAATCCGTTTTCTTTGGCTGACACGTTTTCGAGGTGAATACCTCTTCTTCAAGAGCCTTTACGGACTATGGAAAAAATATTACACAAAGAGGCATGCTAGTCTTGACTTCATTCACAAGTGGGACATAGTTTATGAAGTTTGTGAGATCAGTGAGTCTGGAGACATCGTAATAAAGGAGTTGTGGTGGATGCATAAATTCATTAAATATACTCAAGTTATTTAATCCTGGAGTCATCCAGGATGTGGGGGTCTAGAGACATCATAATGAAGGAGTTGTTATACATGAATAGATCCATTTAATGTGTTCCAGTAGATCCATTTAATGTGTTCCAGTTATTTAATCATGGAGACATCTGGATGAGATCCTTCGTAATTTTGTGCTCGGCCATTCAACTGCCAATCTATAAGAATAGGTAAAGTGAAAAAGTGTGAGCCCATGTTGACTGAATATCATTATTCCCCCATATCAGTGCTCCCAGTACATTAGACATATTAAGTCAATGAAGCTACCCCCTCTTTCTTATAAGTCTCACTCTAAGACTTTCTATAGACTAAAAGTCTATGGGCCTGCTGCCGCCGAAATCGTGTCCGTGTCCGGGTCCTCGGAATGAGGATTTACCGGGCCATTCCGAGTTCGGAAGTCCCGGTAATTCCTCCCTCCAAGGACCCAGACACGGTCCTTCCCCGTTCCCATTTCAGCCCCCATAGGGCTGAATGGGAATGGGAGAGGGAGCAAACAATGGGCCATTACTGTCATGATCTCTGCTTCCAAAAGGTCAGGGTTTTCCCAACTCCCTTGGAAGCAGATCCATAACCCAGGTTCCGAGTGCCAACCAGTCCCAATTGGGACCTTTTGGACCCAGTCCTGGCGCCAGTGGCACCAGGCTCATAAATAAGCCCAGTCCCAGCGCTGGAAGAGCCGGGCTCATAATGCTTGGGTGGACTTACCTGCAGCAGACCATGCTGCTTACTTGCCTGCCAGTTGAGCCTCTGATCCTCTTCTGTTTGGAACTACTTTTCCTGTTGGGTGGGGCAGGAGCCACTCCCTAGGTTCAGAACACTGGAACTCTTCTGGAAAGCAGGAACTCTTTTCTTACCTAGGCGTGGCTGTGGAAGGAGACACCTAAGCACTACAGGAGGCTATTTAAACCACACCCGATGGATGAATCTTGCTTTGCGTTATTCTGCATCCTCTGCAGCAGAACGCTTATCGTGTCTTCTGCATCTGATCCTGGGCCTAAGGAAAAAGGCTTACCATCCTGAATCCAGTCTTCAGCAACACCTATAAAGACAAGAAAGAACAGGTTAGCATTACGGTCTTCAGTGACAGCGCTTCACTTACCTGGTCCATCGGCTGTCACCAACGCCTCGCGCTGCATTCTGGCATATGAAAGACAAAAGCTTACCAACTCTTCGCACGCTCCGGAGGCCTTCGGCGCTGCATCCCGTATCTGAAAGACAAAACAAGGTGCGTTTAAAGACATTGGGGAACTTTAATACTCACGTGCCATTACTCCTTTCCACATCTAACCCAGTGGGTATTCCGACACCCTGCAGCCGCTCCGAACTTGTACCTGCAAAATAAAAAGACAGTTAGAGCGCATCGTGAAGCAGGCAACAAGCGCTTACTTACGTGCTTCCAGGCGCTTCTATTCATCACACGGGCTCCATCTTCAACTCACTTCAGCCCGTCATCCGCCATCGCCGGAACCCTGCCAAACAAGAGACATCATTACTAAAGACTTTTAAAGACATTAGAATTACTCGAAACTTACCGTTCGTGCAGTAAACGACGGACAGCAGTCCTCTGAAGTCAAGAGGCCTGCTCCCCTTATCCAGTGAAGAAACTGGTTACAGCACCCTGCCCCGAGGCAGATGGAGAGCACGGCGTTCACTTACCTAAGACATCTTACCCTTCGAGTCAGACATACAGTGCACAGAGGTCCAGCCCAAAGAGCCAGCCGTGTGTTACACATCACCTTTGAAGATACGGTATATGCTCAGTCAAGACCGGCGCCTCTACGGGAATCAGGTGAGCGTTACAGAACGCAAAGCCTACCGCAAAACTCCCGTCCAGGCGCTATGGAAACCTCGGATACCGACCAGCTAGCCCAGTTACTTGGGGAACTAAGGGCAGAAGTGCATGCAGCCCGTCAGGAAACGAACGCTCTAAGAAGGGAACTGATTATTTCCAAGGAGCGAACAGATGATCTCGCTAGACAATTGCTACAGTCACAAGCCGGACAGACCCCGTTACCCGCATCTGGGGGAAATCTTCCTTCTACATCCTCTATGAATCCAGTGCAGATCAACCTACCTGGGAATGTACCTCTGGCTCCGCCCGAACGATTTTCTGGTGACCCAAAGAGGTTTGCAGTATTTATCAATCAGTGCCGGTTGCATTTCTTATGCCGGCCAGCAGCCTTTCCAACTGATCAAGCTAAAGTAGCTTTCGTGCTTTCGTACCTTAGTGGCAATGCGGCAGACTGGTCGATCCCTCTAGTAAATCAAGATGATCCGGTCCTCCATGATTTTCAAGCTTTTCAGCTCAGTATGGAAAAACTGTTCGCAAGACATTCACAGGGGCAGGCCTTGGACAATGAGCTTCTTTCGTTGCGACAAGGTAATCAAGACCTTTTGGCTTATATTGCGTCTTTCAACAGACTGATAGTGGAAACTCAATGGCCTGAGGACAAAAGGATTACGCTGTTTTATAGAGGTCTACGTGGAGAGCTCAAAGATGTGTTAGCCCAAGTAGTGAATCCCCCACAAGATTGTTCGGACTATATAGACTTAGTCGTTCAAATAGATCACAGACTGCAGAACAGGAAGGCCGATCGTTCCAAGCTTGATGCTCGAGTATTTTCCAAACCGCCAACTCCTTCCAAAAGAGTAGACTCTGGGGAACCCATGCAAATAGGGGGGCTGAAAGGTCCTCTAACACAAAAGGAGCGGGAAAGGAGAAAACAGTTGCAATTATGCCTCTATTGCGGAAACTCAGGGCACTTTCTTCGAGACTGTCCGGTGAAACCTGCCAAGAAGGCAGTAGGAGCTGCAGTTACCAAAGTTACAAACTCTGAGCAGGGAAACGACCTCGCCCGACAAGAATAGAGGTCCTCTTGCCGAGCGTGAAAACCAGTTCCGTGACCTCGCATTTCGTGATACCTATGGTCCTCATTAGCCCTGATAATCCGGATCGATTACATGCAATTGAAGCTTACGTCGACAGCGGTGCCATCGGCAATTATGTGGATCATGAAATGGTTTTGAGGATGAATCTAACTCTTTGTCCCAAGGCTGTAAAGGATGTCATTACTACGGTGGATGGAACGGAGATAGCCTCCGGACCAGTAACGCATACCACTCAAGAAGTGACGCTAGTAAGTCAAGATGGACACCATGAGAAGATCGTGTTCGATGTGATCAAGGCTCCTCAGTTTCAGATTATTCTAGGAATACCTTGGTTAGAGAAACACAATCCTCTGATCGATTGGCGAGCAAGAACGGTCCAGTTTCCAGAATGTGTCTCTACTTGTCACCCTCCACCTGGTGTTGCTCGGGCAGCAATTTCTTCAGAGACTCCCCAGTTACCTCCCGAATACCTAGAATACCAAGATGTTTTCCGGAAGGACCAGGCTAACTCTCTACCTCCTCATAGGTCTTATGACTGCCAGATAGACCTGATACCTGGATCTACTCCTCCTTGTAGTAGAACTTATGCCCTCACCGAGCCTGAGAACCTTCACCTTCGACAATACCTGGATCAATACCTGGCAAATGGGTTTATTCGTCCTTCCGAGTCCCCTGCTTCTTCAGCTTTGTTCTTCATTCCAAAAAAGGAAGGAGACCTTAGAACTTGTATAGATTATCGCTCCCTGAACCAGATCACCGTCAAGAATAGATATCCGTTACCTTTGATCCCTGAACTCCTGGACCAAGTCAGAAAAGCATGCATATATACAAAGCTGGATCTTAGAGGAGCCTACCACTTGGTACGAGTAAAAGAGGGCGATGAATGGAAGACGGCCTTCCGCACCAAATATGGGATATTTGAATATCAGGTCATGCCCTTCGGACTTTGCAATGCCCCGGCCGCCTTTCAATATTTTATGAACAATGTCCTCAGAGAGCTCATAGATGTGTGTGTTGTTGTTTACATTGACGACATCCTCGTTTATTCTTCATCGGAATCTGAACATCGGAAACTCGTGAAAATGGTCCTCGAAAGATTGCGTCAACACAAACTTTTCGCTAAGTTGGAAAAATGTGTTTTCAACGTGACTGAAGTTGAATTCTTGGGATTCATATTATCACCTAGCGGAGTGCGTATGGATTCAAAGAAGGTCGATGCAGTTCTCAAATGGCCATCACCATCCTCCGTAAAAGGTGTGCAAAGCATGTTAGGCTTCGCTAACTTTTACCGCAGGTTTATCCCCAAATTTTCTCGAATAGTCCAGCCCATCACTGCCTTGTTAAAGAAAAACAAACGTTTTGAATGGTCTACCGAGGCGGAACAAGCTTTCCAGGATTTGAAGACTAAATTTATCTCTGCACCAATCTTAAAACACCCTCGCCCCGAACTCCCCTACATCGTGGAAACTGATGCTTCAAGCCTTGCCATGGGGGCAGTTCTATCACAAAAGGACCCGGTAACCAATCAGTTGCATCCCGTGGCATTTTGGTCCCGCAAATTCTCGCCTCCTGAAATCAATTACACGATTACTGACAAGGAACTTCTGGCTATCAAGTCTGCCTTTAAGGCTTGGCGGCATTATCTGCTGCGGGCCCGACACACTGTTACTGTGATTACGGATCACCGAAACCTGCAATATTTGAAAACCGCAAAAGCCCAATCCTCTAGACAACTCCGTTGGGCATTATTCTTTGCCGAGTTTGACTTCATAATTACCTATCGACCTGGTACAAAAAACGGTAAAGCTGATGCCCTTTCTCGGATGGGAGTGGAAGAACACTTGATCAACCCTAAACCTGTACCAATCATTCCCGAACAAAGAATTCTGGGTGTAATCGCCACACAATCCATAGAGGAAGTTAAGGATAAACCAGGCAACTTGTAACTCCAGCAGACATACGGAATTGGCATCTGCAGGGAAAGGACTTTGCAGTAAAGGACAACTTATTGTATTTCCAAGAACGATTATACCTGCCCAGAACAGATTTACAGAAAAAAGTAATCTCTTGTTATCACGATTCTTTAATGGAAGGACATCCCGGTATGGCCAAGACCTGAGAAAAGATCAAGCGCTACTTCTGGTGGCCGTCTTGGAAAAAAGATATCAGAGACTTTATAATGTCCTGTGGAGTATGCGCCCAAAACAAGAGTCAAAAGGAAAGACCAGCAGGTCTCTTACGCCCTATTGACATCCCACCTCGCCCTTGGCATATGCTTTCTATGGACTTCATCACTGATCTACCTCCATGCTCCGGATACAATATGATTCTAGTAATCGTGGACTTATTCTCCAAGATGGCGCATTTCATTCCGCTCAAAGGCTTGCCAACAGCAGCAACTCTGGCCCGAGAATTTCTCGAAAACATCGTCCGACTGCACGGTTTTCCTTTGGTTCTAATTTCGGATCGAGGTAGTCAATTTATTTCTCATTTTTGGCGAAGTTGCTGTCGGTCGGCTCAAATTGATGTGAGACTATCGACCAGTCACCACCCTCAGACCGACGGACAAACAGAGAGGACCAATCAAACTCTGGAACAGTATTTACGCTGCATGCTGCAACAAACTGAAAAAACTTGGAAAGACATCCTTTGGATAGCCGAATATGCCTACAATAACTCTGTCCATTCGGGAACTGGGAAAACCCCGTTTTTTCTTTTATACTGCAGTCACCCTCGAACCTCGGAGTTGGATCCCCTCCATGATCTTGAAACACCAGCAGTAGACTACCTGCATTCTACAATCACCCAAGCCTTTAAGGAAGCTGTTTCTCACCTTCAAAGGGCTAAAGAACAATACAAGAAAGGAGCAGATCAACATCGGAAGGAAGCCCCTCAATATCAAGTAGGGGATCAAGTCTGGTTATCCACCAAATATCTACCTCTAAAAGGGCCACGCACATTCAACCCAAGATACCTTGGTCCCTATTCCATCACTACCATAGTAAACCCAGTAGCGGTCAAGTTGGACTTGCCCCCGCACATGAAGATACATCCGGTCTTCCACGTCTCTCTATTAAAACCCGTGCAACCTCAAACCCGACTAACTAAATCTCCAAAACCCATCCTAGTTGATGGAGAACTCGAGTTTGAAGTCAAAAGCATTCTGGACTCCAAGATCTCCAAATCTAAACTATTTTACCTAATTGTCTGGAAAGGCTACGGCCCCCAAGAGAGATCCTGGGAACCTGCTGAATATGTCCATGCTCCTCGCCTAATCAAAAGATTTCACCGAACATTTCCTGACAAGCCAAAACCCCCGGAGAAGCCCGGTTTGGGAGGGGCCTTGAGGGGGGGTACTGTCATGATCTCTGCTTCCAAAAGGTCAGGGTTTTCCCAACTCCCTTGGAAGCAGATCCATAACCCAGGTTCCGAGTGCCAACCAGTCCCAATTGGGACCTTTTGGACCCAGTCCTGGTGCCAGTGGCACCAGGCTCATAAATATGCCCAGTCCCAGCGCTGGAAGCGCCGGGCTCATAATGCTTGGGTGGACTTACCTGCAGCAGACCATGCTGCTTACTTGGCTGCCAGTTGAGCCTCTGATCCTCTTCTGTTTGGAACTACTTTTCCTGTTGGGTGGGGCAGGAGCCACTCCCTAGGTTCAGAACACTGGAACTCTTCTGGAAAGCAGGAACTCTTTTCTTACCTAGGCGTGGCTGTGGAAGGAGACACCTAAGCACTACAGGAGGCTATTTAAACCACACCCGATGGATGAATCTTGCTTTGCGTTATTCTGCATCCTCTGCAGCAGAACGCTTATCGTGTCTTCTGCATCTGATCCTGGGCCTAAGGAAAAAGGCTTACCATCCTGAATCCAGTCTTCAGCAACACCTATAAAGACAAGAAAGAACAGGTTAGCATTACGGTCTTCAGTGACAGCTCTTCACTTACCTGGTCCATCGGCTGTCACCAACGCCTCGCGCTGCATTCCGGCATCTGAAAGACAAAGGCTTACCTACTCTTCGTGCGCTCCGGAGGTCTTCGCACTGCATTCCGGCATCTGAAAGACAAAAGCTTACCAACTCTTCGCACGCTCCGGAGGCCTTCGGCGCTGCATCCCGCATCTGAAAGACAAAACAAGGTGCGTTTAAAGACATTGGGGAACTTTAATACTCACGTGCCATTACTCCTTTCCACATCTAACCCAGTGGGTATTCCGACACCCTGCAGCCGCTCCGAACTTGTACCTGCAAAATAAAAAGACAGTTAGAGCGCATCGTGAAGCAGGCAACAAGCGCTTACTTACGTGCTTCCAGGCGCTTCTATTCATCACACGGGCTCCATCTTCAACTCACTTCAGCCCGTCATCCGCCATCGCCGGAACCCTGCAAAACAAGAGACATCATTACTAAAGACCTTTAAAGACATTAGAATTACTCGAAACTTACCGTTCGTGCAGTAAACGACGGACAGCAGTCCTCTGAAGTCAAGAGGCCTGCTCCCCTTATCCAGTGAAGAAACTGGTTACAGCACCCTGCCCCGAGGCAGATGGAGAGCACGGCGTTCACTTACCTAAGACATCTTACCCTTCGAGTCAGACATACAGTGCACAGAGGTCCAGCCCAAAGAGCCAGCCGTGTGTTACACATCACCTTTGAAGATACGGTATACGCTCAGTCAAGACCGGCGCCTCTACGGGAATCAGGTGAGCGTTACAATTACGAGATTGCCCGTTGTTTGCTCCCTCTTCCCCTCGCGGGACCCGCTCTGCACGTCTGGTAAAACCAGACGAGCAGAACGGGTCCCGCGAGGGGAACTCGTAATCGGGCGGTACGGGGTTGACGGCACCGGCACCTCTACGGGTGCCGTTAACCCCGTACCGACCAACTCGTAATGAGGGCCTATATCTGTTTGGTGCAATTGTACGACCGGACACTCCCTTCCCTCAGGGTTGCCTCAGTACTTAATTTGTTCTCCAGCAAGGTCAAAAAACGTCCGCAGGTAGCGTAATCATCTGAATGTTCAGATGAGTAGCTAGATAGCTAAGTGTAGTCACCACCTAAAGTGGAGAAAAATCCCTTTGAGTTTATGTGGGATATTCCACATGATATCAAAATGCACTGAACCACTATTCATAATACTCTTGCCCATAATAGATGTAGATGAATAGTGAAATGAAAAGAAAAGAAAAAAGTTGCACACTCACCCCATGGTGAAACTCCCTGTATTTTATGTGTTCCCCTAATGTGCCATAACAAGGGAATATGACTCTCCTAACGAACGTCAATCACCACGAGTCCAAGTTTCATCTCACCCGACTTCCATAGATACTATGGGGGATAATAGTATAACCCATTAAAGTATGTGGCCAAATTTATAATGCACATGCTAAACATACTCAATCATCCGTGATCAATATCTCTTGGAGATCATCAAACTCACTACCATAAGTCAGAAGCCTCTGCTCTGCCGTGAAGTGTAGAGACAAGCGTCCGTTTCCCTGGTAACCACATAAGCAGCGTTCTACGATTGTCCAATGTAAGTCGGTGCTCTGGAGGACATCGGTGTGTGTTTTAATAATAGGACGACTCTATTCTAGCCCATTGATGATAGCTAACAGTTAGATTTATGTAAATCCTCTCCATGCGGTAGTGCAACTCACCCCTCTACAGACCTTCCAGGATTTTGCGGCATGAAATGGCAAATTTTGCGGCATGAAATGGCAAATTTTGCGGCACAAACCTTTATTTATTGCGGCATTTTTGCGGGACATTTTGTATTAACTGGAGGGTGTAAGATTGCCACATTGCAGGAAATAGGTAGAGTGCAAGGCTAGAAGAGAGCCAGGGTATCATTATTATGTGTCTTTTGTATTAATTTAATAGGAAGAGTCCCAGATGTCTCTGGCTTGGCAGAACAGTGTTTGATTTGGCTACATTTCTGGTTTAATGTTCATGCCTATTTAATAGTATTAACTAAATTGATCATTATCAATTGTAATGCTGAAAATATTCCCCTTCTATGTTCTCCAATCCCCCAAACACCCACAAACATCTCACCAACTCTCCATCATAACTTACATTCCTTAACCTCTCACTCTGTCATACAAATACTCACGTGCTATGTCACACTGTCAAGTCACAATCTGCACTGCCCAGCCCCTGCCACACTCCAAATCATACTCCCAACTCACACCTTACACTCTACAATTCCTCCCTCAATATACAGTCCTTCATTCTTTTGTGCTGCTTCTGCATCTTGCATCTTTTCTCCCATTCTATCACATTCTTCCCTCATCCTTTTTCCCAATCTGCAGCTCACTGCCTCTTTCTGGCCAACCGCTTCCTCTACTTTCTGTACCTCTGCTCGCTCTCAGATTTCTGGCCCACCGCATCACTGCTTCCTCTGCTCTCTTGTGCAGCACTTCCTCCTCTGACCCACTGCTCTTCCTCTGCTTTCTTGCCCATCACTTCACATCTCACCCATCACTCTCCCTCTCTCTCATAGTGTAACCATTTTTATTATTTTTTTTTAAATGTAGATTTTGTCCCAGTTCCTCAAATGAGGGGGCATTTAAAAAAAGAACGGAGGATATACTATTTTTAGACAACCCATTTTTGGAAATGAGCAGGTCACCTTATTCTCAAAGGTGACCGGCGCATTTCCACAGGCTTGAGCTGTAGCGCAAATTGTGTGCTGGCAGCTGCCTTGAATGGTGTTCTGGGTTGGTTGAACGAAGTGTAATTATTTGCGGCGGAATTGACCGTAGTCAATTTTGCTGCAAATTGATTTGCACTTCAGCCAAACAACCCAAAATGTACCTTTCACCACCACCCGACCCCCTCCCCTACTTAACCGCTTGGTCGCTTCAGCTTCCCCTGCAACCCTGCGGTGCCAGATCCGTCCCTCTAACGCGGGTCGGATCCGTCCCTCTAACGCGGGTCGGATCCGACTCTGCAGGGTCCTTTTTTCGTTATTTTCCTTTTTTTTCTGTCCCCGCCTCCAATTTTGAGGAAAAAGGGGAAAACACTTCTGCAACCACCCTAGACCAAAAATACTAAACAAGGGGAGCGGGTGACACCCCCGCAACACATGTTCAGTATTTATAAAAATCGATCGAATAGAACTGCACGTAATTGGTCAAATTTTAACATTCGATAGATTTTTGTCATCAAAATGGGGAGTACTTTGAATAGAATCGCTCTCCCGACAGTGTTCTGCAAGCTCCCAGCGCCTTTCACAGGGACAGGCACTCTAGGTGCCTGCCGCTGTAAAATGTGACCCAAAAAATGCATTTTTATCCTGTTTGAGGAACAGAAATGCAAGCGACTCAGCAGCGGTTCATACCTTAAAAGAAATGCATGACAGGGTCAGGAAAGACCCTGTCATGCAGTGGCAGCCCCACATCCCGTGCGCGTAGGGTTGCCTACAATTTCTGCACATTTAAAAGTGCATCTTGCTTGGAAATGCGGGATGTGCTTTTAAATTGACAGAAACGCCACTTTATTTGATCAAGGAGGTGAAAAAGGCCATCTGAATGGGCGCGCATATAAAATGTGCCCATTCATGTGTCCCTTGTGGATTGGGCTGCAATTTTTGGGGCGCAAGTGATTTCATTTCTTGTGTAAATAAAAACAAAAAAAAAAAGTTGAGCACCTGGCACCCTGAGGATTCTTTTTTTCAAAACAGTAATTTTTGCAGATTACTTAAAAAAAAAAAAAAAAAAAAAAATTTTTTAAAAGATGCTGTTTTTGCACAAAACGGCAATTTTTGCGGCATTTTGCGCAAAACGGCCATTTTCGCGGCATTTTGCGGGATCGCAAAATCGCAATAAGCTGGAGGGTCTGCCTCTAAGTTGTGGGCTACGGCTCTCTCTTAGGTTGTTGATAGCGTCTATCACCTCAGCAAGAGTCCAAGCTGTTTGCTTGAGGCGCCCGACATTTTGGATAGGCTTATAGCTTCAAGGGATTCCTTCACTAGAGGAAGGACTAGTTGGGAATACTCTCCGAGTCTGGCCCCCATCTTGGAATGGACTGCTTCGTATGGCAACACAGTGAAAAGATGTCTAAATCTAATGCATACAGAATCCATATAGGCACCTTAAACTGGTCAGGGATTGTCCCTAATGTCCTGTTGATCTGTGGAGATGTACAAGGTAGCTGGGTAACTTGAGGGCGACTACCTTATAGATGATGCAGCAAGACTTGAAGGTGATTTGTGCTTGCAGTGGAAGCCAGTAAAGATCGATGAGGGCTGGGGTGATATGTTCATATCTACATAGACCCTTGATGAGGCAGGCAGCCATGTGTATGACACTTCTCAGGGACACCAGAGAGGTTGACGGTAGGCCTTTGAGGAGTGCATTGACCTCATCCAGGTGGAATTGGACAAGTGCTTGAACACTGAATCTAAAGCTGTCCATCGGGAGGAAGGGCTTGACTTTCTGCAGGAGTGAGAGCTGATATGAAGCTGTCTGAGTTTTCTTAGCTATATGTGTCTTGAAGGAGAGGTGTTTGTCAATGTGGAACCTGAGGGACGTGGTGCAGGAGGTGAGCTCGGGTGACAACTCCTCTGAGTTCTTGGTTGATAGCCAGGTCTGTATGTCTGGGTGTTCGGTTTTGGTGAGGAGTAGGAATTTGGTCTTGGAGGGTTGAGCTTTAAGTATGCACTGGACATCCAACACTGCATCACAGAGAGGCAGGTTTTGAGCCTATGGATGTCCTTGATGGAGTCGATCTTGAGGTATAGCTGTGCGTTGTCTGCATATTGGTGGATGTGAATGTTCCGTGTCGCTAGGAGGGCTCCCAGGAGCTTCATGTATAGATTGAAGATCCCTGAGGAGAGGATGGAACCATGTGGGACTCCACAGGTGACAGGTAGCATTGGCAATCTAGAGGAGCCAATCTGAAAAAACTGCTTGCGGTTGGAGAGGTAGGACTTGAACCAGCATAAGACAAGGTTGCTGATCCCCATGTGACGATGTAGGGTGTCATAGGCACCTGGTGGTCTACTGTGTTGAAAGCGTCTGAGAGGTCGAGTAGAGCCAGCAGGCAGGGGTGGCCATCGTGAGGGATGTTGAGGGTGTCAGTGACCACCTGTATGGTTGCTGTCTCCGTGCTGCATCTGGATCTGAATCCAGATTGATAGGTTTGGAGGAGTTTGTTGGTGGCGATGTGTTACTGCAGTTGCAATTGCAATTTGCATCAATAGGAAGGAAGCCATCTGCTATAAATTGCAAGCCAATTCCACTAAACCTGTGCACAAACCTTGGATAAAGAAGATTGATAACCACAAGCTAATGAATGGTAAAAGGCAGTGTTGGGGTTGACGTGGAAAATCCCACCCCCCCTCACCATTGCCATTGTGCCTAAACTCCATGTAAGCTAAGGGGGGAGTGGTCCCCAGCCCCATAGTAACTGATCGCATGATGTAATATAGAAATGTGCCTGTAATACCTAACCCCGAGCCAACTAATGAATGCCATTTTGTATAAGAGCGGGCAAAATCTTTTAACTAGGCCCATTAAATCATCCCTCTGCAAAATCTAGCTCTCCCCAACCCCAGAACCTCACACAGCACTGAAAGCCCAACCCCCCTCTGTCTCCCTGCCTTGCCTGCTCTGCGTGAAGCTTGTTCCCACTGAAGTCTGATAATTTATTGTTGCAATTGTCCCGCCTCACTTCCCCAGATTATGCTCACTGCCCAACGTGAGATCATAGCCAGACTTTAACACAATTGCCCATCCATCTCCACTAAACTGCCCATGCCCTTTCAACCCCCACCCAACAGGCCAAGTCGCACCAGTCCTCGACCCCTCACCCTCTTTCATGCTGAGACCCAACAGACCACCTCACGTTGGCCATTCCAGAACACCCACCACAGGCCTAATACTAAAACCGCAGTATATCCTTGTAACAGCAACACATGCCCACCTACATCAAAAGAATAAAAACAAAGCTGCTGACAGGCCAATCCCCTGTGGTGAACACCTGGGTGCTGGGATAAATATATCAGAGAGAACCTCGAGTAAAAAGGTTGGAATGCCAATATAGTAGCTCATTCAACCTAACCACCCCTACTCATGCAAGATTTTATGTGGGTCATTATTTTCTTATTATCAGTTTCTGTTGTTTAGTTTAGTGAGATAGCTACATTTTGCACCCGACCCGACCTTCACACCACAGAGATGAGCCCAGCGGACCCACATGTGCCAGGAGCGACTCTAAGCAACAACCAATTAGCATTCTGCCTCCCTTATAGTATCAACTGTGCCATAAGCTTCCCCCAATCCGATGTTACATTTTGTGCTGTATATGCCGCGTCATCAGTGGCGCTTTGTGTCCTTATAATATGCAGCCCGTGTATTGTTTGGCAGTGCGCTCTTGGGCAGCATAGTTCTTTGCTAATTTTATTCCATAAAAAATGTGTTCACCTTTGCAATTTATCTCCTGGTCGTATTCATCAGCGGGGTGTGTTCATTATTTTGGTCAATTGGATATTACGTGTTTTAAAGGGTGCAGCCTTCAGCAGTTTTATCTTAACTTATTTCCTAAAGCAACGAGTTGCTGCCAAAACCGGAACAGCTGGTTCCACACTAACACCCAGTGGAGCCCCTTGCTTGCTATTGTACCCCAGTACCGTGCCTGTCTGCTTGGAGCCCCAAGTACAGTGAGCCATTTTGCTTTCCTGGTGGTTTTATGGCTGGTGAACTGGATGTCACGGGGGCAAGAGACACTAAAGAGCCTGCAGTAAACTCCTTGAAGCGAATGAGCGATTAGAACCTTAGCAGACCAATGTTGGAAGAGACATTTTAACTCTGGGTCTGTTCATGAGAAGGATTGCATTTCAGGATTAACCTGCAGTGGTTCCTCGACTGCTTTCAGGCACCTTACCCTTGGAAGCTCTTATGTATTCCCATTTACAAGTTTGCAAAACCTTCCAGAGCCACACATATACAACAATCACTGCTCTCTAACACTCATATACAATCCATACAATGAGTCAGACATACACACGCATACGCATTACAAATGTATCCTAAACAGGCACGCAACACATTTAAATGCACACGCTCCACTTTTCTTGCTTTAGCTTACCTTGTCAGTTGCTTCACACGTGCTGCTGCTGCATAGCTCTCAACTCACCCGCTTTTGGCGGGTGTCACCCGCCTTGCAAAGGGCTGACTCACCCGCCCAGCCTCCTGCACGCCCATTCACTCCAATGGGCGTCTCACCCGCCAAAAACAAAATCGGGTGATTTCACCCGCCTTTGCGAGACAAATGGTTGAGAGCTATGGCTGCTGTATTGGTGGCCTCCATGTCCATTGGGTGGGGCAGTGAGAGCTGCAGCTGTCTGGCGGGCTCCTGCTACTCCGGAAACAACCAGGCTCGTTTCAAAACAAAACGTGAAATTATCCAGTCAATTATGGGCCAGCATGGAACTTGCACTTTTTGTTTTAGCAGATTTCTTTTTTATTATAATTTAGATTTCTTTCCTTTTTAAGTGACAGTTCTGATCTGAGGGTCATACTCCCCGGTGGACAAAGAGCTGTGCCCCTTCTCCCCCATGCTGTAGGGGCCCCCACTATGCCAGTGTGTCTCCCTCAAGTAATTCTGAGGCGTAGGGTTGGCAGAGTGTGGGCTTTCATGGGGCAGAGGGGTGCCAACTAATTTACTTAAGGGAGGGAAAGAAGCTTATGGCATAACTTGTGACTGATATGATGTGGCATTTATAACGAGCCTGTACACAAGTGTTTCTAGGCGCATCAAGACAAGGAGGGGTAAACAGAGGGCGGAAAAAACAATGATCTTACTAGGCCTTGTGTCATTCAGATCGTGCAAGTGCAGGGAAGTGGAAGTGGAAAAGTCCTGAGGGTGGAGGGAGAAGTGCAGGTAAGTCAAAAGTGCAGCAAGCAGATGGCTCAGTGCAGCTAACTGAAGAAGTGCAGCCAGCGTGTGTCTCATAAGTGCAGAGAGAATGGACTGTAGGGTTGCAGATACAGACCACAAGTTCTGGGGGAGCCAAGCGGCAGTGCGAAGTGCAACTGGAGAAGCAAGAGCCAGGGCCCAAGTACAGAGGGTATCCAAGTGACCAGCATGTGGAGTAGTCAGGTGCAGCAGCAGGGGAGAGGAAGAGAGAAAGCGGAAGCAAAGAGGAAGGTCTTGAGTTGCTTCCGGAACCAGAGGTGGTTCTGCTGAAGTTTGAGGGAGGCAGGGAGGCTGTTCCAGAGGGAGACCCCTGTCGAAGATAAAGATCTGACCCCAACTCTCTGCTTGGAAAAGCGACTGACCCTCAGAGAGTTGGAGGTGGATGCGCAGAGAGCTCGAGAAGGGAGATGTTTAGTAAGAGAGAGTTGGAGGTAGTGTGGTCCCATGCCCCAGAAAGCCTTGTGGATGATGCGGAGGGTCTTAAACTTGACCCTTGCCACTACCGAGACCCAATTAAGTGATTTCAGAGCTGGAGAGATACCATCAAAGGGCTTGAGGCCAAGGATAAGTCTCCCAGTCCGATTCTGGATAGATTGCAGAGGTCAGAGTATAGAGGCAGGAAGATTTATAAAGAGGTTTTTGCAGTAGTCCAGCCTAGCCTCACAGCTAGGAGCAGGAAGAGGGCCCAGAGTGGGTGGCCAGAGAGAGAGAGGAAAGGAGGGAGCTGGTGTTTTGATGAGGAGGATCTCAGTCTTACTGGCATTAAGGCAGAGATATTTGGTGGCACACCATTCCTGAATTGCAGCCAGACAATCTGGAATGAGAGAAGAAGAGGCGGCCAAGGGGAGCCTGTTAGAGACCTGGGTGTCATCGCATTGCACTAAAATGTTGGAGCAGAAAGTAGCGATGCAGTGGGCAAAAGTTGCCAGGTATTGGTTGAACATCCAGGGAGAGAGGTTACACCCCTGGGGAACACCACAGGTAGGGCGAGAGATAGAAGAGTGTAAAGAGCCCAGTTGAACCTGAGAGGGTCGGTAAGTGAGAAAGGAGGTCAGCCAGGCCAGGGCCTGATCAGTGATACTCAGGTTATCACAGAGGCAACTGAGCAGGAAGGCATGGTTGACCATATCAAAAGCAGGAGAAAGATTGAGGAGAATGAGGACAGAAAGAAGGCTAGAATCAAGGTTAGTGAGCAGGTTTTCACAGGGGTTCAGGAGAGCAGTTTCCGTGCTTCTGGCAGCTCTGAAGCCAGACTGCTGGTCATGGAGACAACCAACAGATTCAGTGTGCAGATTATGCTGGGAGATGGCCAGATTTTCAAAGAGTTTTACCAGGAAAGGAGTGATGGAGATCGGGCGAAAGTAAGCCTGAGAGGAAGGATTGGCAGAAGGCTTCTTTAGGAGGGGGTCCACAAGGAAGTGCTTAAGGTGGGAGGGGAAGGTTCCAGTGGGAAAGTAGTGATTGCAGAAATCGGCCAAGGCTGGAGCAAGGTCGTCGATGTGGTCCTTGATGGTTCTGGATGAACAGGGGAGAACCTATTTTGATGAGACTTTCATAGATCGGACTTGTCTAGAAACATCTTCTGGGGTGAACAAGAGAAAGGAAGACAAGGGAGGAGGATAGATGCCACAGGCGGGCCAGGAGTGGAGCAGGAGGAGGAAGAGGAAGAGAGAGTGGAAAGGATGTCCTGAGTTTTTGTGATGAAATGAGAAGCCAAGTCCGTAAAGAGGAACTGGAAGGGAACAGGAGAAGTAGAGATTGCAGCAGGATTGGCCAGCTCCTTGCAGATTTGGAAGAGTTTGGCCAAGTTATTAGATGCCACAGAGATGCGGGCTTGGATGTGGACTCTCTTCTTGGCGAGGGCAGAGAGTCTGTATAGCCTTTGGAGCAGGCGGCAGGCCAGTTTAACAGAGGGTGCACCTGATGCCCTGCACTACATCTCAGCCACCTTGCACTTGCATTTGAGGGTGATGAGGTCAGAGTCATACCAAGAGTTGCACTTGGATTTGGCCTTCAAGTGGATCCTCATGACAGGGCAAGTACATCAAGAGTGTTAGAGAAAGATGAAGGCTAGATAGGGCTGTGTCGGGGTGTGAGTCAGCCAAAGGTGCAAAAGGAGTAGAGAAAATAGCGGTGAAAGCCTCAGCTGACGCACGCTTCATGGTTTGGATGACCAAGAAGGTAGGTGGCAGTGCTGGAGTCGGCTTGGCCTGAGGGATAGAGAGAGAGAGAGAGAGGTGGGAGGAAAGGAGATAGTGATCACTCCAGGAGAGAGAAGTGGTGAAAGGGTTGGAGAGGGTTAGGTCTGAGGAGATCGGAACATCCAGGGTGTGCCCTTCAGAGTGAGTCGGTCCAGAGGGAAGAATAGAGAGAGAGAGAGAAAGTCACAGAGGTTGCGAAAGAGTCCCAGAGAAGGGCAAATAGCCTCCAGGTGGATCTTAAGGTGTCAGAGGAGAACTTGAGAGGTAGAGGTGAGGAGGTAGGAGGAGAGGCTCGCCCACTCAGAGAAGAAAAGGGTGACCTGGCCAGGTGGTAGATCAAGACTACACCGCCACCGGGACAGTTGGTTTTGGGTTCGGATAGGATCTTGTAGCCATCAGGAAGGAGAGTGTAAAAGTTTGTGACAGAGCCGGCCGTGAACCAACTCTCTGTCAGACTGAGTACATCCAGATCGATTTCTTGCATGAGACGTCAGATGGCAGAGGAGTGTTTGTCAGCTGACCGAGAGTTGAGAGTAGCAATGAAGAGCAAATTTCCCCCTTTGAAGGATTTCCATGGAGGGGTACAGGTCAGAGGCCTACCCTGCGGATGTGTTGAAGGTGCCAGAGGATGGCAGAGGAGGAAGGAGGAAAAGGCAAGGTAGCCATGGAGGAGGAGGTGGGTGCCAAAGGGCTGGCAGAGGAAAGAAGCAGCAGGGTGGCCAGAGAAGCAGCAGAGGAAATTGTAGAGCTGGCAGAGGATGGAGGTGGCAGCTGAGCCAGGGCGAGGGATGAAGGGACAGCTGGACAAGAAATGAAGTTGATAAGGCGCGGGAAGAGTCTATCAAAAAGGAGCAGGTTGGCCTGATGGCCTTGGACCAACATCGCGCCATTCAGGTAGACATTAATGATGGTCTTGGAGGAGTGGAAGGGGCCAGGAGGACCTACCACCTAAAGTGCGCAGGGGTGCACATGGCCCAAGTAGGAGAGGGGGTAAATGCAGGCCTAGGATATGAGGCCACATATGCAGTCTACAGGAAGAGGGGGCGCACATGGCCTAGAGTTGCGAGGGAGCACACGCAGCCTAAGATGCAACAAAGTGCACGCAGCCTAAAATGCAAGGGAGCATACACGACCTAGGATGCGATGGAGCGTGTGCAAACCCAAGTGTGCGAGGGAGCACAAGTAAGCATGGGGGCAGGGGGAGGTGCAAGGAAAGGTCATGGGGGAAAACAACACATGTGCAGGAGTGAGAAGGGGCATGCACTCGGTCATTAGGGGGGCTGTGTGGGTTGTAGCAAGCTAACTCTCTACGCACCTTCTTACCTGGTGGCTGCAGACAGTAGGGTCAGGTCATCCACACTCACTGTCTACGCCGCAACCCCATCGCTGCCAAATACCTGCATCACTGACCACCGCGGCCTTGTCCTGCAAGGACTTTGCCGCAGAGGTTCCTTACCTCGGTTCTTACGGGCACGGAAGCGTGGATGTAGCAAAGCGTGCTACATATAATCGCAGAGGGTCTTCTGCGCACCTGCGTCGCTCACCACAGCGGCCTTGTCCTGTGAGGGCTTTGCCGCAAAGGGTCCGTACCTCGGTTCTTATAGGTGAACTGGGATTACCAACCCAGCCCTTTAAGACGAGGTAGCACTACTTTGAGATGAATGGGGATGCAGAAGATACTCAAACATCAATTATCAGACTAACTCAGAAAGTTGGCAAAGGGTTGGCTGTTTTAATGTCAATTATCTAAAATAGGGAGTACAACGGACATCAACGGATGCCTCACAGCATGATCTCAAAGCAGTTTACAAAAAACATGAGTTATATAGAAAAAACTTCTCATTACTGACGTCAACCTACGTAATTGCTAATGTCACCCTATGTGGAAAACTACAAAAACCTAGTGGCAAAAGTGATAGGTTTAGAGGGAACATCTGGGTTTAAGTTCCATACTAGTATAAGAAAGTGATAAGGTCTCCAACATCAGGTGGGGCAACTAAGCCCTAACTTTAAATAAGCCACTATGAACATCACTAAATACACGTCCCATTGGTTACACAAGCTATAGAGCCCTTAAATACGTGGCCCCCTATAATTGGTTGGCACCCTTACATCGTCAGTACTTTTCCATATGCGCCAGCAGCACGCAGGCTCGTCTCCAGGTGCTGGTGGGTTGGTCTTGACCATCACTTCCCAACAATTAGCATATAATCTATCATCACCTCAGTGGTTTGCTCGTCAATTAAGGCTTTGAACTCGGCCTTGGAAATGTTCTTTGTTCTGGAGAATATGAGGGAGTGGAGGCACGCTCTGTCTCCTTACGTAGGTGTGGTTTATCATGATTGTCCATTTTCACCTCTCTATGTGACTGAAGAACACAAATTTGAGCTCTAGTGCATTTAAATACTATTATTTAATGAACCTATGACGTCTTCCTTGTTTTCGTGCACGTCTTCTGAACAGGAGTTTGTTCTTTCACACGATTTGTAGCTAATGTCTGCTCATCCAAGTTCAAAGTGGCCTTGGCTTCTTGGGGCTGGTCCAGCCTCGCCCTTCTAAGATTCACTCCTGAAATTCAATTGCTTTTTCAACTGCGACACACTGGAAAAGGCCTTACTTTTCCTAGTCCAGCTCTGCCATAATGCATAGTGGAATCGTCCATAGTTCACATACTCCTATATATATATATATACTTTGGTGCTTGTCGCAGTCTATTCACTACATAGCTAGACTCAAGGATACTTTGTCTGCTTGCATTTCTTAGCATCTGTAAACGTGTAAAATAATTTGAAATCTTCATTGTTTTTGTAGCATAAGCCTCTTCATCTCGAGCTCATGATGTTACTTATCTTTGATACTTTCTTGATGCCTATAGAATGTCTATGTTCTCTTGTCTCTGCATCTCTTCTGGGTGCATCAGTCTTACTTCGTGTGATGTCAACAATCTGCTCTTTTGCTCATTTCTGACTCTTCTTCTGGGATTTCATTCAAATGACCATCATACAATATTGTATGCAGGTATGGCTTTCGTAATGGGAACCTTGCTTCCAGGATTATTCTTGGTATAGGTATTGTCACTGGTACTGCATGTACTTCACACTCTGGTTCCCAACATATAGGCAATATAGGCAAGATGCTTGAGGTGGGGGTACTTGGCTCCTTTTCTACACTGGCACGGAAGTGTGGACATAGCAAAGCTTGCCACGTATAATCGGGCAGCATCTCCTGTGCACCTGCGTTGCTCAACACCGCAGCCTTGTCCTGCGTGGACTTTGCTGCAGAGGGTCTGTACCTCGGTTCTTATAGGCACAGAATCGAGGACATAGTGAAGCGTGCTGTGTATAATCGGGCAACGTCTCCTGAGCACTAGCATCGCTCAACACTGCGGCCTTGTCCTGCGGTGTTGTGCATTGCTCTGAACAACCTTATATACCACATATTAGTGGCAGGCTCCTACATAACCTCCATTTATTGGCAATTTTCTTTTTGCCACTGCTCGGTCTGCAGGTTCACATCTAAGCAAACAGAATTTACACCTGCCAGGTTTACATGTCAGCTAAAGAACTTCACTACTTGCCAATTTAGAAGAAATGACATCTGTGATTTCCCATCCATGTGAAAGATGTAATATTGGCATGACAACACAAACGGTCTCTATTCAAATTGCATAACACACATCCAAGTGTAGCCCCAGGCCCAACAAGGGCCTGACTAGCAGGGCTGGATGGCTTGTCTCCTTTTGGAAAATGATTGAAAAAGACAAAGACACTGTGTTGGGGTAGTATTTTATTCAGTGTTTGTGTTTTACTGTTTTACTGAGTCAAATTACCTGTGAATTCTGTACACTAAGCCATCCGGCTCACCACCAGGTGGATGGAATGTTGGAAAAGAGAAAAATAAAATGAACAATGAAAATGTCTCCCGGTCCAGGAGTGGACTGGGCAGAACAGAGGCAGAGGACACAATGTTAAAGTGCAAGAGAGAAAGGAGGAGGCTTGTGAAGCTCTGGGTTGTAACATCTATTGCCCCGCCAGGGTTAAAATGATTGCAAAGTCAGGCCACATATAGCAGGAGCTACCCGACATAGACCGTGAGCTCTGTTCTGCATGCCTTGCGCAGCCCAGGCACTGATGTTTCCTGTTGCTGGGTGATCCCTGAATGAAAAAAAGTCCCTGCAAGTGCAAAGATGGCCTCGGCAGACGATAAGGCCACCCGCCTCTTAGATGCATGAGCAGGGTGGCCAAGAGCCTGGAAATATGGCCTCACCCTTTTTTGGCCCACCCCGGGGACTCATCCCTTTTTGACCCACCCAGGGCCTGAAGTTCCGGGCCACAAGGAGATAGTGGCTCGAGTGAAGAGCTCCATTGGCAGACACCAAAGAGAGCCTTTGGTAGGCCCATCTGCATGTGCTGCAAATTTACAGTGATCGAGCCGATGAGCTGTGCCTACTACACTACGCAAGGGGAGTGGGGAAATACACCAAGGGTCAGTGTGACACACCCCCATGGCACAGGGTTGCCTCAAAAGGGTACACTGTGCTGCTGGGCCAGCAACGGTGAACACAGTGCCTCCCTGGGATAGGGAGCACCATTAGAAGATCCAAAATGTGTGGACCTTGACTCCCTGCTAAGGTAGGGGGCCACAGTGGAAAGATTCAATGTTTGCAGACACTGCACGGTAGCGAGATATGCGCCCCATGTGGTTTACGGGGCACCACGTGATAAAGAGACTTCCCAGGGCCATATGGCAGTGCCCTACATGGGTCACAGGCATCAGTGAACATAGGAAAAACCACTATGGCGGGTCGGCCTGCAGGAGACAGCAATGAGGTGAATCCCCTGCCCCCATTCCATCAAACACAATAACAGAGGTACTGTGCAGGGTGTGACTGACTGCAGTAGTCACACCCATGTAAATATTGTATGCAATCATTGAAATTGATTTAGTTTTCATGAGATTTTTACATACATATACATGTATAGGACTTATTCATGGCATAATTACTGGGATTGACACTGGCTCTATCAAGTGTAGAAGCAATCACCCAGGATTGCGTGGAGTGATGTGTTTTAGCAAAGAACAAAAGGGGGCTCCAACCACATATACATTTTTAGGCATTGCATTCCTGTTTTTGTGCCTGTTTAGATTTTATTGAATTACGTATGTATGCTGTAGAAGGTAAGCCAAGTATCCCTGAAGAAAATAGATTTTACTGTGGAATCAATCCAAGCATAAATCGTAGAGCATTAGTTTTGTAACTCAGATTGCTGCCTTATTATATTAGCAGTCATTTTTTGGGGATTCTGATTTTTTCTCCTGTACATATAGTGATGTAAGCAAATAACATGAATTTAGGAACAGTACGGTCCATAACATCCAATTCAAAACTCATTGGTGGGTTAGTACTATCCAAGTGCAGAAGATTAAATCATAAAGAACAAAAAACGCAACAAGGGAGTACACAAATGAAGCTTGTAAATAAAGTTGTCAGATGCCTAGCATGGAATACAGTAAACAAAAAAGATTATTTGTTCTGTAAATGTTTCCTCTAAAATTTCGGAAGAAAGGCATCCAGAAGGTTTATATCTGAATAGTATGGCAGCTGGTCTACTGTTCTGTTGGACTAGTTTGGTCACTAGGACTCTCTAAATGGGCCAGCTGTGAAAGTGGGAAACCTGGCATCCTGAACGCATCAAATTTGGCCTGCCTCACCTTCCCCCAGGCCTTGCCTTCAGTTTATGCTAGCCCACCATCCACCATAAATGGCATTCAAGGGACTATAGGGGTGGAGGGATTCATAAAACTGAAGTGGATGAAAGTATGCAGGGGGAACCAAAGGGCTCTGTAATCTATCCAAGAACGCTGTGGCACAAAGCAGATATGTAATTCCTGTCCATGGTTGCCATTCTACATGCCCAAGGTCACCACTCCATGTGGCAAGATGGCTGTGCTTTCTGTCACACAGAGCTTGGTGGGGCGCATGGTGTTTGCGTGCCCACTGAACCCTGTGTGAGATGTGCATGCTCTCCTGATGTTCTCTTCAGGAAATGAGGAAGACATACTGAATGTGGATTGCCCCTTTGAATTTGCATCTGACGGGTGAAGTGGATGCTCCTGCCTCTTCAAGGGCCACTTCCTGTTTGAGAGACCTTGCAGGCCACCAGGCCTTTGGGCCTGGAGACCCCTTTGGGGAATGAATGTAGGACCCAAGGCAGATGAAAACAACTCCCTCATGAATAGGTACCTCCACTTCAATCTCACAATGGCTGAACCCACATACAGGGTTTGACAACCTTCCTAAGTAGTTGGAAAACTAAATACTAAACAATCAAAAGGAGGGTCTATCGCTAGATGTCAATGGTAACGCCTCATCTATAGCTGGAGTTGGTTTTAAAGGAATAACAAATCTCTAAATCACTGGCCATTGTTCCAAAAATATTTTTCAAGATTATTATATACAATCCTATGACCTAGACACAATACTAATGGCATAAAATACTAAACTGTATACATCAACTTCATGCATGAAACCTATAATCAATTACATACAGTGTGCACATTTACACAAAAATACACAAAATAAACACAATTCCCAGCAACATTATGTTCTGGTTATCACAGGTTTCTGTCCCGTTGGCTTAAATCTGCCATACATTCATCAGGGGCTTTACATATACCATTGTGTGTATCGTCTAACAGTTTGCATCGGGTTACAGCCTTCTATCTCTCTGATCTTGATGAGCGTATCTAATGGAACAAAAACACACCTATTAGAACAGTATTTTTACTTGACCTCACAATATACCCTTTCCCAAATGGGTAATCAGCTATTTTCAATCATAAAGTACGTGAGTGTTATTGCTGAATATTCTTCTAGATACAACAGGCAACCATTCGTGTTGCTGTTTGCTGTCGTCCAAATTCAAGAAGTGACAGTCTGTCTTCCTCTTGCTATCCTGAAACAGAACGGAAACAACCTTTGACATTGTTGTTTCATCTTTGACCTCCTCACTGTCTCATGGATATTCAATTTTTACCTCCAGGGATCGCGAGAACTCACACTTCCATAATGCGCTTCAGATTCAATCCTCTCTCAACTGTGTCCTGATGAGGGCTGCAAACAGAAGATACAAATAGAAAAATGTGCCCCCAATAATACTGATTTGATCTTAATATTCCTTGATACATATCAAAAGGTACTCAATTATAAAGCGAGGGTGGGTCTCCTCTACTCCAAAATGATTCTTGCTGTTCACCCCAAACATGGCAGTAGATGGTATCCCCACGGTGAAAAGATGAATATATCTAAGATAGTACCATGCCACATCTAGAGTAAACTATATCACTCTTGTATCTAATTCAAATGACATACTAGAAATCACCCCAAGTAAATTTGCTTCAGGGCTGCACGATCCTTACAGGCTACCCCCTTTATGGCTTTTCTGCATTAGTAGGTCATACAAACAAAGACCCAAAAATAGGTTTGTAGTATGTATCCACTGCAGTAAAATAGTTTAAAAAAGAGGGATCATCCCCCCGATACTTAGTAGCTGTGATTGGTTTTCCCTACTGTGGCCCAAACAGTAGCCACGCGGGCAAAAACAAAATGGCCGCCGTCTTAATATCGCATTTTGACATCATCACATAACGCGATGACATAATCAACGTTGCGTGATTGTAAACATACTAGCGCTCAGTGGTTTATAGAGTAGGACAATGTCCCTCTGAAATTTTCCATAATTCTTGCACACAAAATGTGTTATTGATTAAAAATAAACATGAAACCCACAGATGTTTCAACAATACTGGGATGGAAAAAATGCTCCTTGGGAAAAGACATTTTTTTATATATTATTCTATGGCGCTCCAATTATAAAGATGGTTTTAGTGTAACAAAGGAAGCACTGTTCCCATTAAATACTCCTCACATTTTAAGAGCCCATAAATGAGTATATTAGCCTGAAAAGAATATATTTTATTTGTGTCTGAAGTTCATGGCTATTGAGAGTTAATCCATCCCTTAAAGGGCAATTTCACATTAATGTCATATTCAGAACATCCTGTAGAGCTTTCCACACTTGCTTATTTCATATTGCAATCCAAAATTGTCATACCCCATGTTCGTAAAATGATTTCATTGCCACATGTATTTATATTAATCCACCTGCAATTCATCATCCTTACAAATGGTCTGTATAGTTTTAAATGCACTACACATTGATACATTCAAGAAATGCCATAGCCCACATAGGAACAATGCATCAATAACATATATGTTCACATTAATCTTCCCTACAGATGATTTGTAGATTTGTACATACAATGCAAATTAATACATGCAGTGGATTCCATAACTCACCACTGGACACTGTGTTATTACCCTATTAAAGTCACATGATTCCCGATCTCACAGACCTTGCAAACCAAAGAATGATTATGAAGCTATCATGGAAACTGCATTGGCGAGAGACAAAACTTAAAAGTATAAAGATAGCAGGTGCCCTTAGTCAATTCATAGGTAAACAAGGCGGTTTCTCGGTGAATACTATTTTAGTACTCTGTTCCATTAAAATAATATCATGCCTTTTATACGCGGCAGAGATATGGGGGAGTACGTTTTTAAATGAAATAAGTAAGTTGGAAGGAACATTTTTTAAATGGCTTTTTAGATTACCGACGGCAGTAACATGTGAATATATTTTTATTGGAATGTGATTTTAGATATGCAACAGATATTTTAGAGTATAAATCTGCAATGTTGTATGTGAAGTTGAGTATGCTGTCTATTAACAATTTTGTGATGGAATTGATGAAACATTTTAAGAATGGACAGTACGGTAGACATTTTAAAACACTGAATGCACTGTATTTAGCATATGTGAAATGCAGCTCTGACTAAGAGAGAGCCGGGTATAAATGCGTACCCGGCTCTCTCTTAGTCGAAGCTGAGCCAGGAGTCATTACAGACGCCGTTTTCTAGTAGATTGTTTTTTGTAAAGCCATTGATGGCTATGAAAATATTACCAATAATAAAAAAAGAATGATTACTTTTGTAGATGCAAATTACATCACATTGTGCCACTCTACATTCTCATTGAGGCCTCTAATATGGCTTTGAGTCATATAAATGAGTGTTTGTTCAAAATTTAACAATTCCTTATTGACCTCTTCTTGGGAGTTCTCCCTAACTTTCTTAAGGATAATCCACTTGAAATCAGTAAAATGATGTCCTTTTCCCCAAAAATGTTTCACTAATGGAGCTAGTTCCATTTTCTTATGCAACTCCTATGTTCTATCATTCTTGCTTTGCACTTGCGGTTGGTTTTACCAATATATATATAGTTTTCCGTGTTACAATTTGTGTGTTCACTAAGTATCCAATCAAGTGTTAATCCCACATCTACAGATAAGGTCTTCTTGGTTTGAGGGTACATAACACAATTCCCACAGGTATGGTGTCCAAACACCTGCAGTAAACCCCACAAGGTCCCTTGTTGGTGCCCAGCCCTTCTGTCTGTGCAGAGGTTGTTTCTCATAATTGCTCTTTTTAAAGGCTACCAGCGGAGAATGCAAGGTTTTCGTCATCACCTTCTTCCAATTTCTATTAATAATCCCTTTGATTTTATAGGACAGATTACTAAAAATGCTTACAAAAACCATACAGGTCTCTTTCTTCTCCTTCGCCACCCTGGTATTCTGATCCAATAGAGCATCCCTATTGTTACTGAAGGCTCGTTTGGCTGTACGTTTAACCAGTTTCCTGGGATAACCCTGATTCACTAGCTTATTGTTTAGTATATTGCTCCAACCTCGTTATACTACCTGGTACTGCTGTTTCGTTTGAGGTGTAGGAATTGACTGAATGGTAAATTATCTCTGACATGACAAGCATGATCACTTCCATAATGCAAGAGGATGTTCTTATCTATTGCCTTGGTGTACGGTTTTACTAATAGATGTCCCTGATCGTAATAAATAGTCACATCCAAATAGTTCACTTCAATGTTGCTCTTGAGATTAAGATCGGAGTATACCACTGTTTGTTCAAACATATAAATGTAAAGGTTAGCAAAGTTTGCAAGGTTAGTGGCCATTGCTGCCCCATTTCCGTGCCTTCAACCTGAATGTAGAATTGTCCCATAAATTGGAAGAAATTGTTTGTAAGCGGCAATTCCATGCACCATAAAAATGAATGAGTTAGTTACTGGGTGGTCATCACTTCGCTGAAGTAGAGTCTCTTCCACTACTTCCAAAGTGGCTTGATGGGTGATATTGGTGTATGCAAACTGTATATCTAAACAAATCAATAGATTATTATTACTGAGATCAAATTCCATCCCCCTCAATTTTGATAATTGCATCTTTAGTATCCTTAATAAAACTTTTAATTCCAAGGATAAAAAGGTCTAAGATAATAGTCTACCTATTTTGAAAGGGGCTCCATCAACAAATGAACCCCCAGTACTATAGGCCTGCTCTGTGTTTTTTCTTGATTTTTATGAATTTTGGGTAAATATAGAATACTGGTACACTAGTATTTTCTATCACCAAGTAGCCTCCATCTTGCTTACTAATCAATAGCATGTCCACTGCTTTTTCTACTTTTGTCTTAACAATCGTGTGTAGTCTGTTAGTGGGGTATTGTTCAATGTTTGGCAGCTGTCTCCATCAGCCAGTAATCTCTGACATTCTTCAATGTAGTCCTGTGTATTCATCACTATGATTGCCCCTCCTTTATCTGCCTGACGAATCACCAGTTCCTTGTTAGACCCAAGATCTCGTAATGTGTCTTGTTTCTTTTTGCTCAAATTTGATTGTTTGGGTACACTTTTGATTCTAATAAAGCAATCTCTCCAAGGATGTTTTTCTCGAAAACTACTGACTCAGCTGAATGGGTATGTGTAGTGTCAGAAACCTGAGGGTATTTTCCCAAGCAGACCCCAAGAATCCCTTTTTCAGGTGGCCAGGAAAGGGCCTTGAGGGTGGACGAGTGAGGGAGGATCATTTGGGTAGGGGAACCTGGGATTATGCTTGGGGGAATACCCCAGGTGAGATGTGGTACACCCTACCGTATGACCCCTTTTCTCCATCCTACCCAGTAGGGTTTCTAGAAACTCAATCCTCCCTTTCCCGACACAGACACTGTCTCACTAACAACTCACCGTGATCAACAATGGATTAACACCTCCCTACCCGACATTCTCTCTGTTACCATACACCATTTCAGAACCCATACCGATAACCCTCCCCAATTCCAACAGATACCAAACCAGAAGCGAAGCATAGGAGAACTGGGAGAAGGAAAGTACATATGTCACCCCGTGCTCTACAACTACCCATGTGTACACAACACTACAGTTACCCCCTTCACCCTGACGAAAACCCACATGGTTTTTCCAATATTCTTTGGAAAATCTACAACTCCCATAATCAACCCCGACAACCCTGGTGATGTAATGTGAGAAGCCTGGCTTTAGGGAAAGCCTGACTGGGGGCTTAAGAGAAAGTCTGTCTGGGGGTTTATGGGAACACCTGACTTTGGGATGAAACTCGGACTGGGGTAAATGAAGAACCTAAGGGGTCTAGAATGACTTTCTTTTCAACTGTGCTATAATGGCAAGGTGAACCCAACAGAGGGATGCCAGGAGAAAGCAAGGGAAGTAAATCCTGTATTGTGAGAAAACTAAGTGAACTGTGTATGTTGGCAAATGTGAACCGGGTTGAGGGATGTCATTGAATTAGGGTGAACAATAATACACCTGTAAATATTGTGACAACAAGTGTGAACCAGACTGAGGGATGTCTACAGTAAGTGGTTGGTCTGAGCAAGACTGAGGGAGGCTAATGTTGAAAGAAGGATCAGAGCCCGTCTGAGGGGGATCCAAGGGTGAAGAGTAATCACCCGACATGCTATAATGGCAAGGTGAACACTACGGAGGGATGCTAGGAGAAAGCCAAGGGAAGTAAATCCTGCATTGTGAGAAAACTAAGTGAACTGTGTATTTTGGAAAATGTGGACCGGGTTGAGGGATGCCAGCGAATTAGGGTGAACAATAATACACCCATAAATATTGTGACAACAAGTGTGAACACGACTGAGGGATGTCTACAGTGAGTGGTTGGTCTGAGCCCGACTGAGGGGGCTAATGTTGAAAGAAGGATCAGAGACTGATTGAGGGGGATCCAAGGGTGACGAGTAATCACCCGACATGAAGATTAGCAGAAGGAACATTTGTTTTGTTGTTAATGGCATAGAAGTCCCTCTGAAGTGAGAGACTTTGCATGAAAGAGACTTGGACACAAAAGGTCCTGATATTAAGAAAAGGAACTATAACCTTGTGCCGGAGAGGCCCAGGAGTGTGCTGTGCTTGAGAGTCCTGCCATGTCTGTGCTAAAAACGTGGGAAAGGGAGGCCCCGGCCATAACATCCTCACTTATCATTTTGTAAACAATTCTTTCTTTTCTTGTGAACATTAGCCCACACTCTTTTGTAGCATAGCACTAAGGATTGGCAATAGGTTTCTTAGTATAGGCCCTGGTTATTTAACTTGATTCCACTACGATTGATTATTATTATTTGATGTCATATCTTGCTCCCATCTTAGATTAGGTTTAGATTTGGCGTCTATCACACCCATTTTACAGTTTAATAAACACCCTTGAACTGTGATCACTTGTGTCTGTCTTACTTTGATACCATGCCTTCCTTACAGTAGGCGGGTAAAACACCAAGGGATTCCGTAGCCCACTGCAATAGTTAGATTCTCCAAAGGTCTGGTCCTTAAAAAACTCACTAAGATGCCCTTTACCCATAAAACTTTGAAACTCAACTCTGAATTCAAAGGGGTTATGGTATTTTGTAATAGCATAGTTAAACCCTTTATTCAGAGTGTGTTCTTTGATCGTAGAAAGTGGACCCTTCGACAAGTTAACTGCCAGCCCCTGTAACTGTGTTTCTGTATCCCGTCCAGTTCCCATCTGCGACGATTGTTCCCTCTGCCTGAAAAAGGTAGTTGTGAGCCGTTGCATGCACCAGCATTGCCTCTGGTACCCCTCCCTTGTTTAGCACAGCCATTATCATTGCTATTTCCACTGGGTCCTGATCTATTGGGTGCTTTACTATCCCCAGATCCTTCTCCCTCGCTAGAACTATACGAGGTGTTTCTAAAATGTACATGATGATTCTTTTGTCCTTCTTTTGAAACCCCAAATTAGTTCTAAAGGGAAAAGCTTTTTCATGAGTAAAGGTGAGCAGGTCTTTCTTCATCCTTTTTACCCTTTGCGTAACAGTGTCTACTTTGAACTCCTGCATTTCTTTTGAATTAGATTCTAATTTGATTTTAAAAGCTTCTACATCAAACTTTTATTTATTTATTCCTGTAATAGGTTCAAATCAAATTCAATCTTTTTGTTGGACTCCTACGCTGTTTCGATTATCGGGATAAGCCATTCTCAGCCGCATTTGTTCTCTATATAGCTCCATTTCAGTTTAAACTGATTATTATCAAGGAATAGTCGAGGTTCATTGCATACAATTAAACCGTGTGGTAAGGCTTGATTTTTCAATATTTGATAATTCATATATTCCAGCATAATGATTGCATGGATTTAAGTATGTACCAGTCTCTTACGTGTCTGGACCAGTTCGTCCCATTGATACTTTTTTCCCACGTCACCTAAATCGCTCTCCATGATGGGAGCAATAATGGGAACATTGCTTACCTTTGTTTCATTAAGATCCTCTTTATAATTGGAGCACCATAAAATAATATATCAAAAAATGTCTTTTCCTAAGGAGCATTTGTTCCATCCCAGTATTGTTGGAACATCTGGGCGTTTAATGTTTTTTTCATCAATAACACAATTTGTGTGCAAGAATTATGGAAAATTTCAGAGAGACATTGTCCTACTCTATAAAACACTGAGTGCTAGTATGTTTACAATCGCACAATGTTGATGACGTCATCACGTTACGTGATGATGTCACAATGCTCTATTAAGACAACAGCCATTTTATTTTTGCCCACACAGCTACTGTTTGAACCACAGTGGGGGAGAAGCAACACCCGGAACTAGGAAAGAACTTTGGGGGATGATTTCTCTTATTTTAAACTATTTTACTGGGGTGGATTCTTACTACAACTCGATTTTTAGGTCTTTGTTTATAGGCCCTATTAATGCAGAAAAGCCATAAAGGGAGAATTGAATTGAATGTTTATTTGTATAGCGCCTATACACAATGGGCCTCATTACGACTGAGGCGGAACGGGTTAACGGGCTCCGCTAAAGGAGGCGGACCTGATAAACCCGTTCCGCCTCATTACAAGCTCCTCTCGCGGGACCCGTTAAGTAACGCCTGTTCAAACCAGGCGTCCTTACCGGGTCCCGCGAGGAGAAGAGGGAGCAAACAACGGGCCGCTCCTAATCAGCCCGTTGTTTGCACCCTCTCCAATTCCCATTGAGCCCTATTGGGGCTCAGATGGGAATGGGGAAGGTCCGGCCCCGGGTTCCTGGAGGGAGGAATTACCGGGCCCTCCGAACTCAGAATGGCCCAGTAATTCCCCATTCTGGGAACCAGGACCCAGACCCGATTTTGGCGGCAGCCATGCCGCCAATAGCGGCATGGCTACCGCCGAAGTCGTAATGAGGCCCATTGTGTTTCAAAGCACTTCAAGGACGGGAGGGAACATGGGAGAAATAAATTGACATTCTTATATGTCCTTGATACATTCAGAATGTGAAAAAGAAACTATCCTAATCAGCCTGGCGACATTTCAGATAGTGCAAGTGCGAGGACACTGAAGAGGAGGAGAGGGGAGTGAGAGGGAAAATTAGACAGACAAGCGGCTACATTTCTATGCCTGACGACAATTGCTGTAGTGCCGGAATTTAACAAGAGGATGGAGGGGTGGAGGAGGGGTTGGAATTCAGGGAGGAGGAGAAGATCAAAAACAAGCTACTATCACAAAGTTACAGATAGTGCTGGAGTGGCAGTGGGGGGAGAAGACAACAGGGAAGGGGGGAGAGACAAACAAGCTGCTATCACACATGTCATGAGACAACTGATATAGTAAGCGCTATTGAACAATGATGGGAGAGGAGGACGGGAGTGCAAGAAAATGAGACAGACAGGCGGCTATATTACTATGCCTGACGGCAATTGAGGTAGTGCTGGAAATTAAAAAAAAGAAGAGGGGGGAGGAGGTAAGGCGAGAGGGAGAAGGAGAAGAACAGAAGCAAGCAAGCAAGCGACTAACAAAACTAGGCCTGATGGCATTTCAGAGTAATTTTGGGGGGAGATGTAGAAGAGGAACAAAAGAGGGGGTGGAGGCAAAACAGGCAGCTAACAAACAGGTCAGGTGACATGCCTGATATAGCAAAGTGCTAGGGTAAAGTGATGGGGTCGTGGACTTGTAAGTATCGTGCAGCCTCAAAGCAAATTTACTTGGAGGATTTCTCGTAAGTCATTTGAATTAGTAAAACGAGCGATAGAGTTTACACTAAATGTGGTATGGTAATATCTTAGATATATTTTTTTAATCATTCATTTTAGTGATTATCTTTTCACCATTGGGATACCATCTACTTTCATGCTTGGGGTGAACAACAAGAATACTTTTGGAATAGAGGAGGCCTTATAAGTGAGTACCTTTTGATATGTATCGAGGAATATTAAGTTCAAATCAGCATTATTGGGGATACATTTTTCTATTTGGTATCTTCTGTTTGCAGCCCTTATCAGGACACATTTGAGAGAGAATTGACTCTGACGTGCAATATGGAAGTGTGAGCTCTGGTGATCCCTAGAGGTAAGAATTTAATACCCATGAGATAGTGAAGAGTTCATAGATGAAATAACAATGTCAAAGGTTGTTTCCTTTCTGTTTTAGGATAGCAAGTGGAAGACAGACTGTCATTTCTTGAATTTGGAGGACAGCCAATAGTAACACAAATGGTTGCCTGTGGTATCTAGAAGAATATTCAGCAATACCACTCAGGTACTTTATAATTGAGAATATCTGATCACCCTTCAGGAAGGGTATATTGCGAGCGGCAAGATGCCCCCTCGTTCGGTGCGCCATACAAATGACAAAATAAATCAAATAAAAAAATAAAGTAAAAAGACTGTTCTAATAGGTGTGTTTTTGTTCCATTAGGGATCCTCATCAAGACCAGGGAGATAGAAGGCTGTAACCAGCAGCAAATAGTTAGATGATGTACACAATGGAATCTGCAAAGCCCCTGATTAATGTCCAGCAGATTTAAGGCAATGGGACAGAAACGTGTATAAGTTGGGCCAAAAACACAGCATGTGAATTGTGTTTAATGTATGCACGCCTGAGCTAAACAGAACCTAGCGGTGCTGGGAATTGTTTATTTTGTGTATTTTTGTGCAAATGTACACACTATATGTAATTGATGTATAGGTTTTATGTAAGAATTGTATGCATAATTTTTAGTATTTTATACTATTATTATTGTGTGTAGGTGATAGGATTTTTGGTAATAAACTTGAAACAATCGGCTGTGAATTGGAGGTTTGATATTCGTTTAAAACATCCTCGGCTATAGATGAGGCAATACCATCGACATCTAGTGTTAGACCCTCCTTTTGATTGTTTAGTAGACACATCCACCCCATTGGGACCTGTTCCTCAATGCCTGAATGAAATGCTCCTTTGCTAGGGACATTCAGGCTCGCCCCCATTCAGGATACCCACAGGTGAACGACCATTCTGAAATACCTTTCACCCTTGGCTTACTGGCTGGACCCTTTAAAAGCAGGCCAGGGAAAGACTCACACTATAACCAGCACCTACCCAGAGGAGCTGAAAGAAAAGCGTGTTAAGGGAAACTTGGGATAAATGTTTCCCATAAATGACAGGATATGGATTGCAATCCTGAGGTCATAGACAACATTAAGCACATGGCACCTCGATAGGTGCTTAACCCACGGAGGAGAGGGTCTTGCATTACAACACCCAGACATGCTTAACCATTACTAATAGCTGCTAAGCACCCATATTGCTCTCTAGTTTCTCCATCTACATTTCCACAGTTTAATTCCAAGGGATAGCTAAGGGATCGCTTCTAGGGAAACCAACCTACCCTGTTGACCTGCAGCAGGCCTCTTGTCACCCCGTCAGACTTGGAGTGTTCATTCACACTTCCATTGTACAATGCCAATCCTCTAAATGTGTTTAATCCCAATGTAAACTAAACAAACTACTATGCTAAATAGTCAGCCACTATTATCACATACTGAACTGTGCACATAAAATGGGGCCCCATATCAACCGTGGCCTTGTAGCTGCACTCACTGGTGCATAGGGACGCATAATGGATTTTACACTATCATCACTGTCTGTCCTGTTTTGGTGCATTACAGGATTACAGGGAATGGCTCAGACCTAAGCACATCACAGTGGGTTCCCATGGCAGTGCTTTTGTGCCTCTTCTGTCTGCATCTTCCCTGCTCACGTGGGCCTGGTAATTTCAGCCACTTGGCCTCATGGTTGCATTCTGGCTACTCTGCAGTTTCGCTTTACCAGGCCACACCTGACCGAACCACTCTGTGCTTCAACCACTTGCAGCCGCAAGCACTCAGGTCAGGCCACTCCCTCAAGCCGCTGATGGCTGCTCGAGGCCACAGCCCTTGAGCGAGTAACAGAGCACCCTGGGTGCACGACCTCCCTGCCGTCAATCCTGCCAACCAATTTCTTTTGCCAGCTGTTTCTGTCCTGATCAATCCAAGGGCCTCTGAGAGGTGAACCTATACTAAATTGTCTGAAATCTTCAAGATGCTGAATGTCACCCTGCTTGTTGAACAGTCCTTTGCTCACACAACAGTGAGTAAAGCACAAGTACGTAGAGGAAATAATGTTTTCTAACCACTCATGATGTGTGTGTTTCTCTAATTTGTTTCTTACAGATGTCAATATAGTGTGCATATTAGCCCGTATTCGCCTGGCTCTAATTAAGCCCAGAGTTATATTAGTCCCCCCCCCCTTTGTTAGCACCCTCATTCCTGAGGATGTAACGCTCAAAGACAACACATTGGTCACCACCTTGTTGTCCCTGCCTTGGGCTTCTAAGTGCACGGCATCTCAGCAGTGCCAGGTTAGGTTTTTACCATGGCCTTTCAGAGGAGTCCTTTGCCACTAGGCCATAGAAGGTGCCAAAATATAACCAGCCCCCAACTAGACCAGCTGAACGAAAGGTATGTTAATAGGGAACCTGTGATAAATGGTTCTCCTTCACAACAGGAGTAGACTAAATTCCTGGGGTCTGAGATCATAATAAACATGTGACACCTGAATAACTGTTTAGCCCATTGAGGGTGCTTGTATTATAATACAATAACATGTTTATAGTGGTTGAACACTGATAGCAATTCTTACCCTCTGCATGTACATTTTCACAGGTTAATACAAAACCTCCAGCTACGAGATAGCTCCTAGGAGACTCAACCCCCTTGTTGGCCTGTAGCAGGTCTCTCCTCACACCCACAGACTTGGAGCCCTCATTTACAGTTACATTGTATGGTGCATCTCCTCTAAATATCTTAAACCTCAATGCAATCTTAACTAACTATTATTTTAAGTAAAAACGGTTGTGGTCACCTCTGTCACCACATACTGAACTGTGTGCACAAATGGGGCCCCATATCAACGATTTCCCTGTGATTAAATTGATGGCATGCTCTCGTTGTAGCAGTGGGTGTCCGGGGGCTTCTGCATCTGGCTTGTTGACCAGGCAGGCCCTGAACAGGCCTGCACAATGTTTGTGCCTGATGGGATCACCACAGCTGGCCTGGACCCAAACACATTGTGGCAGGCTCCAGTGGCCACTCTCTTCTGCCTGCTCTGGGTCCTGTCCGGCAGGTGGGGACTGCCCACATTGCAGCATTGTGGCTGTTTGGCACTTACACTTACTTCTGTTCAATGTCCCAGAGGGGAGGAGGCTCCTTGCTGTGGGCTGTACACCAGTGTGTGGTGCCCTGAGACCCTAAGAACCTCTGCACACCTCTTCACTGTGATCCTAACACGCGTACTTTCCCGCTGCTCGGTGACACTGCATCAGATAGTAAGTGATCGGTTCACCCGGGCTCTTACACTGCAAACCCTTGCAATCCTATGCAAGGGGTCTTCACCACCTGCACTTCTTGGGCCCAGGGCAGGCTCACTAGATATCTTCAACAGGCTCTCTGTGTAATCCAGGGTTACTATGCAGCCTTGTGTCACCCAGGCCGCAACTGAGTGATGCGTCCCAAGCTTTGACCACTGGTGCGACCCTCACCTTGGTCAGGCATCTTCCCCAGGGAGGCACTCATGCCATGGCCGTTAGGGAGTAACAAAACAGCCTCGCTGCACCTCCTCTCTCCCATCAGTCTTCCCCAACCGTCTCTTTAGCCAGCCCTTTCTGGTCTGATCCATCCAAGGACTCCTGTGAAGGGAACCCATAGATCATTATCCTAATGCTTCAACATTTTGAAAGTTCCCTCGCTCGAGGAACGATCCTCTGCCAGCGCAACAATGAATAAAGCACAAGTAAATAACATTAATATGCAGTTTTCGTAACCTCCCATTGTTAGTGGGTGATTGTTTTTCTTATTTTTCTTACAGATGCCAAAATTATTATGCATGTAACCCCATATTGCTCAGGCCCACATTCCTCCCCTTCATCTGCACTGTAGCAAGGACACATCTGAAGGTGTTTGTAAGACCCTAAATACCAGCCGGTGCAGCCTCCTTGGCATAACTATCCCTCTCATGAACGTCTTTGGCATGGCTAAATAGTCCCATGTCTCCGAAATATTTTTGGGTCTGCACCCATTAGAGGCGGCCCCAATATTTGACATGACTCGTGGGTTCTTGTGATTGGTTATGGCATGGCATCCTCCTTAAAATAAACTCCAAGATAGCTGTCCTGGTGTGAGGGGGTCAGAAGAAGGACGCGCACACTGGGTTGACATTTCTAGTCCTTATTTGAGAAATGATAAGAAAAAGGCCTAACTTTCCCTATTACCATGTTGCTGTTCCCTGCCCATGAAGGTGCACGTCAGCCGCTATGAAGTTGTAATCAAAATAGCTGTCCAAAAATTAATTCCAACAGACCCTGTCACTATTCTGACCAAAACAAGGTCAGGAGAATGTCTCTCTTCTCCTGAATGTCTTTTCTCGTAATGTTTTTCCTTTGGTCAGCCTTCTTGTTAGTAGGGTAATTTTAAATTGTCTCTTGTCACCTTCTGTACAAGGTCTTGTAACTCTTTTGCAAGTTCTATGCTACAAAATTGGGACTTAGGCATGTTATTTGTGGGCACTTTACTGAAGGAGATGGCCAGGTTTGTTGTGATGTTTAACACTTGTGAAAGGACATCCACAAATTGCTTAAGGACAGCCATGTTTTTACCAGGTCTGAGAACTGCAGAATGTGCTTTACTGGCCTTGCATGGACATATGCCAGTTTGTTATGCAATGCACTCAAGTTCTGGCTGCAGGAGTTTGCATCCTTCTTCCCTAACCATGTTTGGCACACTGAGTCTCAAGGATGCCACCCAACCAGGAGTGTGTCTGCGAAGAAGCCTCAGGTGAGTCCAAACCCACTGTCTACCCTTGTTCAGCAAATCCGACTCCTGAGTACTAGCTGCCATATGCAGCCATGAGATCACTGCCCCTCTCCTAACGGTGCAATTGGTGAGGCAGCCAACATCCAGGCTTCCTCAGAGCCATCTGCCAGGTGGAGAAGGAGGACATTGCATCAGTCTCAAGGCCCTTAATACCTGGGTGGTGTACTACCAATTCACAATGGAGGGGATCCCCTCCTGAAGTAATTCCTTTGGCCAGGAGTCTGGTTAACTTGCCTGCATCAAAAGGATATACATCTCAGTTTTCTGATTATGCTCAGTCACCAGATCCTTTTCAGGTTCCTTTGGACAGGCAAGATCTGATGTTTCACATACATCCCCTTCAGCCAGTCACCTGTTGATTGCTGCTTTACCAGGTTCATTGATCAAATCACCCCCTGCTCGATTCCCAAGGTGTGCTGGATGGCCTTCTTGTAGCCCAGGATGAAGTCATATTGTACCTCAACAAACAACATGGCTGTGCAAGTGCGCCAATTCTTATGCTTGATTGTCAACTTGGGGACATCCTCTCTGAAGCCCTCGCATTCCACAAAGTTCTTTAGGTTTCTGAAGGATGCCCACTCCCACATGTTCAAAATGCCAGGCCATGTGTGTGCTGTGAACGCCATGTGCAAAGGGAGCTACAAATGCTCTCAATCTGCTCTTTGGTAACACTCTATTCTTTAGCTCATCTCTTAGGTCTGTTGTCTCAAACAACTAAGGCATTAAGAACTGGACAATTCAATGACTTAAATGACCGATCTGTACCCTCAGTGTGATGGCCTATGGAGTAGCACAGTAATTACACCATGAATGAATCCCTTCCAGACATGGCCCTGAAGATGGACGTGAGCAGGCAGGACTGGAAAGCATGTTGTGGCCCGAATTGGGGTGCCCATTGGATCCGGAATTAGACATACATATATTGGAACCTCTGTATGCCCTTTTTGTTCTGAGGAGCCTTCTGCAAGGGATGCTCAGGACTTAGATCATGCACATACTAGGTCATATGAGTCCATTATGTGAACTCCCTAGGAGGCTTACTCTCCAATCATTTATCCAAACTAGCCTGTTCCTTCTGGCAATATTCCCTGTGCCACTGGTTGTATGTCCCAGCAGAGTATCTGCCTGGTTTGAACACTACAATGGCAAACTAGCACACCTGAGACCACTTATACTTTCGTTACTGGTGCCTGAATGGGAGAGATGCTCTATTCCCCGGTAGACACTTGGTGTCTCTTTGGGCCCATACTCTTCGCCTATTCCTTCAATTGGCAGCTTTGCCACTATATCAGCTGGTGCCTGGGTCCAGACGTAACTCGGTGGATGTGTTCAACTAGGACACGTCGATGCCAGGTTGATGCCTCAGCCCGATGCTTTTCCATGGTTGACTTTCTCTACAGCCCCCTCATGGCTGGAAAATCCAAGCGCAATGTTAATTTCCACAGATTATTGAGCAGATTATTGCCACCTATTTGGCCTGCAGGTGTGTCAGGACCCGTTAGCTCGTAACATTTGAATCTCAAGACACCCTTGCCTCACAACTGCTGATTGGGGTAAGTTGATACAGTCCTGCATAGGCATTGATGCTGGCTAGACAACACGGCCCTCTCAGGTACTTCACGCATACGCTCACTGGCTCTCTGTGCATGGTTTCCAATAGAGGAGCAGCAGACATCAGAGCTGTAGATCTTTCCACAGATCTATGTGCTTTCCTCGAATTTCAACTTGATACTGATTTGAAATGCTGCTCCCTCCCACTCCACATCACACAATCTTATCTGATCCAAATCCACCACATACCTTTTGGTGGTAAGAATGTGGTGAACGTAGTTCCCTCCCCAAAAAGACGATCAGTTGGAGTGAGCAACAACACATACTCCCGTTTCCACCAGTGCATTGCAAGTGGAGTGATTCTTCTTCCTGTCCTAACGTACCAATCATGTGTGCCCGTCAATTGCCTGACCTACATGCCTAGAACACCATAAACTATGCATGGCTCCTTGTTTGCAGTCATATGAGTGCAGGACAGCTCTTGCATGCCCCCAGGGCACATCTCAGTTGCTGATCTCCTTCTGACTGTCGACAACCTCTTAATACTTTTATTACTAAGGTGAATATTTTGGAGAGTGACCCTTGCAGCTTGTACCAAAGAACCAATATAATGTCTGCCTACTTCGGTGAACCCTAAAAAAAGGGCAGATGTCAAAGCAGAGGGTGAGGGCTAAAGCCCATGAACTGTAGAACTCCGTGCATGTCTAGCCAAGCTGTAATCCTTCGCAGAGACGTTTAAATGGAACCACTCCACCATTCATGTGTGTGGCTGTATAATGAAGCACTCAGAGCATGCTAATATTACACACGTCACCTTGAGACACATTGCAACAAAAAAACAGCCTTAATGAGGGCCCCTTATTCGGGGCAGGCAACGGGCCATGCAAATGCCCTTTCGCTGCGCGTTACCGCTTCAGAACCAGTAGGCTTGTCATCACAAGGGATGTTTACAGCAGACGTACCACACCATACGCGACACACCACACGCCTCACACTGAGAGCGGCAACCTGCTCGTCGTCTGACTACGAATCTGACATTGCTTTTACAGTGTGGCGCGCCAGATATTTTAAAAAATACCAAATTAACAGCATTGTGATCATTCGCACAAAATGCAGCTGTAGTCATGAACAGAATCCTGTGCTTTGCAACCGCAGAACCAAAGCTTTATATCAGAGCTCTACCTTTGCAGATATGCAATTTGACCCGTAATTCCCTTAATTTAGGAGAGCATATGAGTGTAGAATGCAAGTGCAGGTAACTCAGAAATCAGGGAGCAGAAGTCTAGGTGATTTCTCAATGGCAACGTACCATTTCTATATCAATAGCCCCTAGAATAATGGGCTCTATGTCATTTTCCTGCTTTCTAAAGGTTGCACAGAACAAAGAACAATTTTTTCGGTCGATTTGGTGCGACCCTCACTCGCCGAACCCCCCTTTTCTCCTCCCCGCCCTGCATACACACACGTTTTACGCACACGCACATGCACGCACACAGTGACACACACACACACACACACACACAGTCAGACACTTACCCAGCTGGCCCTGCCCATCAGCCTCTGCGCTCACTTGTGTGCATCAGGAGCGTGACAGTTCCGTGTAATAAGACCGCTCTGTGCGGTCACAGAGCAGTCTTTCTAAATTGATTATTTTTCCAGTCGAAAAGAAAAATGGTCATTTTTAGGTCAAAAATAGGTAAGACCGAATAATGTTGCAAACCCTCAAAGGTGCACTACAATCGAAGATATGCTGTGTGCCCTGCTTTTTATAATCATGGTTTTTCAATATCTTTCTATAACTACTTTCGTTTACTTTATACTATCTTTTGCTAACAGGCTATCCTTATGATATGATATGATATGGCATTTGTAACACGCCTATACACAAGTGTTTCAAGGCGCGACGATGCAGGGGGGGAACAGGGGGAGACAGACAACGATCATACTAGTCCAGGTGTCATTCAGATCGCGCAAGTGCAAGGGTAGAGGGGAAAGGGAAAAGTGCAAGGGGAAGGGGAGAGGGGAAAGTGCAGTACATGGTTAGTAGAATACAAGATAAATAATAGGGCCAGCTGGTGGCAAGTGCAATGTAAGTGCCAGGAGGAGGGGCTGTAGGATACAGAGACAGTCCCGTAGTGCAGGTAGGCAGTGCAGGGAAGAGTGGCTCGACCAAGGACCAAGATCGGTGAGTGTCCCAGTTGCAGATTCAGTGCAGGTTCGGTGGTTCGGTGATTTTAGCAGGGGAGAGAGGGAGAGAAAGCGGAGGCAAAGAGGAAGGTTTTGAGGTGCTTCCGAAACCGGAGATGGTTCTCAAGTTTCAGGGAGGCAGGAAGGCTGTTCCAGAGGGAGGCCCCTGCTGCAGAGAGGGATCTACCCCCAACTCGTTGCTTGGAGAAGCGGCTGACCCTGAGGGAGTTGGAGGTGGATGAGTGAAGAGCTCGAGAAGGAAGATATTTAGGAAGAGAGAGTTGAAGGTATTTTGGCCCAAGGCCCCAGAAGTCCTTGTGGACAATGCAGAGGGTTTTGAAGTTAATCCTTGCAGCCACTGGGAGACAGTGTAGTGATTTCAGTCCTGGAGAGATACGGTCCCTGGGCTTGAGGCCAAGAACAAGTCTTGCAGTCCTTTTCTGGATGAGTTGCAAAGGGCGGAGATTAGAGGCAGGAAGATTTAAATAGAGGCTGTTACAGTAGTCCAGCTTCGAGAGAACCAGGGCTCTAGAGACAGTGAGCTTCTGGGGGAAGGAGATGAAAGGAAGGATACCTCTGAGGAGGGGTAGCAGGTAGTGTGACTTCTTAGAGACTTCAGATATGTGAGGAGAGAAAGAGAGTGTGGCTTCGAAGATGACCCCGAGGTTTTTTGCCTTGCAGGTAGGAGCAGGGAGAGGGCCAAGGGAGGCCGGCCAGAGAGCTGCAGGGAAGGAGGGAGTGGTTGTGCCGATGAGTAGAATCTCAGTCTTACTGGCATTAAAGCAGAGGTTGTTGGTGGCACACCATTCATGGATAGTAGAAAGACAGAGATGAGGGAAGGGGAAGGGGAGGCCGAGGGTAGCCTGAAAATGAGCTGGGTATCATCCGCGTAGCACTGAAAGTTGGGACAGAGAGCGGTGATGTTGTGAGCAAGAAGTGCCAGATACTGGTTGAATAGCCAGGGGGAGAGGTTAGATCCCTGGGGGACACCACAGGTAGAGAAAAAGATGTCAGAGAGGAATCTCTTCCAAATATATATGGTTGAAAAACCAAAGAGGCAGTCCACCGTCATCATCATCTTCCTCTCCTGCTTGTCCAGATGCAGGGATATAGCCAGGATTTATCTATGGACCAGACCCTCTGGCTCCCTTTCTCAACAAAGTATTTTTGTCTGTGCGTTAATTCCAATGTTTGCCACTATGATATTTTGCCACCTGGACAATCTGCCATTTTAGATATTTTGTCATTGTGAGAGTCTTCCCCTTTCAAAGTCTGGCGTTGTGATATTTTGCCATTTAGATATTTTACCACCAAGATAGTCTGCCATTTTGGATATTTTGCCATTGTGAGAGTCTGCCCCTTTCATAGTCTGGCATTGTGATATTTTATAACTTGATATTTTACCAGCAAGATAGCCTGCCATTTTGGTAGTATGCCAATTAGATATTTTGTCATTGTGAGAGTCCGCCTCTTTGATAATCTGCCACCTTGATAGCCTGCCACTTTACGTTTTTCGATTGTTATAATCTACAGTTGTGATATTTTGCCACAGTGATATTTTGTCACCTGGATAGCCTGGCATTCTGATAGTCTGCCACTTAGATATTTTGCCATTGTAAGAGTCTACCACTTTGATAGTCTGGCCCCTTGATAGCCTGCCACTTTGATAGTCTACCAGTGTCATTTTTTGCCATAATCCTCTTTTTCCACTGTTATGTTGCCACCTGGATAACCTGCACCTCACATAGTCTGCCATTCTGATAGTCTGCCACCTAGATATTTTACCAACGTGAGAGTCTGTCACTTTGATAGCCTGCCACTTTTAGAGCCTGCCCTGGTGATATTTTTGCCACTGTGATACTTTTCCGCTGTGATATTCTACACGCATGGATAGCCTGCCACTCTTATAGACTGCCACTTAGATATTTTGCCATTGTTATATTCTGCCACTTTGATCGTCCACCATTGTAATATTTTGCCATTGTGATAATTTGCCACCTGGATAGACAATAGTCTCATTTTATAGCGGGCTCTAGCCTATTATTTGTGAACCTCTCCTCTGGGAGCTTCAACTCACTCAATGAATGTGAGCCTCTTACCTCATTTTATACACATTTCACACCTTGCACTAAACAAGTATTTATTGCTCGTGGGTCTCTGACGTGAAACTACCATCTCACTCTTTTGGTGTGACTCTTGCACCTTGGTAACATTTAATACTCACTAATTTAGTATGCCCCTCATCTCGTGGAGCACAATCTCACTCCTTTGATGGAAATCACACACCTCAGGAAAAATGATCCCTCATTGTGTTTGTCTTGCATTTCATAGAGTCTGCCACGTTCATTCAGCGTGAAACTTACACCATGTCTCATTCGGCATGACTCCTCGTCTTGACAATAGTCTCATTCATTTGGTTTGAGTCTCACATCTTCAAACAGTGTCATTTGTTGGGTTGAAACCTCACAACCACACGCCTTGAGGTGTGGTATCACTCAATGGATGGTAATCACACACCTGTGTGCAGTTTCACTCTTGGTCAACCTCAAAGGGAAGAAGCATATTTCAGTTAAGTCATTTGTATTTGTCCATGGGCTCTGAAAACTCCCATAAATGGACTGATCGTTCAATCCATTTCTTATTTATTATACTTTTCTGTGATGGCACAAACCTATTTTTGAGAGAGTTCAGTTTTTCAGTCAGAAGTGGTGCATGAGGAACAACCCACTTTCTCTTGTTTCAGACTCATTTTGCATTATTGCAACCCACTCCACAATGTGTGGGTGGATTCCAACAGCAAGCTGGTTCTGTCATCCCAATGACTGACCGCTTCTACACCTTCCGTCTGAGTGCAACTTCCATTCTGCAGTCTCTAGCATGCAGTCTCTAGAATACTGGCAGGCAGCTCAAGACATGTATGTTACATATTCAATATAGCATTATCAACCCATTTGACTGGACAATTGTCAAGAATCCATGTTGATGATGAAAAAGCACTCAACAAACTTTCAGCAGAATATAATGGCTAAAAGTTCTGGAAGGAGTTCCTTCACCATTTCATTCACGTCAACGCCTACCTGCTTGAGACGTGAAAGTACTCTGGCATTGAATATTTATCAGCTCTGCTGAGAACTACACACACAGTCCCATTAACAGTAAAGAAATGCCCTCCTGTACCATTAGAAGTGAATAATACTAGCTGAGATGGACCAGTGCTGCCACATAAAAGCTAGAGCAGCCTTCCTAAGAAGTGGCAGCACTGTCCCATTAAAAATGTGACAGCATCTTTCAGGAATGTAGTGCTTGCTCATCAAATATACTATGGAATTGTGCCCATTTGGCAGTAAAGAAATGCCCTCCTGTACCATTAGAAGTGAATAATACTAGCTGAGATGGACCAGTGCTACCACATAAAAGCTAGAGCAGCCTTCCTAAGAAGTGGCAGCACTGTCCCATTAAAAATGTGATAGCATCTTTCAGGAATGTAGTGCTTGCTCATCAAATATACTATGGAATTGTGCCCATTTGGCTATTGTTTATTTTCTTCTCTGGTATAAGATCTCACCCCTTCCAGAATATTTTAGTTAATATGATGATAATGAAAATGATAGCCTTGCTAAGTAGTCCTCATATATGATAACATGCACTGCAGCTCTGCTGAGATACCTTGGTGCCTAGTCAATAAGAGTACATCTGCACAATACATGTCTCAATACATCCTTTACTGTGAAGTTTAATTCTGCACCCTTACACACTATAGCAGCTCTGTTGAGAAATGGCAGTACCATCCCATCAAGTATAACCCAGGAGACACTGGCAGACAGTGTTGGCATGTATGCTGAAAACCATGTAGGTGAATGCCTAACAATCCAGTATACCCACGGGCTTCCAAACAGAGCTGCTACCATGCTTTAAGTATGATGAGTTACCTTGTGAGCATCCTTATATATTACTGAATGTAGTTGCTCCCGATTGTATTATAAATAGCTTTATTCACTTACCTGATGCTAGTTCATTGAAGCTAGTCTTAATGCAGCTCCCTTGTTTATTTACAGGGCAGCCTAAAGGTCTCCAGGGAACAATTACGAGGTGAGACTGTTCCATTGTCACATTTGAATATTGGTTACAGTAACCTGGGTGGGCTACACATGAGTAGCCATTTTTCCTTGCTTATCAATTTTGAAGACAGTTCTGAAGAAGGTGCCTTAAACAACATAGACCAACGAAACCGGTCGACTTAAACATGGAGACAGCACTAAAATCTGTTGTCGCATAGCCCGCTTGCTCTAAGGGTAGAGTAAGAAACTTTAGTATTTACTTCCCTACCAAAGTCTTCATAAAGTACCATATTTTAGTCTTGTAATCTGAGACAATATCGCTTTAATCAGGGTCCACTTACCTCCTGTAATGGCCAATAAAGTAATCATTTTGCCCTAATACTATTTGGTATTTGAATAGCACCCTATATCTTTAAATTGCTCAGAAGCAAGGGTCTGTTGGAGCATTGCCATCAGTTATGTTCACATTCTGTACAGATAGATACACAACAAGGTCTGGGCCAATAATGCATGAAAAAGTAAATCATCCTAAGAATTGAGTACAGTACTTTGAGTGCTGCCTAGCGACAGCACCCCCCAGCGGTTGGGACAGTTAGACCTTTCGCTGTCCCTCTTTACAAACTACCACTCTGCTGTCTTTTTGCTGACAGGCCCAGACCCTAGTTTGGTGTTATCTGTAGATCACACAAGCAGGCCTTCATAGCACTCTACAGTATAACAGGTGGCCCTTATCCTTGCTCTTTCACTTTCCTCTGTGACATGTAGCCTCACCTACGAACATTACATATGTTTGTGGGTGCTCTGACGCTAGGGTTGCCTGCCCAACCCTCTCTTTCTTTGTGTTACCAGTTAAAGCTTGGGCATAACCCTTCCATTTGATACTAAGCAACAAAAAAAAACGGTGTACTTATCGGTGAATTCATAACAACAGGAATGTAGAAACCTCAAACATGCACAACAACAACCAAATGCCCATTAGGGCACAAGAATGACAGCACTGCTCATTTCCAACACAGGCAACATGAACATTGCAAATTCTATCACAGGCCATGAATGCAACAACTGGTGGTTGTGAACTTTGGGCACAGGGTATGTCGAAGTGATACTGCATATATATTCCCATAGTATATCACACATCATTTAATGGAAAACCATGCTGTACAATAATGCTCCATAACTGCATCAAGAGAGTGTATATTAACATGCCATATAAAGTGCCACAGTGATAATTGGCTTAGGCTGAATGGGGACAAGTCGCAGGTCTTGGTGGTGGTTCCCCCTTCTGTGGCTTGTCCCTGGACTTCTGTGGCTTTTTGCTAGTCTGGCCACTTTAAACTTAATATTCTGTGCAAAGTCGTACCATTCATCCCTCCTCACCTTCATGCTCTTGTGGTTGCCTCACTTGTTCTGAGTTATAATCTACGGAGCAGACTACTGTAACTCGCTCTGCTTTGCTCAGCCACGCTATTTGTTGCAACAGCTCCAGGTCTTACAAAATTCTGCGGCATCAGTGGTGTTTCATGCCCCGTTCTTTTATGAAATCTCACCTGTTCTTTGCCAGCTTCACTGGCTCCCCATTGAGAAACAAGTGCAGCTTAAATCTGTGTGCATAGTACACAAGGCATTTTATGGTCTGGGGGAGGCGTATCTGCAACAAAAATTCGGGTCGTATGCCCCGGGCTGTGTGCTCTGCTCCCAGGATAATGCTATCATCATGGATCCTAGGGTTCAGCTCTCGCGTGTTGGTGGCCATGCCTTTTTCTGTAGCGGCCCCCAAGCTCTGGATCTCTCTGCCTCATGAGCTGCGGGTTATGGAGAATCATTTCGGGTTTCGTCGATCTGTAAAAACCCTCCTCTTCTAGGTGACGTTGGTTGATGGGATGTGTTCTGCTGGTGTTATAGCGCCAAGGTGCCTACGGTAGAACGTGCACTCAATAACTACAATAATCAATCAATCAATTAATCAATCAGGGAGAATAGCTCTGTGATGGTCTCCCTGTTCAGCCAATACAGAGTTATCAGCTGGGTATGCATGAAGTCTCCCCCTCCTCTCTACTCCATGTGTTCTGTGGTGCTGGTCCTGACTCTGCACCTCCATGTAAATAAGGATATCCCAGTTTGCAACTACTAGTGGTGTTGGAAAGTGTGCTTAGGGAAAGTGTGGGCCTTATGTATCCTTTCTGAGTGAATTGGGTGCACCTGTGGTTTAATTTTCATCAACTTTGTGCATTTAGGTGGAGGTAACTGCACTGTGTTTATGTGGAATTACTGCCCATTTTCTGAGGTATTTCAGTGGTCTTCCAACTTATAACATGGTGGAAATACCGTTTTGATTTGTGGTGGTAATTTCGCCGGAAGAACTAATGATGGGGCTAATTCTGCCATATGTCGGCGGTAATTCCACAAATTAGCTCCCATTTCCTGGTACCCCTTATTCAGAAAAAGTGTTAAAAGGGGTGCTAATTTCATTACTGCCACTTTTATTGCATACTGCATACAACCCAACTCATAATGAGGCCCTATGCCTATAAAACATCATTGTGGTCGCCCCAACACATACAAGCTTTTTTCTCTCTGTTAAAAAAAGTCTGATCTATTGATTTTACCAATACTTGATTATCTCTGCCACAATGTGGATGTCCATTAATCTTGCACTCTCTTGCCTTCACCTGTCAGCCCCTGTCATCCCTTCCTTTCTTAGCGAGGCGTACACTCTGCCTTGTCTCTCATTGCCCGGTCCCATCTTTTGCTTTTTCTCTCCATTTTATGCAACCCTAACTATATTTTTCAGGAGCACCATACCACGGCTTTTCAATCACATTCTTTACTTTCCCACAGCCACAATAAGGGGAATATGCTCAAAACTATTTTGGCGAATCACTCTGCCAAACAAGTTGTGCCCCCTTAACAAAGGGCATCTGCATGTGTGTATCATAGATGCACACTTTCAAATGCATTGTTTGACACCCTTTGCATAACTGCAATGTACAGAAAACAAACACATTTCCCTTAGCCTGACTTAAACATGCACAGGGGGATGTGCAATGGATGACAGGGTACATTCTGAATCTATCATGCATTATTGCAAGTGGAATAGCAGTAGTTGAACTGCTGCTGTTCGGCTGGCATTTATATATCTCCCAAACAGGGATATAAATGTTTTTTTTTATTTATTTTGAATCCATTTCTCGATGATGGGCCCATCACTGTGAAGTGCCCTCCCAGGATGCCTCTCATGCATGCATTGACATGGACCAGAATTCATCAATCTAAGATAACCCCATACCACCCATGAAGGGAATTGAGATACAATAGTGACTCATTCAAAGAATCGAGACAGTAGGAGAAGAACAAGTACAGAGGTACTGCCTTTTCTAACTGTGGAACTCAATCCCAAAAGACAGATGGAAAATAGACCACCATCTGACATTTTGGAAACTTTCAAAAACCTGGCTATTCAAAACACTGGGATAGAGAACCTATCCTCAACCCTAAAACCAGATACAGGGCCTCATTACACGGAATGCGGTAAGGGTTTACCGGTACCGGTAAGGGCACCGGTACCGATAAACCCTTACCGCCTTACTATGAGGTCCCTTTGCGGGACCCAACCTCAACGGCTGGTTTTACCAGCCGTTAAGGAACGGGCCCGCAAAGGGACCTTAGTGCTAATTACGGTACCGCAATTTGCGGTACCGTAATTAGCTCCTTCCCCATTCCCATTGAGCCCTATGGGGGCAAAAATGGGAATGGGGAAGTGCCTTGGTGAATGGGGAATTACCACCCCTGCTCACCTTGGAGTAGGGCGGTAATTCCGCCATCCACCAAGGCGGACACGGTAAAATACCAGCAGCAACCATGGCGCTAATAGCACCATGGTTACCGCATACCGTGTAATGAGGCCCACAGACTCCAACAGACTACCACACTGTTCCCACCAATGAACAATCAAACCGCCTTTCACTGAATGACACATTTTAGTTTTAGTTTAGTTTAATAAATGTAGTGCGCACCGGACCTGGGGGTATCAGGGCACAAAAAGGCAAAAAGAATATTCTCTGCTTGGTTAAATTGCTGTACATTAATATACAGTAAAGAAAATACAGTAAGTAAAATAGGCGGGCTTAATATACAGTAAGTAATATACATACACGTAAGGAGGGACATAAAAACAGTTGATAGTATAATACGTACAAAAGTAAAAGTGATATGTACAGGTTGCGAGATAGAATGTTAATAGAGTCAGGGCTAGGTGGTGTGCTGTAAATTAGCTGGGCGAGGTAGGGTGGATTAGGAGAGTTAGAAATCATTTTCCTTGATCCACTGGATGTATTTGCGCCTGAAGAGTGGGTAGGGTTTTACAAACACCTTTGTAAAAACAACATAAAACTCAAATAATGACCACAATCAAACAGTGCTAAGACCCTCCTCTTTCTATGTTTTACTCCTCACTCACCCCACCACATCAAAGAATGCAGGATTCAAGGGCGGAGAAAAGATACAACCCGAAACTAATTTACAAATAGATGGTCAAATTTACCAAAAAACTCAGGCAGCGGGAACTGTAAGTCCCCATTCCCGTGGAGTCCAATAGGACTCCACGGGAATGGAAACACGGAAGCACTGGCACTGTTGCTAATGGTGCCAGTGCTTCCATGGAAACCATGCCTGCAGGGGCCGGTGCTCAGACCTGCCGAGAGCACCACCCCCTGCAGGCATTCTCGTAGTCTGGCAGTCTGGAAAGGGTGCTGGTACATTGCTACCAGCACCCTTATTTCCGGACCGCCGGACTTATAATGAGGCACTATATCTGTTCAAAAATGGGCTAATGGGTGCACACCAACGATTACATTACAGGAGACTTTATTTTTCAGGATCCAGCAGTGCTGGTTTCAAGTGTTTTAAGGTTTAGGGGTGGAATTGAGGCCTTGGCACAAGGTCTTACCATACACAAGAGAAAAGGAAAAAGCATCCAAAGTTGCAATCCTCCCATCCCCTGCACACTATATAGATCCACCCATGTGGCGGTTAGTCATCTGTTTAGAACAATCAAAAGTACAAGCAGTCTAAATTTCTACTTTATGAATTAAGACACATTTTACTATCATCCCATAATAGAGTGAATTGCTGTTATGGCAACCTGTAACCTGAGTAACCAAGCATGTCTCACTGCTTTAATGGTTGTATGGCTTTTATACAGATTTCATGTTACTTATTGGTATTGAAATGAGGAACAATCATAGGAGATAGGAGTAATAGAGGGGATATTGTACTGTTTGAGAGACATGCTATTGTTTGTGTTATGTTATTCAAATTTGTACCACTCACTTCTGCCATTTTCATGGACTCCAGGCACTCTCAAGAATCCTAAATAGAAGAGGGGGAGGGAGTGGCTATTCGGTTAGAGGAAAATGACAAGGGGCCTCATTATGACCCTGGCGGTACGGGGTTAACTGCGCCGTAAAAGGTGCCGGCGCCGTCAACCCCGTATCGCCGCATTACGAGTTCCCCTGACGGCACACGTTAAGCACACCTGGGAAAACCAGGCGTGCTTACCGAGTCCCGCGAGGGGAAGAGGGAGCAAACAACGGGCCAACTCGTAATAGCCCGTTGTTTACTCCCCATTCCCATTCCCATTCAGCCCTATGGGGGCTGAATGGGAATGGGGAAGTACCGTGTCCGGGTCCTTGGAGGGAGGAAACTCGGAATGGCCCGGTAATTCCTCATTCTGAGGACCCGGACGCGATTTCAGCGGCAGCCATGCCGCCAATAGTGGCATGGCTACCGCCGAACTCGTAATGAGGCCCAAGGAATTATGCTCAACAGTTGGTGTCAGTAGAGCCAAGATAAACTGTGTCTAGGTGGTTTGTGGTGTTTCCCCAGTGGTCTATGTTTCCAGATGGGAGGCCAGTGGGGGTGAGGGTTGTGCATCTTGTTTGGACTTTAATAGTTGGTTGAACAGTTGGATCCGCCCATTTGGCCGTTAGTCATCGGTTTAAAAGTACATTTTCATTGATACATTTTTTCCATGTGTCAGTTTAATGAGGAGTATATACAAGCAGATTCTAAAACAAAAGCATTTTATCATGAAGAACTGACACAGCTTCCAGAGGAAATCAACAACAAACTCAGTGGCAACAAAATAGACATTGAACAAAGGAAATGTAGCAAATTTAAACGCCGCACATTTGATTACTTACCTGATATTGTATACAGTTGGCAGGAATTCTATTATCACCGTAACCTGAACGGAAATGGACCTCAACATCCAAACTCACCAAATTCTGGAAGTGACAGCAGCAGTAGCAGTATAGGTAAACCTATCAGACCAGACCAATAAGCAAGGGGAATCATCGGGAATCCCGACTGGACGACTGGGTGAACCACTAGTAGAAGCGACACCAGACATCACAGGTGTTTTACTAGGCCTAAAGGCCTAAGAGACAAACAAAAAGAAAAACAAGGTGGGGGAAAAACACCTCAAAAAGGAAAGAACAAATAAGTGAAAACCTTGTTATCAACATCTCGAGCAAATTTCTTTCTAGTGGACAACTGAATATATTGAATTGTGGACTGTAATTTGTCCCCACTTGCAACCCTTCATTATTTGAGGAAAAGGTCTGTCTACACAGGTTGCTGAGGAAACTTAGATTGAACATGTTTTTTGAGAGTGAGCCAGGAAGGGAATGCCTCAGCCCGAGGATGAGAGTCTGGAGCTTCGCCCCAAGAGTTCCTTTGATCCCCAGATCCAACACTCGATTTTGTACCTATTCGAACAAAGTGTACTAAATGACCTCAAATGGATCAACTATCAGAGAACCTCTCCATTGAATTTAAAGAATAGCCAACTAGAACACGTGTAGACATTGGCGAAGGGAGAAGAACTCACGATCAAACCAGCCGACAAAGGTAGAGCCATTGTTGTAATGGATAGAGCATACTACACAAACAAATGCCTGGAACTACTGAATGATGACACCACCTACACCAAGCTTGATGGTGATCCGCTCTATAGAATAAAAACTCTAATAGAGAAAACTGTTGACAACGCATACAAGAATGAATGGATCAGTGAAGACTAGCCAATTTCTAATTAACAAACACCCCATAATACCAGCATTCTATGGTTTATCAAAGATACATAAGGACAGTCCAAATCCACTGCTAAAACCAATAGTCGCAGGGACCGACAGTGTGTTCGACCCACTTGCTATTTACTTGCTATAATACAGACAATTGCTACGTATTTAAAAGTTACTGCAGACTTTCTAAATTGTTTGGAAGATATATCAGCTTTGAGCCCTGAATGCAATCTGTTTAGTATGGGCGTTTGAAGTTTGTACACATCGATTCCCCATGACGAGGGCATAAGCTCAGTACTATGGCTGCTTTCAAATTCATCTCACATAAGGGGCAACCAGGAGTTTGTTGTAGAACTGCTAGAGCTGATTCTTTAAAACAGCTACTTTCGTTTCCAAGGAAAGTATTTAGTCCAGGCTTCAGGAACTTCTATGGGGTCAGCAATGGCCCCATTGTACGTTAACAACTACATGTATAAGTTTGAACAAAACTATGCACTGGACCACCCTCTTTGGTCATCCAAAATCCTTATATGGAAGCGATTTATTGATGATATTTTAGGGATCTGTTGTGGATCAAGAGAAGAACTTGATCTGTTCTTCACTTATCTCAACTCAGTACATCAGAAAATGTAATTCACAATGGAGATTGGAACACCTTCTCTACATTTCCTGGATGTGAACCTTGAAATCAAGGATTGAAGGATAGCGACAACCATCTAACACGAACCCACGGATGCCAATAACCTTCTACACTACACCAGTTTTCACCCTAAACCCATGCTAAAAAGTTTACCCTATCGCCAGGTTGAAAAGGATCATCTTGGACCCAACTGGCTTAGACTCAGAATGTTCCTTATTGGTGGATCGATTTGAGGCAAGGGGATATCCCAGAAACACACTGGAGTCAGCTATGGATAGAACAAACACCATAGGTAGGCAGTAACTTTTAACACCTAAAGATAAAGATAAGGAAACTCCTTTACTCTACATCTCCACATTTTCACGACAAAGTTTCCAGATCAGCAAGACAATTAGGAAACACTGGGCATTCTCCATAATGAGTCCACCTTATTGAGATTGTGTCCAAGAGTACCAATGATGGCCTTCAGAAGAGTTTGAAACTTGAAAGATGGACTGGTAAGAATGGAAAGACCAGCGAAAGATAAACAACTCGTGTTGAAAACCAGGAAAAAAGGTAAATTTCCCTGCATAAACTGCACACATTGTAATAATGTGATGAAGGGAGACACAATATCCCACCCACTAACAGGCAAAAAAAAATCAAGATAAGAGACTTTGTTACTTGCCTCTGTGTGGGCGTCATCTACTCCGTCAAATGTCCATGTTGTAAGCTCTATATATGCCAAACAACAAGACCTGTTAAAGAAAGCTGGTCTGAGCATAAATCTACCATCAGATGTAAGAATTCAATATCACCTGTGGCATGACATTTTGTGGAATATCAACACACCAATGCCCAGATAAAATTTCAAGTGATAGAAGTGGTCAAGTGACCCCAAAGGGGAGGTGGCTACCAATCCCTTCTTTCCCGAAGAGAGACATTTTGGATTGACCTTCTAGACACTTTGCATCCGAGGGGACTCAATGAAGAATTCTCTTTGAATTGTTTTATATAGGTACACATCAGATTATGTGGCTACTCACTAGTTGTCATTGAGGCAATTGTTGACTGTCCATAGAGCGCATATACCAGTCTATAAAGTATATTGAGGCTCTCGCCCTTGTCATTGTACAATTATTGTGAAACTGTATTGGTGGTTAAGGTGCTCTAGAAACCATTTTCAACCACATGAATATCCTCAAAACTGATATGACATTGCCTTTAAATATTGGCCGTGTCCTCAATGGTACTACTACTTCTTGTTGACTGTCGCCCATTAAGTTGATCTAACTGTAAAACACTTTTCTGTGTAACATAAAGAATATGTATCATATCAGTCTGCTCTTCCACATTTCGGATGCAAAATGACTATGAGTGTATAGATTTTGTCTACCCTGTATTTTAATACATCAAAGTGGGTCACAATGTTGTTAAACAGATGCTCTACCTATCGTACTTCAGAAGAAGGAAGTACAACATTGATTATATTTGGAATTATTTCTCTGGCCCTTACTTTAGTCAAAAGATGATATGTCCTTCTATTCTAACATCCATTTACATTTTGCATCACATAAGTCACGATACCTGGGATTTCACCCTCCCTATGTGTAACATCGTGTTATACCCGCTTGTTTCAGTCCATTCCAAGATAGACGTTCACTTTTTACCTATATGCATAGTCCCTTTTCTCTGTTGGTCTTACGGAAGGTTTTTATAACTTACATAAGATGGCGGTGCATCTTTACTCATGCCCTTGTTGCCTTAGCTAGGCATGCTACAGATGCTTAATGAAATAATCATGGATTAAACCCAGCAGGTACACTTTGTTTCAGTGCTCTAATCACCTCAATGTAGCACTTCGATACTCAATTGCTTAACTAGAGAAGACACGGCACCATGTAACGCATGGTTTTGTTTCAATTATTCTGTAGTTTAGCCCTGATGTTCCTAGTGTAATACACCCGGATGACACAGAGTGCCGATTCCCTGGTTACCCACACAGCGTCTAACTTGGAAACTATGGTCTGAACAAGGCTTCATTTGCTAAGGTACGCATTGCGCCTGTAACTTTATCTGCCTATTTTGTTAGATTTTCTCTAGAACTAGCTGGCCCACATTCTGACCATATGCTTTTTTAATCATAGGGTGCATATATTGATGTGTTCGCCATTCCACCAGCTACTAGCCAAAGCCCCTGCCATGCTTTAAACTCGCCTCTTTCTAATGACAGTGTGCATCTAAGAGTTGATGAGGGTGAATGCCTAGTGTCCCTCTATCTCGTTGATAACTGGTAATATCATTTGACTTGACTGTTACACTATTTCTTGATATATCTTTTTTTACTATGTCTACCGTGATTAGGACAATCAGAATTCTCACTACCAGAACTTCTGCATTCTGCGTGTCACATGGCGATCCATGCGTGTTTTCAGATGAATATTTTGCACCCATTGGTGAGTGCTTTTGTGATCAATAATATTAGACAACGTTATTCTATGTCCACAGCCAAAACTTTCATTCAATATTCCTTAGCACCTTTTTTGATACTCACCAATACTAGAGTATTTTCACCGCCACTTTAACCTGCCACTTTATCCCACCACTTTCAAAAGTAAGCTGAGCACTGTCTGTTACTTACAACTCTTACACACAATTGTATGAGTCAATTCCTAGGCACCTAGACTGTTGGACCATGGGGAGCTATATATATATAATACTGATCTCTGACATTATGTACCTGTGTAATTCACAAGGGAAGCTTTTTTCAAGCATGCCCCTCCGCATGCAGACTGTCATGTGAAGTTATTCTCAACATGCTGACATCATATGGACTGTATTTTATTTGCCTGGTCTATATGCTCAAATTCCCATGGATGGGTTATAACAGAAGTCAGTGGTGGTCATTACGACCCTGGTGGTAGGGGGTTAACAGGGACGGTATAGCTGCTGGCCCCATTAACCACCCACCGCCGCAGTAAGGTGGCCTTAGCGGGTCCCGCAAGTAGACCAGGATGCAAACAACAGGCCCATTATTAACGGGGCTGTTGTTTGCATCCTCCCTATTCCCATTGAGCCCTATGGGGGCTCGAATGGGAATGGGGATGTACAGGGTCTGGGTTCCTGGAATGGGGAAATAGTGGGCCCTCCAAGGTTGGAATGGCCCGGTATTTCCCCATTTCAGGAACCCAGACCCAGTACTCGGAATGGGGATAGCCATGCCGCATTTAGCATCATGGCTACCTCCAGGGTCGTAATGACCCCCATTGTGTTTTTTCTTTCTGTATGACATCTATCAACAGTCCTATTAGGCTTTTGAAGAAGAGGAATTGCCTCGAAATGTATCGGCCATTGACATTGACATTGGACTATTGGATGTGCTTTGCTTATTTATATATTTATATATTTATTCATGATTAAATTATTTTGTTTTAAAATCTCTGGCCTCCCATCTGGAAACATAGACCACCGGAGAAACACCACAAACCACCTAGACACAGTTGCTCCTGGCTCTACTGACACACACTGTTGAGCATAATGCCTTGTCTTTTTCCTCTTACCGAATAGCCACTCCCTCCCTCCCGCTCTTCTGTTTAGGATTCTTGAGAGTGCTGTGGGATGTATTAACCCACTAATGCTCTGCCCTACAGCATCACTGTGTGCTGATGGTGCCAGATTTATCAAAATGGCCGCAAAACCCCTATGCTCGCCAAAACCTATGGAAATCGCGCCTTACAACACGAAAAGATGGCTGCCAAACCTACCATGCATGTTGTCAGTGGTGGAACAGAGACTTTACTGCTGAAACATGTCACTGGGCTTCACAACAAGTAAAAATGGAGACTGCATGAAAAGCAGTGTTGTGCTGAAAGGAATCCAGTATCTTGTTTTCAAATCTTTTTCTTGGTTGCTGAAACTGCAGAATGCCGGTCCAAAACACCATCAAACATCCAATATTCTTGCTGGGTGTTACTAGTCACTTCATTCAAGAAATCATTATGAACATGCAATGTCATGAAAAGTGGAATTTGTCATCAAAACATTCCCAGCAAATGTGCCTGCCTGTGAAATCTGTCAAAATCGGGGCGCAGTACCAGCGGCCGTCTGTATGACAGCTGTCAGTAGATTGCATAAGACGGATTTAAACTTGTACCATTGAAATCTAATGTCTGAAAACTAAGTGACCTGTTATTAAGAGTAACCTAGGTTGTAACTATGTAAATACCATGGTTTAGAAGCTGGAATAAGTGTTCTAGCTGCTTGTTTGAAAATTGCAAGTTTGTTTTAAACCAAGAAAAAAATGTAACAAAATGACATTGAATTTAAGCTGCCTCAAAGCCACCCAACCAGTATGATAGTTTTCCCTCACAAAGGCCAGGCATTTCCCTCCTGCTCCACTCCACCAGGAAATCACACTTCTGTGATGATTAGATCAGGGGAGGAGAACTTGGGCTGCAGCAGAAGAGGACAATGGACTTCCTCTGGCTGAAAGTATATGCAGAGATTGAAGAGTCATAAACGGCCTCTCCCAGAAGGAAGGGGGCGGAGATTGCTTCTGAGCAGCCAGAAGGAGAAGGAGGCGGGGACAGACCACCATTTGTTGATTCACAAGGACAAAAAGCACATTTTTAAAAAGATTGATAATTTACTGTGTAAAATTGTGAAAAATATGTACACCCGGACTTGTGAACCTAATTTTCGGCTGCACATTTTAAGAGGCGCCAGAACTCTGTGCTGTGTTCTGGGAAGTAACAGGGGAAATTATGGTTTTGCAGCAAATGCATTTATGTCAAAAGCATGAAACTTCACACCCTTATGCCCATGTTCAATGCGCATATTTGCACACATTTTTGGATAAACTAGATATTGTGTTCTGGCCAAAAAGGGCAGAATTCTGTCGAAAGCAGACACAAGATCCTACAACGGCGGGGATTAGAAAAGTAGATGCTACACAAAATATATAAACTGCATATATGATTGTTATAAAGATTGCACACATGTAAATATGCACTATACCAAAAGTACATTTTATGTTCAAAGGGACAAGGGGAGGATTCTCTGACTCATAAACCCACATCATCATGGTGACACCCTGTTTTCTTCTCCAATCAAGGGGGAGAAGAGATTCTAACCTATAGCCTACCTAGGGGGCACGCTTAGGATAATCCAGCACACACACCCCTTTACCATATGCATAAATAGCGAAAGCTGAGGACTTAGAAAGACACACAGATTCACCCACTATCCTGATCCTGGCGAAGTACCCTGAAACATAACCATCCATATTCCTTGCTCCAAACTCCAGAAACTTGGCAAGCAGAAAGGCCCATTCCATTAGCTGAACAATTTTCAACTATGCCTTGAATTTCAAAAACCAGAAAGAATCCCACAAGATCTAAGGGGAACAAAAGAAACAGCCGGGCTGTGCTTTTCCTGCTTTCCTGCTAAAAGAATTATTACCAGAATCACAAGACCCAATCCAGTTGTTCCGTGCTGTGCTGTGACCAGAGAGCCATTGCAGACCCAGTCCAGTCGTGCTGTGCCATGCAGACCAGAGCGCCTCGCTATCCAGTCCTGTGTGCCCAGCAGAATTTCTGAGCAGTATCCCTGATCTTGACAGACCAGAATTTCTGACGGTTCTGTTCAAACATATATAGTGAGTATCCATAGAATAGGACTGTGTCACTAGTATATGTAATATCCATAGTCTATCCCTATATCAATTCATCAAATATTGTCTTCAGAAACCTGCATTGTTAGAAATCTTTTTGAATTGCCTGAACCCTCTATCTTATCCCTACTGTCTTCCTTTTTACTAGTATTGTTAAATATCTTTGCACTCATATATTTCATCTGACAAAGGCAAGCTCCTCAGCAGGCAGTCACCCAGATCCAGTGGCACCCTGGTCCAGCGGCTGTGCTTCCATGTGGTATTTGGTTCTTCATAGTCATCCCCTAGTGTAAAGAAATCTGGTTTGTCTTTGGAAAGCACATCCCTGTTCTCCCATTCTTGCGTCTATCTCAGAAAAACTACCTCCACTAAAATGTCCGTAACTTTTTCAATTTTCATGATTGTAGCTCACATCCACAGCTTTCCATAGAACCATAAACCACATCTCAGATCCATATAGTTTTCCCGCAATCATGATTACCACGCACAGAAAAGTTTGCCGCAAATTTTGTTTTAGGACATTTCTACCACGTGTAAAACAGCTTTTCATTGCACCCGACCTCAGTTTTAAGTTTTCACATTGCTTATTAGTGTCAAATCATTGCTAGTATTTGTCTGCAACTATATAAAACAGCTCCCATTAGAATTTAAAAAATGTCAGCAATTTAGCCCATATTTAGTGTTTTACCCAATCCGTTCTCAGATAACTTTGAAAACCAATTTGACAGTTTGCCAATCAATTCTGTTTCTCTCTCGTGTTGCTGGGGGGAAATTGGGATTGTTACCTTGTTTGAATTCTGTATTCCTGAATACCTGCTCTCTCTCCTCCCATCTCTTTACATTGCCTTCTGGGGGGTTGAGGGGTTTGCAGGGGGAAATAGTAACCATACTGCTATTTGATCTGAACACACACAAAGGTATTTCTGTGCTGAATTGTTTTTGCTCATTATTACTCCTTGTGATTAAAGAGGTTACCTAGTGTTGCATCACCCTATTGGTGATTATTGTATAACCATTAAACATAGTGTGATTATATTGTGAACTACATAAATAAATATTTTAACTTTGCAAACCAGCCTGATTCCTGGTTCAGTGTGACCAAGGGTTTCCAGGAGAGGGGCGTGATATGAGTGGTACATCGTTCAGAATAAAATAACTTTTAGACACAAATAAATAAGGATTTCAGTTATACATTACACGCTAGCTGTTGACTTAGGTGAAGTGCCAGATTGAAATCACTTACAGTACTTGGAGTCCATGAAAATGGCAGAAGTGTGTGGTACAAATTCGAATAACATAACACAAACGAGAGCATGTCACTCAAACAGTACAATATCCCTTCTATTATCTCCATCTCCTATGATTGTTCCTCATTTCAAGACCAATAAGTAACATGAAATCTGTAGAAAAGCCATACAACCATTAAAGCAGTGAGACATGCTTGGTTACTCAGGTTACAGGTTGCCATAACAGCAATTCACTTGATTATGGGGTGATAGTAAAATGTGACTTAATTCACGAAGTGGAAATTTAGACTGCAGAGCTACAAATAAGAGGCTGTGTGCTATCAATTGCTTATTTCCATAGAGGTGTGCTGGTAAGAGTTTTATACAAAGCCCATCCGGATGGTCCAAGTAAACATATAATGCAGGCTGGATCAGGGTTACCTTGGGGTATGCAGTGATACAATCGCAGCAAAAATATGCCTGCAAAATAAATCGCTGCAAAAATGCTGTGGTTTGCCCTTTTAAAGGTGTACCCCATTACACCATTTAAGCAGAGCGTGGGTAGCGGGGATGTACCTCGCCCCCCTTAAATGGTATAATGGGTCCAGGGGTTGCGGGGGTGTCCCCTGCATCCTTACATGGATTGCGGTGTCAAAACCACAGCATTTTTGCCGCAATAGTTTGTGTTCACAGCCATGTTTGCCATGATTTTAACACATGGAACCTACCTTGGCTTCGCTTGTGCCACCTTTTTGTAACAGTTGCAAAGCAATAAAGGTAAATCTCTCTGGAGGGGATTGGATTGGGCAAGAACACTAAACTATATTTCTAACACTTTATATTGCTTTGCAGGAAGCAACATCTTTACATACAGCTCAAGGTAAGGTCACCTTTATGAAGTTCCAAATTCACAATTAAATGCAGCTCCGAACTGTCAGGGTTAGGGCTAATCATGGAGCTATTGGGCAGCTATAGGTTTTATCAGTGTTCTGAATGCTCCACAGGTCCCCCATTCACTGAAGGGGTGCTACGGGGGTTGCTGGGCTATTCACCGCTTGACCAAAATTCAGGGCTGCCTCAGAATCCAGTTTTGAAATCAAGCTTTGACTGATTTTATTTTAATGGGTCAGGTTTTCTCACTATCTCATATTTCCTTGTTTCTGAGTGTCAGAATCTTTATAGTTAGGTTTCCTAAAGTCTCCTGGTTGAGAAAATTCAGGGCTGCCTCAGAATCCAGTTTTGAAATCAAGCTTTGACTGATTTTATTTTAATGGGTCAGGTTCTCTCACTATCTCATATTTCCTTGTTTCTGAGTGTCAGAATCTTTATAGTTAGGTTTCCTAAAGTCTCCTGGTTGAGAGAATCTCCCATTCGACATGACATCATTCGAATATGCTTTGGGTTGAAAGCGTAGCCAAAGATCCTGATAGTAAATGAGTGTCTGTGAGCTTTGTCTGTCTCAAACCAGATCTGGCAAGCAGTTGGCTACCAAGAGGGATGGCAGGGATCCTGCAGGTGACAGAGGTCTGCAGGTCCCACAGGTCTGATTCCATTGCAAAGCAGCTGCAGATGGATCCTCACGATGCAGGAGAAGCTGGGAGCCAAAGGAGTTGACATGTTGGATTAAGGTGAAGCTCCATTGGTGGGTATTTGTATAACAAATCAAACAAAGCCACTTATAGTGAATGGGCACGTCTCAGAGTCCAGGTACTTTTGTTTGTTTCACGGTTCGGGTTTTATGAAGCTGCAGGTCTCAAAGTCTGGTTATCTTCCAAAAGATCTTGGTTCTTTTGTGCTCGCCTCTTTACGCGCAGTCCATGCTGGAGCATTCAACCAACACCTATGTTGGCACAGGGTTTGAGGCTTCTTACAAGGCTGTTCTGCGAAGTCAAAGGGATTGAGCACCACTGATCTCATCTTAGTAGAAGAAAGTAGGGTTTCCTCGGGAGCATGGAAGAGCTTTGCCACCAGGAGAGCCTTGCAAAGTTGAAGGTCTCATAAGGACTTCCTTATATCATATTTGATTTGATTTCAGTTTGTATGTAGTGCTCACACACTTCACTGAGGCATCATAATGTTGGTTTGGGTCGGGGTGAGATAAACCAAGAATAAACAATGACCATGGCCTTAGCACATATTGGCACTTCAGGGAATCAGGTAGGACATGTTTGGGGCTTCAGGTAAGTGTGTTCTACATTTATTTACCGTATATTTATATGGTGCCTATACATAATGTGTTTTCAGGCACCATAAGACAAAACGGGGGGTGGGGGAATAAAAACAATAACTGTTCTAATAGGCCTTATGAAATTTGGATCGCGCAAGTGCAGCACAAGAAGGGCAGGGGGGAGGGTAGCGAGGGGGGGCAGGAGGGCCCAGGGTTAGGCAAGTACTTTGGGGAGCCCAGGAGGGCAAGTGCTATGGGGAGAACAGGAGGGCCTGCACAATGGGGAGCCCAGGAGAGAAAGTGTCAGGGGATGACAGGGATCACAGACAAAGCGGGGAAATCGGTTCGACTGGACTCTGGTGGGGTGCCAACCCTCTAAACTGGTCATGGAGGGGGCCCAGAAAGGGCAGTGGTAAGTTGGGCGAGTGCTGAGGAACAGTAGACGAGGGGGGCCTGATGCCCTGTAAGACTCGTAAGGGACCAGGCCACCAATCACCACAGACAGGCAGGGGGTTTAACACGGGATGGCGAGAGGAAAGGAAGAAGAGAAGAGCAGGGTCTTGAGCCTGTCCCGGAACTTAAGGTGATCCGGCTCAAGTTGGAGAGAGGCAGGGAGGCCATTCCAAATGGAGGCTCCTGCCGAAGATAGAGATCTACCCCTCACTTTCTGCTTTGAGAAACAGCGGTTCTGCAGAGATTTAGAGCTAGAGGACCGAAGTGCTGTAGCTGGGATGCATTTAAGGAGAGAGAGTTGGATGTAGCGGGGTATCAGGCCCCAGACAGTCTTGTGGATGATGCAGTGGGTCTTGAATTTGATTCTTGCCGTCACCGGGAGGTGGAGAGATATTAGGGCTGGAGAGATGTGGTCCATGGGCTTGAGGCCAACGATAAGTCTTTCAGTCCTATTCTGGATTAGTTGGAGGGGGCAAAGAGAGGAAAGAGGCAGATTGAGGAAGAGGCCATTGCAATAGTCCAGTCTAGAGAGAACCAGGGCTCTGAAGAGATTGAGTTTCTGAGGGAAGGTGAGGAAAGGGAGAAAGCCTCTGAGGAGGTGGAGCTGAAAGTTGGCATTCTTGGCAAGGGCTGTGATGTGAGCGGAGAAGGAGAGCGAAAAGTCAAAGATGACACCAAGGTTTTCAGCCTCACAATAGGGTAAGGTGAGGGGACCTAAGAGGGCGGCCAGAGAGTGGGAGTGAAAGAGGGAGAAGGCGTCACAATGAGAAGGATCTGTTTTCCTGGCATTAAGGCAGAGTTCATTAGCCGTGCAACATGCCTGAATAGCAGCCAGGCAGTCAGGAATGAGAGAGGAAGAAGGGGAGGAAGAGGAGGGAAGCTTGAAGGAGAGCTGTGTGTCATCAGCATAACACTGGAAATGGGGGGAGAAGGTGGAGATGAAGTGGGCCAAAGGGGAAAGGTAAATGTTGAAAAGCCACAGCGATAGGATAGAGCCCTCAGGGATGCTGCAGATAGAGTAAGAGGTGGAGGCGAGGAAAGGGCCCACTTGCACCTGGAAAGGTCGGTTTGATAGGAAGGAAGGAGGTCAGCCAAGCCAGTGCCTAGTCCGTGATTTCGAGTGTATCACGGAGACATGTCCAAAAGCTTCATCCTAAAGTTCCAAAATTAACTGAAGCAGAGTTTCAATGTTTAATTGGTACTAAGACAGACCCACTCAAAGAACTGTATTCTTTAAATCATTTTGGCCACCACCCAATCAGCCACTGCTGCCACATTCAAACTATGTCCAATTCCTCTTGTGCTAATTATTCATGTGTGGCTTTAACCATTAATCCAGACTCATTCACATATGGGGGTCTTATTTGTATAGCTAAGTGTACGTCCTATAACTCCCACGTCCCTGTGGTTTTGTGATACTATTTTTCAGTTTGCGTAACATTTCCATATTATGTTACATACCATTTCACTATTTCAATACCAAGAAATAAGGTTTTTTCCTTCAATTTTAAATGCATGTAGGTTAGTCACACTTCGCTTTCAGCAACAATTAAAAATGTAAAGAAGACATTCTCACACCTTTCTTAGTGCCTAATTGTTGCCTTGCATGCTGCCTCTCTTACAGATTGCATAATGAGTTGGAGACCATCAAATGTGTGACTGCATGACTGTTTCAATTTCGTCAATTACCAACCGTCATCAAGATCACCCAAAATGCAACAGAAATCGAACTCATTTGTGTCAAATTCGTCACTGATCAATTGTTTATGTTCTTTTCAGCCAAGGACTTGTGGAGTACTGATGACCATAGTGCTCCGGGTGCCCGCGGGATGACAATGGCAGGCCCTCCATAACATTCGCGACGAGGAGCCACAACCCGCAATGCACGGCTCCCTTTGCTGTCCCTCACAGTTGGCTGTTTGCTTTGTTCTCCGACAAAGAGAAGGCGGAGGAGGGACAAAGGAGGAGGAGCGGTAGACTATTGCTGTGGCGTGAAGGAGTGTGGGGAGCCCTGGCATGCTTTGACCCAGCCACGGCCCTCACTCATGAGGGTGCTTGAGTGGCCGGGATCAGAGCGTGGGGGCACCCTGTGGCATCCACAGCCGCGAGCAGGAGAAAAGAAGTGGAGTGCTCCACCCCGACCAATTCAGCAGGGCTGGTGTGGCCGTCTGCACTTGGATGGATGGACCAAGATATGGAGGGGAGTGCCCAACTGAGATGCAGTGCTGTCGCACGGGTTCCGCGCTCAGGTAAGCAGCACTTGCTGCAAAAGAACAATGGAGGGGAGTGCTCGGCCCTGGAGTGCCCGGTGACCCATCACGCGGAGAAGAACGTAAGGGTGGTGAACAGAACCCTGCTGGCGGACTCTCCCTGGCTGCAGCCGTCTGTGAAGAGGGTGCTTGTGCGGCCAGGCGAGAGTCAGCCCACAGTTCTTGTGTGTCCTCGAGGCCCCTGCATTGTCCGCCAAATGCTGCAGCCATCCCCGTCGGGATGGCTGGTAAAGATATGAGGGATGCCCTGCCAGTGATTGCCACCCCCCGAGGTCACAGCCCTCTGAGGCGGGTGCTCGTGCGGCCGCAGTGGGAGCGGTCCATAGTCCCTCTGTGGCATCCACTGGGAAGAACAGAAAAGTGAAAATTAAATGCTCTGGTGCGGAGAGAGGAAAGACACAGAGCGCCTGCCCCAACTGAGGCAGCAGAGCTGGCAGAACCCGCCGCCTTAAATAAGGAGGGGTGTGCCCGCCCCTCCCAAGGAGAAGCCATGCCGGTATGAAGGAGGGAAAAGTGGAGGGCCCGATTGCCCTCCCATAACAAAAGACCAAAGTGGCCGCAGCCGTGACAACAGTGTATTGGAGAGTGCCTGCTGTCCCTCTTACCCCCACCCCTGAGCGTGTTGGGAGCGGTAGAGGTGTCCCGCGCCCGGCAGTGAGGTGAAGGACAGAGGATGCCCGCCTCCAGCAATGGTTCGGGCAGCACTCTGCTGTACCGGCAGCCCCAGCTGCTGCAAGACCAGGCCGCTGGCGGTGAATAAAGGACAGAGGCTGCCCGCCTCCATCAATGATCCAGGCAGCACTCTGATGCACCGGCAACATCAGCTGCTGCAAGATCGGGCCGCCGATGATGAAACCCATAGCTCCAGGTCGGAGCAAGGAAAGGGAGAGTCCAGGGGCCCCACCGGCGTTGAATGATGAAGGGCTCCAGGTCAGAGCACAGAAAAAAAAAAGAACAATAGATGGGCATGTCTCGGCGATCCCAGGCCCATCAGTGGTGAGTTGGCTGAGGGAGAAGGAAGACACAACCAGGAAGGGGAGGATGGAACACAGCTGTCAGTGTTTCATGTGCACAATAACAATATTGCAGCAGGTGCGTGTGGCACACTTCCACCAGAGATGACTCCAAAATGAGAGGGACTGTTCAGTGTGCCCCGTGATCAGAGCTGTTAAAGGAAAGCACGTACTTAGTGTGGAACAATGTACAAAAAGATGCTTTGCCTTGGAGGTGGAGGTGATGAGAGCATGCTGCAGTGGTTTGCCCTCCCCTAACTGCAGGTACCAGTCTCCCCTACACTGTCCTTCAACGGTACATCATAGCGGGTATACTACTACTGCATGAAGTGTCACAGATAACATTCCCTGCGCACATCCGAACAGAAGCACTAGCAGAGGCCTCATAGGAGATGCTCTATGTGGAACCTGGAGTTTCCAGGGCTGCTGCCCACCGTCTCAGCCCCCTCCACAACATTTAGACCTGTGCACGGCTGGCACTGCAAGAATTAATAAGGGACAGAGCCAGTGGGGAAACAACATGCCTCAGGCCCATATCCTGGCTCAGATCTGTCATGAGAGAGCAGTGGAGCATGGAAGAGCATGGACACGAAGTAACAGCACTCACTGACTACTGTTATCCAGGGGAAAAAGGACACATCATCGGGTCATTGTGGCTCCGTCCCACTAAGTATAATAAGTGCAGCCAGTTAACTTGCCACTCAGAGGAAGCGTTCAGTGTCTTTAGCATGGGAGTGAGTAAAGGCTGGAAGCTTTAACATACAAGAAAAGGGGGAGAGAAGAAGGTGCTGGCAAGAGTGTGCAGGCAAGAGTGTGCAAGGTGTGAGGGCACTGCCAGAGCAATCCAGCTCTTTATGCCTGGAGCGGGCAAGAGGAAAGAGGTGAGCCATGCGGGGCACGTGACAGCTGATCAACAAGTATACATTCTGAAGAGGAAACCCCAGTGTCAGTCCACATTGTGCACCAAGGAGGAAGATCCTATCTCGGCACACCTGGCAATAACGGCTAATGCTCCTGTCCTAGCACAGCCAGCAGTGACAGCTGAGTTCTTCTGACCCGAGCCAGCCTGGACACTCTGATAACGTTAACAGGTTCGCAATCTCAGTTGCACACTAATGTACTGCATAAACAACGTGGGCTAAAAACAAAAGGAAAATAATAAATTCCAGGCGAGTCATGCACTTTAAGGTGAAAGGGCCCGCGAGCAGTCAGAATATGTGGGCAGAGAGAGTATTTACAGAAGAAGTGGGACTGAGACTGCAACAACAAAGTAATGGCCTTTTCATTGTGCAATTGGTGTGCACCCTGCCAGGCACACCATCCAGGGACCAGGCCGGTGTGGCCCTGGGTGCAATTTTCGGCCACCCTGAGCTGGGATAACGCCTGACCTATCTTCTAGCCTGGAGGCAGGAGAAGACTGGCCAGGAATGAGGTGGCCCATTAGCAACAGGGACTCCTGCCTCAAGAAGTAGTGGCCTCAGGTGCGGCTTTCCCAGCCTGTGGACTGCAACATTAACAGACCTGGACTAGTGGAAATGGCTATCCGGAACGGACTCTGGTGGAAGGAGAATTGGTCTCTTGTAGTCCTGCAATTGCTTAAAAAGGACTCTGAAATTAAATGTTGTGAAACGGTGAGCCCGCAGTTGGTGGGTGTGTGCTATAGGGTGCCAGCAGTTAACAATGGCGTCAGTCAGTGGTTGCAGCTTCCACACCCCAGGTTAATAAAGAGTTTTTGAAACATGTGGTCGAACTGCCAACGTTACATCAGCAGTTCACCAAACCTCAACTGTCTTCCACGGGTCAATTGTAGAATGTTTATGGCTGTTTTATGCCTATGGCCATGTGAGCCCATGGGTGTAGCCATGGCATATCCTATATGTTGTGTGATTTCATGATTCTAAAGTCGAAGAGAGACTATTAAAGCTGCTAATTGGAATCACCTGCATACCAGCACAGCCTCCCTGATGAATGTTTGTGACAGGAAAGCGCTAGGAGAACAAAAACAGAGCAACTGAACAGCAGATGGGATCCAACCCTGTGGATACTTTTTCAATGTTTTGGGATTCAACCCTGTTAATACTTATTAAATTGTTTTTGGGATCTAACACAGTTATTTTCTGTACCAGGTCTAATTTGACTGGGAACTGGAGTGTGCACCTCGCCACCCCCCTTTTATTCTACCAATAATGTTGGTCTCACTTTGCATGGCTGTGTTAGTCAGAGAGCGGAAGGCAGATGCAGAAACCTTTGGTGTTGATGGATGCTGTTTGCAAGTACCCGTTGACTGTGTGTCGATATGAAAATCTCTATGGTGTTTGTGGTTGGTACTGACTGGGCAGGTTAGCCATATGGGCATCCCCTGGATTGTAGAGCACAACAATAACAGCATTGTGATTGATAGATAATGGATAGGGTCTGACTCTGTTAAGTACACTAGACCTAGGAGGTCATCTGTAAGAGTGTGGGAGATGTGAGGATTCACGATTTTAGTAGTGACAAGTTAGTTAAGGGATGGGGGGTGGAGAATGGGGGCATGGGTGTTGTCACTTCCTTGTTCTTGGAAGATTTCACTGAGATTAAGTGGCCCAGTGGCACGCAGGAGAGGTTCCATGAGTTAGCTTGTATTCCTTCCCCCAGATGGTAGTGCCAAGAGTTTAAAAAAATGCTTGTTGTAAATGATTACAAAGGTCTCTAGTGCATAGTTTTTAATGGCTATATGGCTAGAAGGGTTGTGCAATAGAGCATATATGCTGCACAATGATGGTATGCAAGGCTGCCCAGAGTAATGCTAGCAGTTATGATTAATTGAAAGCTTTCCATGAATACATTTTGGGTTTTAGTTTGCTGCCTAAGTGAGAAAGGGTATACAGAGATGTGGGCCCCTTGCTTGCTGCGCTGACGGAATTCAGCCGTATCAAACTGATGAAGTCCAACAAGGTCAAAAGATGTCTGAGGTTGCTTCCTTTCCTATCCAGAATGGAAGTGGCCTAGCAGTCTGGGCTAGACTGTTCACGTTTATGGACTTTTCAAGTATCATTTGTATATGTCTCGTTCCCTCCTGTAATGGTGTAGAGAGGATGAGCAATGATGGTATGGAAGGCCTACCCACAACCATCAGTGGTAATGATAGATAAATGTACAGTAATGATAAATGTATATACAGCCTCATTACGAGTATGGCGGTGCGGGAAAAAGTGTCAGTAAAGGGTTTGGCCCTGGAGTGGGGGATTTACCTTCAGCATTACGCTAGAGGTAAATCCTCCCACTATCTGCCAAACAATCAGCAAAATTGGTGATTCCGCCGGCGATAATTCTGCCGGCGATATGGAGTTCTATGGACTCCAAATTAATGGGGACTAACACCACTACCACTTGCAATTCAGTGGTAATCCACCGGACCAAGTGGCAGTAACGATAATTCCATTGGGCGGAATTCCGGTGGGTTTACTGCTGGAATACCACCCATCTCATAATGAGGCCAAAGTCTTCACAATACCCATCGGTAGTAGTTTGTCTCCCAAGGTGTCAGAGCATTTGCTCAGATATGTAACCCTTGCTAGCTGAACAAAGTCAACTAGGTTGTGATGACGCCAACAAGGCTGACATATATATATGGAACAACAAATATCCAAAGTAAAGTGATTGACGGGTGGAAATACATGATGCATGTGAACAAGGACAATTTGCTAATTCTAAATACAGTGTACACATCAAGGCCATGATGTAACATGTAAGACACCCCACTTAAAACCACATGCAAACAAATCCTTGTACATTACAGACAAAACAAACCCATTCCATGCTGTACCATGGATGCAGCAGAAGGTTGTTTTGCTGCTTTCGCGCAAGTCAAGCAAAGCAGGATGGCTCCAAAGGCATACTGGCACATCCTAACCCTGCTAAAATTCATGTTGATACTGCATATGTGATCCACAGGTCTCTTTCAGATCACAAACTCCCATGTCATTTAATTACACAGACAACTTTTATCAAGATCACAAGCCAGGTCTTTCGTGTTGATTCATGCATGCTTTCTTATGGCCCAGCACATTTCAAAATGTTACACACAAGGTGTTATGTCATTGCGGACTCCCCCATTGTTGTTAGTGCACTCAACTGAGTCCATGTAGCTCTTAACTCACAGAAGGGCCAGTAAGCAGTCTTCCGGAACTAAAGCATACAACACACATTTACCATCCAAATAGCTATTCTGACCTCCCCTTCACACATGCCTGTTCATTCCTTAGCTCTACCCTTGGAACTACCATTATGAGCAACAGCTGCCTGATTTGAATCTTGGGGAACCAAGTGCTACATAGAGTCTGTGAGGAATTCGACCATCCACATGGTGGGCGTGCGCTCGTCTGGCCTTTTTTGAATTTCTTACTTTATTTTATATTATATATTTGTTTAAATAGCGCCAGCAGCTCGCAAGCATCAGGGCGCTAACAAATACACAAAGGGACAAAACATATAAGATCACAGGACAAGGAGCTCAAAAAGTTATAATGAAATGGAAAGATGGTATACCAACCTCAGGAAAATGTGTGGGGCTAATCCACTCACATTTTCCTATGCTTACACCACAACAAAAGCATAGCCCTGTGTACTCTTGCGTGAACACAGCCTACAGGCACAGTCCAGTCTGTCATATTTAGTTGGAATGTGACAGCGAGGAATACATAATAACATCTCTAGGAAGGGGGTGGGCTGAATATTTCCCTGTCATGGGGGGCATGATAAGTGAGAAAGGCTCCATGGAACGAACCTGCTCTTTTGTTAGGCCCTGCAGCGAGTGGCAGTAAATAACATACCAAGAGAGGGTACTTCAAACAGGCCCACATGGGGCATGGCTGCAGAGGTTGACAAAGAAGACAGGAAACCCAACAACCTTTCATATGTAACTGTGTCAACCTGAAGCCAGCTCCCGTCCTTAGTATCAATGACAAGTGAACTGTCATTTCTGGGTCTACTCTTTACAGTAGGTCACCCCGATAGAGAGACCCCATTCATAAGGTATGAGAATGTGGTTTGCAGGAGCCAGAGAGTCTGGTTTCACCACAGCTTCAACGGATATCTGACACTTTAATCAGGAACCACAGAGAGGACCATTAACCAGAGAGACTCTTTGATCATTAACAACAGACAGGAAGATGGGTGGGAAGTGTGGCCAGAGCTCTTTCTGTTGAGAGAAGACGTCTGTCATTTTCACTTTGTGGCACACCTTATTCCTGTTTCCACCCCTTTACCTTTTCTGCTGCAAAGCACTCTGGTTATGACCTCACGCATAAAGGAGATTGTTGGTTGGGACCCCAGGATAAGTTCATTAAGTTAGGCTTAGCTACACCAATCACTATGGCCCACTTGGCTTTCGAAGAGGGCTAAGCCCCTCCCTTGGCAGATCATATAAAGGCTTCAACAGAAGCAGAAAAAAGAACACATCTTTGGACCCTGGCTGAAGGTACAGCATGCCATACATCTTCCACCAGTGAAGGAAGGCCAGAATATTCAAAGAGGGAAGCAAGATCCTAAACATTTCCCAGGGAGCAGATGGAGGTTCAGAACTCAGAGGACCTTCCAGCCGCTCCGGAACCAGTACCCAGCCAGCAGACAGCATGCCCTGCTAGGCCCTGCAGCAAGCTTCCTAGGTAGGAAGTGCCAAAAGGTCTCTGAACCTACAACCAAGGACCAGGCAGATGCCTGCAAAACACTACACAACTGTGGGCCATCCACCTTAAAGGATGACATGAGCCATTGAAGAAGCTGGGAAAAGTGCCTCAACAAGCATCTACCAACATCCACCTTAAAGGGCATTTTCAGCCAGTCGAGTTCCTCGATCCACAACTGATGGCAACATTGAGCGTTATCAAGCCACCATCACTTAAAGACATCCAAGACGTCTCGACCAGTGCCTCAGAACTGCCGATCAGTACTGAGACAATGATACCTGAGCCACTGTGTCAGCCATCCTGCAGCCTGCAAAGAGCCCTGAAGCTGACTCGACTCTTTTGAGCACCAAGAACACATACAGAACAAAGTACATTGTGGTTCTGCCCCCCAATCCTTCACAGAAGGACCCTATAGACATATTAAGACCCATGGTTCGCTTTGTGCTGAAGCCAAGTAAATTTACACTTTTGTGGTTATTAACCATACTGACTACCCTGCTGTCAGTATCCATAGTGCATCCCTGTTCCTTCTTTGAAAATGTCTGCCTCTGTATTCCCTCAACGGGTGGGTTGTATTTAGTAGTATTTTTCGACTGTCTATTGTGATATAAATAAAGTAGATATTTTTGATACAACTTTTACTGAACAGTCCCTTTTATCATTGGGTAATAATTGTATTTTTGCTGTGTTGCATCTAACCAACGATGCACAACCTTTCAGAGACACGTCTGCCGTTCTACCCAGTTACCATAATTGGACAAGGTAGGTTTATAATTTGCTTGTTTTCCAATCTGTTCAGATCCCTTCTGCTGTTTTAGAGGTGTGGAGCTGATTGATGATTTAGAAACCTACATTCACCTCTGGACCACTGGTACCCCGGAAGTTGATTTGTTACAGAGTCTGTCTTTCAGATGTATAAGCTACGTGACATAAACACACACAATGAAAAGTACACGTAAACGGACCATGCCCGCATGCATACAACCATGTCTATGAGGGCATTAGAGGTAATAACTGCATACACTGCATGGACTGATGAGGCACATAATCAGAGCACCACAATGCATTACCCCTTAATCATTTCACCATGGTTTCATGTGCACTTAACAAGAATGTTGGCAAAGGACTAGCAGCCTGCACTGACAAAGTAAACTGGCAGTGTCCAATGAGCCACAAGGCAGATGAAAAAATGTCATGTCTGAGAGAATGAAACTGGGGAGCATAGGTGATTATGTAAGTAATGACAAAAACTACATATATGTACAAGAAGCCACCGGACCAAAGTGATATACTATCCATCTCTTTTATAGGGGCCCATGGCAGATAACTCATGTGCAGTACATTGCCACAGCTCAAAAACCGTGTCAAACACACCACACAATAAAAACTACAATGCAGCTAAGCATGTCCCTGGGTTACTGAAAAGCAGGTTTGTGGCTTTATACGACAATGGGCCTCATTACGAGTATGGAGGTACCTCGTTCCAGGTCCAGGTCCCGCAAAAGGGGACTTACTGGGCCATTCCGACCTTGGAGGGCCCGGTAAATCCCTTTCGCTGGACCCAGACCTGGTACGTCCCCATTCCCATTTGAGCCCCAATAGGGCTCAATGGGAATGGGGAGGATGTTAACAATGGGCCCGTTAATGATTGTTTTTAATAATGTTTTTAGCATCCTGGACTGCTAGCGGGACCCGCTGAGGACGCCTGGTCTAATGAGGCGGTAAGGGGTTGATGGCTCCGGCAACTTTACCGGCGCCATTAACGCCTTACTGCCTCACTCGTAATGACCCCCATGGTTTTAAGGGATACCGGGAACCTCAAGAAGGCAGGCATTGGCACAGCCAAGAGTTCTTTGTGGAAGGTAGACTTGCAGTTTGGCCACAAAATAAGTTGGAGCCAGATGATGTGGACATGTAGATATTAATCACCTGATTTTAAAGAGGATTCTGCACTTAGCAGGAAGCCAGTGAAGTTTGTGCTGCAAAGGGGAAGTGGCATCAGTTATAGATGTACTGCCACCTGCGGCACAGTCTTGAGATGAGGAATCTGGTAAGTGAGGATCCCGGCATCACTAGGCAGGACATAGCCCAACATAGAGTTCATGCGGCAGCCCACTGTGACATGGTTTCCATCGTTGTAATCAAGGGGAGAACTTGTCTATGTTGGTGCAGTTTTTGGCGCTGATTTCGTATTGCACACTGAGATTAGACGGCCAGATTACCCCAAATGATAGATGGAGGGGCAAGGCAGTAAGAATCAGAGCTGTTTTTATTTATTTTATTGATTGCATTTATGTAACGCCCCGACCCAGGGGTACCAGGGCATTGGTACATTAGGTTGGCAAGGAGAAGAGTCAACACGTTCTATTTGTATGTGTTAAACAACCACGTTTTTATCAGTTTTTTGAAGGTTGTGTAGGACTGTTTATTTCTGATACTCGGCGGGAGAGGGTTCCCGAGTTTGGGCACTGTGACACAGAAGCTGACACCACCTGCTCTCTTCTTTCTGTAGCGAGGAATGAATAGCACTGCGCTGGATGCTGATCTCAGAGAGTGCAAATGTTGATTTGCAGTGATAGTGTTGTTGAGGTATTTGGGGGCTTCTTTGTGGAATGCCTGTTGTGCAATCGTCAGTGTTTTGAAGTCGATAAAGGGTTTAATGGATAGCCAGTGGACATCTCATCTGATTGGGAATATGTGATCAGATCTGCGTAGACCCAGTGCAGCATGCAGTGCTTTGTTCTATAGCAGTTGAAGTTTCATTAAGTTAGCTGCAGTAGTACACATAAGGAGTACATTGCAATAGTCCCGTTTGCTGATGATTAGAGCTCTGGCGAGTGTGAGGCAGTTGTTAGAGGAAAGAAACTGTCTGCTCAGGGAGATGAGTTTGGAGGTGTAGGCCGTGGTTGATGCTAGCACACTGATATGTTTAGACATGGAAAGCTCTGCATCAAGGTGAACACCTAATGCTTTGACATGTTTAAGTACTGTTATGTCAGAGCCATCAATGCAGAAGGTGCAGAAGGCAGAATCAATGTAATTTAGTTGGTGGGGTGAGCCTACAATGAGTAGCTCTGTTTTATCATCATTAAGACCTAGGTTGTGAAAAGCCATGCAGTTTTGAATGATGCTGTATATTCTTCTGTGATTGCCTGAGATGGGAATGAGGCTTTGCGTATCGTCTGCAAAGTTTGTGTAGATGACACCATGATAGTCTAGCAAGTCGAAGAGTGGCTTAGTATAGGTATTGTAGAGGGTGGGTGAGAGACAAGATCCTTGGGGAATGCTGAAGGGAACCAGGATGGGATCCGCAGCCACCTCACCAATGAATACCCTTGATGTGCGGTCACTGAGGAAGGATTTAATCCAAGTTAAACCTCAGTGTGACCTCAGATGACATATGGAAGTGGGAGCTGAGGTGTTGGCAGAGTGCATCGTGGTCCACTAGGTCAAACGCTGAGGAAAGATCCAAAAGGAGGAGTATGGCTAGGTTTCCTGAGTCACAGATCTTGTCCTTTTGGTTTTTTAAGTGAAGCAGTACTGTTTCGGTGCTATGTTTTGGACATAATCCAGATTCTCTTGCTCCTAGCAAATGGTGCTGTTCTAGGTACATTTGTACTTGAGAGTAGGCCAACCAGTCCAAGATTTTGAGCAAAAAGGTGACCGTGGTGATGGGGCAATAGTTTGGTGGGGATAGTCAGATCGAGTGACAGATTCTTGAGGAGAGGGGTGACCCTACCTAATTTAATGCTGGGAGAACTTCGCTGGTGGAGATGAAGGTGTTCACAAATACGGTGATAATGGGAGTCAGAGTGGGTGCGAATAGTTTGATTAAGTGAGCTGGCAGGTGTCACCTTTACAGTTGGAGGGTTTCAAGGCTAGTAAGGTTTCTAGGACCTTCTGTTTGGTAATTGTAGCAAAAGTGAAAGCTGGGGTTTAGGGGTTGTTTTCAAGCTGGCTCTCCTGATTCATGAGGGTGGGGGATTTGGCTGCAAGGAGTGCTTTTTTGGTCGAGATTTTAACACATAGTTGGCAATTTTTGTTATAGAGCGCTGCTTGAATGTTGGAGTGCCATGCTTTATCAGCCTGGGTTGGCGCTGTCACAGGGTTTGGGTTCTCCAGTTCTCTTAGGATTGCAAAGAGCTCTTTGGAGTTGGATCCTGCATTGGAGATTCTGGCATCGCAAGAGTTAGCTTTATGTAACACAACTGCTTTCTTATAAAACATTGCTGCTTTGGAGAGTGTTTCATGGTTAAGTGGGGTGTGGTGTCTTCTGAAGAGATGCTCGAGGGCCCTTTTGTTCCTATGTAAGGTGACCAGTTCCTCTGAGATCCAGATATTGGAGGGTTTGTGTACTTTGGGTATTTCCAATTTAATCAGGGCATGCTGGTCCATAGTAACTTGGAGGCATTAATGGTGATAGTTGGCTAGATTTTGGGGGTTCATGGAGTTGGGGGGAATGTGTGGTGAGTGTGGTAATGAACATTTCGTGTGTCAGTTTGTGGGTGTTGCAGACAAGAACTGGCTTTACGGGAGGGGTTGCTGTAATGGTAGTTTTGGCGAGTGAGATTTCAAACTCAATGAGGGAGTGACCGACCAAGGTACTCTGGTGAATGAAGAAATACTGATGTTGTCATTTGCAGATAGTATCCAATCCAATGTGCTCCATTTGGTAGGGCTGGGGGAGATATCATTTGGGAGAAGTTCATGTCTCCAAGTGCTTACATGAGAGTGGCAGTTTCCGTGTTGCTCGGGTCATTGAATCCAAGATTGAAGTCACCCAAAAGGACGAATTTGTGGGTGGGTGGGTGTGATGAGTGGGGTGATCAGGAGAGGAATGTCTATGTCTGGTTGGCTAGTGGCATTGGGCTGACGGTACATTAGAAGGCCATTGAAAGTGGATTGGCGGTCAGTAGAGTGTTTGAGCAATACTATTGCATAGCCTGGCATGGGCGTGATAGGGGTGGGGCTGATTTGGACAGATGATTTTGCAATGAGGGCTACACCACCTCCCGGGGAGTTCATGCGATCCGCTCTGAAGGTGGTGTAGTTGGGGGGATAACTAAGGATAGCATTGGGCCTGAGGCACTGTGGAGCCATGATTCGGTAATGTCCAAGATGTCAAGATGGTTGTTGACTATGGTGTTGTGTACCTCAATGACGTGAGCCACGAAGGAGCGTGTATTTATTAAAGCACAAATAAGTATTGACGCCAGGTTATCCAGAGAATGATGGGTAGTAGATGGAGGGGTGTGGAGGAACTCGCTTGTGGGGTATGGTGAGCTGTGAACGTTAGAGCAGGGCGGGCAGTGCGGGAGCTAAGGCTGGTGCATCTGGACTCACTTAAAATGGGACGAGAGAGACTGAGCAGCAGTGTTAGTAGGTGAGCTGTTCTGGTTCAGAGTTTGTGCAGTCTGGAGGTTCCCTTACATGCATAAGAGAGGCCCCACTTTTCTTTTTTACTGCATGTGTGGATTTGTGTGCTTCCTGGTGAGATTGTCAGTGGACCGGCAGACTCTAGAGAAGACTCTGAGGGTAGGCAATACTCTGGTAGCTAAGAGGGTCAGGTGGGTGGTGGTGGCGGCGTCTATAGGGTGGGCTGCGGATGCAAGCAAGGCAGACTTAGGCAAGAGTAGTTTGTCTGGGAAGCCATAAGTCTGGTAGTAGGTAAGGGGAGGCTAATCCCTGCTGATAAGGTAGCATGTCTAGCAGTGGGCAGGGCTGTCCCCACTAGCACAAGAGTGAGTCCAGCCGAGGGTAAGGGCAGGGTAGTACCCGGCTGGCATGGTAGCAAGTCAAGCAGTGGGTAGGTCTGTCCTCGCTAGCACAGGAGCAAGTCCGGCATTGGGTAAGGTCAGGGTAGTCCCTGCTGGCAAGGTAGCAGGTCTAGCAGTTGGCAGCACTGTTCCTGCTAGCAAAGGAGTGAATCTGGCAGTGGGTAAGGGCTTGAAGTTGCCCTAAAGTTGGTGGGTGCCCACTTTTTAAAATACCTTCAACATCAATGCTAGGCCTGCAATAGGCTGGACATGAATATAGACTGAAGGATCCAGCCTAGGCTTTTTAGAAGCAGAGTCAAGATTGCCTGCTTCAGAGTGGGAGGAACGGTTCTGGAGCTGATGGCTAAGTTTGGAGACCCCGGGAGTGATGACATGAGCACGTGTTCTACCTCCAATTGCTAGAATGGCATAAGCGGGGCAGGAATTGGGACTGGCAGAGGTGAGAAGACAAAGAATATCACCATTCAGGAAAAGCAGGCAACTTTGGGGTTCAGACATCAAGTCCCTGGGTATATGTATCTGAATATTCTTTTTTTGGGAGAAAAAAGGGTGAAGGCTTCACAACTTTCTGAGAGGCGGAAAGGGAGCCTTGCAAATAGGACTGATCCAGAAAATCTTGTAAATGTATTAAACGTTATTGTGGTTTTATTAGGGGCTTTAGTTAATTTTGTCTCTAAGAATCATCTCTTCGCATAGAAGATGGCTTGTGTGTATTGAAGAGCTCCTTTACCATTGTGCGAACAAGTCCCAGACGGGCTTCCCTCGATCTTGATACTAGGAGTCTGTCATTGCACTCAAGCTATAAGAGTTCTGGTGAAAACCAAGGCAAATTGTAGGTCTTAGTTAGTCAGCTGAAAAAGGAGCAATTGTGTCTGTAGATTTTGAGATGTTTGCTGGAAAATAATCAAAGAAAGCTGCACAGGAGGGGATGTCGGAGAGAGTGGTAAGTCAAGTTGTCACAGGAGTGTGACTGCAATGGTGTGTTTTTAGCTCTACAAAGTACACCACATGGCAGAAGGGGTCACCGTGGGCTATAACCGAGATTAAACCAGTGCAGAGAATTAAGTGACAAGGGACGTGACAGATAAACGTCCGCTAAAGATTGGCATTTCTTCGCAGCACTAGGTCTACATAGCGGCCTTTGTCATGAACCAGTCAAGTTTTCAAAAGTTTAGTGTGATGGCGGTTAATCAGTTCCAGAAATATAACACATTTTGGCTTATTGGTGCACGGACCAAGAAATTGGAAATCTCCCAAAAACATCAAGGAGCTCTTTTTGCACCTGGCATACCGTGAATTCAAAGTGTAATAAAAGGCATGCATAACACTTTTTTTTTACTTTGAATTCACGTTACACCTACTTTTCACTAATTTGTACGGCAGAAAGGAGGGTCAGATTGAAATGTACGATTCCGCCTTCTCCTTTCTCTCTGCCATACACATAGTCAATGCTGTGGATTCCCATGGAGTCCGCCTGCTGACTCCGTAAGAATCCATTGCAAACGCGGCTGGGATTGCGTACATGGTAGGTGACGTTTGCTTAGTTTACACGGCGGAGTGCAAACGGGTGGTGTACAAGCATGTACACTATCTTTTTTGCTCTTTGCTTTGCAGTCCAGCATGCAAATGTTGGAAATTGTGCAGAGAGGAACTGCCTACGCAAAAGTGTAAACATAGCAGGTTACCTCCATGCAATTTACGAGGAACTCGAAAACGCGCTCCTAACTGTGGAAACCCTAAACCTATTGGGGGAGAAATTAATAATTTTAACATTGAGCATCATATATTTAGTAAGAAACACACCTAAGGTCAGTTTTAAATGCTGTTTAAAAATGACGGCCAAACCCCCTCTACACTTGAGTGGGTGGTTATCCCAAACAATTGTGGAATTGTCATTTATCAGGGGGTGAAGCACAGGGTAACAATCATCTCTTAGCCATAAACACATATCTAGATCGTGGTCTTTAATTCAATCAGAAACGTGACATGCTTTAATGAACACTGATTTTGCATGCAGAAGGCTGCAGCACCATTCAAAAGTCGGATTAATGACGGGGACAATAGCAAGCTGGCCCGATGGTAACATTATACGCCACCAAAAAAAAGAATTGTCACCAAATCCATATTTTTTTTATTTATTGTGCATTTGCAAGGCGTTTATACAACAAGAACTTTGTGTTTCAAAGCACCCACAGGGCAAGGTGGAGGGAACATGGGACAAAAAACAACTAGAAGAGGTTGAAGGGAATCAAACCAACAGGCAATCCCTTCACTAAGGTCATTAACCTTAACTTTGCAAACCTGAAATGCCTATGGTGTAACCACTTTGCCGCAATAGAGAAAATGTGTACCACTGTGAGCTGTACCTTCAATTAACAAATACGAGTACAGATAAAGATTTTAAAAAATACATATTTTAATAATTAATCTGCATGTTAAAAGTTCCAAAATCAGTACAAAAGATGACTGTCTTTCAATATACCAACTTAGTTTGATTCTAACGAAGAGTGACACTAAACATAAAAATAACACAACATCAAAAAGGCAGGAATTGTATTTTGACCCACACTCAATGTCTGGTGCTGTGTGATTCTCTGCTCATTGAATCTCATTCATAAACACCATTGCTCTTGCAACCCATTCATACTGCTACACCCATACTAAGATTCATCCTCAGCTTCTTAGAATACTCCTTCACTCTATACATTCTTGTGTTCATATGGCCCAACATGTTTCTTTCCCTTGTGTGAAGTGTGGGAAATTCATCAGGGCCATGTGTTAATATGTAAAATTACACTCTTCATAAAACAAAAAACTGACAAAACAATAATCAGATAAAACACAACACATCTGTTGAGGTTAGATTCCAATTGATCGATCCGGACTTAGCTCCCCGGGCGACAGTGTATTCAAAACAACTCTGGGTATCATCCCCAGTTAGAGGTTCCATTGACCCGTCATTTCCTTGTCGAATCGGGTGTTGGACTTCTGGACGTCAGTATCCGACTTGTTGTTTTGGCTTTGTAATAGTCATCCAATTTCGGATGAGATATGCTTCAATTCTAATTTTTATTGGGTGTGTTCCTTTATCCATAATCACATGTCCGATTGTTCTACAGTGACAGAAGTATCAAGTTGATGTTGGAGGAGGCTCTGCAGTTGCTGTTCCCCTTCTGTCTCTAAGTCCTCCAGTATAAGGTCATCGCTGGAGAGACTACTGTTAACCCTGCGCATGTTTACAAGTGAACATGGGAACAACAGGCAGGTAGAAATAAAACTGATGGACAGGAAAGATGTGGTCCTACTAGGCCTTGTAAGCATTCAGAGCATGCAAGTGCAGACAGAGAGAGGGAGAAGGGAAGGGGCTATGTGCTAGGAGAATCCGCAGAGGGGGGAGTGCCAGGGAGTAATCCAGTTGCAGTCAACAGGTAAGTGCCTGGCAGAGATAACTTGGTAAATAGTGATCACCTGATTAATACAGTAAGTGCATGCCTGTGAGTCAGCAAAGGCCAATGGGTGCCCAAAGTCAAGTGCTGGCAGAGGGCGTGGGCTGAAGGCGATTGTCAGGGAGGCCAGGTCCCAGAGGGACACATAAAGGCCCTGGCCACCAATCTCAGCAATAGTGTGGTTTAGCATGGGAGGGAGAAAGGGAAGGTAGAGATGAAGAGGAACATCTTGAGGAGCTTCCAGAATTTGAGGAGATCTGGCTCAAGACAGGGAGGCAGGGGGAGGCTGTTCCAGAGGAGGGAACCAGCTGAGAAAAGTGAACAGACGCCAGCTTGCTGCTTCGAGAAGCGATTGATGCACAAAGAGTTGGAGCCGGAGGAGCGCAGAGATCTGGAGAGAGAGATTTACTGAGAGCAAGCTGTAGATAGTGTGGCCTCCGGCCCCAGACAGTCTTATGGATGATGCAGAGGGACTTGAATTTATTCCTTGCAGCAACCGGGAGTCAGTGAAGATATTTTAGGGCTGGAGAAAAACGGTCCCTGAGCTTGAGGCCAAGGATACGTCTTGCAGCCCTATTCTGTATAAGCTTGAGTGGGGGCGGAGAGAGGAAGAGGGAAGATTAAGTAAGAGCCTGTTGCAGTAGTCCAGCCTGGAGAGTACCAGAGCTCTAGAGACATTGGGCTTCTGGGGAAAAGTGAGGAATGGAAGGATACCTATAAGGAGGTGGAGTTGAAAGTGGGCCTTCTTGGAAAGGTCCAGGATATGAGGGAGGAAAGAGAGGGAAGAGTCGAAGATGACTCCAAGGTTTCTGGCTTCAGATGAGGGAGAAGGGGAGAGCTGACAGCAGGTGGCCAGAGTGTGGGGGGGGAGGAGGGAGAAGGAGTCTGTTGTGTTTTACCTATTCTGGCTTTGGGGCTATTTCCTATATATGTGTGTGTGTCTGAGTCTGCAATGTTTGGTATGGAGTGTTCTGGTTGGAATTTTATTATGTGAGTGCCTGTGTTCATGAAATGTCAGTTGGAAAACTTATACTTGGCACAGGGGAATCGGGGGATGCTTCTCTCCGAAAAATCTGTTTTATATGTATCCTAATATACTTACCTGTAATTTAAGAACCCAGTAAAGCTACTTGTGTCACCTGAGGCTCCAGAGTAATATATGTAACCCTAAACCTACGTTATAACACTGGCAACGAGGATTTTTTGGAGACTGTGAGGATGCAGGAACAGAAAAGGAGCAAGAAGTACAAGTACAATAAAGGACCTGGACCAGGAGACAAGTGTGACAAGGAAGTTGCCCACCAGGAAGCTGAGAGGAACCAGAGGCATCCACCGCCCCCCGTCCCTCTACTCAAGGGCGACCCATGCCTTCATGTGTGAAAAGCAGGCTTAGCTTATTGACTTGTGGGGGTGGCGCTGCGCAGGTTTGGAGTGAAAGGTCATCTGGCCATTCAAGTTGTCCCTTTGCCATTAATATCGCCTCGAGGAAAAGTGTTGGTGGGAGTTACTGCACCTTTAGTTGGCGTCAGGAAAGGGAGCAGCGCCCTAGAGTGACACCGTGCAAGGGGCTGGGGGAACTATCGAGGATATTGTGCCAGCAAAGCAATGTTTTACTAGTAGGAATGGCTTCAGCGTTTGAGGCAGAAGAAGCATTAACTGCGGTACCTTTCGTGTGCACTGCAGTCCCTTCGGTGTGTAGTTTTCAACTGGTTGGGGGCGTTGGCGGTCAGCTGGCAGGATCGTGGTGGCATGTTCCCCGTTAGAGCACCGATGACGGTTGGTGAGGGGAGTGCTGCACAGCTCAGTGATTTGTGCAATTGTGGTGACGTCAGCAGGCTCTGGGGATTGTTGGCGATGGTCCGCTTTGTGAGAACGTTAACACGAACATTCCTGGAGCCGGCAGCCGTGAGGACTACGTCACGGAAATGTAGGTGTTAATTTGAAAAAAGAACCTTCCGACGCGCTTGAAGCGTCTCTTCCAGCTGGTGCAATCGTAGTACACAACGGCGTATTACAAGGAAGTGAAGGGAAAAGTACTTTGCAACATGCTCTAGATGTCCGTGTCTTGCTATGAAATAAAAAGGACCAATTTCGTTCAGAACAACAAAGCAAGGGAAAATAATGCGGATCACCATTTTTTTTGTTTGGATCAGCAAAGCAAGGGAAATGTCACGGATTGGACCATCAGAGCAGTGAGAAGTGATAAGGAGCTTGCCACATTGTTCAAGAGGAACTGCAACCTAAGCTTCCCCTACATTGCTGCCAAGTCCTGGAACGCTCTACCTGCAGACTTTAGAGCGGAGAACTCACTCCTGATTTTTCGTAGGAAACTTAAGACCTCCTTCCTTGCACAATAATATGTGACACTCGCTAACCTGTGTAAATATACTGCACTGTAAATTTGTACAAATGTCATACCTGTTCCTGTAAATTATGTATTACTTGTACATATGCAACTAAGATATGTCTGTAACAAGCGCCATGATGCCCCCGGGCTGACGTGTGCTCTACAAATCCAAATAAATAATGATAATAATAATAACCTTATTCCAAATACAGGACATTTTTTTTGGTGTTACTTTTACTAATGGTGACTTAAATGTAGTACTACAGAGATTTCAATATTATTTTTGTGAAATGTGCTAATTTTGAGAAATGTTGTATTGCATTATAGATATCTGCATCACTTTTGCAATGTGTTGTGGTGCAGTCACAGTAATGGTGCTGTGTGTGGTTGAAAACATGTGGTTGCAATGTGTTACAAGGTTTTGGGGAAGTGGTTCCCATTTCTGATGCTGGCAATGCAATACGGTTGTAGTTTTATTTGATGTTGTGGGAATTGGTTCCCAGTTTAGTTAGTGCTTTAGTATTTGGCTTGTGATGGCTCTGTTGTGGGAAAATTGTATTGTTGGAGTTGAAGCCATATAGTGGTATGGTGCCAAGTTAAATAGTGTTTTTGTGGTGCCAAATAATGATCTTGGTGTTTCATGGTGCCAACGTGTGTTTGGCAAGTTTTGAGAAGTGTGTGGACCTAATGCAACCAGAAGAAATGTTCAGTAATTAAATGTTCAGAAATGTTTTTCCAATTGCACTAACCTGACCATTTTTCCACAGCTACTTTCCAACATGGACTCTGCAAGCATAACATTTGTGGGACTCTTGTGGGCGCAACCTAAATTCCGTTTGCCATACTTTTTGTTGCTGGATTCGTCTAGTTGGTTTGGGTGGAGAATGTGTGTGGGTGATGGTGTGAGTGAGGGTGAGAGCCTTGGTAATTTTGGTAATATTCTTGTGTTTTTGGACCTACTGCATTTCGAGGTAATGTTTAGTCATGTTATGCCTTGTATTAACCCAACGATTCCTCCACAGGTACATTCCAATGTGAACTCTGCAAGCATGAAATATTGGGACTCTTTCATGGTGTAATTCAAATTCATTTTTTTTCAAGTTTTAATGCTGAATTCGTTCATTTGGTTTGGGTGGGAATGTGTGTGGGTGATGATGTAAAGTCAGTTGTGTGTATGTGGTTGTTCAGTTGTGAACCTCTGGTTGCAGGTGTGAGCATTGGTTGCTCAAGGGTGAGCATGGGTTGCTCAGTTGTGAGCATTTGGTCGCTCAGGGTTGGTGCCTGTAGTGGTGCCAAGGGTTGTGTGCTCAGTGTGAGCATTTGGTTGCTCAGGCTTGGTGCCTGTAGTGGAGCCAATGATAGTGTGGGTTGGAGGCCCTGTTCACTATTAGTGTCAAGGTGATAGTATGTTGTTGCTGACATGTTTGGTTGGTGCCAATGTTAGTGTTATGTGGATACCGACAATTTGGTTGGTGCCCAATATGGTGTTTTTAGGACGCCCATAGTGGAGTTAAGATGTTGTATGCTTTAGGCGGTTACTGGGGTTCAACCCAGTAGTTTGTGGTATCACAACTAGTAGTTGGTGAATGATGATGCAGGGTTAAAGTTGTGATGTGAGTATGTAATGGTTGTCTATTGGATTGTGGGCTGGTTTCCTTGTAGCGAGTTCCATAAAAGGCCTGTTATGGTACTGGTGATTGTATTGGAAGTGGGTTAGCTATTACATATTAGTATCTACACTAAGGTCTTGGAGGGGAATAGCTTTATGCTTGGAGCGGTTTGCTGGATGGGTATTTAGAAGGATAGTTGTTTGTGGTATATATATCGTTCATTAACGACTGTGCCTTCTGTTTTCTCCATTGAATATATTGTCATGGAAGGGGGAGATGTGTTGTGTTTTACCTAATCTGGCTATGGGGCTATTATCCTATATATGTGTGTGTGTCTGAGTCTGGAATGTTTGGTATGGAGTGCTCTGGTTGGAATGTTATTATGTGAGTGCCTGTGTTCCTGAAATGTCAGTTGGAAAACTTATACTTGGCACAGGGGAACCGGGGGATGCTTCTCTCCCAAGAATCTGTTTTATATGTATCCTAATATACTTACCTGTAACTTATGAACCCAGTAAAGCTACTTGTGTCACCTGAGGCTCCAGAATAATATATGTAACCCTAAACCTACTTTATAACAGAGTCCCAATAGGAAGGATCTCAGTTTTGCTGGCTTTGAGGCATAGATCATACACCATGACTGGATCACAGATAGGCTGCCAGGAATGGTAGAGGAAGTGAGGGGAGGATCAGAGGGAAGTTTGAAGAAAGGTTGGGTGTCGTCTATGGAGATAAGGTGAGCGAGAGGGGCAAGATAGATGTTAAAGAGCCAGTGGAGAGGTCAAGTAAAATGAGAACAGCAGGGGAGTTAGAGTCAAGAGATGCAAGCAATTGTTCACAGGTGTTCAGAAGAGCAGTCTCCATGCCTCTGGGTGCTCAGAATCTAGATTGATGTTCACAAAGCCAACCAATGAGCTCAGTGTGCTGGGTCATTTGGGAGAAGACCAACTTCTACAGGAGTTTCCCAAGAAAGGGAGCGATAGAGATGGGGCGATAGTTAGCTGGACATGAAGGGTCAGCAGATGGCTCTTTCAGTAGAGGCGCACAAGAGAATGCTTTAGAGAGTACGACAAACCCTGGTAGCAAGAGAGTGATTGCAGAAGTCAGCAAGTGCAGGTGCAAGGGAGCCAATACTGTCCTTAATAGTTCTTGAAGAACAGGGGGAACCTTTTTGAAGGAGACCTTCATAGAGCAGACAACCCTAGTGACCTCATCCAATGTGATGGGAGAGAAGGAGGGGAGAAAGGCTGAGGGAGGGTGGGAGGCCAGGGGTTGCAAGGAGATGGAAGCAGGGGAGGGAGAAGGGGGTGGAAGAAAGAGTGCTAAGAATGAAGTGGGTGGCCCATGCAGTGCAGAGGGACTGGGAGGGAAGAGGCGTAGTGGAGACTGCTCAAGGATGGCTAGTTCCTTGCATCTTTTAAAGAGTTCAGCCATATTGTTGGATGCTCCAGAGATGTGTGCCTGGATGTGGGCACTCTTCTTGGCGCCAATGGAGACCCGATATTTCCTTTGGAGAAAGCAACAGTCCAGTGTGTCAGAAGATGAGCCTCAGGTTTGCCACCTACTCTGCAGCGCTGCATTTGCACTTCAGGGTTGCTAGATCGGAGTTGTACCAGGTGTTACTCTTGGCTGCATGCTTCAGGCGAATCCTCACAACTGGGACAAGAATGTCAAGAGTGTTAGAGATGGTGAGGTGAAGGTTGCTGAGCGCAGGGTCAGATGTAGAGTCTGCAGTGGGAGGGGAGGTGAGGGGGGATGAATGTGGATGCGCAGGCAGCAACTGACACTCGTTTTATCAGGCGGGTTCCCTGGACGAGGTTGGCAGAGCAGGGGGAGGTGCAGGCAGAGTGCCGAAGGACCCAGGTGAGAAGAGAAGAGGGAGTGGTCTGACCAGGAGAACGAAGTAGTGAGTGAGGGAGAAAGCAGAATATTGGTGTGGATAAAGGCATCAACAGTATGTTCAGCCAAATGGGTAGGACCAGAGGGGAGAATAGAGAGGGAGAGCAATTTGCAGAGCTCATGAAAGAGAGTGGTCACCATGATTGAGGAGTCAAGGTGGATGTCGAAGTCACCCAGGAGATGGTGTTTAAAGGTAGATGTCAGAAGAGAGGAAAAATCAGCCCATTCCAAAGGTAATAGGGTGATAGAGATGGGTTAATAGCAATGGTCGGTCAGGGAATAAGTAGGAGAGATGACCAGCTTGCAGACCATGCCCTTAAAGGAGGAGTATTTCTGGGAGGGTAAGAGGGAAGAAGGGACCCGTTCAGAGAAGGTAAGGACAACCCCACCGCCAGCATGGTTAGGGTGAGGTTTAGAGATGTTCTTGTAGCCGTCAAGGAGAAGGGAGTCAAAAACAGTTTCTGAGCTGGCATTGAACCACATCTCGCTAAGAGTGAGGATATCGAGGTCAAGGTCTTCAAGGAGGAGGCAGATTTCAGCAGAGTGTTTCATAGCAGAGCTAACATAACAGCGTTTCTGATAATAATAAGTTAAATGGTGTACGGGGAGGTAGGCAGGACTGTGTCCTTTAAATTATTGAGGTGGAACAATGTGGCCCTTGAAAAGGTCAGTTGGCACTCATTGTTTAGTGGAGGGGTGCGCAGACACATGCACATAAGGAGGACCAAGCAACAGATAGGTGTAAGTAGCAGCCTGACAGATAAACATGAACAGTATGTGATGTGTTACACCAGAGCAGCCCACCATAGGTGCATGAAACACTGCTCCACACCCATAGAGGCCCTAACACAAGTTTTTAGATCGTCCAACTCTGGTCAATGATAAAATTCGACAGCACTGAGAGGAATCCAGGGAAATGTTTTCTAGTAGTGCACTGGACACAACAATTGCACTACAAAATTATTATTATTATAATTATATTTATTGAGTGCGGACCTAGGTTTGAGAAGCAACGGAGCACTTCTCTATACAAAATATAAAGTGACCAGCAAGGTCTATCTAATGTTTAAAAAATTAACTTTACAATTATCTGTGAGAAATTAATTCAAACACACAGTATGACCCACAAGATAAAAAGATACAGGATTACCAAGTGTTGATGAAGTAAGGGTGCTAAAAAATTAAAATGAAGGCTTAGCTAATAGTTCCCTAAAGAAAGCAATGTCATACATAACACAATAATATCTGCTTTAATCATCATGCCCAGTATGTTATGCTATAGAAATGTAATAGAATTTGTAGAGCAGGCATTCACCAAAGGCATCTTGGCACGGATAGGACAATCAAATTAGACAAGCCAATGCAGGTCAGAATAAAAGAGGTTTCCTTTCAGAGCGTGCCTAAACATAAGGTGATGCCCAGTAGTGTTACCAAAGAGACTAGTCACCGTGGGACCAGCCTCAATAGGCGTGCTTAAGCACAGGCTTTATTAGAGAAGGTTTCAGTCAACACTGATAATTAGCAGAGATAACAGCAGATCCATGACAAAACATGACAAATGTATCACATCTCCTGCTACCGTGATATCACTTTCCACAGCTGCATCTCCATACCTGGTGGCATCATCTTCCACAGCCACATTACCCTTCATTGCTGCATTTCTGTCTGAAAACCCACAACAAGGAGATGGATATCTGCCACAAATCAAGATGTGGAGAAAGTTGCAGGATCCAACCCCCCATTGTGTATCCTGAGTACTTGAGACACATAGAACAATCTATGTATCATCAGCATAGGAGCCGGGTTTGAGGCGTTGGTGCAGGAGCAAGTCCAAAAGTGACTTCCTATATTGGTCGCGCCTAAGAGAGATGAGAAGTGAGCCATGTGGGACAAACCGGAAATCCTTCTGATAATGGCCTTGCCAGCACCTCGGCGCACAGTCTGCTCTCACCCATCAAAAAAAGCTGAAACTTCTTCAGGGTTGGGCCAGGGACCGATGCCACTGGCTCCAAATTCAGTAGCAAGATACTGAAGGTGGCTAATAGATGACAAAGTACTACCACTACTCGCTGCAGTCATTAGGACAAAGTGAACTTTGAAATCATGTGCTTAGTAATTATTTTGGAATCATTATAGTAGTTGACAACATTTGTTTCCTCATTCTCATCACAATACACGTTTCATGCAGTTTATTAACTAGCATTACAGACTCCTACCAGGATCCTGACAAGATATTAGGTATTACTTTTTATATTATAGCATTGGTTAATTTCACAGATAATGGTTGCATTGTAATAGGTTTATGTCATCAGGTTGATCATGAACAACCATTACACAGTAAGCCTTGTATGTGTATTTCTTGACCTGAACGAAGGAAGCTGTATTGAGTATTGTAAAGGCGATTGAAGCACCTATGGGACGGCAGAAGTCAATCGCACCTATGCTTGGTTGTGCACTTGCTAACTTTGTAAATTTCGCTAAGGAAGTTGTATGGTATGTTCTAGAAGCTGACAGAACATTAACCGGGGAGACTAAACATGTTTATATTAATGCTTTGTTTTGTATGTGGAATCAGATTGATTCTGGGAATTTGGAAGCTCACATGAATGATTAGAAAGGAGCCGGATAAAGTAGGTTCTTCTATAGTTTGGGATTTTATTATAGTATATGTGAATGAAGGTTTTGGCAATTCTTTATCTCCTTTATTTTGTCTTTCTTTTAGTATGCATCACTACAGATTTTGTCTCTGAACTAGGACTTCCTCTATTACAAAATGCATTGGACATTTTCTTTTCTAGATTTGTCTCCACATTCAAAAAATTGTGTAACTTCTATAGGTGCATTTTTAATGGCTTCTTGATATCTCTAAACATACACGATTCAACCTTTAGGATTATTGGGAATGCCCAGGACTGAGGAGCATCACCCCAGTCTTCTTTTGAATATTGTGATGTTGCAACTGTCTGTGTGCGTGGCATGCTGTTGTGTTCAAAATACATTAATGGAATGATGTATCAGGATTGAAACCATTATTATACTTCAGGTGGTCGCCGTTTCTCCCGCATTACACATAGTACTACCATGGGTCACCAGGCAGACTCTGTCTGCCATGCACAGAATGTCATCCCATGCAGACACAAGGGCAGTCTGTGTCTCATGACCGGGATGGACGTTTGACTGAAGGTGGGCGTAGGCTGAAGGTGGGATTCTCCACAAATGCCTGGATCTGGGCAGGAACACGATTTCCACGATCACAGAGATCAAAGAAAGTTATTCAACGTGATGGAAATAGACATCCCAGGAGGCTTCGAAGTAGGTTGTAATAACAGTGTTTGAGACCTTGATGCAGTACGCCTGTCAGGAACAGAAGATGTAGAATTGAATTGAAGTAAGCGTAGACACTGATATATAATTAAAGTTAAATGCAAAAATTACTCCACAGGGGCGCTGTGAATGGGCAGGGGGGGGCTTTACTTAAATGTGTGACCATGAACTTGGTTTCAACTTTTTAAAAACAGCCCTAATTTATTCTATGTCTTCGGGCCGTTGGACCGGACAGTGTCTTGTACTCCTCCTACTTTGCTTTCCTACTGCCCATACCAAAGTCCATTTACCAAGTCCTTCTCTGCCAGGACGCACCGCTAGTTTCTTCTCCAGATGTCCATCCATGTTGCAACACTGATGCGCCTTAACATGCCTATGAGTAATCTGTGTGGAAACTTGGAAGATGATTTGTTAAAATGAAAGCAGACCACATGAGTCTGCATCCTTGACCAGGATCTCAATAGGGTCAGTAAAAATACATGACCATGGGGGTCATTCCGAGTTTGGAGGTAAGTTCCGTATATTACCGGCATGGCGCAAATAGCGTGTCCGAGCTGGCAATAGACCGCTAAAAGCGCACTATTACGAGTTCGCAGGCATGAGCTTTGCGCCATGCCGGTAATGACCGTAGCACCATGGCGCAAAAATGCCCGAAAAACCCCCTACCAGCATGAACCGCACCATAGCGAACACTACCGCCATGGAGCAACGCAGCATTAGCGGTGACCGTAAATAGCAGTCACCGTTATTTACGTCACCGTTAAAATGCAGAACCGGAAATAGCGTCATCGCACAGGAACTGGAAGGAGCACGGCAGCCATCTTTAAAAACACAATCCATTGCCAACCTCACCAGACAGGACCCCTGGCACACTGTTGACATACAGGAAAGTTACCACCACTACTGAGGAATGCCCAAAACACCGAAGAAGAGAGCTGCCCGTCTCCGAAAGGAGTGGTTCAGCTCTGACGAACTGCAAATGCTAGTGGATACCCTCCACGAGCATGCTGACACTGTTTTCAGCAACGACATGCGGAGGGTGGCGGTGCTAAAAAAAAAAAGACATCTGGGCACTAGTGGTACAGAAGGTGAGCGCTGTGGGCAACACCCCCCACACCACTAAGGATTGCCGCAAAAGGTGGGACGACCTGCGGCTGAAGGTGCAGAGCATCCGCTCTGCGAATAGAAGCCAGGCCTTGGAGACTGGAGGAGGCCCAGGTTCACCCATGAAGTACATGCCATGGGAGGAGACATGTGCGGCCATGATAGGCCCCATATCCATTGAAGGGGTCAGAGAAATGGAGTGTGGTGCAACGTCATCCGCTGATGGAGGTGAGTGTCCAAAGTCAATACTGCCAATGCCAATGTTATGAAAGTCACTGCTAAGGTCTGGCCAAGGAGTCACGGCATGGTCGGTCACACCCCCACCCTTTAAATCATGCCAAAGCAAGTGAGACCCAGGCCAGTGCCAGGTGCGAGGCCGTAACCTATATGACACATACCACACAAAGTGGCCCATTCCATGAGGCACACAGGGCAGTTGATGTAAACAGTGTGCATGTTAGACAGCACAGTACCCGGCCAACATGAGTGACACAGACATATGCATGCATTTACCACCCAAGTATTGAATTATGTGCCGTTCCCCACCCAAATTCTGATAACCCACAAATATCTGAATGTGCTATTGTAGCCATGTATAAAGGCTGGCTCTCAAATCATCACTCATGCCGTCCCTCTCTTCCACCCCCACAGGCAGTGAGCATGATAACGAGGAGCAGGAGAGCAACCATCCCAGCACTTCCAGGGGCCAAGGCAGGGACTGCCATCTCCCAGCGAGGAAGACAACACCTGGACGCACACCACCGGCTCCAGCAAGGCCGGTGGAGGGTGCACCACACCCACCCCTCCCTGCACTGGCTGTAGACACATGGCCAACGCCGCGGTCTGAGGAGTCGAGTGTGGCTTCGGAGGTGGCAGCCACGGCCTCCCTCGATGTTGCCGACAGCCCCAATTCCACCTGTGGAGCGACTGAGGAGGACACATTTGAAGTCGTCCATACCCCTGATGCCCAGGTCTCCTTTAGTGACTCGGGTGAGACCGACACATCTGAGCTATCTGGCCAAGGACCAACACAGGGACATGCCAGTCCTGTGGCCAGTTCCCTTGAGGAAGCACCGGCAGGACATGTCAGCCCGATCCCCAGCAGGGCCACAACATCAGCTGCAGATGCACAGCGGGCTGAGCAGCTCAGAGCCCTGATCACTGATTTTATGCAGGACAATCGGCAGGCCATGGAGGAGTGGCGGGATGAATTGAGGGCACTGGGCCAGGTAATAACAGACAGCACCAACCGGCTCTGTGAGGTCCTCGGCCGCATAGCCGATGCTCTGGAGGCTGCACATGATGCGCAACAGCCCCAGCATGAGGACACCCCCTCAACCAGCAACTCGACCCAGACCAGCCCGCTCCATCGGTCGCTCCATACGCTGTGCCGCCAGGACATGCCTCCCCCTGGCTCCGGGAGCGCACAGTGATATTACTGCCATCCACATGTGGGCTATGTGGACCCTATGGGACTAGTGTGGGGTTGTTGTGGTGGGAGGGGGAGAGCAGTGAGGGTGTGTTGGGGAGTTGTGGTGGGAGGGAAGCGGGTGAGGGTGTGTTTGGGAGTTGTGGTGGGAGAGCGAGGGGGGAGGGTGGTGGAGGGTTTGTTTTTCACATTGAAATGTTCACTTTAAATACACCGGTTGTTCATCTAAAAAAGACCAGAGTGGACATTCATCATTGCGCATGTGCCATTTAATATTGCACAGTGCATAGTGTACATGTATCCCCACACCCAGTGCCTGATGTCCTGACATCCTCACACCCTCTGCTGACTTGTGTGTCAGAAATATTGTCCAATCAATGATTGCCGCATGGCACGTCCCTCCTGTGCATCGGCACTGTGATGCTGTCCTACCACTTCTTCCTCCCCTTCATCATCATCAGGTGGTAGCAGTTCCATGTCAGGGGGCAGAAGCACGTTCTGGCGGATGCACATATTGTTCAGCATTACACATGCCATGGTGATCTTGGACACCTTCTCATGGCTGTAGATGAGTGCCCCACCCGATCGGCTGAGGCAACAAAATCGTGCCTTCAATAGGCAAAAGGTCTGCTCAATCACCACACGTGTACGGTATGGGAACGATTGTAGTCCTCCTCGTGCCTGTTCTGTGGGTTTCGGACAAGGTCATGAGCCACAGCTTCAAGGGATAGCCACCATCACCTGCATGAGAGGGGAATGAAGGTAAGTGTTTGTAAATTCATGGCGGACAGCTGTACTAGTCTGACATGGCAGCAGGTGATTTCTGCCCATACACACATGCCCCTGGATGCATTGACCACATTTCTGGCCCTGCTATGTGGCCTGTGCAATGGAATAATGGAGGGGGTAGCATCTTCAAGATGGGTTATGGTGTGCACTCACATCTTGTTGCACGTGCATCGTATATGCATGCAGCAGTGTTGGAGTAAAATCATTGATGTGTTGTGTTCTGTGAGATTTGGTAGTAGGGAGTGTTGGCTGTAGTCAGTAGCATATTCGTCATTCTGCACTGATCAGTACCATGGTGACTTGCAGCACTCCTATGGGTGTGCAGAACCAGTGACATGCTGTGGTATCCCTGTTAGGCTCACTTCAATGCACTCCCAGGGATGACTGTCCTGTGTGGTGATATGCTGGAGGCAGCGACATAGTGCATATGCAGTGCATAGTGCAGGATGCCCTTACAGTGTGTGAGGGCCTCCGATGAGTGGTGCATGTGTTGTGGGATGTGGCCTGGTTACCTGTTAGTCATGTAGTGTTAGGTGTCGGTCTTACTTCATCACTGTGGGATTTGGTAGCCATGTGCCGTTTCACTTGCTTTGGGGCACAGTGTTCGGTGAGGTGCACATTGTGCACTGGCGTCAACATTTCCACCCAGGTGGAGTATGCATCTGCCCCCCTTCCCACCCAGGTGGAGTATGCATCTCCCCCCCTTCCCACCCAGGTGGAGTATGCAGGCACCCACCTCACAACCCCGATGCACTGCCATGGACCAGTCAGACAACTCACCAAGCAGCCAGGCACGTCGTCCAGCATGTCACTCCATATAGCGTGGTAGCATGGAGTTCCGCAGGACCAAAGAGTCATGAGTTGATCCTGGATGTCGGGCACAGCACGTTGATGAAGTGGTATTGCTTGCGCTTGCGATACGCCACCTCCATGGCATGCAGGACCACCAACTCCACGTGGGTGCAGTCGAGGGCACCTATGCAATTTGGCATGCGTGCCAGTGCATCGAAGGCAACTTTTGTATCGAATATCTCCTGGGGAGTCCGTGGTAGGGATATGTAGTCCCTTGTGTGCTTGAGGAGGGCATCCAGCACTTGTTTCAGTATCCAGGAAAATAAGGGTTGTGATATGCCATGCATGTGCCCCTCTGTGTGCAGGTAGGTGCCTGTGGCAAGGAAGTGGATCACAGACACTACCTTCAGTAGAGAGGGGATGGCGGTGCGTATTTCTATGAGGCTCACTATGTCGTCATGTATTAGGTCCACTATGGTGGTGATGGTGTCACGGTTAAGCCTGTACAGGGTGTGGATCTGCTCTGGTGTTAGGTTGAAGGGGGTGGCTCTGATGCGAGGGATTGGGGGCTGCCAGTGTGGTAACGGTGGCTGCACTGGTGGGGCATGCTGGGCCTGTCTCACCCTCCTTCTCCTCCTGTGTATCCTCTGTGGTGGGGGCTGTGGTTGTTGTTGTTGTTGCTGTTGTTGTTGTTGCTGCCTTGCAAGCAGGGCCTCCAGCTCCAGTAATGCTACTACTATTGGTATCATCATGGAGTGGGAGGGGGTGTGGTGTGTGGGTGTGCTCCTTTTGTGCTGTGCCAGACTCCATTGCCTCCACCTATGCTGATTGTGTGCACCTGTGGCTCTTGGAAACACTGCTCAGGGTTCTTAACACCTTCTCGGAGATGCCGGTATTTACTCCATGCCGGTAAGGTACTTTTCGTGCTTCAGTAGGCCGTTATTTGCATGTCCGCATGGATGAGGTTGTTTGTTGTTTGTGTGGTGGTTGTGTGGTTTGCGTTTTCCGTGTGTAAAGATGCTGGCCCTCTGGGGCGTGTGCGGTACTTCGAAGCTATGCGGGAGAAAGCAGGAGCTAGGGTGGTTACTACAGTGGCAAGCTTCAGAGTGTAGAACACTTTCAACACAGAGGACAGCAGTCTGGTGCCTATGCTCGGAACTGCAGCTTAGTTCAAGCACGGTGGCTACGCCACATGGTGAATCGTTTCCAGATGTTTCTACTTCTAGCACGTAATCATTTTCCCATCACTCCTCCATGTACTTTCCACCTTTTGGTTTGATTCTTGAAATGCAGGGTTGTTCTTTCTCCTATCTCTAGAAAATGCTGTCTTCTAGTTTCCCTACCTATTTTCCATCTGTTTGTGCCTTAGCTTTTCCAGCCACTTGCATGCATCTGCCCTCTTTTGCAAATGCACATAACTATGTTTCTTTGTAGGCTAATCATTACACTTATTTTGATGAAGTTTTATGCCACTTAGGATTTTACAGCCGAGAACTGTGCCATCTGCAAACACAGTAATGTTTCTTTGTTTGTAATGTTTCAGCCAAAGAATCACCAATGCCTCCTCCAATTCGAAGGAATTATTCTCCATACTCAGAGAACTAGAGATCCCATGTCAAACCGCACCCCCCGCCAACAGCAGCAAAACCTGGTGCACCACTATCCAAGATGCACTAGCCTCTAAAATACTCCTACTACAAAACAAAATTGCGGCCAAAAAACAATGTCTATCAGGCAAAAAACCCACCACCCTCGAGGACGCTCCATCTACCAAGCCCACCACGCCCTTCCACTTCACCCCTGTCACCCAAAAAGAGGTACTAGACACCATAACCAAACTAAAACAGTCCAATTGCAAAGAAGATCACATCCCCTCACAGTTGGTTAAACTCTGCGCAGCCACATTAACCCCTCTCATCACTAACTTTGTCAATGCCTCCTTTAACTCCAACACAGTCCCCAACAGCATCAAAAAGGAATGGGTAACCCCTCTACTAAAAAAGCCAACACTTGACCCATCCACACCCACTAACTACCATCCCATAACAACAGTCCCCTTCCATCTGAAAATAATAGACAAAATAGCATACACCCAAATCCAAAACCACCTCGAACATAATCAATTATTGGGCGACAATCAGGCTATCGACCCAATCACAGCACTGAAACAGCTCTCCTTGACTTGAAAATACAAATGGATGCTAACAGAGACGCAGGCAAACTCTGCCTCTTGATGCTCCTAGACCTCTCTGCCACGTTCGACCTGGTCGACCACAACAAACTCTGTGTCACCCTCTCTAATAATTTTAACTTTTTCAAAGATGCCACTAGTTGGGTCAAATCCTTCCTAGCAGACAGGACCTCAAGAGTATCCATTGGCAAAACTTCTGCTCACCCTATTTCAGTCCCCATAGGCGTCCCCCAAGGATCCTGTATCCCCCCACCCTCTACAATGCTTATACTAAATTGCTATTCACAGCCCTGGATGTCATGGGTGTCATTTATACCAACTTTGCTGATGACACCCAGATCCTTATCCCCCTATCAGGCAACCATGAAAAAGACACCTCACTCATCAACCATATATGCTCTCATCCAAAACTGGATGGCCCACAATAGTCTCTGTCTAAACGACGATACAACTGAGCTGCTAATAATTGGATCTGCCCCCAGATTAACATCCCTTCAGCCTATTTATGCCTCCTTCACCATTGATGGCTCCACAATCCCAGTTCTCAAACAGGTAAAATCTCTAGGCGTGTACCTAGATGCCAGTTTATTCATGACCAAACAAGTCAACGCCCTTTCCTCAGCCACCTCATACACCACCAAGCTCATCTCTTTAAGCGGTAAATTCCTCACACCTAAAAACTGCATTACACTTGCAAGAGCCCTTGTACTCTCGAAGTTGGACTATTGTAATGTACTCCTACTAGGTACATCCAACGATAATCTGACCAAACTCCAACTCATGCAGCATAAAGCTCTCTGAGCAGCACTGGGAATAAAAAAGAACGAGCACATCTCGACCATCAGGAAAAATAATTATTGGCTTCCAATCAAGGCAAGAATTATTTTCAAAATGTATGTATCACACAAATGCATTGCCAACAAACCTCCTAAATCTCTCAACAATATGTAATCATACAAAGCTCCTGCCAGACAGCTCAGATCCAGCAACAGTCGCCTCCTTGCCATCCCCAGATTCAAAAGCTCAAGAGCTGGGGGCAGCAGCTTCAAAGTTCTAGCCCCAAAACACTGGAATGCTCTCCCAACAAACATCAAACAAGAAGAGTCTCACTAACTATTCAAAAAATCACTGAAAACTTGGTTATTCAACCAATACTAACCACCCAAATTCCAGAGGACATTCCAGCCTTCTCTCACCTTGCTCTGGCTCTTACTTACCTCCGGGCACATTTGCCCACAACTGTCAAGTATGTAATTTTGAACTGCCTGTGACTAAGCAATTGTAAGAATGTAAGCTTGTACTGTCTGTAACTACTCTGTGATACCTCAGGGTCTGGGCGTATAACAAATGTAATAAATAAATACATTTGGTCTCTGTTAAACAATGAACCATCAGCTGCAATTGAATCAATTTCTTGGATCAGCTTATCAATGCAACGGCAAAAAGGGTTACGGCCAAGACACAGCATTACCTGATGCTCTTTTCAGCGAAAAATGGCAAATTCTTTGTGCCACCCAAGCCCCCATCTTACCATTGGCTTAGTACTGGAGAAGAGCATTATGATTGCAATTAAGAGATAGTGCTGGACTCTAATATCTAGTAATGCCTTGCACAGTATTTGCCTTGCAGCATATCCAATAGCAAGCAGCAAATCCACAAAAATAATTTGTACGCATTGGGCCTCATTCCGAGTATGGCGGTAAGGGATAGCGGCCACCGCTAACGAGAGCGGTGGCGGTAATCCCTTACCGCCATACTCCGAGTTCTCTTTGCGCCATGGAGGTTTTAACACCTGCTTTTAGCAGGTGTTAAAAACCATGGCGCTAAGGGACCTTGATGTTAATTACGCCACCGTAATTTACGGTGGCGTAATTAACGCCTTCCCCACTCCCATTATGCCCTATGGGGCAAGAATGGGAATGGGGAAGGGTAAATGGGGATTGGGGAATTACCGCCCCGCCAACCTTGGAATGGGGCGGTAATTCCGCCATCCACCAAGGCGCTGCCGGTCCGGGTACGGCGTCAACCAAGGCGTTAATAGCGCCATTGGTTAGCGCCGTACTCGGAATGAGGCCCATTGTCTTTTTTAAATTCCATATTTCTGTATAAGCAAACTAAGCCTCAAGCCATCACCCAGCCAACGGATGCATCTTTGAATTCCAACTTGTGAATGGATGAGGTCATTATTAGCCTCCATCCACTCTTAGAGTCGATCTAGCACAACCATCCTGAAGGTCTTCCTAGCCGTGTCTGATCCCACAATTGGCCTATGTTTGCTCGGCAATGTTTAGGTCCTTATTTATAAATAGGAATCACCTCTGCCAAGACCTGTGATTCTGGGATATTATCATAAAAGGGCTTATTTCCTGGTCTCTGAGAATCCATGAATACCTTTCAATATGATGAAGATATAATCGCAGAAATACTGTGTGCACTGCTCATAAGGTCCTGGATTCTTCAGCCGCAAAGTCTCTCGAGTAGTCGTTGATATGATTGTTCTTCTCTCTGTTTGGCGCAGTTCATTCCTACATCATTTGCATGGGGTGTCCAGATCACTGTTGGTACTAGGCCTTGCATTCTGAGGCTTGCTACTCATAAGACCCGTCTAACATGTTGATGTTTACTTCATTCAGGGGTCATGCAAGGGGGAGTTCCAATGGCTTGCCTTGCTGGCAGCAGTAACTTCAATTTTGCTGAAATATTTCACGACTTAGTTAAACAGGATCAACATCAGCATTGCACAGAGCAACCAAACATTTGAATTGTTTCTTTCGTACAAAAGGTCCCTCCACCTTAACATCACACAGCAAATAATATTATTTCATGAGCCCAACAGTTGTTAATGGAAGTTATGGACGGCGTTGGGACGTGCAGAAAACACAGTGATGGAATAATTAACTGCAAGAACACCCAACTCGGACACCACTATTGCATGGAGTGCACATGTACGTGCTGTTGGCAGGACCATGCAATCACATTACTACACGGATCATTGTCTACATCATGGATGAAGAAGGATGGACACACTAACTTCAAGATACACTCACGGATGGCAATCCAATAGCTGCCCCCTCCGTTAACTGTATTTATACTTTATCTAAGACACTGAACATAGACTGCAAACCTACACCAGTCCAGAATACACGTTGATGCTGTGCTGCACAACAGGTAAAAATAAATAACAACTCGACAATGGCCAGCAGTAGACTATCTGAGGTAGCATTGGACCTTGCTGTAGCAATGGGTGGGCAAACTGGCTCCCATCGTAGCACTTGAAAGCCCATTTGTATGTAGCAAACAATTTTTACGATATACAGCGCAGTCATCTCCGAATCTCAAGCATGCTGCGACGTGGAGTTGCACCATTTTATGGAACGCGGCTCATCCCACTGGCAGTGGGATGCATTTGCATCCAAAGATTCTTCTGATTCCTCCTGACAATGCCTATTAAGCTGGCTGTGGGTCAGAAGTAGAGGCTGAGATCCTGGACTTGAACACGAGCCTGGCCTCATGATCCCCACCTCACAATCTGTCCCTCTTTCTCTCTTTTCATGCTTCGTGTTCAAGGAACATCATTTGTAGCAAGAGGTGGAAGCAGGGGCAGAGAGGTTTATTTTCCCAGCCAGCACCTGTCTATGTTCTTGAATCTACCTTCAGTGAATGGTTGTGTAAGACATATTTCCTAACTTCCCCTTTAAGCAAACCGGCTACACCTTGTTGTCACCCAGCAGCTCCCATCTTGTGTGGTGCAGCACAATCTATCAAATCCTGCCCAGGCTGACTGTTGGTTAATTCTAATGAGCTCACGGAGGAAGAGGAAGGAGGCGGTGTGCCGCCCTTGATTCTTCTTCATCTATCATTGGTTGTCCACATATTTGTCCATCCAATTCTCCTGGATCACTTAAAGTCGTTGGGACTGCGTGGTGGCCTGCTATGATGGGAGGGGAGCAACCAGTGGAGTTCAGCCATTCACATCCTCCCGCAAACCTTTACACTATGGTGTTCTGCAGGGCCCGGGCGCTGTCCTGTTGCCACTCATATTCAGCCTCTGGCCAAACTGATTCCATGAACAAGTTCCTTTTTTTGAAGCTTCTCCAGATGACACTCAGATTTGGGCAAATGTGTCACACTTTAAGAAAACCCCCCCAAATCATACACACATCACAAATAATGTAGGCAGCATTTGCTTCACAGTATACAACTAATTAGCTCATAAGAGGATTGATAAATCTTTTGGTGGCCAAATTCAGATCCCGGCTAAAGCTTGTAAAGCCCATGCAACAAAAATGTGGTGGCCTCCAGACTATTTTCATTGCACTTATACAGCAGCGCTTCCAACCAGTGACTGTTTATATATGGGACCTCTCCCTGAATTTTTACATAGGGGTTTATGATGAAAATGCATCCCCCGATTTGTCTGTTCTGTTATGTTCACCTCGAAATTAAGGAGAAGAACCAATGCCTGCAAGCTTTAAGGCCTTCCAGCTGTGAAAGACCCTCACTCTTCATGCCACACCTCCATGCATGCCTCAACTCTGATAATGCCAAGAATCCGAAACTCCGCCCCCAGCCTTTGATGCCTTCTGCCTCTGTATGCCCCCAATCCTAAAGTGCATCCACCATTCCAAAATGCCCCCAACCATGCGTTCCACTTCAGAATGGGTACCGCCACATCCCTTCACCACCCTCTCCGTTAATAGCCCCTGACTAAGAGGCCCCAGCCTCTGTCCCTGCCTGAAACGGCCAATCATCCTGTATGACCGCAAGCTCTGCATAGCTCACCTATAGCCCTCCCAGACATGATTGCTTCCCCATCCTTGGGTCCTCCCAGGCATGAACATTCCGATTTGAGAGGACATGAGGATGCTAGTCCTCTGGGCAATAGCACCAGTGCAGCTGAACATTATACACACCTTGATGGATGTCCAGAACTCTAAGGACCCCTTGTGTGCCTGATACTCCTCTCCAGCTATTCAACTTGCCTGTTGTTATCTACCCACCTCACGCTGTGCCAGAGCTGGCTGTCTCCTGCGTTGTGGCATCTCCGCTGTGCCAGTGCTGGCTATCTCCTGCTTTGTGGCATCTGTCCGTGCCAGTGCTGGCTTTCTCCTGCTTTGTGGTATCTCTTCTGTGCCAGTGCTGGCTGCCTCCTGCTTTGTGGCATCTCTTCTATGCCAGTGCTGTCTGCCTCCTGCTTTGTGGCATCTCTTCTGTGCCAGTGCTGGCTGTCTCCTGCTTTGCAGCATCTCTGCTGTGCCAGTGCTGGCTGTCTCCTGCTTTGTGGCATCTCCACTGTGCCAGTGCTGGCTGCCTCCTGCTTTGCGGCATCTCTTCTGTGCCAGTGCTGGCTGCCTCCTGCTTTGTGGCATCTCTTCTGTGCCAGTGGTGGCTGTCTCCTGCTTTGTGGCATCTCTTCAGTGCCATTGCTGGATGTCTCCTGCTTTGCGGCATCTCCGCTGTGCTAGTGCTGGCTTTCTCCTGCTTTGCGGCACCTCTTCTGTGCCAGTGCTGGCTGTCTCCTGCTTTGTGGTATTTCTTCCGTGCCAGTGTTGGCTGTCTCCTGCTTTGCGGCATCTCTTCTGTGCCAGTGCTGGCTGTTTCCTGCTTGTTGGAAACACCTCTTCTGTGACTGCCTCGCACATTGTCATGTTCTGTTGCTCCCTCGCAATCACGGCCATTTCCTACTCCCCTCATTGCCGCCTTCTCCACGATGGTCAGAGAAATGTGACTTTTGCAGCCCTGATCGAACCCCTTCATTGATTTCTTGTCTGGTGGGTGTCCTTCTTTGATTGTCCTTGGAACCTCAATATTTAAATTATGGACACTGAACGCTCTGCATCGGCCTCCTCATTGCTCGGCACAATAACTGGGGTTTAAGGGCATATAGCTCTTCGTATTGACTGCAGCCTTGTCCATTACTGATTAGTTAACCATTGATTGTTTCGATGAGATTTCACAACATGAAGTCGTGCAGTGCATTAATGATCCTTTATAGCAGTATTGTGCTGCTTGATATGAATATCAATCGAGCAAAATAATACTAATAGTTGTTATGGTGCTGCATCAATAATTACGCTTTTCCTGAATATTTACTGAGCTGTACGTATCTACTTGATGAAATAAACAAGCTGGGGCAAAGCCAAAACTGTTTGTCCCATAGGCGAATGTGCTTTTATTTACTCAAACCAGAAGCACTTTGTGCATTACAAAGCAGCTGATTGACAGCAGAGACCATCTAGGATTAGTATGCAACAAATGTAGCAGAGAGTTATTTAATGGCAATCCTTGACTATTTCTTTGGGGCAAATTGAAACCTTTATTGTGCGCCGTGAGACCTATGGGTGAGTGGCGCGTTATACAAATTAAAATAAATAAATACGAACTGACAGGGCCAATAATCTTGGCTTTTTCATACTAAAAGTGCTTTATGTATTTTAACAAGGGGGGTCCTGGTAGTCCCTCTGCCAGCCATTAGTCCTGGTTACGAGAGACTTACCCAGATTCTTTAGCTCACAATCTTTCACAGAGAAGATATATCCCAAACATATCAGTCTTTGTCCCGCCCTGGGGCAGTCCAGCACCAAAATGCTAGGCAACTCTCCTCTGAATAGGAGTACTAACAGCAACCCCTGACACGTGTTTCGGTCTGGTCGTGTTTCGGTCTGGTCAGACCTCATCAGTAGGGTGGAGCTGTGCCTCTCTAAGAATAGTGAGCAAGGAGTCCTCATCTGGATTCCCCTAGTAACTTATGGTGAGACCCAAAGTTACTTAAATATGCAAATTAACAAGGGAGGTCCTGGTAGTCTCTCTGCCAGACATTAGTCCTTGTTATGAGAGACATACCTAGAGTCTTTAGCTCACTACCTTTCACAGAGAAGAAATATCCCAAACATATCAGTCTTTGTCCTGCCCTGGGACAGTCCAGCACCAAAATGCTAGGCAATTCTCCTCTGAACAAGAGTACCAACAGCAACACCAGACACGTGTTTTGGTCTGGTTGGACCTCATCAGTAGGGTGGAGCTGTGCCTCTCTAAGAATAGTGAGCAAGGGGTCACCATCTGGATTCCCCTAGTAACTTACGGTGAGACCCAAAGTTACTTAAATATGTAAATTAACAAGGGGGGTCCTGGGAGTCCCTCTGCCAGACATTAGTCCTAGATACAAGTCCTGGTTAGAAGAGACTTAGCCAGAGTCTTTAGCTCACTGTCTTTCACAGAGAAGAAATATCCCAAGCATATCAGTCTTTGTCCTGCCCTAGGGCAGTCCAGCACCGAAATGCTAGGCAATTATCCTCTGAATAACAGTACAAACAGTATCCCCAGACACGTGTTTCGGTCTGGCTGGACCTCATCAGTAGGGTGGAGCTGTGCCTCTCTAAGAATATGAGACCCAAAGATTATTAAATATGCAAATTAACAAGGGGGTCCTGGGAGTCACTCTGCCAGACATTAGTCCTGGTTACAAGAGACTTACCCAGACAGACCGAAACACGTGTCTGGGGTTGCTGTTGGTACTCTTGTTCAGAGGAAAATTGCCTAGCATTTTGGGCAGGACAAAGACTGATATGTTTGGGATATTTCTTCTCTGTGAAAGATAGTGAGCTAAAGACTCTGGGTAAGTCTCTCATAACAAGGACTAATATCTGGCACAGGGACTCCCAGGACCCTCCTTGTTAAATTTCATATTTAAGTAACTTTGGGTCTCACCGTAAGTTACTAGGGGGATCCAGACGTGGACCCCTTGCTCACTATACTTACAGAGGCACAGCTCCATCCTACTGATAAGATCCAATCAGACTGAAACATGTGTCTGGGGTTGTTGTTGGTACTCTTGTTCAGAGGAGAATTGCCTAGCATTTCGGTGCTGGACTGCCCCAGGGCAGGACAAAGACTGATATGTTTGGGATATTTCTTTTCTTTGAAAGATAGTGAGCTAAAGACCCTGGGTAAGTCTCTCCTGACCAGGACTAATGTCTGACAGAGGGACTCCCAGGACCCCCCTTCTTAATTTGCATATTTAAGTAACATTCGGTCTCACCCTAAATTACAAGGGGAATCCAGACGTGGCCCCCTTTCTCACTATTCCTAGAGAGGCACAGCTCCTCCCTACTGATGAGGTCCAACCAAACCGAAACACGTGTTTGTGGTTGCTTTTGGTACGCTTGTATAGCATTTCGGTGCTGGACTGCCCCAGGACAGGACAAAGACTGATATGTTTGGAATATTTCTTCTATGTGAAAGATAGTGAGCTAAAGACTCTGGGTAAGTCTCTCATAACTAGGACTAATGTCTGGCAGAGCGACTCCCAGGACTCCCCTTGTTAATTTGCATATTTAAGTAACTTTGGGTCTCACTGTAAGTTACTAGGGTAACCAAGACATGGACCCTTTGCTCACTATTCTTAGAGAGGCACAGCTCCACCATACTGATGAGGTCCAACCAGACCAAAACACTTGTCTGGGGTTGCTGTTGGTACTCTTGTTCAGAGGAGAATTGCCTAGCATTTCGGTTCTGGACTGCCCCAGAGCAGGACAAAGACTGATATGTTTGGGATATTTCTTCTCTGTGAAAGATAGTGAGCTAAAGACTCTGGGTAAGTCTCTCATAACCAGGACTAATGTTAATTTCCATATTTAAGTAACTTTGGGTCTCACCGTAAATTACTAGGGGAATCCAGACGTGTACCCTTTGCTCACTATTCTTAGAGAGGCACAGCTCTACCCTACTGATGAGGTACAACCAGACTGAAACACGTGTCTGGGGTTGCTGTTGGTACTCTTGTTCAGAGGAGAACTGCCTAGCATTTCGGTGCTGGAATGCCCCAGGTCAGGACAAACACTGATGTGCTTGGGATATTTCTTCAATGTGAAAGATAGTGAGATAAAGACTCTGGGTAAGTCTCTTGTAACCAGGACTAATGTCTGGCAGGGGGACTCCCAGGACCCCCCTTGGTAATTTGCATATTTAAGTAACTTTGGGTCTCATCGTAAGTTACCTGGGGAATCCAGACGTGGACCCTTTGCTCACTATTCTTAGAGAGGCACAGCTCTACCCTACTGATGAGGACCAACCAGACTGAAACACAGGTCTGGGGTTGCTGTCAGTACTCTTGTTCAGAGGAGAATTGCCTAGCATTTCGGTGCTGGACTGCCCCAGGTCAGGACAAACACTGATATGTTTGGGATATTTCTTCTCTGTGAAAGATAGTGAGCTAAATACTCTGGGTAAGTCTCTCATAACCAGACTAATGTCTGGCAGAGGGACTCCCAGGACCCCACTTGTTAATTTGCATTTTTAAGTAACTTTGGTTCTCACCCTAAGTTACTAGGAGAATCCAAACGTGGCCCCCTTGCTCACTATTGTTAGAGAGGCACAGCTTCAACCTGCTGATGAGGTCCAACCAGACCGAAACACGCGTCTTGAATTGCTGTTGGTACTCTTGTTCAGAGGAGAATTGCCTAGCATTTCGGTGCCGGACTGCCCCAGGGCAGGACAAAGATTGATATGTTTGGAATATTTCTTCTCTGTGAAAGATAGTGAGCTAAAGTCTTTGGGTAAGTCTCTTGTAACCAGGACTAATGTCTGGCAGAGGGACTCCCAGGACCCCACTTGTTAATTTGCAAATTTAAGTAACTTTGGGTCTCACCCTAAGTTACTAGGGAAATCCAGACGTGGACCCCTGGCTCACTATTCTTAGAGAGGCACAGCTCCACCCCACTGATGAGGTCCAACCAGACAGAAACACGTGTCTGGGGTTGCTGTTGGTACTCTTGTTCAGAGGAGAATTGCCTAGCATTTCGGTGCTGGACTGCCCCAGGGCAGGACAAAGACTGATATGTTTGGGATATTTCTTCTCTGTGAAAGATAGTGAGCTAAAGACTCTGGGTAAGTCTCCCTAACCAGGACTAATATCTGGCAGAGGGACTCCCAGGACCCCCCCTTGTTAATTTGCATAGGGTCTACCCTAAGTTACTAGGGGAATCCAGACGTGGACTCCTTGCTCACTATTCTTAGAGAGGCACAGCTCCACCGCATTGATGAGGTCCAACCAGACAGAAACACATTTCTGGGGTTGCTGTTGGTGCTCTTGTTCAGAGGAGAATTGCCTAGCATTTCGGTGCTGGATTTCCCCAGGGCAGGACAAAGACTGATATGTTTGGGATATTTCTTATCTGTGAAAGATAGTGAGCTAAGGACTCTGGGTAAGTCTCTCATAACCAGGACTAATGTCTGGCAGATGGACTCACAGGACCCCCCTTGTTAATTTGCATATTTAAGTAACTTTGGCTTTCACCCTAAGTTACTTGGGGAATCCCGACGTGGACCCCTGGCTCACTATTCTTAGAGAGGCACAGCTCCACCCTACTGATGAGGTCCAACCAGACCGAAACACATGTCTGGAATTGCTGTTGGTACTCTTGTTCAGAAGAGAATTGCCTAGCATTTCGGTGCTGGACTGCCCCAGGGCAGGACAAAGACTGATATGTGTGAGATATTTCTTCTCTGTGAAAGATAGTCAGCTAAAGACTCTGGGTAAGTCTCTCGTAACCAGGGCTAATGTCTGGCAGAGGGACTCCCAGGACCCACCTTGTTAATTTGCATATTTAAGTAACTTTGGGTCTCATCCTAAGTTACTAGGGGAATCCAGACGTGGACCCCTTTCTCACTATTCTTAGAGAGGCACAGCTCCACCCTACTGATGAAGTCCAATCAGACCGATAAAAGGTTTCTGGGGTTGCTGTTAGTACTCTTGTTCAGAGGAGAATCGCCTAGCATTTCGGTGCTGGACTGACCCAGGTCTAATGTCTGGCAGAGGGACTCCCAGGACCCCCCTTGTTAATTTGGATATTTAAGTAACTTTGGGTCTCACCCTAAGTTACTAGGGGAATTCAGAGATGGTCCCTTTGCTCACTATTCTTAAAGAGGCACAGCTTCACCCTACTGATGAGGTCCAACCAGACTGAAACACATGTCTGGGCTTGCTGTTGGTACTCTTGTTCAGAGGAGAATTGCCTAGCATTTCGGTGCTGCACTGCCCCAAGGAAGGACAAAGACTGATATGTTTGTGATATTTCTTCTCTGTGAAAGATAGTGAGCTAAACACTCTGTCTGGGTAAGTCTCTTGTAACCAGGACTAATGTCTGGCAGAGGGACTCACAGGACCCCCCTTGATAATAGTGCTTTATGTATTGCCGGGAGTTCCCTCCTTTTCACCAGGTATGTATAGATATTCCTAGGTATTTCCATTTTATCCCCAGGCCTTTTACCAAGCATTGTAATGATTTGCTCTCTAACTCACATTAGCACACGGCAATCGTTATTGATCTCCTTTTAGCGAACCAGAATGTTCAGAGTCAGTCAATTTGTACTGGTATTGACTGCATTCTGAACTTCCTGACTTCAAAAGAAGACAGGGAAACAACAATGTAATTTACAGTCAATATTTCTTTCACCAAGACACTTCCTCCCCAGAGTACTTTTTTTGTTGCAATATCCAATTTCTCTCACTAAAGATTACGTTAAAAAAATAAGAAAATGCTTTCACTTTCGTGCAGATAAACTCTTGAGATTTACCTGACACCTCATGCTCATGCTAAACTCGATCCAGTTTATCTAAGTTTGAAATGAAAATGCTTAATTTATGAAGACAACCGTGTTATTTAAATCCTAAACCATAAACCATATTTGATTTGCTCAGTTTCCCTATTTGTTTTACTCACTATTAATGTAACGTTTTTTTACTTCACCACCAAAACTCCAAAACATGTACTGCTACTCCCATGCTGTGCAAATAGCCTTACAGACCCCTGGATGGGTCCTTATCGCTTGGATAATGATCTGACACCAAGTTACGAGCCTGGGAGAATACAGCGATAATAACACCCCCGTCTGTCGGGCATTACACTCTCAATACCTTCTAAAATCCAAGCCCTAATGAGGAAGGTCCAGGGTCTCCCCTAGATATACCCATTCAGTCATGGGCTGGCCTAAACCAGCCCTTTTATCACCCAAAAGGGCAGAGACACAGGTTTTGGTGGCCAGCCAATCAGGCTAGTCCTAAAAACTGCCAACACTCCGGTCCACTCGCATTTGCTTTGTAATGTCCTGTCAAGGCCTAGTGATTGGTCTAAACCAGTCCAAAGCAGTACTAAAGGTGCAGGGCTGGACTGGGCTCATAGTGAGAACATGTTTGCACAATGGCCATTTGAGGCTGGCCATATGGCTACTTAAAAGGTACATTGGTCTACCAATGCAGTAAAACAAGCTGCAACCCTGGTAATCCAAATGTAAATTAGGGCTGCCACATCCTACTCCAGAAATCCATGTAGGGTGATATTGCCCTAGGCTAAAAATAGGGTGTTTAAAGTCCTACCCATATGTGAAGCTACCACCGCTCTGAACCTTGCTGCACTCTGAAACTTGCCATTGTGTCGTTAAATTTGTGCTTGCTTTGAACCCTCCTGCACTCTGAAGTCAGACATTGGGCCTCATTACACGGTAGGCGGTAACGGATTACCGGCACCGGTAAGGGCACTGGTGCCGGTAATCCCTTACTGCCCTACTACGAGGTCCCTTAGCGGGTCCCTCCCCTAACGCCTGGTTTTACCAGGGGTTAGGGGAGGGAACCGCTAAGGGACTTCAGAGCTAATAACGGCACTGCGAATTGCGGTACCGTTATTAGCTCCTTCCCCATTCCCATTGAGCCCTATGGGGGCTCAAATGGGAATGGGGAATGGTTCCCAGAATGGGGATTTACCGGGTCCTCCAGGGTCGGAATGACCCGCTAAGTCCCTATTCCGGGAACACGGACCCGGAATGCGGTAAGGGGGTAGCCATGGTGCTAATAGCACCATGGCTACCGCCTACCGTGTAATGAGACCCATTGTGTTGAATCCGAGTGCACTCTAAAGTTTGACATTTGCTTTAAATCTCACTGCGCTCTAACATTAGAAACTGTATAGAACCCAGGTGCCCACAGAAGTTTGATAGCTGATCTAAATCTTTCTGCACCCTGAAATTAGACACTGTGGTTGCCACTGTTTAAAATCCTGCTTCTCTCTGAATTTAGAAAATGTGATTTCCACCAATTTAAATCTTACTTCAGTCCAAAGTTAGACATTGTGTAGAACTTTCCCTGACTCAGCAATTTCTGCCATCAAAGGCAGTGTTGACGCTTATCTAGCTCTGCGTCTGGGTTCATTGAGCACTGGCGTAGGTGGCTCGGCTTCTCAGTCTTCCATCTATTCGTCCATGACGTCTCACTCATCTTCTGGTCTTCTGAAAGCCCCACTTTTTATCTCTTCGATGCAAGATGAGGAAAATGTATTGCGCTCTTGTCTCAGAGCTAATCCAGTCTCTCCTTCTCCGGCTAATTCTTCCTTCAAACCTTCATCTAAACATTTAACTCCATCACGTTCCAACTTTCATTCTTTTATTCTTAAGTGTCGAGATGGGAATTTTCCGATGTACGATCTCAATCGGTCCAGTGTCTTGAACATCTTTGGTGATATTGAGGATCTACATGATATCTCCACACATGACATAGATCAAATTGAATTAATTTCTCACACAAATTCATCTGTGGTCAGACTTTGGATTCCCTCTGGTGTAGTGTGGAACACACTCTGGCGCTGCAAGATGCAACTTTTTGATCTGGGTTTCCTTTTAATGTTAGATCCCGAGTTCCCATCGGACAAGCCGCAGTCTGACAAACCCAAATCCAACATCTATCAGGGATGAAGTAGCAGGCATGAAAGACACCCATTGATGCCTTCCTTTCAGCCGTCTTAACCATCAAGCCCCAGAAACACATCGCTCTTGAGAATTGCCAGCTGGAATACCAGAGGCAATGCCCATTTACCCACATCTCTGCAGCAGTTTTCTAATGAATATTACATCATATCTTTACAAGAGACCTGGTTACTGACTTCACCTATATGGGATGGTTATGATCCTGTATTGGTTCCAGCTATTGCTAGCAAGGGTAGACCGTCTTCTGGTCTCCTTGTTGCAGTTAATTCTAAGATGGATTTCACTATTTCACCCTGGTCTTCAGCGTCTGCATACATTCAACTAGTTAAAATCATTCACAATTTGAACACAATTGCATTGATTAACATCTATCGCAACATTCTAGGGCAAACAGATGAGGCCTTCTATGAGGGCCTAGCCTCTACTCTCGATATGGTGTTGTTAACCCCATGTATAACACACACAATCATCCCAGGCGATATCAATCTTGACAGTTGGAATCAGGCACGGTCAAATCAGGCAACCCACTTGTGGTCTTCTTTCATGAAAGAGCGTAACTTCTTTATGGTCAATGGCTCAGTTTCGGGTGATCTTCCTCCACAACACACCTGGCAGCGAGGATCAGTACAAGTACTATTGATTATATCTATGTAGATGCTAGGCTTTTTCAAACTGTTCGTAAATTGACCATTACTGACCAAGCATACAGCGACCTAGACTATTTTCTATGAACCTTGAGTGGAACTTGCCACACGGGAAAGACTTGTATTTTACACCTGAACTTATCACCAATTCAGCACGATCACGTGTGCGTTGGAATATTTCGTCTCTATCGGCCTTCAGAAGTGTCATCGAACACAACACGCAATCGGGCCATACAGCGCACTAGTCTGATATTCTGCGCCCTTTTGCTAACATTCTAACTGTACCAACTCGTTTGAGAGGTCACCATAGACACTCCTTTGACCCCGAAGTACAAGTTGTTAGAGCTGAATATAGGCCAACATTTAAAGCCATCCATGCTTCCAAATCCCCTACGTGTTGGCTTGACCTTAATACTACCAAATGCAGATATAAGAACTGGCTTAGAAGTAGAAAGTACCTTCTTTTTCAACGTGACGGTGAAACAATGTCCAGAGCCATGGCCAATAAAAATTTGCGAAGCATGTGGCAATTACTTCATGACCATACATCTAACTCTCAGGGCGCCTTCCAGATCAATGGGGTCTCAGATCTAGGCTGGTTAAGACATTTTTCAACCTTATATGCTGATGTGAAATTTACCAAGCACAAATATGAATTAAAATCTTCATCTACTTGGCTAGTTGTCTTTTCGATCCCTCTGATCCAGTACCATATAATGAAAGCAAGCTCATCGAGGGCAGCGGGTCCCGGTGGACTTTCGAACATTATCTTTAAGACACACCCATTTGAATGGGCGTCGATTCTGTACATCATTTTTTGCAACATCTTAAGATCCTGTTCAATTCCTCCGTCGTGGAAAACATCAATAGTTATCCCCATTTTCAAAAAGGGCGACCGCAGTTTACCTTCAAACTACCGCCCCATTGCTTTGTTAGATGCCCCGGGCAAGCTCTTTTTTAAATCAATCCTGCGTGATTTCAACGCAATGACTTCCAACTCTTTTTTCCTGACCCCCTACATACAGGGTTTGTGTCTTGCTTAGGTACCAGCATCTATTTATACTGTTTGAATGCTCTTAAAGCACAATGGCCCTCATTACGACCCAGGCGGTAAGGGGTTTACGCCGGCGTAAACATCGCCGACCCTTACCGCCTGAGTACGAGTTCCCTTAGCGCCATGGCGGATCTAACACCTGCTTTTAGCAGGCGTTAAAATCCATGGCGCTAAGGGACCTTGTTGTTAATTACGCCACCGTAATTTACGGTGGCGTAATTAACGCCTTCCCCACTCCCATTATGCCCTATGGGGCAAAAATGGGAATGGGGAAGGGTAAATGGGGATTGGGGACTTACCGCCCCGCCAAGGTCGGAATGGGGCGGTAAGTCCGCAATCCGCCATGGCGGAGTTGGCAACTTAGTGCCATGGACCATGGTGCTAATAGCGCCATGGTCCTCCGCCAAGGTCCTAATGAGGGCCAATGTCAGTCAGCAAAATAGCAGGTTTTCTTTGCTTTTGTGGACCTTCATGCCGCGTTTGATCCTGTTAGCAGGCCACTTTTATTTTTGAAATTACTTCGAGATCACTGTCCCTCAACAACATATGACATCATTTGTGCCCTACATTCTGATACTTCCATCCAAATTCGCCTTTCGTTGGATGGGCGCTTGTCTCAAAGCATTCCCACGGCACGAGGGTTAAAACAAGGCTGCCTCTAAGCCTCGACTATATTTAACTACTTCATGCAACATGTAAAACTTATCTTCAAAAATATCATCTCAGATTCACCTAAATTTAATAATAATCCCATCAAAGCCCTAATGTATGCAGATGATTTAGTCCTCATTTCCAAAACTCAATCTGGTTTACAAAACCTTCTAAATGCTTTTTTTGATTACATACAACACAATGAACTGAAGATAAATACTGCTTAGACTCAAATTGTGTTGTTTTCTCCAAGAAAATGTAAACCTCTGACTCATTTATGGACTATTAATCACACCCCATTGATTGTTGCTCCCCAATGTACTTATCTTGGGATGATTTTCGAAGGCAAGTTACATGCAAGAGGCCATGTTTTGCACCTGAATGCTAAGATAGCTACAGTAATATCTCATGCGTCCATTATTTTGGTTAAATATGTCAAATTCTCTGTTCGTCCTGTGCGACATTTTTGGAACATGAAAATAGTGCCTACTTTACTGTAGAGGCTAGAAACTACGCAGGTGGATCTTTCTCTCCATTTTGTCCAATGGGAGGGAACATTTTGGAGGAATGTTCTACATCTGCCCCAATGTACCCCCTGTCCCTGGATCAGATTTGAGTTGGGGCTAGTCTCGTTACAAGCTCTTTATAATTGGCGAGTCTGTGCTTTCTTAGGAAAATGTTTACTCTCGTCCAATTGTAATTCGATTCTGAAGATATTGTCCAAATACATGTTTTCTGTCAAACATGTTTTTATTAACATCTGGTCGTCCAAAGCATATCGTATCTTGGCCTTTGCAGAGGTGTCTATCGATACCTTAATCACAAACCCAGACAAAGCCAAATCCCAAATCTATCAAGCAGATTGGATTGTTACAAGACATCTTTGTTTACAATACAAAGATGCCGATGGGCTTAGGTTCCCACCAAAAAAAATTCATACTGTTGCACCCTATCTGGTGTTGTCATCTTCCCCAAAATATCGTCTTGGCATTCTCCGTCTGAGGTTTAACCTATGGATTACTAGGGATATCCAAGCAAGATGCAAGCTTATTCCATTAACCAATAATTTTTGGCGATTTTGCATGAATTGTGATGTAGATGAAACCTTGATTCATCTAATAACTGAATGTGTAGTACTTTGTGAAAAAAGAGAAACACACTATTCCAGATATTGTAAGTATCTAGGCGATCTGGACCCGTTAGATAGTTGGGCTATTATTTTAAACTTGTCTCACACAGCACTGCAAATTGCCACTGTCAACTATCTGAATTGTTTGAATCTAGAACTATAGAACTATCAGACTGTTAAATGTTATAGTTTAAAGAGTTGACTCTTATATTTCACATGTAATTTTCTGTAAATGTTCTTATGTTTTTTCTTAGTTTTATTTCATGGTAGTGATCTCAGTATGTTAGTATTTTTCTTTTTCTTTTTTTGTTGTATTATATCAATGAATTGTTTTACATTTGAAAGGTTGATTAAATTCAGCCGATACAAATAATTAAAAAAAAGTAGAACTCAATTGCCTGAAAAGCCTGACTTCCACTCCAGATCTTGTTAAACTCTGTGATACTTACTCAAAATCTTGCTGCACTGTAATGTTAGACATTGTGAATCTGGCTACAATCTCAGGTTCTCCACTGTTTGGGAGCTTGCTGCGTATGGCTGTGGCCGTCAGCAGCGACACACATGTAAGATACTTGGCACAGCGGTAATGTTGCATTCAGAATTTGGACTATATTGTTTTCATTCCACAGTACTCGTTCATCCACAACAACTGCTAAATCAGGCCTGCATTTATTTGTTGCAGTCACACCACACAGGATGCCCCCCTACAGCGCAGCTATGACGTAAGACTGGCTACATCATGTAGCCGCCTAGTATTGGGCGAAAACAGGGAGGCTTTCACCACTGTGAACCTGATACAACCACAAAATCCAACCACCAGTGAGAGGTCTTCAACTCTTTGAAGCAGATAACTACATAAGACCCTCCAAAACAAGAGCAAAGCCATTGGGGAAACAAAACACACAAAAAAGCAATCTAAGTCACGCATCAACAGAAGGGGATCAGGGGCCATAACAAAAGTGACTATGATACCAAAATACAGCCACCTCAGAGAGGCTTTCGCCACTGTGAACCATGCAGCCACTAATACCCCAGTGACCTGAGGAGCCCATGCCCCATGAGACTGAGAGAATAAGACACAACCACCACAGAGAGAACTACACCACTGCGAAGCAGAAACCACACACAACCTCATAAGGAAAGACCAAACATGTGGGAGATCAAACCCAATCTAAGTGACTCATCAACACGAAGGGATAAGGGGCCACAACAAAGAATCTCAGAGAAGGAAATACAACCTCCACAGGGAGGCTTTTGCCACTGTGAATACCCATACAGCGACTAAATCCCCAGCGACCAGAGACTCCAAACCCCAAGAGACTCTAAGACAGAGATACAATAACCAGATACAAATTTATACATATCACAAACCCAAAAACCAAAACAGAGGCACATCACCACAATCACAGCTAGGTAGATGCAAGTTATGTCAGGCCACACTGATTTAAACAGAAACCAGGAAAGCCCTGAAACACACCAATATAACTGAAAATAAACGGCCAGGAGGCATCTGCCATGCAATATACTACAATATATCACAACTTGAATATGTCTCAGAAACAGAGGCTACAACCTACACCTACAGCAAGGCTGACACCACTGTAAACCACAGCAGATGACCCCACCACTAATTCCCAGTAAGAAAAAGTCACCCAGGAGGGCACTTGACCCTGGAACACTGTAACATACTGTAAAAGCAACCCCAGAACAATAGACACAGTTCACAAACATACCATGATATGAGAAAGAAAAAGAAACAAGAAAGGAAAACAGAAACAGGAAGGAAACTGCACCCCGTGAAATTGAACACACCTACCAGAATTCACAACACCCCAAAATCCCCTCCAGACATCACCAGATGAAGTAAGGATACAGACCAAGAAAAGAACGAACACAGGGTACATCTCACGTTACCTCTCCACCTACAACCCTACCACAACAGAAAACAAAAAACCAACAAACAACCCACAAGAAAGGATTCAAGCAATCTTAGATCCTAACAGAACAACTAACCTAACATCTCAACACACAGAACACAGCAAACAAAAATACCTTTTTGGTAAGACCCCCAACAAGAATCAGAGCCAAACTTGAATCCCTAACCATTGTGAGACAGGCATGGCATCAAGAGATGACACAGACAACAGATGTAACAGTTTTGAAAACCTTTATTTAAATATCAGGATGGGTGGAAAGGCAAACTTGAACTACAGCTATAATGGGACTAGCCCTACCTAAAGAAACTAAGGGAAATTCTAAGTCTGTAAGTTCAACTCAAAAGTCTGTCTGTGTCATGAACTATGCTTGCCCTCATGTCTAATATGGAAATGTAGTGTGTGGATGTTTTAACTTAAATAATATTCAACATAATGTCTGGAGCTGTCTCTAGCCCCCTTAGCAAGTTCAGGATACATTTCCAATCACAAAGTTCAAAAGGGTGTTTAGGGTTCCCTTCCCCAAGCTAAAGCACTGTTTCACCAAAACAACATTGTTCAAAAAGAGGTCATGTATTTGCTTCCCCAAGTTTCAATCATTGATTTCTAAAACAACAATGTTCCAGAGGAGCTCATGGGTTCCCTTCTCCAAGCTTCAAGCCTTTATTCTCAACATAACAATGTTCAGAAGGAGCTCAGGGATTCTCTTCCTGCTACGCTCACCTGGTCTCTGCGGGGGTGTTGGGGCACGGTTGCAGCCCTCCTGGGGGTGAGGTAGCTCGGGTCCGACTTCACCCTCTGCGCGTATGTGGTGACTGGTGGTAATAGGTGATGCTGCTCGGGACTGTTCCTGCATGGAGAATAGGGGGCGTGAGTATGCCAGCTTGTGCGCCTGATCCCCTTCCAGAACCCTTCTCCCAAACCGTGGTACCCGTGGGATGCGCTGTCCCTGAAAAGCTCACCTGTTGATGAGGTTTGGCGAGCACTCCATCCTGCTGCTTCTGGCAGGGGCGCTTGTATGATCTGGACCAAGTTCCTTCACTGGTCCCTTGCACGTGGTAGTCCAGTCCTGCTGCGACTAAGCCACTATACTTCAGGTAAGTGTTCCTGTTTGCCTTTGTCTTTCCTCATCTGTTTTTGTTGTATTGTAAAGTTTGTTGTCTTGTATTGCTGTCTGTTCCACTTTTGATGTTTGCTCTTTTGCTTTCTTCCCTTGCAGGTGATGTTGCCGGCCTGACAGAAGCTGCGGAGCTTGAGACGACAGCCGTAGGGAATGAGGAACGAAGCTGCAGTGGTACAGTAGCTGGTAAGTTGTTAACTAGGGAGCGTGCAGGGTTCAAATGCAGCGCGGCCCTAGGACGGATGTTCTAACCTTGTCTTTCTTCTTCTTCACAGGGTCCGAGTTCATGGATGTGTGTGGTGCTGCGGCGTTGGGATCAAGATCACTGGATGTCAGGAGATGAATCTGCAGATGAAGCGATGAAGCACCGGTTTCCTGGAGGTGAGTATGCAGGAGAACGCCTGGTTTCAAAGGTAAGTAAACTGGTCCAAGCAGTGGTGAGCTTCACGTTGTACACGAGTCACAATAACGCAAAGCACCGGCCTTAAGGATGGAGCAGCTTATATAGCTGAGCTTCTGAAGCCACGCCCACCAGTTTCAGCCTGCCTGCCACACCCTGCCACACCCGAAGAGTCAGCACATGAAGACCAGGCCTAGGGAGCCACACCCGATGAGTCAGCACATGAGGATGTTCTCTGGAATAAAGACTTTCAGCTTCTGGAAAGTTCTTGTAAAATAAAAGCACTCCTGCACTGAAATAAAGTAAAAGCACTCCTGCACTGAAATTAAGTGTTCCTGCTCACATCTCTATATGAGCCTGGCACCAAAGGTGCCAGAACTGAGTCCAGCCAGGGCCCCTGTGTTTATAGGTCCCAAAGGGACATAAGTGAATCAAGTGACCCATTGTCCCCATCACTAGATGTGTGGTTTTTGTGTTCTGGGGCCTGTGGCCATGACAGCACTCTCCCTCAAGGCCCCTCTCACGGGTGGATCCCCCCTGGCCCTGGTTTAGTGTGGTCTTATTGCGGTGGAACGGCCTGATTAATTGTGGAGCATTGACATGCTCACTGGGTTCCCAGGTCCGATCTTGGGGTCCATAACCTTTCCAGTCTATAAGGTATTATAACTTAGACTGGACCATCTTAGAGTCTAGGATCCTTTTAACTTGGTATTCTGGTTCTCCTTTAACTATTTCAAGATCCAGTGGAGTATCGATCCACGTACCTGGTCTCTATGGTTTTAGGGGGGAGACATGAAACACCGGGTGGATCCGCATGTGGGCCGGTAATTCTAATTTCATGGCCGCAGGGTTGATCACAGCCTTGATGGTGTAGGGTCCCAGATATCTGGGATGGAACACCTGTGGTCCTTTCAGGGGGATGTTTTTGGATATTAACCAAACCTTGTCTCCGACTTGGTAGTTGGGAGCTTCCCTTCGGTGTCAATCTGCAAACTGCTTCTGTTTCTCTTTGGCTCTGGCAAGATGCTCGACTGTTTCCTTAAAAACCTGGGTGATGGATTTGTGTAAGGTCGTAATGATTCGATTGGGTCTAAAACGAATGTTTGTAGATTTCTACCATACACTATGTAGAATGGGCTTTGTTCCGTACTGGTATTGTTATATGCGTATTCTGCTAACCAAAGTATGTCCTTCCAGGTATCCTTGGTTTGTTGCAGCATACACCTTATGTATTGCTCGAGGGTCTGGTTAGTCCGTTCTGTCTGGCGGTCGGTTTGGGGGTGATGGCTTGTAGATAACCGGAGGTCAATTTTGGCAATTTTACAACACCTTTTCCAGAATGCAGACAAAGTGAGTTCCTCGGTCTGATATCACTATTGATGGGAAACAATGTAGCCGGACATTCTGTTCCAAAAACATGGTTGCCAGAGTACAAGCAGTTGGGAGACCTTTCAGGGGAATAAAGTGGGCCATTTTGGAAAACAGATCTACGATGACTAAGATAGTAATGTATCCGTTACAGGAGGGAAGATCTGTGATAAAGATCCATTGATAGCATATGCCAAGGTGCTGGGGGTACTTCTAAAGGACGTAGCAGACATGCAGGACTTTATTTTTGGGGCTTGTGTTGTGCACAGGTGCCACAGGTTGCGATGAGAAGGTTCCGAATGTATTTTCGCCAAGTTGTCCACCAGTAATTTTTCTTTATTTTAGCTTGGGTTTTGGCTATTCCCAGATGCCCCTCTACTAATGAATCATGATAGTTTGCGATGATTTGATTCTGTAATTTCTTATCCGGGATGCACAATCGTCCTTGGTAGTAAGGTTGTCCACGATCGTATACCGGTCTCCCTTTCCTAGCCATTCCTGTTGTGCTGGTGGACTCATCAAGTGTTGCAGGTCAGATTTTAAGTTGTCTAGAGAGGTGGTTACGGCAATCATGCCTTGGATTCATCCTTCAGGGATGATGGCCACGGGGTCTGGTGTAGTGAATGCCTCTTCTCCCTCTCTCATGCGGGACAGGGCGTCCGCTTTTCCATTGCATTTTCTGAGTCTATAGGTGATGACAAACTCGTATTCCGCAAAGAAGAGAGCCCAGCGGAGTTGGCGTGATGATTGTGCTTTAGCGGTCTTCAGATATTGTAGATTGCGATGATGACGACGGTGACTGTATGTCTAGCTCCAAGAAGATAATGCCTCCAGGCTTTGAACGCTGCCTTAAATGCTAGCAGTTCTTTATCAGTGATTGCATAATTCAATTCAGGGGCTGACAACTTGCAAGACCAGAATGCCACGGGATGCAACTGACCTGTTTCGGGGTCTCATTGTGACAGGACTGCTCTCTTTGCTATGTTGGAAGCATCAGTTTTGACCACATATGGTAGTTCTGATCGAGGATGCTGCAGAATTGGTGCTGTGGTAAATGCTTGTTTTAGCTCCTGGAAGGCTTTCTCTGCCTCTGCTGACCAATTAAATTGTTTATTTTTCCGTAGTAAAGAGGTGATTAAGTGGATGATCTGGAAGAACCCAGTGATGAACCGGCGATAAAAGTTGGCAAACCTGAGTACACCTTTATGGATGTCGGTGAGGGCCAGTTAAGGATAGCGTCTACCTTGCACGTGTCCATGTGTTCGCCCTGTGGTGTGAGAATAAAGCCGAGGAATTCTACCTCTGTCACATGAAAGAAGCATTCCCCCAATTTGGAATATAGCCGGTGTTGCCGCAGTTTCTCCAAAACTGCCCGGACATGGTTGACGTGGTCCTCCTTGGTGGTCGAATAGATAAGAATGTCATCAATATAGACAAGAGCGCAGATGTCTAACAGTTCACGGAGCACGTCATTCATGAAAAATTGGAATGTGAATGCGAAAGGCCGTCTTCACTCATCTCCTTTTTTGACTCTTACTAGATGATAGGCCCCTCGTAAGTCTAGTTTTGTATATATCTCAGCGTTTTTGACTTGATCCAAGAGCCCAGGTATAAGCGGTAACGGGTACCAGTTTTTTACCGTGATCTGGTTAAGTGCCCTGTAGTCAATGCAAGTTCTCAGGTCTCCCTCCTTTTTAGGCACAAAAAAAGGGGCGAGGATGCAGGGAACTTGGATGGATGATGAAGCCATTTCCCAGATACTGATCGAGGTAGGTTTTTAGATGCTGGTTTTCCTATTCTGTTAGGGCTTAAATCCGGCTGCAGGGAACTTGAGCTCCTGGTACCAGATCAATTTGGCAGTCATACGGTCTGTGCGGAGGTAGGTTGATTGCTTGCTCTTTTTGAAAGACATCTTGGTAATCCAGGTATTCAGGTGGTTTTGAACTGGTGAGGCCCAGTATAGTTTCTTTCTTTGACGAACCTGGGTTGGTAAGACTTTTAATGCGAATCCCTTGCTATAACAGGTGTTGGCACAGTCTTGGGGAAAGGTGAGAACTCATTTACGCCAGTCAATCCTGGGATTGTGGGTCTGCAGCCACGGCATTCCCAATATCATCTGGAACTGAGGAGCGCCAATGAGATCGAAGGTGATGTCCACTTGGTGACCGTCCTGACACAGAAGCGTGACCTTCTCGGTGTAATGCGTTACTGGGCCAGATGATAGCTGAGATCCATGAACTGCTGTGACGTTTTCAGAAACCTACTTCTGTCAGAGAGGAGGGCCTACTCGGGTAGCCAGATCTTGTTCCATGTAATTTCCCACAGCCCCACTGTCAATGTTTGCCTCCAAGGCATGTATTTTCGACGGTTGCTTGTGGTTTACCAGGAGCACAGGGATGACTAGATGTGAGGTCTGTATAGGTTCCTTTTCACTGCTCGACAAGTGGACCCCTACGCTTGTCTGGCATTGGAGATTCCTGAGTCCTGTTCTTCTTCTTCACCCTTGCCAGTTGCTCCAACTGCTTTCCTGGGTGGTTTCACTGGGCATTCTCGGAGATAGTGGCCTGCCTTACCACAGTACAAACAAAGCTGCTGCTGTCTCCTTTTCTCCCTTTCTTCCTTGGTGAGTGGGCTCTGTAAGCCTCCGTTTTGGCTCAGACTGATCGTGTGATTTGGTTTGATTCTCACGAGTTTGCATATAGACCGACCGCCCCTCTGCCTTGGCATGATCCATCTTCCGATCCTGCAATCTGTGATCGAGCTGCACTGTCAGGTCAATGTATTCAGCACATCTTTCCAGGGGATTTACTACTTGGGCTAATACATCCTCAAGTCCCCCTCGCAAGCCTCGGTAAAAGAGCGTAGTTCTTTTTTCCTCTGGCCAGTTAGTTTGTGCTATCAAACAATTGAACGAAGCAATATATGTTAATAAGTCTTGATTACCCTGCTGTAGTGATAACAGTTCATTGTCCAGAGCCCGCCCTTGAGTATGCCGTGCAAATAGTTTCTCCATTTCACGCTGGAAACCTCCGAAGTCTCGAAGCAAAGGATCATCCTGGTTTACCAAGGGTATTGACCAGTCCGCTGCACTACCTCCCAAATATGAGAGTACAAATGCCACTCTCGCTTGATCGTTGGGGAATGCCCCAGGTCTGCACACGAAATGTAGGTGACATTGATCCATAAAGATGGTGTACTTATTCAGATCGCCTGTGAAGTGTGGGATGTATTGACCCACTCCGCTATGCTATGCGGCATCACTCTGATAGTATGGTGCAAGGAACTGCAACAATGGCGGCAAAACTCTTGTGCACACCAAAAACCTACAAAAACTGCGTTCTCAAGCACACAAAAAGATGGATGCACAACCTGCCACCCATGGTGCATATGTGGTGGAATAGCACACACTGCAGAAAATGTGCCACTGGGCTCCATGACTAGCAAACAGAGTGCAGAGGGAGAAGCATCGCTTTGCAAATGAAACTCCAAAATTTGCCTATAAATGACGTTTGCTTTGTTGCTAAAAACTCCAAAATGCTTATAACAACACTTCTCAACATTCAAAATCTTGATTGGCGCTAAAATACATGTAATCAAATGAAGCGTTGCGAACATACAAAGTCCTAATGTGAAGAGCAAAACATTCATCAGACAAACTGGATTGTCTGTAAACTGACAGACCCTGTCAGAATCTGTGTGCAGTACCCTAACCTACCTGAATGACAGCTGTCAGATGAGCTACTGATGAAGCTTCAAAGTGATCTGAACTAAAAAGTCTGCCGGATTAGCAAACATAAGAAGGATTGTGGCTAAAAAGAATACAGATCTCAGTTGCTTTTTATCCCACAGAGTTAAAGCTATTAAAGTAATGTATTTATGTTTGTTGCAACAAGTTTGGTTTTTCCTGGATCTTTAATTAGGAATAAGTTAGATTGGCTGAGCTGCAACCCTTTGGAAGTGGACAAACAGGTTTCTCCCAGGGGGAGGGAAATTCTCTCAGATGAAACTCACAGGGAGATGATAATTGTGGGTTAACCCAGACTTTTGTCTACAGAAAGAGAATGAACAATAGCAGCCCCTTCAGCCCAAGAAACAGAGGTGTGAGAGGGTCATAAATGGCTCCTGGAAGGAACTTCCCCAAGGAGGGGGATGCTCCTGGACTCCAGGGAGAGAAAAAGGGGCGTACCATTTGCTGTTAAGAATGAACAAAGAACAATTTTTAAAGACTCATAACCTGTGATTCAAAGTGGTGAAAAATATACCAAGGACATATCTGTTAGTCTAATTCTTGGCTGCACGTTTTAAGAGGCGGCAGAACCATGTAACATATATGTGGTTTTATGTGAAATGTATTAATTCTAGAATTGTGAAAATTGACACACACATCCCTATGTTAAACACACACACACATTTGTGGAAATTTGCATAAAGTTTGGAAATTGTGTTCATAGCGAAAAGGACAAAATTCTGTAGAAGGTCGAAACAAGATCCCACAGCTGCAGGATTTCGAGGAAAAGATGCTACATAAAATATGGAATCCTTGTGTGTGATTTGTGTAAAGATGACCAATGAAGAACTTATGTATTTAGGATGAAATCCGATTTTTGTACTGGTAGCTAAAGGGAGGTTTCTTAGAACTGTAAAACAAGCCATAAAATGCAACATCATCCGGCCTTGATCCAATCACTCAGTTGCAAGGCGGTGATGAGGTTTTGATCCATTCCCAACTCACAGGGCAGGCTTAGTTAAGCCGGCCCATACACCCATTTTGTGATGTCATTTTAAAGGATAAATAGAGACAGCTGACAACACATAGGGACTCACTGATCCACTCACTTTCATGATTCTGACGAAGCACTCTGATCCAGCATTCTACATCCAGCTTTCACATCCTTCCAGATCCAGATGCCAAGACTCTTGCAAGCAGTAGAGAACTATTGACTTTCTGCCAGGCCTAATCCTCAGACCTATTCTTGCAACCCAGTGAAGCGCTGTGGTGTGAGAAGGCCTTTTGAACTAGTATCCTGAAATTCCCTGGCTTGCTACCACCAGGCTTGCCGGAGGAACATGCTATCCAGCTGATTGAAATATCCACAAACAAGGAGGGCAGATTCCGTGCAAATCCGGTGAACGGCCTAGCTGATCTGATCCCGTGCCTGATGTGCTGTTCTTCCTAGACCAGATCCAATCCATGACCAGAACTGACGGTCCAATTTAATAACTTATTTTGTAAGTATTAATAGGAAGTAAAGTGACCCTAATATATCTGCATTGTATGATCCCAATCTCAAACCCATCCTATCTGTAAATTCAGAATCATAGGGCCTCATTACAGGTCAGGCAGTCCGGAAATAACGGTGGCGTTAAACCCGCCGCCACCGTTGTTTCCGGACCGCCTGATCCCGACTCCTGCAGGCGGGAGGTGATGTTCCCGCCAGGTTTGACCTGGCGGGTTTAACACCGCCCGCCTGCAGGCGGACGAGAAAACACCGGCAGCATTACGAGATGCTGCCAGTGTTTCCATGATCCCCATTCCCATTGAGTCCGATAGGACACAATGGGAATGGGGATTTACACCATTCCGCCTCCATGATTCCTGGAAAACCGGGGTTGTAATGCCCCGGTAATTCCGGGAATCACGGAGGCGGAATGGTAATACGAGTCCGGCAGTAACCAGGCGGTTTTACCACCTCGGTTACCGCTGGACTCGTAATGAGGCCCATAGTATTGTCGGTACCTTTCTTGCTCTGATTTTCTCCAATGTGTTTTATAAAATCATAAGTCATTAGTGATTTTGAGTAAGTCAAGTAAATTCCAAAAAGAAATTGAGTATCCACCACGTGAAGGGTTATGCCGGCCACGTAACTGGGGAGATTCATGTGTGGCATCCTCTTTTTCATAGTCATAATATAGTGTAATCAAACCCATTTGTCATTTCAAAGTGCATTTCCATTTTCCATTCTCGCGCCTATTTTGAAAAACGACTCTTACTAAAACCTCTATAACTCCCTCAGTTTTTGATAGAAATGAAATTTCAACTCCTACTTGTACCTAACATCCTTAGCTATCCATAGAACCCAAAACCGCATTGCAAAACAATGTGATTCTCCATTTATCGCGAATATCGCATAAGGAAAAGTTTGCCGCAAATTGAAATTCTAAGAAACTTTACATGTGTGAAATAGCTGTAATTTAATTCCCACTTGGACTTTAAGATTTCAAATATTTTCTTTTGACTAAATAATTGTTTGTGATTGTGTGCAACTGTTCAAAGTGGCTTCCACAGGAATTTATAATAATTTAAATAATTTTGACCACATTTGGTGTTTTGCCCAGTCAATTCCAAAGATAATTGCAAAGCCATTTGGACAGTGAAAAGTCAATTCTGTTTTTCTCTTGTGTTTGAAGGGGGAAGGTGGGACTGATATTCTGTTTGATTTGTGCTATTCCTGAATACCTGCTCTCTCCTCCCATCTCTTTGCACTGCCTATTGGGGGGTTGAGGGGTGTTGCAGGGGGAACCTCTAACCATAGTGCTATCTGTTCTACACCAATTCAAAAGTATTATTTTCTGTGCTGCATGTGTTTTTGTGTTCATTACTTGATTCCTAGTGCATTAAAAGATATTATTCAGTGTTCTGTCACCCCTTGATGATTGTTGTTACCTATTAAAATATATTGTGATTACATTTTAAATACATAAATAAATATTTACCTTTGCAAACTAGCCTGATTCCTGGTTCAGTGTGACCGGGGGGGGAGGGGTTCCAGGAGAAGGGTGTGATATGAGTAGTATATCGTTCAGAATATTGAACTTATAGATACAGATAAATAGGGGTTTCAATTGTGCACTACATGCTGAGCTTGACTTGGATGTGTGCCGTATTGAAATCACTTACAGCTGTGTTCTGATGGGGCCAGGGGATCCCCACTGGAAGAACCACCTTTACTGGCGTGGGCTGTGGCAGGAGGGGCATTCCGAAGGCAGTGGGATCTGGCCTGCCTGTGCCTGGAGCATTTGCCATGCTTGTTCATCTGTCCGCTCCTGGTTCACAATTAGATCCCTCCTTAGGGCATTGGTTTCCTGTCTTGAGGCATGAAATTCAGCCTGTAACTCTCCCAGTAATCTGGCCAACTGGTCCGTTTCAGAAGTTTCCATAACACCCAGGCAGAGATTTGAAGAGGCTTCATGTTCTGTTACACTCATCTGGTCTCTGCGGAGGCTTTGGTGCACGGTTGCAGCCCTCCCGGGGATTAGGTTGCTCGGGTCCGTCTTCACCCTCTGCGCTAATGTGGTGACTGGTGGTAATAGGTGATGCTGCTTGGGACTGCTCCTGCATGGAGAATAGGGGGCGTGAGTATGCCAGCTTGTGTACCTGTGTTACAGTGTTTCACCACTTCTTAGATTCAGGGTTTGCCTTTCTTAATACTTCTTTGGTTCTCATTTCTATGATGTACAAACTTGACTTTCAGTTACAGCATTGTTTTGCCTGAACATCATTTTGCTCACACTTCATTGGATCCCCTCGGGTTGCTTGTTCATCGCTTTCACTCTCTTATTCACAGTATTCTTATTTTCTGATATTTTCACAATGTCCTTCGTTACTCAGAGACTCTTGACCATGTATCACTTACTCGTGATCACTCTGAAACAATTTTTCAGCAAAATCCAATTCAAGGATTAGATCACTCTGAGGCTTTCGAAAGCATGCCGACCAAACTCGACCACTCTGCTACAATGTAATTCCTTCACTTTCATATGCGCTATAGGTTTCCTTGCATTCTCTTGAAACTTCCCGGCTGCAACATACTTTTCTTCAGTTTCCTTGGTAAGATGCTGTCTGAGATTGGAGGACAGGGTCTCACCTCCTTCCCCTGAGATACCCATGGATGGTTACTGCCATTCAGGAGAACGTGCAGTTCTTGGCCACTGAAAATGGACCGGTACCTTCCACGGTACCCTTCGCTTTCCTTCTCCAGCTCCTTGGAGACATGGCTCCCTCGCCACACAATGACAGCTTCTCTCACTCTGCCGTCCTTCAGTGTCTCGGCATCCCATTCTCCTCTGGCTTCCTGTGGGCTAGAGTGGCTCTCCGCTGCTCTCTTCTTGCACAGGCTTCTTACGCTCTCCTTTCTCACTCTCCTGTTTCTCGCTCTTCTTGGTGTTTGTGATCGCCACCTTTTATACACCGGTGTACATCTAACAGGCTGCAGGTGTACAGTCTTAGGCTCAATTGCCTGACCATAATCAATCCAATTAACAGCACATGCCTGACCATCAGCCCTGTAGTCTTCACAACCCCTGTTCTTTGTCCCAGTACTATAGTGGTGTTTCCTATAGGAAGACTCTATTGTTCTTTGGGGCATCCTATTCTTTTCAGTACTTTGGATAACTTCAGGGGGTCAATAGGATATGAACAGAAATATCCTCCAAAGACTGATTGGGTCAGGTGAATTAATGTCAGGAAAGGGGGGATACCATGCCTCGCCTTCAGGTACCCTCTCTCCAATCCCCAAGGATCCTCCACCCAGGTGATCCTACCTCGCCAGTCAACGCCCAGGGTTAGAACCCAAAAGCGCTGGCCCTTCCATGATCACTTGAACAGAATATCCCTGAAAGTAGATGTGAGAGTACCTTCAAGTTTCTCACAACATCCAAACCCCTTACATAACCAAAGACTCGAAAAAGCCCACATTTACAAACAAACAACCCACCGCCATGAACCAGAACAAAGAAACCCTTCCATCAATTTAATTGAGCTCCTCAATGAAGAGGCAGAGACACTAACCAAAATATCAGCGAACAACAGCCTCATCAAAGAAAAGCTAACAAACACTACCCCGAGAAAGATGCAATAAAGCATAGGCAACATCAAACAAGGAATAACTTCACTGTAGCCTTCTCAACGTAAGATTCATAGCAAAACAGAAATGTATGACCTCCTAAGAGAGGGAGGCACTGACACACTTTTCTTCACAGAAACATGGATATCAGACAATTGCAAAACAATCACCCATGAAGCCATACCAAATAACTTCAAACTAATACATGCCAACAGAGAAAACCGAAGAGGAGGTTGTATCGCAATAATGTACAAAGACCACATCTGTGCCACACCACTCCCTTCAACTGATATAGAAGGCTGCGAATCCCTATTAATAAAAATCAAGTTCAATGACCAAGCCAACATTGTGTTCCTTCTGATCTTCAGACCACCATCCTACAACCCGAAGTTTGCAATGAACCTCAGAGACTCCATTGCCAACCTTTCCACCTATCATGATAACATAATCATCCTGGGGGATTTCAACATCTGGTTCAAAAGAGAAAATGAAACCACAGTTAACTCCCTCAGTGCCCCTACTGGAAACATGCCACTTCAAGCTAAGTAGTGAATGGATCCATCCAGAATGGTGACCATTTGGTTGCAATTTTCTGCAGGACGAACTCTCGACTGCGGACCCACCAGTACCAATCAAATAAATGGCAGCAAGATGGTTACAGAAGAACTGAGGGAACTCAGAAAAATAAATCACAAACAGGAAAAACTATGGAGAAACCATTACAATCAATTGGACAAAGTGAAATACTAACGATGAATGTACAAATCAGCAGTTCTTAAAGCAAACAATACAAACTACGCCACAAGAATTCAATCGGCAACAAATCCACAAAAATAACTATTCAAAATTATCAAATAAATCAAAAACCTAACTTGCAACAAAGGCATCATACCATCACAATCACTATGTGACAATATCACCAACCACCTAAGAACAAAAATAGAAACAATTCAACAGACTATTGGCGCAAGCCATGCAATAATAAACACAATACAGAACTGCCAATAACCAGCACTCCACAAGCCGCAGCAACACTCGACCGATTCGAACCAATAGATAAAGAAGCTTTCATTAGACTAATAAAATACACCAACCTTATGGATTCCCCAGTGATCCATTCCCACCAGACATCCACAAAACAATCCCCAACCACAAGACCCCAGCATCTTACTTCCTGCTACTGATAAATATATCCCTAACAACAGGAATAGTACCTAAAACCTTAAAATCAGCATACATCAAGCCCCTCCTAAAACACAAAACAGGAAGTCATCACCAACTAAAGAGCCATATCAAATGTACAATGCCTGGTGAAAACTATTTGAGAACCACATCCACAAAATTCTACTCAACCACGTATATATGAACGGAATACTCGACCATTCGCAAGTCGGCTTCAGACCAATGAGAGCAATGGAATCAGCACTTCTATCCATATGGGATGACCTAAAAATAAACACAGACAACAGCACTTTATCAGCTCTCATACTACTGGACATATGAGCCGCCTTCCACACAATCAGACACACAACACTAATCCAGAGACTGGAGAAATGTGGCATAAAAGACTCCACTGTACGGTGGCTAAAATGCTTCCTCACCAACCAAGCTGAAAGAACATACCTACCACCATTTACTTCTAACACTAAAATCATCTCCTGCAGCATACCACATGGTTCGAGCCTCTCCCCACTCCTCTTCAACATATGCATGTCCACCCTAATGAAACTCATTCGAACCCACAGACTGACCACATACAACTGTGTAGATGATACCCAACTCATCTTCAAGATAACCTCAACCCAATATCCATACAACACACTCAACAAATGCCTCACAGACATATACAGCTAGATGACAACCAGCAATCTCAAATGAAACCTGACCAAGACAGAAATAATGATTTCCCCCCCAGAGGATAACACAACAGACACACAACTGAACTGGATACCAGGCCTGGGAACCCAACCAGAAGCATCTGCTGTGAAAAAAAACCTGGACATACACATGGACAATGGGGCTCTCACTAGAACCATATGTCAACGCAATAGCAAAGAAATTATACTACCTCCTGTGACTAATTAGAGATATCCTCCCTTACCTATCTTTCCCACACAGAACCCTCACAATGATCCCCTTAGTATTATCAATAATCGACTATGCAAACAGCCTCTACCTTGGAATACCAGAAACACTGCCTACACAAGTCCAAAACACTGCAGCAAAGAAATTCTGGAGACTAAACAGAACAGACCACATCACACCAGCCCTGAGAAGCCTACATTGTCTCCCAGTAAAGAAACACATTAATTTTAAAACCCTCTGCATCGCCCACAAATCACTACATGGACAAGGAGCCGAATTCCTCCAAGTCCAAATCAACTGCTACCAACCAGGAAAAAACCTAAACTCAAGCAGAAACCTCCAGAATGAAACAAAACACTATGAAAAAAGGAAATTCAGAGGAAATGCACTCTCCCGTCTAATAGCCAAGCTATGGAACTCAATCCCTAACGAGATAAGAATGACGGAAGACCACCTCACTTTCAGAAAATGATTGAAAACCTGGCTATTCAACTCACTGTGATTAGCATAAACACAGGCACCTCCCACAATATCACTGCAAACCTGAGACAATCAGGTGACAATATAGAACCTGTAGCAAACAATAAAACAATCACACTGTACTAATCACTAACCATCCTCGCTCCTCGCTCCTCTCCAGCATTTCCCACATATATCTCACACGAAATAACAGGCCTGCTCTTCCTCACAAAAAACAACTCACACATCCACCATAAGAACAAACTGCCACAAACAAAAAACCCATACTCTCGATGTTGCCCCTCTGGATACAATAACCCCAGGGCGCACAATCCAAACACACTCAGCAAGCTGACAAACTCAGATACTAATTTCGCCTGGTTCTTCAAGCACCAACAGAAGAGCACAACCTCTATCCTATCCCTCTTCCCTCACTACCCTAACCAAACCTCTTTCTTACAGAGCCAAGTGAGCGCCTGGATACCATGGTAATGGTGCATGGCATACAACAACAAAACATAACGAGACATAACATAACATAACATAACATTTAGCAGCCATTGGCATAATATGAGCAGGAACTCCCCCCCAATATTTGGTTTATGTATGTATGCATGCATGCCGGTTGTGAAGCAATAGAGCACTGTACAAAAAAGGATACATTAATAGGCTGCATTAATGTGAATACAATTAGAAGGCTAGACTATTAACAGCATACTTGAAAGGACCAGAAGCGAGGAAGTATAGAGGTTTGCAGCTAGGGGATATAGTTTTGGGAGGGATCGCCTGAACCAGTCTTAATTTGATGAAGTGTCCACAGCTGTGCTCCCATTGAAGATATGTTCCTGTGAGTGTCACGTAATATGACCTTCGTAAGCTCACTGTTAAGTCTCTCACTTGACCTCTTCCGCAACCATTGGCCAAGTATTGACTCACACTAAATGTAAAGATTTGCCATTATATTCCCAACTTCTTACACATTATGCTGGGCTTTGCCATGCACTCTGACCATCTGCCAGGTTGTGCTAGGTAATCACCATTTCAGGTTTTGTTGTACTCTATCTAGTTACTCATGCCATATGCCAAGATTTGCCCTCAAATTGTCATATGCGCGTACCGTTTTTGAGATATCTATCATTTGTTCAAGTATTCATTTTATATGCCAGGTGTTGCCATTAAATGCCTGGTCATTCATACGAAGGGCTGATCAGGTGCTGACTCTAGATGCCAACACCTTTGCCCTGTTCTGCCAGCAAATGCTCAGATGCATACATAATATGCCGGGCCTCGCCAGAAATGTCACTGATACGCACACTATTTGCCTGGCTTTGCCCGAAAATGCCCAAAGTACTCTATTCCAGTATCAGCCATGGGATGTTAGTGCAGAGTTCTTATTTTCTTCCATCCCTACATTCCCCCCATGCGCTCAGTCTTTAGCAGCATGTTTGGAAGGTATACATTACAGGGCAAGTGCAGGGGTGCTTAGAAAGAGTTCTGCATCCTTGCAGTTGAATATATAGCATATATATTCTATATATATATATATATATATATATATATATAGCATTATATTAACTCTGTGGTGATGCATGTGTAAATGAAGAACCAAAATTAGAATGATGCCAGGAATATATTATAATATCCAGTTTTGTGATTAAATCTTCATGTCGCCTTACCATTTGTGAGTTATGTATCATTTGCCCAGATATTCATTTCATATGCCAGGTTTTGCCATCACATGCCCAGATATTCACATCATTTGCTTGGGATGATCTCCTATGGCATGTATAGAACAGGAGCGTTGAGTTACACTGCATGCCGGAGTTTGTTTAAAATGCCCAGGCATTCAATGCAGGGCTGTTCAACCAAAAGGAGCATTGTCAAAAGAGAAATCATATTGTGCCTCCTATTGTAATAAATATATTTATATTGGCCTACGCCAAGCTGCTCGAAAGTCGCTTGCAAAAGAATCAGTGTTGCAAGGCCCTGACCTTAAATCAATGTAAGCCGCCATTTTAGGTCAATCCGCCATTTTAGGATTCGCTTTGTAAAAGTCACCCTGTGAGTTAAAATGGTGGACGATGTCATTCCAGAATACAACATGGCCGTCTTGACCTCTGTACATAGCTAATATGTAACTTGCCTGCAGGCCACTTGTTGAGGTCGTGAACTGAGACCTTGTCCTTCGTTGACCTTTGTGTAGAAGGATTACTTGTGCAATGAAACTAATCCACGAGCATATGTTGAAACAATGTATTCAAATACTGAACGTAGAACATCTGTTTAACTACATTGTATTAATGTTTGAGAAGGCCTGCAGGGAAAATCTTAGAATACACAGTTATTGCATAGGCTTGTTGATACATATATTAAAGGCAAACCAGTTATGTGCGGTTGTTCGAGACTTGGCACAAACCCTAAATCGATGATGTATTAAGTGGAATATTAACCCGAAGTGGGGCTGGACATCGTGCCCACCAAGTGTATAAAAAGCGAATGATTCTAATGTACAACGTCTCTCACTGAACGCACTGAACCACGCTGGAGTTCGTTGTGTTGTACTGAGGGCCTATAGCTATCTGATTTTGCTCTGTTTTTGTAACTGGATTCAGTATAAAATAAAGTACTTTGTATGTTCCTTTGTAACCCGTGTTCGGTGTATTTCCTTTTGGGGTGCTCAGCCTCGATATTTTGATTTTGTTTTCACAGATGGCGCCCGAATAGGGACCTTCAAGATTGATGCCGGATTGTTGAAGGTTGACGCACGCTATCGGACCGGGATCGGACGGTGTGACATAAGGGGCCCCACTGAATGAGACGGGACACCTCAGCAGTGCTGCACGACCCGATCCTTGGATGATAAGCATGTGGTCCGAGACGGCATCTTGACGAGTGTCCACTTATCGAGGCAGGCAGATTTGCCCAAATCACCATACACGAGGTAAGATTAGTTAGGTAAGTTCTTTGAAATCCGATCGGACCTCCTTAGGTTTGGTCAGGTGAGTCGTGACCCGATTCTTAATTTAATCCTGACAATTTGAATTTTGGCGCATTGCATCTGCAGACACAATTATTGACCAGGTTTCACCAAGAATTTGAGATATGCCTGGGAAATTGTCTACCTGCTTTAGGGCATTATTCCGCAGCAATAGACAATCTTTGGAATTTAGCCGTCCCGCACCACAGGAGGGGTCGCCGGCATGTACTATGTACTGTAAGCATGGCATTGGAAGTATAGTATTTAATGACATTTGGCACAGACAAACCAGACATGCCTCCGAACTTCAGTGGCCAATCAATGGTTGTTTTGAAATCCCTCGTATTGAGTATTTAAAGTCAATTCTATTAAAGAAGAAGGCTAGACCTGCAGCATTTGATGTTTTGCAGAATTGGAAAAAAGAAGTGTTGCAACAACTTAAAAGTAGAGAGAAGCATGCGCGTCGTCACAAGACAAACGCCGAAAAAGCACTATTGTATGACCAAGATAAACATTCTGAATCGACGAGAAATATGGATAGGGCGTTCTCACTCGGTATTCAGAAATCTATCCTTCTAAAGATCTTCATGTGTCTGATGAGTTTATAGACAAATTATTAAATGAACGAAGGCCTGGTGCTTCTGCGCCACCTCCGTATGTTCCTCTTCCTGCTGCTTTGCCTCTTCCTCCTGTTATTCCTGCTCCACCTGTTGTTGTTCCTGTTGTTCTTGCTCCGCCTAATGTTCCCCTTCCTCCAGCTCCCCCACCTCTTTTTATCGCACCAGTTACAGTACCTCCATCAAATTTGCCTGTTCTCTCTCTTCCAAGTGGTGCTGAGCCGCTTGTAATTGATCGAGGTGCAGGGTCAAAGGTTGTCACTCGCAATACTGTACCACCAGAGAGGAAACGTGAGTTAATTGCATGGGCTAAGCATTGTATGGAGAAGGATGATCAAGCTAGTGTTTTTGCCACACTTTGTAATATGGATAATTTTACTGAGAAAAATGTTTTTATTGAAGGTTTAGGGATTCAGTTATGTATAATGTGGGAAGATTAAATGATGTGGATCTCCCGCAAGGGTTAAGGGATCTAAATACTCTAGCACTTTCTAGAGACACTGTGGAGAAGGTAAATGAGCATGTCGAGAGGTTATTAGGGTATAGAAAGGAGTTAGAAAAGTTACAGAATGAGGATGACGAGGAGGAAAATATGTATGTACAGAAACGGTTCCTTCCTTGTTGTAAATCCAGGGCTGGACTGCCCCACCGGGACACCGGGACATCCCCCGGTAGGCCTCTGGCCTGTAGGGCCTCTTTTTGAGCGGAAGGATACACATGTATTAGCATAAACACATCGCGTGATTTTCCTCGGCTCCGTCTGGGTGGTTTGCCTTGAATTGGCTGCCACCACTGACCGAGGCAGAGGCACCGTCATTTTTTTTCCCCAGCATCTGGGCTGGACCCGCGCCTGCGCAGGGCCTCCTGGGCTGGGCACCAGATTGGAAGCGCACGTGCCCTGCCTGCAGCCCAGGCTGTGCCTGCGCGCACAGTGCACACATTAGCAGGCAGGCAGCTGGTCCGGGCTGCATGAGGCCTGGCATTGCAAGTCACAAGATCGATCGATTGTCAGGTGAGAAGCGACTAGCGAGACACACTGCACGTTGATGATATGTATCTCGAGTCTCGACTCGAGATTGTCCACGTAAGTAAAGTTAACTTGCAGTGGCTGCCTGAAATCATTCCCCAGAGCCCTGTTATTGGGCCGTAGAACCGTCTAGGCCAGACTGGGTAGGCACATTGATGCTCGGCTGGTGTGGGTTCAGCACCTGTGTGAGGGAGAGCCCAGCCGGGCGTCAGCAGGACCTACCCCGGCCTGTCTCTGCTGGTAGGGCAATAAGGCAATGCCCGAACCAAAAACACAACAAAATGCTAGTTTGGGCCCGTTTTCTTAATCAAAGTGAGCCACTCTTTTGGCCAATGTGGACCGGTTTGACAAGTTACTTTGCTCTGCAGCTAGTAGTTTTGACCAGTGTTGCTGAATACATTTTGTTTAAATTGCATCACATTTTATCAAAAGCCTCGCCCTTGGGTACTACTCAAACAGTCCATCACAAAAGCAATGAATTGCCACTTGCAACTGTGGGCCACTTGTTCAAGGTGCTCGAGATAATGTTATTCCCCAGCCCGACCCCGGCATCAGGTCAGACTCCGGCCGGTGTCTGCAAGTGGCTCGTCTAAGCCCAGACTGTCTCAGGTGGCATCATCCGTGCACGTCACCACAACACTCCAAAGGTTGTGTACCCATGACATGTCCTCCAGTCTGCGTGGCTGTGGCGAGAGTCACTTCACTCCACCCGTCCAAAGGCCACGTGGGGTTCCCTTATCGCACCACCGAGCACATCATAAAGCGCCAAGAGGTGGCCATGCAAATGACAAAAAGAGCGCTATATAAGACCCAGCACATAACATATGCACCTTGCACACAGAATGGGACCCATGGCACCACAGCCCTCCACATGCACACTGCAGGGAGCACAACAGGGGCATTGCGTGCACACTGCAAGGGTCACCACGGGGTGCAGCACATACACTCCGGCACACCTTGCAACCTTTTCACGTTCTGAGAAATTTCAAATCAGGTCTCCTGGTCTGTGATGGTCACTCACTGCTACTGTTGATGAAATGCATGATTTTGTTCAGTTAAGTAACTTAGCTTAAAGCCTGCAAGTCAAGTTACTTAACGGAACAAAATCATTTTTTTCTTGAATCGTGCATTATTTGCAGCGCCAGCCAGTCCCTCAAATCATTCCCCAAGACAGAGCTCTCCAGGACTGTCTGTCCAGGTGCCCTGCCCTGGGGAATGTAGGGCAATGGCAGCGCGCGCGAGATAGGGGCTATCGCTTGTTTTCTTTTAAAAGATGTGGCTGCCAATGACGCACAGAATCTTCAACGAGCATTGCCTTGGGAGACCAGCTGCAATTCTGTTTTGCTTTGCTTAGCTCCGTCTGCTGTTTTTGAGATGTGCGGCATGTTCCTCAGTCGTTGTGTGTTATGGTTATATTCTGGCTTATGTCCATCCACTATCATTCTAGCATTCTATCAAATGCTTTTGGACATCGTATGTTTGGGGTGGGGCTCGGAATATCCAGCGTTTACAATTGGAAATGATAAGTTGGCGTTGCTATTATGAATGTTGTAGTGTGGGTATAACCTAGCATAATTTATTGACTTATTTTATTTCTTTGATTTGTGTAACACGCCGAGTGACTGAGTTTACTAGATGAAATATGTTGACTGTTTCTTATGAATTGTTGAGTGTATGCGAGTTAGAGCTAAGGTGCAAAAGAGAGCTTTACCTGCAATGGTGAAAAAGACCCAAGGTTCAAATGTCAACAGGGTTAGAGAAAAAAATAGGGTGCATACGATGGTAATAAGATTGCTGTCTCTGTTTTCCCTCTGTTTCTCCCCTTTGCCTGGTCCCGCCTTGAAACACTTGTGTAAAGCCACGTTATAAATGCTTTATCATCAGATGATATCATGGGCTCTGTGCAAGGTGGTAAGAGACAGGGAGCAAGGTGGGTGTCACAACAAGGGGGCTGCCAGCAAATGGCGTATGAATGTGCATTGTTGGGAGGATGAAAATAAATTCAGGGTGTGTGGCACAATGTATACAAGGGTGAGTGAGAGGTAAGTGGGGTGCAGGAGAGGAAGAGAGTGTGAGGTGAGAACGATTGGTGTAGAGTGTGTGCTGAAGAGAGCGAGGTACACCTAAAGAAGACCGGTTACAGAGAGTGGGCTAGAGGCAGAGGGAGTGTGTTAAAGTGGGAGTGCAGTAGAGAGAGAGAGGGGGAGAGAATGGTAGACAGACAGTGAAGTAGAGAGGTGGGACTATATTAGAGAGAGGGAGATAGAGTGTGATAGGGAGAGAGAATAAAAGAGCAATTTGTTATTATTTGTGTAATCCTTCCTCATGGTTCTTTGGATTACAGGGTCACTCACCTCTTTACTGAAAGGTCTCTGTCTGCTGAGGTAGCTGCTAAGGGGCCCTTTTTGTGGAGTTTGGCACTGTATGTGCTATGGGGGCGGGGTAGAATGAGGCACACTCTGCTGTGTGGAGGCGTCATGCGTGTGCAATGAGGACTGATCAGCTCTTACGGGCAGAAGAGGCCTTCGTTGTGCTGTGTAGCCTGAATATGCACAGTATCTGAGATGGGGCACTGCTTGTGCTAAGGGGCCCGATGTGTGCCAAGAGGCCCATGTGTGTGTGTGCTGAGACCCTTTTTGTGCTGAGGGGCCCCTTTATGTGCTGGCAGACCTTTGGATGTTGTGAGGAGCTTCTGTGCATGCGGAGTGGCTCCTGTATTTCATGGGGCCCAATGTGTGCTTTGGGCCCCTCTATGCATGGTTTCCCATTCGGTTCTATGTGATGGGTGAAAAAAGATTCATTGTGCTTAAATGTTTGTGCAACTGGAGTTGGAAAAAAGATCACTCTCCTTTCCCTGTTCTCCCACCCACCTATGCCACTTGCTAACTCTCTGGGGGACACCACCAGCGCCCACCAATATTTCACCGGCCTCCCCAGCTTTCATTATCTGGGGGCACTACATGGAACTCCCATGACTCATCCACCCTCTCCTTACCTGACCCCTCCACTTCCCTGACCATTCCCTGCCTACCAGCCTATTCCCTCCCATGTCGCCACTTACCACTGCTCCCCCAACGCTGTCCTGTCCCCTTTCGCGTGCTGGTATTGTTTTGCAGTATGGGGTAACGCCGCCCCATCTATGCGCTTCTACCAGTGTGGCAAGGGCCTATACCTGCCTGTATGAGTGGTGCTCCACTGTGTGCTGATGGGCCTGTAGTTGCTGAGGAGGGCTTGTATATGCAGGGGCCTTTCATGTACCGAAGCACTCTTTGAAAGTGTTGATGAGTCCTGCATGCGCTGATGGACCCCATAAATGGACTGATCAACATTTTATGTGCCGAGGGGCCAGCCCCCGCATGTGAATAAGGCCATGTATGGGGGGCGCATAGTGCGTGCTGAGTGGCCCCTGTGTGTTCCCAGAGGGGCTCCTGTGTAATGCAGAGTCTCCTGTAGTGCTGATGGACCCTATATGTGTTGGGCAGTCCTTGTATGTGATTGGTCCCCAGGTGGCCTTAGATGCACTGTTTTGAGATGTGGGGCCACTACCTATGTGTTCGAAGGCCCCTGCATGTTTTAGGGAAGCCCAGTATGTGCATTATAAAGCTCTGTCTGGGCCCTTTGCAGACTCGGTCAGATTGTCAGTACATATTTTGGTACAAGTGATGAGATACCTTTGAGAATGAGGTGCATTTGAGAATATGGTGACCTGCCCATTTCTCACACTAATGCAGATAAAAAAGTGCATTATCCCAGCTGTTTTATTTGCATTAGTTTTTATGAATGTGCCCCTATATGTACATCTTGTTCTGTTACTTAATAAAAACATTTGTTACAATCCATTTATTATTTGATAGGTTTCTTATGTTTGAGACTGATATTGCACTCGTGGTTTGTCCATCTATCATTGAAGATATACTTTATGAGATCATGAACTTACTTAAAACATGAATTTTTAAAATCCATATATGATTATAACATGGTTTAAATGCACTAATTTGGACTAATTTTATTCAACATCTTCTTAGGGGATACTCGCAATCCCCTCATAGAAGGGTTGGTCTCACGCGCTATGCTCGCTCCTTCGACGAAATATGGGGCCACTTTGAAAAAAAAAATCCAGGGCCACTTTTGGTTCCCAGTCCAGCCCTGCGTAAATCGATATCTGAGAAAGCACGAATTTGTACGAAAGATGCACTTAGATGGATTTCAGATATGTCGATAACTCCTGTTGAAGTATATGACACGTATAGTCAGTATACGCCAGAAATGCAGAAGAAAGTGATACGGGTAATGATAGAGTACCTACAGGATGATTGTGTAAAAAGAAAAATTAGTTGTCCAACAGATTTATTGAGTATTTACAAGAGAGCTATTTCACTTGACACTTCTTCGACTGCTTTAGCGCTCGATTTAGCTCTGTTGCTTAGTAAGCGTTCGGAGTCTCCTACTTCTCAGTTGCCTATGAGAGAGGTACCTCCGACATTTGTCCCAAAGGTTGAGATTCCTGCTAATGTTGCAGCAGGTACACCTGCTGTGGACATCCCCACACATTATGTATCGCAGTTTGTTCACGTCCTGTTTTCACGACAGGAAGTGAACACTATTAGACAATCCATTCCCGACATTAGGAAAAATCCGACAGGGTTCTATAAAGAGATAGAGTCCGTTTTGCATTCTTCAGTGTTCACCCTAGGCGACATTGATTTGTTGTTTCCTGTACTCCTACCCGTAGATTTATGGAAACAAGTTAGAACTATTGATGATGTACCAGGGTTGGGAGATACATGGGTGAATATAACTAGACTCGATGGAGAAAGGCCAGCTGGTGAAAGACTGCCTCAGGTGATACTAACTTTGCCTGATAGAATTATTGCAAAATTAAAAACTATAATTCCAGAAAAAAGAATTATATGGGACAAACTTACAGCCTGTGTCCAAGGAAAGTCTGAGGGTGCTACCGAGTTCTTTAATCGGTTCGAACAGGTATTCTCGGAATTCAGTGGACAAGACCTAGGCACAGAGTCTGGGAAAAGGTTGTTCATGGAAACATTTGTGCGTGGATTGCTGCCTGACATCCAGTCACAAATGATGTCTTCTGAGAGCGCTTGGCAGGCGAAATCACAATCAGAAGTACGGCACATGGCTCAGTACTTTGAGAACTGTGTCAATAATGAAAAAGATAGGGTTGAAAAAGGAAAAGGCGATTTGAAAACTAAAGTGCTATTGCAGCAAATTGTTAGGGGGTGGTTCTCAGGTTAGAGGTCAGTATGTCCCGCAGGGGAATGTGCCCTTGGGTCCTGTGAACATTAACCAGTGTGCTTATTGTCGTTGAGAGGCTCATTGGTGAGCACAATGCCCCGTCCTTCAAAAAAGGTCAAATAATGCATTTGGAAATATGGGTAGGCGATCCAGAGGTCCTCTGGGTGTAGGGGGCCCTGGTAGAGGTCAGTTTACACAGGACCCTCAGCAACCTTTCTCGCAGGACAATCAGACTCCGAGTGTGGACACCAGGAACATATTTGATCATCCTTCCGCTGCATATTTATCTGAAGAGCTTCCTTTTGATGATATTCTGTTTCGTTAGGTTTGCCCGAAGCAGGGTTTGGAACCTACACCTATTCCCGTCAATCAGAAAGGTCCCTACGTTGAAATGGTGGTGGGAAATAGGAAATATCCGTTTTTGATAGACACTGGAGCACAGAAGTGTTCCATTGATCATTCACCGGTTCCAAACATTCCACTGTTTCTGTAGGGTTTTCTGGTACACCAGTTGTTTGTCCGGTTTCTTTGCCGATACCTATTTCTTTGGGTCCCTTTACGGACCATTGTACATTTCTGTTGACTTCGGATTGCGGAGAGAACTTGCTGGGGTTGAATCTGTTAAAAGAATTAAATGATTTATTGTTCTTCTGATGGAGTACGTTTGACGATTTCATGACAGCAATTTTCTGTCTCGCAATTCTTGACTAGACCTTTGCCTCGGGAATTCATTAATGTACCAGAGAGCTTGTGGGCTGCCGACGACAATGATATCAGTGTTTTACAGATTGAACCTGTCAAGATAGTTTTGAAACATGGAATTGAGCTGCCACGCTTTCCTCAGTATAAGATTTCAGTTGAGGGCGAGCAAGCTTTGAAATGCATTGTTTCCGATTTTGTGAATCACGGGGTGATTGAAGAAATTTCAGGGAGTTTGTGTAACAGTCCTATTTTACTCGTGTACAAGAAAGGCGATAATGCAATTCCATTCCGTTTCATAATTGATTTACGTGCCATTAATAAAGTCGTGGCACCACAATTTCCAATTGTACCTGATGTAACAACAATCCTAACCATGATTCCAGCTACAGCTACTTACTTTAGTGTTGTGGACCTGAAGAATGCTTTCTTTAGTATTCCTATACACAAGGATAGTAGATATTTGTTCGCGTTCACCTTAGGGGGACGCTCGTTCACATAGAGTCCTGGCATTTATAGTAGGGCTTTGAAAGAACAACTTGATACCCTTGAATTGCCCTCTACCTGTACTTTGCTTCAGTACGTTGATGATTTGCTTCTAGCTGCTGACTCTGAGAGTGCCTGTAAGGAGGGCACATCTAGCTAAGCATGGTCACAAAGCTTTGCTTAAACAATTTCAATATTGTTATCAGGAGGTCGCCTATTTAGGCTATCTCCTGTCAAAGGAGGGAAGAAGATTGACACCTGAAAGAATAAAACATATTTTTGGCATGTCTGTCCCAAATACACAGAAGGAAGTTAGGGCCTTGATAGGTATGGCTTCTTATTGTAGGTTGTAGATCCCAAATATTTCACTAGTGATCAAACCGATGTTGGCTTTGACAAAGAAGGGCATTTCTTTGCCATTGCCATGGAACGCGGTATACCAGCAATCGTTTGACTTGCTTAAGACTGCATTATGCTCTGCACCAGTTTTGGGCACACCAAACTATGAAAAGGCCTTTGCGTTGTTTGTGCATGAATGTGATGGATGTGCTTTGGCTGTATTAACACAGGAACATGGAGGGAAGAATAGGCTGTGCGGTTACTTTTCTTTCGCCCTTGATCTTGTAGCATGCGCTTTGCCAAGATGTTTGCGAGCTGTCGCTGCTGCTGCTGTGTCTGTAAAACAGAGTAAGGGAATGGTCCTAGGCCATGATCTAACCCTGATGGTGCCTCACTCTGTAGATGTTCTACTGAACCGAACTGAAACGCAACACCTTACTTCTGCACGGTTGACAAGATATGAATTGATCTTGTTTGCTCCTCAGATTCAAATTAAGAGGTGTTGTGTTCTTAATTCGACTGAACTCCTACCTTTCCCGCAAGATACTACTTGCGGCGATGAAGTGCCACATGATTCTTTGTATAAGACCGAAGAAGAGACAAAGGGTAAAATTGATTTGAAAGATACTCCCTTGGATAATCCACAAGGAGAGCTGTTTTGTGATGGCTCCTGCTTCAATCTTCCGGATGGTACATCCGCAGCTGCTTATGCGATCACTACATTGAGCACGGTTGTGGAAACTAAGAAAATCACGCATAATTCTGCGCAGGACGCAGAGATTATAGCGTTGACCCGAGCTTGTGAACTTTCCGAAGGGCTTGCAGTAAATATATATACTGATAGTCAGTATGCCTTTGGGGTGGTTCACAACTTTGGGAGACTTTGGTCAGAGAGAGGGTTCCTAACTTCGCATGGCACCAAAATTCAACATGGCTCCCTAATAGTACAACTACTCTCAGCGCTTGCGCTCCCTACTCAGTTAGCAGTTATGAAATGTGTAGCACATCGAAAGATTACAGATGATATAGGGAAAGGGAATGCTTTCGCTGATCAGATAGCCAGACAAACTGCTACCGACCCCCATACAGAGATGTATGTTTCAAGGGAGTCTGTAAATGCTGATGTAATGGATGAGGGTGTTGGGTCTGTACGGGATATCCAAGCTGATGCCACGTTAGAAGAATCCAAAAGGTGGGCTGAAGGCTTGGGGAAACTTGACGATGACGGGTGTTGGGTGGACATAGTAGAAGGGAAATGGCTACTCCCTGACGCGTATGTTATGATGATGGTCATCATGGCCCATGGTGCTACGCATGTATGTGCCCAGAAGATGACAAAAATGTTAGAGAAAGTTTGGGTAAATGACAACATTTTCGAAAATTGCCCAGCGCTACGTCCAAGAAAGCATGATTTGCCTAGAATACAATGTGGGAAAGGGGACAGTACCTCCAAGGGGTAGTTTTGGGCCACCCATTGTCCCCTTTGAAGTGATCCACTTTGACTTTATTGAAATGGAACAATGCGATAATAAGAACTATGTATTGGTGGTTATCTGTGCTTTTAGTAAATGGGTTGAGGCTTTCCCTGTTAAAGATGCTACAGCTATGACTACTGCAAAAATCATGTTAAAGGTATACTTCCCGCGGTTCGGTTTGCCAAGAGTTATCTGGTCGGACAATGGTCCACATTTTGTTGCTGCTGTAATTCTGCAGATATGTACGGCATTACGAATTGACAAACGGTTCCATTCGGCCAGACATGCTCAGAGCGCCGGACTAGTAGAAAGACACAACGGTATCATCAAGAACAAGCTTGCTAAGACGTGTGCCGGCACCAAACTAAAATGGCCGGACGCCTTACCGATCGTGTTGTTATCCATGCGCACAACCCCTCATACTAAGACTGGGCTCTCTCCATTTGAGGTGGTAATGGGGAGACCTGCCAATATTTTGAACCTTCCTAAATGTAACTCATTAAGTAATGTTGAAAATGTATTACTTTCAGATTATTGTAGCCAGTTGACTAAAAACTGTATTTGATTTATCACCAGGTACGAGAAGCTTTACCTGTGCGATACGAGGGACCGGGCCACAGCATACGGCGTGGAAGGTGGGTGCTCGTCTAATCTTTCGAGCGCTCCTCTTGCCTCGTGCCTCGCTGGCATGGGCCATTCCAAGTCCTGTTGGTCACCCAGACAGCGGTGCTGGTCGCTGGGAGAAAGAACTGGATCCACGTGTCCCACGTCAAGAAACTTCCTCACCCTGTGCCACACGTTACAGAAGAAACAGAACCCCTCGCTGACACTGCAACCAACGATCCCAAAGCAGTAAGTAGCACTGAGAGTGTGTCGGAGAATCTCTCTGAGCCCGTGAGGCTTGGGGAAGCTGCCATTTTGTCTCCACACTCTCCAAAAATGTTGCATCCGGAAACTGCTATTTCCAATTCAGCACCTTCACTTGCTTCCGACATGTTGCTTCCAGCAGGAAGTGACGACATATTGTTTCCGGTTCAATCAGTACCGGGAAAAGTAAGGTACAATCTAAGTCCACGAAAATAGACTTACGGCACGGTTTTGCTGTGCATTTGATAGACTTACGGCACGGTTTTGCTGTGCATCTGATAGACTTATGGCACGGTTCGGCTGTGCATTTGAAGAAGAAAAGGATCATCGAGGGCTTGTTTTTGCCCAAATTTGAGAGAGGGGATTCTGTTGGCTAGGGTTGTGGAAGGACTAAGAAGTCACTCGACCGGGAGGTCGCCAGCAACGAACTTTGGGGCATCCATTTGAAGACTACAATGCCTACTACCGCTACCGCTCGTATGGGACTTATAAATAAGGGGGTGACCAACTGGGACGATGGACAAACTGCCTGGGCTCCGAAAATGTATTGCTGTATTTTTATAATGATATTTGGGTTTTTAATAGTCGCTGCCTTAGGATTATAGTACCTCGAGGAAACTCATTCTTTAGAACTTTTGTTGCCTACTGAAAGTGCACCTATTGTTCCTACTCCCTTTGTACATTTGCATACTTTATCCCCTAGGGTTTCTCAGCACAGACAAAGGTACCACAGTAACACTCTACTGCTTATCATGAATGCTACGCATGCCATTTTTAATAAATCTAACTGTTGGGTCTGCTCACATTTACCGCAACACGGGGATAAGGGGCTAGGTTGGCATATTAATCCTTTACCTTTGACAACTGCTTTCTATGCTTCTCTTAGAGCACTGTTCTTTGGCCGGTGGAATGATAGCATCTCAGGGAACTTTGATGGCACCAATTTGAATAGTTTTGAGAAACGTGTTTTGTCTCCCCTGGGATGCTCGCTATTTGGCAAACAGGAGTAAACCGAATGTTGCTTTTATTAGGCCTTCTGATAAACTGTCTCGTCCTTTCCAATCTTTCATTTCCTTTAACCCTTTAAGTGCCAAGGACGAGGTATCTCGTCCTTGGGATTACCTCCCCAGTGCCAAGGACGAGATAGCTTGAAGGAGAAAATGTTAGAAGGCTTTGCATGGTGAAATACTGAAATCACCAAAAAGGCCTTGGCACTGGGGGGAAAACCCATGGCAGTTAAAAGGTTACGGTGGCTCCAATAGGCAATAAGGATGCCATGCCTCCTTCTTACACTGTTAAACATAGCCCCGATTCAGTTTCTTTTTGCATACAGAGGAATAGAACTCAGTCAATGGGAAATTTTCTAGGTTGTGCCAATGTTGCAAATTTGACTGTGGAAAACAGACCTTTGTATGTAGGCGAACATGTCTACTTTGTCTGCGGTAATGTAGCATTCCCATGGTTGCCCAGGGATTGGCAGGGAACCTGTTATTTAGGGATCCTGTTACCTGGGGTATTTATAGCTAGTACAAGAGAAGTTTTGAAGGCTCATCCACGGTGGGACGAGAATGGTGACACCCCAGCACAAATCTTGGGAGATATAGTTAAATCAGTTGTGCCATTTTGGGGGCAGATAGCGAATTCAGAAGATATCAGAAAACTGGCAAGAGTACTGGAGAGAACCATAAACCGGACCACGGACATACTCTATAATATGACGTTAGAACAAAAGGCGATAAGATTAGTAGCACTTCAAAACCGAATGGCATTAGATGTCATTCTGGCTGAGCGTGGTGGAGTGTGTAAATTAGTGGGGTCCGCCTGCTATGTTTTCGTTCGAGATTCCTCCCAACTATCTTCAAGGCAATACAGAATCTGCACATCCTTAGTTCCGAAGTGCATGTTCCCGAGGGAAACTGGGATCTAAGCGCCTGGTTCTGGGACTTCTTGCGATCTTGGGGTTGGAAGGTACTTTCTGTCTTGCTAATTATTTTGGGAATCCTGTTGTTTCTTTGTTGCTGTATTAAGTGTCTACCTGGTATGTGTTCGATGCTAGCGGGATGTTGCGCACAAGCGATAGGTTCGATAGGACATAAAGTGTATGCCCCGGATAAAACTTCCAAAGAATATGTGTTGAAAGATATTTTAGCAAATGACCTAATGGCAATAGATATTTCCGATAGTGATTGAGGGTGCATGGACGATGATGCATGGAGTTATTTGCAAGGCGATCCAAAGTAGTTTTTAGCACTTGGCATAGGCCAAAAGGAGGGTTTGTCAAAAGAGAAATCATATCGTGCCTCCTATTGTAATAAAAATATTTATATTGGCCTACGCCAAGCTGCTCGAAAGTTGCTTGCAAAAGAATCCGTGTTGCAATGTCCTGACCTTAAATCAATGTAAGCCGCCATTTTAGGTCAATCTGCCATTTTAGGATTCGCTTTGTAAAAGTCACCCTGTGAGTTAAAATGGTGGACGATGTCATTCCAGAATACAACATGGCTGTCTTGACCTCTGTACATAGCTAACATGTAACTTGCCTGCAGGCCACTTATTGAGGTCGTGAACTGAGACCTTGTCCTTCGTTGACCTGTGTGTAGAAGGATTACTCGTGCAATGAAACTAATCCACGAGCATATGTTGAAACAATGTATTCAAATACTGAATGTAGAACATCTGTTTAACTACATTGTATTAATGTTTGTGAAGGGCTGCATGGAAAATCTTAGAATACACAGTTATTGCATAGGCTTGTTGATACATATAGTAAACGCAAACCAGTTATATGCGGTTGTTCGAGACTTGGCACGAACCCTAGATCGGTGATGTATTAAGTGGAATATTAACCTGAAGTGGGGCTGGACATCGTGCCCACCACGTGTATAAAAAGCGAATGCATTCTAATGTACAACGTCTCTCACTGAACACACTGAACCACGCTGGAGTTCGTTGTGTTGTACTGAGGGCCGATAGCTATCTGATTTTGCTCTGTTTTTGTAACTGGATTCAGTATAAAATAAAGAACTTTGTATGTTCCTTTGTAACCCGTGTTCGGTGTATTTCCTTTTGGGGTACTCAGCCTCGATATTTTGATTTTGTTTCCACATCATAAGAGTTAATATTTTATTACTGCCCATCCTGGCTAAGAAGACTCTGTAACAGCAGGGTTGGGGTGGAAGGCAGGGCAGGGGAAGGGCAGGTATGTTCAGCTCTTCCTTTTTGCTGGAACATTGTAATGTTGCTAGCAGAAAGAGAGAGGAGTGTGGCATGGCTGTGCTCCACCATGCAGCATTATTTTGCCTCTTTGGTGGAGGAAAGGAGCAACATTAAAATGATGCCTGCAGATACACAAATCAAAAAGAATATCGATTTAACGAGTAACATCTTCCTTGGTTTTTTTAGGCCCGGTGAGGCTCATGTTTCTTAGTTGTCTCCTACTCCTCTCATTTGGATTTTTGTCAACCTATACATCTCCAGATTCATGTTTTAGGTAATACATTGGGCTTTATTTCTTCTAACTCCTGACTTTTCTGTGATTCTCCTCTTCCAAAACTGGCGCGACCATCTGGGTATTCTTTTCCCCACCTCTTTTCCTTTTAATACGTTCCCAATTTTACCTCATGTCATTAGAACAATTGTCCTAACCTGGTTTGCTTTTTTCCCACGAAAGCAGTCTCAGTTCACAGAGATGTGCTCAGCCAGGTTCAGTACCCTGCCTGCGCATTGTGGTGTCCCGCACCAGCCCATTCTGCCTCTCATGTTGTTCAACATCTATGTGGAAATCCTGGGAGACCTTAAGGTGCACCAATATTCCAGTGACAACCTGATCTATCTTAGAGTGTCCTCACTATCAGATGTCCTTCGCCTACGGAACTATCTCAGTGCTATTGAGGACTGGATGTTCTCTTTCTTCTCTTTAAAGCTTTTCTCTATTGAAATTAACTTATATTACTATCATCTTCTTCAGGAATGGTTTACACCTCTTTCCTCTATGGAATCACCCTTATCCTGGAATCCTCTCTGAAGTCTCTTGCTTTTACTCTGGAGACAGACTTAGATTATAAATTACGCATTTCTCCATTATCCCAATTCTGGTTTAAGTGGTAATCTCTTCTTAAAAGGATAAACACATTTGTGTACCACCACCCGGGCACTTGCTCTCTTACACTTTAATGGAGGCAATGCCTATTTTTGGCCTTATCAGCTTCATCATTGGTTATTCCGATGGTGGCAGTACACTCCGCGGCCCGATTAAAATCTGGCTCCTGAAGAAAGCAACACATTACCTCTATTTTGATTTCTCTTCACTGACTCCAAATTCACATTGAAGATCTTTTGGCCCAACCTGCACTTCTTGCAGCTAAGTTGTGTACCTGTGGAGGGTCGAGATCCACCTGAATCATGATCCTTTGAGATAGCCCATTCCTCCCTTCAAGTTCTCCCAATACTCCATACAAGTCTTTAATGCGTCTTCACCTCGGACACGGAACAGTCTTCTCACTTCTATCCATCTTCAGCCCTCTTTGTTAGCCTTTTATCAGTCTCTCAAAACACTCTGATTTTCTGCTTCTTTACCATAAATCTCCTATTTGTTGTTTTAAATATGTGTTTATTGTTTGTATGTACTTTGTTACATTCTTTTTATTCTATGCAAGAAAGATGCAACACACCATTGTCTTTGGGATAGAGTGTGCTTTATGCAGATTATAACCAAATGAAACTCATAGTTATGACACATCCTATATATTGACACTATACATTGGCTATTGGAATGTCTCAACCATTCACACACCATTAACACACACATTGGTGTGTCAGGATTACCAAACCAGGAACATGTTAGATGTATGTTTTTTTTCCTTCATGCTTATGTGAGTGTGTGTATTTGAATTCAGATACATATCATGTTGGCTATTGTTTATTGAACAGAGAGTAGATTGAACAGGGCCACCTAGTCTGGCCATGTTTGGCCTTCTGCAACACGGTAACTCCCCCGCGTCACTCTCTTTACCTTTGCTCTTTCCTTATGATTGCATTTTTATAAAGAAGGATACCTAAGTAGATGGTGAGGTCCATCTAAGACTCCAATCAACCTGTTTGCCGCAACATCATGGACCCTGTAAATTCTTCACCTAGGTCTTCGTGGAGAGTTTGTAAAACTGAAAAAGCATGTGTACAGGGAAAGCTGGAGGCAGAAGAAAGGGCCTCAGGTTGAGGTCCACCGTCCAGGAGAGAAAAAAGGGTGTATTCTGTTCTATCGATCTATGTATTCAAAAACCTGTCCCTGAAGGACAGTGTGAAGGGTTATTTTATTAAATGTATTTATTGTATGTTTATAAGGGACCTATACAACAAGTGGTGTTTCACACTATCGGCTGCTGAAAGTATTGCTTTTTGTTAAGATACACCCATCAAAGTGTGGTTGGTAATTCTTATGGGTGTCTGTCGCAATCAGCCATTTCACAATGGATCAGAAATGAAGAAAACACCAGACCATAAAAAGGAGGATGCACTGTATTTTGGGCGCTTCAGAATCTTGACTAAACTGTCAAGAAGAACAGTCAGATTGGCTAATATTTGCACACCAATACATTCTACGTAAAGCACTAGGGCTGCGTGAATCACTCTCTCCATCCTGCTGTGTGGGTATATTATTGTTTCTGGCTGGTATGTTCTTTTGCTTAGGATAGCACAACAGAAAAAAAAGCACACCACATTACGAACATTAACACAGTGCACAACCACACAGGCAACGGTGTGCAGCAACGCTGTGCCAGCTATGTGAAGCAACCAAAACACTTTTACACATCTACTCACTCATTTTAAAATGTATTTCCTCTAAGTGGTGCTTTTCGCCACAAAATCAACATTCAGTCGTCGTGAACATTAACAATAACAATACCAGCTGCCTATTAGCCCACATTGGAGCTCCGCTTGGGCCGTTAACTTGGCTGCTGGCCTGTTACCCCCGTTCCAGCCCTTGTAACGGGGGCTTAACATCACATTAGGTGGCTGGGTCAAAGATTCTTTGGCTAATGGTCACATGACAAGGAGGTCTTAAGCAGGATTCGGGCTATGACTTGATAGGTCGGGTGGAGCTAGGAACCTCAGATCAGGGCAGTCCATAACCCTTAGGGATGACATCACCAACATCAATGATGACAGCCGTAATCTCATTGGCTAGTCTGCCAGATGTGTGCATAGCTTTGGTCAGGGGAGTTGCTAGGTCTGGAAAAGACCCGGGGCTAAGCTGATGTCGGAACTGTTGGGACTGGGGGCTAGCTAGTCTTTTGGCTGTAGCACCTGAGATTCTATCCGGGGCTACATCCAAAAGATCAGGGTCTACAGCCCCCTTAGCACCCCCCCACCCAGCAACGCCCCTGGCTTTGGTGTGTAAAACTGTACATGCACACTCTTAAGCTGTGTTTAGGGAAAGACATGAATGTGTTTACACGTGAATACAGTTAGATAGTGAAGTCTATTTCCAGCCAGGATGTAGCTTTTATGTTTTGGTCCCCCAGGCTGAATCTTATCATTACAAGATTCTCACGAATATCAGTGCAAGGCTCACACATTTATTGGTGGGACACAGACAGTGACGTAAACTATCCAAAATGTCAGGGGCACTGGAGGTGACACTGTGTGACCTTTTACCTCAATTACATTTGCAGGAAGTGGTGTCATGTAACCTTTCTCCCAATATTATCACAGCAAGTGAAATCACATGACCTGTGAAATCCCTCACATCCCCCCCAAGGACATCAGAGGAAGTAACATCACTGATGCTAATTCTCAACATTCCTTCTTCAGACACACCATTATTTGCGTTCCACTGAATAAAACATTGTTCTAGTACTCTTCTTCATGAACCAACTTTGGTATTTATTCTCCTACCAATGCTACACACTAGCTTTCCCCCCTTCAATGGCATTGTATTACTGGCAGTATTACTTCATGCACTAGCACAGGATATTTGGCCATCCTCCTAGTATGGGGTTATTGCCATTTGCTCTTGGGCTTCATTATCGCCACCTCCAAGTCCAGCTCTCGCAATCTCTTCATCATCCTCAGGGAACTGTAAACTCCCACTGCCCCTCTGTCCACTATCCTGAAAGACAATCTTTGGTGCAGTAACGTCCAAGAGGCCTTCCTTGGCAAAATCACTCAACTACAGGATAAAATCGACACCAAACTAGCTTTCACCAGCACCAAACCACAACAGTGCCATCCCCCTGCAGAAAGCCACGTCCCGCCTTTAAGATTTCAGCCTGTCTCTGAATCCGACATCACCACCCTAATCAAAGGTCTCAAGCCCTCAAGATGCAAAGGGGACATCTGCCCAGCCCCATTATCAAAGAATGTGCAGAGCCACTACATCAACACATCACTGACATTGTTAATTCCTCCTTTACATCCTACTCTGTCCCCACACCCCTCAAAGAATCCTGGATCACCCCCCTATGCTAGAAAGCCACCCTGACCCCATCATTCCCACCAACTACCGCCCAATTACTACAGTCCCCTTTCTTCTGCATATCATAGACAGGGCTGCTTACCTCCAGATTCAAAAATGTCTTGCAACCCACCACATCCTCAGTGCATGCCAATCGGGCTTCCACCCTGAACACGGTACAGAAACTGCCCTCCTCCACCGAAAGAATCAATTGGATGACTAGAAGGACTACGGTAAACTCTTGCTCCTTTTGCTCTTAAATCTATCTGTGGCCTTCAATCTCATTGACCATTCCACGCTCTGCCAGCACCTCACCAAATTTGCCCTCTTATCACCAAAAGCAGTCAAGTGGATATCCTCCTTTCTTGCAGATAGAACCTCCAGAGTATTTGTAGGTGACACTGCTGCCCCCCCACCCCCATCACGTGTGGTGTCCCACAAGGGTCATGTGTCTCTTCCACCCTCTATAACATATCCATCAAGCCCCTATTTGACTGCCTGGACACCCTGGGCGTATCCTACACTAACTATGCAGATAACACCCAAAATCCACATCCCCCCGTCCGGAAACTACCCACAAGATTCCACTAACTGAAACACTATCTACAACACAATCCAGTCTTGGATGGTCTGTAACAGACTTAGCCTGAACAATGAAAAAACAGAGCCGCTTCTCGTCGGCACCCCAGCGATCCTCGCCAAACTCAATGCATCCTTCCAAACCTTTACCATAGACATCCACAAGATTCCGGTCTTCTCGACTGCGAAGACCCTAGGCATTTACTTAGATGCCACCATAAACATGTCCCGGTAAGTTAATGACATCGCCGCCACACTGCCTACGCGACCAAACTTATCCATGCAAGCAAACCTTTCCTTTCGTAAAACAATCGCCTCACCATCACCCATGCCCTCATCGGCTCCGAATTGGACTACTGCAATGCCCTACTATGCAGCACATCAGAGAATAACCTTAATAAAGTCCAAGGCATACAGAGCAACCCACTATGCGACGCACTAGATCTGCATAGGCATGATCACATCTTTGACGCAAGATGAGTAGTACATTGGCTACCTATCTACGACTGCATCAAATTCCTTTCAATCACTCACCACTGCCTTGTAAACAAAGCCCCTGCCTACCTTGTCCCAAGAATCAACAGATGCGTTGGTTCCAGGCCTTTGCACCCCAAACACAGCCACTGCCTTATTACACCCAGATGTAACCGTCACAAAGCTGGTGGCTCCAGCTTTTCAGTATTGGCTGCCAAACTCTGAAACACATTGCCCCTCTCCCTATGTCCGGAACCCTCGTACCCTCGTTCAGGAAGAAGCTAAAAACTCACCTCTTCAATTGACTCAAACCAGACTAGAATGGCCAGAATGACCCAACCTAACCCAACCGGACTCTACTGCTTTGAAATGTCTATTGCTTTGAAATGTCTATAATGTCTGTAACTAGTGCCTTTGTCCGCTGCTATAAACGCTAACATAAAATTAAAATAAAATAAATGACTGGCATCCCTACTCTTGCACGTCATTATGGCCATTCACACCTGGCATATTATTAGCGCTCCTCCTTCTGATACACCAGTATTGCCAAACATGGTTGGCACATCATTATTGTCTTTTCTTCTGGAATGATGCATAGGCTTGCTACAGATACTCAGCTCCTTAAGCCACAGCACCATTTATTTCACTTACATTGTTTTCAGGCTTTGAATGCTGGTGCTTTACAGCATTTTATTATGAGTTTTAGATTTCCGAGCCGTATAACGGTTGGCAGCATGTAATGAGGGCATGTTATTTTCTTTGGGCATGTTCCTGGTTACATGTACTGCTAAGGATTGGAAACACATGTATCAGGGTCCTTAATGTGTGTGCCTAATTGTTATAATGTACTAATGGAATAATGCCCAGCCCGGCGGGTGCTCTTGGCTCATTCTCTGGGCTGGTAGCACTAGCGAGTCTGACTGAGCACTACAAGCTGCAACTTGCATAGTTTGCGGCCCATTCCTCCAGCTCCTTGAGGCCCAGCACATTGAGTATTGGTGGGGTTCCATATAACCTGCTGCATGTGCTCACAGATCCCATTTTAGAGGTAAACAGCATCGCACAAGTAGAGGTTTACCAATGTGTCACTCCACAACGAGTTTCACACTTGCAGCTTTTCCTCCCATCTCGTCTTGAGCCAACTTTCGCAAAAGGTGTTCCATGTTTGTCGGGTGCGTGCGTGTGAGAAGGGATTATTTGATTTTCACTACAGCGCCCATTAATAAGGATTTTTAGGTTTTCTTGGATTCGTAGGAGATCCGAGTCCCTGTTCATGGAGGACCCATCCCATTGGAAGTTTCTCACCCAAGAATATTTTTTGCAAGACTGGACAGCTAAGCTATTTTTCAGATGGTGCCTGTATTTGAGCCTTAATGAAAATCATTGAAGTGTTCATGAACCAAATCGAAGTAATATGTTTCTGGCCTTTCCCATTGCCTTTGATTGGCAGCCTACTGAAGTTGAAAATAGTGGAAGAGCACAATAGCATGAGGCAAGCAAAGCCAGTATGATTGTTTATCTGAAAGATCTACTTATCTAACTAAATTATGCTTTTGCAATAAGAACAATAACACTTCACAGTTTCCCTGCTTTGAAAGGGACTTACTACTGGAGCGTAACAGCCTGTAGCAGAGGGCTCTGGTGTGTGGTAGGTGACTGCTGCCCATTGTAGTGGTTCTGAGCCGAAAGCGAGAGCGTCCAACAAGATGGAAGGTCACCTAACAAAATGGAGTCCGATGGCTAGGGCTCACATGTCATTAGAAGAGGGGCATGGGAAAAAAATAAACCTCAACGAGGGCTTTCTGTGAGAAGGATTGCCCGTGTCTCCTTGCCTAGTGCCCAGTTTGTAGACATCACAAAAGGAAGCTTGGAACAACGCCTTTACTGGCAGTGAGAGCCGCCATTATAAGCTTGCTAGTTGTCTAAAGAGCTAGACACATTGAAAAGAACAAAAGAGAGGCCTAGAACAGAGGCTTCTATTGAAGATTAGAGGCAGCATTCCACAATTTCTAATTGTTTTAAGTGAGGAAAACAGGCTCTAATAAGGAATTAAGACGCGTGCACAATTCTGGCATATGGTAGTGCCTAGGGCCTTTGCAATTTCACCTTTTTCTACAGAAGACCACCATGAGAATGTATTCGCAAATGTGCTACTTTGCCCAAAAATGAACATCATTTGTAAGTATTCATTTGACCTGTTTTTTTTTTATAGAGATGGGGATGTTCGGATTTCCAGCCTCCACTCCTCTTTTCTGCGGCTTCTCCTGTGACCACCTCCGTGGCCTAAAAGGCTTCTATTTAGGGATCTAAAATCCACTCTTAAATCCTTGTGCTCAGACTCAATGGTTCTGCCCCTTTTCAACCTTAATGATAGGTCGAATAGATAGTGCAGCATATTTAGTGAGTAGGTTTATAAATAATGCTCCTGTTTTCATGGTATTTACTTATTTCACTGTTTCGGTCTCTATGTATCCAGATTTATTGTTCGTTCGTGTTTTCTATATTTATCCACATTTAGGGCCCAATTCACAGAGAGTTTTCCAATGGGGTTTTATCATTATAAAATGCTTCTGTGAATTAGGCCACTATTGTTTATTGTTCCAAATGACATTATTCGCCATCTATTCAAATTTAAAACGTATTTTTAGAAACAGCAAGCACACCACACACACGGCTGAGAAATTGAGCCTGGCCTTGCACGTCACATCCAATTGCCTTCTTACTTTGAAAACATATCGACTCCTGTGACTACACTGATCTGGGGCACTTCATGTCAGAAATTTGAGCAGCTTCAAATGGGATTTCACTTCATTTCTTTACACTTCACAAGCTGTCTGTTTGCAACATTATTACTGACAGCATGGGGGTCCATGCAGGGAGAACTGTTTTTCTGTTTTTATTCCATTTACATTAATACATACAGAAAGAAAACAAATTGATATCTATTTCTATGTATGCAGAAAGAGCAGTAAAAATGGAATACCGGTCGCCTTAGCTATAAAGATGTAATCTTTGTTGACGTCTTAAGTTTCTATATTTGCTGTGAACATCAGCTTTGGTGTACACATATGAGTTAATTTTATACAATAACTTAATTTGACGGTGGGGACATGGTACATTTGCACTCGGGCATAGCCAGGTCACTGCCGCATGTGCACCACCTTTGACCCTGCTCATTTGCACTCTGAAATGCAAATGCTCAATTGGCAGGGCAGCGTTTACACTTAGAAGTAAACACTGCCTATCATGTGTGCGGTGTGGGCAGCGTTTAATTGTAACTGTACACGCTGCCTGCCATGCACGCATGGTAGACAGCATTTAATTGTACATGCTGCCTTCCATGTGAGCATGCCAGGCAGTATGTACAACGGCTCCCTGTGGAGTCTGCATGCTTTATGCTGGTACATTAAGCCGGCAGGCTCCTTAGGGATCCCCAGCATTTGCGCCGGCACGAAAATACATGCTGGCGCAAATGTTGGGGCATTTGTATGGCACCATACACATGGATGAAAATGTGGTATGGTGTGAATGAAGCTTTTAAACCTTTCATTCACGTTACACAACGGAGCAAAATGAGCTCCACAGAGGGGGTAATTTTGCAAAAAGTGCCAATTGCCTGGTGAATCCACCAACGTTAGTAGTTGCATGCACTTTTGTTCCTCCCATGCAATTTGCCACATTTCCAGACGAGTGTTAAAACAGACAAAATGACTGCAACAACTTTGTTTACCATCTGGCAGACAGCATTTGTGATGGATTGCTATAAAATCTACCTGCTTTCACAAGGTGCAAAAACCAGCTGGCTTTCATAGGAACCCATTGGCCCTCATTACGAGTTTGGCGTTAGCCATGGAGCTTTAGCTCCATGGCTGCCACCAAACCGGGCTCGTTTACCGGGGTTCCTGCAATGAGGAATAACCGGGTCATTCCAACATTGGAGAACCCGGTAATTCCTCCTTGCAGAAACCGTTCCCCATTCCCATTTGAGCCCCCACAGGGCTCAATGGGAATGGGAAGGGAGGTAACAACGGGCACATTACAGGTGTCCCGTTGTTACCTCCTTCTTCCCCTGGCAGGACCCGGAAAGCACGCCTGGTTTTACCAGGCGTGCGATCCGGATCCCGCGATGGGAAGCTTGTAATCGGCCCTGACAGAATGAAGGGGGCCAGTCCGCTACCGGCCCCCTTCATTCCGTCAGCACCTGCCTCGTAATGAGGCCCATGTCTTTACACCAGCATGAAAATGTCATGCTGGCATAAAACCAGGCAGATTTGCAGTAGCAGTGGAAAGGCAGGCAGAAATGTTACTCTTACCATGCCCACACTCCACCTTTCAAACTTTTGAAAATCCCCCAAAGCGTAAACACAAGGCATAGAAAGCGCATGCCTTGGATTTACGCTTTGCCTTTATGTTCTGGGGTTTGGAATATGGCCCCCAGAATGTGGTATGCTTTGTGGCAGGACTATTAACATCGTGTTCCCCTGACGACTGAGAATTCCACTGACGACTGAGAATGCTCCCTGTTGCCGTTACAACTGTTCTGTTCCTTAATTAAGAAACACATTTTTTTTTGTTACAATGAAACGCATTCTTCCCTAAATTGTACCCCCTATGGGTCACATTAGCAACAAGAGTGTAAAAAAGCCGAGTCAAGCTTCTGTATTGATGCACGATTTGTTTTCAAAATCCTAGCTAAGGGCACTGAGCCAGAAACATCATATCAGTGTTGTTTCCACCTAACGTTCAGGAAAAGGTTTAGTTCCTAATGGAACCTTGCCATTTTTAAGTTCTACATTACTAGTAAGGCAAAAAAAAGAGCTTTTCTATTCTCAGATTTATATTGTGCTCACAATTGAAATACTGTTGCCACTCAAACTCCTGCTAGGCCTCCCCTGCATCAAAAATATGCACATGAGTGTTCGAGCATTCCTTGCACTGGGTTGGCACCACCCAAGAACACAGTGGGCCTCATTATGAGTCAGCCGGTCCGGAAAGAACAGTGGTGGTAAATCCACCACCACCGTTCTTTCCGGACCGGCTGATCTCGAGTTCTGCAGGTGGGAGGTTTAACACCACTCGCCTGTGGGCAGACATGGAAACACCGGCACCATTACAACATGGTGCTGGTGTTTCCACTTCCCCACTCCTATGGGGACTTACAGAATTCCGCCTCCGTAATCCCCGGGTCACCGGGGTTGTAATGCCCCGGTAATTCCGGGAATCACGGAGGCGGAATAGTAATACGAGTCTGGTGGTAACCTGACGGTTTTTCCAGCTCGGTTACCGATTTCCATGGGGGCAGGGTGTCTGTGGTAATTGCGTCCAGTAGCTTTTAAAATATTTTACGCAGAAGGGGGTGCCCCTTCTCCCAAATTTATATGGATATCTCCCATGGTGCTCTGTAGCAGAGAGGCTGACAGGATTTTCAGAGATGAAAAAGCATCCATGTTCCCCCAAAATTCTATTACTAATAACTTTTGACTTGACTGAATGGATTTGGATGAAATTCTCAAAACAGGAATTTTGTCAAGGGCACACCAAACTGCACATTTTGTGAAGTTATTAAAAACACCACCATAGTTTCAGTTTTCAGCCCATTCATTTTCACATAGAAAAAAAGTGCAGTTTTTGGACAGCCGTAGCCGAAAACCGCTGGGCAGATTTGGACCAAATAAGAAACAACTTGGGCACAAAGCGTTGATTTAATCCTCTTGACTGGTTTGGGGTAAATCCATCCAGTAGTTTTTAAAATATTTAACAGACATAGGGGTGACCCCGTTCCTTAACACCATTATATATATCGGCATTAGTGCTTTGCAGCAGAGAGGCTGCAAGGCTTTTCTTTTTTTTTTTTTGCTCAAAGTTTTTTCCCCACAAAATTACTGGAATAATCTGCAAATGAAAGACTTACAAACGATATTTGGAGGAGGAAAAGAATGCGTTCGGACCGAACTCTCCGACGACGTTACAGATTCTAATAACATTCTCGACTTCAGAAAGAGACAAAAAAAAATAGTAATTCTCATGGGAACACTGATTGTTTTGAACTACAGCACTTAGATGGCCTGGCCATAGGTGCTATATAAATATCAATAGCAATAGCAATCACATCAGTCTAGAGGGCAGGAGTGGGAAAGAAAGTTGGGGATTTGGGGATGGGTTGGAAAGCCAGTTACGGGTAGAACATTTTTGGTTTATCAGGACTGTGGGAATCCCATGAGATTACAGTGGCAACACCGCAAGAGGGGTTCAGAAAGAAAAATGCGCATCACATGAAACAATGAGTGATAGAGGGTAATGGAGAGGGTTAGGGAGGGAACAAGCAATTGAGTGAAGTGATGGGACATGGAAAAAAGAAGGGGGACACATGTTGAGTGCCTGTGAGGACATGGAATACTGAGTCATTTTTCCCATTATTGCAGGAATCGGTGAAACGCTAATCTATCGCAGGAATTTCCGTTATTTTATATGATGTTTGTGAAATGATTGCAGGAATAACGAGTTAGGAAAACAAAGTTGAACATCTGCAGTGCCTTCATCTACTGTGCAGGGGGCAAAGGGTGTTTGGTAACAAATTAATAGTTTGACATGGCCAGTGGCCATGGCTAGTGGGCCCAAAATAAAGATATTGGTGCAACACACATAGCGGCCATAGCAGAAGTCCATAGCTAGTGAGACATGGGGCCTCATTACGAGGTTGGAGGTAGTCATGGAGCTGTTAGCACCATGACTACCTCCAATACCGGTACCATGTCCGGTCCCGTTCAATGGGGATATCCCGGTCTATTCCGACCTTTGCGGGACTGGTAAGTCCCCATTGAAAAAGCCATTCCCAATTCCCATTTCAGCCCCCATAGGGCTCAATGGGAAGGGGGAAGTTGCTAATAACGGTACCGCATTTTGGGGTACTGTTATTAGCTCTGAAGTCCCTTAACGGGTCCCTTCCATAATGCCTGGTAAAACCAGGCGTTAAGGAAGGGACCCACTAAGGGACCTCGTAGTAGGGCGGTAAGGGATTACCGGCACCGGTGCCCTTATCGGTGCCGGTAATCCCTTACTGCCCACCTCGTAATGAGGTCCATGGACTTGAGTGGAATGGGGAGAGCATGGCAAGAGGAGGGGGCACTTGGTGAGCGCCTCGGAGGACAGGAAAGTGTTTTGGATTTTGTTTGCTTTTTTACAGATAATCACAGTTATTTGTCGGTGTTTACGGATAACCAGGGTTTTTTGTAGTACTTTGCTAATATAACCGTGGTTATGTAAACTGTTTTATTTTTAAAAAGAGAGTTAAACTAATGAGATTATTAACAAAAAAAGGAATTTCACAACTACAGTGAACTTGGGGAAATTGGGTGTGGCCGAAAGATATGGCTCCTGGATTACTTTAAGGAAACAAATGGTGCAATATGGAAAGCTGACACAGCCTTTCGCCATGGCCAAACACCATGGCTAGTGGCCCCCAATGAAACCTATTCGGGCAACATGTTGATGGTTGGAATATAGAAAGTAGACAAGGCCCAAGACCATGCCTAGTGGCCCGGCAGTGTTTTAAGATATAGGTGCTCACTGTCCAGGAGCCTGAAAGACATGTACAATGGCCATGGTGGAAGACCCTGGCCACCTAAGGCCATAGCTAGTGTCCCGTTAGTGTTTTAAAATATATGTTGGGCACGGGTGAAGGCCCTGGCTAGTGGGCCCGAAAGACATGTATAGTGTCCATGGCCAAAAGCCATGGCCACCTAGTGCATCCAAAATAAATATATTGGGGGGTACATGTAGAGTGGACACATCCGAAGGCTATTCCATTTGAGGAGGACTGTGAGTTGGTGCAAAAGGCATTCTCAGATAAAATTCAGAAAGCCAGAGAGTCTATCATTTTGGCTAGAGAAGTTTCCAAGGAGATCCACTTGCCCATAGCTGTGGAACTGCAGCAGAAGGACTCAGTGAACTTTAACTTCCAACCCATCTCAGAAGAAGTGATGATTAAAGTGTTGACAAAGATTAAACCCTCCTCCGGCGCAGAAAATGTACTTCCCCATAAAAGAATTCTGGAAAACAAGGAACTGTTCTCCCCAGACCTAACAAAAATAATCAATGCCTCCTTTCATGATGGCATTGTTCCCAAAAGCATCAAGAGTGTTACCATCGCACCCCTGGTCAAGAAACCTGGCTTGCATCCCAAGGATCCTGGTAACCTGCGTCCAATAACTAACGCCAACTTTATCCTGAAAATCATGGATAAAATAGCAACGGAACAACTTCAATCACATGTTGAAGCCAATAACATCTTGCATGAGCAGCAGTCGGGTTTCCGTGCTGCTCACAGCATGGAAACCACGATGCTTGACCTGCAATCATGTATGCTATCTATTCTGGACAAGGACAAGACTGGGATGTTAATGCTATTGGATCTAAGCGCAGCTTTTAATCTGGTAGATCACCAACTACTACAGCAGGTCTTGGAGAAAACGTCAGGATGCTCCAAGGTGGCACTGGCCTGGATGGCATCCTTTTTGGCAGAACGAATAGCAAGAGTCCACTGGGGAGAGAAGTACTCTAAGCCTGCCCATATAAGTACAGGGGTCCCACAGGGAGCTAGTTTATCCCCTCCACATTTTAATCTTTTTATGAGATGCTCATGTGAACTACTAGAATCCGTCTGCGTATATTTCACCAATTACACCTACGATACACAGTTGGTGCTGGAGTTAGTGGGTGACTATCAAACAGATACGTCCAAGATTGCAGAATTGTATAGCATAATTGATAAGTGAATGGAAGGCAACGGGATGTGCCTAAACAGCAAAAAAAAACAAGCTGATGATATTTGGTTCCCGACAAACTAGAGCCAATTTAGGACTAGAATATGAGTCGTTTCCTGTTAAAGACTCATGCATCAAGGTAGCTGCCCATGTTAAAACCCTTGGGGTGATGATAGAGGGTTCTTTGGGTGTAAAGGCTCACACTAACTGCCTTCTTAAAAACAATGCTTACTACATTTGTCTCTTGAGAGCCATCCGCCCCCTAATAAGTGAGAAGAACTCTGCCACTATTGCCAGGGCCATTATCCTGTCACGTCTGGATTATGGTAACTCACTGATGCTGGGTGCCACCAAGAAAGGCATTGAGAAATGCCAGACAATGGAGAACAACATGCTACGCGTTGTAAAAGGGATCAACAAAAGAGACCATGTGATCAAAGGAAGGAGAGCACTTCACTAGCTCAGGATTGAGGACAGAATTCTCTTCAAAGCCATGACACTAGAGCATAGATGCCAGCATGGTGTGGCACCGGCGTATATCAGGATGAAGTTCACAAGATACACATCCAATAGGCCACTGAGGTCTGAAGCACAGGGCAGGTTGCAGGTGCTGCTGGTCAATCGAATGACGGGTGCTGGGAAATCATTCCCTGTGCAGGTGGCACAGCAGTGGAACAAGTTTCCCCTGGCTCTCGGTCTAGAACGTAATTACAGAATCTTCAGGAAGCACATTAAGACATACCTCTTCAAGTAAAAAAATAATAATAAGACACCATTTAGAGAGAAGTTGATCCAGTATCTTGTTTATGTTCATCCTTGTCTATTGTTTCTATGTTATTGCTCCCTGATGTCCGTGGGCTTTCGGCGCATTATAAACACATAAATAAAAAAATTAAAATAATGGGTTGTGGACTGTTAGTGTTGTAAAATATACAGTTGGAGCAGCCGAAGGCCGTGTTCACTGGCCAGGGCCTGAGGCCTTCTGGATGAATCCTCACTTCACATGGAAAGGGAAGAGTGGCTCTGTACTGCCCCCTGCCTTCCCTTTCCAGGGTGGTCATCTTGGAAAAGGATTTTCCTTTCGCAACCGGGGATGGTAATAGCCTTCATACCCCATTGCAGGGGCTGGAATGGGGATGACGGACCAGATCCTTTGTTATCCACCTACAATTCGATTGGGCCGATAACTTGGGCTGGCAGGCCGTTATCCCCCGTTCCAACCCTAGAATGGGGGATGAACGCCACATTATTCACATTAGCATAACACAAAATGCTAATGGAAATGTTGGACAATCTTATTGAATATATGTACTTTACTGAGAAACATAAAGTAGATGGAGTCTATAAGATTTATTTTTTAGTTATATTTTTTAACTGTGAAATGTGATTCCTAAAGGAAACTTTTTTTGTTGTTTTTGGATTTTTTTGTTTTTTTTGCAGGAGAAGTTAGAATGTAAGGCGGCAGGGAAATGAGGGAAGAAGCACCAAGCACTAATATGGAGGGGAAAATGGACAGGGGAAGATGTTGCGTGTGTGTTACATCTAAGGTAGGGGGCAGTATTTCTCATGCTCCTTGATTACAGCTTCACAAGCACTTCGAAATTGCTCCCCCCCTGCAGAGTGGTGTGTTGCAGTATACATAGAGGACTGTTGTCTTCGAGAGATATGGATCAACAGCCTCTTTTATTGCTTGCAAGGTAGCTGGTGGGATTTTGTGTCCCACAGAAGTAGGCTGTGTGCTTATAGTATTGGTTGAGGAAGATGAGGTGGAGCCTACTACTTGCTAAGAAAGCAACAGCTTTTATGAGAGCATTGCAGTGGTTGGATTGGGTTTGGCGGGACATGGAGGCGGCACTGTAGGAGTACTGTTTAGGTAGTCCGTGACTGAGTTCAACGTTGCACTCAATGCATTTCACTTTGGTAGCTTTAGCCTTTGGTACATTCCCAACAGTGGTAAAGAACTGCTACACCCATGATTCTCTCTTGGTGCAGGAGGTAGGCACTTCCTCGACCTCATCTTCTTGTCCTCTTCATTGTCTTTGGAAGTACTACACCTTTTTTGTTGTTTAGGTTCTACAGCTGGTGGTGGTGGTGGCTCTTGGGGAGTAGGGATGGCAATAGCTGATGCCATTTCTAAGATAAATAGCACTTTTGCTAATATTCTTCCAAGTATGTGCTCTGTTCTAGATTGTTAATTTACAATGGTGTAGGAGTTGTGCAAGGGGAATATTTTGAGCTTGAAAGTTCCTAGATCAGCAGAAAGTGCACTTCCAAACTGTCCATAAAGCACGGACCTGATTGCAAAGTGCGGACGCATTTGTAAACACATCATTATGTCGTGCCTGAGAGTGTGGAAATGTCCGGAACGTCTGTTCGAGGACGTCTATGAACAAAAAAACAGTGGAAACTTGCAAAAAGTGTATAGAAGTGTTAAAAATGATGCTAGAAGGTGGTAAATTGCAATGCTTTAAGGTGAAACCTTGTAAATAAGACACAAATGTTGCTATATTGGGGTTTGTATGATATTAGTAAGTTGTAGGAAATTGGCATACACTGGTAAAATCCCATGACATTCACTGACAAATCTTTGTTAAAGGGACGTTATGGTTAAGTTGCATGAATAAAAACCTGTGAAATTCACTGAAACAACTTTGTTAAAGGGACGTTATGGTTAAGTTGCACTAATAAAAACCTATGAAATTCAATAAAAGAACTTTGTTAATGGGACGTTATGGTTACAAGTAAAACTGAAAAACATCAGAAATTCGCCAGGTTACGGTTAGCTAAGCAACCATAACTTGTACCACCACCTTGCACTGCTAAGATTAACACCCATGACAACAAAGATGACATGACAAATGTAATAGATGACATCACTGATGACATCGCATATGACATTAATTTTGATGAAAAGTCCATAAAAGGGGTTGTGTATATAATGTTGGTACAAGATGTCAGGAGTGATCAGGGGAGACCTATCATGAACTGCTTAATCTATTAAAGAATGCACTATTGCATTATATTGGAGTGTTGTTGTTACTACATTAACCTAGTACAAACAATAGATATGAAGACCATGATGCATATAAATCAGAGGCACTGATAACATTCAAGTTGAGTTCATCTTCATGCATAGAAATTAATTGTGTGTTTGAGGCCTGCTTATTGCCCCATGTATGGGCACCATGAGCTGAGAGCAAACCCTAAGGAAAGTACTTTGAGAACATACAAGGTTAATGTCTAGATATATAACAGAGAAAAAAGGGGATTCTGCACACATCTATTACTGCGCCACACATAGATTTTGCTTTTTTCCCATATTTTATTAGTGGCCCATAGTGATAACACGTGTTTCGGCACCCTTAACGTGCCTTTTTCAAATCTGGGCAATAAGGTACACGTTGCTGTATTCATTCAAAATTATACACATCATATTGTCAAAGTAAAACATAATCATATTGGTCAACATATGTATTACATTTTGTTTCCCCATCTAGAACATAAAATAAATAATTTTCCAACATTTGGGGCAACAAAAGACACACAATGAAAAGGAATAAAGTATCAAGGAATTAACGTAATGTAAAATGTCAACACATACCATCATGGCGGCCAGTTGTGTTGTTAATATATGAGCAGAGGAAAGGTAGGATTGAGAAGACATTGTGGTAACAAGAAAAAACAAAAAGAACAAAAAAGCTTGTGAGGGTGAAGTTAGGACAACTATAAATGCTTAACTATTTTATTTGTAAGATGTCTTAAGAAAAGCGCTTATCTATCTTTTGGTGTTCAAAAATGTCTCTATTAACGTATCCGATTGAGTAAAAAGAGTCCCATCAGACTCGTAACATAGCCGGTGCTTGTAACGGTAAAGAATAGTTAAGGATGCGTTAGTTTCTCTGTATAAACTCCCAGTCTAATTAGTTACATATCTGACAACTTAGATGCATTTGTTGTAAAGAAAAATCCAAGTAATCATTGCGTAGCGGTTAGCTTTAACACATTTTCCTTTAAGAGGAGTTAAATTGCATTATCTTAATGTTCTTTTTATTTTAACTTTCCACATTGCAATTAGCAACAGTGGTAGAAATGAAACCGCCTATTCTTCGTGCGGATCTAAACCTAATTGGAAGTGCAAATGGGTGTCTCGCACTGTCTGCTAGGGCTTACCTACAAATTCATGTCTCCTGCATCACGCGTCGTGTCCCTTCTGAGAGCTCGCTCTGGTTGCCGTGAAGTGCATATATATTGTAACCACGGCAACCCATTTGTCCTTCTTTCATTTTTGGTCACAAAAAGGCGTCGGCCATTTTTTGGGAAAGGTTTTACCCTACGATCTCATTTGTATTGTTTAACAGAAATTAATCTGTTTCTCGTACGAAATAATTCTATGCGAATATTATTGCTGTGTCTTTGTTTTCTACACACATCATTGCGAAACAGAAAAGCTGGTATCGTATTATTAGTCGCAGAGGTTGAAGAATGAGGTCAAAAAAAGTCCCCCCAAAGTTTTCTAGATATATAGCACCTTTTGAATTTTGCGAACAAAACCACTTGGCCTAGATATGTCAATGAACAAAAACAAGTGGCCCAGATATGTGATGTGCCCTCGTAGAAACTAACCAGGATAAAACCAAACCATCTGCTCCTTGCTACACCCCCCAGAACAGTAGAGAAATGGTGGCATAAAACCCATAACCCTGAAAACGTCACAAACCTCAAATCTGTCCATGCCAACTGTAGGATTCTGATTATAGAGGAAACAGCTCCTTACTACTGCGCCACCATTGCAGCACCCTCTAATTGGAGCAAAGCCCTCTTTAAAGAAGTAAAGCATTGCACCAAACCCTGTCCAACCCGAGTTACAAGCAACTCAGGAAAAATGTGGCAGAATCAATACATTTTTTATCAAAGAATTTGACAAAATCCAGGAGACCATCGAATAAACCTCCCACAGCATTAGCACCCCCTGCATGCACACTGCCTCTCTGGACTGAATTCTCTTCCCTCTCCCCCACAGATCTCCTAAAAATGATCGCCTCCCTCAAACCTAATTCTTAATCCGACAATATCAACCCAGCCTCCATCATTATCCAATTGACTTGCCCGCCTCTCAACGCTCTACTCAGCGTCATGGATGCCTCTTTCACAGAAGGGTCAAGACTGGTCTCATACAATCTTGTCTAAAAAAAATAACCTTACATTCAGATGACCTGGCCAAATACTGGCCCATTGCAAACCTCCCGTTTATTGTCAAAATCTTGGAAAAAGTCATTGCTACATAACTACTCACCAGAATCAAACAACATCACCTCCTAAATGGCTATCAGTCAGGGTTCTGCTCCAAGTGTAGCATTGAGACAGCCACCATCCAGGTGGTGAATGATGCTCTCCAACTCATGAATAAGGGGGACCCATGACTCTTGACCTCTCGGCTGCATTCAACAATATCTACCACCACATCCTCCTCTCCATCCTTGATGACAGAAATGGATTCTCTGGCACTGTCTGATTTGGTTTGCCTCCTACCTATCGCGCAGATACCAGGATGTCCATGTGAATGCATTCCAACTGGCTCACTCTCCTGAAAGATCCCAATATAGTCATCCACAAATACATGGATGATACTCAGTTGTACATGAGAGTAAATAGCACACAGGACACTAATCGTCTCCCTGATTACCTAGCAATCATCTAATCCTGGATGTTGACTATCTTCCACAAGCTAAACCCATCAAGACTGAATGTGTTCTCATCGGTCCACCCGCTAAACAACAATTTGTGCAAAAATGGCTCAATGGTATGCTTCTAGAAGGATTTGATCCACAACTCTCTGACTCCACAAAATCCTTATACTTCACCATGGACAGTAGCCTGTTCTTCCAGAAACACAGCCAAGAAGGCCCAAACAGGCTGACTCCGAATCTTCACCCTTTTCAAAATCAAATCCTTAATTTCGCTGCAGGACTTCTGGACTGCATGGCAGGTCCTTGTGGTCTCACACATTGATGGGGGAAATGCCCCCTGATGGAGCTTCCAGTCACCCCCCCCCCCAAAAGCAGTCCACCACACTGCATCATGGTTTATTATGGGTGCACAGAATTTGACCGAATCACCGCCATCCTATGCAAACTACATAGGCTTCCTCTCCAGGCTAGGATACTGTTAAACACTGCATGTATCATCTACAAAGGAATCACGAGAAGCACACCAGCATGCTTGGCGGTTAAGCTCCATATACCTGGTGGCACACGCTTCCCTCGCTGAAAATCTGTCAACTGGCTTGAATCAAAACTCATCCGCAAAGAGGGCCCACAACAATTCTTCTCTTGTCACGCACCCACCCTCTGGAACTCTATCCCGGTGTCACAGCTTGGAATGCCCCCACAATTCTCCAATTTCACAAATCTCTCAAAACATGGCTTTTTTAACAACACCTGACCGAGGACTATTTCCAATGGATATGCATACCGACGCGGGGAACCCAACTCGCAGTACTGCTTTACTGTTAAAAGATACCAGCAAAAATGCTGGCGACCCACACTGTGTACAGCGCAATGCTGCTCTCCAGCTATGCCTGCACTTTAAACAATAAAATACATTAAAAAAAAAATTATAATCAGTCTCTCGGCCCCAAAAGGTGGTTCAAAGGACATGGTCAGTTCAAAGAACCTAATTCCAATGTTAGGTGATTTTATGGTGGTAACCAGGCTTGGGACGGTGTGCTTGTGGGTATTATTGGCTTTGTTGGCATAGAGTGCATTGATCTTAGGCAGTGAGGCAGTGTTAAGTTGGATTTGAGTGAGTGATCTGTGCGGTTCAAGGTGGTGTTGAGTGGTGCAAGTCAAATGGATCACCAGGAGTGACAAAAGAGCATGGTTCAAAATAATGAGTACTGGTGGTTTGGGTAGACAAGTGATGCAATGGTCCAGTGTCTTGAGTTACGCTTCAATGTGAAGTCCCGGCAGTTGAATGCTTGGTTCAATATGCAGTTCAAAGTCATCTACATGCTGCACTGGTACTGGGACAGGTGGCTTTGCTGGGGTGATGCGGCTTCGAGCCAGTTCGATGATGCAAGCATTGTGGTTTGACGTTTAAGAGAGTGCCAAAAGCAGCACCGATGATCCCTTTGGTTTCAGTGTTGGAAACATGGCTTAAATGCAGTTCAAATGGTTCAATGCAATGAAAACTGGGATCCTGAATTTTCTGGCTCTCAGGATGATGTTAGACCCACTGGATGGGGCTCTAGGACATGATGAGTCCTTTCAGTCTCTGCTCTCTAGACTTGGGAAGTTTGCAAGAAGAGTGGTAGGCCTTGGTCCTCAGCAAGAGTCCCCCAAAATATGCCTGTGGAGTGGGTAGGGAGCAGAGCTTGGCTCTGCCTTGGAACACTCCTTCACCTCAACGGAAATAACCACTCTCCTGAACATACCAAAAATGGAAATGGATTATATTTTCTGATTACCCTGCCACCCTCTAGGTAGTTTTCAAATATTTTAAATTTTGTACTGAGGTGTAGACTTAAATGCAACCTCTGTCCTACAGAGACTTTGCTGTCATGGCAACTATCCAACATGGCTCCTGCGACCTCTAAACCTGGTCTGTACCATGAGAGAGCAGGGGCTGCAGCTACGGCTACTAAGGTAGCAGGACACACTTGTACACTATGCTTTTGGCATGTGGTTTACTGGGAAGCTGACCAACCTTTCTGATATGGATTACTCGCATCATTCTATGATTAATACAAATAAATAAATAGGGCTTCTACACCATGGCCCTTTTTCGTCCTTTGTGAGTGATTGCCTCCATCCTTTGCGCGAATGTAAACATATAATTTATTAACAATGATAATCATACCAGTATGAATAGCAAAATGCATAATTGTCCACCTCTGGCATTTTCCACATGTGGGGCTTTCAACAAGTGTTTTTTCACCCATGTAGTTTTTACCACATGAAGCACATATTTATAATAAAGGTGAATTGATTAATTATGGCATGTTTCCTCTGATACCACCAAACTCTGTCTGCCATGCCCTGTTGAGTCTTATATTTCATTCTCTAGAACGTTTTGTCTTCCATGGACTTCCGAGTCTTGTCTTCCATGCTCTACCGAGTCCTATCTTCCATACTCTAGCGAGTCTTGTCTTCTATGCACTGCCAAGTCATATATTCCATTCTCTATCGAGTCTTGTCTTCCATGCTCTATCGAGTCTTGTCTTCTATGTGCTGCCAAGTCATATCTTCCATTCTCTACTGAGTCCTTCCTTACCAAGCCTTATCTTCCATTCTCTACCCGGGCATGTCTGCCATGCTCTGTTGAGTCTTATCTTCCATTCTCTAGCAAGTTTTGTCTTCCATGAACGTCCGAGTTTTGTCTTCCATGCTCTACCAAGTCTTGTCTTCCATGCTTTATCGAGTCTTGTCTTCTATGCGCTGCGCCAAGTCATACCTTCCATTCTCTACCGAATCCTGCCTTTCCAAGCCTTATCTTCCATGCTCTACCCGGGCATGTCTGCCATGCCCTGTTGAGTTTTATCTTCCATGCTCTAGCAGGTTTTGTCTTCCATGAAGTTCCGAGTCTTGTCTTCCATGCTCTACCAAATCTTGTCTTTCATGCTCTTTCAAGTCTTGTCTTCTATGCGCTGCCAAGTCATATCATCCATTCTCTAACAAGTCCTGCTTACGAAGCCCTAGATTCCATGCTGTACCCAGGCATGTCTGCCATGCCCTGGTGAGTCTTTTCTTCCATGGTCTAGCAGGTTTTGTCTTCCATGAACTTCCGAGTCTTGTCTTCTGTGCACTACCGAGTACTGTCTTCCATACTCTATCGAGTCTTGCCGTCTATGCGCTACCAAGTCATATCTTACATTCTCTACCAAGTCCTGCCTTACCAAGCCTTATATTCCATGCTGTACTCAGGCTTGTCTGTCATGCCCTGTTGAGTCTTATCTTCCATACTCTAACAGGTTTTGTCTTCCATGAACTTCCGAGAGTCATGTCTTCCGTGCTCTACCGAGTCCCGTCTTCAATGCTCTATCGAGTCTTGTCTTCTATGCGCTGCCAAGTCATATCTTCCATTCTCTACCAAGTCTTGTGTTCCATGCACTACTACGTCTAGTATCTTTTGCACTTTCACACTGAAGATGAAACTTCGCTACTCTCAAAACTACACAAACCAATGATATTCTTGAAATCTGCTTACTGTGGCATGCATCTGTTATACTCGGACATCTGGTGTACCCCTACATCCATTATATTCACACAGTGCGTAATTGAAGCACAATGTTTGCAGTAAAATACAATTTAATTATGTTTATTCTGCAATTGGATTTTATTCATGTGAGCCCAGAGGAAGCTAAATATAGGTCTACTGTCCCAAAACTAGTCAGATCGTAGGAGCCTGCACGATTTTACATAGCCTGTGTTTGGTAGGCCTCCTGGTTTAGAATTTCTCTCCTAAGCCGGTTAAGTCAGGTGCCTGAGTACACCCACTCTGTCACATTCTTTCCTCCTGATGCAAACGTCTGACACAAACTATTTTCCTAACACATTGAAATAAAATTAGCCATGGAAATGCGGCAGCTGCGGCCACTGGGAAGGCTGAACAATGTGTTTATTCTCTGCAGAGCCGCCACAGTTGCACATTTCTCGTCTCTATTCTTTGCTAGGAAAGGCTCATAAACGCTGAACAGCTGATGTGCTTAATTGTTTGCAGAATAAACGTCTGTGCTGCATTAACCACTTCCTAGGCTTTGCGTTACATTTCCCCATTACAATGAAATGATATGTTACCTCTGCATGCTTACTCAGCCAAATGATTATTCCTGAGGGGTGTCCAAGGATCTGTGTTAAAGCCGCACACTGGTTCAGGACAGCGATTATAGGATGTTTGGCGACACCACAATAAAGATGGACATGAAAGACCTTTTGCTCGGGAGCATTCTTGGGTATAAGAGAGTTGTTTGGGTCACTTCCCAAATCACCATATCTGCTGCTGTAGCTGATATTAAGAAAGGATGGGATGTCCCTGTGGCCAGGCCACGGTGGACAAGTATACACTTCTCCTTCTGGGAGCTGCAAAGTCATTCAGTAGCGTTTGGATGAAGACACTTCTTCACGAGACAGAAATGTCTTTTCTTTTTGTAAATTGAGATTTAGTAGGCAGTACAACCAACTTGTCATATTAAAGCTTGTCATGATAGATTACACAAAACAGCAATGTTACATGTTGTGACAGATCAAAATCTACTCTTTTTTTCCCTCCCAGGCACATTACTACTGTTTTCCTTTACATGTTGAGAGAAGAAATAGGGTAGCAATGACAGTATCAGGACAAAAGAGATGGGGTCTTGAGGAGGCATTAAGATGTATCAGAGGCCCTCTAGTTACAAAATGCACTAGCACTATATAATTTCACAGTTGTTACTCTCAGTAAACATTCCATTACGGTTTTCCAGATGAATCCATATTTATTTATTTATTTTGCATTTTGAATTGATCTCTTCCCTAATCCTGCCCTCTTTACCAAATTGAACAACCAATTGCCTGCCTTTGTATTTCTGTGTGACTTCCAATGTCTTAAGTGATCTATTTTGTTTTGGTGCATGTGCCGTACCGCCATTATTCTCCATGCTCTGACACATGTCTAAACATTCATATTGCCCCGGATAACCACGAATACATCCAGATTGATATTCTTGCCAAGAACTGGTAGGAGCCTCTCCATAACCTGTGTCCCACAAGGGAACCACCTGAACACATTATTGGACAATATGACAGAGTCTCGCTGCAGATATTCTGAATTTCTAACATGGACCCTTGTCAATGCCTGATGTATTTATTCTTTAGAGAGACCAATCACTTCTGAAGAGGGACTTCTGCTGCATTTTTGCACATTTCCCCACTGTGTTTCAGACAATTCTGTACCTAGACACTCAGGGGCTGATTTACAAAAATGTTTTCAATGAGACTTTCCCATTTAAGAACATTTTTGTAAATCAGTCCCTCACACTTTACCTTTTCTTTTAATTGGTATACTGTTATTGTGTTATTTCGTACAGCCACCTAGATTTTATATTGAGTCTTGCCCAGTGCTGCACCAAGTTTCTCATAGGATTATAGGTAATCACAAAGTTCCATTCCAATTTGGACCGCCACGCAGAGGGCCACGTCTCTTCTGTAGATCCTCGGGGTGATCCAGCACACACTCATTGGTGACTTTGTTCAGTTTGCTGACAATAGAACTGGTTTTTTGATAACTGATTTCTTACTTTCTTACTAGCTTTTACTTTTTGGGGTTCTGACAAAATGTTACACAGTTACACACAAACGGGTCTTCACAAAAGCCTTTATTTGGCGAGCGGCCCTTCAATTTTTGCCTGATTAATTGTCATCATCCATTGGCCATTTGTAATGAGGGATTTTGTGCACACTGTAGTTTCCTATTGGGATCAGCATCTATCAATCCAAATCCAGCATAGCATCTCTAAGGCAACAGTGCTCTCCCACAGTCCTGTCTGTTGACCAGCGCGTGAGAACAAAGGAAATCCAATGTGGATAACTGCGTCCCCTGCACACTTTCAAAAGGCCCAAGATAGTCTAATGGAGATAAGGATAATTAAGTAAAAATCTATAGCAGTTATTTGCACTTCAAAAGCCTATATACAGGTAATGTCAATAAAAAATTCAATGATACATTTGTGTTAGAAGAAACAATTTTCTCTTTTTATTTGTTTCTTGATTGGCCCAATGCGTTTCGAGTTAGGTCCCCTCTTCATCAGGGGCAGCATATACCATGTTGACCAGCGCGTGCACAGTGGTAGGGGTTCACGTCAGACTGGTTGAAGTCCCCTTCTTCGAAAGGGAGATGCATTTTACATTCTTCCTCCACCCCATTTTTGGATGTTATTGGATTTTTCCAATACACATCTGGGATTTGAATCCTTAATGAGCGTATAATTTGTGTGGAATGTGTGGGCACACATGTACCTTATTGCAGCAGACTGTGCCCTTATGGATAAGAAATGGGCTGTATCTTCATGTATACATGGTTAGTTTGGCGGATATGGTTAACACACGCATAAAACAGCGTGCACTTTTTTCACTTGGATCTGCTAGATCTCTCCTGCAGCATTGTGGTGCTGTTGCGGGACCTCATGCAGAGCTGCATACTGGAAAATCATGAGGATTCTGCTAGCAGGGGAACATTCATGAATGGGCATTATAGGAAGGTGCATCCACTGCCATGTCACACCTGGCAAGAAACCAGCACAATCATTTGTGAGATCATTTGTGCCTCCATGTGGGGTCTCGTTTTGCCTCTCGTGTGTGTGGAGTGGTACAACAGTGGTTGGTTTGGTTAAAATACCTTCAATTTACTCTTATGCTGGGATCCAGTGGTGCGCCTGTACATATGCCTGTCTCAAGTAAAGATTTACAAATGTCTGCAGTTATGCATTACCATTAAAAGCATCTTAAATTGGTAGGAGGTTGTTCTTAATACATGTATGGGGAAACTCCAGGGCATTCTTGCTTTTTACAGCAATTCCTTTACAGATATGTACACTCTATTGATTAAAGAACGTGTGCAATGAGTGTTATGAGGCCAACACTGCACCAGAGGTTGTTCTAAGTGGGTGTATTAGTGCCCACAGCTACCGTGCCAGATAGCAACACTAGCACAACCACTGACAGTCCACCATGGATCACACATCGTGGTCCTTCCATGCAGTGATGCAGTTTAGCGATGCAGGGTCCACCACACTCCCCTGTGACCTCACGTTACACAGCTTTTTGGAGGGTAAGATGTCAGTTTGACGTTCCTTGGGGATTCTCAGCTCATTCAAAATCTGAAGAACTTGGGGACTGGTAGACAAATAGATTTGGCACATCCTCTAAGTAGGCTCCACAGCAATGCAAGACAGACCTGACCAGACCAAAACTCAACAGGTAGATGCTTATATCTGTCCAGTCGATACCTTTAGAAGTCGGCTGTCAAGACTAGCCAGCTACTCATGGACTGATAACAGCAACCAAATCCCTCGCCACAAACATGACCTGATTAAATCAATTCTAAATAAAGTTGCGATTCCTGGGCACCGCCTTTCCACATCCTCTATCATCATGAGGCAGTTGTGAATCACAACTGTCTTTCAGTTGATAATAAACTGTTGAAACCGATTATTGGGGTTCGACTAGGCACCCCTTTGAAAGCAATATGGGCTTAAGTAGTCAGATTTTTCCTACGAGTTCAAATTCATACTTTGTAATTATGTTTTTAGAGGAGTGATTCTGGATGAGAAGGTATGCTATTTTATTGCACCTGAAAGAGGACCTGATTGTGAGATCTGTTTTTGAATCCTCCCTTCAAAGTAAAAGAGGAGAGTAGTTGTATTTAAAGAAACAGAAACAAATGTTACACACCATTTAGGTTATATCCTTTGATAGCGAAAATGCTTTTCAAGTTTGACTCTAAAATAACAGGAGGGATACAGTGGTTTTAATAAGTTAAATATAGAAAAAAATACAAAGTTCCAAAAAAGGGACTCATTTAACATTAATTAAAAACTCCATGATTGTATTCTCAGAAGAGTCTATCCAAGAAAAACAGTAAAAGAAAGACTACTGCATTATCGCCTTCCATCTGAATTTGCATACCTTTCATCCAAAACTAGGTCCCATATGTTAATCAACTAAACCTTCACTCTTGCTAGGTCTACCTAGCTGAAGCAGCAAATTCGGAGTTTAGGTTCTACCAATTGTGCCTGACGATAATTGAGAGGGAATGCACAAATAACACTTTTGGAAATTGTCCGTTTTGCAATGGAAACCTTGAAGAAATTGAACCTGTTCTAGTAATGTATACTTTCTTTCCAGAAAGCTGTCAAATCCGCTTTGAACATTTTGTCTACATGAACATATCTTATGGGGCGATTTAACTCGAAACCTTTTATGTGAAAGAGCTGATTCCTCAGTCTTTCATGCACTTGTTCTCTTTTGGAAGAGAAGCAATACCACCTATGAGTATTTAGTACAATAACGTAGCAGTGCAGACATGTTTTACACATTGAAACCAAACAAATGGCCCAAGATAATAAAAAAGATGTGACATTTAATTACTTCATGTTTTTTATAAACAACAAGTCATCTCCATGATTTCCTACGAATCGGAAGCTTTGAACAATTACAAGATTGTCAAGTGGCAATATCTAGAGGGCATTTTCTGGAAGTGCTTTTTATGTCTTCCCAAAAGCACTCCAATGTCTGTCATTCGCTATGTATTAGGTCTTCTCTCACTGTCTCCTCTAATTGGATGGATATGGCTCGCTTTCTTTCGGAAATGCTGGTTAGCTACCCCTGCTTCTCGGCTTTATAGACTTAAAAACACTATGGAAAATTCAACTGAATCCATGATTGAAGCTGGGAAAAAGGATTGTTTACAGCTTATGAGTGATGCCGACATTTGGGTGCATTATTGGACTATTGTCGCAGCTGTGATTGGCTGCCTTTTATCATATACAAGCCAATCCCTTGAAGCCGGCCCCCATCCAAAGCCCACATTTAAGGCCCTATCTGAGCCTGTCCGGGCCAGGAAGGGCATGAGAAGGCCCCCACCGCCCCCCCTACAAACCAGAATGCAGCCTTCAGTCAACAACCTGCTTCCTCATGAATTTTGACCAAGACACCTTCAAACTCCTCTCTGCTCCTTACGTGAGTGATGGTTGAACTTTCCACTGGCTCCTCATTCTATATCCTTATCCCATAACTGTACCATTTGCCTTTCTATCTCAGCCATCCTACTTTCTCATTGCATTTTGTGTCCACAAATGAAAAATCATTTTGCCTATGGTTTTATTTTTCATTGCACCACTTCCTACATTGTACATGTTGATTGATTTTAAAAATTGTATCTAAGTGGGTGTGCTTTACATCTTGCATCCTCTTGTGCACTGCATATGTGATCCATTTTAAAATTGTATCTAGGTGGCTGTGCTTTACATCTTGCATCCTTTTGTGCACTGCATTTGTGATCCATTTTAAAATTGAATCTTGCACCCGCATCTATTGCTCTGCATTGTGTGCCCTTTTAAACTAATAGGCCACCTTGGAGTACAGTCTAGGACTGTGCAGTGCAGCCCCCCTTCTTTTTCTCTTTCCTTCTTTCATCTATACACTTGATGGCACTCACCATCTCTCCTATCTTCTCCCACACAAAGTCTGGAAGGAAAAAACACAAAACAGACATCCTGAGTGCAAAAGCTGGTCTTCCCATCACAGACACCTATGTTAGCGCATCTTCCAGAGAGGTCTTCACTGATATCCTCTTATCTGTTACCTCTCGAAATCTATGGACTCCTCATCTCATCTTCACTCTCTCCCCTTTCACATCTTCTCCCATTAATGGTGGCACCAAGTGGGAATTCCTCTTGGTCACTTTCTCATCTTCACAATGCTTCGTTAATGTCTACCACACAGGCACTATCCTGGTTCAGGGTCCTCAACCAAACCTCTGTCTCTTTAACTGGATCCTGCCGTCTCTCATTAACTCTTCCCCCACCACTCTCTCTGTCCCTCCTCTTCTGTCTGGAGTACCACGCCCCTGCACTCCACCTCATAAAACCTTCAAAGGCAGAGACCTCCTCCATCTGGAAACTCTTAACACCCGCTCATCCAACAAACACTCTGCTGATATCGAAGACACTGACCTGGACAGTCTCGCTTTTACCAAGACATGGTTCAATACCAGCTCAGTCACTGCTGTTGACCGCCTCCTACCTGATGGCTTCAAGATTAATGCCAAGCCTCAACCTCACTGTGCCGGTGGTGGGGTTGCCTTAATCTTCCCTTATTGGGTTCCTTCTTCCATCTTACCCACCGAGCTCTTCTAACTTTGAGAACCTGGTATGCAAGTTGGTCATCTCTCCCTCCTCCACCCTGACCATTGCCACCATTTACCGCCCTACGGGTGCTACCACCCAGTTCCTCTCTGAATGGATTGATTTCTGTTCTTCCTTCCTTTCAACCACCTGCTATCTTCTCCTCTTGGGTGATTTCAACATCCAATTGGACTCCCCTGTCACAGCATCCACTTTTTTCGTTGACCTCTGCACCTCTCTATCCCGCTCCATTCTCCCTTCTTGTCTAAACCACAAGGCTGGTCACACTCTGGAGGTCCTCATCCACTCTGACCTCTCTCTCCCCCCCATTGTTTACCCCTCTCTCTTGGTCATACCGTTCTCCCCTCTCCTCCCACCTCGGTCCTGTTGACCCTCTGACCGCACCTCCAAAATCCCTGCTAACCTCATTCATGAACATCCGCCTGATGAAACGAGTGTCAGCTGTTGCCTTTGCTTCCACCTTCATCCCTCCTTTCCTGCTACGTGAGATTCTACTACTGACTCTGCTCTCAGCAACTTCCACTTATCCATCACCAGTATTCTTGACATTCTTGCCCAAGTCATGAGGATCCGCTTGAAACCTGCCTCTAAGTGTAACATCTGGTATGACTCCGAACATGCGGTCCTGAAACAAAAGTGCAGAGTGGTGGAACAGAAGCGGCAAAACTCAGGCTCACCCTCTGACCAACTGGCCTGCCAAGTGCTCCAAAGGCAATACAGACTCTCCATCCATTCCAAGAAAAGGGCCCACATTCAGGCATGGGTATATGGTGTATCCAACAACATGGCAGAACTTTTCAAGATCTGTAGGGAACTAGCTAACCCTTCTGCAGTCTCCTCCTCCCCTCTTCCTTACCAGACATCTGCAACGCAGTGGCCACACACTTTGCCACCAAAACTCAGGACATCCTGAACGCCCTTGTTACTCTCCCTCCCAACCCATCCCACAGCCCCTTGCCTCCCTTGGCCCCTCACCTGTCATGACCACTGCTTTCAAGGAGTCAGGACCTACCCAACATCCTTGGAAACAGGCTCATAACATGCCTTATCGGCACCAGCAAGTCCCAATAGGGACCTTTTGGACCTTGTCCTGGCACCGGTGGTGCCAGGCTCATAGTAAGGACCCGTCCCACCACAGGAAGCGCCGGGCTCATATCAAGTGTAAACGTGCTTGGGTGAACCTACCTGAAGCAGACCATGCTGCTTACTTACCAGCGAGATGATGCTTTACTCTCTTCTAACAGGAACTACTTTTCTTTCTGGGTGGGGCAGGCACCACTCCCTGGATCACTGAGGCTGGAACTCTTCTGGAAGCAGGAACTCTTTTACCTGGGCGCGGCTGCTGTGGAAGAAGACACCTAAGTACTCCTATGGGCTATTTAAACCACACCCGATTGGTACCACATGCTTCGCGTTATTCTGCATCTGCAGCAGGACGCTCACCGTGTCAGCTCCAGCGAATCTTCAGCTCCGGATCCTGTAGTCACGAAAATTACCTGCTGGGAACCAATCTTCAATCTTCAGCAGCTCCTGCAAAACAAAAGGCACAGGTTAGACAAAGGCAAAGTTAGCGCTTCAACTCACCCGATCCATCGGCAGCATCCAAGTCGTTTTCTTTTCTGCATTCCGCATCCGGCATCGGGCCTGCAAAGACAAAGAACATTGGTTAGTAACGCTCAGTTACAATACTGCTTACCTGTGTTGCGCTTGCTCCAACTTTGTTCGCGCTGCATTCCGGCACCTGTAAAAACAAAAGGGGACACTAAGGTGCATTCTACGGCCCTAAAGCAGTCTTCCTACTTACGTGCCTTCGAATTCACCATCTTCTTGTTACGCTCTCTGCCACGAATCTGGGAGAGCATCATCTTTGGCATCGACAGCATCCTAAAGGCAAAAAACATATACATAAGGAAAAAGACATTTAAAGAGAGCAATCTAAAGAGAACTTTAATACTTACAAGTCACGCTCGTGCAGCAAACGGCGGCATCGCTCTCACCTATCCTCTGCAATCAAGAGGCGGAACTCACATCCAGTGAAGTAACTGGACCCAGCGCCCCTGCACAAGACGCAGGATGGAGAGCTCAGCATTCACTTACTTAAGGTGAGCACAACAATCATCTGAGTACTACGGGGAGAAAGGGAGAGAGGGGCTAGGAACTTCTCCCATCCTTCCAGCCACTAATACCTTGATTTTCCACTTGCAGACACCTCACTCTGCAGGTCAAGCTTTCGGTGAGGAAGGGGCCAAATCCGGGAGCCAAACGAACCCTACGCCTAACGTTGAAGACGTTTGCAGCGCCCAGCCCAAGACCAGCGCCTCCGAGGGAACCAGGTGAGCGTTACAGAACGCGAAGCCTCCCAAACATTTCCCGCCCAGGCGCAATGGAGACTTCAGACACAGACCAATTGGCCCAGTTGCTCGGGGAGTTGAGAGCAGAAGTACACGCAGCACGCCAGGAAACAAATGCCCTAAGGAGAGAGCTAGTGGTTTCTAAGGAGCGAACAGACGACTTGGCTAGACAATTGTTACAAGCCCAAGCGGGACAGACTCCTCTGCCTACCCCTGGTGGAAGCCATGCCCCAACGGCTTCCTCTAATCCGGTGCAAATTAATCTACCAGGAAATGTACCTTTGGCTCCGCCCGAACGCTTTTCAGGTGATCCGAAAAGGTTTGCTGTGTTCATCAATCAGTGTCGTTTGCACTTTCTGTGTAGACCTGTCGCTTTTCCAACAGACCAGGCTAAGGTAGCCTTTGTGCTCTCATATCTTAGTGGCAGCGCCGCAGATTGGTCTATTCCTTTAGTGACTCAGGATAACCCTATCCTTTATAATTTCCAGGACTTCCAAGCTAGTATGGAAAGATTGTTCGCAAGGCATTCTCAGGGACAGGCTCTGGACAATGAACTTCTTTCACTACGACAGGGCAATCAAGATCTTCTGGCCTACTTTGCATCATTTAACAGACTAGTGGTTGAAACCGGATGGCCTGAGGATAAGAGAATCACCCTTTTCTATAGAGGCCTTCGTGGAGAACTTAAAGACGTTCTGGCCCAGGTGGTGAATCCACCACAAGACTGTTCCGAATACATTGATCTGGTGGTGCAATTAGATCATAGAATACAAAATCGAAAAGCCGATCGTTCCAGGTTTGAAAATCGAGTTTTTTCAAGACCACAGAGCTCCGTTAAAGGAAATGATACCGTGGAACCCATGCAGATTGGGGTGGTGAAAGGACCTCTAACCCAAAAGGAAAGAGAAAGGAGAAGACAACTACAATTGTGCCTCTATTGCGGGAATTCAGGGCACTTCCTCCAAGATTGCCCAGTGAAACCAAAGAAGAAGACAGTAGGAGCTTCCGATAAGGGTGCCAAAGGTTCTGAGTCGGAAAACGACCTCGCCCGACAAGTGTAGAGGTCCGCTTGCCGAGCGTAAAAACCAGTTCTTTGACCTCGCATTTTACCATGCCCATGGTCCTCGTGAGTCCGGAACAACCCAATCGTATGCATGCCATTAAAGCATACATTGATAGTGGCGCAATCGGCAATTACGTGGACTGTGAATTGGCCGCCAGGATGAATCTGTCTCTTTGTCCTAAGTCGGTGAAAGACGTCATCACCACCGTGGATGGTACGGAAATAGCTTCCGGACCAGTTACTCACACCACCATGGAAGTGACGTTGGTAAGCCAAGACGGACATCAAGAGAAAATCGTGTTTGACGTGATCAAGGCTCCACAGTTTCAAGTTATCCTGGGAATCCCTTGGCTGGAAAAACACAATCCTCAAATTGATTGGCGAGCAAAGACAATCCGGTTTCCAGAATGCGCACCTACCTGCTTCCCGCAGCCCCCCACGAAGCTAGCTGCAACTGCTTCTGAGAGTCCTCACCTGCCTCCTGAATACCGGGAATTTCAGGATGTCTTTCGGAAAGATCAAGCTAATTCACTGCCTCCTCACAGATCATACGACTGCCAAATAGACTTGGTTCCAGGATCCACTCCTCCATGCAGTCGAATTTATGCCCTCACAGAACCTGAAAATCTTCACCTAAGGCAGTATTTGGATCAGTACCTGGCTAATGGATTTATCCGTCCCTCGAAGTCCCCAGCCTCTTCAGCTTTGTTCTTCGTGCCAAAAAAAGAGGGAGACCTAAGAACATGCATAGATTACCGTGCCCTGAACCAGATTACGATTAAGAACAGATATCCGTTACCATTGATCCCTGAACTTCTTGACCAGGTTAAAAGTGCCTGTATGTACACAAAGCTGGACCTCAGAGGAGCTTACCATTTAGTACGAATAAAAGAGGGCGATGAATGGAAGACGGCCTTTCGTACTAAATATGGACTGTTCGAGTATCAAGTAATGCCCTTTGGGCTTTGCAACGCTCCGGCAGCCTTTCAGTATTTTATGAATGACGTCCTCAGAGAGCTCATTGATGTATGTGTAGTTGTCTATATTGATGACATTCTGGTCTACTCGTCCTCTGAGGCGGAACATCGAAAACATGTCACCGCAGTACTGGAGCGGCTCCGAAAACACAAACTCTTTGCGAAATTGGAAAAATGCGTTTTTCACGTCACGGAGGTCGAATTTTCGGGATTCATTTTGTCACCAAATGGAGTCCACATGGACTCAAGAAAAGTGGACGCTATCATTAAGTGGCCCTCACCAACGTCAGTGAAAGGAGTTCAAAGCATGTTGGGCTTCGCTAACTTTTATCGAAGATTTATCCCAGATTTTTCTCGAGTTGTCCAACCCATTACAGCCCTCCTCAGAAAGAATAAACGTTTCGAGTGGTCTACAGAGGCTGAACAAGCTTTTCAGGAACTTACAACAAAATTCACCTTGGCTCCAGTTCTAAAACATCCTCGCCCGGAACTTCCCTATATCGTAGAGACTGATGCTTCCAGTCTCGCAATGGGAGCAGTGCTTTCGCAAAGAGACCCGGAAACAAATCAGTTACACCCAGTGGCATTTTGGTCCCGCAAATTTTCAGCTCCTGAAATCAACTATACCATTACAGATAAGGAACTTTTGGCGATTAAGTCCCCCTTTAAAGCTTGGCGGCATTATCTCTTGGGAGCCCGACACACAGTCACCGTCATCACGGATCATCGTAATTTACAGTACCTTAAATCAGCCAAAGCTCAATCCTCTAGACAACTTCGCTGGGCATTGTTTTTCGCCGAATTCGACTTTGTGATAACTTACCGACCAGGCAACAAGAATGGTAAAGCAGACGCTCTCTCCCGAATTGGAGTAGATGAACTCACGACCTATCCTGAACCCGTACCTATAATTCCGGAACAGAGAATCCTGGGTTTAATAGATGCACAATCCATTGAAGACATTGAAACTAAAGTTAAAGATCTTCTGACTCCAGCAGAAGTGCAAGACTGGCAACTCAAGGGAAATGATTTCACAATGGATAAGAACCTATTATACTTTCGAGGAAGATTATATCTACCATGTACCGATTTACAAAGACAGGTGATCTCTTGTTACCATGACTCCTTAATGGAAGGACATCCCGGCATTACCAAAACGTTGGAAAAGATAAAGAGACATTTTTGGTGGCCATCTTGGAGAAAGGACATTAAGGACTTCATTAATTCTTGTGGCGTATGCGCTCAAAGCAAAAGCCAGAAGGAGAAACCAGCAGGCCTCCTACATCCAATAGACATTCCTCCACATCCATGGCATACTCTCTCCATGGACTTCATCACGGATTTACCACCATGCTCCGGATTTAATACAATCTTAGTGATTGTGGACCTATTCTCGAAAATGGCTCATTTCATCCCATTGAAAGGGTTACCTACAGCTCCAATTTTGGCCCGAGAATTCCTCGAAAACATCGTTCGGTTGCACGGCTTTCCTTCAATTTTAATCTCAGATAGAGGGAGTCAATTTATTTCCCACTTCTGGCGGAGTTGTTGTCGTCTAGCCCAAATTGACATAAGGCTTTCGACCAGCCACCATCCCCAGACTGACGGGCAGACCGAGAGGACCAATCAAACCTTGGAACAGTATCTACGCTGCATGTTACAACAATCAGAGGGCACTTGGAAAGACATTCTCTGGATTGCGGAGTACGCTTATAATAATTCAGTCCAAACCGGAACAGGAAAAACTCTGTTTTTTCTTTCATATGGAATCCACCCTCGCACCTCAAATCTTGACCCACCTCAGACTCTTGGAACACCCGCTGTAGATCATCTGCATTCGACAATCACTCAAGCCTTTAAAGAGGCCACATCTCACCTTAAGCAGGCCAAGGAGCAATATAAAAAGTGTGCGGATCTACATCGAAAGGAAGCTCCTCAATATCTTGTGGGAGATCAGGTCTGGCTATCCACCAAACATTTACCCCTAAAAGGACCGCGTACTTTCAATCCACGATATCTGGGGCCTTACCCAATCACTGCCATAATCAATCCAGTGGCGGTTAAATTGGGCCTACCTGCTCATATGAAAATACATCCAGTTTTCCACGTTTCACTACTGAAACCCATGCAACCTGGAACCCGTTTGACAAAATCTCCAGACCCTATTCTTGTGGACGGAGAACTAGAATTCGAAATACAAGACATATTAGACTCCAAGATTTCCAAATCTAAATTATACTATCTGATTGACTGGAAAGGTTATGGCCCCCAGGAACGATCTTGGGAACCGTCGGAACATGTTCATGCACCCCGTCTGGTTAAGAAGTTTCATCGAACTTTTCCTGATAAACCAAAACCCCCGGAGAGAACAAATTTGGGAGGGGCCTTGAGGGGGGGTGCTGTCATGACCACTGCTTTCAAGGAGTCAGGACCTACCCAACATCCTTGGAAACAGGCTCATAACATGCCTTATCGGCACCAGCAAGTCCCAATAGGGACCTTTTGGACCTTGTCCTGGCACCGGTGGTGCCAGGCTCATAGTAAGGACCCGTCCCGGCACAGGAAGCGCCGGGCTCATATCAAGTGTAAACGTGCTTGGGTGAACCTACCTGAAGCAGACCATGCTGCTTACTTACCAGCCAGATGATGCTTTACTCTCTTCTAACAGGAACTACTTTTATTTCTGGGTGGGGCAGGCACCACTCCCTGGATCACTGAGGCTGGAACTCTTCTGGAAGCAGGAACTCTTTTACCTGGGCGCGGCTGCTGTGGAAGAAGACACCTAAGTACTCCTATGGGCTATTTAAACCACACCCGATTGGTACCACATGCTTCGCGTTATTCTGCATCTGCAGCAGGACGCTCACCGTGTCAGCTCCAGCGAATCTTCAGCTCCGGATCCTGTAGTCACGAAAATTACCTGCTGGGAACCAATCTTCAATCTTCAGCAGCTCCTGCAAAACAAAAGGCACAGGTTAGACAAAGGCAAAGTTAGCGCTTCAACTCACCCGATCCATCGGCAGCATCCACGTCGTTTTCTTTTCTGCATTCCGCATCCGGCATCGGGCCTGCAAAGACAAAGAACATTGGTTAGTAACGCTCAGTTACAATACTGCTTACCTGTGTTGCGCTTGCTCCAACTTTGTTCGCGCTGCATTCCGGCACCTGTAAAAACAAAAGGGGACACTAAGGTGCATTCTACGGCCCTAAAGCAGTCTTCCTACTTACGTGCCTTCGAATTCACCATCTTCTTGTTACGCTCTCTGCCACGAATCTGGGAGAGCATCATCTTTGGCATCGACAGCATCCTAAAGGCAAAAAACATATACATAAGGAAAAAGACATTTAAAGAGAGCAATCTAAAGAGAACTTTAATACTTACAAGTCACGCTCGTGCAGCAAACGGCGGCATCGCTCTCACCTATCCTCTGCAATCAAGAGGCGGAACTCACATCCAGTGAAGTAACTGGACCCAGCGCCCCTGCACAAGACGCAGGATGGAGAGCTCAGCATTCACTTACTTAAGGTGAGCACAACAATCATCTGAGTACTACGGGGAGAAAGGGAGAGAGGGGCTAGGAACTTCTCCCATCCTTCCAGCCACTAATACCTTGATTTTCCACTTGCAGACACCTCACTCTGCAGGTCAAGCTTTCGGTGAGGAAGGGGCCAAATCCGGGAGCCAAACGAACCCTACGCCTAACGTTGAAGACGTTTGCAGCGCCCAGCCCAAGACCAGCGCCTCCGAGGGAACCAGGTGAGCGTTATATCACCCACCTCCTTCCTCCCTCTCTGGCTTCTCCCCTGTCACACCTGATGAAGTTACCAGAGTTGTCCAGTCCATGAATGTCTCTTCTAAATAGGTCTCCTCTTGCTCATCCAGAACCATCAAGGACAACATTGGCTCTCTTGCCCCCACACTCATTGATTCCTGCAATCACTCTTTTCCCACAGACTCTTCCCCTCCTCCCTCAAGCATTCAATTGTGTGCCCCCCCTGAAAAAACCTTCAGCAGGCCCTTCCCGTACAACCATTTACCTCCCTATTTCCATCACATCCTTCCTGGGGAACTGCTGGAGAAGCTGGGGTTGCTCCAACTCAGCTCGCACATTGAACTTGTGAGTGGTCTCCACGACCATCAATATGGATTCCGAGCAACCAGAGGCACAGAAACTATTCTTCTGAACACTCATAAAGAACTACTCACATTTCTGGACTCCAACTCTCCAGCGGTCCTCATCTTACTCAGTCTCTCCTCTGCCTTTGACAGAGTCAACCATTCCATCCTCATACAAAGGCTTCACAATACCCTTGGTATCTCGGAAGGGGCACTGAACTGGCTGACCTCCTTCCTAACTGACCGCTCATCCCAAGTCCTCTTGGGCACCTTCTCATCTCCTAGTTTCTTCTCCACCTGTGGTGTTCCACAGGGTTCTATCCTCTCCCGTTGGCTTTTTAACATCTACCTTGCTCAGCCGCCACTCCTCACCTCCTCCTTCTATGCCAACTTCCAGTGTTATGCAGAAGATTCACAACACTTTTTCAAACTTCCTGCTGACCCTCTTGCACTTTCCATCATCCCGGACTACCTATCTGCCATCCAGTTCTGGTGCAATTCCAACAATCTCTGCCTCAATGCCAGTATCCTTCCTATTGGGACCCCTGGCCCCTCCTTCCTCCCTTTACTCTGGCCTTCCTCCATGGGCTCACAACCTGCTCCTTCTTCTGAAGCCAGAAACCTTGGAGTCATTGTCAACTCCTCTCTTTCTCTCTCCTTCTTCCCTCACACTTGGGACATTGCCAAGAAGTCCCATTTTCAGCACTTCCTTCTCAAAGGAATTCTCCCTTTTCTCACTTTCCCCCAGAAACTCAATGTTACCCGAGCCCTGGTTCTCTCTAGACTTGACTATTGCAATACCCTCCTCCCGAATCTACCTTCTTCATCTCTGCGACCCCTCCAGCTAATCCAGAACAGGACAGTGAGACGTATCCTTGGCCTTAAGCCCTGGAACCACCTCTCCCTTGCCCTAAAAAGTCTTCACTTGCTCCGGGTTGCTGCACAGATTAAATTCAAATCCCTCTGCCTCAACCCCAAGGATGTCTGGTGCCAGGGACAACTCTATCTTCAAATCTCTCTTACTAAATACTCTACATCTAGACCTCTATGTTCCTCTGGCACCAACTCTTTGTGTGTAAAGCCTTTTGCTAAACAGTGGGCAGGAAGTCAATCACTTTCCTCAGTTGGCTCCCTCCTATGGAACAACCTCCTCCCCCTCCCTCTGCGTCTTGAGCAGGAATTTCCTAAATTCCGGAAGCTCCACAAGGCTTTCCTCTTTATCTCCTCCTTCTCTTCTTCCTTCCTCTGCTAATCTCACTGTTGCTGTGATTGGTGTCCTGGGCTATCTTGCATCCTCTGGTCCTCTGACCTCCCACAGACATTCACCCCAGCTCCTGTCTACCTTCAGCACTTGCCTCGGCACACCCACCGCCCTAGAGGCTCGCACTTTCGCCTAACGCTGTTCCCTGCAGTGTAACACTTACCATACCTTGCACTTCACCTGTGGCTCACCCACGAGCATGTACACCCCAGCACATACCCCCGCTGCCACCTTCCTTGATGCACTTGCACGTTTTGAATACTCAGAAGGCATAGTAGGTTTGTCCTTTTTTCCCTGTACTCTATTTAGTATTTTTGTGTATTTTGAAGTGTTTCATTTCCATGTTCCCTCCCTTTGCCCGGTGGGCACTTGGAAACAGAATTTGCTTGCTGTATAAGTGCCTAACAAGTGAACAATAAATAAATAAAATAAATAATCCTGATGAAGCGAAGTCTAAATTATGCATATCTGATTGGCTTTTTACTCAGGTTGATTGTAAAAAGTTTAACATTTTTAAGAATCTCCCAAAGGAAACTAAAGCATTTAATGTGAAATTCCTGTGTGTGAAGGTTAGGAATACCTTCCTAGGAATCAGATTCAATGTGCTTCCCGCCTGAGACCTATTGGGGAGTCGATCACAAAATCCTTCGTCTCAACGTAATTGTATATTCTGTCAAATTGACCCGAAAAGATTGAGGCTTTTGTTTGATGATTGCACTGCACTCAAAATCCAAAGGGTGGCGTTTTTCGATATTTTTGAATCTCAGTATTTATTATTACCCAGTGAGAAATGGTTTGATATTTTACTAAGTGGACAATATGTTTAATTAACAATTGCAGCTGTGAATTATGTTCTTCTTTTAAACTTTAAACCTTGGTTAGCATGTGATATACCTTTACTTCCTGTTTCTATGAATCTTACCTTGATGTATTGCAATTTTTAAAACAATGTTTTCTATTGTATTTCTATATCTTCTGTATGACTTGTGAGTTGATTGTTTTTAAGATGTAATTGAAATCTCTGTAAGTTTAGGTAACAGTTCTGAATTGAACTGTAAAACTAATTAAAAAAGAAAAAAAAAGAAAATACTTCATGACAATGTTACTATTTTTGGGGAATAATTCTTAGGACATTAAAACCTACTTGCATTTGAGCCACCACGTGTTTTGGTTCCATGGGGACTTACCGGTCCCTCCAGGGTCGGAATGCACAGGTAAGTCAACTTTGTCAACTTCTGTGTTTAATCAAGCTACACAACTGTTATTTACAAAGTTGGGAAATAATTAACAGAATTATATAAACATTAATAAAAGAAAAAGAAAACAAGAAGAAAAAACAGATTAAATATATACAACATTTTAGAACACATTTCCTAAATGCAAATGCTAACATTCAATTTTACTTGTTGACTAAATCTAGTGTTGTATATTGACTACTAATCAGTAAAGTCTACGTGGTCTGTTCTGATTCCACTCACAACATTTAGTCATTAATGCTTGGAAGAGTAACAAATGTGTTCCTTGTTTTCTTTTCACCATATTATTTCACTTAAACCTTTAGGATTGAAGAATCCCTTTCACAATCTCATTTGTAAACAAACGTCAAAGTAGCCTTTTAATCTGTTATTTGTAAACTGCATCTGAAAACCTACCTTTTATATTGAAACGACTTTGATACAATCCAAATATTTTACGTGAATTTCAATATTCCAATAAAAGCCCTCTTGTGTTTGTTGCCCCGTGTGACTTAATATGAATGAAAAATGCTACAAAAAACGAAAATAAAATTTCTATTTTATAGTCTAGATTGTGGAAATACTGCCCCTCTCTCCAAAATATAGATACTGAATTTCCCAATTTGAAGATTAGGAAGATAATAGTTTTTAGCTCTTACCCATTTGCCAATATTCTTAGCACTTACATTTCTTAGAACTTAATTTGTTTTCTTTTTTAATACAAGCAGCACATTTCTGACAGATTAAGTAGATTTTATAAGACATTTATAGTAAATTTGCACCCAGGAAAGGCGGATTGACCAGTCACAATCTACCTTTACCGGGCGCGTAACATTCATTTTGTTTAAAAGAATAACACCACATGAGGCTATGGGACATACAATAACATAAAAAGAGGATACCGTTATGTTAGAGGTGGCATTTTTATGAGGATAACTAGAACGTTTACTAATGAGTAAACTCAAAATTAGAAGTAGCATCCATGATGCATGGATTTTATAAATAACCAGATGGAAAGTTTGCTATTAAGCAGCTCTTGATAAGATTTCCACAGTTGGAAAAAAAAGTCTATTGAAGTAATAACAAACATGCTGAAAACATAACTATATAATGGTTTGGAGACCAGGGTGAGTGCTCACTCTTTACATTTCCTAATCACTAGGTTGTGATACCACATTTTTCGCTCCTAGAACATTTTACTTTGGTGCACAGAATATGTTTATACACTTTGAGGCACTTCCTGAAGTCACTACTTACAGTACAGGATCACTATCAAGTGTGCTACCATTTCAAATCTAATACATTGACAAGACTCACACAGATTAAACACCATCCAGCTGGTTTTACACAGTGATTCTGTCAGCACTTTTGACACTTCACTTATGAGGTGATATTGTGTTTGTTTTCTTCCAACCTCAAGGAATAGTATTTGTATTTGTATTGTATTTATTTGTAGCGCGCGCCGGGCCCACAGGCATCAGGGTGCAAAGACTTAACAGCAGGTACATAGTTTTCAGAAGACATGAGCTTGGGTCACACTCACAGTTACAAGTTCATACAATGATGTGTCTGTTAGGATCAAAGTGTTACAGAGTCAAAGTGAGCAAGAGAAAGTTATCATGGCGGCAACATAAATTAAGCAAAACCTTTTACATAAATTACAATAGGTTAGTGGGACCAAAGAGCTATACAGGAGACAAGTGACTATGGGGCGCTTACTGAATTCAAGGACAAGGTCAAATATGGGCAATGAGCCAAGATTTCATTTTCTGTTTGAAGGAATTAAATGAGGACTCAGATCTGATGGTAGTGGGGAGAGAGTTCCACAACTTGGATGCCAAGACAGGGAAGTTTGCGCCTCCCGCTTTCTGAAGTTTAAATCGAGGTATCGATAGACTGTATGTCTGAGCAATTCTTTGTGGTCGGGTGGATGTGTGGAGGGAAAGACGGTGAGAAAGGTAATGGGGTGCCTTGTTGGTCAAGCATTTGTGGGTGAGGGCAAGAGTTTTCAGAGAAATTCTCTGCTTGACTGGGAGCCAATGAAGACTGGTTCTGAACTCAGAGATGTGTTGGTTTCTGGGAATGTTTAATGCCGCTCTGATGGCATTATTCTGTGTGATTTACAATTTATTCAAGTTTGCCTGACTGGTCCCCAGATAGAGGGCACTGCAATAGTCAATTTTAGACATGATGAGAGTTCTAGCTAAGGTGATACTATTAGGTGTAGTCAGAAAAGGTCTGCAGGCTGCAATAAGTTTGCAGCTATAGGCCGAAGCTGATCTAACTGCGTTGGTTTGTCGAGACAGGAACAGGGAGGCGTCTAGATAAATACCTAACGTTTTGGTGTCCTTAGAGACCTTGATAACATTGCCATCAATGATGAAAGACTGATAGGAGTGCTCTAATTTATTAAGACGTTGAGTGGATCCCAAGATAACAAGCTCCGTCTTGTCATCATTGAGGCAAAGTTCGTGTTGGGCCATCCAGGCCTGGATGACCAGATACACATCGTTCAAAGCCTTAGTGTCAACTGTGTAGTCGCCTGTGATGGGGATGCGTAGCTGGGTGTCGTCAGCATAATTTGTGTAAGAGACACCCAGATAATCAAGCACATCAAAGAGCGGCTTAGTAAACACATTGTAGAGTGTAGGTGACACGCAAGAGCCTTGTGGGACACCACAATGAATTGGAGCAGGGTCAGCGACTGCAGAGGGGAGAAGACCCTCATGGATCTATTGTTCAGAAAGGAGTTGATCCAAGCAGTGGCTGAATCAGAGAAGTGGGCAGCAGATCGGAGGTGCTGGCACAAGATTTGGTGATTGACCAAGTCAAAGGCCACAGAGAGATCAAGGAGTAATAGCAAGGCTAATTACCTGTTGTCTTTTAGGACTTTGATTTGTGTTTTCAGATCTGTCAGAGCCGTTTCCGTCCCATGCCTAGGACAGAAGCCAGATTGTCTTAGACCTAGGAGATTGTTAGATTCCAAACAGTCTTGAATCTGCAGGTATGCAGCACAGTCTAGTATTTTAAGCATGAAAGGAACTGTTGTGATAGGTCTATAGCTAGTAGGTATGCTTGGGTCTAAGGATAGTTTTTTAAGCAGTGGGATCACCCATGCATCCTTAAGATTGTCTGGAACAATGCCTGTTTTAAAGGAAGAGTTAATAAAGGCTGTGATGAACGGGGCTAAGTCGTGAGCGGAATCCTTGATAATATGAGCAGGGCAGGGATCGCCTTGACAGTTAGATGGTTTGATCTTATTGATGATGTCTTCCACCTCGGAGATGGCAAGAGGCGAGAAGGCAAAAGGCTTGAGGTTAGGTGTGGTCAAGGGGGCAGCCATTACTAAGGTGGTGGGACGATTGTCGGACTTCAAGCAATTTTGCTTGTCTTTAATTTTGGATTGAAGGGATGAAGTTTTGTTCAGTAGTGCTCACTGGATGTTTGCACACCATTTACTGTCTTTAATACAGGTGTCAAGAGGGGTGGCGGGAGATTCAAGTTCCTTTAGGATCTTGAATAGTGCGTTAGCATTTGAGTCTGCTTGCATGATGCGATTGTTGAAAGACTCCTTTTTTGCTTGAAGATGGCATCTTTATAGTTGAGGGAGGCTAGGATGAAACCATCAATGTGAGCATCCGACGGATGACTTTTCCAGTGATTTTCCGCGCAGCGTTTAGCTTTGCGAAGCACTCTTAACTGAGGAGTAAACCAAGAGTTAAGATGTGCATGTGGTTTGGGCTTCCTGAGTTTGATAGGAGCGATTGAAGATAGGGCTGAGAGCATAGCATGGTTGTATGTGTCCACTAGGATTGTAGGATCCGAACATGAGCGGATAACTTTGTTGAGGGAGGGGAGTAACAGAGGGAGTAGTTTCTCTCTAGTTATGTCTCTTTTATTTCTCTTAGGGAGGGCTGGCGCCATTGTTGGAAAAGAGCTTGGGGCTGCTTCAATATTAAAGGTGATAATATGGTGGTCAAACAATACGCAAGAGAGTGCGTTAATGTTGCAGTTAGTGCCAGCTAGCCAATTAAGTGTCCTCCCTTTGGTGTGGGTAGGTTCTTGGATGTAATGGGTGAAACCGAAGTCGGTTAAGGTATTAGCAAGGTCAATGGCGGTGGGGTCATTAGGGTCACCATGTCCCAGATTGAGGTCTCCTAGGAGAATGATTTGTGAGTTAGTTTTAGATTTATCAAGAAGTATGGTGGAAATCTCATCTGCAAAGTAGGGTGCTGGGCCGGGAGGTCTGTAAATGAGGTGAAGGGTGGCAGTTTGGTTAGGCGTTATCGGCAATTTGACCGAGAGTAATTCTGCAGACACAAAGTTGGTATTAGGTACCACTCTTAAGCCAAGTGAATTTTTATGAATGAAGGCAACTGCGCCCCCTCTAGCTTGAGTGGTGTTGCGATCACATCGAGTTATGCAGTAATCTGGAGGTATGGCCAAGGACAGTGCAGGTCCAGAGGCTGCATGTAGCCATCTCTCAGATATTGCAATAAAGTCATGCTCTTGGGTCATGATAAGGTCAGCGATGTCTAGTGCGTGCGCGGTAAGAGATCTGGCGTTAATGAGGGCGCCCTTGACCTGTGAAGTTTTGGCTACTGGGGCAGAAGTTATGAGATTAGTGTTAGGAGTGGTCATGCTAAGATTGAGGGGAGGAGGTTTAGGAATGGTACGATTAAGATGGTTAGTGCGATTGTTTAGATGACAGAATCTCGACCCTAGTCTCTTGTTTCTGATAACGAGGGAGCAAGGTTGATTAGGTGTGGGTTTCCTAGCAAAGTGTTCCAACCAGAGCGCAGGATCATTAAGGTACTGATTGGCATCAGCAGTGTTGTTATTGTGCTCAATAACAGTTGGCAAAAGGCATCCCATAATGCAGCAAGGTGGGAGCAGTGCCTGATAGTGGGAGAAATATGTAGTAACACTATTGGTAGGCTGTGTCATCAGTTAGTAGGGCGACGCGGGTGAGTGAGAGCATGTAAGATGTGCTGGTAGAGCATAGGAGAACAACAGAGCAATGATGGTTACAAGTGATGTCATGCAATGGTTATGGTGTAGAAGGGTCCGCAAAAACATGATAGACAGTGGAGTGGTGTTATATGAGAGAGGTATAGGCTAGAGCAACATTCGTGGCATTCAAAGTGGCAGGCAGGTATAGGCTAGATGCAACATTCAAAGTGGCAGGCAGGTATAGGCTAGATGCAACATTCAAGTAGCCAAACATGGAGGTCCTCTGCAATTTATGGCATAATGATCCTTATAGACTGAATGGAGGGGGGTATTATCCGTAGCAATAATCATGATTCTATTAACACCATCATTTTAAGGGATACCCTCTGCACAGTAGAAAAACGAAACTCAAAAGAACATATATTGAAAATATAAAATGGCTATAGAGCGATTGAGAGGGACTTCAAAAAGAGATGGGTGAAACAGCAGTAATGAAGGGCGCTCAGCTGGAACAGTTGGCGAGATTACACAATCACTGCCCGCTGAGCCAGCCACCCAAGGCCCTTTCCTGGTTGGTGTTTTTCTTTTTTTCTTTTCATTGGGGGAGGCAACAGGGAGCCCCTGCCTGTTGCCCCCATCCCAAAATGTTCTGCTTCCCCTCCCATCCCCCTCCACTTACCTGCTGGACTGGAGTGTTGTGCTCCTGTCCCAAACTCCTCCTGTCTGTCAGCCGGCCATTTTTTTTTTTTCATTTTACAACGGGAGATCGGCTGTGCAAGCAGCGCGCATCTCCCGATGCAAAATTGTGAAAGCCATTTGCATCACGGATGAACCCTGGGATGCGAATGGCTTTCATGCCCTGTCGTGTCCGCCCTCCAGGAAGGGAATGAAAGCTCCGAGAGGAGTGTATGATGCCCCTAGAGAGAGAGCTTAACATGGGGTATTCCATTTGAGTTATAGAGCATATTCTGAATAATCTGTAACTGTCCGTGGTTGCTAATTTGGATTGTTTTGACCCAGTGTCTTTTTATTACTATCAACAAATGTGAATTATTTGGAACTTTAATGAAAAAGTGGTAGTACCTTTTCATTTTTATAGTTTCATGATCTTAGATTTTTATGTATGATGTAAGTGGTTTTAGGCCCAGAGTTGTCTGTAAACCAATTACATGATGTGAGGATGAATTGTTTTAATATCGGCTTTTTATTTAAAACAACTTTGTAGGTTGTAAAAAATACATTAAAAGAATGTAAACATGCAGAATGTTGAGAGGGCTCATTGTGTAATTTTGCACCCAAATTTGAACACAAATGAATATTTTGCTCTGCTTTGTTGACCTGTGCTGTTACCTTACAAAGTCATAATTACACCAATATGTGTTTGTGAGGTGTGGCTAAATAATACTTTTGATTGATTATATTTTGTATACCTGTAATAAGACAGATATTGGTGAGTGCTGACTGATCTTATGTTTGTTTCATTTTAGTTTATTTTCTTAAGGTTTGTTAAGCGCTACAAAACACGAGGGATATGATGCTTCAAAGCGCAGTGAACATTTCACATATGCACATGATTCTGTGAAGACAAGGCCTGGCACATGAATGAGTGCTTGGAGCAAATGTTCACAGCACCCATCGTTGCTCTATCATTGGAGTCAAGGAGGTGGGCATGAAAGGGGGTTGTCATGGTGTGGTAATGAGCAAAGCTCACAGATTCTTTCTTGGAAATAATTTGTATCCCATAATGTAGGCTCGGGTGAGTAGGTGAGATGTTGGTTCTTGTCTGTAACTCTTGTGCTTCTGTTGGGTTCTAATCAGTACAAAAGCTTTTTCCAATCTCCAGTGATGGCAGGCAATTCTTTTTGCACCCATTGTGGTTTTCTTGGATCTGGACATAGTGATGAGCTGTTTCTTTGTGAAGGGGGCTATGGTAGGCCTGTACGAGTAGTAGGTGATCTGACCACCCTCTCTGATCATGTCCCAAAGGCTTCGTTTTAGAAGGGAATAATGTGTTATGGCAGAGTTTTTTAAATATAGCATGGGCTCTACATCGGGCTGCCAGAAATGTGGTTTGTACCCACATCCTCTGTGTTTAGCTCCTTTCAGGTGAGTCGAATGATGTGAAGCAGGTATTCAGGGAGGGCCAAACACAGATTGCAAAAAATCTATTTTGGTCATCACTTAACACTTTCACGTTGTGTTGCATGTAAGGAAAGGCTGGAGGTGGTTAAGCATGTGCATACGGAAATGACATAATGTATGTACCCCCCAGAACTGTCTCTTGAAAAAGATCTTGCTTTGGAAGAAGAAGTACAAGTTAGTTCCTTCCACGATGGGATGGCCAGTTTACGGTTAGTGTCATAGGACTATCCAGTGCTGTAAAAAATGACTTCAAGCATCATGCAGTGGTGGTTATGAATTATCCCATTTTACAGTGACCCCAGGAAGTCTGAAATTATGTTAGCCATTTTGAAAACAATGTGTGTATCGTTGGCATACATCTGTAAGGGGTGGAGAAATATTCCATATCTCTGCCAGAGGTGTCATGTGAACAGTTGAACATCAAAGGAGCTACCTCAGACCCTTGGGAGACGCCGTATCTGAAGCTGAAAGGTACAGAGCAGAACAGAACAAATCTGACAGTGACAATTGCGTCATGCAGGAGGGCGCGGATCAGATTTTAGGGCAGTGTACTTGATGCCAAATGAGTGCTGAAGTCTATGTCTGTCCATGAGGGCTTGGTGGTGGGCGGTAGGAAGGCTGCCCAGAAGACAAATAGAAAGCGAACAGCAAGTTAATCTTAATCCAGAGCTGACTGGAACACTTCCTTCATGTGAAGCATAGCTGTTTCGCTTCTGTATACGAGTAGGAACCCAAACTGGTTGCAATGTAGGACATTGTTAGATTCTGTATAATCCAGTTCTTGATACAAGGCTATTTTCTCTAAGAGTTCACCAATGAAGCGTGTTTTTAATGGGACGGATGTTAAATAGAGCATTAGGATGTGGACTAGGCTCTTTTAGTAGCAGGAAGATGGAATACATCTTTAGATCAATTGACATTTTCCTGTGAGCGAAGGATCTGTTGACCAGTGCTGAATGCTGGGACACGAGCAGCAATGTTTTTCTTTATGGTGATAGTAGGACAGGAGTCAATCTGTACCAATGAAGCATTCATTTTTGCCACTGTCTCCATGAGTTCTTTGGGTGATAAAGCTCCAAAACGGTGGAAGGCCCTGTTGCAGTGATTTTCTGTCAGATTTGGGTTGAGTCATATGGTTGACAATGTTATTGACCTTGTCTTGGAGAAAGATTGCAAGTTCATCAGTAATTTGCTGGGAAGTTGGAGTGTTAGTGCTGTGTTTCTGTATGCTGGTTAGAACTACAAAGGCTGCATGCCCCTTTATAGTCAAGCCTAAATTTGCTTATTCACGCTACCCGAAAGGAACCCCTTACTGCAGACTGACTGCTTGCCTTTATGCTCAGCTGGTGGGGCTATCTGTACCTGATAGGTAAGGCAGATAAATAGACATGATAAAGAAGGCAATTTTCAGTTAACTTTTTCTAGTAGTTAAGTATAACTTTGTTTTTTTGTAATGTTTTGACTTAGGAAAAATGAACAAATACAGCTTATAAACTAGGCAATCCCTTTCTCAAGAACTTTTGGTGTTCAGGAAATTGGGAACGCTGTTGTGAATATGGCATCATCCTATCACAGAGAAGGATTGTAAAGATTAAGGTTGGAAAGAATGTTCCCTTCCCTAGGTCCTGAGTACTGATATTTAAAAATGTGTGTGGTGGGAAGAGAGTTGGAGGCCAGATAACCTCAAAGTGTGCCCTGCCAATGAGGTCTACCTCATGAACACTTTAGGAGTCATACGGCACTCATTGTTAATGAATATTCTTCCAGCGCTGTGTTTGATATGTCCATTTGGAAACAGTCAAAGTTCCCTGACAACTGGGTACCAAGCATTAAATAACTCTTGCAAAAAGACCCGGGAGAGTTGCATGGTAGCAACTGCCACATCAGATGTGTTTCTGACCCTAGCTGTTCTCCAGAACCCAAAGAGCAAACATTGGGCAGTGGTCCCTCACAGCAGGAGGTGAGAACCCTACCCAAAAGGAATACCGCGCCGGAGCCATGTGGCAAAAAAGAACTCCAGCTGCCGATGTTGTCTATATTCAATGTTAAATTGCTCAGGATCAGGTCCATCTCCCACTCATGTAATCAGCTTTAACAGGATACACACCTGAACCTCAAAGTCCACCTGTGCTTCGGTTGAGTAGAGTGGCACAAGAACTCATCAGGACATGTGCTTATTGGGTATTGACAATATCAGGAAAGATAAAGGCTACACTCATGATCCAGCAGTTTGACCTAATACAATGTATTACCGGGGAGTGAATTATTCCACCTAAATACTTGGGGCTTTCTTAATTTGACATTAACATTCACTGTACATATTTATTTATAGTACGTATATATGAAATATTCTAACTATACATATGTGTAGGCACTTCATTTAATGAAGATGATAACTCTTTTAGTCGGCATTTTGTCAGCATCACTCCACATTCATCCAAACCTGCCAATGCTGCCAATGGGTTATCACGGAGAAGCAAAGGAGCCCTTTCTTTCGAACATCAGGACCAAACCCAGAAATGTTTAGCATGCAGGAAACCTCTCATAATCTATATGTGCTAGAACTTGGCTATACCTCTTGTAAATCCCCTAAGCTTACTTACTATCAGGGTTACATCTTAATAAATATGTTATTCAATTAATAATGAACCTGACTGTTTACATGAACTTTGTGTGATTTTTGGAAGCTGGTGAGAAGTAAAAAGCCCACATCCCCCTTGAGAGTCAAGCCTCAGGCTGTCTGGCTGCACTACCCTAAGGAACCTGTTCCCAATGCTTTGCCTTCAGAACATGGAGGACATAGCAATATTAAGAGCTGAAACTTAAATCTCCTATTTGAATAAGTAAGCAAGGTTGATTAATAGTATTTGAAAGGGCTCAGGACAAGAGTCCTCAGCTGCTATTCTTCTACTCAGATATATTTGAAATGTTCGACAAAAATTGTAAATGCGTATACATCTAATGTATGTTGAGATAAGAAGCAAGCTCATACAACGCACATGTTTAACACATGCAATATGTGATTCAACACTTAATGAAAAAAGTATGAAAGTAGTATAGAATTGTGCTTTAGACGCTTACCATCAAACAATGCATTAGCAATGGAAGCACAATTCTGATGATTGCACTAGTTATAGTTGTTCTTTCATCTTCTGAATGAGAAATCGCTGCCACTAGCCTAAACATTTCCATATTTGCAGGTTAGGCAATTGGCAGGCAAGCATCCTACGAATTCACTTGAGGCATGGGAATGGAAGGTGAAATCAGAGACTAATGCCATCTAATTGACCGTTGCACCACTTCTAAAAACTTCTAAAAACTGTGTGCATCACCCAACGCCATGCAATTACCATTTTTGAGGTTGTATATGGTCTGAACTAGGAGGTACTGGCTTCACTGACTGCGCTCAAACAGCTTTATAGAGACATTTAAAGATTAGGAAAGAAAAAGAATTCATAGGGAAGCACAATATGTGTTTAATCCTTTATTCACATTTCTGGTTTTGATACCAAATATGATTCAAACATAAGTCAAGGGAGTATTTCCTATTACATATATGTCATATACAGTATACAGTGCATATGCAAGAAGATATACATTGGGAGAACCATTCTAGAAGTGAGAATCCGAATCCGTGAACACCTCAAGAACCTCAGCAGTCAAAATATCAGACTATCACTTGCCTCCCATTGGCAGAAGTATCATCAAATGGACAACTCCAAAGATATTAGATTTATTGGACTTCAACAGATCAAACCACATCCGAGAGGTGGTGACAGGGAGTTGAGGCTACGTCAACAAGAAGCTAGAATGATATGCAAATTACGTTGCCTCTCTCTTGGATTAAACCAGGAACATGAGCTCAATGTATTTTTTATAATCAAATTGCATTTATCCATACCTAGAATGTTCTAATACCTGAATGTCTTTTCTCTAACAGGGTCAGTTTAACACAATGTCTCTGTATGACCATTTTTAGATATTTGTTTATGAACCGTGAAGTAACTAAATGTGACTCAACACATAAATAATGACACAGATTTACTTTATGTATATACTATTTTAGACACCCAGTCCCGGTGTTTTCACCCAGAGACAGCCTTTTTGGTTTTTGGGAATTGAATGCCCATCATTCTGAGTTATATATAGTTACTTTTACAAATATATACCACACAAATATAACATTTGCATCCAATTGATTTCATTAAAACGTTCTACACTAACCCCATGATATGCATACATCTTTTATGGTGACAGCAGTACACAGCAATCTTACAAAACAATGCCATAGTTTTGTGTATTGTATTCACTCTAAAACACTCTATTTCAGAACCCAAGTTTCATGATTTTCACCCAGAGACAACCCTTTTGCTCTTGGGGCAAGGGTATGCTGATAAATGTATCAGTCACTTGCAGTTATTCTTCTAATAACTGCCAAATATGCAAAGTCTCAAAACGTCCCAATATATTTCTACATGTACATATTTGAACGTGGTCACACCAATACTCTAATAGGATAATAGCATACGCTTTCATATCACCATGGCAACTAAGACCATGCTGACCCATTACCAGACCAGGCCTACGTCCTAAATTGCAATGATTGAAACAGACGATCACATAAGCAAATACACTGAGTTTAGATCAGGAATCTACCATTTATATCCCTTTTGGAGCAATAATATATTAGATTCCAACCCGTATAGCGTGTTGAGTACACTTTCCGGCAACGCTACAGGTTGCTTAGCGACCCAGAACACGTGACACATCACCTGACCAGAAGTCAACCACTGTTGACATAGCAACCGGCATACCCAGCCAATGCTTTCGCGGTGCCCGACGGAGTTCGCCATTGCACGTGGAATTGAAAGGACCATGCCAGTAAGCTTAATTTTCTCTTAGAATCTAACGCAGTTCTTACAAAATAATATATACACATTGCGCAAGCTATTTGCATATTGCATATGACTAAGACTGGGACTTATCCCACCTTCTCTCTACACTATAGATCTCAGCATAACTAACATGAGACAACTCACGCTACGCTTTGAATACTAATGACCTTGGCTCTACCTTTGGTATAGACCGATCAGCCTGTCAAAGGTAATTCAATATTAATTACTATAAGAGTAACAAGTGACTACCCGTGCCATTGGAACTACCATGTTGAATCATGCGAGATTTCAACTACCCCCAGCAATCACATACTCATTTTCCCAATCTTATGTGCTTATTCCTCTGCAGATGAAAAGTGACAGGCCATAGTTCACCCAGTAATAAGAGAAAAAATCCTGTGGGTGCAGAAAACCTTGCAGACCATTATCGCACTCCAGTACTAGAAAAAACACATTTTCTTAACTACAAATTAGATGTAATCATGTTTCCATCATGTTTCACTCACCCTTGCAGAAACCAAAGCGGTGTTGCGCTCTGAGTGAAAAACCTAGTCACAACCTGACTAGACGCTAATAACTTTGTGTAAATATTTGTTCTAATAGTAGCAACAGTTGTCAAGGTAGATATATCTTTAGCGGTGTACATCTTTGTGAAGTTTAATTTTGATGAAGAAGTATACCTTTTAACTATGTGAACCTATAGTTGAGACACTTTGACTTCAATATCTTCATCTATTTGACATTGTTTTTTGTTGTTATTTTCTCCCTTTTCTTGTGTTTGTTCCTCCCTCCTTCCGATACAGGATGTGACAAAAAGTATTATATATACAACTCCAAGTGTATTTGTGGGTTTTATTAAGCATTTTACGTCCTGAGGATGACCTTGTAAGATCGAAACACGTGTTGGCGTGTCGATGCTAGCAATAATGATTTTTAGTTACAAATTATACAGAATATGAATTAATACTGGTTTATACAGGTGTAATAGGAACTACTCCCTTGACTTATGTTTACATCATATGTGGTATCAAAACCATAAATGTGAAAAAAGGATTAAACACATATTGTGCTTCCCTATGAATTCTTTTTCTTTGCTAATCTTTAAATGTCTCTACAAAGCTGTTTGAGCGCAGTCAGTGAAGCCAGTACCTCCTAGTTTATGCATTTGTTATATTGATAGTGGAAGATCACCTAACTGACCACACGGCTGCAGCCCTCGCGTTTACTTTGTATTCCATATCTAACATATACAAAGTGTGCGCACTCCCAGTATAGGGGATTGTTTCCACAAAAAATTCATGGATATGGTCTGACACTGGTTATTCTGTGGATTACCATAGGTATGGGGTTGAAAACAAGATATCCATACAAATTGCTGACGTTGCGCCTTTCTACTCACAGCACAACTGTCAAATATCAGCAGTGTTTAGTTAAACTTGTGGCGTGCTTGCATGTCAGTGGTTCCGTAGGAACGCTGCATGCAGACTTGTCAAACCAATGATAATTGGTGTGAACACATTTGTGGTTTTGTCCGCAAATGATAAGGGAGAAGAAGGCTCAAAGATGGTTCCATATGGTGCTCAGAAATGGAGATATATTGATAGTGGGGAATTGCAACAGCAGTCAATGATTGAATGGTATTCATGGGAAATATGTAGGAAGGGGAGTGAGTGTGATATCATCATGTTTGTTGGAACAAGAATGTCAGTATAAACCGAGATTCTTAATGTCAATGACATGTAGCTCCTGTGCAGGATGTGTACAACGCATCTTTGACTGTGGCCATTATTTATCATCTCCCAGTATTCAACGGAAGGTTCCTCAATGCTTTCCTTGCAAATCTGCTCCATGTACTTATTCTGGGATATCTCATTTTATGGGTGGTTGAACCAGTGATAAAACTCAAAACATAATAACCGACATGCTCAACATGGATTTAGTCCAGATCATGCTGACATGGGCACAGAGTTGATCACATATTGTATCTGTTGTTTATCTCAAAAGATTATATGTAAATGCCATCTTCCCAAACTGAGGATGATAACTATACTGATTTTTGACCCTACCAAAGTTTGCTTATTATAGTCTACTCCAGTCCATACCCTGTGGAGGTTTCGCTGAGACATTTAGTTTCATACAGGCCATTGCATCATTACCTCCACTGCCTGCCAAATTTACCTGGAGAGTCCTTATTGAAATATCATTTTTTTTCTGTAAAAATAAAATAAAAAATAGACCAGCTCTGCAGAAGAAATTGAGATCTGAGCAAAAGGTTGAAAACTAAAGGTTCAATTGACAAATTGCCATTCTTATAAGGGTTGGAGTGAAACTGGAGAGCAATTGGAACAAATACGATCTTGAATAAGATGGTAATGAACGAAAACATTGAATCTAAAATGCAGAATGCACATTTAGTATGCATTCCGCATAGTAGATTAGATATTTTGCTCATAATAACGGACCGGGGAGCAGAGTTGAAGGAGGTTAGGGGGGTGCCCCGCTCCCCCAGTCTGGTATTATGGGCTGCAGGGGTTTGCGAAGGTGTCCCCGGCATACCTTAAAAACAGTGCGGGGGACAAACGGGCGAAATCTCAAAAGATCAAATTACAATATACAGGCAAGTGGACTCCATCATTTTGTAATTTGATCTTTTGAAATACGTTTTTTTAACGTACATCCAGATAAGACAAGATGCCCTCGTAATTATACGTTGCTGTGATACAGGAAAATAAATGACATTGCAGAAGCTGAATCATGCAGGCTAACATAAATGCAGAAGTGTCTACAATAGGCAACAAAGTAATAGAAATATATATCAAGATTTGTAATATTGGCTAATGGGCAAAGCACATGGACAAAACTTAGGTGTGTTTTCTCCTGTTTTTTTTAAAATTGCACCGTGAAACCTAGGCCTTCCCCCTCTTCGGGATACTCAGACTTGGGGATCATTGTGATAGTCTTTAACATCTGTGTGTCTGTCATCTTACCCAATTGTTCAACTTGTCTCGCCTCTCTGTCTCTTCTGCTGTGTCCTTCCCTAGTGTTCTCCCTTTCCCTTCCTCCTCTCTCCTCTCCTCTCCCTATCTACTCTATTGTGCTCTCTGTCTCTCCTATCTTCTCTAACTGCTTCTCTATTGACTATCCTGCTCTGCTCACTAAATATTGTAAGATAAAGTTTAAAAAGGACATCCTGGTCTCCAACCCAGGCCTCCCTATCGCTGAGACCTATACCAGTGCCTGCTCCAGGCAAACTTTCACCAACATCCTTTTTGTTGTTATCTCGCCTGACCTATTGACGCTACATATTGTCTCTGTGCTCTCTCCCTTCTCTTCCTTTCCCATTAATCGTGGCACCCGGTGTGAGGCCCTTATGGCCTTCTTCCACTCCTCTAAGGTCATCATTAATGTTTATTTGAATGGTACCGTCTTGGTCCAAGGCCCTTAGGCCAACCTTCTCCTCTTCGATAGACGCTTCCCACGCCTCATCAATTTCCTTTCTTCTCCTGCTGTCCCCTCTCTTCCCTCCACAGCTTCCTCACCGGCTGTCTCCTCCTTGGCTAACTTGCCTTCTCCTCCCGCCACTTCTGCCCCCTTTGGGCTTCCTATACACTTCCGCAGGGCGTACCTTTGATTTGAACCCCTCCCCGGAAGTATTTCAAGGCTGGCAACCTTCTCCATATTGCCACTCTAAACTCTCGCTCTGCTGTCAAACACTCCTCCGACATCTGCCGCCTTCTGGAGGAACTTGACCTCGTTGACCTCAGTCTCACGAGACATGGTTCACAGCCAGCTCTGTCACAAGCTTTGACACTCTCCTCCCTGATGGCTACAAGATCCTCTCCGTACCCAGGTCCAACCGTTCCAGAGGGGGTGTATCCCTGATCTTCCCTGAGTGGATTCCTGCCTCTGTCATTCCTACACAGGCCTACCCCTCTTCCGAATGCCTCATCTGCAGGCTCTCTCTCTCCTAGCCATTCCCTTACTGTGGCTACTATCTATTGGCCACCTGGTCAGCTCTACTCCTTCCTCTCTGAGTGAGTGGACCTCTCCTCTTTCCTCCTGGTCTCAACCACTCAACTCCTCCTTCTTGGAGACTTCAACATCCTTCTGGATGCTTCCTGGCCTTCCTCTGGACTCTTTTGCGACCTTTGCGACTCTCTCTCACTCTCTATTGTCCCCTCTGACCTGACTCACTCTGCGGGGCACACTCTGGATGTTCTGATCTCCTCAGACCTTCTCCTTTCTATCCCTCTCACCACTCCATTCTCCTGGAGTGATCACTTTCTCCTTTCCTCCCAGCTCATTCTCTCTACCTCAAAGGACAAACCAACTCCATCACTGCCCCCCAACTTCTCGGTCATCCGACCCATGAAGCACATGTCAATTGAGGCTTTCACCGCCACTTTCTCATCCCCCCTGCCCCTTTGGCTGACTCACACCCTGACACAGCCCTTTCCATTCTCCACTGCTATATCCGATACTCTCGATGTTCTTTCCCTTGTCATGAGGATCCGCCTGAAGCCCAAAGCCAAGTACAACTCCTGGTTCGACTCCGACCTCATCACCCTTAAACGCAAGTGCAGGGTGGTTGAAAGGAAATGATGTGCTTCATGTACATTCTTTGACAAACTGGCCTGCCGCATGCTCCAAAGGCAATACCGGCTCTCTGTCTTCACCAACAAGAGAGATCACATCCAAGCCCGCTTCTCTGCGGCATCTAACAACTCGGCTGAACTCTTTAAAATCTGCAAGGAACTGGCCAATCCTGCCGCAGTCTCTACCTCTCCTGTCCCTTCCCAGGCCCTCTGCATGGCACTAGCTTCTCATTTCATCTGTAAAACTCAGGACATCCTGTCCTCTCTTTCCTCCTCTCCCCTTCCTCCTTCTACTCCCTACTCTTCCTCCAGTCCTTCTCCAGCCACCTCTCCTCCCTCCTTCTCTGCCTTTCCCCTGTTTTCCCCAGACAATGTTTCTAGACAAGTCCGATCTATGAAAGTCTTGTCAAAACAGGTTCATCCCTATTCCTCCAAAACCATCAAGGACCACATTGACTCCCTGGCTCCCGGTCTGGCCGACTTCTGCAACCACTCCTTCATCACTGGAGTCTTCCCTTCCCCCCTGAAGCACTCCCTTGTGCACCTTCTTCTTAAGAAACCCTCTGCCTACCCGTCCTGCCCGGCTAACTATCGTCAAATCTCCATCACTCCCTTCCTGGGAAAACTCTTGGAAAATCTAGCCATCTCCCAGCTCAATCGACACACTGAATCTGTTGGTTGTCTCTATGATCATCAGTCTGGCTTCAGAGCTGCCAGAAGCATGGAAACTGCTCTCCTGAACATATGTGAAGACCTGCTCTCCAACCTTGATTCCAACACCCCTTGTGTCCTCATCCTCCCTGATCTCTCAACCATGCCATCCTGCTCAACTGTCTCCGTGATAACCTGGGTATCACTGGTCAGGCCCTGGCGTGGCTGACTTCTTTCCTCTCTGATCAACCCTCCCAGGTCCAACTTGGTTCCTGCCTCTCCTCCATCTCTATCTCTACCTGTCGTGTTCCCCAGGGGTCTAACCTCTCTCCCTGACTGTTCAACCAATACCTGGCACTTCTTGCCCACTGCATTACTGCGCTATGCCCCAACTTCTAGCGCAGGCTATTTTAAGATACCTCTTCTCCTTCTCTCATCTCTGACTGCCTGTCTGCCATCCAGGAGGGGTGTGCCGCCAATGATCTTTGCCTTGATGCCAGTAAGACTGAGATTCTCCTCGTTGGAACACCCGCTCCCTCCTTTCCTGTCCCTCTCTGGCCGGCCTCCCTTGGCCCTCCTCCTGCTCCCACCTGTGAGGCTAAAAACCTTTGGGTCATCTTTGATTCCACTCTCTCCTTCTCTCCTCACATCCCTGACACCTCTAAGAAGTCACACTACCAGCTGCACCTCCTCTGAGGTATTCTTCCTTTCCTCTCCTTCCCTCAGAAGCTCACTGTCTCCTGAGCTCTGGTGCCCTCTAGGCTGGACTATTGCAACAGCCTCTTTCTATATCTGCATGCTTCTACTCTCTGCCCTCTTCAACCCATCCAGAACAGGACTGCGAGACTTGTCCTTGGCCTCAAGCCCAGGGATCGTATCTATCCAGGACTGAAATCTCTACACTGGCTCCCAATGGCTGCGAGGATTAAGTTCAAACCCCTCTGCATTGTCTACAAGGCCTTCTGGGGCAAGGGGCCTCAATACCTTCTGCTCTCTCTTCCTAAATATCTTCCTTCTCGAGCTTTCGCTCATCCGCCTCCAAATCTCTCAGGGTCAGTCACTTCTCCAAGAAACAAGTTGGTGGTAGATCTCTTTCGTCGGCTGGGGCCTCCCTCTGGAACAGCCTCCCTGAAACTTGAGGAGAATCATCTCCAGTTCCGGAAGCACCTCAAAACCTTTCTCTTTGCTTCTGATTTTTCTCATCCTCTCCCCTGCTGACTTCCTGGCTGAAACTGAAACTGCACTGGTTACCTGGCCACTCTCTGATCTCAGGCCCAGGTCCCATCCCCCACCAGTCACACACATTAGGGACTGTTTTCTGTATCCCTACAGTTCCACAACCAGCACTTGACACCAGCTTGCCATACTTTACTTATTGTCTTTTATTCCTTATCCCATGTACTGGACTCCACCCCCCTTCCCATGCACTTGCACGATCTGAATCACACCTGGCATAGTAGGATCATTGTCTGTCTTCCCTCTGTTCCTCCTCACTTGCCTCGTCGCGCCTTGAAACACTTGTGTATAGGCATGTTATAAGTGACACATCATATCAACTTTTGGCACAAACATTGTATATAGCCTTGTATAGAGCCTTGTTGAGTGACAACTTTTTTGATTTTTTTCTTTCTGCCTATCTTTGATATGCCTGAACAGAAACTATCTGCACCTCTCCACTGTTTCCACAGGGTGCCACTAGGTTTGACCTTGCTGAATGCATGATGACCTATGTGGATGTGTTCATGCTCATCTGCACTTTAATGAACTTCATTGTCAGGGTGTTGCTCACCATAGGGGACAGATCATTTGCCTGCAGATTTTAGAAGTCACCGGAGCTGAGTTTGAGTTCCACCTCCTCCGACAACCTTTTTATTCACTTCTTTAAAAATATAGTTTTATTTAACTGTACTTTGTTGCTTTTGTTAAAAAAGACAATATGGGGTCAAAGCTTAATCTGCAAACAGTACAAACAAAAACAGAAACATACATGCTAAGAGTGTCAATTTGTCTTGCAAACAGTAATACAGTGCAATGTGATTGCCACTTGGCCAAGTGCCTGGAAATTTGTAATCGCAATTTATTTATTTGTAACTTATTGTTGTAATATATTCATTTTGAAATCTTTTTTTCCAAATCGCTGTAGAAGTGATAATGCTGTTCAAGGTAAAGTAAGAACAATACAATGCCAAAAGAGAGGAAGAGATATACTTTTGTGAAGAAAGTGGATGCCCTTTGACAGAGGAAAAGAAGATGAAGAGGGTGGGCAGAGTGAAGCATGTGGAGAGGGCAAAAGAGAGTGGCACTGAAAGAGTGAAAGAGAGATGTAGAAAGGGAGAGAAATAGAGAGTTAAGAGAATAAGCGAAAGTGAGAAACAGACACATAGAGATAGAGAGTAACATACACAGAGAGCCACAGTGAGAGAAATGCATATAGAGAGTGAGCGAGAGTGAGATATATAGAGTGAGAGAGTGGGAAAAAGAGACTGAGATATAGCAAGCATGAGACACACACAGCCAGAAGCAGCTGTCTCTTGAGTCACCTGAGCTACTCGTGATATCAGTGCGGCTTGGTACAAACTTTGCTTCACGTAATATGTTCTGTCTCGGGTCCTTTCTTCAGACCTATTATAGCTTCAGCAGGCCTGTCGGTGTACGCAGTGTATGGTGCCTGGGGGAAGTGTTAAGCCTAGCGGTAACCCGAGCCGAGTGCAGAGACGAGCCTTCGAGCTGGAGCTCCTGAGGACCTGACCTGACACTGAGCTGAGTCCGAGCTGCTCCGCGCTGCGACCGAGCGGTGTGCGGTCTGCAGTGAGTGGAGGGTGAGCCAGATGAGTCCGACGTGAGCCAGTCCCCTGACTTTTGTATGTGAAAGCTTGCACCATATGCCTGCAGTGCACACCTTTGAATCCATTTCACACATCGCGTTGGACCCGCACTCTGCTCTGGTTTGCTCTGTCTTGTTCTGTGATTGTTCTGTCTGCTCTGTTCTGTCTCTGGATTGCTGCCTTGACTTGGCAGTTGGGGCACAGTTGGGGCACAAGTGGACAGCTACCCAGCTATACAGCTGTATACTCAGTTCCATAGTTACATACAGTGACGGTCAGTGGCGAGAGCAGTCACTATTAACAAGTATTACAACAGTTAGTATTAGTTAGTATCTGACTGACGCTCATTTCCTTATTTCAACTCCCGACCTTGCCTGAGGACAGAGGACAAGGGACGGAGGGACAAGGGTTGTCCCTAGTGCTTTAGGTGTTCTAGGTGCAACGTTCTTCTCTGGCACCCTTCAATATATTATCTTAAGAGACCTGGAATGAGCAACTAATGACCAAAAAAATCAGCAGCGGCACAGTTGGCACAGTTGGAGGCTTGTGAGTGGGGCGACTGCTGGATAAATCACATACTGACTCATTATAGCTCGCCACAGCTCGCGTCCTAAAGGAACTGCTATCCTTAGAACTGTTCTCAGAGGACACATAGCCACTCTGGACAAAAAACCTACTAACATACAAGCCTTGCCATAACCATCAATACTCATCAAGACATTAAAAATGTTGAAATTGTGAAATGGGAAACTAAAAATCACAGCAAAGGAGCGCATCACTCTACAAGACCACCAAGAGCTGGAGCGCCTATGTGATACAGAGAGCCTGTGCTCAACCATCACCACCACACTTAGTATGCCACAAATAACTAAAGGCACAGACTTGGCAACTGAGATGACTATTGAGGTGAATGATCAAAGCCTACTGAATTCAGCATCCCTAATACCAGCGGAAAACAGGTAAACCATTCTGACAACAAACGAAGGCAGTTTGCTAGCCGGGTAACTGCTGGAAGGAGCAGGAGCCTCACCAAGCTTAACTCTGGTTTCTAATATAGAGGAGCTTGAACCTGGAGGGGAGACTCAAACCTTGCCCATGGGAGCTCTGACATGCACCTGCACACGCACATGCACAAGGCACCTCCACCCACAGTCAATCATGTTACGTTTGGGACCCTAACATCACCCAAGAAGGGAATACATCAAGGATGAGTAACCAGCACATCCATGATCAACCTGGTCAAAGCTCAATAATCAGGGACAGGGTGGATGGACTATGTATTCGTCCTCAGACTTCTCAAGCTAAAAACCAGGAATCCATGCTGGACCCGTTATTTGAGAAACTGTGTAGCAACATGGAAGGAATTAGAGCTCTGTCACATTGGACCGTAGGGAAGGTGGGATTCTTTGGAGATATGGGGAATAAAAAACGGGAAGTGCATATAACTATGTACTTAGCCCATTGATTAGCTCTTTAATAGAGCATCAGGAACGACAGGGTCATCGCCCACCTCACCCTGCTCCACTCCATAAAAATTACTATACTCCTAAAATTCTAACACTAAGGAGAGACTCCAATGTCATGTCGCAAGTGGAGACCTTGGGCCCGGCATCGATATCTGCCCTGCACCTGGTCCTGGTGTCAATGCTAAGGCTATACGACAATGTAAAAGAGCTATTCCAAGCCAAGGCAACACAGCTGGACTATTTGGATCAGGATCTAATGAAAATATTGGCAATTACCTGGGATCATCGGAACTTCTGTAAGGCTTCAATTGTCCAGCCTCTTATTGGGGGAGCTGGGGTGCAATGACAAAATTCCTTATGGAGGAGATTGGAGTAACAAAGATTCCAGAGTTGGGAACCAGTCAACCTCTTCCAATATCTCCTCTGCCTACACTTGACAGTCCCTCACCACTAGTAGAGTTGTGTTTTACAGAATGGGACAACACTCCAGACGACTCAGGTCCTGCAACTGAAAAAGAGGTCATAAATGACTCCCTAGAGGAAGACTTAGACCATGAGGGATGGGTTAGGGTCAGCAGACAAAAGAGGAAAGGAAAATCACAAAGGGAAAAAAAGACTAAAAACATGCCAATGCAAAATGGAAACAAAACAAGCAACTCCAGACAATTCATCAAAGCTTTGACACAGGAGACATTGGACTCTATCCAACAACCAAAATCAACTGGGGGCTTGCTAAGAATTCAATCCAAACTAAAATTATGGGTTTCTTGGAACCCCCTTACACGTTGGACACGGTCCAGGAAACCCAAGAAACATCTATTGCCTCTGTAATTGTGGAAGAACAGGCATCTGAACCCTTGCTCATCATTGGGACACCGACAGCAAACCCTATTCAGGCCCCAGTGGAAGAACAGATGGTCATTGTACCACAGAAGTCTGACTCAGATTATTTTGTAGTGACCACAATAAGTTGGGAGAGCAAGGCTCTAATCAGTGAGCCTGTTCATTTAAACAGAGGAGAAATAATAAAATGTATTCAAGAAATGGTGCAGCTAAGGGCCTTGGGATCAGAGGATATACTGAGGGTGGGCTCCCCAAAAAATGGAGCTGAAAGGTTGGTCTGTTACTATGCTTCTAATCTCATAGCACAGATTGTCTGGAATAATCGGGTGAATCTTACCACTTTTGGTTACCAAGTAGGCCAATTAAAATCAATGGAAAAAATTGAGGTCTTTTTAGCCCTCTCGCAGCCTCAACCGGCACCAGCACAAGCAATAAACAATAAAACAGATACAGCTGTGAAAACAGATCACCAAGAATGGACGTGGCTGGAATCAGCACTGGAAATGTTTAAGAAAATAAAGGCAAAGCAGCTGAGCCTTTGAGGAAGGGTGCTTAACACTAACCACATGGAACATCTGTGGATACCTTAATTTGAAGGGATTGGTTGCTCCGTAACTAAAGAGAGCAGGATTGCTATTGCTACAGGAGACAATGGCAATTAAATGAATTGAACTGGAAGGGTTTCATACCTACAACAAAGTCGCCACTAGGGGTCAGCAAAGCAGGTTGTCAGGGGGCCTGGCAATCGCAATAGATTTGAACTATGACACTATGACTGCAAACATCATGAAATAGAGACAAACTCAAAGGACCTTATGGCTGTGAACGTATTCCTTCCTACCATAAACGCTAATCTGTTAATTGTCAACCTCTACTTTAACCAACTGAATACCACAATAGCAGACCTCCAGCAGGCGTTAGACATACTGCTTATGGACTGGTCTCCGAGGGGAGATGCAGAGCATATAGTGGGGGTGGGGAGATTTCAACTCTGCTTGTGTATCGTCACATTTTATGGGGGGTTGGTAATGATTGCAAGATGCTGTACTCATTCTGTACGACGGGGGTGGTGTGGATCAATTACTTAGAGCAATGGGACCTTCGGATTTGTTTACCAAAGGACCAAGAAGTGAAGGACTTCTACACATGGAGTGGGGGGGAGGACATGGATCATGAGAACATAGGATATTTCAGTGATCCATAAGAAAAAGCAGATGGCCATGGTAGCAACCATTTCCCCATAAGTCTGGCAATCCATGATACAGCATTTATTTAATTGGAAAGAAGTGAGTGGACGCTAAAATGGAAAGCTAGTGGTTACAGGACCATCAGTGTTTTGTGGGAGAAGGAGATTTCAAAAATGGAGCTGGGAAGACAGAGCACAACGGTTAACAACTACACCCTTATCTAACTGAACTGTTTAAAGCCACTCACTAACAGGGGCCAGATTACGGGGGGGAACAACATAACCATACCTTTGATGTTAAAGTTAAAATGGCAAAACAGACAAAGTGGGAAGCCATCAGAACTCTACTCAACACAGCTCCTGATAACTCCACCTTCAGGGTAGAAAAGTAAAGAATAGTGGGCCTCTATAAAATAACATTAGGAAGAATTGTCAGGGAAAGACTGATTGGTCAAAATCAAAAGTTGATCAATATCCTTATCCAGAAAGATACGGCCAACTTCTGGAAAATTCTGAGGGGTGTAACGAATGCTGTGCATAATTCCCTGGAGTGTAACATCACTGCCCAGGAATGGGAAGCCTATATTACTAACAATATGTCAAGCCCTCTGATGAGGAGTACACCTGAGTATGACAAACCAAGAACAAGGGGTCCTTCAGTGGCAGACCGAGGACATTTTTTACAGGCGATTGACAGGGCCAAGCCATCAAGGGCTCCTTGCCCAGACAACATACCGCCAGCACTGATTAAATCCAATCCAGAAGTTTGGGCTGGCCCTCTGAGACACTTATTCAACCATTTAAGCAAAAACCTTACAGTCCCAGATACATGGAGAGAATCCGTATTATCCCCATAAACAAACAGGGGGACAGGGGAGAACCAAATAATTTTAGACCAATTGCCTTGCTGGATTCTTCCAGCAAGATTTTTGGAACTCTTCTATTAAGCAAGCTTAAGGGACACATAACATCAAAGGGCTTGTATTCTCAGTTTCAGATTGGGTTCCGCACCGGCATGGGAACTTCCTTAAACGTCTTTGCAATGTTGCATCTTCTAGCAGCAGTGATAAAATCTAAGGTAGGGACTGTCTACATGGCATCGATAGACTTATCCAGTGCCTCGACACAGTTTGCAGAGCAAGGCTTTGGAAGAAACTGCTGGGCATGAATCTCCCTTTAATGCTGGTGCAGTTGCTGGCTTTTCTGCACACAGACACAACTGTCAGAGGGAGGCTGACAGGAGAGGGAGCCATGACGGACTCCATTGCTATGCACGTTGGTTTGCTGCAGGGGTGCGTGGTGGCTTCCACCCTCTTCAACCTCTACCTTGCTGACCTACCTGGTGAGTGGTAGCCGGGGTACCACCAACCCTGCAAAGCTGGGCTCAGTGTCATTAGACTGCATTATCTTTTCTGATGATGTGTTCTTGTTCGATCTGACTCTGATGGGTCTCCAGAGGAAATTGACACTGTTTTTGATTACGCAGTACAGAATAACCACAGAGTTAATGGCCAGAAGCCAAAGATCATTCTCTTCACGAATAAGAGAACCCTGAAAACCATGAGATGGAAGGTGGGTGGCAACCCCTTAGAAAGAGTGGAATCCATTAAGTATCTTGGTTACTATGTCTCCAATACACATTCTAAGGAGAGCTGGAAACTCTTGATCAGGGGCAAGACCCTGCCACTGCTGGCAAAAATGAAGAAGGTATAAACTCAATTGTGTCACTTCTCTCTTAACCCTCTTCTTCAATACTTACTTTCTACTGTGGAGGCCACCCTACTTTACGGTTTGGATCTTTGTCTTTTTGAATTGGAGGATTTCCTTAATACCATCCAGGGAATGCTGCTTAAGAAAACATTAGGGCTGTCTATGTCCATCCTGAATGCTGTCATAAGGCAAGAGTTTGCTGATCTCATTGGGGACAAGAGCCAAATGGAGGAAAATGGCAGAATACCCCAAACTACTAAATCCAGCAGTGACGTTTCTCTATCAGAGCTGGGGGGCGGAGCAGACTAGAGCATCTGGCACCTCCATCACACAATTCAATGAAGAAATGAGTGACTTACTTACCTTGATAGGGTCATCAAAAGAAGAGCTTTGTTATAATGCGGCCACTGTCAAGAACAAACTACACAAATATGATTGGGTAATCTCCTCAGAAAAGGTGGGGAGTTACAGTATGTATGCTGAATTCCACACATTTCTCACTAAAAGAGAAGCCCTCCCTAAGTATGTTTACATTTCCTAAACTAGGACAAACTACCTACGTTTTAGGCTAAATCAAATCCAGACCTTGGAAAGGATGAGTAAATGGGGGATGGGCTTGAGCAACCAGAACTGTAGATTTTGTAAGAACTTGGACACCAAACAAACTATTAAGCATCTGGTAGCTGATTGCCCGGCTTTGCAAACAGAAAGGGATACACATTTGGGGATGAAAAACATTAATGATTTTGTGTGGTCTAGCTTGATGGTTGGCCAGGGTCAGACCCAGATATTGGCTCTAACTGGTTTTCTTGACCATATAGTGAAAACAATGTTGACCTTATGATGATGGACATCAATTAATTTTCCCTGTTTTTCTTTTAAGTGATATTTTATGAAATTTGTTTTAATAAATTAAAGTATTCTTTGTGGTAAAGGATGTTGATTTAATTTTTCTTTCTCTTCTTCTCTTCTTAATGTTGCATGTTTTTTGTATGAAGTGAAGGTTTTATACTTTTGTCTGAACCCAAACACTTAATAAAAAATAAACACACACATACAGATATAAAGACATGCAGACAGAGCAAGAGAGACAGAGTTAGAAAGAGGAAAAGTGTGTGAGAGAGACAGTTAGAGCGCGGCATATATACAGAGAGTTTAATAGCTGGACGGTAATGCATGGAACATGTGAAATGGTGATCTGAAGGGTGCTGTCGCTGTTCTCCTGTTTCTGGGCAATGGTTAACTCTGGGAGGTGAAGAGAAGTTAGCAAAACGGGCAGACAGAGATGGCAAGAACTGCACTGAGAGAGAGAGCTCACTGCTTACCTGGATACTATGCTAATGGCAGTGCAACTATGTGTGATATGAATCACATTATTGTGCATTCCATAACAGACCACAGTGGCTGGACAGAACAATACTTTTCACGTTCTTTGTTGTGCAGTTATTTTTCCATGCTTGCACTGTCATGATTTTCATCATACCCTGCCTCCTAGAGCCTAACCTTCACCCCAGACTTGGTCTAAATACCCACCTGGGGCTGTGGCATATTTTGCAGCAGGAAATTGTGCTGTACCCAACACAATTCTCTGTAAGAGTTGGATAGCTGCTCTTAGTGAAAGAGAAACCACTGCCTCTGAGTACTTGACAGGTTTACTATTGGACAGCAATATTGTTGTGATTCGACTTCTAAGAACTAAATCTTCTTACCCTTGTCTTTATGCTAGACATTTGTGGGGTAATTCATAGATTTCAGCGCAGAGGCAGTGCACGCGAGCAGCGCAGAGAGGGATCGTGTGCCAGCGTGCGCCAGCCGTGTGCGCTAAACAGCATTCTGGCTCACCGCGTATTTATGGAATTCCCAAGGCAAAAAGAGCCCTGGCGTAGAGAACATCCCGCAGCGCCTGTTACGCCCCCAAGAACGCCCCTCGCACAAGGAAAATCCATCAAAATCCCCAATCCAGCATAGAGGGCTGCGCTAACCCTGGACCATCTTACAGGGCCGCTACACAGCAAACGCCGAGCGGGGAACGTGTATTCCTGGGGTGCGCTGGAATTATCACACGCGGTAGGGCCTGTGCGAGCGTGGTACGTGTATTACTGGGGTTCGCGGGGAGTTTCACACGCGATTGGGCCTGTGCGAGCAGGCTATGTGTATTTGGGGGGCACATGGGGAGGTTCACACGTGGTAGGCCCTGTGCGAGCGTGGTTCGTGGATTTCGGGGGTGCGCAGGAAGTTTCACACGCGATTGGCCCTGTGTGAGCGGGTTACGTGTATTTGGGGGGTACGCAGGGAGTTTCACACGGGGTAGGCCCTGTGCGAGCGTGGTACGTGGATTTCGGGGTGCGCGGGGAGTTTCACACGTGAATGGGCCTGTGCGAGCAGGCTACATGTATTTGGGGGGTACGCGCGGCGAGCGGGGTACGTGTATTACTGGGGTTCGCGGGGAGTTTCATACGCGGTAGGGCCTGTGCGAGCGGGGTACGTGTATTACTGGGGTTCGCGGGGAGTTTCACACGCGATTGGGCTGTGCGAGCAGGCTACCTGTATTTGGGGGGTATGCGGGGAGTTTCACATGTGGTAGGCCCTGTGCAAGTGTGGTACGTGGATTTCGGGGTGCGCGGGATGTTTCACACGCAATTTCGCTGTCAGAGCGGGGTACGTGTATCCAGTGGGGTTCACAGGGAGTCCCACACATGAATTGGAAGTGTGGGTCCTCCCAGGTGTGCCCTCTACCCCTTCCACGGGCCCTGCAGGCAGCCCACACCACAGGGGACTACCCTACACCCCTGGTCATGTCCCGCAGGCAGCCCATCCACCATGGGCATGCCACCCAGCCAGGCCACATGTCACCTTGCACTAGTGATCACCAACTCATGTCCCCCTGCACCCCCACCCCCCAGCAGTGAGGGGCACCTGCCAGCAGGCCCCCACTCATGTCCCCCTGCACCCCAGCCCCCATAAGTGAGGGCACCTGCCAGCAGGCCCCCACTCATGTCCCATTCATGTCCCCCTGCACCCCCACCTCCCAGCAGTGAGGGGCACCTGCCATGAGGCCCCCATTCATGTCCCACTCATGTCCCCCTGCACCCCCACCCCCCAGCAGTGAGGGACACCTGCCAGCAGGCCCCTACTCATGTCCCCCCCTACATGACATAAAGATGCACAATCATGGCCCACTTCTACACCAAAATACCACAGCACGACACCCCAGTCTTTAGACGCAATGATTTCCCAATCCACCCCACACTGACATGCCTATCTCAAGACACAAACCAAAAGTCAACTATGTACATCAACACATGTCCGTCACACACACACACTGGTTGGCATTGATTGTGTAAACCCAAATTTTCATATGCATGCACCCATTGAGCGAATCGCACACATGGAAGTAAAATATCAAAATGTATTATGGACAAAAATAAAGCAATGAAATGAAAGCATCAAAAAATAGCAAACATGAAATGAAAAGCATGTCCAAAAGATGAGTAAATGAAAAGTATAACCAATCCAAAGAAATCCAAAAGAAAAATAGTCCAAACTCTCCCTCCACCAAAGCAAATCCAAAGGAAACGTAAAAAGAAAAATCCATTAATCCATGTTCAAATCCAAATGAAAAGTTCAAATAAATCCATTGTCCAACTATGTACAATCCATTGTCAAGGGTCCATGAGCCCAACGAAAGAAATGAAACCTACCTAAGAAACTACCAAAGAAAAAACTATATACAAATGTGTGGGACATAGTCCAATCACCCCAAATCAAAGGAAAACGAAAATGAAACCTAACACTAAAAACTATTTACAATGGCGGCAGGCTAGTCCGACGGCTCACTTTTCGATATGGCGGGCCAGGGCATCATCAAACTCCCGCTCAATGTCCTGGAGGCAGTCCTCTTCCATGGACCCTAGAGTTTGCAGGGACAATGACATGTTGACCGCCAATTCCCTACGAATTGCCTCGAGGCACTCGGCCCGCCTCAGTGCCCTTCGCATGGAGTTCTCCGCCCTGATCATTGTGAGCCGTGCCTCTTCCGCCCCCTGGCGCTCCGCATCTATGGCATGGCCCAACCGCTGCCACACGGAAGACACTTGTAATCCTGGGTCCTCCTGCCCTCTGGCTGATGCCTGCCGCTCGGATGTCGATGGCCCCGAGCCATCATGGCTCCCACCTTGTTGCTGCTGCTGCTGTGCCTGTGCCTGTGCCCCTGCTCTTGCTGCCTGCACGTCCTCCTCTGGCTGGGGTGCAGTTGTCGTGGTGGCCACCCCTGCTGGACGTACGACTCCCGACTGTGGCAGGGATGTGTCCCCCACCAGCCTGGCCGCTGGGTCAGAGGCAGATCCACAGGGTACCCAGGTGATACATGGGTGGGAAGATGGCATGGAGGACGACTGGCGCGTAGGGTGTTCAGGTGAGGAGGGGGTCGGACAAGGTCCAGCAAATGGAGGAATCCAGCCCTGGTGACCAGTCCCAGTAGGTCAACGCAGTCAATGAGGCATTCAAGATGACGTGCAGTGTCTTCACGAAAATACTGCAGGTCACCTCGTATGCCCCATTGACGCAATGCCATCCCACTAAGGACAGTCTCACCCCGGTCCCGGATAGCCACATCTGCAGGGAGAGGAAGGCCAGTTGTTGTAAGCGGATCCCCTCCCTGAAAACGGGTCTGGACGTAGGCATCCCTGCTGGTGCGGGATGATGCAGTCACAGGATCGGGGACAGGATTACACACAGGCACCTCCGCGGCAGCCTGTGCTGCCTCCTGTCCCTGCCCTTGCACTGCACCACTAGCACCAGTGGAATCCCCACCTCCAGACCCCAAGTGTGTCCCTTCCACGGCCTCCTCCTCCACCAAACCCCCCACCAACCTGGATGACTCCGTGCCATCTTCCTTTGTCGAACCCTGTGGGGTCTCAGCTGCCCCTTCTGCTGCCGAGGAGTCCATCTCCAACCTCCACCTCTTGGACCTACCCTCGGCAGCTGCGGCCTGGGACGCGGCACCAGACTCCTCACTCCCCAACAAGATGGCAACCTGGCGGCTGGTGGTGCGATCTCTGCCGCTTTGCTCCACAGCACCCGCTCCGCCCTCTTTATCAGTTGACGCTGCAGACAGGGAGAGATAGAACACAGGCATCAGGGCACTGGACAATGGACTGATACACACATGACAGTTGTACATGAGTGTCAGTGTCAAACTTCAGACATGGCATCATACTCCCCAACACACATGTCATTTCAACTCACACACATGAGCAATTCAACAGCATTATTGCACCAGGCAGCACCATCCATTCACAAAAAACAGCACGAGCAGCCGAAGGTGAGCCTGATGTCACATGAAACACGGGGAGTGCACAACACATGCACACAGGCCACCACACTTACATGCATGTGTACATCTCCACCAACTGTCGCAGTGATGAGATCACCATCCATGTCACATCTGCCATTCAGCCTTCTAGTGTCAGTGTCATCCATGTTGCATCACAGTTGCATACTTGTCAAATACACATGTACACAGTGCAGATACATGCAGCTGGAACCACCATCCATGTGTGACACCACAACCATGCCAGCATACATACACAGTAATTCAAACATGTGTGCTCCCACACCTGCATTTGGCCTGCATGCTTACCAACACATACACCATCCATGTGTCTCACACTTGAGAGGACTCACATGTGTCAGCCTCATGCCCCTGTACATACACATCCATACACGGCCCTACAAAAACACCTGTGCAACCTGCACACTACTGGCACACCACAACACGCACAGCGTCCAATCAGTATGCATGTACACTTACTGCTCGACTCCAGACGGGTCTGCCTCTCAAGGACCTGGACGTGGAGTGCTGGGTGTGTGCGTTCCAGGACCCTCATTTGGTGGTCCGACAGGTGGCCCCGGTGCCCCTTGGCATCCGCTGCCTTCAAGAGGCACTGAACCTTGTCGAGGGTCCTGGACCTGAAGTCCTCCCAGCGATTCCAGACATGTTTGTTGTCGCGGACTGCCTCCCCCTCCTCGTTGATGGCAGTCACGATGTTCATCCAGATCCTGCTCCATCCTTCATTGTCGGCGTGGGAACTTCCAAAGAGGGCATCATACTGCTCCACGACTTGCTCCACCAGGACACCAACTTCCCTGGCACTGAAGCTGGTGGCCCTCTGCCTCTCTGGCTGGGGGTTGCCAGGGGTGTCAGATGGTGTTGTGCCCGACATGGCACCCCCAGAGGAAGGTGTGGGTGGGCAACTGGGTCCTGGGGTTGGGCTGTGGAGCGATGGTATCCCAGTCGGGAGTCTTCAGTTCCAGCAGGGGTGGTCACAGCAACTGCACCCCTGGCTGACGTGCAGGCAGCAAATAGCAGGGCACGTGGGCAGCAGGCAGTCAGGCAGCAGCAGAAGGCAGGTGGGAGCGTGCTCGGGGCTCCGCAGGGCAGGAAAATGGCCTTTTGGGCAGGAGCGTAGTCTTCCGTTTGTATTCGCGTGGCCAGCTTCATACGGAGTGATTTGGTACGTGAAATAATTGCACGTCAGCGTGTAATTCGAGGAAAGGCCTTTAGCGTGTAAGCGCATCAGTGACGTTAGGCGCACAGGCGTTGCCCACAACATGGGTGCATAGTGAATCAGCACGTGAGAAAACTGCACGTCGCCGTGCTATTTGAGGAAAAGGCCTTAGCGCGTAAGCGCGTAAGCGATGTTTCACGTGTGGGCTGGCTTAAAAGGTACGAGTATCACGCTATTTCCTTGTACATGCTTTTTGTGGAGAGCGAGCCGGTGTATCTTGTACTTCTTGTCGGTTCACACTCGATTACTTCACAACGTTTCCAGTTCGTACTCCCTGTTTCCTCAGACTGCGTTCTTTTCTTCTTTTGGCAGGGGTGTTGCCTATGCGCACACGTGCGTCTTGTTCACGTTCTTTTCCAAGGCAGGCGGTGAGTCGCGCACGTATTTTCCAACTGTGTTTGCCCCTGTGTGTCGCGTACCCATTCAGAGGTCATTGTAGGCTGCGTGTAACACACATACGCTTATTTTTGTGTTTCTGGGTGCCACAGCGTAGTGCAGGTTTAATTTTCCACGCACGTGGTCTACCAGGGGTTGCGTGCACGTGTGCTTTTTTCTTTTTGGGGTGCCTGTGCATTGCGTGACCCTTCATCTTCCCCCAGGGGTCACATACAGCCTTGCTAAAGCACTAGGGTACGAATTCCATCTAGTACCCTAATCCTTTCACCCCAATTGCCCAGGACAATTGTTTACTGCAACTCCAATACGCACAACAACATCAGTGCCATGGTTGGAAGGCAACCAAGCAGTAAGGGAGGCAAAGGTGGCCAACCTCCAAAAGGTGGGCGTGGTGGGCGTGGTAGGGGACGTAGCCAGGATTTGCAGGGTGCCCTTAGACCCCCGTGTGTGGAGGACTAATCAGGGACACCCATGCCCCCCCGCCCCATGGTTGTGGGAAACGTAGCTGACACCATCCCAGCTCAGCCCTTGTTGGACCGGCCCATTTTGGCACCTGAACGGGATGACTCCCAGGCTGACTTCCAGGTCAGCAAGTCTAAGCCACGTGTGGTGGTGCAAGTTGCTGTAACCAGGCCACGTGGATCTGGGGCAGCAACGTAATCTGCTGCCCCAAGTAGGCAGGGTGGGGAGGCTGCAGGGGCAGCTGCAGCTCTATCCACCCCAGCTCTGAGTCTCCCAGCAGGGAGAGTGTTGGTCCAGGTCCATCAAACCGACGTTGGCCCTGCCAACATCACCCTGCAGCCAATGCCTGCACCAAGACATATGCCCTGCCAACATCACCCTGCAGCCAATGCCTGCACCAAGACATATGGTCATTGTGCATTCGCACACTTGTAGTACCCAGTCCACCTGCGCTTCTGCCCCTACTGACCAGAGCATTGTAAGCCACTCAGGATCCGCACCACCTTTGAAAAAGAAGAAGAAGGGTGCTCTGGCACTACAGGCTGAGACCCCAGACACAGCTACACACTCCGGCATGTCAAGGAAGCCTAGCTTTAATGACGCCGAACTTGATGCACTTGTGGCCTATGTGTCGGCACACAGCCGCAAAATGGTGGTGACTGCAGGGTGCAAGACCACACCTGGTCAACGTAGGGCACACTGGCAGACCATCGCAGACCACATTAGTGCCCTTGAATTTGTGAGGCGCACAGCTGATGATTGCTACAAGCAGTGGAATGACCTGAAATGCAGAGCAAAGAACAAGCTGGCCTCGAACATTGCCTCTACTCTGGTGACTGGCGGTGGGTGTCCACCAGAGGACAACCAACTCACTGAACATGAGTCTATTGCTGGAACCTTCGTCACAGAGGAACAGATCCAAGGCGTGGGAGACCTACCAGATTACGACACATTGTCCGGTGAGTGACCATGCATGTGTGTGTAATCCATGTGTATGTTGTTTGGGTGATGGGTTCTGATTGAGTGCCAAGTGAGGGTGTGTACTCCTGAGTGGTATGGGTCACCCATGTGCTTCCTCCAAAACATTCACCGGCCTTGGATTTGGGTATGACAGTATCCCTTCTGCCCACAGTAGCCAATTAGCACCACATTAGTGCAGTTGCCCTTGAACTGTCATCTTGCAACAACATTGTTCTGAATTTTTCAGTGTTCATTCAGGCTGATTGTTTCAATTCTCCCATTTTTGCAATGCATTTTTCAGCCCTAATGCCACATATGTGACATGCTTCTGTCATTGATTTCAGCCCACATTGGCCCACATTTGTTACCTTGTTATGTGAATGATTAGACCATTCAGGCTGATTGGGTATTGGCCTGCTCACATTACTTTTTTGGGGCCTGTTTGAATGTTGAACATGATAGTTGTTTCCTGTCATGTTAAAGTGACCAACCATTGATGTGTACATCTGCCTGTGATCACTGTATTATTGTACACTGGATGTGTTGCAGTGTGTGGCAAATGCGTATTTTTTCACACTATTTAGCATTTTTCATCTCATCATGTCCATCTCACATGGATGGGGACAGTACTCATTCACTGACATATGGCTGTACTTGTCAAATGTACGATGGCTAGGCTACATACCATCTGTGTGCTGGCATGTGTCATGTATGTGTATTGGACATGCCACTCACAGGCTAATGTGTGATGCCAGTGCTACCCAGCTTGCAGCAAATGTGCTGCTTTTCCATCTTGGTGTCCTCAGTGTCTGCTTTTTGCCTACCCTCCAACTCATTGAAAGTGCATGCATGCCAGGGTTATTGTCATGTGGGACATGTGTAATTCATGTACTGGATCTCTGGCTTGTCAGGGCTATGTGTGTGCTATGGTACTCATGCCTGTTTCCATTTGTTGTCTTTCATGTTTTTGCAGGTGATGACGTACTTGATGCTGTTGAGGTTGAGGAGATGGTGCAGACCCAGGAGGAATCTCAGGCACGGCCCGCACCAGTGGAGGACGTGGTGTGGTGGTGGGTGAAAACCCAATCTTACTGCAGTCTATACTGTCCAGGGGTGTCTCTGGGTGCACCTCCCCAGACCTCTATTCAGGTGCTGAATCGGATGATGAGACTTATGTGCTGTCGCAGGTGAGTGTTTCTGGCAGGGATTCTGTTCTGTCCAACCCACCTGCACCAGGGGTAGAACCCTCTATGGGGATGTCAGTGTTGGTAAGTCCGCCTTTGGCGGTTACGGATGCAGGGTCACACTCCACAACATCTGATCCTGTTCCTGGGCCAGCAGATCAAGGGGGAATGCAGTCCTGCAGCCTCAGGCAGTGCCAGCACAGCAAGGTGCAGATCGCCTTGCCCCGAACAGGTGTGGTGCCCGCCGACGCGGTGGCCGTACGCCACCAGGCAATACTGTATGGGAAAACTCCATGTTCGGTATAGCAGCCCAACAGGGAGCATCGGATGAAATGATGGCTCAGGCAATGGAGAGGGTGGCCACTTCCATTCTCCCCCCTGAAAGCAGATGGAGCAACAACAGCAGGCAACAGACTCCATTTGCCAATCACACAGGGAAGGGAAGCCCTGAGGTTAGAACTCCAGTTCCTCAGGCAGACTCTATTTGAACTTGAGGCTTCCCGAAATTTAAGGTCAGAACAGCAGCTGGAGCAGCTCACACGTTCGCTCTCAGCTGAGCTGCAGGCAACTCAGGAGGAGATCCGGGCATCACGCGAGGCCATGCTTGCAGAAATGCAGACAACCCGTGAGGTGCTGCATGGGAATCTCCGCACTATCATCCTCCAGAATCGGACCTTCAACACCCGCATGCTTGCTGCCATGGTGGACCATACCAGGGCATTGCGTGGGCTGCCTCCCATAGCACCACCACCTCCTGATACAGAAGCAGAGGGTGAAGAGAGCGACAGCAGCAGTTTTCCCACAATAGCGTAGCCGTGCAGGCCATGAGCCCATGGAGGTTTTTTCTTTTCTTGTAACATCCACGCAGGCGGGTGTTGGTGTGCACCCTGTCCTCGACCCTCCTGGGTGGCCTCCCCCCAACCCCCTGCCCCCCACATGGCCATTTTCTTTTTTCTTTTTTTTTTACAGTGTGTTGCCTTGTGTGGCTACCGTGGGCATCCACTGTATATATTCCAGCTGGGCACATGCAGGCTTGTCCTGTCTTTGGGTTAGATGCTTGGGTTCCTGACACACACACTCCTCATGCTTCTCTTTCCATGGGCTTGCAAAGGGTGTGACCAAGTGACAGTGACCTACACAGTGACATTGGGCTCCCATGAGCTGTGTGGGAAGTCTGTAGTCATAACTGTGTGTACATCCCAAGTGGGTATTGTTGTTGTATTGAGCACTGCATGGTGTATTGATATGTGCTTGTGCATCCATGTCTTCCTCCTTATTCACAGGTACCTTCTTCATGTCTTCACAAGGCCGTCTCCTTTGCGGATGCAGTTCATGTTGTATGCAGTACACTGACACATTTGCCTGACGTCAACACTCTTCAGTTGGAAGGGGTGGATATGCTGGCTTATTCAGGTTGTAAAACTTGCACTACTTTGATTTGGTACTGTCATATTTTGGCAATGTTTCATCCTGTGTTGCTGTATTGTGTTGCTGGTAAGTATTTGGTCATGTGTGCTGTTTGTTATTGATTACTGGGAGCATATTTTCTGTGGCCTGTTTCCATTTGGGACAGTGCACTTTGTGACACTTGTGTCATGTGCTGTGCATTCCTTTGTTTGCTTTCACATTGCATGACATGCCATGGTGTGTTGGGTAGCGGAGATGGGGAGGGTTTGGGTGACATGGCACTGTTTTCATGTTCTAGTTTGCAAGGGGGTAGTCATTCATTCAGCATAAATGTGTCTTTTTGTGACACAGCATTGGTTGTCTTTCAGTAGGTAGGGATGCACACAATGCAACACTTCCAGGTGACCAATCTCAGGCTGGTATGGCTGTGACAGTTGACTGTCCCTTATACCATCATCATTGATTCTCAGCTGGTATGTGCCAGGGCTGTGTGCACTCCACAGGGGTGTGATTTTAGGTGAAGTAATTAGCCACCAGCTGCGTATGGGCTGCCTCACCACGTGCCATTTCCCCTCCCATGCGCAGCGGCGGTGCATGTGGTTGGGGATGTGGGGGCACAACCATGTCCACCGCCAGGCCCCGGCAGGTTGCAACGTTGTGCAGGACACATGCTGCCACTATGATCCTGCACACTACTGGGGGCTCGTATAGCAGCTGCCCATTAGAGCGCTCAAGGGAGCAAAAGCGTGACTTGAGCACTCCAAATGTGCGCTCCACTATGCCCCGGGTTGCAATATGGGCTATGTTGTATCTTACCTCGGGTGGTGTGGTGGGGTTCCGAATTGGCATCATCATGTGGGTGCTCAGAGGGTAGGCACTGTCCCCTGGGGAGGTGATGATGGGTATCATTAGTGGGGTTTTGACATTACTCAGTATCTGACATGCATGCATGTGCAGAGGCATTTATACTCACCAAGCAGCCATGTGTCGCCATGCCGCACAGCTTCTAGGTCCCGGTTTAGGGTTGACATTCTGTAAATGAAACTGTCATGGGTGGACCCTGGATAGTTGGCATATACTGAGGTGATTCCCTTGGCATCACATACTACCTGCACGTTGATGGAATGCCATTGCTTGCAGTTTCTATAGATGTGCTCAGTTGCCCTGGGAGGACGTAGAGCCACAAGTGTGCCACCCCGTAAAAATCCTGCACGGCAGCCTGCCTTTCTGCAGGTGTTCTGGGCAGGTATATGTGCCTGCGGACTGATGGGCGTGCAGTCATGATGGCCAACACCTGGTGTATGCAGCGTGACTACGTGGCCTGTGACACCCCCCCCCCACTATGGCACTTGTCCGCTGAAATGAACCAGTGGCCAAGAAGTCCAGTACATTGAGCACCTTTTCCAAGGGGCTCAGTGCTTGGGAGCACAGGGTGGGTGATGTGAGGTCATCCTCCCACTCACTCACCAGGTTGAGTATTATGTGAGGTGGAAACCTGTACCTCCCATACACCTGGTCATCAGGCATCCCAAAAAGACTGGTCCTGGGTGTAAAAATTCTGGCCCTGACTATCCTCCTCGAATGCGGTGTCCCACGACCACTGCTGTGAGGAACGGTATATTCATCGTAGCGTCTGAGCTTGTTTGTTGTTTGCGCGCACTTTTATACTGCGCGGGTCCGCGTACGCCTGCTTCTTGCTGGCGTATGTGTTTCCGGATTAGCGCATATTTTTTGGCGCACGCGTTTCCCCTGTTTGATTCCATGAATACGTGTTGTAGGCGTGCGTGTGGGAGTTCCGCGCATTTGCCTCCTGTACTTCCCCCGTAACGCCCACATTTTCTCGCGTTGTTCCCCATTCCGTGTGTTACGCCCCGTGTTCCGCCTACTTTTGTTGTGTGCGCCGCGCTATGTGCGCTTTCGCTGTGTGCGTAGCGCACGCTGTTTGATGACGTGTGCGCCCGCGTGCGCCACGCAGGATTTTAGTGCACATCCCAGTATTTACACACGCATGGACTTCCATGAATCGATGTGCGCGGCTTTCGCACGCTTGCACTGCGATTTTCGCACTTGCGCTGCGATTCGCACGCTTTCGCACACTTGTGCAGATATTTTCGGCGCACATTAATTCCCTGAATCGGCCTGCTACTGTTATCAATATTTTCCCTATACAGTTTTATCATTAATGACTAAAACAACAAGTATTTGCTTTTGCAATATAGTGTCCTTAACTGCTTATAAATATACGCAAATCAAGAATGCTATCAGACATGTTTAGTATGTTTATTCTCTTGTGGAGATAATATATGAACATTAAAAAATATAGTATAAGAATATGCAGTTCCCAATATTAGCAATAATGTCGTTGAATACAGTTCTACAATAATACCCTTCCCCAATTCACTTATAGATGCTAAAGCAAACTACAACCAATCAGCAATGGGTGCAGTCATCTAGAATGTTGCTAACTTACAATTATACTCTGAATAGTGTTGACAAGGTTGTTAAGCCAGGCGACAGGTGAGGTTATACCAACCCCAGCAAGCCCATTAAATGGAAAAGGAAAAAACCCTGTCAAATGTCCATGGCTTTTAAGGGCATTTACGTAAAAACAACCTAAAGCAATCTAAAGCGATGAATTAAAACATACAAGTAAATCATTGTAAATCCCACTTTTAACAATTCCTCTCTTCCATCCTCTGTATTTGATGGTTCAGCTTATCCTGGCAACAGAAGTATAAGGGTTTGAGCATAGATCTTAATTTGGTAACTAAGTACCACATTAAACTCAGTGTTTTACCGGCACAGGGATAGGTGAAAGGCTACTTAACAAAAATACATGATGGTTTCTCTTAATGATTTAACCATTGAAAAGAAAATGTGTTTAACAAAAAGGTAAACATTGCTTATTTCATACCCAAAAGTATTATAACATTTGAGTTTGGAAACATGGCAAAGTGGCAAGTTTTGGGCCAGTTGGCAGATGTACTCTTCATGGTAAAGACATTTGAAAATTGTTATTATTATTATTATTATTATTATTATTATTATTATTATTATTAGGGTATTTATTGAGCACAGACCTAGCTTCGGGAAGCAAAGAAGTGCTTTGCAATCATAGGGAGAGGAATAAGGTTAGGGAGCAGAGAAACAAGGGAATGGGGATCTAACATCAGGAGAGGGCAATAGTCAGCAATGAATCTACAAGTAACCTTCGAAGGAAACAATGGGGATCAGTTTGGCCAGTCTCTGGTTAGGTGGGGAGTGGACGATGTATGGACCTAGGTGCTAGGGAGGAGCCATCCCTTGAAGAGGAGGGTCTTCAGCTCCTTCCTGAACTGTAGAAGCAAGGGGTGAGTCAGATGTTGATGGGGAGGATGTTCCAGAGTCTTAGGGCATAGACTGAAAAGGCCTGTATTTTGTTTTTTTTCCTTTCTGTGCCGGGAGGGTTCAGGTCTGCACATGTCCTTACTTCTGTTGGTTCACAGGCCTCCAGAGATGGATACAGTAGGATTTCAAGATGATACAGGCTTGCAGCGAGCACCAGTTCAGTTCGATGAGGGTCGGGAGATGTGGTCGAATTTGCGGAGTCCTTTGATGAGTCATGCTGCAGCATGCAGGACACATTTCAAGGGAGCCTGGGTAGTTGCTGGAAGGCTGAGAGTGGTTTGTTTATTCTCATGAAAAACAGGTCAGCCTTTTGGTCCAGTTCACTTCCAAGATGTTGGAGCAATCATAAAAACGTGAATTTGGAAAAAATTGCCAAAGTGACAGTTGTTAGGCCCATAGATGAATCTGCTCTGCAATAGCAAAAGTATTAAAATAGCTTTTTGCTTCCTCCTACCCAGGCATTCCAGCCTTGTGATTCAGCTAGGCGTCTATTGTCTGCTCCTCCTGGCTTGTAATTAGGAATGTAGCCTTTGTCTGCTTCTGTGGTTTGCTATATGAAGCCAACTTAATCTAAATCACTCCTATTTCCCTGCCAGTCAATTCTGAAATGGGGTCTTCAGTTCTTTAATAACTAGTTTTGATCTTTGAAAATGTCAGGCAGGGTCATTTTCCAATCATCTGCCATTGATTTTAAGAATTAGCAGTGAATCATGTCTGAAATATCTATATCCTTCCCAAAAGCGTAATCTTCTCTCCACCTAATATTGAGCAATTCCACCATGAAAAACAAATAGTGACTACATGGTCTGTTTTCTATCGACTTTGCATTCATTTACATAATAAAAGCTTAGCCAGCCGACCCAGAAAAACGCATTTGTCTTCAAATTGCTCATTGTAAGTTTAATATGCAGCTACCAGGCATTTGCCATCCTAGTTTCCAATAGGTTAAGATTGTACTTCTGAAAATGAAAGTGAACTAAATGACATAGCTAAACATAGCTGACTCATGTAGTGTCCAAATGTGAATTTACAAAATTTCAAAAGAGCCAAATTACATTTTACATATATTCTTATAATGGAGAACTCCATTTTTTAAAAAAAAATTGCAACATGTATTATGTTTCCTAAGGATGTGCATCTTAACCAAATGTTTTCTACAGCATTGCAAAAGGCAACCAAAACCGATCAGGCCCAACTGAATTGGTTCTTTTTTAATGACCACTTTGTGTTTATAACACATATCTTTGAATTAATGTTGTGAAAATGACAGCTGGGTGCGAAATACATCAATACAAATGTACATTTTCTTGTACCTTAAAAAGGCCATACAAATCTCACTTTGCACATTTGTACACTATTAACCTTGATTCCTATCATTGGAAAAAATAAATACGTACATGCTGAGTCCTTCATTGACTGACAGTGCTGCAGATACATGTTAAAAGAAAATACACAGCTTGTCCATAAATGCAGGTCAGATTTCCTTATGAAAAATTACCACTGCTTTTCAAAGCAGAAACAACCCATAAATGTGCATCAAATCCAATAGCTCAGAATTCACACATTCTCGCATGTCAATTGTATTTGCTCAAATGTGTTAAACCCAATAATAATAGATTCAGATATGTAATAGATAAAGCTTTTTACTAGTTGTAAGCGCTTCCCAAATAAATGTATAAAACAGTCAGAACATTGCTTGTCAAAATTGTATTCAAACCCACACATCAAAACATTTGTTTTTGTGAGAGTTAGTAACACAAGTGTCCAAAATTAAGGTATGTTCAGAACTGTAAATTTGCCATAAAGGAAATGTGCCAACTGCTTGACCAACAGTTTTGCCCTACGATCTATATCAAGGCACTATTCACGCTATGCTCTGGTTGGTAACACTCTTTTCATATATTAAATCTAAACAAATTATGAACATAAGGTGGGAAATAGTGGGAGAGAAAGGATCAGTCATGTGTTACACCATCATGTCGTGGTTAAAAAAGGGAAATATACACTCCATGGATATCCAATTATAAATAATTTTGGAAAATAACAAAGATAACATAACATTGTTCGAGACAGCAATTAAAACAATCGGGGAGAGAAAAACAAAGACAAACCTCAGTAAGTTAGTGAGTACTATCCTATAAAAAGGAAGCAATAACCAGCAGGCAACTGTTTTAATTTTAACCTGCTATTGAATTGATCCTTGATCTGTTGTCAGTTAGTTTTGGTAAGTCAGTATATTGTTGTCACCTCCTTGCTTCCTTATTAGCCCAATCGGTTTAACCTAATAAAAGTCAAAGAAATGTTCCGGTATAAATTACTTAGGATGAATATTAAAGATGTTCATGTTTAGATTATTAATTGCCATGGTGCTCTGAAAGTAAGGTGATGCCAGGTACCTTAATGCCATCTGTATGTAGGCTTTTGATCTTTTGAAATCTTTTTCTTTGTCAGATAACACTCAGTCAATAGGCCATACAATTTCTTACTGTTTCCTCTGTTCTTATTTGTGTGTGATCATCACTTTGACTCATTAGTCCTACAAAACAGATACACACCACTATCAGTATGTGGCTATATTTTGTAACCCTGGACCCCTTTGTAGAGAAGGAGCCAAGTACCCCGACCTCAAGCATCTCACCCATATTGCCTATATGCTGGGAACCAGAGTGTGAAACACGTGCAGTACCAGTGAAAATACTGATACCAAGGAGAATCCTGTAAGCAAGGTTCCCATTAAGAAAGCCATACCTGCATGCAAGACAGTATGATGATGAAGTGAATGAAATCCCAGAAGAAGCATGAAAAGAGAGCAAAAGAGCAGATTGGTGATGTCATGCGAAGTAAAACTGACACACCTAGAAGAGATGCAGAGACACAAGGTGACGATGGTCTATAAGGCATCAAGAAAGTATCAAAGATAATAGAGATCTCGGGCTCGAGATGAAGAAACGTATGCTACAGAAACAATGAAGATATCAAGTTATTTTACACGTGTACAGATGCAAAGAAACGCAAGCAGACAAATTGAGGCTAGCTATGTATTGAATAGATTGCGTCAAGCGCCAATGTATACATATATAGGAGTAAGTAAAGAATTGATGATTTCACGACGTGTTATAGAGGAGCTGTACCAAAGAAGGAAAGCCTTTTCCAGTGTGTCACAGTTGAAGAAACAATTGAATTACAGAAGTGAATCTCAGAAAGGCGAGTCTTGATCAGCCCCAAGAAGCCAAGGTCTTATCGGACTGGGATGAGCAGACATTAGTTACAATCGTTTGAAAGAATGAAACTCCTGTTCAGAAGGCATGGACGAAAACAAGGAAGACCTCAGAGGTTAATGAAAAATTTGTATTTTAAATGCACCAGAGCTAAAATGTGTATTCTTCAGTCACGTGGATGGATGGAACTGGACAAACATTATGAACCACACCTACGCAGAGGGGCAGAGCGTGCCTCTACTCCCCTGAATTCTCCAGAGCAAGAAACATTTCCAAGGCCAAGTTCAAAGGCTTTATTGACGTGCAGCAGTGATGATAGATGATATTCTAATTGGTGAGAAGCTATGGTTATGACCAGCTCACCAGCACCTGGAAGTCCAGCCTGTGTGCTGCTAACGTGGGTGGAAAAGTACTGACGGATGTAAGAGTGCCAACCAATTGTAGGGGGCCGCATAATTAAGAGTCCTATAGTTTGTATGGCCAATGGGACATCGTGTATTTAGTGACATTCATTGTGATGTGTCTGATGGATGGGCTTAATAGTCCCACTTGATATTGAAGAGCCTATCACTTTCTTGACTAGTATGGAACGTATACCTAGATGTTCCCCTTCAGTCTATCACAATTTCCACTAAGGTTTGTTTGTTTGTTTTATTATTTGTAATGTGCAGATGAACCCGGGTGTATCAAGGCACAGCATTTACAAGAATATGCGAAGCTTAGTTACAAATATAAAATGTACATGTTGACAATGGAAGTATATACAAAGCATAATGAGGAGAACAAGCAATATATACAATATAAACAAGAGTACAACGTGGGCACAAGAGGTTACACACTGTGCAGATAACATGAAGAGATAGCCTTGGCACTTAGCTATCTTGGTGGTCTATCTTGGTTTTGTAGGTTTGCCACGTAGGATGACGTCAGCAAATACATAGGTTAACGCCATCAATGATGAGTTTCTGCTATATAAAGAAGCTTTTTATGAAATGCATTGAGAGGCCATGCTAGGAAACATCAGTTGATGTCCATTGATGTCCGTTGTACTCCCTGTTTTAGATAATTGATATTAAAACAGTCAACCTTGCCAACTTCCTGAGTCATTTTGATTACTGATGTTTGAGTATCTTCTGCATCCCGATTCATCTCGAAGTAATATTACCTCGTGTTAAAGGGCTGGGTCAGCTGTCCGGTTCACATTCATTGCTGAAAGATATATATTGGGAATTAATTCTCTTGTCTTACCAGTAAAGGACCTTGATCTGTTCTTTCAGGGTCGATAATCCGCCTCTAGTTGTACTCACTTTGTATTTGAATTATGTGTTAATAAGTACACATATCAATGTTGTTTAACCTGCAGGAAATGTTCAAAAGTGAGTGATTAATGTCTTATCTACCCAATTTCTTTGAGTTCACATCAATTCTAAAAAGGTTTCTTGTTTGGAGCTCCTGACTCTTGCTTACATCTTATATAGCGGGTTACAATCCCGTTCTGAGCTGGCATGCATGCTCTGCTGCCATTTTGTTATTGTTTATATATATATGTAGAGCTAATGACGTGTTCAGATGTCCTGAAGTTGGGGTTCGTAACAGTGTGCCCATATTACTGAGTTGAAGAGGGCCTGTAAACACACATGAATTTCACATATGAACCGTCAAAATGTGCGTGATTTATAAAATACTATGAACTCATTCTTTGAGCAATAGGGAGTCGTCACATGACGTCTGGAGTATCAGGTGAATAATTAGCATGCGCTATTCTAGTAACCGATGCAAGTGCCCAGGATATCATGCATCTTTAGGCATCAGTTTACGTTACTGCATCTTGTGGCTATTTGTCTTGGAACCATAGTAAATATAACTCTTGTGAGTTGTAAACATTACAATATTGTGTGGAAAGTAAGGAATGTGCACAATAATTGCCCAATGGCAATTTTAATGGCAATTTCTGTGGTATGTGTTTGTATGTGTTTGTAATTCATGTATTCTTTTACCAATTTAGATGTTTCTAAGTGGGCAGATAATTTGCCCAATCGCAATTGAAGTAACAGTGGCCAAGATAAATCATGGTTGGTAATGACCCGGCCTGTGGACTGAAAATCAATTGGTCAAAATGGGCAACATATATACTCCCATAACTTGTATGGTGGCAGTGAAGAGATTAAGTGAAGGTGGTTATTAGCCCGATCTCCTGTTTGTATGAATGATATTGCTTTGTTAGTAATGCTGATTTTACCCTTTACCTTGTACATATATTCTTCAAAGGAAGTGCTGTATTTCTGTGTCTGAGTTTAGACCGTATACAGCAGACCTTAGTTTTCAATGTATTTTGCTTAAAGCTTTCTTAATTCATGTTCTCTGTCTACTCCTCGAAGTAAAGGCTTTGGGCCTCATTCCGAGTACGGCGCTAACCAATGGCGCTATTAACGCCTTGGTTGACGCCGTACCCGGACCGGCAGCGCCTTGGTGGATGGCGGAATTACCGCCCCATTCCAAGGTTGGCGGGGCGGTAATTCCCCATTCACCAAGGCTCTTCCCCATTCCCAAATGAGCCCCCATAGGGCTCAATGGGAATGGGGAAGATGCAAATAACGGTGACCGTTCATTTCAGTCACCGTTATTGGCTTGGAGGCCCCTTTGCGCCCTCGACTTTAACACCTGCTCAAAGCAGGCATTAAGGGCGAGGGCGCAAAGGGAACTCGGAGTATGGCGGTATGGGATCACCGCCACCGGTCTCGTTACCGGTGGCCGCTATCCCTTACCGCCATACTCGGAATGAGGCCCTTTATGTTGTGAATTGTAACAATTCCTGTCATCTTGTGTATTCATTTCTGTCCAGCGGTGTGCCTCAGATCTTGATTATTGATTGTGTTGAGATGTTCCCTGGTGTGAAAACGAACCTCCTGGATCGCATTTCCCACATACATTTTTTGACACACACATATTATGACGTAAATCACACATTTTCTTCGGCAGTTAAGGAATTGGTTTATGTTAACATTACACCATCTGGACAAAAAGGTGAAAGTCTTGTCCAGTGCATACATGCAAAAAGAACAATTACCACATTTACTAAAACCTTTAATTTGGTTTGTTGTTAACCAGCTCTATGGGTCTCATGTGGCTCTGACACAGCTATTTTCTAAGTGTTGGTGCTCTGCTAAAGTTAATCTGAGTTTTTTCACCCACATATTCTTTTAGTTTTAATCCCACTGTAAAAGATGCCAATGTTAATTCAGCATTTTGTAAATAAATGAACTATTATCATTATATTATGTGATGAACCTTACCTGGTTAGTGTCCATTTTATTTACATCATTAGTCTTACTGGTGTCCGCTATAAGTTGATCCCTTGTTCTAAGATGGGCTCTCTGTTCAGCCGCTTCTATGCATGTATGTTTGTAACCTCTTTTAAGGAATCTGTCTTTGACTATTTCCATATCTTCTAAAAATATTGATTCCTCGCTACAATTTCTTTTCACCCTAATCATTTCACCCACAGGTATGTTATGAATAACATATCTTTGATGACAGCTCCGAAAGTGAAAGATAGAATTCACTTCTGTTGGATTTCTGTATGTAAGTATTTGTATCACTTGTTCTTTGATATAAATGGGCAGGTCCAAAAAATCTATTTCATATTTATCAGTGTGTCCCACCATTTCCAATCCAAAGTTGTTGTTATTAATGTGATCCGTGAAAACTGCAAAATCCTGTGTGGAACCATCGCAGATCAGTAGGACCTCGTCTATGAAGCTATGCCAGCCTAGCTAGGCAGGTACATTATTTATTTCTGATTGAAGAGAATCCATAAAATATGTAACATTAATAAACAAACATCTGATTATATTTTGTTATTAATTTCCTATCATGTCAATTTAAAATGAGTTTTTAAAACAGTACCTGCAATGACACACATATTATGGAAAGCTTTGTACAAAAACATATGTGCTTTGCCTACAATTAATCTGCAAAGAGAAAAGGTTAAAATACAGGACACAAAAACATCATGAAAGCAATTATATAAACCACTTTAAACACCCTTAATTTAAAATCCACACAACTGTTTCAAACATTATTTCTAGTTTCACTTTCTGGTTTTAAGGCCCCTTTCTCACATCTGCCAAGTAACTTATATACAATGACAAATTCTAGGCTATTGCGGGTGTAAGTGCATTCCAAGTGTAGAAAATAGGTTGCGGACATATCTGAGAAAACATATTAAACGGCTTTAATAGCCAGTTGATGGTCTATCACTGTTTAAAGCGACGTACCATCAAAGCTGGCTAGATAGTAATGCCCGCGTCATTCTGTTTGTTTCAATATTGTCTATTGTCAATCACCTTCTTGATGGTATCCATTTTCGTGCTGCATCTGGGTCTGAAGGCAGATTGGTAGCACTGAAGGAGGTTGTTGGCTTCAATATGTTGGAGTTGCGTGGCTATTGGTTTCTCAAGAATCGTACCTAGCAAGGGAAGATGAGTAATGGGGTGATAATTGCTGAAATATTTGGGGTCCAGTGTTGGGTTTTTGAGAAGTGGGTGGATTTGTCTGCTCTTGAGGAAAAGGTGCCTTGAATGAAAAAGCTGTTGATGATTGTGAGTTAAGGCAGGAGTACTTCAGTCTGAAGGGTATTGAGTACTAAAGCATCAATGTATGATGTGGCCTTGAGAGATGTTGTGGTGGCAGTGAAGTATTCCATGATGAGTGTCATGTAAGTTGTCCAGGTAGTGGTACATTGGCAAAAAGGGGTATATAGTCTGCTCTCAGTTGTGGTGTCTGTATGCTTTGGACCATGCTGATCTTATTGTTGAAGAAAGAGTTAATGGCAGTTGCTTTATTGATGGAGTAAGGTATGAGTGGGTCAGGAAAATTGTTAATGCAATGCCTAATGTCTTTGAAGAAGGCTCTGCTTTCATTGTTGGCCTTGTCTATGGTGTTTTAGTAATAGTTGACCCTAGCAGTGTAATAAGTTGTATGTGTGTAGCAGAGCACTCCTTGAGCATGGCGATGTCAGATGCACTGCAAGATTCTTGCCAAGTCTTTTCTTGTTTTTTGTTTGTTCCTTTGTTGAAGTTGAGTTTGTGAGTGTGCGAGGCTTGGAAGGTTTAGACACAGGGTACTATGTTTACTGGTGCATTGTGCTTGATCTGATCCATCTAATGTAGATCTGCCCATGTGAGGTGGAGGTTGGTGCGGTCTTCCATGAGAGCTTCCACTGGGAAGTTCTTAAATGATCTGAAGGCTTGGTGGCTGGGGCTCTGGGTGTGTGCTTGACCTGGTGGTATGACTAATTTCTAAAATAATTGCCAAATGATCTGACCAGTCAAACAGGATTGGAGAACTTTGACAAAGGTTGGGCAGGGCAGTGATGATGAGGTCAAGGATATTACCTTTCCTGTGAGTTTTGTCTTTTGTGTGCTATGTTAGGTTCAGAATTTGGAGAATGCAGTGGAGCCCTTCCCTTACTGACTTGGTTTTTGAGTTACCAGGGATATTAAATTCACAGAGGAAGATGATGTTGGTGTTTGTGGGAGATACTGTGTTGATCAAGTCTTTGCAGTTTCTGATGACAGAGGTTCTGGGCTTTGGTGGTCTGCAGATGAAGTGCAATGTGACTGTTGGGAAAAGTGGGAAGTGGTGAGAAAGGTTTTCGAGAAGAGATAATGGTGATGATGTCCAGTTGGGTGCATGGCAATGATGCCTTGTGAATGATGATGTGGCCGCTGCCTATCTCAGTTGGACTGTTTTGTAGAATTATGTAGCTACTGAGGATAAAGATGTCTAAGATGTGGGTGGAGGTGGATGTCATCCTGGTCTCTTTAATTTAATATGATAGATTATGTATATAGCGCCAATACACAATGTGTTTCAAAGACCTTAAAGGCAAGGGAGGGAACAAGGGAAAATACAATGACATTCTTACAGGCCATGAACAGTAAGGATGTGAAATTAACTATCGTACTCGGCCTGATGACATTGCAAGAGCTAAGGCATAGATAAGGAAGGGAGGGAGGGGGAGAGTGGGAAGGAAATGGAAACAGACAGGCACGACTTCCGTACTATGCCTGACTACATTTCTGGTAGAGCCAGAGAAAAACAAAAGGTGAGGGAGAGGGGGTGCAGAAATGGAGGGGAGGAACAAAACAAGCGACTATCATACTAGGCCTGACGACAGTTCAGATAGTGCTGGAAGGTGGGTGGGGAGGCAAAAAACAGTAATGGGAGGGTGGAGGAAACCGACGAGGTTGCTATCATATTAGGTCCAGGAACAATTCTGATAGAATAAGTGCATAGAAGAAAGTATGGGGAGGATATAGGAAAAGGGAGAAGGGAAAGGAGGAGAGAACAGAGAGTAAGCTGTCAAAAATAGTGGAGAAGCAAGAGTGGAGTGCGAATACAATTGCAGAAGTCAGTAGTAACACATAATGTTGCAAGCCAAGATACAAGATGAAGATGGGAACAACATGATTCAGGGCCACCATGAGTACAAGATGCATAGGAAGTCCAGCATGAGAGTTGAGAAAGAGTGATGCACCATGAATGAATGAAGTCCAGAGGGGGTGGCGATGGTCTGTAGGGAAACAGAGCGCCAAGCAGGAAGTCACCAGGTGGGCGGGGCTTGCTAAGTGGTGAAAAAGAGCGGCAAGCAGGAAGGCACCAGGTGGGCAAGGTTTAGGCCATCTGACCTACATCCACTTGCACCTGCTCCCCATCTGCAAAGGAAAAGAGGCTGGAGGGCTCCTTAAGTAGGGAAACAGAGCGCCAAGCAGGAAGGCACCAGGTGGGCGGGGCTTGCTAAGTGATGAAAAAGAGAGGCAGGCAGGAAGGCACCAGGTGGGCAGTGCTTGCTAAGTGGTGAAAAAGAGTGGCAGACAGGAAGGCACCAGGTGGGCGGGGCTTGCTAAATGGTGAAAAAAAACGGCAGGCAGGATGGCACCAAGTGGGCGGGGCTTAGGCCATGTGACGTAGATCCACTTGCACCTGCTCCTCATCTGCAAATGAAAAGAAGTTGGAGGGCTCCTTAAGTAGGGAAACAGAGCGGCAAGCAGGAAGGCACCAGGTGGGCGGGGCTTGCTAAGTGATGAAAAAGAGAGGCAGGCAGGAAGGCACCAGGTGGGCAGTGCTTGCTAAGTGGTGAAAAAGAGTGGCAGACAGGAAGGCACCAGGTGGGCGGGGCTTGCTAAATGGTGAAAAAAAACGGCAGGCAGGATGGCACCAGGTGGGCGGGGCTTAGGCCATGTGACGTAGATCCACTTGCACCTGCTCCTCATCTGCAAATGAAAAGAAGTTGGAGGGCTCCTTAAGTAGGGAAACAGAGCGGCAAGCAGGAAGGCACCAGGTGAGCGGGGCTTGCTAAGTGGTAAAAAAAGAGCGGCAGGCAGGAAGGCACCAGGTGGGCAGGGCTTGCTAAGTGGTGAAAAAGAGCGGCAGGCATGAAGGCACCAGGTGTGCAGGGCTTGCTGAATGGTGAAAAAGAGCAGCAGGCAGGAAGACACCAGGTGGGCGGGACTTAGGCCATGTGACCTAGATCCATTTGCACCTGCTCCCCATCTGCAAAGGAAAAGAGCCTGGAGGGCTCCTTAATTAGGGAAACAGAGCGGCAAGCAGGAAGGCAGCAGGTGGTATGACAATCAAGTCCTGTATGGTGTTGAGGTCAACAATGTCCACTGCATGATTTATTGCTGAGCTGATGTTGGTGAGCATCAGTTTCTGTGAAGTAGTGGATGATGGAGTGCTGATGGGGTCTATGGCATCGGGGTGAGGTTGATGCAATGTTTTGTCCATGATGATTCTGATGAGATGCATGGTTGGTGATGAGAGATGATGTTGGGCATGGGCTGTTGAGAGAGATGGGTAAAACACATATTCAAGTGATCTGATGTTAGAGGAGCAGGGGTTCTGGTCCTGGGTCCTTCTGGTCTGAACAGCATCAAACAGGAATTGCCCTATTCTTCATCTGCCAGGAAACATTAAACCACAAGTATAAGTGCTTCAAACTAAAGGGGAGTACAGTACAAATATAAAATATTACATTATTACACAGCATTGGAGGGAGTGGTGGGGTCATTTACGGAGGATGTGGAAGTGGGTTGGGGGAGCTCACTTTTTGGCAAATAAATGAATTTTAAGCCAAGCTTTGAAGAGATCTAGAGTCAGGTTGACTTTGATTGTGATGGGCATCAAGTTCCAATGCAGTGGGGCGAGCAGGAAGAAAGAGCGGCAGGTAACACAAAATGTGGGGGCCCCCGTGCGAGCCATGCTGAGGGGCCCCCACCTAACTCAGCAACAAATCACGGGTCGCGCCACACTCTGGGCCGGCCTAGATTATCACGCTTGGGCAAAACGCACAAATGTGCCGTTGAAGGGGTATGCCACACACTGCACTAGGAGAAAGATATAAATATGTGTTTTAATGCAATATACAGCACACTTTCTGAGAAAAATTGGCTAAAAAGCCAGAGTGTTTGCATTTGTAGGGTAACACCAATCCAATACATGTAAGTCACCAACAGTGCACAGGAACATTAATGCTTTGCTATTTTTTTTATTTTTTTTATTACGAGTATATAATCACTGAAGTGATTTTTACAAGAAGATGAGAAGAGAAATTCAATTTCTTAAAATCTTTACAAAATATTGCGCAATTTAGTTTTTGCAGTTTTAAAATCATATCGAAGAAGAAAAGAAGAAGAAAAAGCAGGAACTAAGGGAAGATGAAGATGAAAGATGAAGTCACACCCAACCAGGGCCTGGTGAATGATGAATCGCCACTCAATCAAGCACTGTCACCCCCCGTAGCTGGTCTCAAGTGGATCCGCTCTGCCGAATCTCCGGAGCTGTGTGTTTGAAAATTAGGTCCAGGATTTTGGTGGCTGCAATTGTCCATGAGGGTCTCAGGCCCCCTATTAAGCGATCCCACCAAAGTGCTTCATCAGTCACATAAGCTTTCTTTAAATGGTGGAGTAGGTACGGCGATCTGTATTCAGCTGTTCCTGGACGCAGTAAAAGAAGGTGCCGTAATGTTTAGATTTGTTGAGTATCATTACAAAAGCGGCATATATTGGTTGCAGAGAGACCTCTTATATGTAAGATTTCATTTGTGGGTAGTAAATTCAACCTAGCACGCAGAAGAGTATTCCGGGTTTTTCTGTTTGGATGTTTTATCAGAAATGGTTGGACTGCGTTTAATTTTTTACATGTTGGAGGTAGATGGCTAGTCAGCTTGTACGCAGAAGCTTTTTCCATTGTGCTTATCCAGTCCATTTCCTCTATGCGGGTTTTGGTTTTTGTTGGGTTACCCAAAAGTTCTTCCATGGAGCTGCCGCAGATTTCGAGTTGAAGTGTACACATTGACTCCCATTTGGACAGTAGTTTGCTTTTGCCTGAGTTCATCTCCGCCTGTACCATGGAAAAGATTGTCGGGGAAGAGGGATCTTTAATCTTCCGGTATAGCATCACAGAGGCCCTTGTTACTATTGACTCTAAAGATGAAAGAGAAAGTTCATATCTTATCAAGAGTAGCGGGTTGGAAATCGGTAAATTCAGAACTGAACGCCAGAAAAGGCTCTATAGTCTGGACCACAGAGAGTTAGGTAGAGATGGCATGGCGTCAGCTCCATAAGTGATAGTTGGAATAACCTTACCCAGATAGAACTTGAGTAGGGGCATCAGAGAAAAGCGACCATATTTTCTGTCCAATATTTTCGCTTGTGAAATGAGAGTTTTCATTTTTGCGAAAAGACGATGTTGCATTGCTGAGTCGTTCGTTGTGGAGTCAATGAGGACCCCAAGATATTTAAATTCTGTCACTTGTTCGATTTTTTTTCCAGCCAGGAACCATGAATTGATGTTCTTCTTTTTAAGACTTTTTTCGAACACCATGATCTTTGTTTTTTGTTTATTCACTTCTAAATCGTTGGCAGCTGTGCATTCAGTCAGTGAAGTCAACTGGCGTTGTAGGCCAATGGGAGTCTGGTCAAGTTGAATAGGATCGTCCGCATACAAGAGTCCGGGATCTTCTCCTTGCCCGGTTCTGGAGGGAATGCTCGTATCCAGGTTGAAATTTCTTTATAATCCCCAAAATATGAGAGGAAAAGAGCCGGAGCAAGAGGACAACCCTGTTTGACCCCTCGGTTAGTTGGTATAACTGCCGAAAGCAAACCACTGGTATTCAGTCACACCTGCACCGTTGTTGAAGCATGTAGGGCTTTGATAGAGTTCAAGATCTCATGTGGGCAAACCCAGTTGTTAAGTTTTTCCCAGAGTTTCCTTCGATTGACTAGATCAAAGGCCTGGGTGAGGTCTATGAACGCCAGGTACAGATTCCGATTTGCTTCCCGGGCTTTTGCTTTTAGTAGACTAAGAATGAGGATGTTGATGCTGGTTCCTACTCCCTTTTTGAACCCAGATTGAAGAGGGTCATTACAGGGTCCATTTTTTGCCCATTGGTTGAAGTGTTCCAACAAAAGGGATCCATAGACCTTCCCTATGACATCGAGCAGAGCCACTGGGCGAAAATTCCTGGGGTCATCTTTTCTTCCTTTTTTGAATATGGGGATGATGACCGCTGAAGTCCAAGAAGGAGAGATAGCGCTGAAGCTTGTGCATTTTTGGAAAATCAGACTCAGCAAGTTTGTCCAATCTTCAGGTGCAGATTTTAAGTTCTCATTAGAGAGGCCGTCGGGCCCTGGAGCCCTTGATTTCTTTAACTTGGATATTATGCGCAAGATTTCAGTTTTGTCAGAAAGATCTGCCCAAGGTTCAGTTGCCAGCGATGGAGGAGGCCCAACAGAGGCATCTGGAGATCTGAACAGTTTTGAGTAGAACCCAATCCATGTTGCTTCCGAGATGCTATTTAGCATCATTGAGTCTACCTCTTTGGCCCGTGGATTAATCAGTCTCCAAAACTCTCTAGAATTGCATTTTTGGATTTGTTCGAGCATACCTTCAGAGTCCTGTTGATAGAGTGTTAAACAATGAGAACGTAGCCAACTTTTGTAAGATCTCGTTGCCTCAATTACGTAAGTTCTGTTGGAGGCCGTATTATTTCTTGCTGCAATCCTTTTCGCTCTGCGTAGCGTGTTTCTCTGTGCCACCAGGAGGGCGTCGAAATTATGTTTGTGGTGTGATTGCTCTGGGTTTTGCCGCTGCAAGCATTTCGTCGTAGCTCTGTAAGGTACAAAAAAGTGGTCTGTAGTCAACCTCCAAAGCAGACACACTGCTTCCATATGAAGTAGTGATCGCTCGGATGTTTGCCTGGGTGACCCTCACCCGGTTTCCTTTTCCTTCTGGTTCGATTCTTCCCAGATAATGGGCTGATAGTGGTTTTGTAGAAGCCCGTTTGATGGCCTGAAGATTGTGATCACTATGGGTTGACTGATGAACACTGAATTCTGTCAACCGAGCTAGGAGAAATTCAGAGGCGAAGATGTAGTCTATAGTTCAGTGCGCCAAGCCTTGCTTCCATGTTGGTAAGATGTTAGGATCGGGAAGTATGGTCGCTGTATTAAAAAGTTGTCTTGCCGTCATCAATTTGAGCGGAGCTGTTCCTTGTTTACAAGGTTTATACTGTGAGGATTCCGTAGAATCAGAACCAGCCATAGGACATTTGATGTTCAGATCTCCACAAACAATGACCTCACAGGCCCCTTGATCCAGGTGTACAGAGTCAAGTGTAGTTGATACTATGTTGAACAAAGAGGTCTTTTGGATTGCTTTATGATTCCAGTAGATGGACATTACCAACAAATAAGTGCGCGTATAGTGCTCTTCCCCGGTCTCTTTCCGGACCCAAGATATGAGTACTGCCAGGACGTAGGGGGACTTCAGAATGATCTTGACTATTTCAAGTCCTGTACCCATTTGGACCGCAATGATTAGTCCTGAAGAGGGCCTTCCTTTGCTTCCTGATACTGCTTCTGAAAAAGCAATATCAAATCCATCCAGTGTTGGTTTAGATTTTAACCAAACCTCTTGAAGGCATAAGATGTCATATTCCCCTAACTTAATGTCGCCAGGGATTGTTAAATGTAGAAACGCTCTTGTGTTCCAGCTCGCCAAGGAGAGTAGTTGTTGCTCTTTTTCAGTATTAGGGTGTGCTGGTGGCTATTTGTGGAGCCGACTAGACAAGGCTTTCGGTAACCAGGACCATGTTGGAGACTTAAGGTTTGGTCTGACCTGGGTCACCTTGTGGTCCTCTTCTAGTGGTGTGCTGGGTTTTGTAGTGGTTGTTTTACGAAGGGGAATATCTTGCCCATGGAGTGATGATTGAACCGTGTCAGGCCTGTGGACTAATGATGAACTTGAAGGGAGATTTTCTCTTAATCTAGTATGATGGTGTTTAATGCTTTGCTATTAAAAATGCCATCCCACAATGAAAGCATGTCTAACTGGCTGCACAATGTAGACCAGTGTAATAACATTACAGAAAATCATGCCAGGCCACATTTAGACATACCTAGACTGGTTGCACCAAAATGCCAGTCGAAGCAATAACACTCATCAAGAAGAGAACACACATTCAAGCCCTTTCTCCTCTTTCTCTCTGACAATACTGATGAGGTTTCTAAACAAGTCCGATCTTTGAAAGTGCTGTCCAAACATGTGCTCCTCTAGAACCATCAAGGCCCATATTGACACCCTTGCTCGAGCCTTGGCCAATTTCTGTAATCACTCTTTCACCACTGGAATGTTCCCCTCTCCCCTTAAGCACTCCCTTGTGCACCCACTCCTCAAGAAGCCATCTGCCTTTCCTGCCTGCCTGGCAAACTATCGTCCAATATCCATCACCCCTTTTCTGGGCAAACTGTTTGAAAAAACTGGCCATCTTCCAGTTTACTCTCCACACTGAATCTGTTGGTTGTCATGACTATCAGTCTGGCTTCAGAGCTGCCACAGGCATGGAAACTGTTCTCCTGAACACCTGTGAAGATCTGCTCTCTAACCTTGATTACACCATTCTTTCTGTCCTCATCCTCATTGATATTTCCTCTGCTTTCGACACGGTCAACCACGCCATCCTGATTAATCGGGTCCATGAGAACCTGGGCATCATGGATCAGGCCTCTGAGTGGGTGACCTCCTCCCTCTTGGACTGCCCTTCCGAGGTGCAACTTGGTCCCTTTCTCTCCACCCCATCTCTCCATACCTGTGGCGTTCCCCAGGGCTCCATCCTCTCACCCTGGTTTATCAGCCTCTTCTTGGCCCCTTTGGCCCACCTGATCTCTACCTTGTCCTCTTATGCAGATGACACTCTGCTTTCCTTCAGGCTCCCCTCAGACTCCTCTCCTCTCTCTCTCATTCCTGACTGTATATGTGCGATTCAGGATTGGTGCGCATCCACCGATCTCTCCCTTAATGCCAGTAAGATGGAGATCCTTCTCATTGGGACCGCTGCCCCTGCCTTCCCTCTCGCACTCTCTCCACCCACCTTGGGCCCTCTTCCTTCGCCTTCCTGCGAGGCAGAAAACATGGTTGTCATCTTTGACTCCACTCTCTCTTTCTCTCCTCACATCTCGGACATCGCCAAGAAGTCCCACTACCAGCTGCTCCTCCTCAAAGGGACTCTTCCCTTTCTCACTTTCCCCCAGAAGCTCACTGTCTCCAGAGCCCTGGACTACTGCAACAGCCTCCTTCTCAACCTGCCTTCCTCTACTATCTGGCCTCTGCAGCTAATCCAGAACAGGACTGCAAGACTTATCCTTGGCCTCAAGCCCAGGGATTATATCTCTCCAGCCCTGAAATCTCTCCACTGGCTCTCAGTTGCTGCAAGGATCAAGTTCAAGACCCTTTGCATTGTCCACAAAGCTCTCTGGGCCCGGGCTCACACTACATCTATCGCTCTCTTCCAAAATACCTTCCTTCTCAAGCCCTTCGCTCAGCTACCTCCAACTCTCTAAGGGTTTGACACTTCCCTTGGCAGAGAGTGGGGGGGGTGAGGGGGAGGTTATATCTCTCTCCTATGCAGGTGTTTCCCTCTGGAAAGGCCTCCCTGCCCCGCTCAAACTTGAGCCGGACCACATGAAGCTTCGGGAAGCAGCTCAAAACTTTCCTCTTCTCCTCTGCTTTCTCTCTCTCCCTCCCCTCCTGGCCTACCTGTCTGCTATACTGACTGGTTGCTGGGCTACCCCCAGAGTCTCACTATGTCCAGACTCTTTCTTTATCAGTCACACCTGCACTGCCTCTGGGCCTACCACGTACTTAGGAGCTGTAACTGTAACCCTAAAGTTCCTTGTTCTCCTTGCACTACCCAGAGCTGCACTGCCCTTGCTGCACTTACACAGAGAATTACTGCCCTGTTTTCCCTCCCCTCCCTTTCCCCTTGCACTTCTCGTTCTCACACCTGCACGATCTAAATGACACAAGGCCTAGAAAGATCGTTTGCCTTGTCCTCCCTCTATCTTCCCTCCCGTGTCTTGTCGTGACTAGAAACACTTGTGTACAGGCGCGTTATAAATGACTTATATCATATCATTTTATCACAGATGCCCAGATAAATATACAATGCCCCAGTAGGAAACGACTAGTCTGGCAGCACCCAAATGCCAGTCTAGACAGGTAATTACACTTAGCAGGACTGCTTTATCAGAAATGCCCAGTTATAAAAAAAAAAGTCATACCAAACTGAGGAATGACCAAAATGCCACATATCATGCCTGCTTAGACTGGACATGGACAACCGTTATGATTTGTCACAGCATCATGCCCCCCCACAAACATCCCCCCTCCCTCCCACCCCTTCCCCAACCTCCAAAATTAGCTCCTTGGCCCAGAATTACCTCCACGTCCCTCTTCCTTGTCCCTGAGCTTACGTATGAGGCTCCTTCACTCATAGGTAAGTACGGGGATGAGGAAGGGTAGGACTAGGAGTTATGAAGATTACAGGTAGCTAAGTGAGGCATTACCTCCATGTACCTCTACCTCATCCCAGTACTTGTGTATGAGGTAGAGGGCTGGAGTAATGAAGATTACCAATAAGTAATCAAGGCATTAAACACAAGAAGTGGCGTAACACCAATGAGTTGACTGGGCTTCAGCATTCCCCCCCCCCGAATTGTTGGGCTCTGTTGACTCGACCTGCTGACCTTCAGAGCAGTTGCCGGACAGAACAGGACAAAGATGTTAAACAGCACCTGGGTTTTGCTGTTAACAAGATCCTAGCAATTACTAACATAAAGCATTTCACTGTTAGTACTTGCATTCAAATGCCAAATCTTTTAGTCAATTGAAGTCGTGATGTGGGTTTAGTACTTTCATGCCAGGGGAGTGATTGGAAGGCTAGAGAGGGAACAGGAGACCACTCAATTCTCGCAGCAGTCCATAAGTGGGAGCGTTAAACCTTAAAGGAGAGAGTTAACTGCTTGTAACATTGAAGCTGCACTAGAATAGTCTCATTTAAATGTGTAAAGAAATTGGAGGCCCCCACACAAATAAGTTTGCCCCTCCCCCACCGCCCGTGAATTTGTTGCACCCCTGAACACAAGCATACACACCATTTACCAGATACACATATGCACACCCAGCCATCCATACATTTAAGTGTGCACCCTCACCATCACTCATACACTCACCCGTCATGGGGTTAAGGGGCGTCCTATTACTTCAAAAACAAATTGTTTCTTTTTGAAGTCACGTTAACTTCCTAAATAAATGATTTTCTTTAAGGATGAACCATAACTGAAATTATATTTTTTATGAATGCAGAGTGACTTCAAAAAGATACTGGGGCCATTATGACCCTGGCAGTAGCCGTGCCAGTAAATACCGGCACGGCTGCCGCCGGAGTCATGAATTTTCTGGTGCCCGGGAATGGGCAATTACCGGCGCATTACAGCCCCGGCGGACCCAGTAATTGCCCATTCCCGGGCGCCGGAAAATATTACTACGCATTCCCATTTGAGTCCCATTGGACTCAATGGGAATGAGGAGGCTGGATGCACCGGCACCATTCATTAATGGTGCTGGTGCATCCGTCGAGATCTGCGCGCCAGTGCCGTTCCGCCCGCTAGGTAAGACCTGGTTGGCTGAAAGGCACCCGCTTGCAGAACTCGTAGTTTGCCGGTCCGGAAACAACGGTACCGGCAAGCTTACCGGTACCGTTGCAAACTCATAATGGGGCCCACTGTTTCTTTTTGAAGTCATAGGGCTTCCCCACCCCATGACATGGAGGCCTCCAGCCTAGGGTCTTCCATTGCATGGGGTGGGGGGATCCCTCGGAATTCAAAAAGAAAGTTTCCTTTTGTAGTCACTTTGCCTTTATAAAGACATTATTTCTGTTACAGGAATAATTTCTTTATGAATGCAAAGTGAAATCAAAAAGAAAAAGAAATCTTTTTTTGAAAAATAAATATTTTTAATTTTTCTTTTTTTTCTCCAAGTGGGGCCCCCTCCCAGGACATGTGCTGGTGGGGCCCCCCGCACCGTGGGGGCTGCGGGAGCCCCCATTACGCCAGTGAGTGGGAGGAGGCACAAGTGTTATAGGATGGTGAGGTTGAGTGAAGAAGAGGAGCGAATGGAATACGATGGTGAGTAGACAGAGATATTGCATTCCTCCAATTGATTGGTAACCATCACTATGGTGCCTAGTTTGATTTAGTTGGTGTGGTCAGGAATACCAAATCACTTTACCAAACACTTTATGTCTGTCGGTCATTTTTCAGCAGCAAGGGAAGTGTTTGGGGGGTGACCTCCAGAAAGAGTTGTGCTTCAAGTCATATGTGCATTCCTGAATGACAAGTAATCTGTCTGAAGTTTGTCTGTAGTTTTTTGGATTGTATTTGCTTTCTCCTTTTTTTCAGGAAATTTTGCATGAAATGTGACATGCCTGCTACTGTCCACACACAGTGAGGTATCTTTCAAATGTTGGATCTATTTTTCATGCTGAGGTAAATGCTCTGCCAAGTGCAGGCACAGCTGCAGTTGTGACATTAGCTTCAGACTGTTCAGGTGTATAAACTGTCTGCAAGTAAATAGCCCACATGAAACCCCCAAAGGTCTCCATTGTTATTTATAGAGCAAGCTCAATAAAAGAAATCAGTGGAAAGAAAGTGACAGGTACTACTTGAATGCCTAGGGACACATTTGACCTGCTGTTATATTCCTTCAGATTGACCCGGTTTATTTCTTTTTTTTAATTATTAATTATATGGTTGAAAAACTTCAACCTTTAATCAATTACATATTACATATAACATTCACATATGAACATCATAAAATGTATTAAAACCTTTAAAATAAGAAATGATACATGCATTACAAAAACATATATCTCATTTCATAATCAATTTAAAAGATAATAAGGAACAAAGGGATAACACTCAAAGAGAAAAAAGGAGAAGGATCAAACTAAACATAATACATCTTAACAAATTTGTGCAGGGAAAGCATCTTTTTTCCTTTTCAAAATAGAACCTTTAAAATATTAACAATGATAGGTGTCCAAACTCAGTGTCCTAATAAATCCTGTAACTGCGACCATTGATGAGGTGGTTCACCCAGCCAAAAGGAGGGTCCATATCAATGGATTTCCCTCGACTGAACTAATTTAATGAAAATCATAAAATGTCCTTAGATATATAGCACACAGTTGAGAGAGTGCCCTCCAATCCAGCAACCAGTGTTTTACTGTATCCATGCAGCAGATACAAAATCTAAAACCAATTTGATCCTTAGGAATCATACCATATCTTGCCAGCTGTTGTTTTTTGTGAATAAAATTCCAATGAAAACGTAGGAAGCTCACCCGGGTTTCTCTATCTCGGTAAATACTAAGAAATTCTGCTAATTTACCCAATTCTTTATGTTCCTCATGCAGATGGTGAAGAGAAATGTAGGAGTGAAAAGATTCCTGCATTTTAATTCAGTCCCATCAGAACAATCTAGGATTATCACCAAGTTCCTCGTTTGAGCTCCCTCTGTCCTCCAAAATACTAGCGCATAGTGTACACAGCCTTGACATGGATATACTTTGTTTAAATCCACAAATAGTGAATTCACTGGGGAACAAAGGATCTTTCTTACTAATGAAGTATCTTCCAATATGTTCTTGCTGTAAGGGAGACAATGCCGAGCTCGTATCTTATTGCAACCAGCGGAAGAGACTTAGGGACAAGCAGCAATCTTTTCCAGATTTTACCCTACAAGAGCGGAAGTAACTTCAAGATGCACCTCAACTCCATATAGCAATTTAAGAACTATTTTGGCTTCATAATAATGTAATGCAGGTTTTAATGAAAATTTACCAAATTTAGAGTCCACTCTGGCCAATTGATTGGTCAGAGTAGAGGCTCTAACCTTTAGCCAAGTCAATACATTTGATAAACCAGGACCAGCATTCACCTGGAACCCCAAATACATTAGGGATTTCACCTTTGCAATTTCTGTTTTGCTAATAAACCATTTCTGGGTGAAACGTTTCTTTGATTTAGTCAACTGATTGATCTTGGCCTTTTCAGGTTGATTATGAAAGACAGATCTTTCACATAGGTCACAAAGGCGTTAATCAGTCTTTATAAGCCAACTGCGATGATGTCAAACAGAAGATAATGGTCCGCATATGCCAGCCATTTAAGGCTTAGCCCGAGGAGTTTCGGAGAGATGATGCTCACAGATGACAGGTGTTCACCAGAATCAGCTATATAAAGGTTAAAGAAGCAGGATGCTAACATGCAACCTTGCCTTACACTCCTACCCACTGAAATGCTTTGGGAAAGAGCCCCAGAATGATTCAAATGTACCTTTAAGTTTGTATCAGAGAATAAGGCAATAATGAGTGTCATCAAGCCATGTGGAATACCCCAAAGTGCCAGTATACGCCTTAGTTCGCCACTGTCAACGGCATCAAAACCAGCTGTAATATCAAGAGTGGCCACAAATATGCTCTCATCGGTTCCATTCTAGGCAAGCGACTGCAAACAGTTCACTACTGTCCCATTTAAGGAAGTACCCATTTTTCACCTGAATCCTGCCTGCCATTTCTCAATTCTCCCAGATTCCGTCAACCATGACTCTAGATGGGAGAGCAGGATAGATGAAAAGACCTTACTGTCCGTATCTAGAATTGCAATTGGGAGATAATTTAGAGGATTGGCCCTATCACCTCTTTTATAGATTGGAAGGACATGAGCAGTTGACCAGGTGGAAGGATATTCCCCCATCTTTACAATATTCTGGAAGCGAGATGACAGGACCTCGGCCCATAGATGGTGATCTCCCTTAAACAGATAATTTGATAGACCATTTGGCCCTGGGGCATGAGATGTACTGACCTTATGCAGGCTTTCTAGAACAATTTCTACACTAAAGTCTTCAGGTGTTAGATCGGTCGAGTTCTCACACAATGCGAGAACTTTGTTCTTTGCCGAAAGACCCCCTTCAAAGACTCTGGTCAAATGGGAGACCCACATAGTCTCTGTGACTCCATTCATCTGGACATATGGTTGCGATAGATCAACAGCATTTATAATGTGCCAGAAAGCCCTTACGTCTTTATCTCTGAGGCAGCATAGCATCGCCTCCGCATCATCCTGGAAATGCCTGGCTCTAGACTGAAGTAACTTCTTAGTTCTTACACGTTTGTCATGCCTTTGTGATCCCCTCCACCCTTTCGACCCCAGAGATTGTGAGTGCTTTATTAAGTTGACAGATCCTTTGCCTCGTTAGTTTTTTATGAGCAGCAATGTAGAGGAGTAGTTACATGCCTCTGTAGGAAATCCCACCCCCTAGCTCGAAAGAAGATACCTATTGAGACAACTCTATCGAATATATCCCTGAAGAGACAACAATCTGAGGAAGGAACTCCCTAAAGGAATATGAAAAGGAGCAAAAAAGAAGATAGTGACGTCACACGAGGCATGTGTGACGTCCCGCGATGTTGGCTGTAGAGGATGCATGGATCTTACAAGAAACTAATGATGAAGTAAAGAGTCAAATTAACTTTTAAGTTTGAAAAAGAAGATTACATGTGCATGAAGTGCTGGAGAGAATTAACCATTCAATAAGTGTACAGATGCTGAAATGCATGGTAGATTAAGTCATCATGGAATAGAATGCAGACAAGCCGCCAATATACAGGAGCTGGACATCGGTGTCATGAATTTAGTAAGCCAGGACCCATTAAGAGAAAAGGCAAGAATTGTGTCATAGCAGAATAAGCTGTGTCAGAAGCGGCTGTCTGTTCCTCTTCTCTCGTTTCTGGCAGTGCGGTTTGAAAAGTTTTCTCATGCTATGAGGTTCTTTCCTCTAACCTCTTTCCCCCCTCGGAGCCATTGGTGGAGCTTGGTATTGCTTTCTATCCCCCCGCCTACCTATGCCGTGTTTGGGATACCTGACACTCGGAAGTCAGGAGGGGTTCGGAGCCAGAGCCAGACCTAGAACTAAGCACCTTGTAAGTATATAAGTATTGTGTAGGTACCGTGCTATGCTGTGCGGGAAAGAGGTGTTTGTGATCCGGAGACTGTCGGGGGTTCACTCTGATCTGTTGACCTGCTGATTACTCTCTGACGGCACCTCATAAAGAAATAAAAAACACCCGTTGAACATTGTAGCCCAAAGTGGGCTGAGTTTGTGTTTGAGCATTGGGGTTTTCTTTCTATATTACATCTGTTCCTAATATACTCCCATGGGTTTATGTTGGGAACGCTCGTTGGGAACGCTATAATATTGTTGTTCTTCTCCCTTCTGCCTCATTAATAGCATTGCAAAAATGAAGGCGGAGACTGTGAGGCTACGCTCTTTGATCCGCACTTTGATTGCTTTAAGAGTATAAAGTATAATTATACTTAACTCGTAAACTCATTTGGCAGGAAAGGCACAGCATAGCTTTGATAGAGAATAGAGCTGAGAATACGGTTAATCGTTCTGCAAATTATCATGTACCCTCATTTGAAGTGTTTATCTCCTTAGGGTACTTACAACCGGGCACCATGACAATGATCTATCCAACTCGAAACAAAAGCCCTGGGGATGGTGATCTGAACGACCTGATGTTGGAGGAGATTACCAACTGTCCGATCGATGTGCAGGTCGAAATAGGACAGAAAACTACATCTGCCCTAAATGTTTTGGAAAACAATAAGGATAATGACTGCAGTCAGGATCTTGAAGTCATAAACACCCCAAATTCATCGGAGATTGACTTACATTCACATCCACATCCAGACTCCGAGGTTGCAGTATCTACATCACCTAGCGAGTACCACGAGTACTGTTGGCTGTGAGGACCGGCTGCCTGGGAATCCTTCACATTCTCCACTTCGTGACAACTCGGCTGGAGGACGTCTTTACTGGCAACACTTGTTTGCCTGACTTCGCCTCAGGAAGTTGAAAGAGTGCCCGCCCCGATTTGGCCGCACCTCTTCCTGTTTCCTTTAAAAACTGCCGCTTCTGCGCACCCGCGCTGCGCACCTAGCGAGTACCACGAGTACTGTTGGCTGTGAGGACCGGCTGCCTGGGAATCCTTCACATTCTCCACTTCGTGACAACTCGGCTGGAGGACGTCTTTACTGGCAACACTTGTTTGCCTGACTTCGCCTCAGGAAGTTGAAAGAGTGCCCGCCCCGATTTGGCCGCACCTCTTCCTGTTTCCTTTAAAAACTGCCGCTTCTGCGCACCCGTGCTGCGCACCTAGCGAGTACCACGAGTACTGTTGGCTGTGAGGACCGGCTGCCTGGGAATCCTTCACATTCTCCACTTCGTGACAACTCGGCTGGAGGACGTCTTTACTGGCAACACTTGTTTGCCTGACTTCGCCTCAGGAAGTTGAAAGGTGATTTCAGAGACACTTGCAAAGACAATACCACCATGTGTTGGGTTTATCTCTAATATTGGACTTCTCTAGTTGGTGACTGCTGTATAGTACGCCCCAAAGGGGCATCACAGATACCTGTATAGTACGCCCACAAAACGTCCATAACGTGCTTAGACTTACAATACCCATGTCATAGACACCATACTTACCACCCTTGTTGTGTTTATTTTTCAGAGTGCCCGCCCCGATTTGGCCGCACCTCTTCCTGTTTCCTTTAAAAACTGCCGCTTCTGCGCACCCGCGCTGCGCACCTAGCGAGTACCACGAGTACTGTTGGCTGTTCGCTGTGCGAGGTGCGCTGCGGCTGGGGCGGCCCTGATTAATTGTTTTATGTGAGATCGTGTGTCATAATTTAAACTTGTCCATACAAAGTGAATTTTGAGTTGGAGGTTTTGACATCCACCTCCAATAAATTATGGCATATCGGCTCACGACTAACATGCCTCCGCAAATTGCAAACACGTACATTCCATCCACAGTCTGCACAAATCCAATTTTGGATGACAGAATTAATATAAATCCACAAGAATTCCTCTCTGCCCATTCTGTCTGTTCCATAGACACAGGTAAAACTACATCAGCAACACCTAAGTTTTGTTTTGATGTGAATACAGACGATTCTATTGTATCCATATCCTCAATGTCTACTTCTCATTTGAAGGTTTCAAAGGAAGGGGCTCATTCCAATTTAAAGAGCAATTCTCTTGCTCTTAACACTCCTAATGCGGCGGCGAACGCGCGCCCATTATCAGATATTACAATGTTGGCGTCGACGCGAAATTGTCCTCGCTTATCTTCACCACGGCTTGGCACTTCTCCAATTTTCTTTCCCTCCCTGTTGCAAGATCATACAAACTCTACTGCAGAGTCTAATCTAAGTGAGTCTCCAATCGCATGGAGTATGTCAATATATCCACCTGTAGATCAACAGCATAGTCAACTATGTACGAATGATCAGTCTCAATCGCTGTCTCAATCACACACCTCTGTTTCCATGTTACATTCATTTGTATTGCCTACACCGAGACCCCCAAAAATAGCTGAGACTGACTTACTCTCACAACACGCAGCTATGATACAACCGGCTATGTTAGCCATTAATACAACTATTATGAGCCTTTGTAAGTTATTTGAGTCCTTAGACACAAAGGTGTCACAACAATCAAGACAATTTAACGATCTAATGAAATGGCTATCAGCCCATTATGTTTCATCTGTAGAAAAAAACATAGTTTTACCATCAAGTGTTATAACGAACCCTGACTACACAGGGAGGAGCGAAACGTCGAAGTCGGCAATGCCTGAGTCTACCCCTATTCATGTGCCGGTTTCAGACAACGTAAAATATACTGCACTGCCCTTTATTACTGGCATCATTCGCCCAATTGAAAAAGAGACTGGTAGCCCATTAGTGCAACATGAACCTAATTTGACGGCTCAAACACACACCACATCAGTTGTTGAAGTGGTACCTCTGTTACTTGAGTCGTCTCATAGCAAAAAAAATACACAATGTGTGGGCCATTTGGATACATTAAAAGCTAGGAACCCCAAGGTTGCTCCAAAGAAACCACTGGCCTTAAAAAAGACTAAGAATATGGTCAATGTAAAACAAACAAAAAAAACCTTGAATTCCTTTTTCAAAGCCCTGAGTAAGTCATCTGCATTACAAGGTAAAGAAATACCACATACAAACCTCCCTTTCAAGGATGGGCAACCCTTGATGTTTTCCGGTGCCTCACGGACTGATTACTCTCTGAAAAAAATCAATGAGGAGGCACAGTTGATTCTTGCAAATTCGGCATCTCTGGCAGATCAGACTGCTAAACCTAAATCAATCATACAACAAAATTTGCTTCACTCTGATCTTGTGAAATCCTCTGTAGAGTACACACATGGACCTGTGATATTAGCGACACAGTCTAATGACAAAATATTGGAAGACTCTTCGTCACCTTTGTCAAAGTTGGTAACCTCCATAGAGCGGAATATTGAGGCCGATAAGCAATATTTGGTTCTAAAATCACAAAATGATGCACATAGAAGACATTTTGGAAAATGTTGCACTCCTGGCATAAGGAACATCAGAGAAGGAGATAATGAGCAGAGTCAAGGTACATTGAATATCAAAAGTGGGCTGAGATCAATGATGCCTCCAACTAGTACTGCACCATACTCAGACGTGCAAAATAAACAAAAGCTCAAATTAACTCCAACTGATTCTGTATTGCCCACACAGTTAGCAAATTTTAAACAATTGATTGATGACTACCTGGCCACTAGTCTTGCTCAGGCGAAAAATGCCTTGATTAAGTCCTCTGGTGCTATGGAAGACAGAAAGCTTCCATCTTTGGCTTCTACTCAAAATCAAAAGAGAGAAGATGACGAGGATTACCACGAGTATAAACTACAGGGTATGCCCAGCTTGCAATGGGCGCCCCCGAAAAATATCAGGGAGACGGTGTCACGTCATCTTAATCCACGACGAGAACATTTTTACACACTTATTCTAAAATGCAGAGAGGGAAATTTTCCTACTTACGATCTGAACCGTGAAAGCGTTCTTAACATCTTCCGAGACATCAATGATCTCAAAAAACTTGTGTCTAATGACATTGAACAAATAGAATTCATTTCCGAGCTATCAACATCAATTGTTAGGCTATGGATTCCCTCAGGACTGGTTAGATATGTAATTTGGCAATGCAGAATGCAACTGTTCAATATGGGCTTTCTACTAGCGGAAGAACCTAAAAAAATGTCTGAACAAACCCAATACCTAAGACCTAAATCGAACATTTATGGTGGTGTGAAGTATGAGCTGAATGATGCCCCGATTGATGATTATATGCAACAGTAACCACCAATAGTGGATGTGGCAAGTACCATTTCTCTATTAAGTTGGAATACGAGGGGCTATCATCATCTTCCGCGCACTTTTGCAGATTTTAATGATAAATATCAGTTGATAGCTCTTCAAGAGACTTGGCTCCTTGCTCCTCCAATCTGGGACGGCTATGATATCGTTCTACTTCCTGCGCTACCAAGTGGAGGCCGTCCCTCGTCAGGTCTATTAGTGGGTGTTCACAGTGCTAGTGGGTTTTCCATTGCTCCGTGGGCTACGGTAGGCGCTCAGATCCAATTAGTACTTATTAAGGGCAATACACAAGAATTAGCCCTATTGAACATCTATCGCAATCCCCTCACCATGAGTGATGTAGTCTTTTTTGATGGTATGGAAGAAGTATTGAATCTAATTTCTGCTCGAACATCGATTATTCATACCATCGTAGCTGGAGACCTCAATCTGGACTGCTGTGATGGTACTAATCTCTCCTCTGCGGCCCATAAATGGGCAACTTTGATGGCAGACAGAAATCTACATAAACTAAATGGGTCAGTAGAAGGGGATACACATTCCAATTTCACCTGGCATCGGGGAGCTAGCACAAGCACGCTAGACTACATCTACGTGAGCACAATGTTGTTTCAAAGTGTCCACTATTTCTCAATCATGCCCCATCCGAACAGCGATCATTGTCTCTTAGTAGCACAATTGGCATGGTTTTGTGAACACAGCCTACCACATCAGATGCACACTGCTGTTCCATTGGTTAACAACGCTAGAAATCGACTCAAGTGGAGTGCTCGGGGGATGGAGACTTTTACAACCATTTTGGAAGATGATGCATGGCGTACCAATGGGGTCTCATATTCAGACCTTTTAAAACCATTTACTCGCACCATTGCCATTGTAAAACATAATCATGTCAGCCATCCGCATATTTATGATTCTTCCACCAAGATCATAAAAGCGGAATATCGGAGAATAAGGAAAAACATACTCTTCCAGAATGGCCCATATTGTCGACAACTTTTGAACACTGCCAAGTGCCGATACAAAAATTGGCTCAGACAAAGGAAATCCCTTAGATTTCAACGTGATAGTCTCACTATGTTGGCAGCCATGAAACATAAAAATTCATCACAAATGTGGCAAATGATCAACAATCAGCATGACACTCTACAAGGCGACGCCCAAATCAATGGCGTCTCCGAAAAAGATTGGTGCATGCATTTTTCTAACTTATATGATGACCCAGCCTTTGCCAATTTTGAATATAAACCGGCTAGAAATGATCCCTGGCAACTTGATGTGTCTGAAGAGCTGATTTTGTCGATTATAGCAAAACTCAGCTCATCAAAAGCTCAAGGTCCAGATGGACTATCGAATTCCATGTTCAAATCAGACCCAAAATCATGGGCATATATTTTGCATCTTATATTTAAAAACATACTTGATACTCATAAAATACCATCAACTTGGAAAACATCAATCATAATACCAATTTTCAAGAAGGGAAATCGGTGCTTACCTGCTAGTTACCGACCGATAGCCCTCCTCGATGCGCCGGGGAAGGTATTTGCAAAGATCATTCTATCCCAATTTAATGCTTGGACACTCCGTACAAACTTACGCGATCCCCATCAAATGGGCTTTGTGGCGGGCATGGGGACTTCAATAAACCTTTTTTGCTTAAATGCAATTAAAATGCAGTGTCTACATGAGGAGCAGTCAGTTTTTATTGCATTCATTGATCTCCATGCAGCCTTTGACTCTGTTAGCCGGGTACTCCTAATGAATAAGCTGCGCGGAGATCATTGTCCTACAATGCTTATGGATATAATACATGCCCTTCATTCAGATACATCAATCAGGGTACGACTGACTCTGGGGGGCCTCCTGTCACAAAAAATCTTGACCGCAAGAGGGCTCAAACAAGGATGTTTATTAGCATCTGCCATATTTAATTACTTTATTCAGGATGTAAGATTTGCACTGCAGAATGTTGTCTCGGATTCACCTAAACTGAACGGTTATCCCATACAAACTCTCCTTTATGCAGACGACCTAGTCTTAATTGCTAGGACACAAGTGGGACTCCAGCGCCTTTTAAATGCATTCATGACATATACTGTTTCCAATGAACTGAAAGTGAATTTCACTAAAACACAAATTGTTGTGTATTGTCCCAAAAGACGTGGAACCTCATATGTATGGTCCATGAATAACATACCGATCATGAGAGTGCCACAGTATGACTATTTGGGTGTTGTGTTTGAGACAGGTAAACACCCAAGGGGTCATATTTTGCGCATTGAATTGAGATTAACATCCCTCACATCACAGGCTATCATATTGATGCATAAATATGGCAAATTTTCGGTCCTACCAGCTTGGCACTTCTGGACATCAAAAGCTATCCCAGCACTTATATATGGGTTAGACACCTTTCAAGATATCCCTTCTGACTTGTTAACAAAATGGGAGGGGAGATACTGGCGCCGTATCTTGCATTTGCCAAACTGTATACCAGTTCCCTGGTTGAGGTACGAGCTTGGATTAATTTCACTACAAGCTGTCATAAATTGGCGAAAATGTGCTTTTCTTAGAAAATGCCTAGTTTCTACCGCTACTGAAGCATTCTTGAAACTTATTTCATCATATTTATTTTCAAGTAAGCATCAGTTTATTACATCATGGCTATCATCTGTCTATCATGTGTTAATTGAAGCAGAGGTATCATTAAACCTCTTGTTATATAATCCAGATAAAGCGAAATCAAAAATATATCAAACAGACTGGATTGCTAATAGGCAGAGATGTCTCACATATGTTGATGCTGATGTAATCCGATTTCCCCACAAAAAAATGCGCATATTGCCTGCATATTTAATACGTTGTCCCTCAGCCAAATGCCGACGCCTCATTATGAAATTGCGTCTTAATTTATGGGACACCAAAGATCTGTTGGCAAAAAGAAAATTAATAACTCAAGCAGAAAACTTTTGGCGTTTTTGCTTGTTGGCGGAGGTACGAGAGACCATGAGGCATCTAATCACAGAATGCCCTGTTCTCCGTCCACCACGTGAAATACATTTCGCACGACATTGCAACTATCTACAGCTTACATCCGAAGATCTAACTTGGTCCTTAATCATAGGATCAAACTATCTCCCTTTACAGATTGCTGCTATAAACTTTCTGCAAAGTTTACACTTAAAATTGGAATCAGAATGAATTGATGCTGTGATATTTTAGCTCACTTTTCTGGCACTTAGTGATTAGCTAAACCTGTGATGCGTTGGATTAATTTTGATTTTATGGTATTGCATAATTCTGCTATGTATGTTTTATATTTCTTTTCTTTTCTCTCTTTGCCTTTGTATAATGTGTATTACAATGTTTTAAATGTGTGAATATTGATGTATTTATACTTAAATTTTGTTTTGAAAAGTTGATTAATTTCAACTAGAACAAATAAAAAATAAAAAATAAAAAAAAAAATAAGTATCTACATCAGAGAAACAGGAAACGTCAGCTATCCCATGGAATCTCATGGTGTAAATAATGAAAGCAACACATGCAATCGTCACTTATATTCTAGGACTTCTGCTTCCATACCACTGGAAGAAAAAGAAAACCTGCAATCGGCTCCTCAAACCAGAGTTTCTGGGTCCTCTATGTTTATGGCTCCTAAAACCTTAAAACCTTAAACAACACGGCATCAAGATGCTTTTTATGGAAACCTACAGGTCTGAGCTTTAGTTCCCAACTTGGAAAGCCATGCCACACCTACAGTGGCACATCCGCCTGTGCCCGAATGACTGTGCAATTCACTTTTTCAGATCAAAGTTCTCGAGCAAGTGGGGGCAAGCCGCACCAACAGGGAAAGATTGTAAAGAGCTCTTCACCTCTGCACTTTTCGCATGCAGCCAGTCCTGGTCCATCAAGACAAACAACGATCCTCCAACATGCTGTGCAAAATTGCATCAAAAACATTTCAGGAAACCCAGCCCCCCATTACATGGGAGCAAAAGAACTGGCTATTGTCTCTCACAAAAATGTTGAGAGTGATCCAATGGACAATGATCTTATTCAGCAAGTGAAGAATGGCGAGGTCGATTGTGAGGCGGAAGCAAATCGGCCTAGAGACATAATTAATAGTATTCCTGTAAGAGTCCAGGTACGAGCTATAGCATCCCAACAGCATGGGTGGCTCAAGTAAAATGCCCCCACAAGTTTTGCAGATTGTCCACACAGGAGGATGATGAACTGAGCAATAGCGCAGCACTATCTGATGAAGATTTATTGTTGGACATGGTAGCTGCTCAGGTGGAGGAAAGATCTTCTTGGGCTCGTTATTAAACGCCAACATGATTGCAGCATTCTCTGTAACTTTGACTTCATTGATGAAGTTGTATGAGGGCATTGCAGATCAATTAAAAGATCAATCTACCTGGATTGCAATGTTACACTCAAAAATCATTTTCATCGAGGGATTTATTTCAGCACTCAAGGACAACAAGGACAAACAGGAAGAACACATTACCAAGTCTGTTAAGTCCATTTTAGACCTACTAATAAAAGACAAAGAAAAAGAAGACTATCCTCTAACAATAGTCAAAATTGCCCTATTTTGAGCACAGCCCCTTGTCACGAAAGTGCAAGTACTAGATTGAATGTGACAAGTTCGGGGCTCATTATTGCCTCAAGTGACCCGTTGGTGATCTCCACCATAATAGTGGAAGACATGGATGGCATGGACAAATCTTCCCTTGAAGGAAAAAGAGAAATTCTAAAATCAAAAAGTGGTGTATGTAACAGAGTTCCCCTGAAGGCAACAATGCCCCCACCACGGGTGTGGAATTGCATACGGGCGGAAGACAATCAGATTCTCGGGACTTCAAAGCAAATGTTTTCTGGAAGTCAGAAGGGAGTGAGCTGTAACGAAGTGAGGAAACTATTTGAGCCTGATGAACTGGGTAGCTCAATTAATACATTTGTGCCCACCTTAACCATCGGAGGACCTAGGCAACCTACTGTCACATCCTCAAAAACTTAAGACATTTTTGTTAATGGCTTTAATATGGAGAATGGCGCCATTGAAGAGTGCCGTCCTGGGCACAAACCCCCAGGTCCAACAAGCAAGTGAAACAAGTAAACTTTGCTACGAAACCTGAGCAACAGGCACAACGAAGACAACCCACAGCAATAAAGAACTTTAGGGACCTGACCCACCAGCTGGTTAACAACCAAGATAAGGAACAGGTAACTCGGTTGTCTGTAAAGCCCATTGAAGACTCCTATATAAGTGTGGAATTTGATGAGGACCTACAGAATGTCAAGAAGAACCCAGATGTAACCAACAAAATAAGGCCTAAAAATACCTTACGATTATCGGATTCTGCTAGTGATTAAGAGGACTTAATGAATCTTTCGATCTACTCTGCCGACTGGGACAAAGTTCTAGAGATTGAATCTTCCTTGGAAGACCGTCTAACTGACCTGAAAACCAATGACACCAGGGATTCCTCTCTGAGTATTCTACTTGAGGCCATCAATTTTGGAGGCATTGATGATGAAACCTCAAGTTCGTCAGACTCTGAAGAACAACAGGACTTGACTCCACCTAGGATCGCAAACACGTGATTTAAAACAAGGGTAGTATCCAGAATTCATAAGGGCAGACCTCTTCAAGAAGACCCCCCCGACAAGTGCTGGGAGATGTTTCATGACACTTGAAGAGAAAAGCAGGGCCATAAGTAACCAGGCAAACTGGTCCAAGACATACCATGACTCTGCGGCCTCTAAATTAGATAAGCCAAATCACTTGAAGAGATCCTTGAATGAGAAGAAAAAAGAATCTATTTGTATGCAATTAAGGAGAATCTTACATATTCAAGATAATCTCATTTTCAACAGGGCCAATATTCTAAGGCTTTTTTATGGTATTGGTCCACTAGCTGGAATGAATTCTAGGGGTCTGCTTTTGGTAAACTTACCCGATGAACATAGGGAAGAAATGGTGGTGTTACACCTTGCTTCAATTGAAATTAAACAATTACTGCTACAAGAAACAACCCATTTGAAAACAATAGGGTTCTCATTAAAAGCAGTTACCATTCCTAACTTGGGAAGCAGCGAAGAGGTCAACTCATATGCTCGCTTGCCAGTCAAGATTTGCAAAAACAACATCAATAAGCATGTGACAGGTGCCAAATCACCCCTCTAACCAAAATCCAAAATGGGTAAAAGTGATGAAATATGGTCACAGAGGTGAATGATAGCAGAAAGGATGAATGGATGCTTGAAAACCCTAATAGCTTTAAAATAGTGATACATAATTCAAAGCTATCTAAGAACACACCGTGCACCATCAGGGGGTCACAGGCCCATAAGGCGGGGGACAATTGGGATTGGCTGGCCAGCACACTCACGCAGAAATCATAATGCCAAAGTTTGGGAACCAAGATCATTATGCCCCGTGTTCTTATGGGATGCTGGAACACTAGAGGCTTTAAACATTTACAAAGAAAAGGGAGCATCCGCTTTGATGAATTTGATGTTGTCTGTCTCCAGGAGACGTGGCTGCGTGTACAGCCCACCCTTGAGGGCTTTGTCTCCATCCTCAATCCAGTAACTGAAGGTCCGAAAGGTAGAACAAAGGCGGGTTTACTTACTGTAGTCAAAGAGAGTTGTGGGCTAAGCAATTTTTGGGCAAAGAATATCTAACCCCTAATTCAACTCCTCCTGCTAGAATACCAGAATTGTGAGGGCGACGCCGTAAGGAAGATCCTACTGTGTAATATATATTGGAACATCAAGGACCCAGCATCAAAGAGCTTCACTGAACAGCTGCTGGAAGAGGTGGAGACTGCTATGATCGCCAATCATAGTTTGAATATCATATTATGTGGCGACACTTATAGATCGTCCAACTAGTAATTTCCAACAACCAGAAATAAGAGGTCTGTTATTCAGAAAAGGACTTAAATTGAGGAACATCTCATTATTAAATGGGGCAATGGCAAGGGCATACCGCCAAAACCAACAGGAAGAGAGGGAAAGAATCACACATACTGGATTATTTATTTGCTTCTGACAATCTCCACACTAGTATAGTGGACATGGCGGTTATTGATAGCACACAGAGTGATCACAACATACTGAAGTTATGTCTCGCACTGGGTGTGAAGAAAGACCTTGTCCTGGAAGCAGATACCCTAGAACTGCATCATGGAAAAAACAGACTGAGGCTGTCCTGTGATAACTTGACTAAATTATCAAGAGACCTAAGGGATACAGGGAGGTTGGATGACTTAGACTACACAAAATCTCTAGCCATCTACAATGAGAAACCAGGTCCAGGGAGAAATAAAAAGTTTAGCCACAGACATAAATTTGATCTTACCGTCCACTGGCGAAAAAAGGACTTAATGTGCCTAATAAGAGCCCACCAAAAAATCCCTCAATGGCATCCCAAGAAGCTGTCAAGAAGGCTAAGACAGCCTATAACAACTGGGTGAAAAAACACAGATATTCGTTAATGCAATCAAATGCAGAACACATGCTGAAGCTTGGCGCATCTAAAAACTCAAGGGAGATGTTGCAAATCTTCAATTCGATGGATGGTCTTCAACAGAACATAATGACCTGGATGGAACATTTCTCCACTATCTTTTCAAAGATGACGGAACATGCTAAGGAGGAAACAGGAAACTCCTGTCTGAGTTGGGCGTTTGAAACCGAGAGGGAGGACCTCCTGCCCCTTATTAAAACTTTCAGCAATTCAAGAGCCGCAGGCCCTGACGGCCTAACAAACCTGAAAGAATGGGCAACGTTTCTATATCAAGTGTTCTTATTGGTGAAATCAAGATGTAACATTCTGGCCACATGGAAAACATCCATCATTGTCCCCATCTTTAAGAAGGGTGATAGGTCTGTTCCAACAAACTATAGACCTATTGCCCTTCTAGATGTTGTTGGCAAACTCTTCGCAGCTCTAATTTTGAACCGTCTTACTGATTGGAACCGGGAAGCTAAACACTGAAACCGCTGGCAAGCAAGCTTTGAAAAAGGTATCGGAACATCCTTGAACTTATTCTTAATTAACTACCTGAAATTAAGAACTGCAACAAAAAAAAACAGCAAACATGTATACTTGGCCTCAGTGTGTCTATCCCAGGCCTTTGACTCATTTAACAGGCAGAAGCTCTAGTTTAAATTAAAAGACTGGGGATGCCCTGCTGATTTGCATGAGGCAATTGAAGCACTACACTCTGATACTAGTATTCAAATAAAGCTGAATCAAAGGGGGGACCTGACAAGCCCCATAAAACCAGGAGTGGGCCTTAAGCAAGGATGCCGCCTAGCACCAGCCATATTTAAATTGTACATTTCTGATATATTCAATGCATTCAAGGACATTAGGTGCTTCCCACCGACCATCTCCGGAACCCCAGTCAACAGATTGCTGTATGCCGATGACGTCATCCTCCTCAATGAAACTCCAATCGGACTTCAGCGACAATTGAATGCTTTGACTTGCTTCCTATGATCTAATGACCTTACAGTAAATGCATCTAAATCAATGGTGCTGGTTTTTGGGAATCCAAAGCGTAAGACCTCTAAATTCAATGGTTGTTATATAAATGGTGATAAAATTCAGGTTTATCATAACTAAAGTCGACGGGTTAACACTCCTGTCTCACCCCATTCATAGGTTTAACACATTAGAGACAGAACATATTTATTTTTAAGTTTATTCCTCAATCTCAGTTCCCTACAGATAATTAACTGTCCCTACAGAATAACTCTTTAACCCTCAACTGTATGTAATTCACCCTGGTAATGTGCTGGTGTATCGTCTATCAAGGTTAGGGGATAGAAGAGAAAGCTCACCCTATCATCCCTCACTGCTTTACTCATCTACTAAAACTAGGCACACACTTCTTTTGGAAGTCAAATCCTAATACTTGTATTCTTATTGCTTCCAATGTGTGTGATTATCAAATTACTAAAAAAGCAACAACATGTGGATACTCAACTTATTCCATATGTATCTCCGTATTGATTAGTGCTGCTTATTAAAATAGCGACATGGTTTACACAAGCCCAATCCTGTTATCTGTGAGTCAAGAGGATCAGGTCATCAGCCTAATCCACTCCTAGTTTACCGGTTTCAGCAGAATTGGATCCACTCTCCGCTTTCTTCAGGACTTTCACTGGGGCAATTATAGTCACAGAACAACTGTTAAAGAGACAATCTTCTCAGTTGTTGTCTTGCGCTCCATCTTTCACATTAAGGAGGGCATCTTGATTTTGAAGTGGAACAGCTCGATTTTTTTTTTTCAATCCCTAGAAGGGAATATGTACAAAGGGGGACCGTCAGTACATATCATGTCTAGAATTACTTGCATTACGACTATTTAAACTTGCGAGGCATAACTCTCAGTGGCCCTCATTACGACCCTGGCGGATTTTTTCCGCCATCGGCGGACTTTTCCGCCATGGCGCAAAGTCCCTTTACGCCATGGCGGATGGCGGACTTACCGCCCCATTCCGAGGTCGGCGGGGCGGTAAGTCCCCATTGACCCATTTACCCTTCCCCATTCCCATTTCGGCCCCATAGGGCTCAATGGGAGTGGGGAAGGTGTTAATTACGCCACCGTACACTACGGTGGCGTAATTAACACCGAGGTCCCATAGCGCCATGGATTTTTACGCCCGCAAAAAGCGGGCGGAAAAATGACCATGGCGCTATGGGAACTCGTAGTTGGCGGTAAGGGGTCGGCGCAGCTAACGCTGGCGCAAACCCCTTAGCGCCAGGGTCCTAATGAGGGCCAGTGTGTCTAATGTATATTATAATTACATTCTCCTGATGTCTTAAGAGCTAGGTCAGTGGCTCTCTCTGGTTGGATGTCACCTGTGGGTAAATGGTTCCTAATTACTAAACCATCACATAATTCCTCCAGCATTGGCTAGCTTCTGGATAAGATACTAGCTAATAGTTTTTTGGTCATGTTGTTATAATCACCCGGGGGATGTATCTTATAGCTGTCTCTATCCCAGTTCTGACGGGTAGCAGGCCAGCTCTGGTATTCTAGTGGCTGCTGATATTTCAACAGTGTGTAATTTTCATGTGCCCATTTGGAAACACCTAATCAAAGGGAAAGATTCTGTATAAGTGCACGTTTTAATCTGACTTGCAACGCTGGTTTCTGTGCACTCTGGTTGAGTTCAGCACGCAAAACTTTCATTTGTGTGTTGTCATCATTATTTCAAAAGTATATGGTGCACATCAAACATCAGGCGCAAAGTTCTCCTGTGTGGCACACTGATGTAGTAAAGCGATATTCCTTTTCTTCATTCTGGGCAATTTTCACACTGATCTACCATTTGTGTGATATACATCTAAGCTTGATTAATTAATAGTGCACAACGGATATTGTGGAGCAATAGTCACCTATGCAGTCCACTGGCATGTTGACGATGTTACAAAGATATATTTTATCTTAGACTCTGGGTAATTTCCACCCGCAAATCTTTTAATCATTGGTTATGAGTTCACGTGTGGTATCGAGTGCGAGACAGCACCAGAACACTAAACTGTGCCGTAACCTATTCTGTATCTCACATCGCCCTTCTTTATCTGTCGGGCACACTAAGACAATCTGTTCCGACCTAAAAGCGGAAGGGGAATTTTAGGGTCTCTTACCTTGTTCGATGTATATGCACGTGTCACGGCCAGCATCTTAATCGTATGGCGTTACACCAGCCATCTTGGACGTACAAGCTTTTTATTCATTTTGGCACGTGACGCCGCTCTATCGACCAGTACATTCCTCTTTTTGTTGTTGTTAGTGCTAGAAAAATACAGCAATTATAATCCATGCTCGCTATGATGTTTTGCCGCACTGGATATATTCCATATGTCCGTTAGTTTATTAATAGTATTTGATGGACAAATCTTCGTAACGTTAACAAAGTGTAACTTCATTGAAGTATTTATTTTGAACGTGTCAGCTGATCTCAGTTGGCTGACAATCCCAAAGCTGCAGATGCATACAGAGTCCAAATGGGTGTACAGGAGCTAGACTAGTAAGAGCCAATCTGTCCATCAAATCAATGTGTGTATCCAATCTGTGTAGCTGATATCTGTCTAATACCTGCGTAGGTGCTGTGAGTATTAATATTTTTACACCAAATTTTCAAGTAACAACTGAAATTATCTACTTGGGAATCTCTATTAATGTGAGTAACAGCGACACACCCAGAGAAGCAAGTTTAAGATGCAAAGTAAAGATGCTGTCTGCCCATGCAAGACTGATTAAATCCAAATACTGTAAATTCTCACTGACCCCTGTAATTACCTTTTACTGCATGTAGTTCGACCCCATTTTGACCTACAGGGCTGAATGTGCACTCCAGCAGAGTTGGAAGCTGTGACAAACTCTAGAGGGTCTTTTTTGGAGATCTCTACTTGGGCTTCCGAATTGCATTCCGATAGCAGCGATACGGAAAGAACTAGGCCTGACTTCTTTAATCACCTTTGTGACCTGGAAACTTTATCCTTCTATCTATCGGAAATAACTATTGCTGCTGCTTGATAGTGGCTTTATGTTACTTGGGCAGGCGCTTAAGATGGAAATGTGGAATGGGGCAAGAAATGTGTGGGTCTATTAGAAAAAATTGACACAACAGAGGAATTATTTGTCGAAAATCCGGATTATGTCAAAAAGCAACTGTATGAGTATGAGTGGATAGAGACGCTGGAGCTTGCACTGTCGTCCAAACTCTACGGAAAGTACTGTGTAGCACAAAGCAAACGAGGAACGATTCCTATATATCTGAGCAAGTTTCCTTCAGCAGCTTTGTGCCAGCAATTTTTAAAACTGCGACTCAACATTTTACTAACTAAGGAGATCCTTGAAGTAAGGAAACCCAAAGGCACAAGAGATTATGCATGTAGGCTTTGTGGTCATAAAATGGAATCGCTCCGCCACCTCATCATGAACTGCTAGGGCATGGACCATATTTGACAGAATCTTTTATGCTGATACTTTGCAGACAACCAAAGCTTAACCAAGGCAGACATTTGGTTATTATTGCTGCAAGGGACTAGGCTATCTCTGACATTCGCTCTCTTAGAGCTAGTATCAATCATCATTGCCAAATTTGAAGAAAAAAAGAAAACCTAAAATTGTTTGGATTATCTAATTAATCTATGGCATTCTTATTTATCGTTTTTTTTCCTTTTCTTATTTTTCTGATGCGCCTTGTAGCTTATCATCGTTTTCTCTCACTGGTTCTTTCATTTTTTTCCTATATTAATTGGATGATTCTTCTTTCTTACTTGTATATTCTGTCAATTGTTGATTTCACAAGCCTATGTAATGGCAAAAAAAGTTTCTATTGAAACTAAAAGCAAAATAAAAATAAAAAAATAAAATAAAAAAATAAGCTGAAATGGTGGAGCTGCATGGTGAGGCTGTCTGACCTGGTATCAAAACTGAAGCAGCCATGGTTGGCTATCTATTCTTCAAAGGAGTGAATGTGCGAAGGATGAATCATCTCTTGTTAAGGTGCAAAGAAAGAACATCAAGAGTGCCAGGTTTTATTCATTTAAGACATTTAAAAAACAGAAAAATTGACCAAATAGTCGTCTCCTGTCATATGAGCCAACGATGAAAATAGAGTTGAACTTGTAGTCCTAGTACTATGGTAGTGAGTGCCTGCCCTCCCATATATTCCCAGAAACAAGGATACTTTGCAAGGCCAAGTTCAAAGACAATCTTTACGGCAGGAGGCTTGGAAAAAGAGAGATGATGAGCTAATTTGGTGGGAAGTGGATTCAAGTCCACCTCCTTGCACCTAGCTCTGGTTTACGTGCTGCTAAGTGAACCGAATGTTCCAGACATGGCACGAACGTGACAACCAATTGTAGAGGGCTGTATGACGAAAGTCCTTATAGTTTGAATACCAATTGAAAACCGTGTACTTAATGATTTATATGATGACATGTTTTAGATGTAGGCATATGTTGTCCACCTGAGAGTGGCCGGCCAATTACAATCCTAGCTCCTATAGAAAGTATACTTAGATGTTCCCCTTGAACCAATTACAATCCTTTGTATGTTTTTCATTATTTGCCACATAGTATGACGTCACCTCTGATGTATTTTTAGTATAAAGTCTATGTTTTGTGAAAAAATCATTAAGAGCCTGAGCAAATGTCTGTTGATGATAGTTGTAAACTCCCTGTTTTAGATAATTGTTAATAAAATAGTGCTTTGCCATACTCCTGAGTTGGTTTGGTTATTTGGACTCAGAATTACTCTGCAATCCCATCCATTGCATGCACGTTACGTGAGGGCCATAAGGTCACTCTGGTATCCAAGAACACAGACATTCTTAACTGATGGCTTGATATTGATGAAAAAGGAGTTAGTAAGCCAAACAACGGGTGCTACATCAAGACAAAAAGGCCAAAAGAGGCTTTTGCAACCAAACTGTAGCCTCTTGTACAAGACTGAGTCTATCTGCGCATTAACCTAAACAGATTTAGGTTCAATCTTACAAAGCTGAGATCCTCAGTGGTAATAATTCTGGACTAACCTGTTTTGGTCTATTTATCTAGGCCCATGTCTGACCCTAGCTCAGAAAGAGATTCCCTTACAAAAAACTCTGGGTTTACCCGAAAATATTGGGGGTGGAAAGACTGAATGCACAATTAGTGTGCATTCGGCCTGGTACAAAATATTGAATCCCATAAAACTGAACAAGGGGAGCAGGGGTTGCAGTGGTGTCCTCCACCCTACTGTTCGGCTTTATAGGCTGCAGGGGTTGCAGGGGTCTACCCCACATACATTGATGCCCAGCAGGGGACAAACAACCTAAATCCGAAAAGCTCCAATTACAAAATGCAAGCAAGTGGGTCTTACAATTTTGTAATTCTAGCTTTTCGTATTCGGTTTTTTAATGTAGATCCAGAATTCCCACTTCCATAGGAACCTAAGAGAAAAGATAATTCCTTTCTTATGAATGAAAATTGACAATTAGACCTAGACGTCTTAGGACCCAAAGGCCAGTTCAGCCTCTGAGAGGGACAAAGAAGAGATTTTAAATTCAAAAGGACAAGGGGAAGAGATCTGCCCAAGTAAGTGTTCAGTTGATTCTGCACCCACAAAGAACTCAACATATATTAACTAGATAAACTCACATAATATCTTAATTCTTGTAGAGCGTTTAGGCCTACAGTATTTTCCAGAAATGCAAATGCTATTGCTGAATATACATGTACTCCTCACCCATTCTTTCCTTCGACTTCTCCTTTTCTTTCTCTTGGTCCCCATTGCATTATGAAAGCAGTTGAAGTGTGTGTGGTGCCTCAAAAAACACAATAGATACATAAATTAATAAGTAAAGACAGAAAGCACACCTTAGATTCTGGAAGTAACTAAAGACTACCTTTTTCTGAAAAGGCTTAATTGAATAGCATACCAGCTACTTCTCTGTCCCCAACCAACCTCATTGGGCTTTTTGCAACAACCAGCCTGGGAACTTAACTCATTCAATCCCTCTGAAAAAAAACTGAAAAAAAAACTCATCCGCACTCTTTGGCTGCACTGCTCTATTGCCTTTAGCCTCCCTTCGCCGATGCATGCACACCAAGTGAAATTCCATCAATGTCTATGGCCTTGAAATGCCCTCACGTCATCTCCAGTTCTTTGTTTTCCTTCTTTTTCATACCCCAGCACACTGAAGCAGGACTTGACAGGACGTGGCACTCTACAGGTGAGCATTACATAAGAAACATAACAAAATACATGATAATCCTTCACTGTCTTTCCGTTGTCCCTGTGCCATTGTTTGGAGCTTGTGTCATCTGTCTTCAATTTAGCAAAACAACTGCATGTCACACGTCCCATTGAAGGGTACAATCTAACTGAGGTGCAATGCATGCACTGGGCGGAGCATAAAGTTAGGAATTAATACAATTAGGACAAACGATAAAGGCACTTTTGTGCTGCAATCGTATGTGCTCATTGCAAACATACTTAACTTAAGGACACACTCTAAAGCGCCAATTTGTAATGATTTTTTTCCACCAAAAAGAGAGTACATTTTAATATCATTCAATCTCTCTGGGAGCAGAGTTCCGAATGGAAAGTGTTCCACCAGAGATAGAGCGCATTAGGTTTTTAGATCATCTAAAACTTGACACCTCATGTGTAAGTACCTTCTGGCTTCAGGGACTCTTGGAGCTGGCCAACAGCTCAAGCTCTCTAGCCAAAGTGGAAGTGTGCACGTGGGCGGCGGATTATCAATTGCTTAAAGCCCGTTCTTCATTCCTCACTTTGGAGGGATGCCTATTCGCTGTCCTGCTGAAAGGAGGTTTGCTCTCCACACTGCCTGCTTACTTTAGACTAACATTTAAAAAGACAACTGGAAAAAAGGGCATTGTAGGACACGCCAGGTAATTGATATGTGTCTTCATATTAGTGGAACAGGAAACAAATATGGTAAAATAAGATTACTGCTTCAGCTGCCTGCTGCTTGGTAAGCTAGAAAACATAGCCAAATTACATTATTTACGTTATTTACGTAAGTCCTAAAAAAAAAGGGGGGGGACTCATCAACATAAGCAATGGGATGTGATGTCACCAGAAATCAGCTTTTGACGGTGCAATATGCACATTTCCTTCAATTGGCTTTGCAAACCCATACAAATTGTACAGGACAAATGGCATTTGCCTTTCATAAAATCAACACACTCAAAAAAGCATATTTTCTTCTATTAGTACCCAGCAGGGGGGTGGCAGCCTCACAGCCATGAGGAGGCTCGGAATGGGGGACTTACCCCTTCCACTGATTTCCCTTCCTCCCCCTTCCCTCCACTTAACCTGTTTTTTTGTTGCTCTTCAGGAGCGGATGCTCTGGAAACACTTCTGTCTTCAGCGCCCACTCCCAATCTGCGACACGCCGCCATGGAATGGAAAAAGGGACTACACATAGTTAAGGTGATCAGATTTAACACAGATTTAATGTCATTAGGGATGTCACCAGTGGTGGCATCATTGTGGTCTTACACTGCACAAAGGCGGGCTCATTATTCAGGTTGACTTGTTCGAAATGAGATTGCTGAATTTCAGGGGTTTTGTTATGTTACATCGGATCACCTCAACTCTCTCTTAACCAAGGTTTTTTTAACAGAATTTCAAAGGTTTTGCAGCTATGTATTTTGTACGTTAAATCAGATCACCTTAACTCGCTCCTAACTAAAGTTTTTTTGCAGAATCTCAAAGGTCATGTTATACTATAGTTTCTTCGGGGCCCACTAGCCATGGCCTTAGGCTGTGACCACTGTACATGAGGTGTCAATAGGTTTATTTGGGGCCCACTAGCCATGGCCCCCAGCCATGGCAATTGACCTCGGCCTTTGGCCGTGGCCACTGTACTTGTTGCACCAAAAGGTTTCCTTGGGTCCCACTTGCCATGTCCTTTAGCACAGAGACCCATTACCACCTGCTTTCGACTGTGGCCACTGTACATGTTGCACCAATAGTTTTCTTTTAGGCTTATGGCCATGGCCAGTGGCCACAGCCATCTGTGTGGAAACTGTACCTGTTACACCAATAGGTTTCCTCTTAGCCCACTAGCCATGGCCTTCTGCCATGGACACTATACATGTTGCACCAATAGGCTTCTTCATGGCCCCCTAGCCATGGTCCTTGGCCTGGCCATTTTGCACCAATGGGTTTCTTGGGGCCCTCAAGCAATGGACTTTAGGATATCACAGCGGAAAAACTACTCCCTTATCTCCTTCCTTCCATCAACAACTTTGACAGTAACACAGACCCTAATGTACTAGTGGAGATCTTTAATAATGCCATGACTAAGGCTTTGGACATTATTGCACCTCTCAAACTTCGTAAAGGCAGACAGAAATCTCCTCTTAATGCCTGGTTCATGCCCCAACTCAAAGAGCTAAGACTACAAAAAGAAAGCTCCAATCCATTTGCCGCCACTCTCCTACTGACGATAATAAAGTCAAGCTAACTGACTACTCCAAATTCTACAAAAAAGAAATAATTAATACTAAAAAGAACACATTCAATGATAGAAAAGGCTAAGTCTGACACCAACGAACCTTTCACTATCCTTCGGCAGACAAGCTATGGTGTACTGACATACAAAATGCTCTGTCGAATAATATTACATCTCTTCAACTCAAAATAGCTAACAAGAAGGCCTCACTGCTCCCATCTGAGCAGCAACCTCCCCAACACACTTGGATTAGAACTACCTTAACTTTCAGCTTCAAGAAAATCACTATCCTCGAGACAGAGAAAATCATACTCTCTCTAAAACCTTCGAATTGTAAGGGAGACAGCTGCCCAGCCCAAATTATAAAGGATGTAGCTAGAGACATAGCACCCTTCATCTCTAAGCTCATTAATGCCTCCTTCAAGACCAATACAGTGCCCAATACAGTGCCCAATAATCTTAAAGAATATTGGGTCCTCTCCCTGCTTAAAAAACAAACCTTACACCCCACCATCCTGACCAACTACAGACCTATTACTACTGTCCCTTTTTTACTTAAAATTATCGACAGAGTAGCTTACCTTCAAATTCAGGAATACTTGGAAGCTAATCACCTGCTAGGATCACGGCAATCTGGCTTCCAGAATCTGGCTTCCGCCCTCTTCATTGCACGGAAACAGCCCTCCTGGACCTTAAGACATAAATTGACGAGCTGAAGGATAATGGGAAAACAGCTATGCTACTTCTCCTGGACCTATCGGCAGCCTTCGACCTGGTGGATCATGCAGTTTTATGCAACCACCTCAGGTCGGCTGCCCATTTCTCAGAGGTTGCCATAGCCTGGTTCCAGTCCTTTCTAGCTAACCACACAATGAGAGCCTCTGCTGACCCTATTCAAATATTTTGCGGAGTACCACAGGGATCCTGTGTCTCCCCCACCATGTATAACATTTTTACTAAGCCTTTGTTTGATAAGTTGGACAGACTCAGTGTTACCTACACAAATTATGTAGATGACACCCAGATCCTCATCACCCTTGCGGCAAACCTTATCAAGGACACAGCCTTAGTAAATAAGATATACCTCCCCGTTCAGGCATGGATGGCATCCCACGGCCTCTGCCTGAACGACGATAAAACTGAGATACTGATCCTAGGCTCTGAAACTAACCTCAAAAAACTTAGCCCTAGGTATGCCGCCTTTAATATTGACAACACCTCCATCTAGGTGATGCTTGTCATCAAAACTTTAGGTTTCTACCTTGACTCCACACTCACCCTCAAGAAACAAGTTAATTCACTTGCATCTACAACAGCCTACACCTGCAAACTCATCCGAGCCTGCAGACCATTTCTCTCTGTAACCAGCTGTATCACCTTGGCCATTGCTCTTATAATGTCCAGATTAGATTATTGTAATGCCCTGTACACAGGTGCCAATAAGTATGTCACAGATAAAATTCAAAGACTGCAAAATAATACCCTAAGAGCAGCTTTGAATATTCCTAACAGAGAGCTCATCTCTAAATTCAGAAGAGATGCCCACTGGTTAAAAATAAACGACTGGATCCTACTTAAAACAGTCTCACTCACCTCTAAGTGCCTGAACAATTTAGCACCTCCATATCTCTCTGAAAGTATAAACAGGAGAACTGCTACTCACCCTATGAGATCTGCCAATGCCCACACCCTCGAGATCCCCAGATTCAAACGAACCACAGCTGGTGGATCCAGTTCCCCAGTCAAAGTAGCACAATCTTGGAACGCTCTCCATCAGATCTCAGAATGGAACAACCTTACCCTAAATTTAGACGTAATGTATGTAAATGGCTACGAACACATGATTCCTAAACATGCTCAGCTAGTACCTAGACTGTACCCCCTACCCGATACCTTTTTACGCTCTACCACATTCATTGTATTTGCTACTTACTGCACTATTAACTGCTTCATGTCTGGTCATAATATGTGACCCTTGCTTCCACCACTCTACTGTAAATAGAAGTGGCAGTAATTGTATTTCTCTTGTATGTATGTATATATGCACTTGACATGTTCTGTAACTAAGCTCTAAGGCCCTCATTAGGACCCTGGCGTTAACCAATGGCGCTATTAGCGCCATGGTTAACGCCGGTAACTTACCGAATCCGTCTTGGTGAAATGGGGAATTACCACCCCATTCCAAGGTTGGCGGGGCAGTAATTCCACATTTACAATTGGCCCTTCCCCATTCCCATTTTTGCCCCATAGGGCTCAATAGGAATGCGGACGGCGGTAATTACGGTACCGCAAAATGCGGTACCGTAATCAGCTTTAAGGTCCCTTTGTGGGTCCCTATCTTAACGGCTGGTAAAGACCAGCCGTTAAGGTCGGGACCCGCAAAGGGACCTCGTAATCAGGCATTAAGGGATTACCGGTACCGGTACGCTTACCGGTACCGGTAATCCCTTAACGCCAGGGTTGTAATGAGGGCCTAAGTCTACTTGTCCTGTTGCACCCAGCTACCTAAGGGTTTGATGCACATTACCAAATAAACAAACAAACAAACAAGCTGCTCAAAAACTAAATGGGAGTACATTTAAAACTGTGCTTTTATATGTTTTAACAATATTTTAATTTTTTAACGAAGTGTTCCCAAAATTTCCTTTTTGGTGGGGGGAGTGCTTGACAGCTTTTTTATTATTAGCCTCTCTAAGCCTCTCTGCTGTAAAACACCAAGACCGATATAACCATTTTAAGGAGTAGGGGGCACCCGGGTCTCTGCTGAATATTTTTAAAACGACTGGATGGATCTACCCCAAACTAGTCAAGGAAATTACGTCAATGCTTTGTGCCAAGTTGTTTCTTATTTGGCCCAAATCTACTGTGATACATCTATGGATGTTGTCCCTTCTGCCCTAGGGGGAGGCCTTTTCCAGGTGGCCAGGGTGATGTAGCCACTGTCCAATAGTCCCCCTGTGGGTGGTACACAGAGGGAGAGGAAATCCTTTATGGGATTAGGGACAACCATCCCCTAAGATTACATTATCCTCGCCCATCACCTGACCCTAGACCCCCTTCCTACCATCCTACGAACATCCCCTTCCCTAATAGGCTCATGAGTTGTTGTAACTCTACCCTTCCTCTAGAAAGTACTGGGACAAGGAAAAATAGGAGAACTGTTGGCTTTACCCAAATTATAAATAATCCTACCCACAAAGGCTGTCATACCTTAAATTGGACAATGGCACACAAGCTTGAATGTAAAATGGTTGACATTTCACCCTGTCCATGGTCAGACCATTTCCTGATTAACATATCCATAGTATTAACAGCAGCCCCACAAAACCTCCATACTAATCTGATGTCAAGGAAATGTAGGCATTTCAAAAATGTCTCACCTCTTACCATCTCCTCTCTATTAGCCAGTAAACTAAACAATACTGAACAATTTGAGAAAATTACTCACCTAGTGACACACCTTTCCTCAGCTATCAAAGTCACTTCATATATACTTGCACCCAAAAAAAACAAGGTTATGAAAGCTGAAGACATAAAGAAATCATGGTTTAATGACAATGTCATTGAGGCTAGAAAGACAAAAAGGGAGTGGAGAAAGAACCCTTGTCCTCTCTCGCTAGGTAAATATAAGGAAGCAGCTCACACCTTCAAGAAAAGCATTGTTAGGTCCAAATTGGAAAACTACAATGCCAATCAGTGGTGCCAAGTCGAATTCAAATGAATTATTCAAAATTCTTAAATAATTTGAGAATCATATTTCCCCTTTCCCCCTACAAAAAAAGACTTGGCTTGGTGTCAATCCATTCAGAATTAATTCTCCAAAACATCCGGTCACAGAATGGCCATAGCTAAACAGTAGGCCAGTCTAGTATCCAAAGCTACCTAGACCCCTGTGAACACCATGCCCAAACATAATGAAGACATTGCCATTCCTAGATTTGCATTTTGCAGCTGCTCAGAATAAGAAACCTTCTATATAGTGTAAAAGCTCAAATTAATCTCCTGTCTTGGAGATGTCGGCCCTACTGACATTGTTAAAGGTTCCTTGGATGTCCTTGTCCCATTGATCACCAGAATGGTCAACAAATCCTTTTGGATTTGTGGCAGCATTATTGAAGGGCATCTGGATTTCCCCCCTCTTAAAGAAAAACACACTCTATCCAGCTAATGCTAAGAACTACAGGCCAATCACTAATGCTCCCTACTTATTGAAGATTATAGATCCAGTAGTGTATCTACACTGAATAAATTCATAGAGGAAAATAACATACTGAATGTCCACCAATCAGGTTTCAGAGCCCAACATGGAACTGAAACAGCCCTATTGGATCTTAAATCCAATATTGTAGGGATTCTAGAGCAAGATCGCCCAGTCCTTCTGATGTTGTAGGAATTCTCTGGGGCTTTGGATCTTATTGATCACGACCTGCTGCAAGAGAGGCTTAAAACCGCAACTGCACAGAGGGGGCATGTCACTGGATTAAATCTTTTTTGGGTCCAAGAACATCTAGAGTGGTGGTAGAGAATGCCCAGGCATTGCCAATTCTGTCCATGTGCGGAATTCCCCAGGGCTCTACGCTAAGAACCTTCTTGACCTTCTGGACAGACTGGGTGTCAATTACACAAATTACGCAGATGACACCCAGGTACTTTTTAAACTCACAAGGCTACACTGACACGACTCTGAAATCTTGAATAAAGTACACCTGGAGATACAATTATGGATGGCACAGAACTCCCTTGTGCCAAATAGTGAAAAAAACAGAGCTTCTAATCATAGCCTCTGGCCAACGCATAAAATAACTTGATGACCTCAATGCCCATTTGTCATCTCTGGAATTCAAATCCCTGTCAGTAAATCTGTAAATACATTTGGTGTTGTCCTAGATCACAAGCTCTCTATGAAGCAACATGTCTCACAAGTTTGTTCTTCGTGTGGCCATGTGATCAAACTTATCTTGTCACATTCGCCCCTATCCCTCCATCGAAAATAGATCACTGCTGGCAACAGCACTAGTCAACTCCTGCCTCGACTATTGCAACAGTCTGCTTGCCGGCACTTCTGAGACCAACCTGCAGCGCTTGCAGACCTCTCAAAATGGTGCTGTTAGGGCGATTCATGGACTTACAAACGTGAACACATCTCTTCATTCAGGAAAGCTTTACATTGGCTCCCTGTAAAACAAAGAATTAGACACAAGATCTTATCCTTGTCCTACAAATGCCAAGACAGAGCAGCCTCCCAATATCTCTTGGACAGGATAGCCACTAAACAATCCATTAGGTCACTACAGTCTCGGCAGGATAGCTCAGGGGGCAACATGCTCGCCTTGGAAGCAAGACGACACGGAGCAACACAGGTTCGATCCCCGGGTCCGCGCTTAGAAACCTCTGGGCATTAAGTGCGTTATAAATAACCTATCATATCATAATCCAATGATACTCTCTCATTGAACCAACTACGTTACCGTCTGAAGAAATTTGGTGATAGAATTTTTGAGATTTAGTCATCCAGGGAATGGAACTCACTCCCGATGAATATCAGAGCATCTTCCTCCCTGATGATTTTAAAAAAAATCAGTGAAGACCCTCCTTTTTAACCTGGCCTAACCCTAGCTCTTTGAGTCTGTTTCTCTTCCCCTCACTTTCTAGCACTCTGAGGCCCATGGGCGTGCAGCGCTCTACATAAAAAATAAAAGATAATAAATAAATACCTAAGTGATGATCCATTTCTCAGGACAAAGTAGAACCCCAATGACTCCCAAGGAAGTCAGAATATCAGTCCTGTGACAAGGGAGAAGTGTGGAGGCATGAGGTACCTGTAAGAACCACATTCAGCAGTCTAGTGTTTCCCTAAATCCTATTGGCCAGAGCCAGTATAAAAGGGAAAAGAAACACAGGAAGTATGAGAGGAGTCCTCCCTGGGGAAACCGTGTGGAAGCAGTGAAGCCAGTCAAGTGAAGCCAGAAAAGGGAAGACCAGGACACCTCACCTAGAGGCAATGGGGTCTCTGGAAAAACCCCTCGATTAGAGACTGGTCCAGCAGAAGCAGAGATAGCCACCCAGCTGAGCAGGAAAGCTGGTGCTCTCAGCCTGCTGATCTGGCACAGCCCAAATAGGGAGAGAGTGGTCCTCTGAGGAAGAACAGTGGTAGACTACAGAGGCTGTGCAAACCCTGCTGAATACCCAAGTGCTACCAAGTGAGTTGGATACTTGGCAGGAGAGTGAAGCAAGGGGATACAATAAAACAGTGTGAGTCTTGGACCTGCATCCCAAACCAGAAAACGAGAATAAGAGGATTTGGGACCCTGAACAAGTTGTATACTTGGCAGGAGAGTGAACCAAGCAGATGCAACACAATTTTGCGAGTCTGGGACAGCACCCATATGAGAAACTGAAGTTTAAAGCCAAGAGGGTCTGGGACCCTTTAAAAGAAAAGAGAGAGACATTGCATGAGACCCCATTGGCTTGGCAGAGAGCCAAGCTACTTTTGGCGTCAGAGGCTCACACCCATTTGAGATAGTGAGAAATAAAGCATCACAGACCCTGTAACTGATCAAAAGAATCCTACGTTAGCAGAGTGCGCCAAGTTGTTATAGTATAAGACATGTGAAAACAAGAGACAGTTATTTTGTGGATTATCTATTAACCTAGGATAAAAGAAGTCTAGGGGAAAGTACCACAAACCTAGCATAGGAATCCTATATTTTGGGAATATTATTTTGCATCAATTTATTACAAGCAAAACTGGGAACGTTTCTGTTGATAGACATCTAGGGAAAAGGTACACAACCTTAGCGCTGGAATCTTGTATTTTGGGGACATTCATTTGCATCACTTTATTACCAGCAAAATAGAGACTTTTTCTGTTGATTGAAAATATTAAGAGCACTCTTTTACTTTGAGAAGAGACTATCCTTGGACAGTTATCTTAGATCATTAGTTTTAGGTACAGAGGTATGTTTTGGGACATGATAGTGACAGGCTTTTGTTAGTTTTGGACTTCCTGACAGTTTCACTAGTTTCCTTTGAGGCACAGAAAAGCCTCTTCACATAAGGGATAGCGAGCCCCTTTTCCATCCCTTTTTAATTTAAAAAAAAGTCTTTTTCCAAAAGCATGCTACCATTGTGTCCGAGGCTTTCTTCTGCACCATAACACTACCCAGCGGTTTTCACACTACCAGTGATAAAAAAGTGCACTTTTTCTCTAAGGGGTGAAATGTGTTTTTTTTCTTCATTTTTATTCTATGGGAAAATGAATGGGAGAAAACCGAAAACAGTATTTTTTACTTTCTTAATAACTTTTTCATTCTTTAACAAATCTTTTACACAATTTCCAATCTTGGGGTGGCATGTGACAAACCTTTTGTTTGCAAAATATCAACCAAATCCATCCTGCAAGCCAAATGTTATTAGAAATTCAATTTTCAGGTTTCCTACAGAACTAGATGTATATCTTAACTATAGTGATGTTTGTCACGGCCCCCCCTTGACTGGACATTTTGGGAAAGATTAGTTAAAAAATGAAAAAGTTATTAAGAAAGCAAACAAACGCTGTTTTCAGCCCTCTCCAATAGAGAAAAAGTCCACAGTGCAGGGAAGAATACCAAATAAGAAACAGCGTGGGCACAAAGTAGTGATTCGATTTCCGGGAGGGATCTGGGGTTATTCCGTCCAGTAGTTTTTAAAATATTTGACAGGGAAGGGGGTTCCCCATTCTCCCAAAATTATAGCTATATCTCCCATGGTGCTTTGCAGCAGAGAGGCTGAGAGGCTTTTCAGAAAAGAGAAAGCAGCCATTTTTTCCAAAAATTCTATTGCTATTAACTTTTGACTTGATGGATGGAGTTGGATGAAATTTTCAAAACTAAAAGTTTGTCAAGGAAACAAAATTTTCCACCTGCCACATTTAATTATTGAATTTATCCCACACCCATCACATTTAATTATTTAATTTTACGAACCCCAACCTTGTACTTTCACTTTGCCTCTCCCATTCCTCTTTTCCCTCCGAGCTCCCTCCTCTGTCCCCTCCCGCCCCATAATTGGATGCTTCCTTGCAGGAAGCCAGCCCTCACTGTGGAACTCCGAGGCATAGAGACTCTTTATACCACAGGCCCCTGAGAGAGAGGGAACTGGTCCCTCTTCTGGGCCTGGCGATCTTGCATTGGAAGAGTGGCTTTCCGATCCCCTCTGCCACATTTAATTATTTATTTCTTTCCACCTCGCTGCATTTTATTATTTATTTTTTCCCACACCCGCTGCATGTAATTATTTCAGAGTGCAGGGTGCTAGTAGAGTGTCAGCAGTCCCCTGCGAGGGCGTGGAGACTGCTGGGACGTGCCCATTATGAGCATTGAAATGGTGCGTTTCAAGGGAATCTGCCTTTGCACTTGAAAGGGAGCTGGAGTTTGAGGCCAGTAAGAATGTGGAGGCGGGGAGTGGTATGAACATGTCATTCAAAAACTTGGCATCAGTACTAACAAGTTGGGATGTCACAGACAAGGATTTGAATAGTGGAGGGGGGACAAGTTGAGCTAAAAAAAGAACTTCCTAACCAACATGAACAACTGACATCAAATAATGTTCCCCATGATAATATCTTGGGTATAGCATCGATAAGCTTCATAACGAAAGGAGCCTTAGTTGGGAGCCTTCCAAGACAACCAGGATCACAGGTTGGCTTGGTGAAAACACCAGACAGGGGTAAATAACTATCATCACTAATAGGTGTACTGGAGACGTTTACCTTTAACCTTTCACCAGGGAAACAGACTTTCAAGGACGCCCCTACCCAGACAACAGCTGTCAAAAACAACAAAGGTGGTGAGAGGGGAAGGGGTGAGGGGGCTTCCGCTTGGCACTGCACCATATTCTTCTAAAGGCCATTTACCCTGTAAACCAAAAGGCCTGGGAATTAGTGTGACCGAGGGGTCACAAAGATTCCATTATAACAACTTGAAGTACAAGGCACGCAGGATGGTGGCATCAAAAGATCTGATACTTGGGGATGTCGAGGAAAGAGATATACTTGCAAGCTGGAAACAATTAGAGGAAAGTATTAAAGAAAATTACAATTAGAACAGATCTAACCGCAGCAACAACAACTGGATAGATAAGAAATGTAGTTTGTTGGTCCAAACAGCTCAGCTGGTCTCGAGACCTCAATTAAAAATGGTTGAACAACAAGGTTATAGATTTGTCCAGGAGGAGTCCATTGGACAAAACATCCTCCTAAGTGACTTTGTGAGGCCAGAGATGACTATAGATCTCACTATCAGTGTAGAATGGAGGGGACAAAAAGACGTCGACTTGAAATGGATCACGAAAGGTCTATTGACGAGACAAACAAAATAATATCAACCCCGTCAAGCACTGAAAAGTCGAACCAGGATGCACCAAAAAAGATGGGAACCAAGGAAACTCCTGCTTTGGGTAACACAGCCATAAACGCCAGTACAGTGGCTGCGTTATCATTAGTGATGGCACCATTTACCAAATTATATGTGGAAATTAACGATCAACTAAGAGACCAAAATAAAATGTTAGCGATGCTATACTAAAAAAATGTGTTTATGGAAGGTTTTGTAATGGCAGTGCAAGACAAATTGGACAGAAACAAGGAAGAGATGATGAACTTCCTTTGCCAAATTCTGGATCCTATCATTAAAAAAGAAAATGGGGGGTCCTGGGAGTCCATCTGCTGGACATTAATCCCAGTTACGAGAGCCTTACCCAGAGTCTTTAGCTCACTATCTTTCATGGAGGAGAAATTTCCAAAACATATCAGTCTTTGTCCTGCCCTGGGACAGTCCAGCATCAAAATGCTTAGGCAATTCTCCTCTGAACAAGAGTACCAACAGCAATCCCAGACAGGTGTTTCGGTCTGATTGGACCTCATCAGTGGGGTGGAGCTGTGACTCTCTAAGAATAGTGAGCAAGGGCTCCATGTCTGTATTCCCCAAGTAACTTCGGGTGAGACCCAAAGTTACTTAAATTATACAAAAAACAATATTGAGATAAAGACTCTGGGTAAGGCTCTCATAACTTGGACTAATGTCCCGGTTATGAGAGCCTTATAACATTATGTTTGGAAATCTGAAAGAAAGCTCCAAATGCATAGCTTACAGGAATCCCCCTGTACAAATTGTTTTGAGTTTAGCATTTAATACTCAGTTTAGGGTTTTTGGACAGAGGACACTCTTTTGTTTAACACCCTGACACAAATGTTCCTTAGTTTTATTTAGGAAGGTATCCCCCTCCCAGACATAGGGATACGTTGTATTTCCCCAAGTCCCTCTTTTCTTTTGTCAATTCAAGTCTTTAGCCAATACATAACATGCCTCTTTGTCTGAGTTTTACTCTTTAATCCCTGAGAGGCCCATGAGCCAATACATTTCTTTGGGGACCACTACCCATGCCCTTTGGCAGTGGACACTGTACAGGTTGCATCAATAAATTTCTTTAGGGCCATTGCACCAATGTTTCTTTGGGTCCCACTAGCCATGGCCTTTGGCCGTTCCCACTGTATATTATACAACACTAACCAGCCACTAGCTGTGCCTTTCTACCATGCCCACAGTATATAATATAAACTAAGCAGCCACTAGCCATGGCCTTTAACAAAATACTGGCCAGTGGGCACAGCTTTGGTCGTGCCAAATGTATATTCTAACATATTAATGAGCACTAGCCATGGCCTTTAGCCATGGTCAGTAGCTACAGCTTTCAACCTTGCTCACTATATATTGTAATACAGTAACGGGCCACTAGGCATGGCTTTTAGCCATGCACACTGTAAATTTTACAACATTAAAAAACCACTAGCTATGGCCTTTGGTGATGGGTAGTGACCAAAGCCTTCAGTTTTAAGTTTAGTTTATTTGTTTATTTGTAAAGCGCACCAGGCCCATGGGCAACCGGGCGCATAATCTTAGGTAAGGGTTACAACAAGAGTAAACAAGAATACCAAATTTACAAGTTATACACAAGTACAAATTGACAGGTTATATACAAGTACAGAATTTACAGGTTATGAACGGTACAGTGTGGCATATGTACGCAGATTGGATATATTGCAGGTAGAGAACTAGGATAGCATGAGGGACCTCATGCTTTCTGGGTGAGCAGCCAAGCTTTGGCGTTGTTCTTGAACGTTAGGAACGAAGGTTCAATTCTTATGTGGGTTGGCAGAGTGTTCCACAGTTTGGAAGCTAGGACAGGGAAGCTCACACCACCCGCTTTTGGATTTTAAATCTGGGCAAGGTTAGGCTGTGAGTTTGGGCTGATCTGGTGGGGCGGGACGAGGAGTGCAGTGTGAGGCGACGAAGAGAGGTTAGGAGGAGCATTGTTGTTCAGGCATTTGTGAGTCAAAGTTAACGTTTTCAGGGCAATCCTTTGTTTTACCAGCGTAAGTCAGATCTGATGATGGAGATATGGGACCGTCTAGGGATATTGAGAGCTGCCCTTATGCAGTGGTCGAAGGGTACGAAAAGAAGTAGTGGAACTGTGTTCCCTACTGGCCTGCACCGCTCCCCACAGACCCCATCGCCGCACCCCCTCCCATGCACAATAAAAAACCCAAATAACATGTGCCTGCTCTTTAAGGAAACGTCCTGTGTAGTGCACTAATAGTGCAAGTTTCAACTTCTTCCTAGACTTTTATTTTAAAACGAAACCATTCCGGAATGGTTTCTTTTTAAAATAAAAGTATAGGAACGGTAAAACTTAATTAAAATAAGTATAGGAGCACCGCTCCCAACCGCTCCCGCCCACTTCAACCACTGCCCTTATGGCATTATTTTGAATAGTTTGAAGTTTATTGAGGTTGGACTGACTAGTCCCTAGGTAGAGGGGCGCTGCAGTAATCTATTTTGGACATGATGAGTGTTCTAGCCAAAGTAATGCAGTTGTGAGGGTTCAGGAATGGTCTGCAGGCGATGATAAGTTTGCATGTATATGCATATGTATATGTATATGACTTTGTCATGGCCAAGTCGATGGCCTAAATTGTTATTAAGATAATCAAAGTTATATTCAAGGAAAACACTTAAGTTGCATGGACTTTAAGGTGATCAATACATCGTAAACAAAAAACTTGAAATTCAAGGAAAAAACATTAGTTGAAAGGAAGTTAAGGTGAGACCTTAACGCAACAGAACCCCTGAAATTCAGCTAAAGCCACCTTAACATTGCCCTCCCGTTGTGCAGCTTATAACCACAATGATGACATCACAGATCACATCATTGATGACATCACTAATTACATGTTGTAAGAGAAGACTTCTGACATTACAAATCACATCACTGATTCTATAACTGATGACAACACTAATTACATTGTTTATAACTGATTCCATCAATAATGGAATTAGACAACATCATTTATAAGTTAGCTCATGAAAGCTTTGATTACCTTAATAACAATTTAGGCAGTAGATTTGGCCATGACAAAGGCTGCGGTCACTGGACAACACCAAATGCCATAGTTAGTGGTCGGTTAGTGTTAAAAAATGCCAATGTGCATTGTTAAAAGCCATGCCTAGTGGCCCATCACTGTTTTAAAATATACAGTGGGCAACACTGAAAGCTGTAGTCAGCTGCCATGACTAAAGGTCATAGCTAGCCCCATTAACATGTTAGAATATACAGTCGGAACAGCCAAACGCCATGGCCATTGGCTAGTATTGTGTTGAAGACCATAGCTAGTAGCTGGTTAGTGTATATAACATACAGTGGGCAACGGTGAATACCATAGCTAGCGGCTGGTTATTGTTGTATAATACACAGTGGGCACGGCTGAAGGCCAACAATTATTTATTTTATTATTTTAAACTATATAGTGGACATGGCCAAAAGATGTAGTAATTGCTTCAGGTCAAAGGTCATAGTGAGTGGTCATTTATATGTTAGAATACAAAGTGGGCAGAATCAAAGATTGTAGCCACTGGCCAGTATTGTGCTAAAGTAAATGGCTAGTGCCTGATTAGGGTATATATTATACAGTGGGTTCAGTTGAAAGCTGTATCCACTGGTAAAGGCCAAAATCGATGGTTGGTAGGCTGTTCATGTTTTAAAATATTCAGTGGACATGGGTGAAGGTTGTGACCACTGTCCATTACTGATGGTCATGACTAGTATCCAATCATTCATGTGTTAAAATATATTTGACCATGCACACTGACCACGGCTCAAGGTCATGCCTAATCCCAGTTACTGTTGTAACATCATTATTGATGTAATTAGTGATGTCATCAGTGATGTGACCTGTGATGTCATTCTTGTGGTCATAGGCTGCGCCACAGGGGGTGTAAAGTTAAGGTGACTTTAGATGAATTTGAAGGGTTTTGTTGTGTCAAGTTCTCACCTTAACGTCCCTGCAACTAATGTTTTTCCTTGAATTTCAAGGTTTTTGTTATTCCATACATAATTGACATTAATAATACAGACAATTGAGCTAAAGAAAATGATGTATCATGTGTAGAAAGAAAAATAAAAAGAAATTGTGCAACCACATTCCCTCCAAATAAGCCTGCTCTTAAAAAACTGTGTTTGCATATTTACTTAACTTTTTAAAGTGTTTAGGATTATATGTACTGTTGATAAATAAAGCATTTTAAAAATGTTACTATAACTGTGTACAAAGACTACACTCAATGTATCCTAAAATAATTCTTTACAAGACTACTGCCTACATATATATATATGTACATATGTTGTTTTTTTTCAAACGGTTGTATAGCCTCGGCTATCAAGGATGCATTTTTTAGCACACACTGGGGGTCATTCCGAGTTTGGAGGCAGCCATGGTGCTGTTAGCACCATGGCTGCCTCCAAACTCGGGTCCGGGTCTCGGGTCTCGGGTCTCGGGTCTCGGGTCTCGGGTCTCGGGTCCGGATCCGGATAGTCCCCATTCAAAAACCATTCCCATTCCCATTTGAACCCCCATAGGGCTCAAATAGGAATGGGGAAGGAGCTAACAACGGGCCCGCAAATTGCGGGCCCATTATTAGCTCCATGGTCCCTTAAGTGGTCCCACCAAGGGCGGCTGGTAAAACCAGCCGGCCCTAGTGGGACCCGCTAAGGGACCTCGGAATGCAGCGGTAGGGGGTTAACGGCACCGGCATCCTTACCGGTGCCGTTACCCCCTACCGCCATACTCAGAATCACCCCCACTGTGTTGAAAAGATCGATTAAGGGTCTTTGATCCATTTATATATAGTATTGGGCTGATTCATGGAATTATTTGCACCGAAAAACAGGGATTTGTGCGCCATTCTGCCTGCAAATCCCCATTTAACAAATGGGGATTTGCAGGCAGAATGGCGCACACATCCCTTTTTTTTTCGGCGCAAATAATTCCATGAATTAGCCCCTATGTGTTTTGATTGTCTATTTTATTTTTATAACTGAAAAGTTGGCCCTGAAAAGGACAGTTTTGCAGGGTTAGGGGGCGGGGGGAGTAAGAACCAGGATGGGAAAAACAGTAGGATTCATACATATAACAAAAGGTTAAAAAAAGGACATTCATTTTTTTTGCCTTTTATGGTGTGTACATTTTTTCTGTATTTGTTTCTAAAGAATGGGGTAAACAAAATAGACACTTAAAAAGATACCTAGCATTGGGAATTGGCTGTATTTTCCAAAAGAGCCTTGCCTTAAAGCGTCTAGGGTGTCACTGCCCACATCATGATAAAATTAGAAAGATCGGGTGCAGGCAGGATGGACTGAGGTTGGGTGTTAGTTGGTGGAAAATAGCTGGCAATTGTATTGGAAGGTTGTGGCGTAGATGATAACTACTGCTGTGCTGATCGTGTTACATGTGCTTTGTCCTTATTTTTCACATGAGCCTTCCTATATGATTCATCCACTTCATCCCAATGGACATAGACAAGATGTTGAATTAACATGGATGTCCTCAAGCTTTGCGACATCTTGTGTGAATGTCCCCTCCGCAAAACCTTATCACAAAAATTGCACATGACCTCCTCAATCTTCTATTTGCTGTGTTGGTCCTTTATGCAGAAATATTGCCAAGATTCAGCAGTGGTGTTTTGTGCACATGGCTGCACAAAGCTGATGCCACCGACACCACGTCATCATCACTGTGGGTCATAATCATTTTCAAATGCAGGACCGTGAAGGAAAAATAAAATTGTAAAAATATACAACACAAAAAGGACAAAGGGCAAAGGTAGGAAGAAGAAAGGTAAAAAAGGAATTAATACATCAAGGTACTGCTTTTAAAAGTTCCTAAAGGCTTACAAAGAATTTCATCCAACAAGAGACAAAAAATAAATACAGGAAACAGGAAAGAGGTGATTGGGAGAGGACTATAACCACAGTTGGACGATGTAGCAAACTAGAATGTGTGTTTCATATGCACGGGTACGCCCAAGTGCAATGACGTGATTGCGCCCAAATTATTGACCAGTCGGCAAGATCAATGAAAAGACTCATCTGCATGTGGCCATTGCTGCATCGAGGGAAGGTCCAATCACTTTGAAAGGTATTTTCACGTGGCTACGAGGCATCGCACCTGATTTCCACAGCCAATCAGATCATGGGCTACGCTACCCCTGCTTAGCCGCTTCAACAAACGGCCCAATCACACACTGCGGTATATTGGTGCGGCCCAATGAAATCCATGCATGCGTAATCATTCAATGGAATGTCGAGCTTCATCGACATGGCTAACTGTCTTCGCAAACATATCACACACTGCGGTTGCTTGTCCACTCATGACTCCTGGCCATGTCAACAAATGGACCAATAACATGTTGCAAAGTATTGACATTGCTATGACCATGCCTTATCAAAATATCTGCATGTGTGAAATCTACCAATGGGATGTCAAGCTTCTTCAACTTGGCTACGCAGCTTCGTGCCTGATGCACCAGCGAATCATATCATGCACTGGGCTGTGAGTCTAAAAGTGATTCTTGTCTGTGTCAATGAATGGTCCAATCGCACACTGCGTGAATTGACGTGGCTACGCCCATGCCATATGACATAATCCACACATGCGAAAGTGACCAATCAGAGCATGCTAATATGCATACCCACAAATAATCACCCCACCCACAAAAAAATAAGTTTATATTGATCATTGTTACTAGTCCTTGTTAGTGAAACGTTTACCAAGTAACTACAAGAGCATTTGGCCTTTTAACCTTTTAATTGTTGCTCCTTTTTACCTACTTTTACTCTAATTGTCTTTCCCTTATGTTGTCATTTATTCTGTTTGTCTATTTTTTGTTTTACTTTTTTAAAACGTTATCATTTTTGTGGCATTGGGCCTCATTACAAGTACTCCGGTCCGGAATTAACACTGCCGGTAAAACCATACCGGCACCGTTTGCATGTCCGCGCAATCATGACCCGCGGCCCCGGTAATAGCACCACCCTAAACCGCCACCGCGGAAATAGGGTTCCCCTTAATTCCGCCTGCACGGAAACCCCTCCGTTACCGGCAACACGAAACACCGTGAGCATCACAACTAGCGCGGACACGGAAATACCGGGAAAAAAATGGCGGAAATACCGTGATCACGGTGGCGGAACCGCCGCCACCGCGAACATGGCGTTATACACTGCCGGCTGAACTGAATCAGGGCACAGGTGCACCAAATCAGCCCAGCTGGACCTAGCAGGCCACTGGGAGCCTACAAAAGGGCCACACCCAGCCCAACACAACACAGAACCATGCAGGCAGCAGGGCTAGTAGCACTGGGACTGGGCCTACTCAACCAACAGGCAGTACTGCACATGGTGGCAGCAATGGCGCAGAGGAGGAGGCGTAGGCGGAGGAGGCGCAGGCGGCAACCAGCCAACCCTGCAGCTATGGCAAACCCCATTGCCCAGCCAGCCCGACCCCGCCGCCAGCCACCAATACCACGCATCAGGGCCTCACCCTGGAACCTCACCCCAGGACAGATCCACACCCTATACCGGCTGGACCGTGCAACAATCCTGCACATCACCGCCATGATTGAGGACAACATCAGCAGCCTAATTGACACCCCCACTGCCATCCCCCCCCTCTTGAAGGTTGTCTCAGTTCTGCATTTCCTTGGCACTGGCACCTATCAACACACGGTTGGTGAGCTGCACGGCATATCACAACCGTGTTCCTCAAAAGTCCTGGTACAGGTACTGGATGCCATGTTGCGCCATGTGTCGGAACACATAGCCCTACCCCGCACCCTCCCCGGGGTCATTGCCACCAAGTTGGCCTTCCATGCCATAGCAGGCATGCCAAATTGCATAGGCGCAGTTGACTGCACCCACGTCGAGCTGACAGTACCACATGCAATTGAGGCGGTGTTCCGCAATAGGAAACAGTATCACTCCTTGAATGTCCAGATGGTTTGTGATGCCATGCAACTGATTACACACTGCTGCGCACGTTTCCCAGGCTCATCACATGACTCAATGGTACTGCGGAATTCCACGTTGCCACGGTACATGGAACGCTATGCCGGACAAAGCACGTGGCTATTGGGTGAGTACAGCTGACGATGCTACAACCCTGTCGGAGTGGTGTGTGTGTGTCCAGGCAATGAGCATTGTGAGTGTGCCGCTGTGACCGCACATGCATCACCCCCCTTCCATCTACCAAATACACAGCGGATGCCAAACATCATGAAGGAAGACATGACAGGGCACCACAATGTGCCCGTGCACACACTGCCACAGCCAATCCCGTCACTGTCCCATGAACCCTGTGCCACTGCAGACACCCACCCTCAATTGAAACACTGCCCCAAAAAGCACGAGAGGCGTGTAAATGATACGACGAGTATTTACTACTTCCGTACAGTGAAGTCACTCTGCCATGTGTGGACAGCACTGCACCATGACATGCACACAATCAAATGTCACCCGCAGGGCACAGCAAACATGCAAGTTAATGTGTAGGCCCATATGCAGTCAGCGACATTCCTCGTGATGGCCAAAACATACCTCCAGACACTGCATGGTTCATATGCATGAATGAATGATGATACAAGAATGCACAGCAGCAGATGAGGACATGATGCCACAAACACTGACATGTTCCCCCATCTACATCCCATGTAGGTGATGCGGGATATGCACTCACGCCATGGTTGATGACACCTGTACGGAGACCAAGGAACAGGCATGAAGAGGCATACAATAGGGCACATATCCGCACACGTGGAATGATTGAGAGGACATTTGGACTGCTGAAGGCCCGTTTCCGCTGTCTGAGCAGATCTGGCGGATCACTGCTGTACAGCCCAGTGAAGACGGGCAAAATCACGCTGGTATGTGCCATGCTGCACAATATATGCCTGCGCAGGAACATCCCAATGCCACCAGACGCAGATGAGGAAGATGGGGATGGGGATGGGGATGGGGATGGAGATGGGGATGGAGATGGGGATGGAGATGGGGATGGAGATGGAGATGGGGATGGGATGGCACCGCCTCCCCCTGGGGGTGCACATGATGGCCAGAGAGCACGGGATGCCCTGATTCGCATTTACTTTTGAGTCACAGCACATTCACAGTAATGCACAAACATGGTGACGACAATGAATTAATAGTTGCACTGCAAAATAAATGATCAATGTCCACACATGTATGTCTTGATTTGAAATGGTGATGTATTGATGTAATAACAACAGGGAAGAAGGTGCATTGGTTAGGGAAGCTGTACACCCGGGGCCACCCACCACCCAAACGTGCCCACCCCCACCCAGAGCCCATTGTCCAAACCCCCAAAACTACCTACCCCACCACCCAAACGTGACCACCCCTCTCACACCCTTGTAGTCCACATGTGTCCTGCACTGCCCTACACACATGCCATCACTTCCGTGTGCGCTTCTGTGCAACCTTGCCCAAGGGACCCGTTAGCCTACTCGAGCGCCTCCTTGGACTGGCAGTAGTGGAGCTGGATGGGGTGGTAGTGTTTGATTGGCCAGAATCAGGGATTGAGGGCATCCGTGCCAGATTTGCCTGTTGGCCAACCAACATGGCCTCCACAAGCCTGGAGGTGTGGTCATTGCCCTCCCGCACATGGCGTGCAAGGGTCACTATGGTGCTCGCAAAGCGTCCAATGGACCTCGACAGGCGACGCACTGAGGCGCTGTAGCTCTCCCTCTGCAGCCTGGATTCCTCTAGCTGCCTCTCCACCAGCTGGGTGAGGGTAGCCTGCTGGTCCTCCATCCGCTGCATGCGGGCATTCAGTTCGGCCATGGATGGGGTGGGCGACCTCATGGGACTCCCCAGTGAAGTGGGGCTGAACCCCAGCTCATGGAAGGAGCCCAGGTCTTCCAATGTGGGCATCTCCCCCTGTGGCCCTGTTTCCGAGTGCTCTTGCGGGGCACTGTTATCACTGCAGGCCGCCCCCTCTGCAGTGCTGCTGCCTTCGGTGTTTTGTTGGGTGGCCATGATAGGTTCCTGTGGCACCTGTCTGGACTCAGCCAGTGTGGAGATGGTGGGGATGTTGGTGGTGGTGGTGGTGTGATGCACATCTGTGGTGGCTGGTAATGTGGCCAGAGGTGCAGGACTGCCGGCAGCATCCTCCTGTGTGGTGGCGGTGGCTAGTGTACTTGCCGATGCTGATTGGCTGGCCTGTTGTGCAGTATCACTGTCACTTGAAACGGCTGTGGGGACACAAAGGGCATGCAATTAGTGTTGTTGTGGTGGCAGATGGGTGCATCACATGCGTCATTAAGATTGTACATTGAATAGTGTTAGTCACATGCATCTGATTGCTGGTGTCTGCATTCAGTGATATTGGTTGCCATACGGATCATAATGGGTCCTTTGGCCCACACATGCACTGCCTGGGGGGGGGGTTGTTAATGGGTCCTTTGGCCCACACATGCACTGCCTGGGGGGGGGGGTTGTTAATGGGTCCTTTGGCCCAGTACTCACAACTGCATATTTACATGTGGCATTCATGTTTGGGCACTTACCGGCATCTGCAGGTGGGCTCACTCCTGCCTCAGCCTGCCCAATCCCATGGATTCCCTCTAGGTGGAGGACGCTGCTGCAACGCTCCTCCCATGCTTGCAGCCTCAGTGGGGAAGGGGGTCCTCCGCCTGTCCCACTGCTGCGTTGGCGGTGCGTGGAAATGAGGTTGCGTACCCTCAGCCTCAGGTCGTCCCAACGCTTGTGGCAGTCCTTCACGCTCCTCACTGCCACGCCCACAGCGGTGCACTTGCGTGCAGCTTCGGCCCACACCTCCTTCCTCCGCTGCTGTGTGGCACGCCGTTGGTCGGCGCTGAACAGCATCTCAGCATTGTCCACAATGTGCTCCACCAAGACGGTTAGCTCCGCCTCGCTGAAGCGCTGTTTGCGCTGCCTCTGAGCAGGAATCCTGGCAGACATGCTGGTGGTCCCTTTTGGCTTCTCAGAGTCAGGATTGTGCTTGTGCTGGCTCTGGATGGCAATGGATTGTGCTTTTATATGATGGCCGCCTCTCTGTTTCCTGTTTTGGCGATCATGGTATTTCCGGTTCCGTGTCCGTGGCGGCGGAGGCGGAAACGGGTTTTGCGCCACTTGTGGCTTCGTTATTTCCATTTCCGTGGGGTATTCCGTGACGGCGGTAACAACATTTCCGAGTCCGTGTGGTGCGCGCGACCGACAGCGTGTAATCGTGCGGTTTTTCCGCACCCTTGCGGACACGGAAACGTTTTTACCGCCATCACGGATTTTGCACGGTCCCGGACTGGCAGGTTGTAATGAGGCCCATTGTCTTTTAGTTTTGTCATTTTTCCAATTTTACATTTTCTTCCCCAGTTGGACAGTTCTATATGTCTGACCATGAGAACAACAGCAGCAGAAATGACAATTTAATCTGGGTCCCCAATCCATTGCCATCCAGGAAGAAAGCCACTGGAATCAAAACCTCGACATACAGTTGGCGATATTTGAATATCAAAGAACACTGCTCTAAAAAGGAGGGGGAGGATGTACAGTGCACATTGTGCATGAAGACTCTAAGACTTGGACCATCAAATGTGCCGTCGCAAATCTTAGGAACATCGGTGATGATCAGTCATCTACTGAGAGTTCATTGGGATGATGTGGACGCACATATAAGAAAGCACACAAACACCACAAACTTAAAATGCATGGAGCTCATGCATTATGTGCATGAAAATCAGCACCTCCCCAAGCACCTGCATCCACTTGTGAGACGTCACTGACACTAAGGGGGTAATTCATAGAATTTAGCGCAGAAGTGGCAAACGCGGCTGGCACAGAGGGAGCATGTGCCAGTCTGCGCCAGCTGCGTGTGCCAAAACCCATTTTGACGCACAGCGTATTCATGGATACTAACATCCATAATCAACCATGGCGCAGAGTGGCGCAGCGACCCTGCAGCAGTGCCAGTTACGCCCCCAACCCCACCCCGTGCGCCAAAAACATTGCACAAATCCAGTACATGGCGCAAAGTCCAGTGGACCAGCATACAGCCCCCCAACCAAGAAAACGCGCTAAAAACGCCACACAGCCCTCACGCACCAGCAAAATTGCATGGAAAACACCCTGCGCACCCTTCGGAATACGCATACCCCGCTCACGCCAGCGAAATTGTGTGGAAAACTCCCTGCACACCCCTCGGAATATGCATACCCCGCTCGCGCCAGCGAAATCGCATTGCAAACACCCCGCGCACCCCTCAGAATACGTGTACTCCACTTACGCCAGCGAAATGACATGGAAAACTCCCCGCGCACCCCTTGGAATACGCGTACCCCACTCGCGCCAGCAAAATTGCATGGAAAACACCCCACGCACCCCTCGAAATACGCGTACCTGGCTCGTGCCGGCGAAATCGCGTGTAAAACTCCCTACGATTGCCACGGAATACGTCTACCCCGCTCTTGCCAGCGAAATCACATGGAAAACATCCCCCCTGTGGTGTGGGCTGCCTGCGGAGTATGCACAGGGTGAAGGGCTGCCTGCGGGGCATGCCCTGGGGTGAATGGCTGCCTGCAGGGCATGGTCAGGGTGGATGGGCTGCCTGCGGGGCAGCCCAGGGGTGATGGGCGCCTGCGGGGCATGCCCAGGGGTGAAGGGCTGCCTGCGGGGCATGGTCAGGGGTGAAGGGCTGCCTGCGGGGCATGACCAGGCGTGATTGGCTGCCTGCGGGGCATGCCCAGGGGTGACGGGCTTCCTGCGGGGCATGGTCAGGGTGGATGGGCTCCCTGTGGGGCATTCCCAGGGGTGATGGGCTGCCTGCGGGGCAAGCACAGGGGTGAAGGGCTGCCTGTGGGGCATGGTCAGGGTGGATGGGCTGCCTGTGGGGCATGCCCAGGGGTGAAGGGCTGCCTGTGGGGCATGGTCGGGGTGGATGGGCTGCCTGCGGGGCATGCCCAGGGGTGATGGGATGCCTGCCGGGCATGCCCAGGGGTGAAGAGCTGCCTGCCGGGCATGCCCAGGGCTGATGGGCTGCCTGTGGGGCATGGGCAGGGTGGATGGGCTGCCTGCGGGGCATGCCCAGTGGTGATGGGATGCCTGGGGGGCATGCCCAGGGGTGACGGGCTGCCTGCGGGGCATTGTCAGGGTCGATGGGCTGGCTGCGGGGCATGCCCAGGGGTGATGGGCTGCCTGTGGGGCATGCCCAGGGGTGAAGGGCTGCCTGCGGGGCATGACCAGGGGTGAAGGGCTACCTGCGGGGCTACCTGCGGGGCATGCCCAGGGGTGATGGGCTGCCTGCGGGGCATGCCCAGGGGTGAAGGGCCACATGTCACCATGCACTTGGGAAGCCCGACTCATGTCCCCCAACCCCACCTGCATTTAAAGGGCACATGCCAGCAGGTCCCGACTCTTGCCCCCTTCCCCCACCCACCCCCCCATTGATGGGCACCTGCCAGCAGGCCCCAACTCATGTCCCCCACCCCCACCCACCCCCCATTGATGGGCACCTGCCAGCATGCCCCGACTCATGCCCCCCGACCCTCCATTGAAAGGGCACCTTCCAGCAGGCCCCGACTCATGTCCCCCCAGCCACCCACCCCCCATTGATGGGCACCTGCCAGCAGGCCCCGACACATGGCTCACCAAACACCATGTTATAACAAAACAGACCCATGGCCCTAATGCCAACCCAAATCCCCCCCCAGTACAAGCACGCAACCATCCACTGCACCCACTCCCAAATTACCCATGCCATGAGAGTCTTAAAAGAACCAGCATGGCCATGCATAAATGTACAACAGAGCCACACAGTGGCAACACATGACTGAGGCAATGCTCATAGAGACATGCACAAAACCAATGAGAGTACACAACACCAATAATGAAGATATATGAAATGTATTAAAAAACATAATAAAATACAAAATGAATATCACACTTGCAAATTAAGAAATAATGAAAGCAATACCAAAAAAATAGTAAAGTCCAATGAAAAACAAAAATCCATGACATGAAAACTAGAAAAGTGGTCCATCGCCAAAATCCATATAAAGTAAATAAAAAACAAAAGCACAAAAAACCATTGATCCATGGGATCTTGAAATATCGAAAGTATGTACAAGTCTGGAACTATTTACACTGCAAGTCCGAAGGGTCCATGATCCCCAAACAAAAGGAAACCTACCAAAAATCCTATAAAAATAGACTATGTACATAAAGTGGAGCAAAGTCCATGATCTCCCAAAAAAAAAATAAAACAAATGAAACGTAAGCCTAAAGAACTATGTACAAAGGCGGCGGGCTAGTCCAACAGCTCACTCTTTGATGTTCCCGGGCCAGGGCACCATCGAACTCCACATCGATGTTCCGGAGGCAGTCCTCTTCCCTGGACTCGAGGTCTTGCAGGGATGCAGCCATGGCCTCCTCCAACTCCCTGCGAGTTGCCTCGAGGCACTCAGCCCGCTTCAACGCCCGGCACATGGAGCTCTCCACCCTGACCATTGTGAGCCGTGCCTCCTCTGCTCGCCGCCGCTCTGCATCTCTCTGCCGGCCAAACCGCTGCCACACGGAAGACACTCCCAATCCTGGGTCCTCCTGCCCGAAGACCGATGCCTGCCCCAGGGATATTGATGGCCCGAGCCATGATCGCTCCCACCCTGAGCCTGCTGCTGCCGTACACATGCTCTGCCTGTTGATGCCTGCATTTCCTCTTGCTGGGGTCCAGTTGGTGGGGTGCCCCCCCTGCTGGACCTCTGACTCCCGACTGTGGCAGGGATGTGTCCTCCACCAGCCTGGCCATTGGCTATGGGGCAGCTCCACAGGGGGCCCAGGTAATACTTGGGCGGGAAGATGGCACGGAGGACGACTGGCGCATAGGGGGTTCAGTTGAGGAGGGGGTTGCAAGAAGTTCCAGCACACGGATGAACCCAGTGCCGATGACCTGTCCTAGTAGGTCGATGCGGCCAAAGAGGGATCCGAAATGACGTGCATTGTCCATACGAGAACCCTGCACGTCATCCCGAATCCCACGTTGGTGTAACGCCACCCCAGCTAGGACAGGCCCAATAAGGTCACAAATTGCAACGTCCACAGGGAGAGGAAGGCCAGTTGTTGTATGCACATCCCCTCCCTGAAAACAGGTCTGGACGGAGGCATCCCTGCTGGTGCAGGATGATGCAGTCACAGGATCGGGGACAGGATTACACACAGGCACCTCCGTGGCAGCCTGTGCTGCCTCCTGTCCCTGCCCCTGGACTGCACCCCTAGCACCAGTAGAATCCCCCCTCCAGGCCCCGTTTGTGGGCTTTCCGCAGCCTCCTCCTCAACCAAAACCCCCACTGATCTGGATGACTCTGTGCCATCTTCCTCCATAGGCACCTGTCCACCTCCAAGCACCGCCTCTTGGACCTTCCCACAGCAGCTGCGGCCATGGACGCGGCACCAGGTTCCTCAGTCCCCGAAGAGATGACTACCTAGGAGGGGAGCTGGGCGTTGCGTCTCCGGCTGGCGGTCAGATCCCTGCCGCTGTGCTCCACAGCAGCGTCTCCGCCCTCTTCATCAGTAGACGCTGCAGACAGGGAGAGACAGAACACAGGCATCAGGGCACTGTACAATGTTCGTATACACACATGACAGTTGCACATGAGTGACACTGTCAAACTTCACAGATGGCATCACACTCCCCAACACACATATCATTTGAACTCACGCACATGCACAAATTAACAGGAATGATGCAGCAGGTAGCAGCATCCATGCACACACAACAGCACGAACATCCGAAGGTCAGCCTGATGTCACAAGCAACACAGGGAGTGCCAAACACATGTACACACACCACCAGACAGACATGCATCTGTACATCTCCACCACCTTTCACAGTGCTATCACCAGCAACTATGTCACATCTGCCAATAGGCTCCATACATGTCTGTGTCACATGCATCCATGGCGTATCACAGTCGCACACATGTCAAACACACACACACACACACACACACGTACACCATGCACATACATGAATGTGGAACGAGCATCCATGTGTCACACCCCAACCATGGCATAGTACATACAGAGAAATGCTAACATGTATGCATCTCCACATGGATTTGTGCATCATGCTTTGGAAAACATACACCATTGATGTGCATCACACATGACTGGACTCACATGCGGCAGGCTCATATCCCTGCACATACACATCCATACATGGGCCTTTCCTGGCATATGTCCAAGATGCACACTCCTGGCACACCTCAACATGCACTGGGTCCAATCAGTACACATGAACACTTACCGCTCGACTCCGGACAGGTCTGCCTCTCAAGGACCTGGAGGTGAAGCGTTGGGCGTATGCATTCCAGGACCCTCATCTGGTCATTGGTAAGGTGGACCCGGCACCCCTCTGCATCCGCTGCGTCCAAGAGGCGCCGGGGCTTCCTGAGGGTCCTGGACCTGAAGTCCTCCCAGCGCTTGTGGACGTGTGGTAGGTCGCGGGTTGCCACCCCCTCCGCGTTGATGGCAACCACGATATCCATCCAGATCCTTCTCCGTCCATCCTTGTCGGCGCATGTTCCTCCGAACAGGGCATCATAATGCACCAGTACTTGCTCCACCAGGATGCCAACCTCTCCTGCTGTGAAGCTACCAGCCCTCTGTCTCTCTGGCTGGGAGTTGCCAGTGGTCTCTGATGGTGTTTTCTCCGACATGGCAACCCCCGAGGCAGGTGTGGGTGGGCAACTGGATCCTGGTGCTGTGGAGTGATGGAACTGCAGTCGGGAGTCTTCTGTTCCAGCAGGGGTGGCCACAGCAACTGGACCCCTGCAGATGGCTGACATGCAGGCACCAAATAGCAGGGCACATGGCCAGCAGGCCGGCGGCAGCAGATGGCTGGTGGGAGTCGGCTAGGGGCTTTGGGGTGCAGGAAAATGGCCTCCTGGGCAGGAGCGTGGTCTTCCATGTGTTGTCGCGTGGCCAGCTTGATACAGAGTGATTTTGCACATGAAAAAACAGCATGTAAGTGTGTAATTCGAGGAAAGGCCCTTAGCATGTAAGCACATATGTGACGTAACACGCACAGAGGTTTTCCTCGGCACGGGTGCATCCGCACGTGTAAAAACAGTACGTCCGCTAGGGAATGCGTGTCATTCAATGAAAGGGCCTTAGCGCATATGCACGCCAATGACGTGGGCGTTGCCTTGTGCCTGGGCATTGCCTTCAGCACGGGTTCAAGATTAGCGCGGGCCAGCAGTCCACTGTACGTGCTGTTCGTGGAGTCTGACGCATGTCTTTACTCTTCTGGAATCACACAAGATTACTTCACAGCGTTTGAAGTTTGTAGCTCTTCTTTTGGCGGGGAGTTGCCTACGCGCACAAACGTGTGTGTTTTTCTTTTTTTTCCATGCAAGGCAGGCGGTGAGTCGCGCACGCTATTTTTCCCACTGTGGTTCCCCCTGTGCATTGCGTACCGTTTTCAATGTCATAGGAGCCTGCGTTTTCCACGTGTACCTGTTTTTTGTGTCCCTGGGTTCCACACCGTACTGCTGGAGGTTAAATCCACGCACGTGGGCTACTGGGGTCGCGTGCATATTTTTTTTTTGTAAAATTACAATTCATTGTTTTTATATTTTGTCAATTTTTGTTGAATTTATTTTTTTATTTAACTTTTACAAAAATGTTGGTGGTGCCTGAACGTTGCATGACCCGTCATTTTTCCCCAGGGGTCACAGACAGCCTTGCAGGAGCACTGGGGTACCTATTCCATCCAATACCTTGCCCGCTTCTAGCCAATTGCACAGGACAAATGTTGAGTGCACCTCCCATCGACTATTTCCCAGCTGTGCCATGGTTGGGAGGCCACCAAAGGCTAAGGGCGGCAAAATTGGGCATACTCCCAGGGCTGGGCATGGTCGGGCATGTGGGCAGGGAGACCAGGGAGGGCAGGGAGTCCAGGGTGGCCAGGGTGGCTACAGAGGGGGAAGAGGCAACGGTGCCCCACTGGGGCGGGATGCCCAGCCATGTGCTGGTGCAGACATGCCACCACCCCCTGTGGCTCCTGGTGATGCAGCTGTTGCATCACAATCTGGTGCCCATATAACCCAACAGCAACTTACATCAGCTGTCACGGGCCCAACAGTGTTGGTAGCTGCAGCTGCAGCTGTGGGCACCACCACTCGGGCTCGGGGTCAGGCAGCGCATGTTGCTTTGTGTAACGCGGACTCCCAGGATGATTTCCTTCTTGTCAGGAGGTGCGGGTCACGTGGGTCCAGGGTGGCTGTGACTGGGGCATATGTATCTGGGGCAGTTATGACATCTGCTGCCCCAAGCAGCCAGGTGGTTGTAACTGCATGTGCAGATGCAGCCAACACCACCCTGGCAGTGAGTCAGACCCAAGCCAGACCTTCTGTCCTCATACCAACACCCACTGCCTAGGTCCAGTCCACCAGTACCACTGCCCCCACTGATCAGGGCCACATTGGCCACTCAGGGTCAGTACCACCAGCCAAAAGGAGGAAGCATGCTCCTGCGCAAGAGGCTGGGACCCCAGACACGGCTCCGGCCTCCGGAACGTCAAGGAAGAAGCCTTTCGGCAAGCAGGAACTGGACTTCCTTGTGGACTACGTGTAGGAACACCAGGGCGATATGCTTGTGGGCCCACAGTGCCATACAACGCATCACCAGCATTGGGTCCACTGGCAGCATGTTGCAGAAGGTGTGACAGCCATGGGATTCCAGGTGCGCATGGCTCAGGACTGATATAAGCATTGGAATGACCTCTGACACAGTGCAAAACAAAAGCATGCCTCCAATTATTCCATGTCTCTGGTGACTGGTGGTGGGCCACCACCAGAGGAGGATGAACTCACTCAGCATGAGGAGATCGCTTCAGAGTTCATCCCGGAAGAACAAATCCGTAGAGTGGGAGAGAAGATGGATTATGATGCATCGTCTGGTGAGTATTGATGCGTGTTACTCAATGACATGTGTGTTTGGCATGTGTGACCCTCCCAGCTACAATTTGGCTCCTTCCTTTCTTCAATCTCTCTCTCTCTCTACCTATGTTGTTCAACAGGAGTCTGACCTCCCAGCCTGACTTTACAAACAGCACCTGGCAGCTCTCGCCTACTGCATTTTCATTTTCTGCTCAACTTCCAGTGCTATGCTGATGACAACAAACTCATTTCCAGCCTACCCTTGGCCACCTCTTCTCCCTCCCTTATTTCTGATAGCCTCATTATCATTTGCAATTGGTGTACTGCAAACGATCTCTGTCTAAATGCCAGCAAGACTGACATCCTCTTCATCGGTACACCTTCGCCATCCTTTCCCCTCACTCTCTGGCCAGCCCCACTTGGCCCTATTCCTACCTCCACCTGCAAGGCCAACAACCTTGGGCTCACCTTTGACTCCACACATTCCTTTTCCACACACATTTCGGATGTATCTTGAGATAGATTAACTTCTTGCTTCACCTCCTCTGGGTTACTGTGCATTTCCTATCATTCACCTACATGCTCACAGTCTCTCAATCTCTATTTGACTCAAGGTTGGAGTACCATGACAGGCTCTTTCAAAATTCCACCTGACTCCACACTCTGCCCTCTACCACTAATCCAGTACAGCACTGCAAGACTTGTCCTTGGCCTCAAGCCCTGGGATCCTATCTTTCCAGCTCTGTAATCCCTTCATTGGCTACCAGTGGATGCAAGGATGATACTTCAGACCCTCTGCATTGTGCACAAGGATTTTTTGGGACTGGGTCCGAAATACCTTCAACAATCTCTCTGCCAATTCCTCCCTTCTTGAGTCCTTTGCTCCTCTACCTCACACTCCCTCCAGGTCAGTCATTAATTGAATAAATAAGCTGGGGGCAGATCTGTGTGTACAGCTGGGAGCTCCCTTTGGACAGCCAACTGGCCACGTTGAAACTTGAGGAAAAACATCTTTGCTTCCGGAAGCACCTCAATACCTTGCAATTTGCTCCTGCGTTAGCCCCTCTTCTCCCCAGCTAAACAGTTTCCTCTGTTGGCACTGTGCCCATGCACACACTCTGTCCTTCGGGCCCAGGTACCTGCTCACCCTGCCTCCCTGCTGCACTGCCTCCAGGCCTCCCATTGCAATGGGTCCTGTGCGTGCACCCATACAGTCCCCCACTCTTCTTCTGCACTCATCAGATTTGCCCTATCCAAATTATCTTGCACTTGCCACTTGCTGACTGCACTACCACCTTTTGAATGGCTATTCTATAATTGGACTTCATGTTCCTTCTTTGGTCTCCTCTGTTTGGCACTTTCCCCTTCTCCCCATTCCAGGGTCTTCAACCCTTTATCCCTTCTCCATGCACTTGCGTGTTCTCAATGTCACTGTGCCCAGTATGATAGTTGTTTTGAATTCCTTTTCTCCCTTGTTCCCCTCCCTTTGCTTGTTTGCGCTCTGAGCCGCTTGTGTACGAGTGCAATCTTGATGAGATGTCATATGTCATATACATCCTTTGTCCTTGGTGCAGTGTATCTCACTCTAACTGTGCTGATGGCAGTGGCTCCCCATGCACATGTGTACACAATCATGTTCCATGTGCATTCCATATATGCCCCTAGGTGTCCTCGACCACCTGCTCATTGTAGTATGTGTCCAGAATGATCCAAGTGTCATCTCATTTGGACAGCCATGTCATGCTCACTGTAGGTCTGTGTGTCATCACGCATGTATTTAAGCTGCCCACATCTGTATCATGCACATGGCTCCCCCTGTTACAGGGCCACTGCCTCTTTTCAACTGGTGTTGTGTCTTCTACATGCATGGGTGTACTATTGATGGTTCCTCATCTGTCCTCCATCATTTCCACTTATCACCGGCTGTAGTGACATTTGAATGACGAAATGCAATAGACAAATGCCAACACTGTCTGGCAATGCACATTTCTGTGGGGAAACTTTCATTGCCATGCACTCCCTCTCTGCTATTTCCCAGAGGATGGTGTTTCACAGTATCCATGCTACATGGTGCATGCCATTTGCACATGATGGCTGCAATTGCCCTTACACTGCCATCATGTTTGGAGATTGTCATCACTACTTACGTGTTGATGTTGAAAGTTGAGGGGCTACACATGCACTGCACCACATACAACCACTCCTGTGCCAAGTTAGCGCTTCAACATGCAAACACAAAGCTGCTGTGTGATAGTGACCTGACATGTATGTACCCATGTCCCTCATTTCACTGTATAGAAAGGCACTAGTGTAGGTGCCTCCTGTGACACATGTACTCTGCATAGTTGATGGTAGTTGAGTGCTGCACATGAACATGCATGTTACACGTGTCATGATGTGTTTGATTACTAGCTGTGGCTATTTGTGTGTTCCCCATGGTTATGCTAGGTGCCATCTCTTTGTTGCCATCTCTCATTTCTGCATTGGATATGTGCCTGCTAGAGGTTGTGTGTGATGCAGGTGATGTGCAACATGCAATACATGTGTTGCCTTCACATTTTGCACACATCCTTTTCAGCTTTTGGGATACTCTTGCATTGCAATGCCACTGGATGCATGTTGGGGGTTGAGTTGCCTGTGACATGGCTGTTTCATAAGTTGGCTGTCAATGTTGTGAACTGTATGTGTGTGGTATGTGCTACTGACATGTGTGTCCTTGTTTCTTTTCTTTATGTTGCAGGTGATGACGCACTGGCAGCAGAGGATGAAGATGTCATCCCAGACACAGTGGTCAGTTCACATGACCAATCAGGCACCAGTGGTGGTCGTGGGGTGGCAGCCCACGAGAACCCACTGGTGCTCCAGGCCATCGTGTCCAGAGCTGACTCTGAGTCAGGCTCTGATGTATCCTCTGACCACTATGTTGAGCCGGAACTGCATCATGACATGTTGTCGCCGGTAAGTGATCCTGTGGTGGATGATCTTCTGTCAGTGACACCTGCAGTAGGGGGCCAGGGAGGGCTGGAATGTCTGCCTTGGTGGTTTCAGGTGCACGGTCACACTCAACACCAGTTGGCCATGTTCCTTGGGCATCAGGTCAATGGAGGGATTCAGTTCTGCAGCCACGGGTGGCACCAACCCAGCAAGGACCACAGCTCCTTGGGCCCAGCTGGTGTGGTGTCCGGCAATGCAGTGGCCTTGTGCCACCGGGGTTAACTGAGTGAGAGCATGCCATGATTGCCATAGCACAGCAACAGGGGGGAGCAGTCGAGATGATTGCTCAAGGTATGAAAAGTGTTGCCCATTCCATCCTCCCCTCTGTAAGGCAAGTGGTGCTCCAGCAGCGGGCTACGCAGTTCATGTGCTGCTCACTCAGGCTGGGCATGGTGGCATCTGACATGGCATGCCGGGCTGAAATGGTGGCTCTGCGTCAAGCACTTCATGCTCAAGCAGAGGCACACCGTGAGGCCCTGAGGGTGGAAAACCAATCCATCCGATCTACTCTAGCTGCGCTCTGGATGGACGAGAGTAGGTGGACAGAAGACATGATGGTGCAGCTTGAAAGAACCATCTCAGCTGAACTCTATGCAAGCCGAGAGTCGTTCTGTTTGTCATGTGAGGCCATGTAGGTAGAACTCCGTCTTACATGTCAGTCCTTGCAGGAGGAAGCACGTGGGACACGTGAGGTGATGCATGCTGACCTTCGTCTCATTGCCATGCAGGACCTGACTTACCAGACCCGCATGCTTGCTGCCATTGAGGGGCAAGGCGCAGCTAGGCGTGGTGAGGCAACTGAGCCACGTCCACCTTCTGATTTCCATCCAGAGGGTGACGATGACAACCTATCTCCCACATAGGTAGGGCCGTGCAGGCGCTGAGCCCAGTGAGTTTTTTTTTTAAATCTCAATCTTTACACATGTGAGTGTTGGGGTGCACCCGGTACCTCCCCCCTCCTGGGTGCCCCCTCCTACTCCCTGGGTCATATATGCCATTTTTTTTATTTTTTTTCATTTGTTCCTGCAATTTCTTATTTTTTTCGATCAAAATATTTTTTTTTTGCCTGCAAATAATTGTTTTATCCTACATTTTTTTTCTTTTTTGGTAAGTATGTTTATTTATATTTTTATGCTTTTGCAAATTTTTATTTAAATTCTTTTTTCTTGGTTTTTATGTTTTTTTTATTACTTTCCTTTTTAAAGCATTATACTTTTTTGGAATTTTTTATTTACTGATTATTTAAATTTTTTCCAGCAAATAATTATTTAATTTATTTTTATTTTCTGCTGATTTTTTAATTATTGCATTTTCTTTTGTCTATTGTGCATTCATGTGACAGTGTGGTGCTTTGTGGCATTTGAAGGCATCCACTGTGTGTTACAGCTCGGCCCATTCAGGCTTGTCTTGTGTATGTGTTTTGCTTGGGGTCCTGATACATATGCTACTCCTGCTTCCCCTTTCCATGGGCTCGCAAGGATGGCTATGTGTAACAGCATCTCACACAGGGGCATTGGGCTTCCGTCATATCTTTGGCCAGCCTGCAGTCCTACTTGTGTGTACACCCATAGTGGGTATTCTGGATGGCTTCTCCAATGCATGTCTGCACTTCACTTTGGTGAGTATTCTGTTGAATGTACATTTCATCATGTTGCTTATGATATTTCTTATGTATTTACTGTCTATGTTCATGCACTTCCTGCTGTAGGTGGTACCATGCACCCTTTGGCTGTGTAACACACACTGATGGTGGGAGGGGTCCGTGTGCTGACAATGGTGAATTGGGACACTTTCCCCACAGTGATTTTGATATGCCACATGAAGGCTGCACGCTGAGTTATCCATGTCACCACACATTTCAACGACTACCCATTCCTTGCTTGCACCACTTTGGCCATCTTGCAGCCCTGGCTAGTGTTTTGATGTGCCATTTGAAGTGTGGCCGCATTGCTTTTGACTTGACTGTCATGTTAGTGTCCTGGACCTGCTCCCCCCTCCCATTGGTTGCACATGGCCCTTGTGATAATCCGGCCAAACAGGAGGCTGGAGACTGCCACCACTACCAAAAGCCCACAATGGAGGCCCTGTCTAGCCTCGTCCACCAGTCTTCTGGGTCCCATGCCTCCCCTGCCCCTGCCGGTCTCCCTCTGTCTCCCCCCCTTCACCATCACATCCCCTCCCCTTCTGCACCGTCTTCTTTCCCTCTGCCCCCTGTGTGTGCTTTCTTTCCTCATCTCCCCCTTCATGCATTTTGACCTTGCCCCCCTCATCCCTTCTCTCCTCCCTCTCCCACTCCACCACCCTTTACCCTCCTCCTTGTCCTCTGTCTGTCATTTTCCACCACTACCCCAATGGCCATCAGGCACGGTGATACGTAGTCGCTTGTTCTTTGCAGACATTTCACCTTCTGCCTCCGTCCATCTGCCCCCCACCTTCACCTTTTTTGGTATTATTTTGACACTTACCTTTATCATTGGTTCCTCCACCACTGATTACAGGTCGTCTCTTCCCCCTTTCCCTTCTATCTTTCTTCTCCCCCTCCCCAGCACTACCTTGATTCTTTGTTGACCTTCCACAGTGTGTCACTTGTTTTGTTACTCTACTCACCTTTTCCCTCCTCTTCCCTCACTCCCCTCCTTATGTGACTCCTGCACTGCAACTATTGCCGTCAGGCATAGCAATGTTGATGCTAGTTTTGTTTTCCCACAGTCCCTCCCTAGACTCTCCCTTATTGTTCCAGGCAATTGTAATATGTACTTTGATTTGATAGTTCATTTTCACATTGTGGACTGTTTTAAGGACTTATAGGAATGTACTGTTCTTCTCCCTTGTTCCCTCCCTCATTGAGGCGCTTTGATGAACTTTGTGTGTAGGTCCTATAAGGATTTTCAGTGATGAGCCACTGTCTGCCATTGTCGATGTGGGGTACTCTGTACATGATATGTTCTGCTGGTCAATGGCTGATCCTATGTTGTGCTTTATTTTGAGGTGTCAGGGGATGGGTGTGGTTTAACACAAAGGGGGGTCCTTAAGTGCAATGTTCACATGTGCTGTGTACAGGACACTGAGGATCACTTCTTTTCACATGCATGTATTCGATGCATGTCCCTACTGACACAGACACTTAGGCAATACCCCCCATGCCAAATACATTGACACCATGCACCCACGTGCACCCAGATTGCCTTCTCAGGCATGCTGTGACCTGACAATCCATGTTCACTTTCGAGTCATTGATTGTGTACATGCATGACAGGGTACTATTTGGTTGATTGCACTTTTTTTAAATGATGCTCAAGGGCTTTCCCCAACACAATGCACACTCACTGTGCTGTCCAGTGAGTGGTGTGTTGCTGGGGACACACACGCAGCTCACAGTGTTTGATAGGGCAATTTTCGATTGCCCATTGTGCATGCCAACTGGTATTCTGACTTTTGTTGCTTGCACCACTGGTGGCATGCATTTGTGCCACCGTTTTCAGGGTGTGAGATTTTGGTCAGTCATTTCTTCAGCTTCCATGTCAGGTGTGATTGTCTGGTGCCTATTTACATTTCTCACGTGGCACTTCATGACTGTTGGGTCATGTGTTGTGCATATGGTTTAATGTTTTGCCGTTGCATAACATGGTATGGTGTGGCAGACGGGGGTCATGGGGTTGGGAGGGTTTGGGTGGCATACCAGTACTTTCATGCCCTGTTTTGCAGGGGGGGGATATGCACCTTGGATGTGTTCCCTTTGGTCACATTGTAAAAGCTAAAGAGAAATATCGAGGCTGAGTACCACAAAAGGAAATACACCAAACACAGGCTTATAAAGATTCTCGGATCTTTATTCTAATAACTGTACAGTTTACAAAGGAACAAAGTATCAGATAGCTATCTGGCCCTCAGTACATCACAGCGAATACCAGCCCTTTCGGTGTGAGAAGTGAGAGGCACTGGACGTCTACATATTCACATCTTTTATACAATTCTCAATTACAATGTCCAGCCCCTCTGCAAGTTAATTATTCTCGGTCTAGGGTTCGTGCCGAGTTCACCTCTCATTAGTCCAACTATATGTATGTGGATTACGTTTAGTTTATAAAACAACAAGCCACAATGGCAACAGTGTATTTTAGAATTTTACATTAAGCCTTAGTACATGTTTTATACAATGCAGTTCAACAAGTGCTCACATTCAGTATTTAAACAACATTGTATTCAATGTATGCCCGTGGATCGGACTTGTTGGCGTGAGTAATCCTTTGATCTTCAGGTCAAACATAGGACATGTTCTTATTACATGACCCAAACATTTAGCCTACAGACAGTTTAAGCATTAACCTGTGTAAAGGTCAGGACGGCTAAGGTTACGAGCAGGAAAACACTGTCCACCAATTTAGAATACAGAGTGACTTTGAGGTGGAAATCAAAATGGCAGATAGACCTAAAATGGCGGCTAAGTCAATCTCAGATCAAAACTTTGTAACGCGGATTCCTTCACAGAGCGACTGGGCTTAGGCCAATATATACAAAAAAGGAGGCATAATATGATATCCCGTTTAACAAACCCTCCTTTTGGCCTAAGCCAAGCGCTAAACTACGTCTAGTCACTTTACGGGTAAGTCCACGTCTCAATGTCCATACACCCTGAATCACTATCGGCAATATCAATCGCCATGAGGTCGGATACTAAGATTTCTTTCATCACTAATTCATTGGAGATCTTCTCTGGGGCGTATGCCTATGCCCTAATGCACCCATTGCTTGTGCACAACATCCTCCTAACATCGAACATATACCAGGAAGACATTGTATACAGCAGCAAAGAAACAACAGAATACCTAAAATAATCAGCACGACTGAGAGCAGCTTCCAACCCCAAGATCGCAAGAAGTCCCAGAACCAAGCACTGAGATCCCAATTTCCCTCAGGAACATGCACTTCTGAACTAAGGATGTGCAGATTTTGGATCGCACTAAAGATTGTTGGGGAGGAATCTGGCACGAAAACACAGCAAGCGGACCCCACTAATTCACATACCCCACCACGTTCAGCCAGAATGACATCTAATGCCATCCGGTTCTGAAGTGCCACTAACCTTATTGCTTTCTGTTCTAACGTCATATTATAGAGTATGTCAGTGGTCCAGTTGCTGGTCCTCTCCAGTACTCTCGCTAGTCTCCTAATATCTTCTGAGTTCAGTATTTGCCCCCAAAATAGCACAAAGGATTTAGCTACATCGCCAGGAACTTGTGCTGAAGTATCGCCATTCTCGTCCCGACGTGGACGAGCCTTTGAAATTTCTACAGTGCTGGCAATAAATACCCCGGGTAACAGAATCCCTAAATAACAAGTTTCTTGCCAATCCCTGGATAACCCTGGAAATGCGCCATTACCGCAAACAAAGTAGACAGGTTCGATTACATACAAAGGTCTGTCCTCACTAGTCAAATTCGCAACGTTGGCTCAACCTTTAAAATCACCCATTGACTGAGTACCATTCCTCTGTATGCAGAAAGAAACTGAATCGGTGCTGTGGTTAACAGCATAAGAAGGAGGCCTGGCACCCCTATTGCCTATAGGAGCCATCTTAAAAGAGATCAAAGATTGGAAAAGACGGGACAGTCTATCAGAAGGTCTAATAGAAGCACCATTTGGCTTGCTCCTATTCGCGAAGAGTGAGCATCCCAGGGGCGTCAGAACACGTTTTTCAAAGTCGTTCAAGTTCGTCCCATCAAAGTTCCCTGAGATGCTATCGTTCCATCGGCCAAAGGATAGTGCTCTAAGAGAAGCATAGCAAGCAGTTGTCAAAGGTAAAGGATGAATATACTAACCCAGCCCCTTATCCCTGTGTTGCGGTAAATGCGAACAAAACCAACAGTTAGACCTATTAAGAATGCCATGTGTAGCGTTCATGATGAGTAATAGAGTGTTGTTGTGATAACTCTGCCTGTGCTGAGAGTCTCTCAGAGATAAAGTATGCAGATGTGCATAAAGGAGTAGGAACAGTGGGTATATTTTCAGTGGATAACACATTTTCGAGTGGATGTACTTCTTCCCGATACCAAAATCCTAATGCAATGACTATTGTAAAACCAATCAAAATTATCACTAAGCAACAATATGTTTTCAGGGCCCACGCATTTGAATGTTCATTTCCGTAGCTGGTCACACAGTCTCTTTTCTTTTCCGTACGAGCGGGAGCGGTTGCAGGCATTGTTCTTCAAACAATTTACACCAAAGTTTTTTTGCTGGCGACCTCCAGGCCGAGCGTCTTCTTAGTCCTTTCACAAACCCTATCCAACAGAATCCCCTTCTACACAAATGATCGGGCCAAAAAGGCAAGCCCTTGATGACTCTTTTTTCTTCGAAGGCACCGCCGAACCGTGCAGTAGGTCTATTTCCTCGGACGCAGATTGTACCTTGTGATCCCTGCTACTGAGTGATCTGTGAACAACGTGTCGTCACTTCCCGTTGGAAGCGACGAATCCAAAGCAGGATCTGATGCAAGATCCGGAACAAATTCAAAAGAAGAAACTGTTGGAGAGTGTGGAGGTGAAATGGCTGTTTCCCCAGGACTCACAGGCTTAGGGAGAGTCTCCGATGCAATCTCGATGTTGTTTACTGCTTCGTGATCTTTGGTTGCAGTACTGGTGAGGGGTTCTGTAGCTTCTGTAGCATGTGGCACAGGGTGTGGAATCCTCTTGATGTGTGATGCATGGATCCAATTCTTCTTTTCTGCTACCCGCACCACCGTCTGTGTGACCAGGAGGACCTGATGCGGGCCCCCGCCAACGAGGTGCAAGGCAAGAGGATCGCTCAAATGCTTTCGTAAGGACCCAGTCACCCGGTCGTATGCTGTGGCCGGGGCCCTCATATTTCACAGGTAAAGCCTCCCGCACCTGGTGATAAATCAAATACAGATTTTTAGTTAACTGGCCACAAAAGTCAGAAAGAAGTACATTTTCGACCTTGCGGAAAGAACGGGGCTTTGGGAGATTCCAAATGTTAGCTGGCCTACCCATGACCACCTCAAAGGGAGAGAGCCCAGTCTTAGTTGTGAATGGTCGTCCTCATGGACAATAATACGATCAGTAAGGCATCCGGCCATTTTAGTTTGGTGCCGGCACACATCTTAGCGAGCTTGTTCTTGATGATGCCGTTGTGTCTTTCTACTAGTCCAGCACTCTGTGTGTGTCTGGCCGAATGGAATCATTTATCGATCTGTAATCCCGCGCATATCTGCAGAATTACAGCAGCGATAAAATGCGGACCATTGTCCGACCAGATGACTCTTGGCAAACCAAATCTCGGAAAATATTCCGTTAGCATGGTCTTTGCTGTGGTCATAGCAGTGGCATCTTTGACGGGAAAAGCTTCAACCCATTTGCTAAAGGCACAGATGACATCTGATACGTACTTGAAATTATGACAACGCTCCATTTCGACAAAGTCAAAATGAATCACCTCAAAGGGGACAGAAGGTGGACCAAAACTACCCCTAGGAGTTCATGTGCCCTTTTCCACATTGTGCTGCAAACAAATCATACATCCCTGAACGAATCGTTCAGCTACTTTTGGGATTTTGTCATTTACCCACACATTTAGCAACATTTTGATGACCTTACGAGCACAAATATGGGTGGGACCATGAGCCATAACAACCATCATCATAACATACGCGTCAGGCAATAGCCATTTCCCTTCAACTTTGTCCACCCAACACCCATCATCATCCAGTTTTCCCAAGCCCTCAGCCCATTTCTTAGATTCTGCCGAAGTTGTGAACCACCCCAAAGGAATACTGACTGTTAGTATATATATTTACTGTAAGCCCTTTGAAAAGTTCACAAGCTCGGGTCAATGCTATAATCTCTGTGGCCTGCACAGAGTTATGCGTGATTCTTTTGGTCTCCACGACCGTGCTCAATGTGGTGATTGCGTAAGCAGCTGTGGATGCACCATCCGGAAGTTTGAAACAGGAGCCATCACAAAACAGCTCCCCTAGCGGATTGTTCAAAGGAGTGTCCTTTAGGTCAATTCTGCCTTTAGTTTCTTGTTCTGTGATGTAAAGGCAGTCATGTGACTCTTCATCACTGCAAGCAGTACCTTGCAGAAAAGGTAGAAGTTCAGCCAGATTAAGGACAAAACACCTCTTAATTTGGATGTGCGGTGCAAACAAGATCAATTTGTATCTCGTTAATCGTGCGGAGGTGAGGTGTTGCGTTTGTGTTCTGTTTAATAGACTATCTACAGAGTGAGGTACCATCAGGGTTAGAGCATGGCCTAGGACCATTCCCTCGCTCTGTTTAACGGATGCAGCAGCAGTAGCTCTCAAACATTTTGGCCAAGCGCATGCGACAGGATCAAGGGCGGAAGAAAAGTAGCCTCACGGCCTATTCTTCCCTCCATGTTCCTGCGTTAATACAGCCAAAGCACATCCATCACATTCATGCACATACAACACAAAGGCCTTTTCATAGTTTGGTGTGCCCAAAACTGGTGCCACACACAATGCAGTCTTGAGCAGATCAAATGCTCGCTGGTGTTCCAAGTTCCATGGCAATGGCAAAGAAATGCCCTTCTTCGTCAAAGCCAACATTGGTTTAATCACTAATGAGAAATTTGGGATCCACTACCTACAGTAAGAAGCCATTAATATCAAGGCTCTAACTTCCTTCTGTGTATTTGGGACAGACATGCTAGAAATTATTTTTATCCATTCAGGCGTCAACCTTCTTCCCTCCTTTGACAGGAGATGGCCTAAATAGACCTCCTGTCGACAATATTGAAATTATTTAAGCAAAGCTTTGTGTCCATGTTGAGCTAGATGAATAAGCAGCAACACAGTGCCCTCCTTACAAGCACTCTCTGAGTCAGCAGCTAAAAGCAGGTCGTCAACATATTGAAGCAGTGTACAAGTAGAGGGCAACTCAAGGGTATCGAGCTGATCTTTCAAAGCCCTACTATAAATGCTAGGACTTTCCATATCCTCGATGCACAAAATCGGGGACGATGCTTTTCAAAGTTTGCTTACCATCGACCGAGATCTTATACTGGGGAATATGTTTCAAAGCAATCTTAACGGTCTCAATTTGCAAAACACTGACATCATTGTCGTCAATCGCCCACAAAGACTCCGGAACATCTCTAAATTCTGGCGGCAAAGGTCTGGTTAAGAATTGAGAGACAGAAAGTTGCTGTGGTGAAATCTTCAAATGCACTCTGTCAGAAGAACAATGAATTACCACATTTAATTCCTTCAACAGATTCATCCCCAACAAATTCTCTCCACAATTTGTGGTCAAAAAGGAATGGACAGTGGTCAGTAAATGGACCCAAAGAAATAGGTACCGGCGAAGAAACCTGACAGACGACTGGTGTGCCAGAAAACCCTACAGAAACATTGGTTTGCCCTGACAGTGGAATGTTTGGAACCCGTGAATGGTCAATGGAACACTTCTGTGCCCCTGTATCTATCAAGAATAGATGTTTCCTACTACCCACTAACATTTCAACGTAGGGACCTTTCTGATTAACGGGAATAGGCGTTGGTTCCAAACCCTGCTTCGGGCAATCCTAGCGAAACAGAATGTCATCGAAAGGAAGTTCTTCAGAGAGGTAAGCAGCAGAATGATGGTCAAAAATGTTTCTATTATCCACACTTGATGCCTGATTGTCCTGCAAAAAAGGTTGCTGTGAATCTCATGAAAACTGACCTCTACCAGGGCCCCTAACACTGGGCGGCCTCTGGGTCATCTACCCATATTCCCAAATGTGTTATTTTACCTCTGCTGGAGGATCGGGCATTGTGCACGCCAATGACCCTCTTGTCTACAATTCGCACACTGGTTAATGTTTACAGGACCCAAGGGCGCGTTTCCTTGTGGAGCGTACTGACCTCGAAATTGCGAATTACTCCCTCTAGGGCCTCTAACAATTTGCTGCAATGGCACTTTTGTCTTTAAGTCACCTTTTCTCTTTTGAACTCTTTCCTTTTTATTATTGACACAATTCTCGTAGTACTGAGCCATGTGCAATACTTCTGACTGAGACTTCGCTTGCCAAGCGCTCTCGGAGGACATGATCTGTGACCGGATGTCAGGCAGTAATCCACGCACACATTTGTCCACGAATAACCTTTTCCCAGACTCTGTGCTTAAGTCTTGTCCACTGTAATCTGAAAATACTTGTTCGAACCGGTTGAAGAACTCAGTAGCACCCTCAGATTTCTCTTGAACACAGGCCGTAAACTTGTCCCAAATAATCCTTCTTTCAGGAATTATAGTCTTCAATTTTGTAACTATTCTATCAGGCAGGGTTAATATTACCTGTGTTGATCTCTCACCAGCTGGTCTTTCTCTATCGAGTCTAGTCATAGTATCCCATGAATCTCCTAACCCTGCTACAGCATCTACAGTCCAAATCTTTTTCCATAAATCAACGGGCAGGAGTACGGGAAACAACCGATCAATATCACTTAAGGTGAACACTGAAGACTGTAAGAAAGACTCTATTTCTTTGTAGAACCCCGTCGGATTCTTCCTAATATCAGGAATAGATTGTTTAATGGTGTTCACTTCCTGTCTTAAGAACGGGACGTGAACGAACTATGACACATAATGCGCAGGAATTTCTTGAGCAGAAGTACCTGCTGCAGCATTAGCTGGAATCTCTTCTTTTGGGACAAATGTCGGAGGGACCTCTCTCATTGGCAACTGAGAAATAGGCAACTCCAAACGCTTACTAAGCAACAAAGCTAAATCGATCGCTAAAGCAGCCGAAGAAGTGTCAAACAAAAAAGCCCTCTTATAAATACCAAATAACTCTGTGGGACAACAAATCTTTCTTTTTACGCACTCATCCTGCAGGTACTCTACCATCACCTGTATCACTTTCCTCTATATTTCTAGCGTATACTGACTATATGTGTCATATACTTCGACAGGAGTTATCGATGTATCTGAGATCCACCTAATCGCATCCTCAGTACAAATTCATATTTCCTCGTTTATCGACTTTCGACAAGGAGAAAAACGTTTCTGTACGAACATAACATCCAAGCTATCGCCATCTACATCTTCATTCTTTAGCCCTTCCAATTCCCTTCTATACCCAAAAACCCTCTCAACGTGCTCTTGTACCTTCTCCGCAGTATCTCTAGAAAATGCTAAAGTATTCAGATCCCTTAACCTTGTGGGAGATCTATATCAATTAGCCTGTTCCACATTACACATAAATGAATTCCTAATCCTTCAATAAAAACGTTTTTCTCAGAAAATTGGTCTAAATTATGAAGTGTGGCTGTGATGCTGGAAATGCATCGGAGGGACAGGGCCTCCGTAACCTTGTCCTTTACTGCTTTTCATTGTGTGTTCTGTCGTGTTTTCCGCGCAGGAGTTCATGTGGGACTCCTGGCGGTGCAGCTCTCTTTTGGTTTGGTGAACGGACCTGTGGGATACCCTTATGGCACCCATGGGTGGGGGTACAACCCTGTGCCCCTAGTGTATGTTTTTGGGCACCTGTGGGTGGCCCACAAAGCAGGGTATGGGCTGGTGGCAGTCCCATGCTGAATTTGACAGGTGCGCAGAGTATCCTCCATTTTGGGATACCCCCGCCCTGCCATTGGGATCAGTTGATTCCGGATGGAAAACAAGATGGCCCCGGTGGCCTCTTGCTTCCTATTACTCATTACCTTGTTTTCCCAAAGTCCTGGGAAGCCCTGACTCTGTCCCTTCCCCCTGACTGGCTGTTGGGTGGAAGTGCCATATATGGTGTTGTTGTGAAGGCCCAGTCAGACTAGCTGGAGCCTTCCCGGTGATGTATGTTGTGGGTACCTCCTGTGGGTGGGACCTGGGTGAATAGAGTGTGTGACGAATATGCATTCTGTGTTGTGGGTGTCTAGTATCTTGTGGTTGACACAATGACTGAGACAACCCTGCCAGAAACCGGTATGAATGCAGCTTAGAGTGTTGAATGGCTCGGTACTTGTCCCAATACACATAACTTGTTGTGAGTGTCTGGAGAGAAGTGAATGGCCTGAATACCTTGTGTGCCTGATTGGCTGCCTGCCTGCATGAATGCCCGTAGTCGTGATTGGATGCTTGAGTGTGACCCAGCGGAATGAATAGGAGATCAACAGTATATCTGGGGACCTCTCACTGCTAGGAATCATGTTCAGAAGCTGAAGTCCACTACGACGAGTAACTGGATTAACTGATGCTTGACCTTGAAGCCCTGCTGGATGCGAAGAATTGCTGTTGCTCTCCTTCACAATCTGAAAGCTGCAGTGCCTCCAAGGACTGACCCAGAGAGGACCTGGTAAGGCGCCCTCTTCCCAAGCTACGAGGGACCATCGTGCACAGCTGATCTTTGCCAACGCTCCCTGGTAGACAGACCTTCGACAGGCTGCCGACCCGATACGGGGACTGCTGCGGAACTCCAAGGAGAAGCACCCGGACTGTTGTCCGCCACTGTCGACGACCGCCATCGCCGACCGGAGCCGCCGTGCTCCCGTTTGCCTAAGAACTTCAATTGATCATCGGACGCTCTCGTCTGCATCGTCACTCGCTTGTCTCCCGCTGGAGAAGGCCCGACCGTCGACGCGCCGAGGAGCATCCACCGGTGGGTTTCCCGCCACCTACAGACCGCGGAGATGCCGATGACTCGACGCCCTTGCTGGGCCACAGTTCTTCATCATCTCTTTGCGGTCCAGAACTATCTTCAACGAGGTGCCCTCTTCCTTGCAGGACGCAGATGCTCTGTCATCGACGAGCACCGCTAGGAACGAAGCTGTCACTTCCCTGCCGTAGTTCACCAGGTTCACTGTCGGACGTTCGACAACCCGTGACTCCTGCATTAAAGGGAGATCACTCAAGAAGGGCCGTCGATTCCCCGACACCGAACGCCAAGTCCCCCGACACCTCTCGATGATCCGTGGCTCCCGCCTGAAAGGGAGGCACTCAAGAAGGATCGGTTGGTGCATCGTCGGAGAACTCTACTCCACCAGGTACATTGGGGGGGGTAAAACCTTAATAGGAAGAAGACTATTGAACATATGGACTGGGCTTGTGCGATATATCTTATTTTACAGGTTGCCCAGATGGGGGGATCTCCACACAGAACTGTGTCTAGGTAACGGGGCCAGCACTCTGCCTATTGTTTCAACCATTTTACGTTCCTGCCTATCTCTATTGCTGGTTTACTCGTTATTAATCTGTGTGACATTTTAACCGTACAGTTGATGCACTTTAATGAGATTCGATAACACTAGTGGTACCACTTTAGAATTGTATATATTTATCATTATTGACTTCCGAGTACAAAGTGCGTTATTGTGATTGTGTACATACCTTTGAATATTAATTATAATATAAAGACTGTGTTTTCAGTAATACAGTGTGTGGACATTCCTTTGTGGGGGTTCGGGGACTACACTGTACTTAAGAACCAGCCCGCATCACCTCCTGAGAAGCTAGGCCTTGATTGCTCGTCCATTGCTATCTTATAGAGAATCTTGGCTGGGGTCTTCTATGCCTCTCCTCTACCATATAGAGAGCGGAAGTACAGACACCCCCTACCAGTCTTTACAGTGGCAAGAACATCAGCTTGGTCACCCCTCTCCATGCAATGCTTAGCCCATGCAGTTAACTCACGCTTTTTCTCTGAAGATACAGTATTACGAGTTACAACCCTCGATCCCGCTCCCTGATCTACTACAAGCAGTGTAGGACCACTTGAAAGAGGGAGAGTAGGCAAATTTCGAACATCTGGAAACAGAGGTACTATCGCTGGCGCAGCAGGCAAGCCCACCAGATGCGTAACAGCAGGAAAAGGTGGAGGAACAGGTGGAGAAGCAATGACAAGAGGAGGAACAACGGGAGGAAGAAGAGGAACATTAAAAGGAACAATAGGAGGAGCAGGAGGAGCAACAAGAAGAGGAATAACAGCAGGAAGAGGAACATATGGAGGTGGCGCAGTGGCACCAGGCCTTCGTTCATTTAACAGTTTATCAATAAGTTCATCAGATACATGAAAGTTTTTAGAAGGATACATTTTCTGGATACCAAGTGAGAAAGCCCTATCCATATTCCTACCTGACTCAGACTGTTTACTCTGGTCATATAACAATGCTTTTTCGGCATTCGTCATATGACTGGGCGCATGCTTTTCTCTAATCTTAAGCTGCTGCATAGCTTCTTTCTTCCAATTTTGTAATACATCGAATGCTGCAGGTCTAGCTCTTTTCTTCAATAATATAGATTCTAAGTATTCAATACGAGGGATTTCAAAACTACCATTAATTTGCCACTAAAGTTCGGAAGCTTGTCTAGTTTGTCTGTGCCAAATATTATTAAATTCTATACTACCAATGCTGTGCTTACAGTACATAGTACACGCCGGCGACCCCTCCATTGGTGCCGGTCGGCCAAATTCCAAAGATTGTCTGTCACTGCGCAATAACGCCCTGAAGCAGGCAGACAATTTCCCAGGCATATCAGAATACTGGTGTTACCTGGTTAATAATTGCACTTGCAAGTGTAATGCGCCAAAACAAATTAACAGGATACTTATGAATCGGGTCATGACCCACCTGATCAAATTCTAAGGAGGTCCGATTGGAATACACATTTTTCTAACCTCGTGGTTGGTGATTTCGGCAAATCTGCCTGCCTCGATATATGGACCCTCGTCAAGATGCCGACTCGGACCGCGGGCTCACCGTCCAGGGATCGGGTCATGCAGCGCTGCTTAGGTGTCGTGTCTCATCCAAGAAAGGGGCCCCCTTTTACACCGTTCGATCCCGGTCCGATAGCCGCGTCAACCTTCAATGAGCTGGCATCAATCTTGAGGGTCTCTATTCGGGCACCACCTGTAAAATCAAAAGAGAAATATCGAGGCTGAGTACCACAAAAGGAAATACACCAAACGCAGGCTTATAAAGAATCTCGGATCTTTATTCTAATAACTGTACAGTTTACAAAGGAACAAAGTATCAGATAGCTATTTGGCCCTCAGTACATCACAACGAATGCCAGTTGAAAGCGGTGTGAGAAGTGAGAGGTACTGGACGTCTACATATTCACATCTTTTATACAATTCTCAATCGCAATGTCCAGCCCCTCTGCAAGTTAATTATTCTCGGTCTAGGGTTCGTGCCGAGTTCACCTCTCATTAGTCCAACTATATGCATGTGGATTACGTCTAGTTTATAAAACAACAAGTCACAATGGCAACAGTGTATCTTAGAATTTGACATTAAGCCTTAGTACATGTATTATACAATGTAGTTCAACAAGTGCTCACATTCAGTATTTAAACAACATTGTATTCAATGTATGCCCGCGGATCAGACTTGTTGGCGTGAGTAATCCTTTGATCTTCAGGTCAGACATAGGACATGGTCTTCTTATTACACGACCCATTTAGCCTATAGACAGTTTAGGCATTAACCTGTGTAAAGGTCAGGACGGCTAAGGTTACGAGCAGGAGAACACTGTCCACCATTTTAGAATACAGAGTGACTTTGAGGTGGAAATCAAAATGGCGGATAGACCTACAATGGCAGCTAAGTCAATCTAAGGTCAAAACTTTGTAACGCGGATTTCTTCACAGAGCGACTGGGTTTAGGCCAATATATACAATAAAGGAGGCATAATATGATATCCCGTTTAACAACATGGGATTGGTTGTGTTTAAGTAGCTAGGGATGCACACAATGTGGCACTTCCATGGACACATTCTCAGGGTGGTAAGGTTGTGACAGTTAACTGTCCCTTTCTCCTCATCGATTGTGACCTTGTATGTGCCAGGCCTGTGTGCACTCCACAGGGCTTGGAGTTTAGGTGAAAAATGTGGCCACAAGCTGGGTACACGCTGCCTCGCCACATGCCCATTCCCTTCCCATGCGCAGCGGCCGTGCATGTGGTTGGGGATGTGGAGGCACCACCATGTCCACCGGTACACCATGCCGTGTTGCAACGTTGTGCAGGACACATGCTGCCACAGTGATCCTGCACTCTACTGGGGGTGCATATAGTAGCTGTCCACCAGAGCAGTCAAGGGAGCGGAAGCGTGACTTGAGCACTCCGAATGTGCGCTCCACTATGGCCCTGGTTGCAATATGGGCTGCGTTGTATCTTACCTGGGGTGGTGTGGTGGGGTTCCGTATTGGTGTCATCATGTAGGTGGTCAGAGGGTAGGCACTGTCCCCTGGTAAGGTGATAATGGTTGTCATTAGTTGGGCTTGTGTGTTTGTCTGTGTGTGACATGCATGCATGTGCACAGGCATTTATACTCCTCTAGGAGCCATGTGTCGCCATGCTTCCCAGCTTCCAGGGCCCGGTTCAGGGCGGACATTCTGAATATGAAACTATCATGGGTGGACCCTGGATAGTTTGCATAGACAGAGGTGATGATCCCCTTGGCATCGCATACTACCTGCACATTGATTGAATGCCAGTGCTTGCATTTTCGATAGATGTGCTCAGTGGCCCTAGGTGGACATAGGGGCACATGGGTGCAATCTATGGCGCCAAGCACTTTGGGAAAGTGTGCCACCCTGTAGAAGTCCAGGACCACAGCCTGCCTTTCTGCGGGTGTTCTGGGCATGTATATGTGCCTGCGGACTGGGGGGCGTGCAGTGATGATTGCCAACACCTGGTGTAGGCAACGTGACTGTGTGGGCTGTGAGACACCCCCCACTATGGCAGTTGTCCGCTGAAATGACCCAGTGGCCAGAAAATGCAGTACATTGAGCACCTTCTCCAAGGAGCTCAATGCTTGGGAGCCAGGGTGGGTGATGTGAGTTCATCCTCCCACTCCCTGACCAGCTCTAGGATGATATGAGGTGGAAACCTATACCTGCCATAGACCTAGTCATCAGGCATCCCAAAACGACTGGTCCTGGGCAAAAAAATGCGGGGCCTGGCTATTCTCCTCCTGCGGTGTCCCACGATCACTGCTGCTAGGAATGGGACATTCATCGTAGCTGTATATGCTTGTTTGTTGTTTGTGTGCACTTTTATGCTGCGTGGGGGCGCTTCCGCCTGCTTTTGTGTGGAAGACGTAATTGTGCGTGTGCGTGTGTTTTGACGTGCGCAGGTTTTCCTTATTTGATTCCATGAATATGTGTTGTTCACTAGCGTGTGGGCGTTGCGTGTGTTTCCCAGCGGTACTTCCCACGTTACGCCTACATTTTCACACATTGTTCCCCATTCCCCATGTTCCGCCTCCTTTTTAGGTGTGTGCGCGAGAAGTTGTGCGCTTTCCCCGTTCCTGTCATGCACACATTTGGAAAGTCGCAATGACGTGTAAGGTAAGCACAGATTTGGCACACATCCCAGAAAAAACACGCGCAGGGCCTTCCATGAATCGCACGCGTGCGCCAGTTTGATCACGCTTGCATCAGCTTGCACCACAAATTTCGGCGCACATTTATTCCATGAATTACCCCCTAAATGATGCCTCAACTTCAGCAACAGTATCAACTGTTCATGTTCTAGTCTTACTGGCTCCCAATGTCTCAGTTATGAGAGTCATGTGTGAACTATGCCACCAATGGGTAGCTGTGCAAGGTGCCACAACTAAGGATTGGGAGTTAATATCTGAACATCAGATTACCTGTCATCCATCATGGGTTTTTTTAAGTGGCAAGTTTGTCCACTCTTTAAAAAAAATATATATATAAATTAAAACAAAGACAATACCCCCAAACATATATGTTAATTTTTATTTTTATTCCCTTTGTTATATGTTCCATCCTTATGTGTTTTCCTTCCCTCTTCCAACCCCTCTTTCCTTTCCACCAAAATGGCCCTTTTAAGGCCCACCCTTTAAGTTATGAAAATAGATAAAATTGAACACAGACTGCAAAAATATGTTACAATATCTACTGTCATTTATTTTATGAAGTTTGAGTGACTGAAATCCCCCAACCTTTCACTTATAATCGCTGCTATAAGGTGGGCGGATGGGACTGTAGCTGTGGATATGAGCACTCCAGTCATTGCTCACCTTCGCCGCGTCTGCATATACCTACATCTCATTGGCTGATGCTGTAGCCGTGGCTACAAATAATAATGTATTGAAAAATACAAATCTTTCTGTGTACATATGTGCATTGAACATATATATATATATAATATGTATGAGATGTCTTACCTAATACCTTTATTTGTGTCATCTTCTTTTTAGAATAAGACTAATTCTGAAAAAGAATAACACATATTTCACAAGATAATAAAAAGAATATTGATGTTTTTTTTCATAATGGTGAATGCTGAATGTATTCCTAGTACACAACCAATAACGGTTGTAGTCATTAATCATGCTACAGAGGAAAAAACTTCTTGTTTGAGAAAAGAAAAAACAATATTCACTCCTTAAATATTTACTAATGCATATATATATATATATATACAAATTATATACTATCTCACTTTCTACAGGTATATCTATATAATAGGTTAAATACAAATGATAACAATTCTATGCATAAATGATGTAAACTAAAATTAAAAGAATAACTACACTAACCATTTAGGTAACTACGAACTTGGTTTTGCATCATCAAATTCTAAATAGAATTGTCCACAATGTCAACAGTTTGTGCACCTATAAAGGCATTGTACTACAATGCAGATATGTTTCAATACTGTGCAAATATTATTAAATATTAAATGATGACCAATTTGCAGATTAATGAATGCAACCTTAACCAGGAATCCAAGATATATAACCTAACTATGTCTTCAGTTTCACAAAGAAATGTGTGAAGACATGCCAACATTGTAACATTATTTTCAGTATACATCTTTTTAAAGTGTAGACATGCCAATATTTCAAATAATAGGTAGACAATACAAACATCTGTGTGTGAAAACATATTAACACTTATCAAAAGCCACACTAAGAACCTAACAAGTGTCATTGACATACTTCTTCTGAAATCTTTGTGTGTCCTTTCTTTGGCCACGTACACACATGATAAGTTAATAATGACATTTCAAATTGCAGATATCATATTTGACATTATAAACAACTTGGAATTCGTATTTAATCTTCTATTTGAACAGATAGTTTTGTGCAGTGTGTAATACATTTTTTATGAAATCAAACTACATTTTAAAATATAATAAGTATCTACTATATACTTATTTTTTAATTTGGTGTGCATCCTTTTTTGTCCACATACACACTTAACAAGCTAATGACAATTTTGTATAAACTACTATAAAAAACAAAAACATATCCACAGTGTAATGACACAATACTTTGTATGACTTTTCTGAAAAAATTCAACCCTGCAAATAGAAGATCTTTAAACATTGAACAAACTAACACTTAAAGTAAGCTATTTTCATTTTTTAATTGAATTGGAACACTTTTTTTAAACATTGTGTGCACCCTTATTTTGGTCACCTACACACATGACAAGTAAGACACATAATATCTAAATCCTTCCCTTGAACTCTTATTAGAAGTTAGATGTCATTTATTTTATAAACAATGAACTTTGTTGTTTTTTACATCTATATTCAAATGTTTTCTTGTTTCATATTTAAACGGTCATGACCTTCTACACTCCCTAACACTCAAAATAATGTACATGGTACCATTTATGTGCCTACTAGTTATGGGAAACCCTTGTACACATTAAAATATATACTGTTTTACACAATAAAACAGAAGTAGAAGATTGAAAAATTCTGTTTTCTCTTCTAACATGTAATCTTCAGAATATTATCGCTTCAATTATTTCATACTTCAAAATACATCCTAGTAGCAATCCATGTTCTACTTTACATAAAACACGTATTACTCTATTCTTCCACTTCAAACTTTTATTTAGCATGTTTATCTTCACAAAGAATATAAAATATATATTTTAAAATATTGGTTCTAACAACATTAAGTAAGACTTCTTTAAACCTGTTGGCAATCTAGCTTGGCGTGTGACTATTGAGTTATTACAAACAAGCCAATCTACTTCTGTATGTACCCATGTTGTGAAATGTCCACAGTGAATGGACGCCCCATCATGAAAAATAATTGCACACGTCTTAAAAGTTTTCTTACTAATAGAAACTTGACTTTTTACAAAATTCATTACTGACATGTTAATTATCCTACCATCTACCTATCCTGCATCTTTGATACATAATCCATACATACTTATTAATAACTAGATGCTGCATTGTAGATTGTAAATCACAACCACAGTCACTGCATTGCCTGTCATTGAATGCTTTAGTTAGAAGATTAGAACAATGTACACTTTTCTGATCAGGGATAGGAACATGTAAACATCTTTCAGCAATATCCTAAGTAGTGTAAACTTTGTTACATTGTGGACACATATGATTCCACTCATAACTAATTCCTACATATCTATCTACACTAATAGTTTCCTGAAGTAATACATCAAAGACAGTCATTAAAGGTGTTTGACTATCTTCCTGTGTATTTTGAGAGAAATAGTTGATTTCCACTTGCAACAGCTACTACATTGCAGATTGACATTGCTGAATGTGTACTGTGTGGTTTTTCATTGACAGATATTTTAAGAAAAAAAGGTTCCACGTATAGCTCCTTGTCTGCTGTGGAAGCTATTTTTTGCATCAGTGGTGTTATTTGAAACAACATACACAAAGCTGCATTGTAATAGCATTCAATTCTTGTTTCATTACATAATCTACAATGAGAATATTTCATAGTTGAATGACTTTCCATCTCCGGTAGATTCTGTTGTTTTTTAGTCGTAAGAGGAATGATTTTATTTGAATGTACTTTCACTGACTCTTTACGTTTCATGGCTAAGTGCTTTGTAGGTACAGGTATATGGTTCAGGCGAGGAGCATACAGTACGCGTAACCTATTATATTCTTCAATGCAAGAAATGTCAGCTGTCACTTTTCTTTCATCAAAGTTTATTAAAAATAAACCTTCAATATTTTTCTCACATGATAGTGCTACATATGACAGTCCTTTTTAAGCACTGTATGATCAATGTCAATAAGAGCTGCTTCTAAAGTCAACCCTTGTGATTTATGAACAGTAAATGCATATGCAGAGTACTCTTTTTACAAAGGTATTCTTAAAAAGCATGACACGTGCAGTAGTCCAAGAAATCAAATGAGCTTCTTCTACATGATCTAACTTTACTTGAACATGTTCAGTATTTGTACTGTAAGAAAAAATGTGAAAGGCAATCACTCTGGGTAAGTCTCTCGCAACCAGGACTAATGTCTGGCAGAGGGACTCCCAGGACCCCCCTTGTTAATTTGAATATGCAAGTAACTTTGGGTCTCACCCTAAGTTACTAGGGGAATCCAGACGTGGACCCCTTGCTCACTATTCTTAGAGAGGCACAGCTCCTCCCTACTGATGAGGTCCAACCAGACCGAAACACGTGTCTGGGGATGCTGTTGGTACTCTTGTTCAGAGAAGAATTGCCTAGCATTTCGGTGCTGGACTGCCCCAGGGCAGGACAAAGACTGATATGTTTAGGATATTTCTTCTCTGTGAAAGATAGTGAGCTAAAGACTCTGGGTAAGTCTCTCGCAACCAGGACTAATGTCTGGCAGAGGGACTCCCAGGACCCCCCTTGTTAATTTGCATATGCAAGTAACTTTGGGTCTCACCCTAAGTTACTAGGGGAATCCAGACGTGGACCCCTTGCTCACTATTCTTAGAGAGGCACAGCTCCTCCCTACTGATGAGGTCCAACCAGACCGAAACACGTGTCTGGGGATGCTGTTGGTACTCTTGTTCAGAGAAGAATTGCCTAGCATTTCGGTGCTGGACTGCCCCAGGGCAGGACAAAGACTGATATGTTTAGGATATTTCTTCTCTGTGAAAGATAGTGAGCTAAAGACTCTGGGTAAGTCTCTCGCAACCAGGACTAATGTCTGGCAGAGGGACTCCCAGGACCCCCCTTGTTAATTTGCATATGCAAGTAACTTTGGGTCTGACCCTAAGTTACTAGGGGAATCCAGACGTGGACCCCTTGCTCACTATTCTTAGAGAGGCACAGCTCCTCCCTACTGATGAGGTCCAACCAGACCGAAACACGTGTCTGGGGATGCTGTTGGTACTCTTGTTCAGAGAAGAATTGCCTAGCATTTCGGTGCTGGACTGCCCCAGGGCAGGACAAAGACTGATATGTTTAGGATATTTCTTCTCTGTGAAAGATAGTGAGCTAAAGACTCTGGGTAAGTCTCTCGCAACCAGGACTAATGTCTGGCAGAGGGACTCCCAGGACCCCCCTTGTTAATTTGCATATGCAAGTAACTTTGGGTCTCACCCTAAGTTACTAGGGGAATCCAGACGTGGACCCCTTGCTCACTATTCTTAGAGAGGCACAGCTCCTCCCTACTGATGAGGTCCAACCAGACCGAAACACGTGTCTGGGGATGCTGTTGGTACTCTTGTTCAGAGAAGAATTGCCTAGCATTTCGGTGCTGGACTGCCCCAGGGCAGGACAAAGACTGATATGTTTAGGATATTTCTTCTCTGTGAAAGATAGTGAGCTAAAGACTCTGGGTAAGTCTCTCGCAACCAGGACTAATGTCTGGCAGAGGGACTCCCAGGACCCCCCTTGTTAATTTGCATAGGCAATCAGTCTTCCCATCGCTCCAATGACTAGACCAATTCCTACATTCAAGTTCCTCTTTAACATTACTTGTGCATTGATGCACAGTTTAAAACTGCTTCTATATCTGCTGTTTTAGAAATTGAATTCTCTAGTTGAGCCAATTAAGCTTCAGCTCTCTTACCTAAATCTAATGACATAACATGACCACCTACAACATCACACTATTTTATCATCACAATATTTTGCTTCTTTGAAAGTAGCATTGTAGAATTAAACTTGTTACACACTGCAAGTGGGCACATCAAAACAACACAAGAAATGTGTTTTTCCTAAAGAGTCAACATGACAATAGACAGATTAAAATCTGCATGAAACATCTTAGAAAACACTCTTCCCTTTAAGACTGCTTTTACATTCTCCTCAAGAACACCTATACACATCTTATTAAGCATTTCTGCATACTCTAAGTCTGCAGATTGTCTCATGTGTATGGTAAATTCTTGGAAATCAAAACAATTTCAAAGTTTAAAATTACCCATACTTCTATAGTTTTTTGACTATTGGTAGATTGCAGCATTTTGAAAACTGGTTGACCTTTCATACTTACCTCCAAACAAAACATTGTAGTCAGTCCTCAAATAATGAATGAAAACTAGCATCAAGCTAGACACCATTCTTATTTCATTTACATTGAAGGTATTTAATTTTCTAAGTACTTTTCCTACTTCTTTTTCGACACTCTAGTTTGTTATCATGCTCCACCTGTAGCATCAACTGTCAATGCAAAATAAAACCTCCTACATTGAAAGCTGCTAAACCTGTTGGAGCAGTTACAATACATGACAAAAAGCAATCTGTTACATTTTGGATCATAGCTCTTATTGCATGAATTAAAAAAGATTTCCCCGTACCTGCCTGTTCACTAGCATACAACAATACAGGCTTGTATTTGACACAAGAACATTCATGCTTGTCATGCTGTAAACCATATAAGAACCTATCTTTGATTTTATAATACATTTCTTTTTGCTCTATATTAAGATTACTAACTATTTCATCATGATTTGCATCTGCAACTTTAGTTTGTTGCATTGCACTTTCCAATTCTTCCATGGCAAGCTCAACATCAGTTTGAATAATTGACTCACGAAGCACATTTTGACTTCCTGCTACAGAATCTTGACTTCTCTCAGGAGTCTCTTTTGCCAATTCAGCTACCAAAAGTTATTCTTGATATAGTTCTTTCTCCAGTACTCCAAATACTACTCAAATTTTGGATATGTAATTAATCTTTTTTTAAGCAAACAATGATTCTTCAAAACTTTCAAAACTTCGAAGCAAATCCCTCTCTGCACGCTATGGAAAGGACAACTGCAAAAGACAAAAATGTAATCATTCCTTTGTCTCTGCAGTTTGGCCAGACAATGTCATGTGGTTGATGAGACTTGCCTTCCCATGTCTCACTAGACAACCAGTACAACAATGGGCCTCATTAAACGGAAGGCGGTGATCCAGGGTGCTATTAGCACCCTGGACCATGCCGGTAAATTACCGGCACCGCCTTGGCGGAAAGGGGATTTACCGCCCCATTCCAAGGTTGGTGGGGCGGTAAATCCCCCTTCCGCCATTGCCCTTCCCCATTCCCATTTCTGCCCCATAGGGCTCTATGGGAATGGGGAAGGCGCTAATTACGGCACCGCAATTTCGCGGTGCCGTAATTAGCTCCGAGGTCCCTTAACGGGTTGGTTTTTAACGCCTGCAAAAAGCAGGCATTAAAGCACCAACCCGCTAAGGGACATCGTAGTAAGGCGGTAATGGTTAACGGTCACCGTTACCATTAACGGTGGCCATTAACCATTACCGCCTTCCGTGTAATGAAGCCCAATGTATTTTAAACCATCCTCTGTCGCTGTTTGCTTCAATGTTTCTATATGAGTAGCATTATGCTACTTCATGTAAAAAAGATTGTCCAACTATGCAGATCAATTTGGATAATATGTATCAATCAAGTTTGTTTCAGAATCTCTTTACTGTCAGGTACTGTTGCAGGTAATTGCTGAATTTCACTCAAAGACTTCAGTACCCAATTTCTAGTTCAAGCTGGGCCAAGACTTAACCAAAGTACATTAACGCTACGTCCATACAGAGGCAAAATAGTTAGCCGATCTGCAGTTTCCTAGCTACCACAATCTCTAGTGACAGTATATTCAGACCAAAGCTTAGAAGTTTCTAACTAATGCAATTGCTCTTTTCAGCTTTTGTCATGTATGATATACCATAACGAGCAACAGCTGTTTTATCATCAGCAATATACTCTACATCAGTATTAGCATTTGAAAGTTGATCAATGACAGGATTGCAATCTTTAATTAGTTGGCATTCCTTTTCTATTTTTAAATGATAGGTAATTCTGGGTGACTTACCAGTAACATGTTGTCGAACAGATTACATCGAACTATTTATTTGGATAACTGGTGTCACAGGCCAGGAAGCTTCTTGAGTCTCTTATTTCCTTACTGCTTTTCTTCCTTTATGGAGTCCACTCAACTCTTTCACCACACCCAGTCAGGCTTTAGACCTGGTAGGGGGACAGAGTGTGTGCTGGTATCGGTCCAGGATGACATGGCCAGGCTGGCTGATGCAGATGGGGCTGGTGCCTTGATACTGTTATATCTATCAGTGGCCTTTGACACCATAGACTACCCCACTCTGCTAGCCCGCCTGGCCCAGACGGGCACCTCAGGGCAGGTGCAAACCTGGTTTACTTCTTTCCTGGCTGATAGAACTCAGATTCTCTCACTCTCTCCTTTTCTTTTGGGCTCTTCGGCTCTGGGTTGTGGGCTCCCACAGGGCTCCGCCTTGTCTCCCATTCTTTTTAATATCTACATTTGGCCTCTTGTGTTTCTCATCTGCTCCTTCGGCATCAGGTGCTATTCATATGCTGATGACACTCAGATCCTTATCTGTTTATATCAGGATCAGGGTGAGATGTCATTATGCTTGCATCAGTGCCTGTCTGCCATGGGTAGCTGGGTGAACCACAATTGGCTGATACTTAATGGAGACAAGACAAAGGTCCTAGTGGTGGGTTCCACCTCTTTATGCTTCTCACTGGGTCTGTTCCTTCTGGCTGTCTTTTCATGCCCTTTTCCATCACCAGTGGTTAAGGTAAAGAACTTGGGAGTAGTTATATCTGCTAGCCTTTCTATGGAGGCACAGATTTTGGCAGGTTGCCAAGCAGGCCATTTCCATATAAAAGTACTAAGAAAGATGTTGCCTCTTGAACCTTTGAAGCTGCGGCTACCTGTTGTGGCAGCTTTAGTTCTGAGATGTCTGGACTATTGTAATTCACTATATCAGGCTCAACCTAGGGGCCTAGTCCAGCGGCTCCAGTGTTTGCAAAATCTAGCTGCTCGTGTTGCCACAGGCTCCTCTTATGGGGCTCACATCACACCAGTACTGCGCTCTTTGCATTGGATGCCGGTCTGTCAACGCATCAGGTTCAAGGCTTTATGCCTGGTACATTGTGTTTTGCACAACTTGGGGGCTGAATATCTCCAGGCCAAGTTTATTAATTATTGCCCCTCCCGGCCTTTACGATCAGTTTCGGCTGGCCTGCTATGTGTCCCCTCCTTTCGCTGAGCCCGCATTTGAGGCCGGCGTTCTCGGTGACGGCAGCACATCTGTGGAATGATCTCCCCAACCATCTGGCTTTTAAAAAGTCCCTAAAAACTCTCCTGTTCTAGATTCTCTGCTAGAAGGCTTAGGGACGTTGACCTCTTTTCTATAGGGCCATGATACCTTTGGGTGACTGTGCACTCTATAAATATGCATAATATAACAGGCCTTGGAAAGCCAAATCTGCACTTAGTGTGGTGCTTCTCTTTACTTTTTGTATTTTCTCTGACAGTACTTACCACATGAGTGCCTTTGAAATCTTTCTAACTTGTTCAGTACATCAGTATTCACATGCTGAGCAGAAATGGATAAAGTAACATATTTTTCTATGAACTCCATCACACTGCCATCACTTTCTTTCCCAAACTGAGGAGCATCTTTACTGAACAACAGCATATGTTTTTGTAGAGCCCTGTGTGCCTGGTACTCTTTCCTCCAAAAGAAATGGACCATTTTCTTTAAAACATATAAAGTGTAACATGGCTAGAAATCTGTGATGAAAGAACCGCAATACATTTACAGGGTCCATCGAACACAATTCTCCTGGTGTCATGTGTTCTATGTCTTCTTTCTGTGGATAAGTTTCACAAATCCACTCAGCAAGATCCTCCCAACCATACTCAGTGCAACTTAAAGTCACAAACCAAGTTGGAGAACCCACATTTCTAATCATGCATCTAACATCGGAGTGTCTTCTATACCAATATTCAATGATTCCTCTCATTGTACCAATAATATTGGTAAGTTTACTCTCCAAAACTTCATGTTTTTCTTTCACCTGTTGCAGCAGCTCACATGCTGAAAGATTTTGAAACATAGTTCCGGTCGGAAGTGTATGAGCAACAGCATAACACAAAGTTGAAAATTCACTTTCATACAATAAGTGAAAAATATATTCAACAAATGTGCAGAATCAGGATTCTTCAGAGTACATCTTGTACAACGATATTCTGAATAAGAAATTGGAACCTTCCGATCATCCAATCTGCCTCCTGTACCAGTAGGAAAAAGCATAGGGAAAGAACAAGCTTCTAGCATTTATTTCCCCAGACACTGATTGGTGCACCTTTCGTTGCTTTCATTTCATAGAATTCTAAACTGTTGCCCATGACGTCACGTAAGTGTAGAGGATGAATAGTGTAATATTTATACACACTATTCCCTTCTGCAACAGATAGTCATTAGAACTGACCTTCACAGCTTTTGTTTGCTAACTCAACATCAAGCATAGACAAGTCTGGTACAGTCACACTGCCATTGTATAAATCATTGTGCTCCAATAGAAACACAAATGTTCTTTTCACCTTTCCAATGTTTATAAGCTGTTGCCAAATGTTCTTATCTTTTGTGGAAACACCATTTACTAAAACAAACAAAGAATCTGCAATGTCACCCTTTACTCCTAGAGTGTTGACATTTTCTTCCAAATTGAGAGATAAATACAAAACTTTCCATCTCACAGCTTGCAGTAATTCTTTTTAGGCATGTTTGACATCTTTGTTTGCAATCTAACAATACCTTGAAATGGATGAACAGTTTGCAATGAAATCATGTCAAACATGTTACATTTTTGAAGCACACTAGGGAAATCAGGCACTACCATGTCGTTCAAGACACTTCTTGGAGGAATACCTATTTGATTATACAACCCAACAAAGTGGCTACAAACATAACATTCCTCACTTGTGTCAAATCATTGTCCTACAAACAAATACAGATAAAGTTCTTTCCAAACATCTTCTACACTCTGTTTACTTTTCTCCTCAATGTACACCAGTTGCACTTGAGACTTATAAAAGATGGGTCAACACGATACACAAATAATATCAGGTCTTTCAGTAGAAGACAACTCAAACATTGTAATACTTTTTTATACTGTTAAAAAATCAGATCCTTTGAAAGCACATGATCACAATTTTCATTTCCTGTAATTGTTTCATCTACGTGCACATAATCTTTTGAATGCATTATATTTATCATTTGCCATATAAAAACTAAATGTTCTACAGTTCCAGTCAAAAGTCTTTCATTTAAAAGTGCAAGAGACATACTTAGTGTTTTTCATTCATATAGTTTAACTACAAGGGATCTAATTTTTGTATGATGTGCAGCCAGAGTCCGCAAATGATGAAACTGACTCTTACATCAACTTTTATCAAGACAAGCTAGACAGTGATTCAAAAGTCCTGTTTTTTCACGTACTTCACAGTCAGCTATTCCCTGCAGCATCTTGATCTGTCTCTGAACATTATCGTTTTTGTGCAAAACTTGCAAAAATATCTTTAAGACTTTACAAGAAAACGTATCAATATTGCACAAAACATTGTATGTCCATACCTCACTTTGCTTTTTAAGTTTTATTCTAGACTGACTTAAACTGTCAATTTCTGTATTATCAATCCTTAGGATTTCTTTTTTTTTTAGAAATCATAGAAATCATACCGTTTTGGACCTCACGTGTCCACTCTAATCAATAGGAAGAGGCACACACTTTCCTTGAATGTAACTCTACTCATTAAAATGTCTTTCTGTATGATACGTGTGTTTTCACTCTCCACCAAACATGTCACAAAAGTTGTCATGTGCAAGTACATGAACTGTTTCCATATTTCTATTGAATGTTGTAGTCACCTTAAGTAATGTCTTCAATACAAAAATATTGAAAAGCTTTTTTAATTATAAATTCTACTTATTTTTTGCAAAAAACACTTTACAATATGTCTAGATTTTGGTTTCACCCTTCTCTAAAGATTTAGAAAAACTTGAGAGTGGTACATGTTCCTATATATACATTTATTCCTCTATTTCAAATTGATCGCACATTTCCTATCCTTACTTCTAAAATTCTTTGTTTTTTACTAACTACTAACGTATTTGATACTGACAGTATGCCCGCTTCCAGTGCAAAGTACCCCGGGCTTACTTGGATGAAGAAAATGAAAGCAACTTAGCAATCTAGGGGCATGGACATGAGAAGCGGGTTCTGATGAGTCCTCTGACTCAGGGTAACCCTTCCACGAAAGTAAGTATTCTAGGCGTCCCTTGTAATATCTGGAGTCGCGGATAGCATAGACTTCATACTCATCCTTGCTACTTTCATGTACAAAGGTCTGATGGGGAACCGATCTCTGGTATGTGTCTGGGACAAAAGGTTTAAGAAGGGGAGAGTGGAAAACAGGATGTATGCGACTAAGGCTAGGAGGTAGTTTTAGTTTAAAGGAGACAGGGTTGATTTTAGATAAAATAGAAAAAGGTCCAAGAAAGCGAGGTGAAAGCCTAGAAGGGTGAACCCATCTTGGTAAGAACTTAGTTGAAAGCCATACCTTGTCTCCATTGCCATAGTCAGGGCAGTCTTTGCGATGTTTATCAGCTTGTACCTTATTGTGTCTCCTACTCATCTCCAAGCAATGTTTGGCAGTGATGTGGGCTTCTGCTATGGACTGAAGCACAGCCTCAGCTGTTGGAGAGTTAGTAGGATTGGGAAGTATCGGAAGAAATGATCTTGGATGTATCCCATAGGTACCAAGAAAAGGGGTATGACCAATGGCTGAGTGTTTTGAGTTGTTATAAGTAAATTCTGCTGTAGGAAGCAAGGAGACCCAGTTTTGTCCTGGTTGCTGTAGCACTGCAGGTATTGCTCTAGGGTAGCGTTGAGTCGTTCCGTCTGGCCATTAGACTGAGGATGGAACCCTGAGGATAGAGCTCTTTCTACACCAATTCGGGAACAGTGAGCCTTCCAGAATTTGGAAATGTATTGGCTGCCTCGGCCTGAGATGATCTTATCCGGAAGACCGTGTAACCAGAAAATGTCCTGAGCAAAAATCTCAGCCATTTCCGTAGCCATTGGTAAACCTGGTAAAGGAGAAAAATATGCCAATTTGGTAAGAGTATCTATCGTTACCATGATGCACGTACAAGAGTTTGACACCGGTAGGTCGACTATAAAGTCTGTGGAGATGAGTCCCCAAGGACGCATAGGCATCTCCGATTGAGTCAAAAAGCCTAGGGGTTTGCCAGATGTGTACTTGGCTATGACACAAACCGGGCATGCTTTAAGATAATCCTTGACATCTTTTTTCAGATCCGGCCAAAAAAAAGATCTTGCAACGAGTTCAGTGGTGTTGTATTGTCCTCTATGACCGGCTGTGAGTGGGATATTTACACCAACTAATTATCTTCTTGCACCAAGGACCTGAAGGAATGTACAGATGGTTACCAACCCATCTTTCTTCTTATAAGGCGTCTTTCTTTGATGTAGAAGTCCAGGCTTTTCTGACACCAAATCTGTCTTGACTTCCTAGAGAAAGGCATTAACAAGTCCCAGAATCTTGTTTCTCTAGAACATGCGTTCTCTAGGATGTGTAACACCGTCAACCATGGTATCTTTCCGAGATAAGGCATCGGCTACCCTGATGTTAGTACCGGGTAGATAGGTGATTTGAAAATCATACTGGGTGAAAAAATAAGCCCATTGGGCTTGCCTTGAATTAGTGCACTCCATATTCTGTAGGACCCTCAAGTTTTTATGGTCTGTTCTTATGAGAAATCTGTGTTGGGATCCCATAAGCAAGTGCCGCCATTCCTCACAAGCCTGTTCCATGGCTAACTGTTCCTTCTCCAAAACGGAATAATTCAGTTGACTAGAAGACAGTATTTTAGAGAGAAAGGCTATGGGGTGTTCAAGACCCTCATACGATTGCAGAAGGACTCCAGTATAGCCATGGCTGATGCATCTGTTTCGACGATAAACTGTCTAGTCTGGTCGGGATGACGAAGAATGGGAGCGGAAAACAGAAGAGTCTTTTCAAGCTATCAAAACTCTGCCTCTACAGACCACTTGAAGGGACCAGCGCTCTTTTTTAGCAACCTGGTGATGGGAAGAACGATCTCTGAGAAGTTGGGAATGGATCTTCGGTAAGAATTTGATAGACTGAGGAATCTTTGCACTTCCTTGACGGTGGTAGAAGAGGGCCAATTAAGTATAGCTGAGACTTTGCCTTGGTCCATGGAAATACCTTTTTCTGACAGGATGTACCCTAGATAAGGTACAGAAGAAATAGCAAAGACACACTTCTCGGGTTTGATTAGATGTTGTTTTTTTTTTAAGTCGATCCAATACCTGCTTGATGTGAAGAATATGTTCTTCTAGATTAGAGGAATAAATCAAGATATCGTCCAGGTAAATAATGACCGTTACCAACAGTATGTCTGAAAACATTCAGTCCATAAACCGCTGAAATGCAGCTGGCGCATTCACCAACCTGAATGGCATCACCTTGTATTCGAACAACCCAAACGGGGTGAGCGGAAGGCTGCCTTCCACTCATCCTCCTTGGCAATGCGAAGCAAGTGGTAGGCATTCCGGAGGTCAAGTTTGGTGAAAATGCGCACCCCTTGCACTGCCTCGATAATATCTGTTATCAACGGCATGGGGTAGCAGTCATAAATAGTTACCTTATTGAGGCCCCTATAATCTATACAGGGCCTGAGTTCAGTTGAGTCTCTCTTCTTGAAGAAAAATAATGAAGCTCCTGCTGGAGACTTTGAAGGCTGGATGAGACCATTCTGCAGATTGGCATCCAAATAGCCTCACAGGACCTGTTTCTCGGTTTGGGTTAAGGAAAACATTCGACCAAACGGAACTAGAGCATTAGGTTACAGATCTATGATACAATCCTCGGGCCTGTGTGGAGGTAATGTAGCTGGTTTCCTTTCCATGAAGACTTCCTGATAGGGTGAACAATACTGTGGTAAGGCGTGCACTCCTACATGATCACTTGCTAATGCGGTCATGGTTTGAAGATCACACCTGTTGGATATGGGGAAGCATTGAAGTCTACAAAATGCAGAACCAAAACTCAATTGATTGTTTGTGCAGTTAATCTGTGGATTATGCTTTCTCAGCCATGTAATTCCTAGAATTATAGGAAAATTAGCAGCTCGAATAATATAGAATTTGAGAACTTCTGAGTGTTGAAAGATGGTAACGGGCAAATCTTCAGTGGTGTGTGTTATGGGTCCCGAAGAAAGGGGAGAACCATCCACACCTTCCACCTTTTGATCTTCTTTGTGGGCTACCCTTCGAAGACCCACCTTTTCTGCCCATAGAGTGTCCCCAAAATTCCCTGTAGCACCACAATCCAAAAGGGCTAGGGATTCTTCCACTGACTTGCTGTTGATGTCGATGAGTACAGGGATGACCATCAGCCTGGACTCCTCAGGGATGTCTGGGGTGGAGACTTAGAGTGATACGTTGGGACTGAGTGAATTACAAGAAGCCCCTCGGAACCAAGTCCCTACTGGCGCCGAGGGAGATCGTTTCCCTGTAGTTTGGTTGGAACTTCAGGGCAATCTTTGAGGAGGTGTTGATCCGAACCGCAATCGCAATATGCAGAGTCCCTTTTCCTTTCTTTGGCTTCTTTCTGCCTCAAAAGAGGGCCTCTAGTAGCCCCGATCTGCATGGGTTCTTCATGAGAGTGGGAAGACCTGGCGAGTTCGTCCTTTATCTCTTCTTTTAAGCCTCTTCAAAAGCTGGCATATTGGGCTTGTTCCGGCCAACCAGCTCCAGCTGCCAAAGTCTTGAAGTGAGATATGTAAGATAAGATGTCGGAAGATTCTTGTCGAATGGCCAATAAGTCTTCACAAGCCGTGAATGTTAATTCCGGTCTCTCAAAGGTCTGTTCAAGTAAAGTCTGGAAACCGGCAAAGTCCTGCAAGATCGGATTAGCACTGGTTACTAAAGGGGTGGCCCATGCCAGCGCATTACCAGTCATATTAGAAATCAAGAAACCGACCCATGCTTGGTCCGTGGCAAAGAAACGAGGCCTGAAGGTAAAGTATACTATGCAAGCCTCCAAAAATTCCTTTACCTTTTTGGGAGATCCATCAAACTTCCCTGAGGGAAGCGACATAGAATGCAATTCTACTGGTGGAGGTTCACATGCCGTGACTAATTGCTTCAGTACAAGTAAAAATACCAGGTCACACAGTCGCTCTCAATGGGGCCCAACCTGGGCAGATAATTATTCAAAGTTCAAAACAGGTATCAAAGGTAATGTGCTTGTTCAAAATGAAAAGAGTCTGTTGGTTGTTTGCATCAAAGTGATAATTTATCCAAAGAAATTCAAAACAAAGCTATCACTAATGTATTCTTAGTGAGGAAGCAGTTGCCACAACTCATACATAGTACAGACTCAGTATGCCAATGCATTTCGGAAATCATTTCCTTCTTCAGGTCAAGTCTAGTGAATTCCAGGTAAGTAACATAATGCATCAATGTCAACATGATAAATGAATCAAACAAACAAAACAAAACACACATAATTGTGAAAATAAAAATGAAAACATACCAATCAGTTGTGATTCCAAGGGTGATGAGTCAAGGAAAAAATAAATTAAAGACATGATGAGTGGATTGTCATGTAAATAACTAAAAACAGAAAAATGTGTAAAACTAGGTTTACCTTAATGGTGTGGCAAAGAAGAGAACGTTCGCTGTTCATACCCAAAATAAGATAAGCCAAGAAAATGTTGTAGATGCAGCGGCTGTAGTGTGAAACATACTTGTGTTTGCAAAAGGTGGATCGTACCTAATGATGGGAAAAGATCTAGTTAAGTATTGTGGTATAACAAGCACGGATGCCAGAAAAAGGATAACCGAAGTGTGTTCTGATCAGATCTCATACCTTACAGCACACGGGGCGTTAGAGTCCTCCTGCGTGCAGCTGCAGGGCAGTGTCTCAGACTGCCATGTTAGGCCGTTTCCGGGACAACGGCTGTTTTATACTACACGTGACCACCTAGCGCCCTAGAGAGGCCGATGGTCACGAACCCAGGTGTATTGCAGGTGATAGCCTGCACGGATACCAAAAATAAGTATTAATGGGGCATACCTGCATAATGTCCACAATTACAGTAACTAAATAGCCAAAGAAAAGAATATTCATAGAAATGAAAGAAATACTGAAAATGCTAACGAGAGCCAGATGGGAACCGGAGCTGAACAGGAAAAAAAGTATATATGGAGTGCTATCTCTCCATTGCATAATAATTAAATGAAAACAAAAACATGAAAAAAATGAAAAACAACATTAAACTAATGCAAACCACTCAATTTAAACACTACACATCGGAGGTTAATGCACTTGATGATGTACGTATTGAGTAAACAGACTTTGGAATGATAACACATATAATGGGATTACTTAGGATCAATAAATAATGCAGGTTCAAACTTGTCGAGGAAGGTGTCGCCCTCAGGCGGCACCTTGGGTCCCAGACAGGAGTCCGGGATTTGCGGCAATGTTGCTGTTAGGTGACATAAAAACAGAAGTGGTACGAAATTTAGGAAACATGTGGCCAAATTACAATAAAAGCAAAGCAGTGAAAACACAAGCATCACACATGAAGTGTGCCAGGACATCAAGATGGGCACATATGCTATTGAATTTCAGTGAGTTTCAGACCTAACAGCGGTAGTTGATTTCCTCATTCAGACCATTCAGGATCAGACTACAGAGTTTGTCAATCCAAAATGTCTCCCTGCGATTGAGGCGTAGGCCTAAATCCTCGTGAGGGTTGTTCCTGATCAAAACCTCCAGAACCAAAAACTTAATTTGTGAAAGGTTATGGTTATTTTCGGCCCAATGTCGGGCCAAAGCTGAATTCGGGTTAGAATTACGGATGCAGGAACGGTATTCGTTCCACCGTATTTTGGCTGCTCTGGTTGACTGGCCCACATAGTATTTCCCACATGGGCATTTGATGCCATATATGATGTTGATGCTGTCGCAAGTTCCAAATGTCTTAAGAAGAATCTTCTTGCCTGTTCGTGGATGAAAAATAACATTTCCTTTAACCACAAAGTTGCAATTAATGCAGTGTAAACAGGGGAATGTATCAGTGCGTTGTGTGATCAATTTTTTAGAAGGTGGTCTTGTGTGTACAAGTTCATGCCTGAGGTTCCTGCTTCTCTGAAAGGCAAACACCGGTAGCTCATTGAATAAGTTCTGTACTCTCGTGTCGTTATTTAGAAATAGCCCCAATGTTTTTTAATTGTCTTCTTAATTTTGTTGCTTTGGATGGAGAATTTTGACACATATACTGGTGATTTGAGCTCCCTAACTGTTTTTTTCAGAGCGGATAAGAGAGTTTCACTCAAGTATGTTGACTCTTTGAACTGCCGAATCCAATTCTTCTTGGTGGTAGCCTCGTTTGAGGAATTTTTCTTTCATTTCAAGTTGCTGTGAGATAGAGTCTTCAGGGTCACTAACGATCTTCTTGACTCAAAGAAGTTGGCTAAATGGAAGGTTCCTCAATAAGTTCGGTTGATGGAAGCTCAGAAGGTGCAATCGGGTTGTTGCGATCGGTGGACTTCCGAAAAAGGGTAGTGCTGTAGCCAGTGTCCTTCTTCGTTATCTGTACATCGAGAAAGGTGATCTTGTCGCCTGATGACTCCCTGGTAAATTGAACGCGTGGATCAATGTTATTTAGGTACTCAGAAAAATCATCAAATGCTGTCTCCGTGCCTGTCCAAACACCAAAAATGTCATATATATATCGAGTCCACAGATGAATATCTGTCTTACATTCTTGCTTACTCAATATATGATCCAGCTCAAATTTATACATAAAACAATTGGCGTATGTGGGCGCCATGGTGGCGCCCATTGAAGTACCAGAGATTTGCAAGAAAAACTGGTTGCAATTTTGGAAATAAGAGTTCTCAGCAATGAATTGTAGCAGAGTCAGAATAAATTATTTTTGTGCTCGAACATCTTGTGATTGGAGTAACAACCATTCAACTGCTTCGATCCAGTATTTTTACTTGGTCTCTAGCTTTTGTTGCAATTCTGAGTCAGGGTGTCTCCAGACTTGTCACAGCCAGCTCCTTCTGAACTGCATTTTGAATATTCAGTCTTTACCTTTACATTGACTTTAAATTTGAAAGATTTTTTTACTCTGTGGTGCCCACTCACTTCTCCGTTTGCTAATTGCTTCAGTACCACATTTTCTGCCTTCACTGTCTGTAGTTCTTGGGACATTCCCTGGATGGCCTTCCAGAGTTCCTGGATTTTCTCCTCGGTTGACATTGCGTCTCCGTGGTGTTGCAATCTGACCTGTTCTGCTAACTCTTTTGGCCCTCTTTCCTCTGCACTCTCCTTACCTGAATCGAAGGTTTCCAAGTCTTCTGGACTTAGGTGCCAACGGGCCAGATAATCTCTCTCCCTTTTGGATAAAGTGTGCCTGTCACGAGAGGAAGCCACAGTGAATGCTCTTAAAACAGCAGTCCTGAGGCTCTGTTCCCGTGATCAGGCCTTTATAAGGGAAAAAGCCGCAAAGGCAGAAAAAACCCTTATACTGTGGTGAAGAGTTCCGGAAAACTGGAACCAAATGGTAGCTGATGGAGCCGGCCGGGAAAGTCCTTTGAAGATCCAATATGCAGGTAGTAAATGGTCCGGAACGTGGAGAAAGAGAATCCGGGGAGTCCCCGTACTCAGAACTCCACAAAGAGAGGCAGAGAATAATGGGTGCAAGAAGAGTCCGCAAGGAGTGGAGGAGAGGTAAGGAAAGAGTAAGGAAACAGAAGGAGGGAACAAGGAAAAAAGGCTTGCCACAGGGAAGCACCGGGCGAGGGAGGAAGCCGCTGGAGGTAAGAGAGACCAACGGCAAGAGAGAGAGAAAAGAGGGCGGAACGCAAGAGGCGCAAACCTGAGGGACAGAGAGCGGCTTCAGTGCAAGCCGGGAATGCAGAGCACTAGCGTTTTAACCCAAAGAGAAGCAATAGCCAAAGTTTGGGTCTAGTTGTTGCCAATAACCATATTGGCAACAACTAGACCCGCGCGATACGTATTAAGGAAACGTGTTGGAACTAGCGGGTCTGTCTCCCGCGACGGAGCCGCCAATGCGGAAGTAACCACCAATCACCTCAACGGATGACAGATACATTTTTTCTTTTATTATATTCACTAAAAACATTCTGTGTTTCATTCATTTGTTCAGGTGGCATATCTATTTGAAATTGTAGATTTTCAAAAGTATTGTCGATAACAACTATTTTTGTATTATCTACACTATTTGTAGGTACAGATTTGAGAACGCTATTTTTTGAAATATTATATTGTAAAAGTTTACTTCCCTGCAAACAATTCTTCCTTTTAGCATTTTGTTGTTGCTTGCTTGAGGGCATCTTAGAAAAAATCTGTAAAGAAAAAAGGTGGGATGGTAAAGGTCATTGATTGTGTTTTTTTAATATTTTCTATATATAATATGAATTGTTGTTTATATAAAATGTATTCAGTCTATTTATGTTTGTAATCTAGTACAGTTTATAGGCATTACTTGGAAAGAAGGTTTTCCATATTTTATTTAAGCCTTTCCTGAAGAGTATTCAGGCATTAGTGCTATGTTTATGTGTGAGAAAAATATATCAAATGTCCTTGCTTCTTTTTCTATAGGCATGACCTGGTAAATCCCATAGCTGCTGCATATCTTTCACTTCATATGTACATCCCTTATCATAAATTCTTAAATTGTGAAATGAATGGTTACTATGATCTATACAATTAGCTCAGGTTTCATTCAGGCTTGGCATCTTCAAAATGTACTGTGCCAAACACAAATGCATCACAAATGGAGAGACTCCATTGCTACTTTGCTCATCTTGTTTAGGCTAAATGATATGATATAAGTCATTTGTAACACGCTTGTACACATGTGTTTCTAGGCACCACAAGGCAAGTGGGGGGACAGGAGGAAAAAACAACAATCTTACTAGGCCTTGTATCAATCGGATCACGCAAATGTGGGGAGAAGGGAGAGGGAGAAGTTCTGGGGGGAGGAGGAGAAGTGCAAGGGCAAGGGAAAAGTGCAGGTAACTCAATAAGTGCTGCCAGATGTAATACTTCACAGACTTTCTCCAATTATATTATGCTAATCTATCAGAGCTATGTCAGCCAATTGGCCAAAATGCATACCTTCACCATAAATATGATGGAAGGGCACATGGTCTTCACCCTCTACATTCATCCTACAATATAAACTGAAGGTGCAAAGTGAACATCTTAGTCCTGAGCACAGTAAACATGTCATACTTTAGCATAACCTGTTAATTCAGATACATAAAGGTGTTGCAAGATAATCTGTTGCACATCTTTGGTTTGATGTAGCAACCTACCATTCATAAATCTCTGGTGTGTCCTCACTTCATGAGATAGGTAAAGAGGGAGGAGAGGTGGGAGGTAATACACTGCCACTCAGTTCCTTCAACCAGCTCCAGTTTTCACACCTTACAAGCCTCTACTTAAGGTCTGTAGGCCATCTCCAGACAGACATCATCAAATAGACTGCTGGTCACATAACTAGGCCTGAAAATCTCTTCCTCCTCCCACCACCCATTCAATCAGTCCTCCTTAGGCGTCCTCATCAAAGGACGTGCAAAGACAAGGACCTCATCTGTTTGTACCTGTTCAGGTCTAAAAGGGCCAATGGCCTGACCCGCTATCCTGCATTTCAACTACAAATTAATTGCTACTACTGCTACTCAACAAAATACATCACCATGTGTGTCCTCCCTCCACTGCCCATCCCCACTCTCAGTAGGGTTTGAAAGCTATCCTAGCAAACCTAATCAATACTGATCTTGCCCCCATCCCAGTGAAAATGTCTTTAGTAATATCTGGCATACTGTAGCCATAACTTCAGAGTATAATTCCCAAACCACTTCTCAAGAGAACACATGTCCACTGGAAACTTACCAGTTCAAATTAACTTTCCCTGTAATATAGCAGAATCCATGAATTGCCAATAAATAAGCAAAAGAATATTGGCGAACATCATAACCAAGTTAATATTGATCAGCTGCACTCCATCATACGACTTGTCAGATTTAAGGCCACATTCAAAAACATCCACAAATCTTACCCAAAAGAAGTTACAAATATGGGGTCATAGCGAAGAGCTTGATATCCAACTTCGAAGTACAAACACAGCTGCAATATTTTTCAATGGTAGGGTTCTGCTGGTTGTTTAAAGATAACATTACTATGCTCCCCCATTCATTATAAGTCTCTCTATGTCTGTGCATTGAGTAACAACATATGTGATTACATAGCATGAACCCTGAATAGGTTCCTGCCCTTCCAAAGCACACCATTTCCAAGCTAATTGTGAACTGTCACATATGATTGCTGATTATTATTTATAAATTACTACCAACATTTTGTTTTCACACGTTAGACTATATAGTGCCCATACTGTTCTACATACAATGCATTGATGGAATCTACTTTCAAATCTGTGACCGAAATGTTAGACACAATTTCACATATATTGTTGGTTAGGAAACTGTACATAGCTGTGCTACATAATGCAACAATTAGATGAGAGAGGAAATACTGCAGTATAAATAAATGCCCCATATATACCTCTGCTCTAAGTGCTTGAGTAATGTGGAATGGTATTGAGCAGCTCATATAGCGTAAACAATATGGGCAATGTAGAGCTTCACTAGGTGAGCACTGAGTTTGCCGGGTTGTGATATATCTGTTGTTGGCACAGTACATTTTTTGGATGATAAGCCTGAATGAAAAGTGAGCTAATCTTATACAACACAGTAACCATTTCTTTCATAGCATAATAATTCATGATAAAGCATGCACATATTAAGAGAAAGGTATGCATAAACCATGTGAGTTGCAAGGTCATACACATATAAAAATAGGCAAACACATTTGATGGATTAGCCACTATGGATTCACCTTCTGCACTTTGTTTCATAATTTCTCAGGAATCATTTACCTGGTGTATTTTGCCTGAAACGCCAAAAGACTTTAGTAATACCTGCATACTCTAGCCATAACTTCAGAATACAATTCCCAAACCACTTCTTTCTCTAGAGAAGAAATGTTTAATGCAAACTTACCAGTCGAAATTAACTTTCCCAGTAAACTGCCAGAATCCAGTAATCTCTGCATTCATCAGATGCACTGCCTCAAAAGACTTTTCAAATGTAATGGCACATTCAAACAATTTGACAACTCTAACACAGGTGAAAGTAACTGATATAGAGTCACAGGAAACACTTTGATATTCAACTACAAAGCACATACACAGAAAACCCTACTTTCCAAATAATACTTATAAACTTTACTAAATCAGAAACCATATAAACAACAATTCATATTATACAAGAAATATAGAAAAAACACACGATCATTGACCTTCAGCTACTCCAAATAATGAATAGATCTTCACTATAGCCAAACAGAGAAAATGTGCGCACTCTAAGTTCTGGGATCAAAATGTCATAAATTCACAAAAAAGGTAACATTCATAGCTTTCAGACATCAATGGCACAAACAGAGGACTGGTCAAAGCAAACAAGTAATGCCCAACCCTTTTCTATTATAACCTGTAACAGTCAATAAACCCCCAAGCAATCCTTCTAAAGAATACTCTGTAGAACATGACAAATTAGATAACCAAAGCTATAACCCTGGTTACACTGAGAGGACCTTCCCATAACCGCGGGTACATGTACATTTTTCAAATGCAATGAAAATCACATATTGCAAAGATTTCAAATTTAAAACACACATGCCTTGAGGTGAGAACATCCAAACAGAAAGACATGTAAAAATCTGTGCTAAAACTTCCATAAAATAATATGATCACTGCACCAAAAAAACTAACAGCTGGTACCGGGGATACAATCAGTGGGTTCATAGCCGCGGCTACCAAAGCCCGCAGTAAAGTACGATGTCCAATTAGATCATAGGTAGCGGCAAGTCTGGTCAACCGCTAGTAGCCATGGCTACCCATAACATTTTTTAAGATTCAAAAAGACATATTAAAAAAGTGTGAAAATGTAAGCAACACAAAGGTACACATGAGGGCATAGAATCAAAAACACATGTAGAATTGTGTACTGTAAAATACATGAAATATCATGATCAATGCACAAGAATTGGTATCATTGTACCCGCAGCTAAGGCAAAAATCACATCTGTGGCTGCAACAGATGGAAATTCACGACGTCCCATTGGCTCAGTGGTACCTGTGGCTATAACCCCTCTGACAGGGCACACGTTTCATTGGCAAGTGCCGTAATCGTGGCTATTAAAAAAAAAGGCCTCATAGGTATTTTCCTATTCCAATATACTTAAAAAGTTCTCTGGGTGGCTATTAAAAGAGCCTTTGGGTTCATTTACCAATTTATAACACAAAAATATATTTTCTATCAGAAAAATACTCTTCACCTCTATCACAATTTAAAAAATCTTGGAACATTGCTCTGTGCTATTTCATAAGATGAATAATTATAATTGTTTTCCCGGAGAGAAAAAAAAACCTGTACTCCCTGTCAAAATATATTTCTCCACAACTGCAGCATAAACCTCTCATTTCAAACACTCTGGGCCTCATTACGATTTTGGCGATAGCCATGCCGCTATTGGCGGCATGGCTGCTGCCAAAATCGGGTCCGGGTTTCCAGCATGAGGAATCACCGGGCCATTCCGAGTTCGGAGGGCCCGGTAATTCCTCCCTCTGGGAACCCGGACCGGGCCTTCCCCATTCCCATTCAGCCCCTATAGGGCTGAATGAGAATGGGAGAGGGAGCAAACAATGGGCCGATTACGAGCGGCCCGTTGTTTGCTCCCTCTCCCCCTCGCGGGACCCGCTCTGCACGTCTGGTGAAACCAGACGTGCAGACCGGGTCCCGCGATGGGACTTCGTAATCAGGCAGTACGGGGTTGGCGGCGCCGGCACCTTTATCGGCACCATTAACCCCTTACCGCCTGACTTGTAATGAGGCCCCCTATCTAAGATGATATTATAGAACCAAAACAACTTTGTAAGCCAATGCTCTGACAACCAATCACCTATGTCCTCAACATCACTATGAACCCCATTCTGAAAATTCTGAAAATTGCTTAAGACTTCTGAACAATCACATTCCTCTCCTTCTGAAATGGGCTCCTTGTTTCAAATATCCAAAGAAACAATAAATATACCCCAACAATAGTACAATCTCCTAAAACTGTACCTCACTCTCAAGCAATACAAATGTACTATATAGGAAAACTCTTAATATAATGATACAATATAATCTAAAGTTGTATTGGCACATATAAACATCACACAAAAAAAGTACATTCTCTGATAGGTTGAACAGTTGAACAGCATCTGAGGTACTTGACATCCTATAGGCAGCTACATACCACACTCAATAAACAACCAATCAGAAAGTAAATACAAGACATTCCACCTTCTCTGCTCATGTAATCTTCCTCCATTTCTAATTCTAATATATGAAGTGACAAGCAGTATTTGTTGCTATCACAGTACAATGGAAAACTACATTGAAAAGCTGGAGGTGATGTGTAACGTTCATGATAATAAAGAGAGCATGCCAAATGTTGTTAAATACTACACTCAGTGTACTCCAAAACAGTCCTCTAAAGAGGACTTATAATATAAAAAAATATGCAAATACAATGAAATAACACCCATCACATATAAATACACAAATGCAATGAAATCACACCCAAAAACGTTTTCTAAGATAACTCATCATTTATAATTGTGGCTAGACTTCATTGACCTTTTTTTGCCTTAATTACAGTATGAAACTTTGGGGGGTAAGCCACATAGATTTTTTTTATACATATATACATTATACATCATTCTTAAAAAGGACTCTTTCAGTTACAAACCATGTACTTTCTTGCACATTGATGCCATTAGCTGTGGGTATCGTCCAACAAACCTGTGGGTATGACCCACCCCAGTCGTCTCTGCTGTTAACCATGCCTCCAAAATTCAATACCCCATTGGGCGATACAATAGCTGCGGTTATTCATCTAGGTTAAAAAAAAAATCCTTCTATCTGTAAAAAAATAAAACATAATTAGTTAAAAACACACATTCTTTAACAAACGCAATTTAATACACACGTTTTTATGACCCTCATATCTTGTATGCAGTGCATCACATCCACTAAGTAAAATACATTTGCGCATACAACACTGTTATTCTCTTTAAACAAACTAATAATTGGGTCATTGGGAAAATAATCCAATTTGAATTATAATAATCCATACAATAATATAAAAAAAAATATAAAAACTACCACTGCAGTAAACAAACAGGGATATATAAACTGGGTGACAATAAACAAATGATGTTATAATGGGTGGTTGCAGGACAGAGGATGGGGAAGTTTAAGTAAACTTGGAGAACAAGACAGAATAGGGTGGGACACGTAAACCTGGAGAACATGCGTTCAGAAAACAATCAAAGAGGTAGAAAGACTACTACGTTTAAAAAAAAATGTTTTTCAAATTTTGTGGCAAAAAAAAATGGAGAACGTCCAATGCACCTTTCACAAAAAGACACTAAGATGTGGGCCTTCAAATGTTTCTATATGGTCTGCCCCATACTAGGCTGCAGCCTTTTTTGACTTATATGTGGTTTTCCCTCTTCACTGAAGCTCTGAGAGGTGGTTGTGCAGAATCAACTTGCACACCTTAAAGGTACTGCCACCGGCAGCCAGAGTTTTGAAACACCTGCAGCACTGGAGCACTCCTTTTCAAGAACCATCAGAAATGCTAAAAAGGTACACAAAGAAGGCTTTTCATGAACTGTGTACAGATTTGCTGCTCCCATCTCCAGCATTACCATTGCATTTTGAATATGGGTGGGCCTTTCATGGGAGTTAATTGTACAACATCTGGAGCAGGATCACTGAGATGATGAGAACAATGCAGCTACAACAAAATACAAAAATACAAAAATGACTAAAATGAACTTGTAAAATACCATCAATTGTTTACAAAAAATACTTTCCTTCTATTTATAAAAAAAGAAAACATAATTAAAGAACGCACACACTTTAAGTAACACAATTTAATACACACATTTGTATGACCCTCATATCTTGCATGCAGTGCATCGCACGCACTCTATAAGATACAACATTTGTGCATACAACACTGTTGTTTTCTTTGCACATACTAATCATTGGGTCATTGGGAAAGAAATCCAACGTGGATTAAAAAAAAAACATACAATAATATAAAACTACAATAAACAAATAGGGATATATTAACTGGATGAAAATAAACAAAGGACGTTATACTGGGTGGTTGCAGGACAGAGAATGGGGAAGGTTAATTAAACTTGGAAAACAAGAGATAATAGCATGGGATAAGTAAACATGGAGAAAAAGGAATAGAACAGCGGTATATAAACTAAGTAAGAATAAACAGGAAATTATTCTAAGTAGTTGCAATAGAACAGATGATGTAGAGTAAGTAAACTTGGACAGTACGAGAATATAGGGTGGGGTAATTAAACTTGGAGAGTAAGCTGCTGTGAGTGGCTTTAGCTTTACCTCCATAAAAAAACCAAAGCACACAAAAAACAATTGCTGACAGTTGACAATATTACCAAGTGAAAGACCAACACAGCAAAAAGGAGGTTGAAAAAGTGATGTACACATTCTGTGGAAATGTTTTACAGAGGGGTTCTTCAAACAATCCTTTGCACAGTTTGAGAACTTCAAAGTTCATTCAACATCTTGTCTGCATACATTTGAATGAAGTGAAATAATCCTATGGCTAGGCTCATATAAACATAAAGTCAAAGTGCATGGAACAAAATTTGCAAACCAGTATTCATCATCTGCACCACAGTGTAGAAATACTATCACTGTTTGTCAACCAACCATCACCCTACCCATCCCATCCTGCCTGCACCACCCAAACTGTAAAATTGTTTGGTAATATGGAAAACCTCTCAAAGCTGGATCAAGGTGGGAGATGCCACCCTAGACAGTTTGGACAAGGTTATTTCAGAACAACAGGACAATTGCCAATGCTGGGTGCAGCATTCAAAACTAGTCTAGGGTGGCTGAAGTTCAAATACAGAGAAAGGATGGGTTGGACATAAAGAATAACAGTATAGTGCAGTACAGATGCTAACGGTACAACTCAGGTAATAATACAGTAAGAGATGGTATGTGTGACCCAACTGCCAGGAGTCATTGCACAATAGGGTAGGTTCCATATCCATCCAACCACATAACAGGGCTACAGAAATGAAAATCATGGACACATGGATAAACTACACATACCTGTACAAGATGTGGATATACTACAACTATAATAAAACACACAACAAATTAACAATACAGGTATAATAACTACCACTATAATAAATGAACAGGGATATATAAAATGGGTAAGAATAAACAAAAGAAGTTATACTGGGTGGTTGCAGGACATAGGATGGGGAGTTTTAAGTAAACCTGGAGAACAAAACAGAATAGGGTAGGACAAGTAAACCTGGAGAACATGGGTTAGATAAACAGGTAGAAAGACTAGTACTTAAAAAAAAATGTTTTTCATATTTTGTAGCAATAAATAAATGGAGAAAGTCCAATGCACCTTTTACAAAAAGACATTAAGATGTAGGCCTTCAAATGTTTCTATATGGTCTGCCCCATACTAGGCTGCACTATTTTTTGACTTACATGTAGTTTTCCCTCTTCACTGAGCTGTGAAGAAGCGCGATAACAAGACCAAATAGGGTGGGATAAGTAAACCTGAAAACAAGGGATAGAAAACACTTACACAGGTAGAAACACTAGCACTATCATTTTTTAGCAGTCTTTTCCTCCCCACAAAAAATCAACTTCCAGGAAGACCACTGCAGATAGTTCAAAATATTTCAAGATAAAAGAACAATGGGGGCATTCCGAGCTTGGAGGTAAGGGAAAAAGGATGCGGTAAGTGATTAACGGCATCCTTTACCGCTACAGCCTATTCCGACCAACCAGACCGCTATTTACGGCACCGTAAAGTACGATGCAGTAAATAGCGATCTTGGGTCACAGCGCGACACACCACGCCGGAATTAGCAGCATGGCGTAAACTGGAGCTGATCACAAGGAACGCGCACACGTAAATAAAGGTCTCCTCAAGCCCGTTAAGTACCTTACCGGCATGGAGTACATACAGGCATCTCAGAGAAGGTGTAAAAAACCCTGAGCAGTAGTTCCCAGTGCCACAGGTCCACACAATCAGCACAGGTGTAGCCAATGGAGTCTGCCACATCTGAAAAGGTCGACACCCACACACCACACCCCCTCCTACATCAAGATGACAACAATAGTGGTAGCAGTACATGAAGCGAGAGGCCCTGCTTGCAAGGGCACAACCACAATAACAACACCAGGCCCCACCACAGTGGAGACACAGGAGGAGAAGGAGGGTGAGACAGGCCCGGCATGCAGCAGCAGTGCAGCCACCGTCACTACCCCAGCAGCCCCCATTCCCACGCATCAGGTCCGGTCCTTCAAGCTACCCCTGAGCAGATCCACACCGTGTACCAGCTTGACTGTAACACCATCACCACCACAGTTGGCCTGAGAAATGACGATATAGTGAGCATCAACGAAATGTACACTGCTATCCCCCCTCAACTGAAGGTGGTGCCTGTGCCCCACCACCATGCCACAGCCACCTACCAGCACACAGTGGGGCCCAAGCATGGCATATCACAACCGTTCATTTCGTGGACACAGAACCAAGTGCTGGATCACCTCCTCAAGCACACAAGGGACTACACATCCCTACCATGGACTAGCCAGGAGATATGCGACACAAATGTTGCCTCCCATGCATTGGCAGTCATGCCAAATTGCATAGGTGCCCTTGACTGCACCCACGTGGAGTAGGCAGACCTGCATGGCATGGAGGTGGCGTATCGCAACCGCAAGCAATAACACTCCACCAATGTGCAGACGGTTTGCAACGCAAGCAAGATTATCGCACATGTGTGGGCCCGACATCCAGGACCAACTCATGACTCAATGGCCCAGCTGAACCCCACGCTACCCAGCCACATGGGCGACATGCAGGACGACGTGCCTGGCTGCTTGGTGAGTTGTCTGACTGTGTCATGCCAGTGCATCGGTGTCATGAGGTGGGTGCCTGCATAAGCAAACCGGGATGAAATGTCGACGCCAGTGCACGATGTGCACCCCACCAAACACTGTGCCACAGAGCCAGTGTAACAGCACATGAGTACAGATACCCACATTGATGTAGTAAGGCACACACCTAACACTACATGACCAACATGTGACAAGGCCACAACCCACAACACATGCACCACTCATTGGCGGCCATCACACACCGAAAGGGCAGATAGGAAGACACACTGCATATGCACTATGTACCTGGCTCCAGCATATCACCACACCGGAGAGTCATCCCTGGGAGTGGATTGAACTGAGGCCAGCAGGGATACCAGACCGCATCACCAGTTCAGGCACACCCATAGGAGTGGTGGAAGTCTCCATGGTACGGATCCGTGCTGTATGATGAATATGCTACTGACTACAGCCAACACACCCAACTACCGAATATCACAGTACACAGCACTTCAAGGATCTTACCCCAAGGCTGCTGCATGTATAAACGATGCTTGTTCTACAAGATGTGCATGCCATCGTTCATAGACCATGTCAAAGATGCCCCCCCTACATCATTCCATTGCACAGGACACATATCGGGGCCATGAATGGGGTAAATGCATCCAAGGACTTGTGCGTATGGCCATTAACAACCTGCTGCCATGTAAGACAGGTTCATTTCTCCACCATGACAGTCCAAACAATTACCTTCATTGCCTACACATGCAGGTGATGGTGGCTGTCCCTTGACACCATGGTACAGGACCCCAGTCAGGAACCCAGAGAACAGGCCCAAGGAGGCCTACAATACTGCCCATACCTGTGCATGTGTGGAGATGAAGCTGGCACATGGCTTGTAGTAGGCACATATGAGTTGCCTAAGAAGGTCGGGTGGGGCACCCATCTACTGCAATGCATCGGTGTGCAAGACCCCCATGTCATGTGTAATGCTGAACAAAATGTGAATCCCTTGGAACGTGGCCCTTTCCCCTGACATGGGACTGCTGACACAAGATGAAGATGGAGTGTCGGATGAGGAGGAAGGGGCAGGACAGCATCATGGTGCCGGTGCACAGGAGGGACATACCGTGTGGCAAACATTGATTTGACATAATAACCGAAACACAAGTCAGCAGAGGGTGGCATATGATCGGACTCCCGGATCGCTGTATTTCATTTTCGCACACCCCTTGGCTATTCTGCCATTGGTATCGTCTGCTCTGGATCGAGCTAGGTTCCCTAGATGACAGCCAGAGCTTCCTCCACTATGGTTACCGCGCCTCGACCATTTCACTTCGAGCTCCCTGCCGCGTCTGACAGCTACCATGCGGGGTGCTGATTGAATGAACAAGCCAACCTCTGGCTTTTTCCCGCACAGCTTTCCAGACCCAAGACAGGTATAGTGAAAATCTATTTGTGGCGATACTGTATTCTTTGACCCCTTTAGCACGTCATTAAGCTTATCCAAGGACTTGGTGCTTCTATCGATTTTGAGCATTCACAATGCATTAACATTGGAACAGGACACCCATTTTCATGGAAGTTAGATTTTGTACTAAAAATATAAACACATATATTTTTCCTTGCTGTTTCAATTTGTTCTTCAGAATATATATATTTCAAAAATTTTAAAAACTCTATGGCGATACATACTGATAATACCACCATTTCCTACCCCTGCCCGCCTTTTTCAGTTCTCCGAATACTGGAAGACTCCTCGTTCCAGCACGCAAGAACAGTGAGCTGTTCATCCTTTCCACTGGAGAGTGAACTATATCCACTGATGCTGCACATCTGATACGTCTAGACCTTTTTTCCTGGTTCTACTAAGGTCTCCCTGCTCGATACCCAGGTAGGCCTGCCTGCAAGGTCACCCAAGCATGTCTCTTATCACACCCTGAGCAACCTTACCCAGCACTCATGCCATATTGTGATTTTTTTTCTTTTCCCCCCCAGGGAGCGCCATTCCAGCCCCGAAGTGTCTTCCATTTATTTATTTATACTAACCCACTTCTCCCCATGAGTAAGCTGACAAGCATGTTGCACATGGTGTTACTGTTATTTGCATTCACTAATACTAACATGGGTAGGAGTATTCATTTGACTCAGTGCTAGTCATTCCGGTCTGTATCCTATTTACCTTTGCCTTTAGATATCTGCCCCTTTGGAATGCCGAGGTGGACCCCTGAGCATGCCCCCGGTTGATGCATCATATGTGACTCTGGACATAGGCGTGTGTAGTCACACATTGTGCTTACTCCTGCCTCTGCAAAAGGGTAAGTAATCTGTGGACTCACCTCCCTGTTTTTAGCTCTCTAAACACCCTCCATGGAGGAGGTTTTAAAACAACAATATGTTGGTGCACTCATTTATCCCATCTGATACACATCTGTATCTTTTTTCTCTTTTCCTTGCCTCCTTCTCTCACAGAGCCAGCAGCTCGTCTTTTTTGCCCTGAGGAAGGCTACATATAAATGCCACCAACTATTGGCATAGCTGAAACGTGTTTTCCGGTGCACGACAACTTCACGGGGGGAATTTATTTCCAAAATACCTTCCAGAGTAGCACTGGACACTCCTTCTTAAAAGATTTGGTATCTTTACACGTTGGCACTCAACAAATTTGAAGACCTGTTCAAATAGCTAACAGGTCCACAGTCCTGTAAATGACTACAGCCCCGTATGCTTTACATAGAGCAATAACCTGACTCCTTTTTTGCCCAACAGGATTTGTCCAACTTATTCTCTAAACACAAGTCTGTTACTGTGTAGATGACTGTAACTATTACTTCAGTTTGACTATCTTTTCTTACTACTTGCAATTTTGTTTTGATCCAAGAATCTAATTAGGTAAATATATATGTATTCTTTGCTTGCACATATCTGTAACCTTTTTGTATGTTTTCTGAACTTTTTTGTCACATGTCTTTGGTTGTTACATTAATGTTCTTATTACTTTTTTCTTAATTTAAATATACTAAAGCTGCTAAGTTACCAGAGTGCACCTGTATTTTGTCGTTTTCTCTAGTGACCTACATGGCACTGATTCAAATCCTTCTCCATAAGTTTATCACTTTCTCTGTGAATTTATGACAATGAAATTAATATTGGTTTCTATGTGGATTTCCCTCTTTTTTGTTAATAGTATCTTACCCCCCTATCCACATTAGCACCAGGGGTATCCCTATTTTTGTACTCACACAGCAGAAGGTGGCACGACATGGGCACATAGGGCACTGGGTGTGGGGATACTTGTACACCATGCACTGTCAGATATCATGATACTCATGCTCAATGATGAATGTCCACACAGGTGTAACTTTGCGACACAAACTATGTATTGAAAATGTAACTGCATAAGTGTAAACATCCCCTCCACCAACCTCACCCACCACCCCTCTCCCCCCCAACTCCCAAAACACCCTCACCCACCACCCCCCTGCCCCCAACTCCCCAAAACACCCTCACCCACCACCCCATCCCCCCCAAATCCCCAAAACATCCTCACCCATCACCCCCTCCCCCCCAACTCCCCAACAGTAGTCCTATTGTGTCCATCAAGGCCACATGTGGCAGCTATGCTGACTACTCCATGCTCCCGGGGCCCGGGGGAGGCATGTCCCGGCGGCGCTGTGTGCGTAGAGAACGTCACAGTGGGCTTGCCGGGGTTGAGCGACCGGATGAGGGGGTGTCCTCGTGCTGAGGCGGCTGAGTGGGACGTGCAGCCTCAAGTGCATCTGCAATGCGTCCAAGGATTTTGCAAAGGCGGTTTGTACTTTCCGTTACCACCTGACGCATTGCCCTTAGTTCATCAATCCACTCCACCCTGCTCTGGCAGTTGTCTTCCATCAGCTCAGTAATGAGTGCCGTGAGCTGTGCCACACGCCGTGCATCATTTGACGTGGTGTCATCCCTGCAGGGGATTGGGCTTACATGCACTGACAGGGCTTTGACTGGGGGACTGGGCACGGGATTGGCGTCTTCCTGTGCTTCACCACGTGCACATCTGCCAGGTGTGTCAGGCTCTGCTGAGTCGCTGCACGATACCTGGGGGTAATTGCAGGGCTCTGGAGTGTGGACGGTGGGGTCTGCTTCCTCCTCTGACGCTCCACAGATGGACAAGGGGCTGTCCACGGTTTCAAGGGGGGCTGTGGCTGCCACCTCCACAGCGATGCTGGCCTCTTCTGACCATGGGCTGGTCGATGTACCTTGCGCCGATGCAGGCAGGGATGCAGGCACCCTCCATGGTCCTTTGAGGAGCCGGGGTGGGTGTGTCCTTCCATCTTGGTATGTGGCGGACCCTGCCTTTGCCCCTGGAGGTGGAGGGACAGCTGGTCTCGGGCTCTACGCTCTCATGGTCACTGCCTGTGGGGGTAGAAGAGAGGGATGGCATGCGTGATTGTTTGAGACACTAATGACATTAATGGCTATATTCACATTTCAATCATTTGGGGTTTGTGGCCTTTTGGGTATGCAACAGCACTACTTTATAATCATGTGTATGATATGTACGTAGGTGTCAGGGTCACTCATCCAGGCCTGGTACTCTGCAGTCTGACTCGCACACTGGCCATCCAGCTGCACAGTGTGCATCATGGGATGTGCCAGTTTGTACACTGTGTGAGATGTGCATTATGTCTTGCACTTGGGCGTAGCTTGGGTGGTAGTTGGTTTAGCATGATTTGGATGGGGGGTGGGCACCATGACAAGGTACCTTGGATGGCCCTTGGGAGTTTATATATCATGTAATTGGCATTGGCAGTGTAGACTATGGACACTCACCTCCATTGGCGGACAATGGCGCCCCACACTCCATTTCGCCGGCGCCCTCTATGGATTCCATTCCAATCAGTGCAGCACATGTCTCCTCCCATGCCATCAACTTCATTGGGGAACTTGGGCCCCCTCCGGTCTGCAGTGCCTGCCTGCGGTTGCCAGAGAGGATGCTCTGCACCCTCAACCGCAGGTCATCCCACCGCTTGCAGCAGTCCTTGGGTGTGCGGGGGGTGGTGCCAACTGCACTCACCCTCTGGGCGACTAGTGCCCAGATATTCTTTTTGCGGAGCACCGGCTCTCGACGCATGTCCCCGCTGAAACCGATGTCAGCGTGCTCCTGCAGTGTGTCTACCAAGGCCTGCAAATCATCTGGGCTAAATCGTTGCTTGCGGAGCCGGTCTGCCGTCTTCTTTGGAGCTTTTGGCATTCCTGCAGGGTGTGATTGCCTTTTCCAGTGGTCAGAATGCTTCCAAGGGTACTGCCTGATGGATTGTGTTTTTAAAGATGGCCGCCGCGCTCCTTCCCGTTCTGTGCGATGACGATATTTCCGGTTCCGTTATTTAACGGTGGCCGTAATTTACGGCCATCGTTATTTACGGACATCGCTGATTCCATGGCGGTATTGTTAAGAACGGCACGCCTCATGCCGGTGGGGGGTTTTACGGGCTCTTTTGCGGCATGCCACTAGGTACTTTACCGGCATGGCGCAAAGCTTTTGCCCGCAATGTCGTAATGCGCCGCAATTAGCAGTCTGTGACCAGATTGGACTCGTTCTTTACTCCATGCCGGTAAAGCCCTGTACTTACCTCCAAGCTCGGAATGACCCCCAATGTTTTTAAAAAATGGAGAAATTCCTATTCATCTTGTTTGAAAAGAAGCTAAAATGAAGACCTTAATATGTTCAATTTCAAAGCTTGGAAACATCCAGTTTCAGTGGGAAACCACCAATAGTGAATAAACCCTCAACTTATGCAGCATTGTCAATTCCATCTGTTCCAATTTTACTGTTCCCAATGTTTCAGTTATGAGAATTATGTGTTGCCTATGGTAAAATTGGCTTCTCCCGGAAGAAGCTACACTATCCCATTGAGAAATTGATCTCTCCAAACATAACATACATTGGCATCACTAATTCAGTAACACAAAAATTATAAAAACTGTTACTATAATCAATGAACATACATATATAAACTGAGCAGGAACAAACAAGGAACATTATGCTAAGGAATTACAATAAAGTGAATAGGGAGAGGTTAAGTAAACTTGGAAAACTAGAAAGTATGTGGTAGGTTATGTAAATATGCAGAACAAGAAAGGATGGGGTAGGATAAATAAAATTTGAGAACATGGGAAACATTTTGTATATAGGTTGACCTTTCACTGGAGATAACTGAACAACTTCTTCAGTAGCCAGAGCACCTCAAGTACGAGTTCTATCTGCACCTGCCCACCATAAAATAATAAACACCCAATCAGAAAATAAATGCAAACCATCCAACTTTCTTGCAACAGATACTAAAAAAACAGCCACAACAAAATAAAAAAAAATAATAAAATTAAAAAATGATTAAAATGAACTTGCAAAACACCATGAATTGTACTACGTCACAGCAAACTCAAAACAGCTAAGAGTACTGCATTGCTGAAAGGTCATTGACATTACAACAAATACAATCAAATAAATCTTCAACATCACTAACATGAATGTGAAAACAAAATGCCTGCATATAAATGCCATTGATTGAAAAATCTAATGTTGTAGGTCCATGTTAAAGAAAGTTAAAAAACAAATTAAAAAATACTTGCCACACACTCAGAGCAGATGAAAACAAATGGTAATGAACACCACCTGATACAAGTGGCTAATGTAACTAACACTCATAACAATGCAAATAAACGTTCAAATATAAGAATATGTATTAACACTTACTTTCACATCAGCCACGCTCCTACCATAAGTACAGTGAGAGTTTATGGAATCAAGAGGATAAAACTGCAGAAAAGTGTGGCTTTTATACTTTCCAAAATGAATAACAAAAAAGAGGACTATATACCAATATAACTACTAAAATGGATGGGACACATTGACTACAACCAATCACAAATAGCTACACAAATAAAACAGTAACAACAACCAATAGCAAACAATCAAACTCACAGAAATCTGGTTTCCCCCACCCTGCATCTTTCATAGCTGCGGTTAATCAACACAGCTGCAGATCTTGCTTTGTAACCATGACTACACATAATTGTTTTGCAAACTCAGGGAGCATCTTAGCACAGAAAATAACACACCCAAATGAAATTCTGTGCTGTATCATAGAAAATGTATGATTTAATAGACTTAGCTATAACCATAGACGCCCCTACAGGTACAACTGATAACATGATGAATAGCATTGAGGTGCCTATGCATGTGCTTTTTATAGATGAGGTTATTGAAAAGCCCCTTTAAGGCTGTTTGCAGTTAGCTGCAGCTACACAAAAAAATCTCCAAACAAGTGTCCCTAACACACCTATGAGCCCCCAACCCTCAATTCCCCATGGCCCTCCTCCACTCCCCTCATCTCTCCCAATCCTCCCATAAAAACTTGATGAATCTATGATGCTACTCCACCCAAAACATTGGATAGCCGCGGTTACCACACGTCCACAAACCCACAACGTTCCATTTGTTGCAATATACCTGTGGCTGCACAGGGTGGAACTTTTACCCGAGGGTAGCAATGCTGCACACTAGGTGGGTTCGGTATAGGCGCAAGTAAACATCCCAGTCATTGCTGTTGCTAGGCGCAATCCTATATACACTAATCACTCCCCTTAAATTTAGCTGCGGCTATGAGGATTCTTTTTTTAAACAAATCTGAGTATAGACTATACATGACAAAAGAGACAGTAGTGATACAATGGTACTTAAAAGGTGTCAATACAATAAATGACTGCTCATGGAGTTATTTAAAGTGGATGATGATAAAGTGCACAACATAGTTATGATATAAATGATTAGGGTTAGGTAAGGTGGATGAGGTCCATAAAAAAGATGGGTTGGACACAAGCAATGAGAGTATAGTGCATAAAGAGTTCTACAATCAGAAGGACAAAGCTGCATACAATGATAGCTTTTATACTTTCCAAAACCAAAACCAAATAAAGAGGACTATATTTAGTAGCCAAAATACTAAAATGGCTGACACATTTTGAGTGTAACATATCACAGGCAAACACAGAATTACGCAGTAACACCAACCAATTACAAATACCAAAACCCAAACATCATACATACCCTATTCATACAAATTACTAGAAATTCAAACTAGGAATGATTTTCCTGGACACAGAGAAAAACTGCAGATGTTATGGCTGATTTGAAGACTGTGTGGCTGATTGGAGACAGTTGGCTGTCTTTGTTACTGGCTTTTTGTGAGAAACTAAATATTAACATGGACCTAGGTATGAGAGATTTTACAAATACATGGTTTGGATTCCGGGGAATGCGTTGGTTCCAAGTTTGTATGAGGTGTGTCCCTTACTTTAAAGATGAAACAAAACATGGGAAAACTAATGGAACTTTTTCCTCACGCCATCTTTATCTTTTCCAGTCTGACTAAGAGGTAAAAATGGAGATGGAACACCAGATTTAATGGTATAATTTAAATTTCATGGAGAAGTGTCAATAAAGTAGTTTCAACAATCATGAGAGATGACATCCAATTATGGATTTCAAACAACATACAGTTCTACATAGGCAATTTCTATAGACATGATGGAGTACACCTAACCGATGAAGGAAATGTGGTGTTCCTTCATAACATCAAAACAGTACTCCAAATGTGCTAAAATACTACACTCAGTGTACCTCAAAACAGCCCTTTTAAGGACTACCTAACATATAAATACACAAATCCAATAAAATAATACCCACATTGTGTTTTCAGTATAACCACGGCTAGAATTCCTTTACTTTTTTGATAGCTGCGGTTACAAATTTTTAGTTAAAGGGGGAGGCTCAGGTTTTATACATATATACATATTTACAAAATTGCACAAGGTATAATAACATGGCTGAGAATACATAGGCTAAAATACAGTGGATGTGGCATCTAAAACTAGAGTAGGGAATCTCCTTTTTCTATTGATCTTTTAAAAAATGTCCTTTTTATCTCCTCAATCTCCCAAGTAAGAAAGTCTGAAAACACACAGCCAAAAACATCGATAAGACTCCCAAATACCTACTGTGTCACTGCCCATGGCCTATTGATTTTTCACCCCGAAGTCATTGTACCTATGAAAATAACTTTTAAAAAGAAATAAAACACAAACATCCCAAAATCTATAGCCGAAGGCAAGGAAGTACTGATACCTGTGGCTATGTGTAGTGCTGTATAGCCTTATAAATAGCTGCAGAAATCAGAACAACGGCCCAATAAATGCTTCACTGCCCCCCAGGCACCCAGTCATCTGTGCCAGCTCCCCCTGCTCTTCAGATGGCCTCCTCATCTCATCTGCCCTCTCCCTTTCCCCCCATAGCACACGCTATTTCTGTGATGCAGTTTGCTTTGAGATGTCAGCTTATCGTGGTTATAGCCATGGCTACAGAAAGCTTTGTAGTGCAAACTCTAGCAACCTTCCCACCTTTAAAGTAATTTGCAATTATTTTAACCTGCAAATAGCTTTTAAACAACATTTCATTCCCTGTTATCTTTGGCTATAACCACGGTTATCTCTTGCATTGAGAGAAAAACAAGATGGCGGGTGTTTAATTTCTAAAAACACCCAGTTTATGGTAAATCCACCAGGTATAGCTATCTATTTTTTGAGAAGGGGGCACTTCCTTCTCCACCATATATTTGTAAAACTACTGCATGGAATAACCCCAAACTAAGCATGGATCGCCAGTCAATACTTTGTGCCCAAGTTATTTTGGACCTGATCCAAATCTGTCCAGCGGTTTGGGCTGAGCGCTTTGATAAACACCGACCTTCTTTGTCTATGAAAAAATGAATGGGAAGTAGGCTGCAAATTTTTGAAAAAAGAAGTTTGTCTTCTTAATAACTTTCTTACTTTTTAATGTATCTTTATGAAATTTTGCAGTCTGGGAGGGGCCCGTGAATCCCTAATCACTTTTAAAATTTTGGGACAAATTTGTTATTTTAATCAAAAGTTATTAACAATAGAATTTTAAGGGGTTCCTATGTAGTCCGACTCGCCTTTACTATAGGGTGGCTATTGCCACGCTATGATATATATATTCACTAACAAAAACGTTTTTAAAGGGACGTTATGGTTATGTTGCACTAGTAAAAACCCATGCAATTCAATGGACAAACGTTTCTACAGGGATGTTATGGTTACATGTAAAACCGAAAAACCCGAGACATTTGCCAGTTAAGGTAAGCTAAGCAACCACAACTCACGCACCACTGTGCACTACAAGGACTAACACCCATGACACCAAAGATGAATTCACAAATGTACAACTGCAAACGTACTACCGTCACACATGGCCAGGTATCACTTGGCAAGAAAACCTTCACAACAGTAGCCATAATGTACCACACAGGTGATACAACCAGTGGAGGCCACTCATACATTAGAAAGCAATTGTCATGGTGGGAATGCAACGATACTTCCATCATTCCAAATCAGAGAGTAACTGGAAATCTTGCAAATGCCTACTTAATATTCTTGAAGGCAAAATGTAGTCATTGATGAACTATACCTTTACTCCCCAACACCAACCAGTACCCTCGTAAAGGCACAAATAAAGAATTACCTTCCACACTGTCGCCATAAAGCAAGTGACCATAGAGCAACCATTCAAGAAATGCATTAAAGTGTGTGTTGGATAATTTTACCCCCAGTGAACACAATGAGTACACTCAAATGAACAATACTTGTACACAAATCACAGTAGCACTATTTTCCACATGATACTTAAAAAAGGGAAAGTACCACCAAATGTACTGAAACCACCAAGTACGCAAAGGGGTCTCTGCCTCTCTAAGAATACGGATACAAATGCTATACATATGGAACTATTACTACGTAAACCTGTAGGTGTACACTACCACTTCATAATGTACACAGATGTGAAAGTAGCAACATGCATGCTTGAGATTGTAAACCTACCCTACAGGAATGGGACACTCTAAACAGTTAGAATATGCCACCTGGTATGTACCTTAAACCATAATAGTACAATGTTATTTGCAGCATTACAACAACCCAACTCAACCACTGTGCTATTGATATTTTATTTCTTTTGATATTGATATTTTATTTCTATCACGCTCATAAACAAGTGTTTCAGAGCGTGACAAGGCAAGGGAAGGGAACAGGGGAGAACAAAACAACCATCTTACTAGGCCCAGTGACCTTGAGAACGCGCAAGTGCATAGGAGAGGGGGAGAAATGGAAAGTGCGAAGCAAAGGAGAAACAGATCAATAATAGTAAATAAATAAATGAACAAATAATAAAGGCAACAAACAGTGGTAGTGCTGGCAGCAATTGACAAGTGCAAGGTTTAAGGCAGCAGACAGGGTAGGTCTGATAAGTGCAGGAAGAAAAAGGGGGGGTCTCTATGGGTGCAGATACAGACCCCAGTGCAAGGGGTGGCCCGGAGGCAGTGCAGGAAGGTGGCAGGGTGATCAGGTCCCAGAGGAGAGAAGGTTGCCAGAATCACGGTGCCAAGAGATAAAAGATCAGCAGGGGAGAGAGGGAGCGAAGGTGAAAGAAAAGAGGAAGGTCTTGAGGTGCTTCTGGAACCGGAGATGGTTCTCCTCAAGTTTTAGAGTGGCAGGGAGGCTGTTCCAGAGGGAGGCCCTAGTCGAAGCCAGAGATCTACCTCCAGATTATTTCTTTGAAAAACGACTAACCCTGAGGGAGTTAGAGGTAGAGGAGTGAAGAGCTCGAAAGGGAAGGTATTTGCGTAGGGATAACTGAAGGTATTTTGGACCCAGGCCTCAGGAAGCCTTGTGGACAATGCAGAGGGTTTTGCATTTAATCCTTGTGTCCACTGGGAGCCAATGGAGGGATTTCAGAGCTGGAGAGATACGGTCCCAGAGCTTGAGGCCAAGGACAAGTCTCGCACCCCTGTTCTGGATTAGTTGCAGAGGGCGGAGAGTAGAAGAAGGTAGATTTATAAAGAGGCCGTTACAATAGTCCAACCTAGAAAGAACCAGAGCTTGGGAGACCATGAACTTCTGGGGGAAGGAGAAGAAAGGCAGAGTACCTCTGAGGAGGTGCAGTAGGAAGACATCAGAGATCTGGGCGGAGAAGGAAAGTGTGGATTCAAAGGTGACCCCGAGGTTCTTAACCTCGCAAGTGGGGGTAGGAGGAGGGCCAAGTGAGACTGGCCAGAGAGTGAGGGGAAAGAATGGTGAAGGTGTGCTGATGAGGAGGATCTCCGTCTTGCTGGCATTCAGACAAAGATCATTGGCAGCACACCAATCTTGAATGGCAGTTAGGCAATCAGAGATGAGAGTGGGAGAGGAGGTGGCGGAGGGCAGCCTGAAAACGAGTTGAGTGGCAACAGCATAGCACTGGAAATGTGAGCAGAAAATGGCAATGCAGTGGGCTAGAGTTGCCAGGTATTGATTGAAAAGCCAGGGTGAGAGGTTAGACCCCTGGGGAACACCACAGGTAGATAGGAAGATAGATGATAGGAAGGACCCAAGTTGGACCTGGGAGGGTCGATCAGAGAGGAAGAGGTCGTCCAGGCCAGAGCCTGATCAGTGATACCCAGGTTATACATATCCTCAAACACTTCCAAAGTATGAGCAGCTACAGTACGCCAACAGGTATGCAACTACTGTCACAATTCTGCAAAAGCACAGTACAATGCCACAATACTTGCAAAAAGTGCCTGGTCTGAACTGTTCTAACGCGTTGCCCCCTCACTCGGGTTTACTGATCACTGAAGAATACCCCAGCCACACTCTTTCCCAGCGGTCTGCCGGTGGCTTAACCTCCAGAGGATCGTGAGGCTGGAAGGGACCTGGATGAACTTGGTTTCTTTAGAAAATGGTTTTCGGGGGGTCTGGATAACATAAAGGTAAGTGTACGTATTTAGTGTTGGTTTCTATTGCTTTATCTTCCTCCTCCCGTCTCTGCCCTTCCCTGAGGTAGCTGGCTGGCTGGCATGTTGCAGCGTTTGCACACAGTAATGAACTGAGTATTGAAGGCCAAGGTAAACTGGTAGGTATCCGACTCCAGTTACTTCACTGAAGACTAGTGGTCCAGACCAGCTGCAATGCACTGGATACGGATGATGAGCAGGTAAGTTCTGGTGAGGCCTTATTCCAGATCTTGCCCGCTTTCAATGTGAAACATAGTTTGTATGTACGATGTCTTTATTGATGCGTTCAATATTAATAGTCTCTTCATTTCGGAACTTCTAGGCAAAACACAGGCAAGCTGTCTGGACTCATAGGAGAGCGAAGAAGCTGGAACATGTATGCAAGTGAGTCCAAATTAAACCGGGTACGGGAACTGCAAAGTATGTGGTAGTTCAGTCTCTTACTATTGCCGTTTTCTGATTTCAGGTTCTCAGGAGCTGTGATTACTGTGGATGGCAGACGAAAGACCGGAAATACCAGGTTACCAGGATGGGATGCCACAATTTTACCGAGGTGAAGGTAAGGATCAAGACCGAACACAAAGCAGAAGGCCACCAGGGCAAGTAGGTCTTCAATTCCGGGTGAAAATGCTACAAATTCGTGTAGGTTCTGATCACACATGCAAAATAAACAGGAGCGGTAAGCGTAGCACTGCTCTGTTAGGAAGTAGACGAAACGCTAAGCGCAGGGTGTGGTCTGGGGTGTTATTTTATAGCCGCAGACCACACCCTGTCAGCACTAGACCACCAAGGATGTCAGATCCATGTATCTATCCGGTGCCATGTTGGGTTCCACAGTGGGTTCCTCTTTGGCAGCCATGTTGGGATGGGTTGCTGTCTTGTTCTATATACGCCTCTGCCAGCCAACCATGGCACAAACCCATCGTTGCCATACAATGTCAGAGGGGAGATCCACCTGGTCCTGACCCATCTGCCTTGTACCCGCACTGCAATCCTGACAGCACTCCCCTACAAAGCCCCCCAAGGAGGGCCGAACCAGGTCCTGGCTTTGTGGAATGATTATAGTGGTAACAGGCTAAAAGGATGCTTGAATGTTTTCTACTGGTTCCCAAGTCCGATCTAAAGCGCTGTACCCCTTCCAATCCACCAGGTAATGTCATTTTCATCTAATGATCTTGCAATCTAAGATATCCCGTACCTCGTACTATTTCTCCCCATTTAGAATTTCTGCTGGAGGAGGATTAGATATGGAGTTTTGTGTGCCGGGGTGTACTGGTTTAAGTAACGGTGCATGGAAAACAGGGTGGATCTTCAATGACAGGATAGCCCGAGTTTAAGTAGAACAGGATTAACGATGGCTGTTATGGGTTAGGGACCAATGAATTTAGGGTGAAACCTTTTGGGGCCTTTTAACTAAATATGTTTGGTGTAGAGCCAGACTTGGTTGCTGACTTGATAAACTGGTGCATTTCTTCTTTTGTTATCAGCAAAATGTTTCTGAGCAGCTTTGGCATCGTGCAGGGTTCTGGTGGCTTTTCTTACAGTTTCTCTGATACTAGTATGCAGAGATGTTACAGCTGACATTTCCAAAGCAGTAGTGGGTTTAAGAGCTATGGTACAGGGAACCCTTCCATGTAGAATGTAGAAGGGTGAACAACCTGTGGCACTGTGAATACTGTTGTTGTATGCATATTCCATTGCCCACAGCAGATTAACCGAACTGTCCACCTGGGTAAACATACAACGCAGGTATTGCTCAAGCATTCAGTTAGTTCTCTCCGTCTGACCATCGGTTTGTGGGTGATGGCTGGTGGATAGTCTGATTTCAATTTGAGCCTTATCACAACAACTCCTCCAAAATGTGGATAGGAATTGACTCTGTGGGTCTGAGATGTTTATGGATGGAAACCCATGTAATCGTACAATGTTTGTTAGGAAAACCTGAGCAACAGTCCCTGCATTTGTTAACCCTTTCAGCGCGATAAAATGGCCATCTTGGTTAGGAGGTCTACTACTACCAGGATGGTGTTGTACCCGTTTGAAGGAGATAAATCAGTAATAAAGTCCAGTAATATTATATGCCACTGAGCAGGTGGTATGGACAATGGTCTAAGTAATCCTGATGGTTTAGTTTTTGAAGTCTTGTTGCGGGCACACACATCACAAGTCTATACATATTGGATGACGTTCTTTCGCTGCTTAGGCTACCAAAAATGTTGATGACTTTTCACTAGAGTTTTGGTGATTCAAGGATGGGCAGCGGTTAAAGCATTGTGGTAGTTGCGTAAATCTTTGTCTTGCATGGTCGGCTCCAGTAAGTGCAGGCGCCTTCGATAGTATGGTAACAACAATTTACTTCCTGGGATAATAGCCACAGGGTCTGGAACTGCATAAACATCTCTTCCCTCCAGATTCCATCCGATGCGGGATAGGGCATCCGCCTTTTTGTTTCTGGCTCCTGGGCTGAAGGTTATGACAAAGTCATATTCCACAGTGGGTTCCTCTTTGGCAGCCATGCTGGGATGGGTTGCCGCCTTCTTCCATATACGCCTCTGGCAGCCAGCCATCCCACAAACCCATCAGCTCCCTACACTGTCAATGGGGGAGATCCTCCTAGCCCTGATCCATCTGGCTTGTACCAGTACTGGAATTGTAACAAACACAACAGCAGCAACCAAATGTACAAAGAAACAGTGCTGCAAAAAGGAAGCAGGTAAACATTTACAAAACACCAACTGCTATACAATGCCATCCATCCTACCAACATGTATGTGGCAGAAATTACAAACCATTACATTTCCTCCTACTTCAAGAGTATACCTAAAAAACTGCTGTAACCACTGCAAATGTTACTGTAAATCATTGTGCACCATTGCAGTAAAGAAATTTGGAAGTTTTTTTTTAAAATCCAGCATGGATTTTTTTACCCCACAGACCCAACGATTATGCAAAGAAACACAGGAACTGCGCACATTCCACAGTACACTGGTTCAAAGTATAGTACTTATGAAGTACTAGTTATAAGGGTCCACCATCTAAGTAAATATATGCAATGTTGTTGACTACAAAGTAACAAAATACCTGCTCTAACATTCTGTTCTCTTTCCCCACGGATAATGCAGCAACGAGTACTACAATATTTTACATTCCATACACAAAAACCAACACAGGCCCTCCACCTTCCAAACAGTAAGTATGAGGTTAGTACTATCATACTTCCGTACAATGTTCACAGTGCAATGTGTGCACTTACTTCTGCAATGCACATAGCAATGCCACAATTTGCAATGTGCACCTATAAAACACGATGCAGCTTGTGGCTACGCCCTACACGCTTCACTACACCCAGTACAGTGTACGGGCTCCAGCCATGCACTCAATATTGTAGACCCTGCCCACAACTAACTACAGTCCCAAACATGTTCATGCTGCAAGACACCAAACTGTGTATGATGGCCCAGCCACCTACGTATACTGATCCAGGGCACACACAGTCTGCCATCGTCCACTGTTGCCTCGTAACACACTGCACATATAAATCTTCCTTAGGGACTGTAAATGTACATTTTATGTATTTTGCCACCTGCATTCAGTGCAGCATGTGTATGGTACCAACATTTATCCTTATACGTTTTACCAACTTCACCGTAATGGCACTACCAACATCCAGAAATTCATGGTACAACCGAAAGATGTTGCTGCCTGGATCCTTTTTTTTCCAGCATCATCTCCCGAAAGCGAAACCTAACATACCTCTTGTTCAACAGGACAAATGCTCATTGTAAAACAGCCTTGAGTAGAAAGCATGATAAGCGCCAAGGGCAGACATTGTATGAAATTGTAGAAAAAAAGGAAAGATAACTTACACTGCAGTTGCTCTGCCCATGTGCCCCAGAGGTACTCTGCAACAGTTCAATATGCCATACACTGCAATTTGTTGTGCACCCAATACAAGCATGGAAATTGCCTAAGTTATGTAAGTACAACTTTACATCACATGTGTATTAGCATTAAAATGTATTAGGCTGCGGTTCTATATGCATAATTATGAATTTACTTTACCACACACTTTCTCTGTGTGCATTGTACGGAGGTTTGTGATGGCAGTATTCATGCGCCGCAACAGTGCCATGTCTCCACCATTTCCCGTACAATGCAACTGTGATTGTACTTCGTTTTCTTGCCATTCTTCTCCAGCCCCAGTAAATCCAGACACAAAGGACAAGACGAAAAGGGAACGCAATTCGTGCTGTGAAACAGCACCCCTTATGTTCACTCATGCAATGCTACATTCTCTGTTTTGCCGTTACTATGCCCTTTCTCACAATTACCAGTTCTACCCACCCTCATTGTATTGAAAGTAATAATGCCCAGAGGTGCACGCAGCAGTTAACCGGCACACAAACTTGGACAGGTCACATTTCAATGTTGCAAGTTTTAGCAAAACATCTCCTGCATTCTCCTGCAATCCAAGGGACCCCCATGAAGTTTTTTTTAAACAGTTTTCCTTTCGACACACACAGAGACATTGTGGCGTGGGTCTAACAACACTCTCTAGCACTGTCATTTTTTATAAAAAAGGAAACACATGCAAGGAGCTTCTGGTGGGAACGTTTCAAAGACATTTTGCTTGTGTGGAGCCGTATAAGGACATTAACACGTACAAAACAGTGAGCAAAGCAGTGGGTTAACATATGATGCTACTCAATAACACACACTACATGGTCCATGAGGCAGCCACCTATTACGCCAGTCTTCCCGCAAACTCTTGTCCTGTACGCCCCCACTAATAACGCATACTTACATCTATTCTTATTCCTGTTTCTTCTTAGATACCTGGCACCTTACTGCACATGCCACTCCTTCCAAATTCCAAGGAACGGGTGGTGGACCAAGCATATCAAGATTACCATAAGCAATGTCTTTTCCGTCATTGTTATCTGTGCCGACCGATATGGGCCTTTATACAATTTGGGGTTCCGGCCATACGGACCAACCTGCAAACGTTTTTGATATAAGGCATCACAGAGGCAACAACTGGTACCTTCTTTACCTTGCAAATAAAATACCTTCTTCCACACGGGCCACCAAGGACCATGCATTATTCCTTTTTCCACTATGCCAGACGACAACAAAAGTACAGAAGTGCACAGACGGCATTGCACACTGGATTTTGTTTGCAAAATATGAGAGCGGTGATAGCAGCCACCTTACACCTTCTCGTGATCATTCTGTAGCAAAATAAAGCTCTTGCAACAATTCACAGTGTTGGTCGTAAAGTATGGGAATGTTCTGGTCCTGTATGCTCTGTGTGCACATGTGTGCTTTTGCTTTTGTTTATGTTGCTCCTTTCCGGAGCGAGGTGCTCACATGACAGAGTGCACTACAGTTGGCACGCACGTAACGAAAACACCTGGAGTGCACACCGTGAGCAACGATTCTCCACAACTCAAGTCAGCTATGCCAGTGCCTGTTGCAATGGTGTATCGTGCACACACATATAGGTAATGGAATTGGAATTTCACACAATAGGAACGCCACCCGCCTTCGTTGGCCATCTCAAGAAGTACGCAAAAGAAAATTGTCAGATGGCCTGCCGTCCTGTATATAGCAGGACTTATTGGCGTAGGTGCAAATGTATGTGAGTCGGTCTGTACATTACCCATACTTTAAATGTGTGCTCCTTAGTAACGCGTGCCATGTCGCAATGTCTTTCTTGACTCTCAAAGCTCAGAGTATTATCAGGGGCCCAGCATACCAAACAGAAATGGTGGCATGTCAATCCATGAAAGGCAACACGTCCAATGACATACACCATGTGCAAGTGCAGGCACTGCATGCCACCTCTGGTGGTGTACCAACTGCAAAATGTCCTCCACACCCATTCTGTAATGGTGACCACCGACAGGAGAGATGCATACTTCCAAGAGTGTGCGCTAGAGTTACATATCAGTATAGGAACGGACCCAAAGAAGGCAACATTCGGAAACCTACTTCCAACCATTGGCCAGACTGTTAGTTCCAAGGGCCCTAGCCATGCACACAAGGCAGTAGGGGCTTGCCACTCCCAACACAACATAGTACACCGAATGGAAATATCCCAATATCATCTGCAATACTCTCCCCATCCCCAATGGGCTCTGAAGGTAGTCACCTGTGCAGGTCCCCGACAATCATTTATGTGTGAGTAGCTGCGTAAATGGTCCATATCTCAAAAGTGTGATGGTAAAAAAATCCTTACATGTCCCAATGTCTTACCACACTGCACTCCCTGAAGCAAGGCTCTGTTGACGGCCATACCATTGCAACGGGAAATACTGCCATGTCTCACCACTGCTGCTGTTGGAAGTCTAACATGTCCTCCACAATGATTCTACAAACGTGGACACTTACATATTTAAAAGTGTGTGGAATGTAAGAATGTATGGTTATAATAACTTATCCAAATGAGTTAAGGCAAAAGTAATCCAATCTATATAATTATGTGTGCAATGCACATACCTACAGCACTGTGCTCCCATACATGGCTGCATTGGGTTGCAGAGGTTGTGCCCAAGGCCTTGCCTCTTGGGTATATGTGGACGCCTACACCCATGCACCCAAGAGCCTTGTCCTTGGGCACACCCACTACAAGGCAATAGAGTCATGCATGAGAACATGTGACCACGTAGCTTTCCTGACTACAGGTACGTATGGGTATAGTAGCGAACCCAAACCAGGCAACATTCTCAAACCTACTTCCAACCAGTGGCCAGACTGTTACCTCCAAGGGCACTAGCCATGCACACAAGGCATTAGGGGCTTTACAGGCACAACACAACATAGTACACCGACTGCAAATATACTCATAATGCCTCCAAAGCACTCCCCGTACCCAATGGAGCCTGCCTGCACTCACCACAGAATGATAGTCACCAGTGCAGCTACCTGCCAATGAAGTATATGTGAGTAGCTCCGTGAATGGTGCATATCGCAAAACTGTGATGGTAAAAGATCCATCCATGTGACAATCTCTTACTAGCCTCCCTGAAGCAGGCCTGTGCCTAAGCCATAGCCTCTTGTGTACATGCGGAAGCCTGTGGCTTCCACCCATGCACCCAAAAGCCTAGCCCGTACCCACAACCACTACATGCCAACGGAGGCATGCATGGGAACATTTGGCCACGTACCGTACTTGCCAAACATACCACTGCCACCAACACTCCTACCCACCGCCACAACACAACGGAAACCCACAAAGACAACATAAGCACTGACACCCCTAGCCAACAGCATAATACATTTTCAATGTCTTCGCATCATCTGCAATGCAGTCCCTGTTCCAAATGGAGTGTCCATGCAGTCGCCACAGAAGGTTGACGCCTGAGGAGCTACCTGAAAATTGCAGCATTGCTCGCGTACACCCCTCGCACACCACCATCTTCTTTGACCTAAACAAATTTATCATATTTTCCGCTTTTCACTCCCTCAACCTTTTCATGCCCTCTTTCACCCAACCGATCCTGCAAACCATGTTTTGCAGCAGCTTCCGGCGCGACAAAATTTCTGCAGTGCTCAGGTAGACCACTGGCACACCACCGTCTCCTTTGACTTAAACAATTTCATCATATTTTCTGCTTTTCACTCCCCCAACCTTTTCATGCCCTCTTTCACCCACCCAGTCCTGCAAACCATGTTTTGCAACCCCTTCCGGCGTGGCAAAATTGCTGCAGTGCTCGTGTACACCACTCGCACACCACTGTGTTCTTCGACCTAATAAACAAATACATCATATTTTCCGCTTTTCACTCTGCCAAACTTTTCATCCCCTCTTTCACCCTCCCGAGCCTACAAACCATGTTTTGCAAACCCTTTCGGCATGGCTCTATCCTCCGATACACCATGGCGGCGTTTCCCAAAACCATTGATGCACAGCACGCTTCCCTCCAGCCAACCACCGGCCGCATCCACAGTTCACCGACAGCACAGCATACTGCAAGCCAATGAGCCTTCTGTCCGCGGAGCACGCTTTCTGACCAAAGGCCCCACTCCTGCTGCAGATTTTGGTGCAAATCCGTCCTGCTGTTCGGCCTGTAGCCGTGCGCAAAGTATTCACCCATTCAGTCTATGGAAAAAAAATAAAGATTTGGCATCCTCCTTATAAATCCCCCCCCCCCCTGCACGAAAACTCACCAAACTTTCTGAAAAAAATCATGGCGGGCCATATACTTTTTTTGCAAAGTTTGGTGAGGATTCCTCCAGGGGGAGCGAAGTTATAAGCCGCCGAATAAGTGTTCTTCCTATGGGTTTAGGAACTTGACCATAACTACACAGCTGCTAGCGCAGCCCGTGTGATATACATTGATATATATTTGGAGCGAGAGAGAACATGAGAGAAGAAGGAGAGGGTAACAGGGCAAGACAAGCATGAGAAGAGGGGCAGTAGGTGCTGGGGAAGTGAGGTATGAGGTAAAGACCCCACACTAACAGAAAGCAGAAATCACTTAGAAAGAAAGTGAAATTGCAATGTCCAAACATTATGGTATAAACATGCCAGGGACAAATTCACAAGGAAGCCAAGCATGGAGGGTGGTTTAGGCTGAGAAGAGTGACCAGGTGGGTGCTCAGGGGTGAGGGGAAGATTGGGCCATTAAAGGTCGTCGGACAATTTGTCTCTTTTCTAGTGGCTGTGAAGCTCCAGATGATCCATAATGTGCTCAACCTACTATGAGGTAATCACGCCAATTATTTATTGCAATGCTGTTTGTGGCAGCCGTATGACGGGTTGGACAGCATAAACCTATGTGTTCCCTAATAATCCCCTCTAAGAGTTATAAGCACAGAGTAAGCAGCCATAATGACTGCCATATTGCATCCACCGTTCTAACCCTATTCTCCCGGCCATAAATCGCGCTTTCAAAGGACCCATGTTCAAGGATTTCCCTTTGCCTCTGGCTCAGTAATAGCGCACATAAATCTTTCTGTTCGTGCGCAATTAGCATTCCAGCAACAGCGATCACTATAAACCCCAAATCACTGTCCCCTTCTGGCAGGCCTCTAAAAATTCCCCAAATCATGCCGCCGGTCGGTTAGCTTTATGGCCTGTCTAATCACTTCGGTATCATAGAAAAAATGGACGCTCAATGAATTGTGTAGCTTGGAACATGCAGAAGCATATGCGGTCATAAAACGGAGCATGCTTCGCATTTGGGACCGGAACTGGAGCGCTGGCAATATATTTGATGCAGTCACACTGATATACCGAGTCATCTGTATGCGGCCGTCTGACTGTAGTTGAGGCGTAACTCATTTAAAGCTGGGAATGCGGGTCATTGCAAAGAACATGATATAAACAGAGGCAGGAGGGAGAAAGAAAATCATGAAAAGTGCTCACGTTCGAGAACAAGTAGAAACACGTGAGAATCAAGAGCCTAGCCAGATAGAAACGGAGGTACACATACATTAAACAATGAACATGTAACAAGGATTGTCTGCAATAACTGCTCATGTGAAAGGCGAGTCAGGGCAGCGTATTGAGCGAGTTTGCCATCTTATATTGGGAACGAGCAAGCAGCAGTAAATCATCTTTCAGGCTTTTTCAGGCATTTTCAAGTAAATAGAGTCGTACACTGGAATAACCGAGAAGCCAATGGGAAAAAAGAAAGTGGCCAAAGGAAGACTCATTGATAGCCAAGACTTTAGCAGAGAGCGAGGGTGTTTACATAGAGGATTAGACAATGATGTACAACAGCACCCCAATGATATACAGCTCTGTAGTAGTACCCCACTGCTGGTTAATCTTCCTGCTAAGAGCCCGGAAGCTCACGTGAATGGGCTGAGTGAAACAGGGCAAAGTTGCACAGTATTAGCACTAGGGCAAAGTTTGGCCTGTTTCTGTAAACACTTGTAAATATATAAAAAAACATTGCACCATGACAAGTGCAGTCTGGCATGGTGAAAAGCTCCAAGGCAACCATTATCCGAGTGCAAAAAAAATACATTTTTGCACCAGGGCAAAGTTTGCCCTAGTGCTAATACCATTCCGTATTAGCACTAGGGCAAACTTTGCCCTGGTGCAAAAATACAGTGAAAATGTATCTTTTTTGCACTAGGGCAATTTTTGCCCTACTGCTTATAACATGTCAACATGCACTTGTCATGGTGCAATGGTTTTCTAATATTTGCAAGTGTTTTTAGAAATAGGCTAACTGTGCCCTAGTGCCAATACCGCAAACCTTGCACTTGCACCAGTGCAAAGCTTCTATAATCTGGCCGGTGCACAGGTGCTAAATCCGACAAAAAGTGTAATGTGTACACGGGCAGAACTCTAGGCATTTGGTGCATGCATTGCTAGGCAGGTACTCATGGCTACCAGAGAACAGGGCAACAGGGCTCTTCCTGAACAGTCAGAGTCCCCTTTCCATTTCCATATTGCTCTGCATGGGGAAACCAAGGAGGTGGGCGGCAGAGCAGAAAGCTGCTGGGAAAGAGCAGGGGAAAGCAGCCGGTCGTGGTGTTTGTCAAGAGGAAAGGGAAGTGAGGCAAGGGGAGATTCACACAGGTGCTGAAAGCAATGTGGGCCAATACCGCTAGTTAATACCTGATGCACCTTTCAGAAGCTGATACAAGATAAGTGTTAAATGGTGCACAAGGAAGGGGAAAGAAAGTATTCTATAAGACCAATATGCAGAAGAACAAGTGTGCAGACATAATAAAATTAACATTTGAAGTAACAGTCAGCTTTTGAGTAAACAACGCGTTATGTATTCTGCTAAATATGTCAAAAGAGAAAATAGATGAAGCTTTTCTTTCATGGGGAATCACGTTAAGGTTTTCTTTAGAACTAAGCATGAAGTAATCAGTTTGCAAGCAAAGAGTTGACAATGGAAATGGCAGGACATGTGAGAAGGTAGGCTTGATCAGAGACCTGCGAATGTGAAGCTTTAGAAATACATTGTGACTTATATTTAAAAACAAGAGCATGGGAACCTCATTCCACAGCTACTCCCTGGGGTCCTCTTCATCACCCCGTCCGTCGTGAAGTCTAGGTTTCCTGCTCATGCGCCTGTCCTCACTGTTTTGTGTAATCGCTCTTTACCCTCAGGTTCATTCCCTTCCACATTTAGAATAGCAACTGTTGTTCCATTGTTTAAAAAACCCTTGCTCGATCCCTCTGATCCTGGTAATGTTTGCCCAATTTCCCTCCTTCCTTAGCTATCTGAACTTTTGGAACGATTCTCATCTTATCTCAATGCTCATAATCTTCTCCCTCTCACCCATCTGGTTATCGGTCGGGTTTTTTCCACGGAAACCCCAAGTCTGCCCGTATCTTAGTCTGCTCTTCGTGGTCGCCATTTTAAACGTTCTTGTATTTGGACCTCAGTGCAACATTTGACACCGTCAATGATTCCACCCTACTTTCAACTCTTTCTTCTTTGGGCCTTTCTGGTACTGTTAGTAAATGGCCTCCTGCCTTTCTCTCTAACCGTTCCTTCACTGTTTCGTGAGAGGGCAGTACTTCTCACGCTGTTCATCATTCACATGTGTTCCACAGGGGTCAGCTCTGTATTATTTACTCGTCATTCTTCTTCTCTTGCCTCAGTAATGTCAGGCTTTGTTTTTCAGGTCCATCTCTGTGCAGATCAGACCCAGATCCTGCTATATTTCCCCTCCTTTAATGATTCCATTATTCATCGTCTTTCTTCCTGTATTTCTACTGTTCCCTATTGGATGGCTTCCCGCTTTCTCTTTTTTAATCCCAAAAAAATGACATTTTATTTTTTACTGCCTTATTTAGGGGCTTCTCCTCCTCTCTCCATCTATTGCTTTTCTACCACTTTTGTTTCCCCTTTCTCCGCGTGCACGTAATCTGGGTACCGTATTCGACCACTCTTTCTTATTCCAGGTCCAAATTGCATCTGCTGTTCGTTCTTGTCGCAATCATCCTTTTAATATTAAGAAAAAAATCTTAATTTGCTTACCTTTTTGTCTGCTTTTTGTCTGCTAAAACTGTGCTTCAATCTCGTTTTAACTATTGTTGCTCACTTTACATAGGTGTTCCACAATTTCTGTTCTTCCTTATGCTCCATTTTTCATTGTGCAGTCAGGATTCTTTTCTGTCTGCCTTTTTCTTTTCATGTTTCCCTTCATCTTGCTCGTCTCCATTGGCTTCCTGTTCAGCAGCGCTATGAACTCAACTTACTTCGCCTAGTTTCCAAATGCATTCATGCTCCTGGCCCGGCCTACATCTGCTCCATGACTTCTCTCTATCATCCTACTCGCAGTCTTCGTTCTGCTTCTTTGGTACCTCATCCTCCTTATGCAGCCTCTCGCTTTTATTCTTTTCAACTCCTTGCTCCTAAACTCTGGAATTCTTACCTCTAAATATTCATTCTTTTCTTTTCCTCACACAAAATACAGCTTAACATGAATCTATTACAGAAATCTCTTTCTTGGATTGTCTTTTGATCTTGCATTTCATGGCACTGATACTGTGTTTTTTACTTTTTATTTTCATAACAACATTTTATTGGGTTTTACAAGTATACACAACATCAACAACATTGCAATATTCAGTGCTAGTACCAATACAGTAATGCAGTTTATGCCAAGTGATAAGCTTATTTAGATGGCTGGGGCACTGTTCATATTTGTCCATGTCCATGCCTTTTCGCAATGCCAAGGGTGGACCCACGTGCCCTGGGTTCTCCCTTCCTGCTTCTTTAGCTTAATAAAGTGCACTACCTTGGAGCCATCTGGTTAGTGGTGGTCTTCTAGTAAGGGCTGGATACTTTGCTGCATAGTCCATAAATGGGGCCCAGATGTTTAGAGCTTTGTTCAGGAAGCCTGTCTGGATTGCCGTGACCTTTTCAGCGACGGCTATGTCCCAACACTTGGACCACCATAGTGCTACTGAGGGGCCGTCTGCGTTTTTCCATAGCCGGGCCATGGTGACTTTTGCTGCCAGGAGATGGTGCGTGCACAGGCGAGGGATAGGGCCTGAAATCGGAAGCGCCCCTCCCCCTGTTTTGCCCAAGAGGATTTTGCCAGGGTCACAGGGGATGGATAATCTGGTAATTTCCTTGATATGGTTCGTTACCTCTTTCCAGTATGCCTCTGCTTTCGGGCAGGCCCAGACCATGTGGAACAGGGTGCCGAGGGATGGGCATCCGCGCCAGCAGGTCATGGGGATGTCCGGGTTAGCCTTGTTTAGTTGAGTTGGAGTGACATAATACCTGTAGCAGAGTTTGTAGCCACCTTCCCTGTTCGTGATGCACTGAGTGCTTTTATGCAGTCTCGTCCAGATTTTCTCCCACTCCTCGACATCTATTTCCCGGCCCAACTCTTTCTGCCATTCGAGCATGTATCTTTCTTTTTTAGAGGGGTCTGACCTGTCCAAGAGCGAATAGAGAGCTGAGGTCCTACCGCTTGCAGCCTGGGATGTTACAGAGAGTTCCAGCGCTGTCAGCTCTCTAGTGCTTTTCCTCCTAACTCCTCTGTGGGACAACCAGTGCCGAATTTGGTCATAGTGGAATCTTTCCCGCTCACCCACTCCAAATTTCACCTTGCATCTCTCAAACGATATGGGGTTTCCCTCTTCCAAGAAGTCCCTTGTTTTTAATAGTCCCCACTCTCTCCAAGGTTCGAAGCCAAGCGGGGGGTTGCCTGGTTAGAATTCGGGGTTGTTCCAGATGGGGGTAAGAGGACCCAGTGTACCCCAGACGCCCCATTTCCGGGCTGCAGCTTTCCAACTGCAGACAGTTGTGTTTGTTGCGGATAGGGGACCGCTGTTCGTTTGGGGTTTTATGTTTGGCAGGTGTGGGAGCTCTGATGGGGCGACCGGGCACCAGGCCTCCTCTAGCTGGTTCCACATCGGCTGATCCACCGTCTGGAACCAGGTGTATGCGTGTGATAATTGCACTGCTAGGGCATACCTAGCTATGTCAGGTACTCCCAGCCATCCCTGTGCCGTCCCCCGCATCAAGATTCTCCTTCCGATTCGAGGCTCCCCCCCCATAAGAATTCTTGTATCTTCTTTTGCAGAGAGGCCATAACGGGACCCGGGATGTGAGTCGGTAGTGCTGTGCAATAGTACAGCCACCTGGGGATTATATTCATTTTTATGGCTGTGATCCACCCAAACCAGGAGATTTCCTGGGCCTTCCCTCCCTTTAGGTCACTGTGGAATTCGTTAAATAGCTGTGGGAAGGGGTCTTGAATACAAGCGTGATGGGTCTTCAGTGATTTGTACCCCGAGGTAGTCAATTGCCCCTTTCACCCATGGGATTGGCATTAGTGGGTTAAGGCCAATTCTTTCTTGCTTTGGGAGGTTAATTGCTAGGGCTGAGGATTTGTCCAGATTCACCCTGAACCCGGAGATCACTGCGAATTCCTTAATTTCCTCCCAGAGGGACCCCAGAGATGCCGCCAGGTCTGTTGCTGGTACTAGGACATCGTCCGCGTATAAAGCGATTTTGTATTCGTGATTTCACACCGTTGTCCCCTTTATCTTTGTGTTCGGCCTAATTGTCGCCGCGAAGGGCTCCATGGATAGGGCGAAAATCAGAGCCGAGAGTGGGCAGCCCTGCTTAGTGCCCCTGGTTATGCGTATTGCCTCGGACCTGGTGCCGTTGACCCGTAGTTGTGTGGTGGCCGTCTGATTGGCCATTACCCAACTTATGAAATTAGGGCAAAGCCGTAGTACTCTAACATACTCCGGATATACCCCCAGTCCACCAGATCAAAAGCTTTATGCGCGTCCAGAGATATGACTGCCATTCCCACGCCCAGCCTGTGAGCGCTTTCAATGAGGTCTATAGTTTGCCTTATATTGTCGTGGGTCCCTCTCCCTGGGATAAATCCTGTTTGGTCCCGGTCTATCAAGCTCGGCAGAGTCACCCTCAGTCTACGTGCTAGGATCCTAGCGAAGATTTTCCCATCATTGTTCAGTAATGTGATCGGTCGGTAAGACGTAGCCAACTCGGGGTCTTTCCCGGCTTTATGCAGCAGTACTGTGAGCGACTCTGCCATTGATTTAGTGAGCGATTTGGAAGACAGGAAGTAATTGAACAGGGCTGACATATGTGGTGCTAGTATGCTCGCATATTTTTTATAGAAGTTTGGGGTTAAACCGTCCGGGCCCGGCGCAGTATTCTTGAGAGATTTTATGCCGTCAATAGTTTCTTCGGTAGTAATCGGGGATTCCAGGGATGCTAGTTGGTCTTTGATTTGGGGCCGGATTGTCTGCAGGAACTCTGGCATGCTGTTGAACGGTGTGGGCTGCCCTGACATTATAGCTTTGTGGTGTCGCACCAGTTCGCTGATTTTGTCTGCCTCTGAGTAGTGAATCTTGCAGTCGGCTCCCACCAGTTTGAGGATATTGTTCCTACTGTGGACCTTTTTCAATTTCTGTGCTAGCACTCTGTTGACCTTATTCCCTTTGCTATAATAGAACTGTCTCGTGTAGGCTAATGATTTGGCTGTCCGATCGGCCCAATGCATTTCTAGTGCTATTTTTGCTTTCCTCAAGGCCCTCTCTGTTTTCCTAGAACTTTGGGATTTCAGCTCTGCGTCCCAGTGCTTAACCTTTTCCTCCAGTTTAGCTGCAGCAATGTTCGAAATCCATCTCTGTTCTGCCCCAGAACTGATCAGGGACCCTCTAACCACTGATTTCATAGCGTTCCATACAATGTTAATGGGAGAGTCAACAGTCGTGTTCTCCATGAAGTAGTTGGTTAACGTTTTGCCGATTTCCTGCCTAATGCACTCGTCTAACAGTAGGGAGTCTTTCAGTTTACAATGTCTCTGAGTGGGGTGCTTTTGGCCAGATATGCTGAGATTTGCAGTTACTGGGGCATGATCGGAGGTCATGCATGTGTGGATCTCCGTTTTATTTAAACATGGGTATAGGACCCCGGAGATTAGTAAGAGGTCTATTCTTGAGAACCCTTTGTGTGCACAGGAGTAGTGGGTATAGTCCCTTGATGTTCTATTGAATAACCTCCAAGCATCGACAGATTCAGTTTCCCTGAGCGGCTTTGCCAGGGATAGTGTTTGTGCGAAGTCTGCATTTGTGAGCGGCAGCGTTTTGTCCACTTGAGGGTTTGGCGTCATATTAAATTCCCCATCCATGATCAAGTGCCCCTCCTGAAAGGCTAGGATGGTCGGGATTAATTCGGAGATGAACATGCTTTGGGACGTTTTGGGACCATAGATTGAGATAATAGTAATAGGCAGTTCCTCAAATAGCCCCGTGAGTAGGAGGAAGTGGCCTCCTGAGTCTCTTCTCACTGTGATCTTTGATAGGGGAACCCTGTCACTCACCAGTATTGCCACCCCTCTTTTCTTCTCTCCAGACGTGGCGAAGTAAGCTTTCTTATATCTGCTGAATCTGACCGGGTGTTCATCTGCCTGCAGTAAGTGGGTTTTCTGGAGGAAGACGATGTCTCCGGATAATTGTCCCAACCTGTGTTCCACTGATCCGCACTTCCTTGGGGAGTTCAGGCCCTGACGTTCCAGGTGAGGATTACTGCTTCATTTGTGTCAGCAATCTCCCCAATCTTCGGCGTTGGCTATGGTGTGCTCTGTGACCCCAGCCGATTCCAGCTCCTTTGAGTGTGTGGCAAAACCGTTGTAATGGAATGATGCAGGGGATGATGTTGATGTAACGTGTTGTGAAGTTGACTGAGAAAGTGGACCCTGTGCGTCCCACCTCTCAGTGAGTTGAACTTGTCCCTCTATGTCCCTCTCCCACCCCCCAACCGCCCTCTTCATGGCATAGTAGGGAGAACCTCATCCTACTGCCAGTGGGAAACTGGTGGCGCGTATGCACCAGAAATTGGCCAACTGGGCCTTCGGAACCAAATAAGATCGAGCTCGAACATTGCTTGCGCACTACAACTTTATGTGTAGGCTCCTTTTGCGAGGAATTTAGATTGCCTTCGAACGCTGACTCTGGGAGATTTATCTCTCCCCCCTCCCGACCCCCACATCGGAACCCATGGGTGTTGTGGAGCCCACAGAACTTGACTGGCCATATCTATCACTGCTGATCAACCTGGATTGGACTCTTTCCGGGGAGGACCTCGGAGCCTGCGCCTTCTGCTGACTTTTGTCCAGGTTGCTTCCGATTGTTTTCTGAGGGCTGCACAGCCTGCTCCCTTGGATTCCGATTCTTCCTCTCCCCCGCCGATGCCCATAAATTTGCCTGCCTCCTTTTCGTGATTGCGTGATTGGATTTGTTTCTAAACCCCCTCCCAGGTGAATCTCACAGAGGTCGGAAGCCCCATTGGTATGGAATCTTTCTTTCACGCAGCCATTCCGTCAATACTCTCATGGCTTTTTGTTTTTGAAGAGTGGAATTCGCTAATTCCTGGTAGAGGGAAATAGTGGATCCTTGGAAGGTGATTTGGTGCATTTGTCTTGCCTCCCGCATGATTTCCTCCTTGACTTGAAAGAAGTGGACTCTCACCAGGACATCTGGAGGAGGAGCCGACGCCTGTCTTGAGGTCACTCTGTGGACACGGTTCAATTCCAGTGGTGAGTTGTCGGAAAGGGTGATTATGAATCTGAGCAAGTCCGACACATAGCTCTTTAGATCTGCGTCTGGGATTGAAGATGGAATCCCCCGCAGGCGGATATTATTCCTTCGGGAGCGGTTCTTTGCATCCTCATGCTTTTCTTCTAGGAGGTCGCACCTCGCTTCTAGGGCTGCAATCCTGTCCTGGCCTTGCTCACACTCAAATCTTTGGTCACAGATCTCGGTTTCAATTTCAGCGGCTCGGTTTTCAACGGCTACTACTCTCTTATCGAGGGAGTTGATCTTTTTCGTGACCTCTTCCGTGCTTTTCTGAATTTCTTTCGTTATTGCGGATAGCAAATCTTGGAGGTCGGCTTTTGTGACCATTTGTGATGGGCTGTGGGCTGCTGAGTTATGGGTAGTGCTAGTGGCTGGGTCCTCTGGTGGGTCCCCCCTCTTGGACTTTTCTGCGGGGGTGCTGCTCATCAAGGCGGCGATGTCTGTTTGTCTGGATGGTTTCCCGCTTTTTGCCATTTTGCTTCTGCTTGGTGCTTTAGCGGCGCAGGATGCGAGATGCCCCTGGCGCTTCTCCCAAACAGGGTCTGCTGGTGTCTGCCGGTATCCGCCGGTGTCTGTACTAGCGTCCCACCTTCTGGGCCTTGGCTCCCTCTGCAGGGGTGCAATGGGCTGAATTTAGCGAAGGATTGTGCAGGAGGGTGGATTGGCGGACACAGTGATTTTAGCCTTGCGGTTGGAGAATGGTGTTGCCAGATCTTGCACTTCGCCTGGCTGCGGGTTGCAGACGCCCCTCTAAGTGGGGGAGGCTCAGATAATGAGGGAAAGTTCACTGAAAAGAGGACCAGAGAGCAGGAGGACCCACGTGTTTACGGGCTGAGTTCCTGGGTGGACTGATATACCATAAGATCCTTTGATGGATAAGGCTTTGGTAGCTCCTCTTGAAGAGTGTAAGGTGGTTGTGGGGGGGGCTTTTGGGAGGAGGGGGACCGGGCTCTCCGCCACGGCAGTCGAGGTGGATGTACCTGATTGATCTATGAGGAAGGGGGGGGGTCCGGGGCTGGTGTGGGAGGCAAGCCTGGATTTCTTATAGGCCACGGTGGAGCTCCCCTCTCCCCCGTCTCCCCACCTCACCTGCTCCGGTATTGCTATTCCCACGGCCCCCACCACTCTGAGTGGCCGCAGGTGATTGCTTGCAGGGCGCGAGGAGCCCGGATCTGTAGGCAGAAGGGCCAGCGGGTTCAAGCAGCAGAAGATGATGGCGGGTGACAGCGCTCAAACCTGGTTCCCCGGAGGCGGTCCGCCGTCGTGGCTCCAAGGAACCCAAGAGTGCAGGCTAATGAATTGCTGGAACTGAGCTGCAGGGGGCACCTGCTTGCACAGGCCGTAGGTTCACTGCAACTCTGGGGAACCAGAAGCCAGACCCAGGGCATGGCAATCCTCCCCTGGCTCCTCAGGAGACCGCCTATGCTGTTGGCGAGACGTGGGAGGGACCCCAGATGACAGAGAGGTGGGTCTGCCTCTACGCCGGGTTCTGTGTGGGGCGTTACACCCCGCTGAACCGCTCAGCTGGATTGCCGGTTGCTGCTTACTCATTGCAGGTGAGTGGGTGGATGGGCTCCGTGCACTTAGAGCGGGAGATAAGGAGGAGTCCCAGCCAGTGCCTGCAGTTCCACTCGTGCAGGACACCCAGATGAGGCCCCAGGGTGTCGTGCAGGCTCCCGCCGGGCTTCCCAGTGCCAGACCTCAGGTCGGGTCGGGCTGCACAGTCAGAGGTGCCCAAATCCCCAAACCTCCACAGTTGCCAGGCTTCGCTGTGGGCCGGAGGGAGCAGGGGTGGGTGCTGGAGTGTCAGAGGCATTGCGGGTGAGCGAGCTGACTTGGTCTGGCGGCAAAGGCTGCTTCAGCTCGCCTGCACCTCCCCCTCAAGGCTGATATGCGGGATGGGAAGTGGCGGCCGCCGTCTTTTGGCCGCGTGTGTCCTGGCTGAGATTTTTGTCCACATCTCCGAAATTCGGCAACGGAGAGGGACCACGTTTAAGCGATGCCACCTGAGGGGGTGACCCCAGCATATCCATGAATTGCAGCCAAAAACGGGGTTCGGATCCGGCGATTCTTCCTACGGTGCACGACGCCGAGCAGGAGCTCCTTAGGAGACATACCGATCGCGGCAGCTCTGAGCCACGCCCCCCGTGTTTTTACTTTTTAAAGCGCTGTGGATGAAAGCGCTATATAAACTGGGCACATAAATAAATTAACAAATCAATAATCACTGTTAGGGCGTGGTGCCATAGAAGATGAAACGTCTCATCTAGTGAAATCTATGAATTTCAGAAAACAGGGGGCAATATTTCCTAGTTTAGTCAGATTACAGATTACAACTCTTCCGCTGATATGGCAGAAGTCAGGACTGGGTAGTACAACATCCTCCAGTAGTTGGTCATTGGGATGTAAAGAATGAGCAGAAAAGACACGCTCTAGATGATTTAAGAGCCTCTCAGAAGAAGAAATTCAGCCTCTGAGTAAGGTTAGATAATGTACCCTTAGAACACGCATAGGACACGTATTCTGGTTTCCAATCATTATAGATCATAGAGGATTTACCGACACTCCTGATGTAAAGATTCAGACTACGTGCAGAACTGCTGTTATTGAATATGGATTGATGTTGTTGTACTTATTTGTGATCAGTCTCTTCTTCACAGCAACACATTTTGAGATCGTGTTTCCTTGAGTTTAAGTTCTATTGGAAGTGCTACTCGTCTTTAAGGTCTTTTGAACAACGTTTCATCGCAAAGCACTGTAACAAAAACATGTCTATGGTTGCCACTTGTTAAGGACAGTTGACTGGATCAAATATGATGCTAGAGGTGGTGACCTTCAATAACACCCATTCCTATGTTATGTGATGGAAAATATACGCCGCTAAATACTTGACTTTTATACGTTTCTTCTATTAAAGCGCGGCACCTCTTACACTTAAGGGTATTAAGCATTAAAATGAGGGATGGCACTTTGCGCAGTTTCAAATTAATTTTTTTTAAAAAAACAGTAATCGTGTGGCAATTTAAGCCATGGTAAGTATGCATTCCTTAACAAAATTTCCAAAGTAACACTGTCCTGCAAGTCTTTAATAATATTCAAAAACACTTTTTTTTCTCCACCCCTGCCCTCTTTATTCTCACCACGACTGCATCCATGGGCACTCCATGGTGCTACCTGTGGTGCTGGCCACATCTGAAATAAAAGTAGGACTCTAGGCACATGGCTGCTGACTGTTGCATGGTAGACATCTCTGAATGGCTTTTCCCATCGTTTACCCTCACATTTACCTTAAGGAGGGATACATTGTAGCACACGACCCACTGTTGCTGGGTATTACCATTACTATAGGCTTGACACCTGGGCAATACAAGCAGGTATGTGTAATTAGACCTTCTTATGCTCTGCCACATTCAGCTAGAGCAAGGATAATGGACATAAAACTGACCGGCAAGCATATAAAGAGTGGATAAATGTCATGCACCTTGACAGCTTCACACCCATGTGGACCTGACTGCCAAATCCCTTGGGTTCATGATAAATGGTACCCTCTCCTTATGGCAACATATCAACAAAAATGACTCAAACCACCTGGCAACATCTACCACTTTTCCGGAAGATAAAGCCCTTCCTTCCACCGAAGGATTTCAGAACCACAGCCAAGGCCGTGATCATTTCCCATATTGATTGTGGAAATACTCTCCTTCCCTGCTTTCCGGCAATGAACCTGGCCCCACTTACGTCGGCCAACATGGGGCTGTACGACTGTTAACGGAAAACAAAAAATGTACCCACAATCCTCTCACCCGAAGTGAGCTGCACTTTCTTCCCATCGCCATTTAGAATACTCTTTAAGGCTGCCTGCATTACCTGTAAGGCAACCACTGCTTGCAAACCTGCTTACCTAATTGCAAATTGCTACCTCATGTGGATCACACACCTCCAGGAAACAGTCTATCGCTAAACTCAAGACCAAACTAGTGCCCAAGGAAAAACAAAACAGGAAACAAGCCTTCTCCAGTGATGTCCCTGCCTACTGGAATACCATCCCAGTGACAATCTGGAACGCACTAGCACTCATGCAGTTCATGAAGGAACGCAAGACTTTGCTCTTCAGGTAGTACGTAGGTGCTACTTGGGCTCCTTGCATTTCTGCATCAAATCCCACCTCCATGCGGAATAACCCATGCCAAATATTGTAAACCACTCTCCTTACATTGTTTGTTGTTCTCGTCGACATGCACATCACCCCATTGCTTCCTAGCTAGGTTGGGGCTATATATAATCCCAAATACAAATACTGCTTAATTAGTACACTTTGGAGAGCAGATGAGTCTGTAGAGTTTGGTGGTGGATTGATGATCAATGGAAGTTGGTTCCAAAAGGAAGCACCCAGAGCAGGGGATGCTTGGTTCCTTAGAGTGCAAGCAAGGAAAACTGATGCAGTAGAAAGAAGCATACACCAGTTGGCTGGTGGGAATATACGATGTATAATGCAAAATAACCAGGACACTATCCAGGATTTGGTTTGTTTCCAAGACAAGATGCATTTATATTGGGCTCGTTCATAGTTGGGGAGCCATTGGAATAGCTTGCATCAGGTTTTGACGGTATCGTGTTATGGGCAGCTACGATTTGGCCATATTGCATGGTTCTAGACAGCTCGAGGGTTGGTCAATAAATACAGAGATTCCTCCACATAGAGGAAAGTACAGTAGTCCAGACCTATGCAAATGGTGATGAAGAAGATTGAAACTTCGATGGGAAACGATGGGAAAATGTTGCAGTAGAAAGTAAGACCTAGGTTGCACAGTTTGGAGGTCAGGATATTTGCCAAGATTTTGGTGCATTGGTACACACGCAGGAGTGGATACATTATATAAAGGAAATAGGACCTTGGATTTAGATCTATTAAGAGAGCTGTTTTTCATCGAGGCACTGAGACACTCAGCAAGGAATTCACTCTTCACTGTCTGCACACCTGCATTGTATTTTTATTATTTCTTTCACTTCTTTTTTACAACTTCATGACAGTCTCCACATTATTCCAGAAGTATAAACTCCGAGCAATTTGGTTATTATACTTTATGAGAAGAAGACCCAAAACCACATTATTGGAGTCAATTAGTGCTTAGTGGTCTTCTTCCATCTATCCTAGCTACAGGCTTAATACCTCCAAAGTTTACTTAATTTCAAACCGGCTTCTCTTTTATATTCTGTTTTCATTTATATTTTCAATACATTAGTGTAACATTCAATGTGGATGCCAGCAGCTCAGAGTCCATGGGACTGACCCAAGCCCCCACCTATGAGGAGGCAGGCCATGCATACATAGGTGTGGAATGCCACCAATAATTGTGTTTGTATTTTATTTCTGTGTTTAGTGCTGGTCCTATCCAGAGGGCCTCAAAGCGCCTTGCATGGTTCAAAGTTTGTAAAGGTGGAAGTTGAAATCATATTTTCCGGACAGGATAGGAAGAATTTAATGGACACGTGGTAGCAGTGCAGGAGGATAAGGTTATATGTGTGGGGAAACAGGTATGTGCGGAGGCTCTTTCTTAAGGTGGCAATGGAGGGTGCAGTGGGGATGTGGAGAGGTAGGGTGTTCCATGCTCTAGGTGACAAGTGGGCATGTTAGCTTGCAACGTGCATGTCTGGTGTTTGTGTGGGTGATGGGTTTGAGCTTGTTGTAATGGTAAAATGGGATTTTGTGGCGGATGGCTTTGAATACAATGTAGTGTCCTTTGAAGGCAATTCTCTGAGGTACTTGGGAGCCAGTGAAGCTGGGCGAGAGCGGGGGACAGGGAGTGACAGTGTAAGTGCGGGTGACCCCAGTTGGCTTCCATGCAATCAAATTGATCTAAGAAAAATAAACAAGAAGACGAGTTAACAAAAAAAAACCTCAGTGATAGGTCCTGCAGTTTACCTGTACACAAGATAAGGGCAATAGTTGGCAAGAATGCCTACAAAGCTACCTTGAAGCACAGTCCAAAGGATCCCTTACATTCTGTGTTATTTCTTAAATCCTGCATCCTAAACCTATGGACCAACTCTTCCAAGACTGACATACAACCATGATATTGGAAACCATGTATTCACCCTGCTGCTTCTCTCTCTACCTGTTGTCTGAAGCAGGCATTCTCTATTTCCAGTCCTCTTACCTTTCCCATTCTCCTTTCCTTCCACAGACCAAGGTTTGGATACCCCAGTGGAGGAGGGAGGGCCCAATATGCCAACTAATGAACAAGACTAGCCAAGTTGAGACTACTACCGTGGTTATTTGGTGCAGTACAAAAGACTCATAACATAGCTTAGCATAACATAACATGTGTTCTGTAAAAAAGGGAACTAAGAATCAAAGCAAAAGATGCTTCCCTTTGAAAACCCACATCCCTTTATTCAGGATTTCATCCCAGAATTGAGGAACGGGAGCTAGTGGTGTGCACATTCTTACTCAGAAACATAATATTTTGAGCTTCAGATATTTAAACACAATCTTAACCCAAATCTTAAACTCATGAAATCTTGCTCTAAACTGAACCTTAGTCACCCATCTTGGGTGTTTAAAAGAGGTTTTTAAGTTACTTTGTGAGTAATGGTAGTGAAGGTGTAATTCCATATCCTGGTGAACGATATGCAAATTATTGATGTTGCCATTGAGAATGATTGATTTATAGCCATTTGATTTCGATAGCACCATGCTTTGAAATATTGTGCTGGCTTAAAAGGCAAGACCCTAATGCATCTCCCATTTCTCTGCATAAGATGAATACTTTTTCACACAAGGCAGAAGCACTTTAGTACATACTCCAGCCAGCGAATACTCCTTGGTTCACGCTGTTCTTGTCCGGCTAGTAGCTTAGGGGCAGGTGTGAATTCCAGGAGCACAACAAATGTGGAATCTACAGGGCTAGTGCACAAGCCATGATTCATGGACTCACAGGTGGTACCTAAAACACATGTAGAAGAACATGCGGCTACTTAACGGCAGACTTCACTAGAAGGTTTGGTTGGAACTGGAGGTTAAATCGAAATTCCAAGGAGTCTACTTGAGAATCTAGTGGTGGAATGTCTAACTCAACAGCTTTTGACAACCTAAGAGCATGTCCAGGATAGTTCACACAGAATATGTTAGTCTAGAAACGACCCTAACCAAGTATATTAGATATATTATGTTGGCCGAAAACCAATCGCATCGTATGACCAACATCGCAAACACAGCATTGTCAGTATAACAAGTATTACAGCAGGGTGTCCATTTTGTGTAACATCCACCATCTTGCTTTTTTCCTTTCTGTCAAATGCTTTGCAAAATGTATTTTATTCTAAAAGCTCATACACAGTGCGAGGCCACCGCTGCAGGTTGAAAGAGCAAACCCGGACTGGAATGCCAAACAGTACAGAAATACATTGTTTCCTCCCTCACAAAGTCCTTGGAGGCAAGCAGAAATGACATTTAATCAGCGGCCCAGGTGCCGGCCTGTCTCACTAAAGCTGTAGCAAAAGGCAGTTAAAGCATGAATTATACTCTTTTAGCGGTCCTCCTTCGTGGATCTTCCTTAGAACAGGCTGACCCCTAGTTCGCAAATAGAAACTGGTAGAAAACATGCCTTGGAATGTGTCTCGCTCGCGAACATGATATCCTTATTAAACAAGTGCTTTGTGTTCTCTATAACAAAGAACTATGTCTGCAACTGTTGCTAAATATAATGGAGGAGTAAGAAACTTGTCATAATGTGTCATATTTGTCATAATTGTCAATCACTGATCCCTAGCTCAAGAAGATACATTATGGGCGGTTTTCCTGTGCCTTACAAGATTACATGTTTGTATATATGTTACTGTTTGACTGATGTTCGCTCTCTTGCGTCTCACACGGTCTGGGTGACACACGTTGCGAGACGTTAGACCCAGTCGGCCGACTGAGCATACTTTGCAATAAACTATAGTACTTGGAAAACCGAACCTTGTTTCTGTCATATCACTTGTATATGGTGATAGTGCCTTAGTTTCCATATGCGGAGGGTCTTCAGCGCCTAGCAAAAATGGCGCCCGAATAGGGACCCTCCCCCTTTTGCTCCATCGTATACGTTAAATTTGAAGAAGGCAAAAATGAATCGAGGACGAAGCTGTCGAGCCGGAATTGAAAGGTGTTCGGGGCGCCCTGTAAAAGTGATTAGAGACTCCTTTGCAGATTTGTACACAGCTGGCCCCTGATCGACGAGCAACATCCAGAGAGCATCGAGGCGAGGGTCCTGAAACGAGGCAGATTGAGCCAGATACGCAGTCACGACGATTCTTGGTTGCATCTGTATACAGACGAATTGCGTCTTGAGTGACAAACTGATTGATCAGGTGAGTTGTGCCCCGATTCTTAATCGCCCTGATATTGGTTGAGTGTTGCTCTTGCAAGATCAAATGCCCAGGGTAAGAAACAAGTAAGGATCAATTATGCCTGGGAGATTGTCTTCCTACCTAGTGGGATTTTTCCAGTGCGGTAGACAATCTGTGGAAAATGGCCAGGTTGCGCCACCCGTAGGGTCACCAGTGTTTGAAATGTATGTGAAGTATGGAGTAGGGGCAATAATGTTTAACAAAACTTGGCATAAGCAGACCAGACGTGTATCAGAATTGCAGTGGCCTAATGATTGGAGTTTTGAATTCATAATGTCCTAGACACATTCTGTGTGATACTGTTAGAGGTATTATAAGTGTGGGGCTATGTACACTTTGATTGAATGCATCCAGTAGCTTTTTTTTAAACAACCAAAATGTAAGGTAAAAAAATAGGTGATATCTATGTCCGCTCCACGGACACACTTCTCTGTTCGCTCCGCGGACAGGACACCAATTGGATAATCAGCTTGCGTCATGTCCGCAGACACGCAAAATGTTCTCTGATTGGCTGGGATGAGACGTGAGGTACGTCAAATTGTTTCGATGCGCCTGCCATATTGGATGCACGGACATGCGCTGGAAGTGAGAATAAATGCAATTTTGGGGAGTGTGTTTGTGTGTATGAGTGCTTGGAGAGGGTGGGGGAGTAAGAGTAGGTGAAATGATGTATATGTTTCGGTGGGAGAAGGCTGTGATGTGTTTGCGGTGTCCGCGGACATATTAAACACTGGTCGCATTACTGGCTATGTTAGTTTAATCTGATGTTGGTTTTGAGTCGTTAGAAGAGCATTGGGTGAAGAGGGTATGTAATGAATAGTTTGTACGTTGGTTGTAATAATTTTTTTAGATTGTTAATTGAAGTGGATAGGTTTTGAGGTGGATGTATTATGTTTTTGGGTTGTGGTCATTTGGTAGGTGTTTGTTACGAAGGGTGTGTTATGCTGCGGTGCTTGTGTCCAGGGCCTAGAGTCGTGGGTGCATAGGCGAATCACTGCAGCATAACGCACTCATGTTACCAAACATTTTGACTGTGGTATGTGGGCAGCTTAGGGGATATGTTTTCAAAAATGTGTGTACTGATTGGTAATAGTGTAATAGTGTGTATATGATAGTGAGATCATGTGTGTTATTTTGTTTGTTGGATTGTGTTCAGAATTTTGGTATTGAAGACTCTAGGCATTTTGGATTGTATTTATTGGTGAGGTGTTCATTTGCATGGCTGTGTTATGTTGCAGTGTTTGTGATTTTAATTATTATACACTTACTGTTTCTTTTGGTAGGCAGTATGAAGAGTTTTGGCCAGGCTATGCAGTCAAGATTGTAGTGTTTGGCAACCAGTGCTGCAGCATAAGATACCCATGGAAGCAAACATTTTGGATTGTGGTTTATGGTCAGGTATTTGCTTGAATGGGTGTATTATGCTGTGGTGTGTGTGAGTCCAATCATTATATTCTTATTGTTTGACTTTGACTTTTTGTGGTTGTATGTAGTTTTTTCATGATATGGGTAGTTGGAGCAGAATTATTTTTTCAATCACTGTGATAAAAGAAAAAATCACATGGTAGTGTAGGTAGTTTATAATGAGTATTGCATTGCACAGTAGATATTTCTGTATTTTGTCGAGCCTCATAGTTAGTACTTTTGAAGTACTATAGTTCAAACCAGTGTAATGTACAATTTGCTCAGTTCCTGTGTTTGTTGATTAAATCATTGGGTCTGTGGGAAAAAAAAATCCATGCTGAATTAAAAGAAATCTTTCTATGTTGTGGTACAATATATTTCTTTCGTTCAGTTCAGTAGGAGGAATTGAATATGTGTATGGTTTTTGTTTTGGAAGTTGGTGTATTCTATTTGTTTATTTCTTTTCCCATTGTATTATGTGTCTGTATTTGTAAGGTGGCCAGACCCCTACACCCTTCACCTTGTTGGTGATCCAAAGTGGGATAGTACAAACACACGTGTGCATAGGACTTCTAGGACTCTAATATATAACTGCGGTCATGGATTCAGGGTACCGCGGCCTGGCCGAAGGGGGTTGCAGCAGTACTTGCTGGGACATTCTTGTATGAGCACATTTTATCAGGGCTCAAGAGTAACTCCTTGTGAAAAATGTTCACGTGATTTGCCGTGTGAAGAGGAGATGGGCTGAGCTGACATGTGGGTGGCCTGGTTGTGGGAGTTGCTGGGAGAGTGCGAAGTTCTCCAGAGGAACAAAGTATATCACTAGAAATTCCCTGCACCATTGGTGGATAGTAGCAAACAATGAATATCTTTAAAAAAAATATTTGTAATGCCAGTATGGTCTGAAGGTCTATTGGCTCCCATTGTGAGTGAGGGTCAGCGGCTTTGAATTTTTGCCTGCAAGCTCAGCAAACCCACGCATCGTACACAGTATAAGATTCAATTGTTTTTTGACCTTGAAAGGAAGGGAGGATTTCAAAAGGAATGAATTAGGGGAGGGGGGGTAATGCTGTCAAATAGGATAAGGTTCACCATTCCAAAACTGGACAAAAGAACATTTTATGAAATTCGTAACAGAGTTTGTGTGTTACGGTGAGAGAATGGAAATGTCCAATATTATACACGTTTTACTTTTGACGATTTCATAGTCCAACGAGTCAACTTATCATTTGCCGCCCATTGTTGCTGGCTTAAATTGCACTCAGTTGTTGTTTGTGGCATATTGGAATAACATGCAAATATAACTTGTGTGTGTACTTCTCTTTGTTCCGGGCACATGGCCAGTGTAGCATCGAGATGATGTAGTCCACCACTGGGTTCCCCCAGGTTCCACAAACGCCTAATTCAACACTAATATTTAATAAAAATTCCATCTATGGGGGTCATTACCAGTATGGTGGTAGGGGCTTAACGGCACCGTTAAGGATGGCGGTGCCGTTAAGCACCTACTGCCATATTCCGAGGTCCCTTAGCGGGTCCCAGCAGGAATGACTGGTCTGACCAGCCATTCTTAGCGGGACCCATTACGGGACCTTGGAGCAAATAACGGGCCCACTAATAGCAGGCCCGTTATTTGCTCCTTCCCCATTCCCAATGAGCCATATGGCGGCTCAAATGGGAATGGGGAATGGTTTACTGAATGGGGACTTACCGGGTCCTCCAAGGTTGGAATGACCCGGTAAATCCCCATTCAGTGAGATCAGACCTGGACCCGGGTTTGGAGGCAGCCATGGCGCTAATAGCGCCATGGCTACCTCCAAACTCATAATGGCCCCCTATGTGTTCTTCTTGCACTTAGCTTGTTCCCTGATTGTAGCGTTAGCCTTCGCATCCCATTTCGCACTACAAATATTTCAAAGCACTTACCTCTGAAGCAAATTGTTTCACGTGTGTGCTCATCTTTAGTTTTAACACGGGAGAATTAATGGGTAAAATGATAAATTGTAACCCTTGGGACAATAATATTTCTAAGCATACTATTCTTTTAACAGATCTATTTTTTTGCTCTATTCGCTGCAGATGATTTTCTAAGGTCTCTGTTTCTTACTGTAAATGGTGAATTTCAGGGGGTTTTTCGGTTTTACTTGGAACCATAACGTCCCTGTAACAACGTTTTTTTCACTGAATGTCATAGGTTTTTAGTAGTGCAATTTAACCATAATGTCTCTTTATATATATATTCAGTAAAAAAACTTTGTTAAAGGGACGTTATGGTTAAGTTGCGCTACTAACAACCTATGAAATTCAGTGAAAAAACTTTGTTAAAGGGACGTTATGGTTCAAAGTAAAACCGAAAAACCCCTGAAATTCGGCAGTTATGGTAACATAAGCAACCATAACTCGCGCCACCATGCACTGCTAACACTAACACCCAGGACATTAAAGATGACATCACAAATGTCATTGATGACAGATAAAGAAATGCCATCTTCTTTAAAATTAACAGTATTACTGGCATCAATATTCTCATTATTACAGAAGAACATGCCAGCACTAAGCATGAAGGCACACATGCCTCGGTTGATGACACACCTAGCAATGTTTTGCTGAGGACAAAAAACTGAACTATTGTCCCATATTGCCTTAGGTAGTAATCCAGAAAAAATTACTTTCGCATTTGGAAGGACCTTCATTACGGCTTGAACCAAGCGTTCCAAATCAGCCAACAAAGTAGGGGCACTGACGTTGCCCAAATGGAAAGCACCATAGTGCAAAACTACCACATGCGGACTGTTCATCGTGGCCATATCCTCACAAACGTGTACAATTCCCTGTACATTGCAATCAGGCACAGTGCTCCACACCACCTCCACTCCTTTCACATCAAAGTTCTTTGCAACATGCCTGCATCGAGCGTACTGTTGTAAACCATGCACAAACATATCTCCGAGCACCAACACCCTGACTTTCTCCACTTCTGCCATCTTCACTACACACAGTCTCTTTCAACACAAATACACAACCTCGACATCTGATTGGCTGATCCGTGCAGTCTTCTTTCTATGTTAGATTTACTGGAAAAAACCCGGATGTAGCACACCCTGTCCACGAACAGCTGCGGTGTCCGCGGACGGCGTCCACTTTACTCTCTGTGCCATTCCCTCATTGCATACAGCTAAGCAATCACACAATACGAATAACGTCCTCAGAACACCCCCATTTTGTGAATTTTCGAACATTTCAGGACAATCATTTCATTGTTCAACATATTAACATTACAAATATTATACTTTCATCTTGTACTCTGCACACAATGCTATGTTTCTCCATTAGTAGCTCAGTATACTAGATAGAATCCCATAATACAATGCTATTTATATCAATGCATCGTTCAAAGCACTAATAACGGTATGATATTTATTGCAATATCCTTGACACTTTTTCCGCAACATTATAATAAAAATCCCTAGTACACAAATTCCATGAAAAGTACATACACATGTGATGTCATCAGTGATTTCATCAATGACATTTGCAATGTCATCTTTGATATCCTGGGTGTTAGTCTTAGCAGTGCACAGTGGTGGCGCAAGTTATTTTTCATAGCTTACCATAACTTGCGATTTTCAGGGGTCTTTCGGCTGTACTTAACCATAACATCCCTTAAACAAACTTTTTTTAATATCACACAAACAATATACAAAACATGGCATGCAAAAAACAACTTCTCACAGATGGCTTTACACAGAATGTTGCAAGGTAAGAATTTATGCTCGTTCACAGTGAAGATCAGCTGCTTCCATTTTTTTCTCGGGCCCCGGAGAGGCTCACGAAGTGGACTATAAGGTTGTATTGTGTTTTGACCTTGACAGACAGAGATTGTGATGAAAGACTTCTCTTGAAGGAGTGTTGCTAAAACGTAAGAGAAGATAAGGATGACATTTCTGAAACAAAACCACTTTTATATATTATATCACTATGCGAAAGATCGTTCGCACACGCAGAGTCGTATTTTGGGACTGCACTACTCGTAGACAATGGAAATTGCAATTGTACTGTAAGTAACCCTTTAGATTATTTTATACCAAATATAATTATAATAGCTTAGCATTAAAGACCGCTCAAGTTGAACTTGTTCGTTGAAAGTGGCATAATGTTTTCTACCGCGCACTATCACCGCCAAATTGATCCCCTGTCGTTTAGAGGGCTCTGAAAAAGGCAGACGACACAGGGTGGGTTAATAGAAATAATTTAACTGGTCTATAGGCGGTCAAGCGCTCTACTCGCTGTGCCACTTCACTGTAGCCTGTCAAGTTGCACAGCGAGTACAACGCTCGTTTTGACATCCGTGCACACCTTGCTAACGCAAGTTCGAATCCCGGCAAGGCCAAACTCAGCCTTTCATCCTTCAGTGGTCGATAAATGAGCACCACACACCATGGTTAATAATAAGCACCGCTTAGATACCTCACGGTTCTTAGCGCTATATGAATGGGAAAATATTATTATTTTATTATTAACATACTCCGTTGCACTATCTTCGATAGCAAATAGTTTCACGCCCTAATAAATAAAATTATTTTTAACGGAGATCGGCTGGTGAGACTAATTTATGATTTTTAAAACAGGTATGTGGCCCCATTTTGCCTATGTCACGATTTACAGACTCTAGTGGATGGGGTCTTCAACTGCCAGGTGCAGGTCCAAATATGCAACTTCATGACCCTCACCATTTTATGGGACAATCGGCAAGGACCAATATGCCCTTACGCAGTACTAGCGGCTACAAACAACATACCAACCAATAGGGTGGTCTAATGGCTCGTTGTTGGAGCAACCTTCCGATTATCAGAGCGACCATTTACTGCTTTTATCATAAACCAACAGCCTATCTACCGCAAAGGAACAACGCGTGGCTCAAAATAAACTTTTGCTGATCGACAGCAGAGACAATAGCAAATCGCTGAATATTCACTAAACATTTCATGTGAAATAAATGTACTTTACCAAATGTACAATCTTGCTGTTTACTTTTAAACCACAGTTTCATATTCCAAATTGTGGCGCACTGAGTTGTAAGCTGATCTAACACCCTATGTACCGCAAAGGAACATTGCTTGCCTCAACATGAACTTTTGCCGATCGACAACAAAGACAAATGCAAATTGCTGAATATTCTCTAAACATTTGATGTCAAATAAATGTACTTTACAAAATTTACAATCTTGCTGTTTGCTTTTAAATCACTGTTTCATATTCCGAATTGTGGTGCGCTGTGTTGTGACATAATATGTGTTGTCTTCCGGGTTCTGTGTAAAGTCACTTAGGACTGCAGAGGACTGGGCGCGTTTGATGACGCACCCTGTAACGTCACGGAGAGAGGCGGGGAATATGAATGCTTTGATAATATCAGGTTTAGGGGCGGGAGATATGATTTAGTGTTGCAAAAGCAAGTCAGCCAGGTCAATAGCGCCAGTCATAGGATTATCACATAATGTCGGCGCACACCAGCCGAATTTATCGTTTCTTTAGTGGACAAAAAGTCGGTTGACGCCCATAGGAAATTGTACTATTAGTGGACAAAAGGAGTGGTCTTAAAACACTTTCACCCTGACAACAAACAATACAAACAACGTTCTCAGAACACCCCCATTTTGTGCAATTGAAACCATTCCGGGACACCGCGAGTTTTCTTACAACACATTCAACTAGACAGATTACAATATGGACAGCGTCCTGAGGACACCCCCAGTTTGTGTATTTACGAACAATTAAGTACACCGCGAGTGTTCATAGCTCATTTTTACCTTCCTTGCGAACAAAAATGACACATACTCTGTCCTCTAAACACCCCACCATTTAGTTTATTTACAAAATGTCAGAACAGCCGTGTTCTCCGCGGACAAATCGAACGCAACAAAAACATCTAGCACATAAAAAAACAAAACATTGAACCTATCTCATACTCCCCCACCCTCCCCAAACACTCTTACACACCAACACACGGCACTAAATACACATTTTTATCCACGTTTCACCGCGCTGTACGCGGTCGATGGCGAATACAAGATGGCGGCCGCCACAGAAAATCTGACACGCTCCACGCCCCTCGCCATCCAATCAGCGAACACGTTGCATGTCCGTGGACATGACGCAAGGCCATGGGCCAATCGGGGTGCTGTCCGCATAGCGAACAGGGAAGTCCGTCCGCGAAGCGAACACAGATATCACAAATTTTTTTGCCTTAGGTTTGGTCATTTTATAAAAAACTACTGGACGGATTTACACCAAAGTTGCAAAAGCACGCTTTAAGGACCAAGCCCCCGCTCCTGCTGCAAATTTGGTGTAAATCCGTCCAGCGGTTTGGCCTGTGGCCATGCGCAAAGTTTTTTCCCATTCAGTCTATGGGAAAAAAAAAAGTTTTGGGACCCCCCCTATAACTTTGCCCCCCCCCTGGACGAATCCTCACCAAACTTTGCAAACAAATTCAGAGTGACCCATATACTTGTTTTGGTGAGGATCCGTCCAGGGAGAGCGAAGTTATAAGCTGCCCAAAAAGTGCTCTTCCTATGGAAACAGCAACTTAACCATAACTACATGGCCACTACCGTGGCCATGTAATACATGCAAAAAAGGTAGCATGTCTCCCACTCTAGAAAGAACATGGCATGATAACCTGTTCTGTGTTTTTTTTCCCCACATTGAGAGTCTGCAGCCATCGCTTTTAGCTCACTGTACTTTCACAAAGGTCTTTCTAGAGAAGGGCGCCTGCTACCTTGTTTATATATATATATATATATATATTCAGTGAAAAACTTTGTAAAGGGACGTTATGGTTAAGTTGTGCTACTAAAACCTATGAAATTCAGTGAAAAAAATGTGTTAAAGGGACGTTATGGTTCCAAGTAAAACAGAAAAACATTTGAAATTCGCCAGTTATGGTAAGCTAAGCAACCATAACTCGCGCCACCACCGTGCACTGCTAAGACTAACACCCAGGACATCAAAGATGACATCACAAATATCATTGATGACATCACTGATGACATCACATGTCTAGCCCCTTCTTTTTTGTTCACTGCCATATCTAGGCCAGGTGGGTTTATTTACTGACAGTCAGAAACTTACATTTCTAAAGGTATTACATTTATAGATATTGCTATTCTCACATGTTCTTACACTACTTTCCTTAGAATTTAATAGCATATTATGATGTACATTTATAGGGGTAGAAGCAGGCCTGAAACACAGCAATCATTTTTGTGCGTGAATACAATCATGTAGATTATACACATTTGCTAATGGTACTGCCTCTTGTTTCCTTACTTTACTCTCCATATATAAGCCCCATATTTGTATGCATTGTAGTCTATTTATGTTTTGTGTGTGTTAGTAGAAATATGTAGTAAGTGATGCATTATTAGCTACATGTTTCACAGTACGGAAAAGTCTGATACAGAAGCATTCACCGTTTTATTATATAACTTTGGAAAATTACAAATATGGCACCTCTGTGGTGTATGCTGCAGCCAATACCTACATTTCTGTATGAGTAGGTTACTGTACTAGAAAGAACACTGCAATGGAATGTTCTTTAGAACGCTACATTGCGTGATAAAGTATGTAATTTACTACACATCTCCCGATAATCCCTGATACTTTTTTGCCAACATTACATTCACAACCCCTTGTATGAAAAGTAAATGCACATGTGATGTCATCAGTGATGTCATCAATGATATTTGTGATGTCATCTTTGATGTCCTCAGTGTTAGTCTTAGCAGTGCACGGTGGTGGCGCGAGTTATGGTTGCTTAGCTTACCATGACTGGCGAATTTCAAGGCTTTTTCGGTTTTACTTGGAACCATAACGTCCCTTTAACAAAGTTTTACGTTTTTTCACTGAATTTCATAGGTTTTTAGTAGCACAACTTAACCATAACGTCCCTTTAACAAAGTTTTTTCACTGAATTTCATAGGTTTTTAGTAGTGCAACTTAACCATAACGTCCCTTTAACAAAGTTTTATCATTGAATTTCATAGGTTTTTATTAGTGCAACTTAACCATAACGTCCCTTTAACAAAGTTTTTCTATTGAATTTCATAGGTTTATATTAGTGCAACTTAACCATAACGTCCCTTTAACAAAGTTTTTTCATTGAATTTCATAGGTTTTTATGAGTGCAACTTAACCATAACGTCCTTTTCAATAGATGAAGACCACTAGCATCCTAGGTCCAAGTGGGAACCCCGGGCGGTAAAAAAAAGATTTTTCTTCCCAAACCGGGATGCCTGGGGCATCCCGGTGTAGGATGGAAAATCTTTTACCAAGATGGCCACCATGGAAAGTGAAAGCAGACTGTATAAAGAGAACACAACAGGGCATGAGCGGGGGGTGTAGGGAACAAGGAACAAGAGGTCAACAAGGGGCATGAGCGGGGGGTGGGGGTGTAACACAAGGGAGACACGGGGCATGAGCGGGGGGTTGGGGGGAACAGGGGAGACACGGGGCATGAGCCAGGGATGGGGGGAACAGGAGGGAGACACGGGGCATGAGCGGGGGGTGGGGGGAAAGGAGGGATACACGCGGCATGGGTGGGGGAACAGGGGAGACACGGGGCATGAGCGGGGGTGAGGGGAGACACGGGGCATGAGCGGGGGATGGGGGAACAGGGGAGACACAGGGCATGAGCGGGGGTGGGGGGGAACGGGTGGGAGACATGGGGCATGAGCGGGGGGTGGGGGGGAAAGGAGGGATAGACGGGGCAGGAGTGGGGGGAACAGGGGAGACACGGGGCATGCGCGGGGGTGAGGGGAGACACGGGGGGGATGGGGGAACAGGGGAGACACAGGGCATGAGCGGGGGCGGGGGGGAATGGGTGGGAGACACGGGGCATGAGCAAGGGGTGGGGGGAACAGAGGAGACACGAGGCATGAGCGGGGGGTGGGGGAAAGGAGGGATACACATGGCATGGATGGGGGAACAGGGGAGACACGGGGCATGAGCGGGGATGAGGGGAGACATGGGGCAAGAGCGGGGGGTGGGGAGGTACAGGGGAGACATGGGGCATGAGCGAGGGGTGGGGGAAAAAAGGAAGTAGACACGGGGCATGAGCGGGGGTTTGGGGGAACAGGGGACACACGGGGCATGAGTGGGGGATGGGGGGATTGGGAGGGAGACATGGGGAATGAGCAGGGGGTGGGGTGCAACAGGGGAGACAGGGGGCATGAGCGGGGGGTGGGGGGAACAGGAGGGAGACATGGGGCATAAGCGGGGGTGGGGGGTAACAAGGGAGACACAGGGCATGAGCGGGGGGTGGGGGGAAAAGGAGGGAGACACGGGGCATGAGCAGGGGTGGGGGAACACGGGGCATGAGCGGGTGTGGAGGGGACACGAGGGAGACACGGGGCATGAGCGGGGTGGGGGGAACAGGAGGGAGACACAGGGCATGAGCGGGGGGTGGGGGGTTACAGGGGAGACACGGGGCATGAGCGGGGGGTGGGGGGAACAGGAGGGAGACACGGGGCATGAGCGGGGGGTGGGGGGGAACGGGAGGGAGACACGGGGCATGAGCAGGGGTTGGGGGAACATGGGAGAATGGGGCATGAGCGAGGGGTGGGGGGAACATGGGAGACATGGGGCATGAGCGGGAGGTGTGGGTGAACGGGAGGGAGACACAGGGCATGAGCGGGGGATGGGGGAAAAGGAGGGAGACACGGGGCATGAGCGGGGGGTGGGGGAACAGGGGAGGCACGGGGCATGAGTGGGGGGTACGAGGGAAAAGGAGGGAGACATGGGGGGTGGTGGGGAACAGGGGAGATGCGGGGCAAGAGCGGGGTGTGGGGTGGAAAAGGAGTGAGATGCGGGGCATGAGCGGGGGGTGGGGGGTAACAGGGGAGAAATGGGCATGAGCGGGGGCTGGGGGGAAGGAGGGAGACACAGGGCATGAGCGGGGAGTGGGGGGAACAGGAGGGAGACACGGGGCATGAGCAGGGGGTGGGGGGAACGGGAGGGAGACACAGGGCATGAGCAGAGGGGTGGGGGGAACAGGAGAGACACAGAGCATGAGCGGGGGGTGAGGGGTGAGGGGGAAAGAAGAGAGACACGGGGCATGAGCGGGGGTGGGGGGAAAAGAAGAGAGACACAGGGCATGAGCAGGGGTGTGGGGAGGAACAGGAGGGAGACACGGGGCATGAGCGGGGGGTGGGGGAAACATGGGAGCATTGGGGCATGAGCAGGGGTGGGGGGAAAAGGAGGGAGACACGGGGCATGAGCGGGGGGTGGGTGGTACACGAGGGAGACACAGGGCATGAGCGGGGATGGGGGAACACCAAGGAGACACAGGGCAAGAGTGGGGGTTGGGGGTACCACGAGGGAGACACGGGACATGAGCGGGAGGTGGCGGTAACACAAGGGAGACACGGTGCATGAGCGGGGGGTGGGTGGTACAGGAGGGAGACACAGGGCATGAGTGGGGGGTGGGGGTGCAGGAGGGAGATACGGGGCATGAGCGGGGGGTGGGGGGAACAGGGCAGACACAGGGCATGAGCGGGGGGTGGGGGAAAAAAAGAAAGTAGACACGGGGCATGAGCGGGGGTGGGGGGAACAGGAGACACACGGGCATGAGCGGGGGATGGGGGGATTGGGAGGGAGACATGAGGCATGAGCAGGGGGTGGGGTGCAACAGGGGAGACAGGGGGCATGAGCAGGGGGTGGGGGAACAGGAGGGAGACATGGGGCATAAGCGGGGGTGGGGGTTAACAGGGGAGTCACAGGGCATGAGCGGGGGGTGGGGGGAAAAGGAGGGAGACACGGGGCATGAGCAGGGGTGGGGGGAACACGGGGCATGAGCGGGTGTGGAGGGGACACGAGGGAGACACAGGGCATGAGCGGGGGTGGGGGGAACAGGAGGGAGACACAGGGCATGAGCGGGGGGTGGGGGGTAACAGGGGAGACACGGGGCATGAGCGGGGGGTGGGGGGAACAGGAGGGAGACACGGGGCATGAGCAGGGGGTGGAGGGGAACGGGAGGGAGACACGGGGCATGAGCAGGGGTTGGGGGAACATGGGAGACATGGGGTATGAGCGAGGGGTGGGGGGAACATGGGAGACACGGGGCATGAGCGGGAGGTGTGGGTGAATGGGAGGGAGACACAGGGCATGAGCGGGGGATGGGGGGAAAAGGAGGGAGACACGGGGCATGAGCGGGGGGTGGGGGGGAACAGGGGAGGCATGGGGCATGAGTGGGGGGTACGAGGGAAAAGGAGGGAGACATGGGGGGTGGTGGGGAACAGGGGAGACATGGGGCAGGAGCGGGGTGTGGGGCGGAAAAGGAGTGAGACACGGGGCATGAGCGGGGGGTGGGGGGTGACAGGGGAGAAATGGGCATGAGCGGGGGGTGGGGGGAAGGAGGGAGACACAGGGCATGAGCGGGGAGTGGGGGGAACAAGGGAGAGACACGGGGCATGAGCAGGGGGTGGGGGGAATGGGAGGGAGATACGGGGCATGAGCAGGGGGGTGGGGGGAACAGGAGAGACACGGAGCATTAGCGGGGGGTGAGGGGTGAGGGGGAAAGAAGAGAGACAAGGGGCATGAGCGGGGGGTGGGGGGGAAGAAGAGAGACACGGGGCATGAGTTGGGTTGGGGGGTAAAGAAGAGAGACACGGGGCATGAGCGGGGGTGTGGGGAGGAACAGGAGGGAGACACGGGGCATGAGCGGGGGGTGGGGGTAACAATGGAGACATGGGGCATGAGCAGAGGTGGGGGCAAAAGGAGGGAGACACGGCGCATGAGCGGGGGGTGGGGGTACACGAGGGAGACACGGGGCATGAGCGTGGATGGGGGGAACACGAAGGAGACACGGGGCATGAGCGGGGGCTGGGGGTACCATGAGGGAGACACGGGACATGAGTGGGAGGTGGGGGTAACACAAGGGAGACACGGGGCATGAGCGGGGGGTGGGGGGTACACGAGGGAGACACGGGGCATGAGCGGGGGGTGGGGGTACCATGAGGGAGACACGGGACATGAGTGGGAGGTGGGGGTAACACAAGGGAGACACTGGGCATGAGCGGGGGGTGGGGGGTACACGAGGGAGACACGGGGCATGAGCGGGGGGTGGGGGTGCAGGAGGGAGACACGGGGCATGAGCGGGGGTGGGGGGAACAGGGCAGACACAGGGCATGAGCGGAGGGTGGGGGTAACACGAGGGAGACACGGGCATGAGCGGGTGGTGGGGGGAACACGAGGGAGACACGGAGCATGAGCGGGGGGTGGGGGCAACAGGAGAGACATGGGGCATGAGCGGGGGGTGGGGGTACATGAGAGAGACACAGGGCATGAGCGGGGGATGGGGGAACAGGGCAGACACGGGGCATGAGCGGGGGTGGGGTGAAACACGAGGGAGACACAGGGCATGAGCGGGGGGTGGGGGGGAACAGAGCAGACACGGGGCATGAGCGGGGGATGGGCGAAAAGGAGGGAGACACGGGGCATGAGCGGGGGATGGGGGAACATGGGAGACACGGGGCATGAGCGGGGGGTGGGGGGGAACATGGGAGGCATGGGGCATGAGCGAGGGGTGGGGGGAACAGGGGAGGCACGGGGCACGAGCGGGGGTGGGAGGGAAAGAAGAGAGACAAGGGGAATCAGCTGGGGGTGGGGAGGAAAGAAGGTAGACACAGGGATGAGCGGGGGTGGGGAGGAAAGAAGAGAGACATGGGGCATGAGCAGGGGGGTGGGGGGAACGGGAGGGAGACACAAGGCATGAGCGGGGGGTGGGGGAACAGGGGAGCCATGGGGCATGAGCGGGTGGTGGGGGGAACAGGGGAGACACTGGGCATTAGTGGGGGGTGGAGGGGACAGGAGGGAGACATGGGGCATGAGCGGGGGTGGTGGGGAAAGAAGAGAGACACAGGGCATGAGTGGGGCTAGGGGGAACAGGGGAGACACAGGGCATGAGCGGGGGCTGTTGGAACAGGGCAGACACGGGGCATTAGCAGGGGGAGGGGACAGGGGAGACACAGGGCATGAGCGGGGGTGGGGGGAACAGGGCAGAAACAGGGCATGAGCGGGGGGTGGGGGAACTTGAGGGAGACACGGGGCCTGAGCGGGGGTTGGGGGATACACGAGGGAGACATCGGGCATGAGCGGGGGATGGAGGGAACACAGCAGGCACGGGGCATGAGCGGGGGTGGGGAGCAACACGAGGGAGACACGGGGCATTAGCAGGGGCTGGGGGGAACAGGGAAGACACGGGGCCTGAGCGGGGGTTGGGGGTACACGAGGGAGACATCGGGCATGAGCGGGGGATGGGGGAACACGGCAGGCACGGGGCATGAGCGGGGGTGGGGAGCAACACGAGGGAGACACGGGGCATGAGCAGGGGCTGGGGGAACAGGGGAGACACTGGGCATGAGCGGGGGGTGAGGGGAGACATGGGGCATGAGCGGGGGGTGGGGGGAACAGGGGAGATACGGGGCATGAGCGGGGGTTAGGGGGAAAAAAGGAAGTAGACACGGGGCATGAGCGGGGGTGGGGGGAACATGGGCCACACGGGGCATGAGTGGGGGTGGGGAGAATGGGAGGGAGACAAGGGGCATGAGCAGGGGGTGGGGTGCAACAGGGGAGACACAGGGCATGAGCGGGGTGTCGGGGAACAGGAGGGAGACACGGGGCATGAGCGGGGGTGGGGGGTAACAGGGGAGACATGGGGCATGAGCGGGGGGTGGGGGGAAAAGGAGGGAGACACGGGGCATTAGCGGGGGTAGGGGGAACAGGAGGGAGACACAGGGCATGAGCGAGGGGTAGGGGAACAGGAGGGAGACACGGGGCATGAGCGGGGGGTGGGGGGAATGGGAGGGAGACACGGGGCATGAGCAGGGGGGTGGAGGTACACGAGGGAGACACGGACATGAGCGGGGGTGGTGGGGTACACAAGGGAGACACAGGACATGAGCGGGGGGTGGGGGTAACACAAGGGAGACACGGGTCATGAGTGTGGGGTGGGGGGTACACGAGGGAGACACAGGGCATGAGGGGGTTGAACAGGGCAGACACGGGGCATGAGCGGGGGTCGGGGGTACAGGAGGGAGACACGGGGCATGAGCGGGGGGTGGGGGTATACGAGGGAGACACGGGGCATGAGTGGTGGATGGGAGGAACAGGGCAGACACGGGGCATGAGCGGGGGTGGGGGGCAACACGAGGGAGACACAGGGCATGTACGGGGGGTGGGGGGAACAGGGCAGACACAGGGCATGCACAGGGGTGGGGGAAAAGGAGGGAGACACAGGGCATGAGCGGGGGGTGGGGGAACAAGGGAGACACAGGCATGAGCGGGGGTGGGGGAACATGGGAGACATGGGGCATGAGTGGGGGGGTGGGGGGAACATGGGAGGGAGACACGGGGCATGAGCGGGGGGCGGGGGGAACAGGGGAAACACGGGGCATGAGCAGGGTGTGGGGGGAAAGACGAGAGACAAGGGGCATGAGCAGGGCGTGGGGGGAACAGGGGAGACACAGGGCATGAGCGGGGGGTGAGGGGGAAAGAAGAGAGACAAGGGGCATGAGCGGGGGTGGGGGGAAGCAGAGAGACACGGGCATGAGTGGGGGTTGGGGAGAACAGGAGGGAGACACAAGGCATGAGCGGGGGTGTGGGGAACAGGGGAGACACGGGGACTTAGCGAGGGGTGGGGGACAGGGGAGACACATGGCATGAGCGGGGGTGCGGGGAACAGGGCAGACACGGGTTATGAGCGGGGGTGGGGGTAACACGAGGGAGACACAGGGCATGAGCAGGGGGTGGGGGGAACACGCGGGAGACACGGGGCATGAGCGGTGGTGGAGGGGTACACGAGGGAGACACTGGGCATGAGCGCAGGATGGGGGGAACAGGACAGACACAGGGCATGAGCGGGGGTGGGGGGCAACATGAGGGAGACAAGGGGCATGAGCGGGGGGTGGGGGAACAGGGCAGACACGGGGCATGAGCAGGGCGTGGGGAAAAAGAGGGATACACGGGGCATGGGTGGGGGAACAGGGGAGACACGAGGCATGAGCGGGGGTGAGGGGAGACACGGGGCATGAGCGGGGGGTGGGAGGGTACATGAGGGAGACACCAGGCATGAGCGGGGGTGGGGGGGAACAGGGTAGACACGGGGCATGAGCGGGGGTGGGGGGCAACACACGAGGGAGACACGGGCCATGAGCTGGGGTGGGGGGAACGGGGCATGAGCAGGGGGTGGGGGAAAAGGAGGGCGACACGGGGCATGAGCAGGGGTGGGGGAACAAGGGAGACACAGGGCATGAGCGGGGGGTGGGGGGAACATGGGAGACACGGGGCATGAGCAGGGGGTGGCGGGAACATGGGAGACATGGCATGAGCGGGGTGTGGGGGTGGAATGGGAGTTAGACACGGGGCATGAGCGGGGGGTTGGGGGGAACAGGGGAGACATGGGGCATGAGCGGGGGTGGTGGAGAACGGGAGGGAGACACGGGGGATGTGCGGGGGGTGGGGGGAACATGGGAGACACGGAGCATGAGCGGGGGGTGGGGGGAACATGAGAGACACGGGGCATGAGTGGAGGGTGGGGATGGAATGGGAGGGAGACACGGGGCATGAGCGGGGGGTGGGGCGAACAGGGGCGAAACGGGGCATGAGCAGGGGTGGGGGGGAACGGGAGGGAGACACGGGGCATGAGCGGGGGTTAGGGGGGAACATGGGAGACACGGGGCATGGGTGGGGGTGGAACAGGAGGGAGACACAGGGCATGAGCGGGGGGGAACAGGGGAGACACGGGGCATGAGCGGGGTGTGGGGGGATCATGGGAGACACAGGGCATGAGTGGGGGGTGGGGGTGGAACAGGAGGGAGACGCTGGGCATGAGCGGGGGGTGGGGGAAACATGGGACACACGGGGCATGAGCGGGGTGTGGGGGTGGAATGGGAGGGAGACACGGGGCATGAGCAGGGGTTGGGGGGAACAGGGGAGACACGGGGCATGAGCGGGGGTGGGGGTGGATCGGGAGGGAGCCACATGGCATGAGCGGGGATGGGGGGAACATGGGAGACATGGGGGTGGGGGAACAGGGGAGACACGGGGCATGAGCGGGGGGTGGGGGTGGAACAGGGGAGACACAGGGCATGAGCGGGGGATGGGGGGAAAGACGAGAGACAAGGGGCATGAGCAGGGCGTGGGGGGAAGCAGAGAGACACGGGCATGAGTGGGGGTTGGGGAGAACAGGAGGGAGACACAAGGCATGAGCGGGGGTGTGGGGAACAGGGGAGACACGGGGACTTAGCGAGGGGTGGGGGACAGGGGAGACACATGGCATGAGCGGGGGTGCGGGGAACAGGGCAGACACGGGTTATGAGCGGGGGTGGGGGTAACACGAGGGAGACACAGGGCATGAGCAGGGGGTGGGGGGAACACGCGGGAGACACGGGGCATGAGCGGTGGTGGAGGGGTACACGAGGGAGACACTGGGCATGAGCGCAGGATGGGGGGAACAGGACAGACACAGGGCATGAGCGGGGGTGGGGGGCAACATGAGGGAGACAAGGGGCATGAGCGGGGGGTGGGGGAACAGGGCAGACACGGGGCATGAGCAGGGCGTGGGGAAAAAGAGGGATACACGGGGCATGGGTGGGGGAACAGGGGAGACACGAGGCATGAGCGGGGGTGAGGGGAGACACGGGGCATGAGCGGGGGGTGGGAGGGTACATGAGGGAGACACCAGGCATGAGCGGGGGTGGGGGGGAACAGGGCAGACACGGGGCATGAGCGGGGGTGGGGGGCAACACACGAGGGAGACACGGGCCATGAGCTGGGGTGGGGGGAACGGGGCATGAGCAGGGGGTGGGGGAAAAGGAGGGCGACACGGGGCATGAGCAGGGGTGGGGGGAACAAGGGAGACACAGGGCATGAGCGGGGGGTGGGGGGAACATGGGAGACACGGGGCATGAGCAGGGGGTGGCGGGAACATGGGAGACATGGCATGAGCGGGGTGTGGGGGTGGAATGGGAGTTAGACACGGGGCATGAGCGGGGGGTTGGGGGGAACAGGGGAGACATGGGGCATGAGCGGGGGTGGTGGAGAACGGGAGGGAGACACGGGGGATGTGCGGGGGGTGGGGGGAACATGGGAGACACGGAGCATGAGCGGGGGGTGGGGGGAACATGAGAGACACGGGGCATGAGTGGAGGGTGGGGATGGAATGGGAGGGAGACACGGGGCATGAGCGGGGGGTGGGGCGAACAGGGGCGAAACGGGGCATGAGCAGGGGTGGGGGGGGAACGGGAGGGAGACACGGGGCATGAGCGGGGGTTAGGGGGGAACATGGGAGACACGGGGCATGGGTGGGGGTGGAACAGGAGGGAGACACAGGGCATGAGCGGGGGGGAACAGGGGAGACACGGGGCATGAGCGGGGTGTGGGGGGATCATGGGAGACACAGGGCATGAGTGGGGGGTGGGGGTGGAACAGGAGGGAGACGCTGGGCATGAGCGGGGGGTGGGGGAAACATGGGACACACGGGGCATGAGCGGGGTGTGGGGGTGGAATGGGAGGGAGACACGGGGCATGAGCAGGGGTTGGGGGGAACAGGGGAGACACGGGGCATGAGCGGGGGTGGGGGTGGATCGGGAGGGAGCCACATGGCATGAGCGGGGATGGGGGGAACATGGGAGACATGGGGGTGGGGGAACAGGGGAGACACGGGGCATGAGCGGGGGGTGGGGGTGGAACAGGAGGGAGACACAGGGCATGAGCGGGGGATGGGGGAACAGGGGAGACACGGGGCATTAGTGGGGGGAACAGGGCAGACACGGGGCATGAGCGGGGGGTGGGGGGAACAGGGGAGACACAGGGCATTAGCAGGGATGGGGGACAGGAGGGAGACACGGGGCATGAGCGGGGGGCAGGGGGAAGAAGAGAGACACGGGGCATGAGCAGGGGTGTGGGGAACAGGGGAGACACGGGGCATGAGCAGGGGTGGGGGAACAGGGGAGACACGGGGCATTAGCGGGGGGTGGGGGAACGGGAGGAAGATACGGGGCCTGAGCTTACAGTGTGCAGGCCGCAGATCCTGCTCCTCTGCCTTCTGCAGTCCCCCGTGTGGCGATGGTGTGAGCGGGGGTGGAGGAACAGGAGGGAGACATGGGGCATGAGATGGAGTGGGGGGACAGGATGGAGACACGGGGCATGAGCGGGGGTGGGGGGGACAGGAGGGAGACATGGGGCATGAGCGGAGTGGGGGTGCGGGAGGAAGACACAGGGCCTGAACTTTCTATGCAGACTGCAGATCCTGCTCCTCAAGCGACAAACAAAGATGGCGGGCGTCTCTCAAAATACGACGTACTGCATGCTTCACCACAGCCAATGGTAGGGCACGTCAGATGTCCGCGGACATCAAGCAAGCCGCTCACCCAATCCCCGTTCTGTCCGCGGAGCGAACAGGGAAGTCTGTCCGCGGACCGAACACAGATATCACTAATTTTTTGTGACCTACATTTTGGTCATTTTTTAAAAAACTACTGGACGGATTTTCACCAAATTTCAGGACCAAGCCGTTGCTCCTTGTCCAAATTTGGTAAAAATCCATCCAGCAGTTTGAGCTGTAGGCGTGAGCAAAGTTTTTTCCCCATTCAGTCTATGGGAAAAAAAGAAGTTTTGGGACCCCCTTATAACTTTGCACCCCATGGACGAATCCTCACCAAACTTTGCCAAAAAAAATCAGAGTGGCCCATATACGTTTTTTGCAAAGTTTGGTGAGGATTCGTGCAGGGAGAGTGAAGTTATAAGCCGCCCAAAAAGTGCTCTTCCTATGGAAACTGCAACTTAACCATAACTACATGGCCGTGTGGTTATGGTTAAGTTGCTAATCCCATAGGATGTCACGCTCACCTGATTCCCACGGAGGCGCAGGTCTGGCTTCGAGTGCTGATGCTTCTTCAATGGTGAAGCGCAGGACTCTGAAGATGGACTCACTGGCTCGCAGGAATATTCCCCTGTGCGTGAAAAGGGAGTATTACCTACTGACGGAATAATGCTCAAGCCTCCCACTCCCTTCCAACCCTCCACGATACCCTTCCTCGATTCCCCGTGAAGTCTCACCTTAGGGTCTGGAAGGATGAGTTCTCCATCCTGCTTCTGATGCAGGGGCGCGTTGAAACCCAGTTACTTCACTGGATTGAGGTTTGATGGGAGTTCAAATAAGCTTGACTATTCAGGTAAGGCGCTGTAAGAGTTCTGTAGCAAGTTCAAAAGTTCAAGCTTAATAATAATGTTCATTGTCTTATTGCAGCAAGCGCTAACGCTTATATCTTTTTCCCCTTAGGGGCCGGGGTTCGGAATGCCGGAGATATGGCGCCGACCCGAAGTGAAACATGCAGTTCCAGTAAATGACAGGTAAGTTCTGGATGAGCGTTCGGGTAATGTCTTTGCATTCGCTCATTCAATGTCTTTGTCTTTTTTCCCCATAGGGGCCGGGGTTCGGATTGCCAGGAAGCGGCAGGACCCGAAATGAAATGGGAATGACCCAACTGGTAAGTCTTAGAAGGAAACTGAGCTTTTCTTATTCCCTTCCTTCTCTCACCTTGTGTTCTTGTCTTTTTCTCTCTAGGCACTGGGAAGTGGCTGTGGATCCGGATGATCGCTGCTGAAGATGGAGGTGCCCAGGAAAGGTGAGTGAAATGCAGCGCTGCACCGATCGAAGCGAAATTCTTTTAAAATGATGTCTTCCCTTTCAGGATTGGCGGTGTGATGTCTCCGTGATGCAGCTTTAGCAGGTAAGGTCTTCTTTCTCTCCAATTCTCTCTTACCAGGTGACCCAGGATGCTGACAGGCGTGGCTGAAGTCCAGATGCAGGAGCTGACACGGTGAGCGTCCAGCTGCGAGGAGCAGAACAACGCGAAGCGTGAGTTGCTGATCGGGCGTGGTTTAAATAGCTTTGGAAGAAGTTCCAGGTATGTATCCTTCCACCGATCAGGTATGTATCCTTCCCCGACCACACCCAGGGAAAGTAGTCCCACAGGTAAAGTAGTTCCATTCAGGCCTCAAGAGGGCCTGGATGTAGCAGCATGGTCTGCATCAGGTAAGTGCACATTAAAACACTAGCTAGCTTTATGAGCCTGGCACCTAAGGCGCCAGGACAGGAGTCCAACATGAGCCTGGCGCCACTGTGTCCAAAGGGCCCCAGCTTGGGCCCGCTGGCACTTCCCTGGGGGAAATGATGCCTGCCTCTGGGGTTGTTGGGTCGGACCTGGCTCCTTGGAGGTAGGCATCATGACAGTACCCCCCCTCAAGGCCCCTCCCAAGGTTGTTCCCTCCGGGGGTTTTGGCTTGTTCGGAAATCTCCGGCGGAACCTTTGTATTAGTCGAGGTGCGTGAACATGGTTACTAGGCTCCCACGATCTCTCCTGAGGTCCATATCCCTTCCAGTCAACAAGATAGAAGAGTTTGGACTTTAACACCTTGGAGTCTAAAATGTCTTTAACTTCGAATTCTAATTCCCCTTCAATTTGAACTGGGTCTGGAGGCTTGGACAGTCGGCTCCCTGGTTGTACTGGCTTCAAAAGTGATACATGAAAAACTGGATGAATACGCATGTTAGACGGTAAATCCAGTTTAAAGGCCACGGGATTGATTATAGCCTTGATGGGATAAGTTCCTATGAATCTGGGATTGAAGGTTCGCGGGCCCTTGAGGGGTAAATGTTTCGTTGCTAGCCATACTTGATCTCCTACTTGGTAAGGAGGAGTCTTACTTCGGTGCAAATCAGCGTTTTCTTTATACTTTTTCTTGGCTTGCTGTAAATGAGTTGCAGCTTCTTTGAAGGCTCGGGTTATTGTGGAATGCAGATGATTTACTGCGGGCATTTCCAGGGTCAGAGGTGGATCTAGATCAGAGGTCCGAGGATGGTGACCATACAAAGTATAAAAAGGAGTTTGTCCGGTTCCAGAATGCACTGAATTGTTGTATGCATATTCTGTGATCCAAAGGATGTCTTTCCAATTTAACTTGGATTGGTGTAACATGCACCGAAGATATTGCTCGAGAGTCTGATTGGTTCTCTCGGTTTGTCCGTCGGTCGGGGGGTGGTGGCTGGTGGATAGCCGCACATCTATTTGTGCTAGTTGGCAACACTTCTTCCAAAAATGGGAGATAAATTGACTTCCACGATCCGAGACTAATATGGAAGGGAAACCATGTATGCGAACTATATTCTCCAGAAATTCCTTGGCCACGGTGGAAGCTGAAGGCAAACCTTTTAAAGGGATAAAGTGGGCCATTTTGGAGAATAGATCCACAATTACAAGGATAGTGTTGTAACCAGCACAATGAGGCAGGTCAGTTATAAAGTCCATTGACAAGGTGTGCCGTGGTGCCGGTGGAATATCCAAGGGTTGAAGTAGGCCGGCTGGCCTTTTCTTTTGACCCTTGTTTTGGGCGCAAATTCCGCAAGACAATACAAAAGACTTTATGTCTTTTTTCCAAGAAGGCCACCAGAAGTGGCGTTTGATTTTTTCCTCCGTTTTAGCGATACCAGGGTGTCCTTCCATTAATGATTCATGATGATGGGCAATAACAAGTTCTTGCAATTCTTTACTAGGCAGAAACAACCGCTCCTGGAAGTAGGGTAAGTCATCCTTAACCGTGTAATGAGGACCCTTTTGACTCCATTCCAGTAAGGCTGAAGAGTCTAGAAGTTGTTTTACTTGCGTTTGGATGTCCTCAATAGTTTGCAATGATGTTAAGCCTAAGATTCTTTGTTCAGGTATGATTGGCACAGGTTTTAAACTCGAATTGGGTTCTTCCATGCCAATCCGGGATAACCATTCTTGCAGCCAGGGCGATAGGTAATTACAAAATCAAATTCCGCAAAGAATAGAGCCCATCGGAGTTGTCGTGAAGATTGAGCTTTGGCCGTCTTTAAATACTGTAAATTTCTGTGGTCTGTGATTACGGTGATGGTGTGTCTTGCCCCGAGAAGGTAGTGACGCCAAGCCTTGAAAGCAGATTTAATAGCCAGTAACTCTTTGTACTTGAACACATGTCTAGCTTTATGAGCCTGGCGCCTAAGGCACCAGGACAGGGGTCCAACATGAGCCTGGCGCCTAGGGCGCCAGGACTGTGTCCAAAGGGCCCCAGCTTGGGCCCGCTGGCACTTCCCTGGGGGAAATGATGCCTGCCTCTGGGGTTGCTGGGTCGGACCTGGCTCCTTGGAGGTAGGCATCATGACAAAGGAAGAGCACTTTTTGGACGGCTTATAACTTCACATATATGGCACACTCTGATATTTTCTGTAAAGTTTGGTGAGGTTTGGTCCGGGGGGGGCAAAGTTATAGGGGGGTCCCAAAATTTATTTTTTTCCCATAGACTGAATGGGGAAAAATCTTTGCTCACGCCTGCAGCTCAAACCTCTGGATGAATTTTCACCAAATTTGTGGCAGGAGCAGCTGCTTGGTCCCGAAAGCGTGTTTTTGTAAATTTGGTGAAAATCCATCCAGCAGTTTTTTAAAAAAATGACCAAAAAGTAGGTCACAAAAAATTAGTGACATCTATGTCCGGTCTGCGGACACACTTCCCTGTCCGGTCCGTGGACAGTGTCCTGATTGGCTAATCGGCTTCCGTCATGTCTGCGGACATACAACATGTTCGCTGATTGGATGGTGAGGAGCGTGAAGTGCGTCAGATTTTTGGAAACGCCCGCCATCTTGGATTCGCGGACATCGGCCGATGTCCGCGGACATCGCGGTAAAAACATATGAAAAAACACAGCATTCCACTTGTCAAACTTGTCAAATAATCTGTGGGGAGGTGAGGGGTGATGAGGATGGGAAGGGATTTGGTTGCAAGAAGCAAAAAAATACAGGTGCTTTTTGCCGCAAAAGTCTGCGAACAGTTCAGATGGTCGCAAACAGTTTTGTGAAAGTTCGCAAACACCTTAGCATTACAGGGTTGGTGAAATGCAGTTCTTGGATGGCTTATAACTTTGGCGCCACTTAATGGAACTGCATGAAATTGTGCATGTATATTCCTGGACTGATTCTGAGTGATTGTGCAAACTTTGGTGGTTTTCTGTCATGAGGGGGCAAAATTAGAGGGGGGGTCCCAAAATAATGTAAAGGCTTATAAATGAGGTGCCATTTGACGAATCCTCACTGAATTTGGGAAACTGATAATACATTTAGGTATGAATGTTTTTCCGAAGTTTGGTAGGTTTTCCCTGGAACAGAGGATGAACGCCACAATATTCCCATTAGCATAACACAAAATGCAAATGGAAATGTTGGAAAACCTTATTTAGTCTATGTACTTTACTGAGAAATATAAAGTAGATGGAGTCTGTACATTTTTTTTTTTTTAGTTCTATTTTTTAACTGTGAAAGGTGGTTCCTAAAGGAATATGTCGTTTGTTGTTTTTGGATGCATTTTGTTGGCAGGAGAGCTAAGAACGAAAGGTGGGGAGGGAAATGAGGGAAGAGCAACCAAAAACTAATATGGGGGGGGGGGTAGGTGGACAAGGGAAAATGTTGCGGGTGTGTTATTTCTAAGTTAGGGGGCACTGTTTCTCATGCTCCTTGATTACAGCAGTGGTGGTGGCTCTTGGGGAGGAGGGATGGCATTAGCTGATGCCATTTTAAGATAAATAGCAGTGAATATATATATATATATATATATATATATATATATATATATATATATATATATATATATATATATATATATATATATATATATACCCTCACTACTTAAGGGGTTAAACATGGAACACTTGTGTTCCTGATTCACGATTCACTCACTAAATTGAGTACCTCAATCCTCTCTTATAACAGAGACTGCAGAATAGATGAGAAGGGCTTCACTGCCCAAGGTCCATCTTCAGCTTTCATAATATGAACTACTTCACATGGCAATGGTAAAGGGATTATTAATTAACCAGCAAGAGACGAAGGGGTGACAAGTGTGGTGACCCTAATTCCTGCTCACCAACTACTTCCATGAATGTTACATGTGGATAACTGTGCTGTGGCATGCACACTTCTAAAACGTCCACGTGTATCAAGGTAGAGTGGTAAGGGGCAAAAAGCGCAATGCAACTTCAGTTGCAAAGGGCATGAAAACACAGGCAACCCCTGCACAGTTCCCACTCTAACTGCTATTTGCCTTCATGGCTGTCCGAAATCTTGGACAGGGTCCATAGTCAGTGTGCTTTAGTCAACAATTACCTGTACATTTGATGACAACGGCTGGTAAATGATGTGTGCACCTGGCACACGATGGCAATATCTAGCAAATGATGTGAGCTTCTGAAAGGTGGACGAAAATAACCTGGCATGTGGTGTGGACACATCGATAGTAGCTGGCAAGACCCTGAAAATGGTGATTGGAAAAAGATAAATGATGGCGATATCCTGCATATATGGGCACATGATACCAACACATTTGAAATGGGGTGCATAACTGGGCATATTATTGAAATATCTGACAAAAGTACATGAGAAACAGACGGTGAAACTTGGAATATGGTGTGGGCACCTTCTACATTGTGTCATTACCATGCATATGTTGTATGTACCTTGCCTTTGCTTTGTTGCCCATATGTTTAAAATGGAGGATGACCTGCACAACTGAGGGCCCTACCATGCCAATATGGTGAAGTTCTGTGAATATGAGACCGATGGCTGGCAAATAGTGGAATTTCGTGACTGAATTATCTCAACCCCTGGCAAATGCCGAGTTCTGTCAATTTCACTGTAAAACCTGGCATATGGTGTGAGGAGTGGGACACACGAAGTTACACATGATGTGAGTACATTGTGCATGATTCAGCAACTCCTGTGAAAACCTGAGAAAATGATTTCGATATCTGGCAAATGATTTCTGTATCTGAGAATTTGCTAACATTACCTGATATAGGCAATAAATATATGGCATATGTTGTGAGTACCCAGGCATATAATGGCACTTTCTGGTATATGATGTGACTAGCGAGATGTATGATGGGAGAGCCAGGTATTTGATTGCAAACATAATGGCACTGCCAGGACATTTGATGGCAAACCCTAACAGATTGTTTCAGTACCTAGACATATACAGGGTAATTCATAGAATTCGGCGCACAAATGGCGCATGCGGCTGGCGCACAGTGTGCGCGTGCGCATGCTGCGCCAGCCGCGTGCGTCAAAACCCATTTCAGCGCACAGAGTATTCATGGATTTCAACATTCATAAGCAGCCGTTGCGCAGAGTGGCACAGCGACCCTGCAGCAGTGCCAGTTATGCCCCAACCCCACCCCGTGCACCATGACCAGCGCACAAATCCAGTACATGGCAAAAAGGCCAGTGGAACAGCACACAACCCCCCAACCATGAAAACGCGTGTAAAACTCCCTGCGCACCCCTCAGAATACACGTACCCCTCCGCGGCAGCGAAAACGCATGTAAAACTGCCAGCGCACCCCTCTGAATACACGTACCCCGCTCGCACCAGGTAAATAGCATAGAAAATCACCCCCCTGTGGCGTGAGCTGCCAGTGGGGCATGCGCAGGGTGGATGGTGCCTGCGTGTATTTGGGGGGTGCGCGTGAAGTATCACACGCGATAGGCCTTGTGCGAGCAGGGTACGTGTATTCTGAGGGGTGCACAGGGAGTTTTACACGCATTTTCGCTGCCACGGGAGAGGTACGTGTATTCTGGGGGTTTGGGGGATGTTTTACACGCGATAGGCCTACTGTGAGCGGGGTACGTGTATTTTGAGGGGTGCGCGGGGAGTATTACATGCGTTTCCGCTGCCACGGGTGGGGTAGGTGTATTCTAGGGGTGCACAGTACATTTTACATGCAATAGGCCTTGTGCGAGCGGGGTACGTGTATTCTGAGGGGTGCACAGGGAGTTTCATGTGCGTTTTCGCTGCCACAGGAGGGGTACGTGTATTCTGGGGGTGCGCAGGACATTTTACACGCAATAGGCCTAGTGTGAGCGGGGTACGTGTATTCTGAGCGGTGTGCGGGGAGTATTACACGTGTTTCCACTGCCGCGGGAGGGGTACGTGTATTCTGGGTATGCGCAGTATGTTTTACACGCGATAAGCCTTGTGCAAATGGTGTACGTGTATTCTGAGGGGTGCGCAGGGAGTTTTAAACATGTTTACACTGCCGCAGAAGGGGTACGTGTATTCTGGGGGGGTGCGGGACGTATTACACATGATAGGCCTAGTGTGAGCGGGTATGTGTATTTCGGGGGTGCACGTGAAGTATCACACGCGATAGGCCTAATGCGAGCGGGGTACGTGTAATCTGAGGGGTGCGCGGGGAGTATTACACTTGTTTTCGCTGCCGCGGGAGGGGTACGTGTATTCTGAGGGGTGCGCAGGGTGTTTAACATGCGTTTCCGCTGCCCCGGGAGGGTACGTGTATTCCTGGGGTGCCCAAACACGAATTGGCAGTGTGTGTCCTCCCAGGTGTGCCCTTTCTCCCCTCCCCAGGCCCTGCAGTCATCCCACAACACAGGGGACTACCCTGCACCCCTGGCCATGCCCCGCAGGCAGCCCATCCACCCTGGCCATGCCCCCCAGCCAGCCCACATGTCACCATGCACAAGTGAGCACCCACTCATGTCCCCCCACACACTCACCCACCCAGCAGTGACAGGCACCTGCCAGCATGCCCCGACTCATGTCCCCCCACCCACCCACTGAGCAGTGACAGGCACCTGCCAGCAGGCCCCGCTCATGTCCCCCCACCCACTCACCCACCCAGCAGTGACAGGCACCTGCCAGCAGGTCCTGACTTATGTCCCCCACCCACTCACCCACCCAGCAGTGACAGGCACCTGCCAGCAGGCCCGACTCATGTCCCCCCATCCACCTACCCACCCAGCAGTGACAGGCACCTGCCAGCAGGCCCCGACTCATGTCCACCCACCCACCAGTGACAGGCACCTGCCAGCAGGCCTCGACTCATGTTCCCCCGAAAGCAGTGACAGGCACCTGCCAGTAGGCCCCAACTCATGTCCCCCCACTCACCCAGCAGTGTCAGGCACCTGCCAGCAGGCCACGACTGATGTCCCCCAAACACCCACCCACTCAGCAGTGACAGGCACCTGCCAGCACGCCCCGACTCCCCCCAACACGTCATGACGATCCACAATCATGGGCCTCATGGCCACCCAAATCACACCCCACGCCACCCCAGTCCAAACACACAACCAGGTATTACATCCACCCCACATTGAAATCCCCATCACATGATACATCCCAAATGGCAAGTATGCACATCAACACATTTCCGTCTCACACACACACAATGGGTGCATGTGATAGAGAAAATACACATCGTGACATGCATTAAACCAAAGAGAGAATACCACACATTGAAGTATGAAATAAAAATGCATTAAACACAAAAGCAAGGGAATGAAATAAAACACACAATAATGGAAATAATGAAGAAAAAGCTGCATGTCCAAATAAAATCAAAATGTGTGAAAGCAGAATCCAAATCAATCCAAAAGCATATGGGTCCAAAGTGTCTGTCCGTCAAAACAAATCCAAAGTGAAAAAACAAGACAAAACCATTGATCCATGGAACAAAAAAAAAAGAAGTGAAATCCAGTGTTGAACTATATACAAAGTACAAATCCAGGTTCCATGAGCCCAAGCATTGAAAGGAAACCTACAAAAAACACTACCTAATCAGACCCTCCAGCTTATAGCGATTTTGCGATCCTGCAAAATGCAGCGAACAATGGCCGTTTTTCCCAAGTGGCCATGTTCTCTACTTTTTTTTTGTACTCAAGAAATGAAATGTGCATTTGCATCTCATCACTTGAGCAAAAAAAAAGAGCAGTCCGATCCACAATGGACATCTGAATGGACGCTTCTTATATGCACCCATTCAGATGTCCTTTTTCACCCCTTTGCTCAAATCAGGAGTCGTCTCTGCGCATTTAAAAGCGCATCCCAAATTGACAAGCAAGATGCGTTTTTAAATGTGCAGAAATTGTAGGCCACCCTATACGCCTAGTTTAAATACGTGCACGAGGGGTGCCACTGCTTTACAGGGTCTTTACTGACCCTACTGTCTCATGCAATACTAAAAAAAAAAATAGCTGCTGTCCCACTTGCATTTCTGTTCCCCAAATGGGATGGAGATGTGTTTTTTTGGGTTGCATTTTACAGTGGCAGGACCCTTAAGGGCCAGTCACAGTGAAATGCACGGGGAGCCTGTAGACAATTGTCGGGAGAGCGCTTCCAACACAAACTTATTCAAGGCGGCTGGCCAGCGCATCATTTGCGCTACAGCTCAGCATCGTGGAAATGCGCAGGTCACCTTTGAAATTAAGGTGTTCTGCTCATTTCCAAAAATGGGTTATCTAAAAACAGCACATCCTCTGCTCTGTGTTTAAATGCCCCATTTTTTTTAGGCCAAAATCTACAGTTTTCTTCAAAAATTGAAAAATGGTCACAATATCTGAGAGAAAGGAATGAAAGGGTGAGTGATGGGTGAGCTGTGGTGTGGTAGGCAAGAAAGCAAAGGGAGATCAGATGGCGAGCAGTGGATCAGAGGTGGAAGCAGTGGGCAAGAGCAGAGCGGATCCAGTGGGGTGTTGGGCCAGAAATCAGAGAGCGGAGGTACAGAAAGTGGAAGGAACGAGGGCTCAGGGGTAGTAGTGGTCCAAAAGCAGAGAGGGGCTGACTGGAAAAGGGGCAGTAAGCTGCAGATTGGGAGAAAGGATGAGGGAACAGTGATAGAATGGGAGAAAGGATGCAGAAATAGCATGCAAGAATGAAGGACTGTATACTGTGGGAGGAATTGGGGTGCGTATGGTGTGAGTTGGGAGTATGATTTGGAGTTTGGCAGGGACTAGAGAGCGCAAGTTGTGACTTGGCAGTGTGACAGAGCATGTGAGTATGTGTACGACTGGGCGTGAGTTTCAAAAAAACAAGTTGTGATGGGTAATTGGTGAAACGTGTGATGTGTGTTGGGTGAGAGAGGTGTGTGGGTGTTTGCGGGATTGGGGAACTTAGAAGGGGAATATTTTCAGCATCACAACTGATAATGATTAATAAATATTGGTAATTCATAGAATTTCGCAGAAAAGTGTCGCAAGCGGCTGGCGCAGAGTGTCCGCGTGCGATTGTCTGCGCCAGGCACGTGCGCCAAAACCGATTTCCGCGCACAGCGTATTCATGGATTTTAGGCTCCCAAACCAGCCGTGGCGCAGAGTATCGTAGCGACCCTGCAGCAGCGCCAGTAACGCCCCCAAGAACGCCCTCGCGCAAGGAAAAGCCATCAAAATCGCTAAATCATCGCAAAGGGCAGCGCTAACCCTGGACCAGTCCACAGGGCTGCCAAACAAGGAACGCAAAGCGGGTAACGTGCATATCAGGGGTACGCGTGAAGTTATACACGCGATTAGCCAGGGTACGTGTATTACAGGGGTACGCGTGAAGTTTCACACGCGATTAGCCAGGGCACGTGTATCACAGGGGTACGCAGGAATTATCACACGCGATTTGGCTGGGTACGTGTATTACAGGGGTGCGCGGGAATTATCACACGCGATTTGGCTGGGTACGTGTATTACAGGGGTGCGCGGGAATTATCACACGCGATTTGGCTGGGTACGTGTATTCCAGGGGTGCGTGGGAATCATCACACGCGATTTGGCTGGGTAGGTGTGTAACAGGGGTACACGGGAAGTCCTACACGCGATTCGGCTGGGTACGTGTATTACAGGGGTGCGCGGGAATTCTCACATGCGATTTGGCCAGGTACGTGTATTACAGGGGTGCGCGGGAATTATCAGACGCGATTTGGCTTGGTACGTGTATTACAGGGGTGCGTGGGAAGTTCTACACGCGATTGGCCAGGGTACGTGTATTACAGGGGTACGTGGGAATTATCACACGCGATTTGGCTGGGTACGTGTATTACAGGGGTACACGGGAAGTTCTACACGCGATTCGGCTGGGTACGTGTATCACAGGGGTGCGCGGGAATTCTCACATGCGATTTGGCCAGGTACGTGTATTACAGGGGTGTGCGGGAATTATCACACGCAATTAGGCTGGGTGGGTCCTCACAGGTGTTCCCTGTACACCCTCCACGGCCCCTGCAGGCAGCCCACAAAACAGGGGACTACCCTGCACACCTGCTCATGTCCCCCTGCACCCCCACCCCCCAGCAGTGCAGGGGCAGCCTCCACCAGGCCCCCACCCATGTCTCCCACCCCCCCCCACCCCCCAGCAGTGCAGGGTCAACCTCCACCAGGCCCCCACTCATGTCCCCCTGCACCCCCACACCCCAGCATCCAGGGTCACCCTCCACCAGGCCCCCACTCATGTCTCCCACCACCCCCACCCCCCGGCAGTGCAGGGGCAGCCTCCACCAGGCCCCCACTCATGTCTCCCACCACCCCCACCCCCCTGCCACCATGGGCAGCCCCCACCATGCCCCCACTTATGTCTCCCACCACCCCCACCCCCCAGCAGTGCAGGGTCAACCTCCACCAGGCCCCCACTCATGTCCCCCTGCACCCCCACACCCCAGCATCCAGGGTCACTCTCCACCAGGCCCCCACTCATGTCTCCCACCACCCCCACCCCCCGGCAGTGCAGGGGCAGCCTCCACCAGGCCCCCACTCATGTCTCCCACCACCCCCACCCCCCTGCCACCATGGGCAGCCCCCACCAGGCCCCCACTCATGTCTCCCACCACCCCCAACCCCCAGCAGTGCAGGGTCAACCTCCACCAGGCCCCCACTCATGTCCCCCTGCACCCCCACACCCCAGCATCCAGGGTCACCCTCCACCAGGCCCCCACTCATGTCTCCCACCACCCCCACCCCCCGGCAGTGCAGGGTCAACCTCCACCAGGCCCCCACTCATGTCTCCCACCACCCCCACCCCCCAGCAGTGCAGGGGCACCCTCCACCAGGCCCCCAGCCATGTCTCCCACCACCCCCAACCCCCAGCAGTGCAGGGGCACCCTCCACCAGGCCCCCACCCATGTCTCCCACCACCCCCAACCCCCAGCAGTGCAGGGGCAGCCTCCACCAGGCCCCCACTCATGTCTCCCACCACCCCCACCCCCCTGCCACCATGGGCAGCCCCCACCAGGCCCCCACTCATGTCTCCCACCCCCCCCACCCCTCAGCAGTGCAGGGTCAACCTCCACCAGGCCCCCACTCATGTCCCCCTGCACCCCCACACCCCAGCATCCAGGGTCACCCTCCACCAGGCCCCCACTCATGTCTCCCACCACCCCCACCCCCACCCCCCGGCAGTGCAGGGGCAGCCTCCACCAGGCCCCCACTCATGTCTCCCACCACCCCCACCCCCCTGCCACCATGGGCAGCCCCCACCAGGCCCCCACTCATGTCTCCCACCACCCCCACCCCCCAGCAGTGCAGGGTCAACCTCCACCAGGCCCCCACTCATGTCCCCCTGAACCCCCACACCCCAGCATCCAGGGTCACCCTCCACCAGGCCCCCACTCATGTCTCCCACCACCCCCACCCCCCGGCAGTGCAGGGGCAGCCTCCACCAGGCCCCCACTCATGTCTCCCACCACCCCCACCCCCCTGCCACCATGGGCAGCCCCCACCAGGCCCCCACTCATGTCTCACACCACCCCCACCCCCCAGCAGTGCAGGGTCAACCTCCACCAGGCCCCCACTCATGTCCCCCTGCACCCCCACACCCCAGCATCCAGGGTCACCCTCCACCAGGCCCCCACTCATGTTTCCCACCACCCCCACCCCCCGGCAGTGCAGGGTCAACCTCCACCAGGCCCCCACTCATGTCTCCCACCACCCCCACCCCCCAGCAGTGCAGGGGCACCCTCCACCAGGCCCCCACCCATGTCTCCCACCACCCCCAACCCCCAGCAGTGCAGGGGCACCCTCCACCAGGCCCCCACCCATGTCTCCCACCACCCCCAACCCCCAGCAGTGCAGGGTCAACCTCCACCAGGCCCCCACCCATGTCCCCCTGCACCCCCCCACCCCAGCATCCAGGGTCACCCTCCACCAGGCCCCCACTCATGTCTCCCACCACCCCCACCCCCCGGCAGTGCAGGGTCAACCTACACCAGGCCCCCACTCATGTCTCCCACCACCCCCACCCCCCAGCAGTGCAGGGGCACCCTCCACCAGGCCCCCACCCATGTCTCCCACCACCCCCAACCCCCAGCAGTGCAGGGGCACCCTCCACCAGGCCCCCACCCATGTCTCCCACCACCCCCAACCCCCAGCAGTGCAGGGGCAGCCTCCACCAGGCCCCTACTCATGTCCCCCTGCACCCCCACCCCCCGGCAGTGCAGGGGCAGCCTCCACCAGGCCCCCACTCATGTCTCCCACCACCCCCACCCCCCAGCAGTGCAGGGTCAACCTCCACCAGGCCCCCACTCATGTCCCCCTGCACCCCCACACCCCAGCATCCAGGGTCACCCTCCACCAGGCCCCCACTCATGTCTCCCACCACCCCCACCCCCCGGCAGTGCAGGGTCAACCTCCACCAGGCCCCCACTCATGTCTCCCACCACCCCCACCCCCCAGCAGTGCAGGGGCACCCTCCACCAGGCCCCCACCCATGTCTCCCACCACCCCCAACCCCCAGCAGTGCAGGGGCAGCCTCCACCAGGCCCCCACTCATGTCTCCCACCACCCCCACCCCCCTGCCACCATGGGCAGCCCCCACCAGGCCCCCACTCATGTCTCCCACCCCCCCCACCCCCCAGCAGTGCAGGGTCAACCTCCACCAGGCCCCCACTCATGTCCCCCTGCACCCCCACACCCCAGCATCCAGGGTCACCCTCCACCAGGCCCCCACTCATGTCTCCCACCACCCCCACCCCCCCGCAGTGCAGGGGCAGCCTCCACCAGGCCCCCACTCATGTCTCCCACCACCCCCACCCCCCTGCCACCATGGGCAGCCCCCACCAGGCCCCCACTCATGTCTCCCACCACCCCCACCCCCCAGCAGTGCAGGGTCAACCTCCACCAGGCCCCCACTCATGTCCCCCTGCACCCCCACACCCCAGCATCCAGGGTCACCCTCCACCAGGCCCCCACTCATGTCTCCCACCACCCCCACCCCCCGGCAGTGCAGGGGCAGCCTCCACCAGGCCCCCACTCATGTCTCCCACCACCCCCACCCCCCTGCCACCATGGGCAGCCCCCACCAGGCCCCCACTCATGTCTCCCACCACCCCCACCCCCCAGCAGTGCAGGGACAACCTCCACCAGGCCCCCACTCATGTCCCCCTGCACCCCCACACCCCAGCATCCAGGGTCACCCTCCACCAGGCCCCCACTCATGTCTCCCACCACCCCCACCCCCCGGCAGTGCAGGGTCAACCTCCACCAGGCCCCCACTCATGTCTCCCACCACCCCCACCCCCCAGCAGTGCAGGGGCACCCTCCACCAGGCCCCCACTCATCTCTCCCACCACCCCCACGCCCCTGCCACCATGTGCAGCCCCCACCAGGTCCTCACAATCCCCAATCATGTGCGTAATGGTCAGCCTCCACAGCCAAAAAGCCCTACCAAGTAACCCATTCACCCACATGGAAATGGAAATCACATGTTACACCCCCAATGTTCATGAAGCAAATGAACCCATGTCCGTCACACACATATTTTCCAATTGAATGGGAAAACACACAACATGACATGCATGAAACCAATGAGATGAAACCACACAGTGAACAATGGAAAAAAAATGTATTGGAAAAAAATACAAATGCTAAAGAAAGAAAACTAACTACAATGTAAATGTGAAAAAATAAGCTGCATGTCCGCATAAAAACACAAAACTAGAAAATCAAATCCAAAAAATTTTGTCCAAAGTGAAATGTAAAAACTCTCCATGCAACAAAGAACTATGTACAAAAATAACAAGGGTCCATCATCACAACTGAACTAAGGAAACCTCCTAAAAAACCTACCTAAATATCAACTATATACAAAAAGTGGAGCAGTGTCCGTCGACTCCAAATCATAAGAAAAACCAAAGGAAACCTAAGACAAAAGAACTATATACAAAGGCGGCGGGCAAGTCCAGCGGCTCACTCCGTGGTGTTCCGGGCCAGGGCATCATCGAACTCCTGTTCGATGTCCCGGAGGCGGTCCAGTTCCATGGCCCCGAGGGTCCGCAGGGACGACGCCGTGTCCTCCTCCAACCCCCTGCGGATTGCCTCGAGGCACTCGGCCCGCCTCAGGGCCCTCCGCATGGAGTTCTCCGCCCTGACCATTGTGAGCCGCGCCTCTTCCGCCCGCCGCCGCTCCGCACCTATGGCGTGGCCCAACCGCTGCCACACGGAAGACACTCTCTGTCCTGGGTCCACCTGCCCTCCGGCCGATGCCTGCCCCTCCGATGTCGAAGGCCCCGAGCCTTCATGGCTCCCACCATGTTGCTGCTGCTGCTCTGCCTCTGCCCGTGCACTGCCTCCTGCTGCCTGCACATCCTCCGCCGGCTGGGGTGCAGTTGTTGATGTGGCCACCCCTGCTGGACGTCCGACTCCCGACTGTGGCAGGGATGCCTCCTCCACCAGCCTGGCCGCACTGTCAGAGGCAGCTCCACAGGGCACCCAGGTGACTGATGGGTGGGAAGATGGCACAGAGGACGACTGGCGCGTAGGGGGTCCAGTTGAGGAGGGGGTCGGAACAAGCCCCATCAGACGGAGGAATCCGGTCTGGGTGACCTGTCCCAGCAGGCTGACGTGGTCAACGAGCCATTCGAGATGACGTGCAGTCTCTCCATGAAAAGACTGCAGGTCACCTCGCATGGCCCGTTGACGCAACGCCACACCAGCCAGGACAGGCTCAACCCGGACCTGGATAGCCACATCCGCAGGCAGAGGAAGGCCAGTTGACGTCAGCTCATCCCCTGCCTGGAAACGGGTCTGGACGTAGGCATCCCTGCTGGTGCAAGATGATGCAGGGACAGGATCGGGGACAGGATTGCACACAGGCACCTCCGCGGCGGCCTGTGCTGCCTCCTGTCCCTGGTCCTGGACTGCACCACTAGCACCAGTGGGATCCCCACCTCCAGACCCCGTCTCTGGTGCTTGCACGGCCTCCTCCTCCACCAGACCCCCCACCAACCTGGATGACTCCGTGCCATCTTCCCCTGTTGGGCCCTGTGGGGTCCCAGCTGCCCCTTCTGCTGCCGAGGAGTCCAACTCCAACCTCCGCCTCTTGGACCTCCCCCGGCAGCTGCGGCCTGGGACGCGGCACCGGACTCCTCACTCCCCGACGAGATGACAACACGGGAGGGGAGCCGGGCCTTGCGTCTCCGGCTGGCGGTCGGATCCCCGCCGCTGTGCTCCACAGCACCTTCTCCGCCCTCTTCATCAGTTGACGCTGCAGACAGGGAGAAACAAAACACAGGCATCAGGGCACTGTACAATGGACACATACACACATGACAGTTGCACATGAGTGGCATTGGCAAACCTCAGACATGTCATCACAATCCCCAACACACATGTCATTGCAACTCGCACACATGAGCCATACCACAGCCATATCGCAACTGCCACCACCATCCATACACATACAACAGCATGAGCAGCCAAAGGTGACCCAGACATCACATGCAACACAGGAAGTGCACCACACATGTACACACACCACCACACTTGCATGCATGTGTACACCTCTGCCAAGTGTCGCACTGTTCAGACGGGCATCCATGTCACATCTGCCAATCAGGCTTACACATACCGCAGTCACATGCATCCATGTTGCATCACTGTTGCACCCTTGTCAAATACACACACATGCACATGTACACAGTGCTCATACATGCAGCCCAAAACAACATACATGCGTGACATCACGGACATGTCTACTTACATACACATACATACAAACATGTGTGCACGCACAACTGCATTTGCCATGCAAGCCTACACACACAAGCACCATCCATGTCTCACACATTACAGCCCTCGCATGTGTCAGCCCCACGGCCATGTACACCCCCACCCATACTCGACCCCATACAAACAGATGTGCAACCTGCACAATACCGAATAATCACCACACGCACTGCTCACAATCAGGATGCATGTACACTCACCGCTCGACTCCAGACGGGTCTGCTTCTCCAGGACCTGGACGTGGAGCGCTGGGGATATGCGTTCCAGGACCCCCATCTGTTCTTCCGACAAGTGGCCCCGGCGCCCCTTGGCATCCGCTGCCTTCAAGAGGCGCCGGGCCTTGTTCAGGGTCCTGGACCTGAAGTCCTCCCAGCGCTTCCTGACATGTTGTAAGTCCCGGACTGCCACCCCCTCCGCGTTGATGGCAGTCACGATGTCAGTCCAGATCCGAGTCCGTCCTTCCTTGTCGGCGCGGGAACTTCCGAAGAGGGCATCATACTGCCCCAGGACTTGCTCCACCAGGACACCAACTTCGGTGGCACTGAAGCTGGTGCCCCTCTGCCTCTCTGGCGGGGGGTTGTCAGTGGTCACAGATGGTGTTTGCCCCGACATGACAACCCCAGAGGCAGGAGTGGGTGGGCAACTGGGTCCTGGGGCTGGGCTGTGGAGCGATGGAATTCCAGTCGGGAGTCTTCGGTTCCAGCAGGGGTGGTCACAGCAACAGCACCCCTGGCTGATGTGCAGGCAGCAAATGGCAGTGCACGTGGGCAGCAGGCAGTCAGGCAGCAGCAGATGGTAGGTGGGAGCGTGCTCGGGGCTCTGGGGGGCAGTAGTTCGGCCTTCTGGGCAGGAGCGTGGTCTTCCGTGTGCTTACGCGTGGCCAGCTTGGTACGGAGTGATTTGGCACGTGAAAATCCTGCACGTCAGCGTGAAAATCGAGGAAAGGCCCTTAGCGCGTAAGCGGGTCAGCACGCATACGCAATTCTATTGGACCAAAGGCCCTCAGCGCGTAAGCGCGTCTGTGACGTGACCCGCACGGGTGTTTCCCACACAGCACGTGATGACAGAGCACACGTGGAAAGACTGCACGTCAGAGTCTCATCGCGTGTGATTGGTGGAAATGGCCCTACACGCAGAAGTGACAAAGCGTGTAATTGGTGGAAATGGCCCTACACGCAGAAGTGACAAAGCGTGTAATTGGTGGAAATGTCCCTACACGCAGAAGTGACAAAGCGTGTAATTGGTGGAAATGGCCCTAGCGCGTACACGCCGCGTAAGTGACGCTGGACGTGTGGCCCTGTATAAAAGGTATGTGTAGAACACGTTTTCCTTGTACGTGCTTTTCGTGGAGAGCGAGTGGGTGAATTCTGTACTTCTTGTCGTTTCACACGCGATTTACTTCACGGCGTTTCAAGTTCGTATTCCCTGTTACCTCTGACAGCTTTTTCTCTTTTTTCGCTTTTACTGGTTTACCTGGGCCTGTTCCCTCAAACAGTGTTCCCTTCTACTGTTGTCCTGTCTCCTCAGACAGCGTACAAATCTTCTTTTGGCGGGGGTGTTGCCAACCAAACGTGCTCCTTTTACACGCTCGTTTACCAGGCAGACGGTGAGTCACGCACGTATCTAACATCTGTGCTTGCCCCGTGTGTAGCCTACCCCTTCAGAGGTCATTCTAGGCTGCGTGTGACACGCATACGTTCATTCTTGTGTTACTGGGTGCCACAGCGTAGTGCAGGTTTATCTTTCTGCACACGTGGTCTAGGAGGGGTTGCGTGCACGTCATCTCCCTTTTTTGGGGCTCCTGTGCGTAGCGTGACCCGTCATCTTTCCCCAGGGGTTACAATCAGCCTTGCAAGAGCACTAGGGTACAATTACCATCTGGTACCCAACCCCTTTGACCCCCAATTGCCCAGGACAATAGTTTCCAGCCACTCCCATACGCACATTTACATCAGTGCCATGGCTGGGAGGCGAGGATTCCGTAAGGGTGGCAAAGGTGGAAGAGCCACAAGTGGTGGCCGTGGTGGATCCGGTAGGGGACGTGGTCGTTACTTGCAGGGTGAGCCTGTCCCCCCATGTGTGGAGGACCAGTCAAGGGCACCCATAATCCCCCCCCCCTCCCGTTGAGGCTGATGTGGCTGACACCATCCATGCTCAGCCCTTGTTGGACCAGCCCATTGTGGCACCAGATCTGGCTGACTCCATGGCTGACTTCCAGGTCAGCAGGCCTATGACACGTGCGCTGGTGCACGTTGATGTCACCATGCCACGTGCATCTGGGCCAGCAAGGTGATCTGCTGCACCAAGGAGGCAGGGCGGAGAGGCTGCAGGGGCAGCTGCGGCTCCATCCACCCCAGCCCTCACACACCCAGCCAGGACAGTGTCGGTCCTAGTCCATGCTGCTGACATTCCCCCTGACACCATCACACTAGAGCCAATGCCTGCACCAACTCCCATGCTGAGTGTGCAATCCCACACTCCTGATACAGAGTCCACCAGGGCTCCTGCCCCTAGTGTCCAGAGCGGCGCAGGACACTCAGGATCACCACCACCTTCCAAGCGGAAGAGGAAGAGTGCTCGTCCGGCACAGGCTGATGCCCCAGACACGGCTACACAGTCCGGCCCATCCAGGAAGCCCAGCTTCACGGATGACGAACTGAATGCACTTGTCGAGTATGTGTCCGGACATGACAACGAGATGGTCATTGTTGCAGGATCCAAGACCACACCTTCACAACGCCAGGCACACTGGCAGACCGTTGCGGACATCGTAAGTGCCCTTGGAATCGTGAGGCGCACAGCCAATGATTGCTATAAGCACTGGAATGACCTAAAGCGCAGGGCAAAGAGTAAGCTGGCCTCAAGTCATGCCGCAACTCTAGTGACTGGAGGTGGGTCTCCAGTAGTAGACATGGAACTCACTCCACATGAGTCAGTCGCTGGGACCTACGTCATGGAGGAACAGATCCAAGGCGTGGGAGATCTGGCTGATTACGAGGCATTGTCCGGTGAGTGCACATGCATGTGTGTGTCATCCATGTGCATGGTGTGTGTGTGAGGGCTTCTGTTTGTGTGCCAGGTGAGAGTGTGTGCGCCTGAGTCGTATGGGTCAGCCATGTGCTTCATGCAATACTTCCTGCGCAGCTGCATTTGGCCATAGCAGTATCCCTTCTGCCAACAGTAGACATCTAGCCCAACTGCACGCCAGTTGCCCTTGAAGTGTCACCTTGCCACAACATAGTTGCTTATTTTTCACTGTTCATTCAGTCAGTTTGTTTGCATTCCACCACTTTCACCAGGCATGTCGCTGTCCACTAGTCACATGTCTGACATGGCTATGGTAAAGTGGAGTGACTTTGTTACCTGGATATCATTTGTACACACATGTCCCTGTGCAATTGGACCATTTCAGACTGGCAGCTCCAGGTGAAAAATCTGACCTGTTAGAATTAGAAAAGCGATTACATGCGGGAACTGGACTGAATGAATAGGTGCTGCCCTCCTCTCCATCTTCACTCAATAGCAATGGTACATGCCATCTGTGTGATGGCATGTGTGTATCACCTGGCAATCACAGGCCAATGTGTGATGCCACTGCCAGGCAGCATGCAGAAAATGTGTTCATCTTCCATCTTGGTGTCATCAGTGTGTGCCATTTGCCTGCACTTCATACGCAGTGAGGGTGCATGCATGGGAGGGTTTCAGTCATGTGGGACATGTGTCAATCAAGTACTGGTTCTCTTGCTTCTCAGCCCTCATTGTGTGCCATGGTGCTAATGCCTGTTTCCATTTCTTTGTTTTCATGTCTTTGCAGGGGAAGACGAACCTGATACTGCTGGGGTTGTGGAGATGGTGCAGACCCAGGAGGGGTCCGAGGGCCGACCAACCACCAGTGAGGGACGTGGTGTGGTGGTGGGGGAGAACCCACAAGTGCTGCAGGTCGTGCTCTCAAGGGGTGTCTCTGGCTGCACCTCCCCCGAGCTGTACTCAGGTGTTTATTCGGATGAGACCTACGTGCCGTCGCAGGTGAGTGTTCCAGGGAGGGATTCTGTTCTGTCTCACCCACCTGCACCAGGGTCAGAACCCTCCATGGGGATGTCAGTGTTGGCAGCTACGCCTTCGGTGGTTACGGATGCAGGGTCACACTCCGCGACATCTGATCCTGTTCCTGGGCCAGCAGATCAGAGGGGGAATGCAGTCCTGCAGCCTCAGGCAGTGCCGGCACAGCAAGGCGCAGTTCGCCTTGCCCCAGACAGGTGTGGTGCCCGCCGACGTGGTGGCCTTACGCCACCCGGCAATACCGCATGGGAGCAATCCATTTACGGTATGGCAACCCAACAGGCTGCATCATCCGAGATGATGGCTCAGGCCATGGATAGGGTGGCCACTTCCATTGTCCCCCCAGAAAGGCTGATGGAGCGACTAGAGCAGGCAACCGACTCCATCTGCCAGTCACACAGGGAGGACATGTTGGGGTCCAACAGGGACAGGCGGGCGGCACTGGCGACTCTGCAGGAGGCCATCTCCATTGAGTCCCAGGGCCACAGGGAAGCCCTGAGGCAGGAGCTCCTTCACCTCAGGATGACTCTTGTTGAGCTTGAGGCTTCAACACACCAAAGGACAGAACAGCAGCTGGAGCGTCTCACCCGTACGCTCTCAGCTGAGATGCAGGCAACGAGGGCGGAGGTCCGGGCATCCCGTGAGTTGTTGCATGGGGACCTCCGCACACTCATCCTCCAGAACCAGACCTACCACACCCGCATGCTTGCAGCCATGGAGGAGCAGACTAGGGCCTTGCGTGGGCTGCCTCCCATAGTGCAACCACCTCCGGATGCAGCTGCACAGGGTGATAATAGCGACAGCAGTGATACTCCCACAATAGGGTAGCCGTGTGGGCCATGAGCCCATGGAGGTGTTTTATCTTCCCAGGATCCACGCAGGTGGGTTCTGGTGTGCATCCTGTCCTCGGACCTCCTGGGTGGCCTCCCCAACCCCCCCGGGTCCATCAATGGCCATTTTTGATTGTTTCTTATTTTTATTTTTATTTTGATTTCTTTTATTCCCAATTTTTTTGGGACGATTTGTTGGCTTCCGTGGTTCCTGTGGGCATACGCTGCATTGTGGCTGGGCACATGCAGGCTTGTAATGTATTTGGTTCAGATGCTTGGGTTTGAGTCACACACACCCCTCCTGCTTCCCGTTTCCATGGGCTTGCAAAGGGTGTTCCCAAGTGACAGTGAATTACACAGTGACGTTGGACTCCCATGAGCTGTGTGGCCAGTCTGTAGTCAATACTGTGTATACATTCCTAGTGCATATTGCTGTTGTGTTGTACACTGCATGTTGCATTGATGTGTAACTCTTCTTCTGTGTCTACCTCCCAATTTGCAGGTCCCTTCCTCATGTCTACACAAGGACCTCTAGTCTGGAGATGGGGTCCATGTTGGCAGCAGTGCACCTACAACTCTACATGGCGCCAACACTGCACAGTTGGTAGTGGTGGGAGTGCAGGCATTTCCAGGTGGTGAGACTACTAATATGTAACATTTGTGATGTCATGTTAATGGTACTACGTGCTCAAGTATGTTGTTGGTCCGGCATTGCTGTGAGCATTTCAGGTGTTGCAGGTTTCTAATAGGGACACTGTACATAGTGAGACTAGTGTCATGTTGTGGGGATTACTTTGTTTACCTGCAATTAGCATGACATGGCACGGTGTGTCGTGTGGCGGTGCTGGGGTTGGGTTGGCTGACATGGCACTGTCCTCTTGTTGCATTTTGCAAGTGGGTATTCATTTTAGCTGCTTGAATGTGTAACTTCACAAAACTGCATTGGTGGTGTCTGTGTGGGTAGGGATGCACACATTGTGACACTTCCAGGTGAACAATCTCAGGCTGATATGGTATTCACGGTTCATTCTCCAGACATTCAGGATCAGTGTCAGGTTGAGTCATCATTGATTGTCAGATGGAATGTGCCAGGCCAGTGTGCACTCCACAGGGGTGTGATTTCTATGTGAAGTAATTAGCCACTAGCTGTGTACGGGCTGCCTCCCCCCGTGCCCTTTCCCCTCCCATGCGCAGCGGCTGTGCATGTGGTTGGGGATGTGGGGCCACCACCATGTCCACGGCCAGGCCCCGGCGTGTTGCAACGTTGTGCAGGACACATGCTGCCACTATGATCCTGCACACTACTGGGGGAGCGTATAACAGCTGCCCGCCAGAACGGTCAAGGGAGCGAAAGCGTGACTTTAGCACTCCGAATGTGCGCTCCACTATGCCCCGGGTCGTAATGTGGGCTGTGTTATATCTTACCTCGGGTGGCGTGGTAGGGTTCCGAATTGGCGTCATCATGTGGGGGCTGAGAGGGTAGGCACTGTCCCCTGTGGAGGTGGTGATTGGTATCATTGGTGGGGTTGTGACCTTGCTCAGTATCCAACATGCATGCATGTGCAGTGGCATACATACTCACCAAGCAGCCATGTATCGCCATGCCGCCCAGCTTCTAGGTCCCGGCTTAGGGTGGACATTCGGTAAATGAAGCTGTCGTGGGTGGAGCCGGGATAGTTGGCATATACTGAGGTGATGATTCCCTTGGCATTACATGCTACCTGCACGTTGATGGAATGCCAGTGCTTGCGGTTCCTATAGATGTGCTCAGAGGCCCTGGGGGGACGTAGAGCCACATGGGTGCAGTCGATGGCACCTAGCACTTTGGGGAATCGTGCCACACCATAAAAATCCAGGGCGGCAGCATGCCTTTCTGCAGGTGTTCTTGGCAGGTATATGTGCCTGCGGACTGATGGGCGTGCAGTCATGATGTTCAAGACCTGGTGTAGGCAGCGTGACTGGGTGGCCTGTGACACCCCACCCACTATGGCACTTGTCCGCTGAAATGATCCAGTGGCTAAGAAGTGCAGTACATTGAGGACCTTCTCCAGGGGGCTGAGTGCTTGGGAGCACAGGGTGGGTGATGTGAGGTCATCCTCCCACTCACTCACCAGGTCCAGTATGATGTGTGGTGGAAACCTGTACCTCCCATACACCTGGTCATCAGGCATCCCGAAAAAGGCTGGTTCTGGGTGTGAATATTCTGGCCCTGACTATCCTCCTCCTCCTCCTTTGGTAGCCCACTGCCACTGCTGCTAGGAACGGTATGTTCATCCTGGCGTCTGAGCTTGTTATTGTTAAAGTGCGCAAATTTATGCTTTGCGCGTGTTCTAGGCGAGCGTGTGACCCGCGCACCCCTGGAATCCAGTTCCCAGTCCAATAGCGTGTGGAAATTCACACGCACCACGGGATACAGGTTCGCTGACGTACTTGCGTGTGTAAGTGCCCGCGCACCCATGAAATACACGTACATAGGCCAATCGCGTGTACGCGCACTTTTGTCCAATTACACGCGATGACACTCTGACGTGCAGTATTTCCACGTGTGCCCCGTCATCACGTGCTGAGTGGGGAACACCCGTGCGGGTCACGTCACAGACGCGCTTACGCGCTGAGGGACTCTGGTCCAATAGAATCGCGTATGCGTGCTGACGCGCTTACGCGCTAAGGGCCTTTCCTCGGATTTCACGCTGACGTGCAGGATTTTCACGTGCCAAATCACTCCGTATCAAGCTGGCCACGCGAAAAACACACGGAAGACCACGCTCCTGCCCAGAAGGCCGAGTTACTGCCCCCCAGTGCCCCGAGCAGCCTCCCACGTGCCATCTGCTGCTGCCTGCCTGCCTGCCTGCTGCCACCGTGCCCTGCCATTTGGTGCCTGCACATCAGCCATCTGCAGGGGTCCAGTTGCTGTGTCCACCCCTGCTGGAACTGAAGACTCCCGACTGGGATTACATCGCTCCACAGCCCAGCCCCAGGACCCAGTTGCCCACCCACACCTGCCTCTGGGGTTGCCATGTCGGGCACTTCCACATTTGGCACCAGTGGCAACCCCAGGCCAGAGGGGCAGAGGGGCACCAGCTTCACTGCCACCGAAGTTGGTGTCCTGGTGGAGCATGTCCTGGGGCAGTATGATGCCCTCTTTGGATCGTCCCGCGCCAGCAAGGAAGGACGGGAGAGGATCTGGGCCGACTGTGTGGTTGCCATCAACGCGGAGGGGGTGGCAACCCGCAACGTCCTGAAGATCAAGAAGCGCTGGGAGGACTTGAGGTCCAGGACCCTTGTGAAGGCCCGGCGCCTCGTGGAGGGGGGCCGGGGCCGCATGAGTTCCATCCAGATGAGGGTCCTGGAACGCGTACGCCCAGCGCTCCACGCCCAGATCCTTGAGAGGGAGGCCCGTCTGGAGTTGAGCGGTAAGTGTCCAAGCATTACTGTGTGAGACAGGGCATGTTGCGGTGTGCTGGTTCTATGATACTTGCCTGTATGTGTGCCATAGGCCATGTATGCATGTATGTGTGCAGGGACATCATGGTAATGCATGTGCGACCAGTGATGTGTGACCCACATGGTTGTTGCATGTGTTCAAATGCCGCATGGGGAGCCCTATGCAGATTTTGAACATGAGAGCATGCCAGTCTCTGTACCTGGACATGGGTGGGGGTGAGGAATGGGTGCTGATGCCAGGTACATATATGGTAGCCATGTCTGTGTGCCTGACCTGCGTGTCTGTGACTTGTGCATGCCATGGATGCATGACACATGTGTGTGACAATGCACAGATTCAGTGAAGCAGCCAAATTACCCTTGTATCCGCTGTGTTTGGTGTGTTTGGGGCCAGATGGATGTGACTGAGGTGAAGTGTGTGCATGTGATAGGCATGAGCCATGATGCATGTGAGTTACATATCATTGAATGTTTCAAGAGTCCATTGGACATGCATGGAAATGTCCATGGCATGCACCATGCCTGTTACTGTGTGTGTTTTGCCTGGACTGACCCATGTGTTGTGGAGGGACATGATGGAAGTGTACTTTTACAGTGGTGCTCATCTGCTATTGCTTCCTGTCTAGGGGACCATTGTACAGTGCCCTGATGCTTGTGTTCTTTGTCTCCCTCTACGCAGCGGCTAGTGAAGAAGAGGGCGGAGACGGCGCTGTGGAGCAAGGCGGCGGGGATGCCCCCATGGCTGCAGCGGAAGGGGTGGGTGAGCCCCCACAGGGGCCTGCTACGGTGGGAGACGGTGAGGAGCCATCCAGGTTGGTGGTTTGCACAGAGGAGGAGGAGGCCGCCACTGGGGCACACATGGGGCCTGGTGGGGGCATCCCTGCTGGTGCAAGTGGTGCAGTCCAGGGCCAGGGGCAGGAGGCAGCACAGGTCACCGTGGAGGGGCCTGTGCATGTCGCTGTCCCTGACCCTGTGAGTGCACCACCATGCACCAGCAGGGATGCCCCGTCCCAGGCCCGTCCGCAGGTAGAGGGGATGTCCATGTCACCTGACTCCCCTCCACCTGCGGACGTGGGAACCCCTGGCCGTGTGGAGAAGGTCCTGATTGGGGTCGCGATGCGCACGGCTGTGATTCGTGATGCCGTGCGTGCTTCCCGGGAGGACGACGCACGTCATCACGAAGTGCACCGTGCCGACGTGGCCCAATTGGGATCGGCCATGTTCGGGGGTTTTCTGCATGTGTTGTCCAATCTGGCGGCCCTCTCCTCCTCTGTGCAGGCTATACACCAGTCGTTCTCCTTGCCGTCTTCCGGCCCAGATGCCACCAGGGCCCCCTGTGGACCTGCCCCGACCAATGCAGCCAGCTCGGTGGGGATCCCATCCCTGCCACAGTTGGGAGTCGGAGGTCCAGCAGGGGTGGACAACACAGCAACTGGACCCCAGCAGGTGGAAGATGTGACAGCATCATCAGGCAGGGCACGTGCACGACGGCGTCGGTGGTTTCCATCAGCCTGGATGCCATCGTGCTGGCAGAGGCAGTGGCGTCGGAGGCAGCAGCAGGCTCGACGTGGGAGGCATCATGGCTCGGGGCCTTCAAGATCAGAGGGGCAGGCATCGGCCGGAGGGCAGGGCAACCCTGGGATGGTGGTGTCTTCCGTGTGGGAGCAGTTGGTCCAGCGGATAGGTGCGGAGCGGCAGCGGGCAGAAGAGGAGCGGCTCACCATGGTCAGGGCGGAGTTCTCCATGCGTCTGGCGTTGAGGCGGGCTGAGTGCCTCGAGGAAGCTCGCAGGGAGTTTGAGCTGGACATGGGGTTATCCCTGCGAGACCTCGGGGCCAGGACAGAGTCCCGCCTCCAGGACATCGACATGGAGTTCGATGATGCCCTGGCCAGCAACATCACTGAGTGAGCCGCAGGACTTGCCCGCTGCCTTTGTATATAGTTATTTAGTTACTTAGTGTTAGGTTTCCTTTATTAATTTTTGTTTTTTTGGACCGCTCGGACAATGGACACTTTTTGGTATATATTATTTTCATTAGGTAGTAGTAGATTTCATTTATGGTGTTGGGCTCATGGACCCTGGAATTTTCGTGTATATAGTTTGCTTTTTGAAGAAACATTTTTTTTATTAATTATTGTGTTCACCATGAGGAAATGGTTTTTCATTATTTTACTTCCACATGATTTGGCTTTGGACAACATTTGTTTTTGGATTACTTTTTTATTTTTTATTTTTACATTTGTTCTCGGACATGGACCATTTATTTTGTTATCCCCATTGTTGTATGTTTGATTTTTTTACTTATTTTTCATCTTTAATACATGTTCTTTTTAACTTTCACTTGTGGTATTTTCTCATTGGTTTCATACATGTCATGATATGGGTTTTGACATTGACTTGCACCCATTGTGTATGTGTGTGTGACGGACATGTTTTCATTTACAGACTTGCCATTGGGGTTGTATCATGTAATTGCATTCACTATGTGGGTGGATGCAATCCTTGCCTGGGTGTTTGTGCTGGGTATGCTGCCCATTACTGCCATGATTGAGTATCGTCAGGACCTGGGGGCAGGGGGACATGTGTGGGTGCCTGGTGGAGGGTGCCCCTGCACTGCTGGGGTGTGGGGGTGGTGGGAGACATGAGTGGGGGCCTGGTGGAGGGTGCCCCTGGTGGCTGGGGTGTGGGGGTGGTGGGTGACATGAGTGGGGGCCTGGTGGAGGGTGCCCCTGGTGGCTGGGGGGTGGGGGTGGTGGGTGACATGAGTGGGGGCCTGGTGGAGGGTGCCCCTGGTGGCTGGGGGGTGGGGGTGGTGGGTGACATGAGTGGGGGCCTGGTGGAGGCAGCCCCTGCACTGCTGGGGTGTGGGAGTGGTGGGAGACATGAGTGGGGGCCTGGTGGAGGCTGCCCCTGCACTGCTGGGGTGTGGGGGTGGTGGGAGACATGAGTGGGGGCCTGGTGGAGGGTGGCCCTGCACTGCTGGGGTGTGGGGGTGGTGGGAGACATGAGTGGGGCCTGGTGGAGGGTGACCCTGGTGGCTGGGGGGTGGGGGTGGTGGGAGACATGGGTGGGGGCCTGGTGGAGGGTGCCCCTGCACTGCTGGGGTGTGGGGGTGGTGGGAGACATGAGTGGGGGCCTGGTGGAGGGTGCCCCTGGTGGCTGGGGGGTGGGGGTGGTGGGAGACATGGGTGGGGGCCTGGTGGAGGGTGACCCTGGTGGCTGGGGGGTGGGGGTGGTGGGTGACATGAGTGGGGGCCTGGTGGAGGGTGCCCCTGGTGGCTGGGGGGTGGGGGTGGTGGGAGACATGAGTGGGGGCCTGGTGGAGGCTGCCCCTGCACTGCTGGGGTGTGGGGGTGGTGGGAGACATGAGTGGGGGCCTGGTGGAGGGTGCCCCTGGTGGCTGGGGGGTGGGGGTGGTGGGAGACATGAGTGGGGGCCTGGTGGAGGCTGCCCCTGCACTGCTGGGGTGTGGGGGTGGTGGGAGACATGAGTGGGGGCCTGGTGGAGGGTGACCCTGCACTGCTGGGGGGTGGGGGTGGTGGGAGACATGAGTGGGGGCCTGGTGGAGGGTGCCCCTGATGGCTGGGGGGTGGGGGTGGTGGGTGACATGAGTGGGGGCCTGCTGGCAGGTGCCCCACAGTGCTGGGGGGTGGGGGTGCAAGGGGACATGAGTTGGTGTTCATTAGTTCAAGGAGACATGTGCCTTTGCTGGGGGGCATGCCCATGTTGGGTGGGCTGCCTGCGGGACATGACCAGGGATGCAGGGTAGTCCCCTGTGGTGTGGGATGCCTGCAGGGGCCGTGGAGGGTGTACAGGGTACACCTGGGAGGACCCACACTGTCAAATCACATGTGGGACTCCCCGGCACCCCTGAAATACACGTACCGTGCAGAAATCGCGTGTAAAACTTCCCGCGCACCCCTGAAATACACGCGCCCAGGCTATTCGCGTGTGGAACTTCCCTCGCACCCCTGAAATACACGCGCCCAGGCTATTCGCGTGTAAAACTTCCCGCGCACCCCTGAAATACACGCGCCCAGGCTATTCGCGTGTGGAACTTCCCGCGCACCCCTGAAATACACGCGCCCAGGCTATTCACGTGTGGGACTCCCCGGCACCCCTGAAATACACGTACCGTGCAGAAATCGCGTGTAAAACTTCCCGCGCACCCCTGAAATACACGCGCCCAGGCTATTCGCGTGTAAAACTTCCCGCGCACCCCTGAAATAGACGCGCCCAGGCTATTCGCGTGTGGAACTTCCCGCGCACCCCTGAAATAGACGCGCCCAGGCTATTCGCGTGTGGAACTTCCCGCGCACCCCTGAAATACACGCACCCAGGCTATTCGCGTGTGGAACTCCCCGCGCACCCCTGAAATACACGCGCCCAGGCTATTCGCGTGTGGAACTTCCCGCGCACCCCTGAAATACACGCGCCCAGGCTATTCGCGTGTGGAACTTCCCGCGCACCCCTGAAATACACGCGCCCAGGCTATTCGCGTGTGGAACTTCCCGCGCACCCCTGGAATACACGTAGCCCGCTCCCCAGGCCCGATCGCGTGAGGAACTTCACGCGAACCCCTGTAATACACGTAGCCCGCTCCCCCAGGCCCGATCGCGTGTGAAACTTCACGCGAACCCCTGAAATACACGTAGCACGCTCCCCCAGGCCCGATCGCGTGAGGAACTTCACGCGAACCCCTGTAATACACGTAGCCCGCTCCCCCAGGCCCGATCGCGTGTGAAACTTCACGCGAACCCCTGAAATACACGTAGCACGCTCCCCCAGGCCCGATCGCGTGAGAAACTTCACGCGAACCCCTGAAATACACGTAGCCCGCTCCCCCAGGCCCGATCGCGTGAATTACTTCACGCGAACCCCTGTGATGCACGTACCCTGCTGAAATCGCGTGTGAGACTTCCCGCGCACCCCGGTATACACGCACACGTATTTTTTGTCAGCGGGTGTCCGTGTTTGTGGGTACCCCTTTGCACGTCATTTTTCCTGGAGGGCCACAGTATAGGACATTCATCATGGCAGTATATAGGTGCTATTTGTTGGCGCACCTTTTGGCGCACATTTCTTACAGCCGCAGAGACGCTACCGCCTGCTTTCTTGTGGCGGTCGTGTTTGTGCCTGTGCGCTGGTTTGAGCGTGCGCTTTTTTCCCCTATTCTATTCCATGAATACGTGTTGTAGGCGAGCGTGTGGGCGTTCCGCGCACTTGTGCCCTGTACTTCCCCCGTGACGCCCACGTTTTGGCAAGTTGTTCCCCATTCCGAGTGTTACGCCCGTGTTCCGCCTACTTTTGTTGCGTGCGCCGCGCTATGTGCGAATTTCGCTGTGGCCTGTGCGATTTTCGCTGTGACCTGGCGCACGCTGTTAGATGGCCTGTGCGCCAACGTGCGCCGCGAACTTTTTTATCGCACATCCGCTGGTTTTCTCGCGCACGGCCTTCCATGAATCGACATGCGCTGCTTTTCGTGCCATTTTCGCACTTGCACTGCGATTTTCGCTATTCCACTGCGATTCGCACGTTTTTTTCCACTTGCGCCGCGCTAATTATTCCATGAATCGGCCTGTAAGTAGGGATGCACATTAAACAAAAAAAACTTAGCCAAAACAAATGCTGTTCTGGCAAGCCAGAGACATCTAGGACTCTTCCTATTTAATACAAAAGATGCATATATTGACACCCTGGCTCTCTTGTAGCCTTGCACACAGCCTCTTTCCTGCAATGTATCAATCTTACACCCTCCAGTCAATAAAAATTGTGCTGCAAAAATGCTGCCATAAAGGTTTGTGCTGCAAAATTTGCCATTTCATGCCGCAAAATTTGCCATTTCATGCCGCAAAATCCTGGAGAATCTTCCTAATGAACAACTATATACAAAAGGCGGGGCATTGTCCAAGCACCCCAAAATAAATAAAAACAGAAAGGAAACCTAACACTAACTAACTATATAAAATGGCGGTGGGCAAGTCCTACGGCTCGCTCTGTGATGTCCAGGGCCAGGGCATCATCGAGCTCCATGTCGATGTCCCAGAGGTGGGCCTCGTCCCTGGCCTCGAGGCACTCAGCCCGCCTCAACACCCTGCGCATGGAGAACTCCGCCCTGACCATGGTGAGCCATGCCTTTTCCGCCCGCCGCCGCTCCGCATCTATCCGCTGGCCCAACCGCTGCCACACAGAAGACACTCCCCTTCCAGGGTCCTCCTGCCCTCTGGCCGATGCCTGCCCCACTGATGTTGATGGCCCGAGCCATCATCGCTACCACCTTGAGCCTGCTGCTGCTGTCCATGTGCCCTGCCCGATGATGCCGGCACATCCTCCATCTGCTGGTCTCCAGTTGGTGGGGTGTCCACGCCTGCTGGACCTCCGACTCCCGACTGTGGCAGGGATGTGATCTCCACCAAGCTGGCTGCGTTGGTCGGGCCAGGACCACAGAGGGCCCTGGTGGAATCTGGGCTGGAAGACGGCAGGGGGAACGAATGGCGCATTGTTCCACAGAGGAGGAGAGGGCCGCCTGAGTGCCCGACACATGTAGGAACCCTCCAACCAGGGCCCCTCCCAACTGTACCACGTTGGCACGCAGCTCTTTGTGATGGCGTGCGTGCTCCCCCCAAGAAACACGCACGTCATCACAAATGACACGTGTGCGCAACGCGACACCGATCAGGACGGACCCCATACGGTCATGGGTCTCCTCGTCCGCAGGTAGTGGAGTGCCAGATGATGTGGGCCTCCCCCCTACCTGTGGACGGGACTGGGCCGGGGCATCCCTGCTGGTGCAGTCACAGGGTCAGGGACAGTGACATGCACAGGCCCCTGTGCTGCGACCTGTGCTGCCTCCTGCCCCTGGCCCTGGACTGCACCACTTGCACCAGTGGTACCACCCCCACCAGGCCCCATGTGCGGCTCAGTTGCCGCCTCCTCCTCTTCTGTGTAGACCACCAACCTGGATGGCTCTGCACCGTCTTCCGCCATCGCAAGCCCCTGTGGGGGCTCACCCGGCCCTTCTGCTGCAGCTATAGTGGCAGACACGGCACCAGTCCCCTCGCTCCCGGATGATGGTAATTCCTGGGAGGGTGGCTGGGCCTTGCGTCGTCGGCCGGTGGAGGCATCCCTGCCGCTTTGCTCCACAACGCTGTCTCCGCCCTCTTCTTCACTCGACGCTGTGTAGAGGGAGACATAGAACACAAGCATCAGGGTACTGTACAATAGTCCCCTAGACAGGAAGCAATAGCACATGAGTGTCACTGTCAAACGTCACTTCCATCCTGTCCCTCCACAACACATTGGTCAATGCAGGCAACACACATGCAGAAACAGGCACGGCGCATGCAATCAACATTAGCATCCATGTACAAGGGCCTCTATTGACATACATGTTGTCTTCAAACTCACATGCATCATGGGTCATACTGATCCCAGGCAAACACATCACTGGAGGGGCATGCATCTGGCCTCGTACACCACAGACACAGTGGATACAAGGATGACTAGACTGCATCAGTGAATCAACACATCATCACGGACATGTGTCATGCATCCATGGCGTTTAAAAGTCACACACACGCTACTCAGACCTACAGACATGTACACCATACATGCCCATGACAGCAGCACCCATCTCTCACACCCCATCTATGTCCAAGAACAGAGACAGGCATGCATTCATGTGTGCATTCCGCATGCTGCTCCCCTTGTTGCATTGGAACACATGCACCATCCATGTGGGTCACGCATGACTGGATCTCAAATGCAGCAGCATGTTGTCCCTGCACACACACATCCATACATGGCCTATGCCACACATACAGGCAAGTAGCTGACTACCAGCACACTGCAACATGCCCTGTTTCACACAGCAATGCATGTCCACTTACCGCTCGACTCCAGGCGGGTCTGCCTCTGAAGGATCTGGACATAGAGCGCTGGGCTAATGCGTTCCAGGTCCCTCATCTGGATGTTGGTCAGGCTGACCCGGCACCCCTCTGCATCCTCTGCCTTCAAGAGGTGCCGGGCCTTGCTGAGGGTCCTGGACCTGAATTCCTCCCAGCGCTTCCGGACATGTTTGAAGTCGCGGGTTGCCACACCCTCTGCGTTGATGGCAACCACTACGTCCTCCCAGATCCTCTCCCGTCCTTCCGTTTCGGCGTGCAATGTTGTGAAGAGGGCAGCATAATGCCCCACAACTTCCTCCACCAGGATACCAACATCCTTATCGCTGAAGCTGGTAGCCCTCTGCCTCTCTGGCTGGGGGTCGCCAGTGGTCTCAGATGGTGTTTGCCCCGACATGGCGACCCCCGAGGCAGGTGTGGGTGGGCAACTGGTTCCTGGGGCTGGGCTGTGGAGCGATGATATGCCAGTCGGGACTCTTCTGTTCCAGCAGGGGTGGACACAGCAACTGGACCCCTGCAGATGGCTGACGTGCAGGCACCAAATAGCAGGGCATGTGGGCAGCAGGCATGCAGGCAGCAGCAGATGGCAGATGGGAGCATGCTCAGGGCTCTGGGGGGCAGGAAAAGGGCCTTCTGGGCAGGAGCATGGTCTTCCATGTGTTGACGCATGGCCAGCTTGAAACGGAGTGATTTGGCACATGAAAAAACTGCACGTCAGTGTGTAATTTGAGGAAAGGCCCTTAGCACGTAAGCGCGTCTGTGACGGTACACACATGGGCGTTTCCCTCATGACGGGTACATAGTGATTCAGCACGTGAAAAAACAGCACATCCGCGTTTTAATGGCCTAAGCACGTAAGTGACATGACGCGTGCGGCCGTTTCCCTCAGCACGGGTTAAAGGTGAGCGGGGCCAGCAGTTCACTGTACGTGCCTTTCGTGGAGACCGACGTGTGTGTGGCTACTTCGTGATGTTTCGCGCACCATCACAACTTCACAGCAGATCAAGGACTTACCTCTTCTTTTGGCGGGGGTATTGGCTACGCGTGTTTTTCATTATTACGCTAGTCTGACGGTGAGTCGCGCACGCCTTTTTTCCCACTGCGGGTGCCCCTGTGTATCGCGTACCTGTTTTTGAGGTCATAGTAGCCTGTGTGTCCCACACGTACGTGTTTTTCATGTCCCTGGGTGCCACCACATACTGCGGGAGGTTAATTCCAAATACGTGGGCTACCGGGGGTTGCGTGCACGGTTTTACTGCAGTTTTGGGGTGCCTGAGCGTTGCGTGACCCGTCACTTCATCACCGGGGTCAAATACAGCCTTGCAGGTGCAGGGGTGCTTTTAACATCTTGTATCCCACCACCTTCACTCCAATTGCCCAGGACCATTGTTGTGTACACCTCCCATTGGCACTACTCCAACTGTGCCAGCACTACTCCATCTGTGATGGTTGGGAGGCCACGAAAGGTGAGATCCACCTCAGCTGGGCTTATTCCTCATGGTGGGCATGGTCATGGGTGTGGAAAGGGTGACCAGGGAGTAGGGGGACTCCACGGTGTCCAGGGTGGCTGCAGAGGGGGAAGAGGCAGGGGTGTGGCAGCTTGGGACGATGTTGTGCCACGTGATGGTGCAGTCATGCCACCACCCCCTGCGGCTCTGGAAGGTGCAGTTCATGCATCTGGCACTGGCGCCCATGTGACCCGGCAGTCCATTTCATCGACTGCCACGGGCCCAAGGGTAGTGGTAGCTGCAGGTGCAGCTGTGGAGATCACCACCCAGGCTCAGGGTCTGCCAACACAGGCTGTGTTGGCACTTGAAGAGTCCATGGAAGATTTCCAGCAGGTCAGGAGGAACACCGTAAGTGCATGCAGGGCTGCCTTGACCGAGGCAGGTGTCCCTGGGGCAGTAATGTCATCTGCTGCGACAACCAGCCGGGTGTTGTCAAGTGCAGGGGCAGATGCAGCCAACAACACCCCGGTTGTGAGTCTACCAACCAGGACAGTCGCGGTCAATGACCCTGGCACAGCGGATGTTGCTCTGCTGGGTCCATTCCAGGGCACCCAGCAGCCACTGACGCAAGTCAGGCCTCGGGTGGTCCTTCCACCTGCCACTCCCTTGGTTCAATCCACCGGTGCCACTGGCCATACTGATCAGGGCGGCATTCGCCAGCCAGGGTCCGCACCAACACCAAAAAGGAGGAAGGTTGCACCTGCAACACAGGCTGGGACCCCAGACACAGCCACGGCCTCCTACACATCAAGGAAGAAGCCTTTCTGTGTGCAGGAACTGGACTCCCTTGTGGACTAGGTGCGGGAACAAGGCCATGACATGCTAGTGGGGCCGAATTGTCAAACTACGGCTGCCCATCGGAATACCCACTGGAAGCATGTTGCGGATAATGTGAGTGCATTCGGCCATGAGGTGCGCACAGCTGCCTAGTGCAAGAAGCGTTGGGATGACCTCAAACGCAGCGCTAAGGCCAAGCGTGCCTCTAATCACAGCATGACTCTGGTGACTGGCAGTGGGCCACCATCTGAGGAGGATGACCTCACTCCGCACGAGTCACTCGTTGCAGAGTTCATACCGGCAGAATCGGTTGAAGGAGTGGGAGAGATGCAGGACTTTGATGCCCCGTCCAGTGAGTGTTGTTGTGTGTATGTCCAGCCCATGTGTGGTTTGCCTGTGTGATATGTTGTGCTTGACTGCCACTACATGCTATATGTACATGGTTCTCTTGTGCTAGTCATGCAATGCTTCACTGATGCGTGCATGCTGTGCAGGATGGTGGACATGTAGAGCAGACAGGGACTGTCGTCATTACCACACCTGCACCCTTCTCACATGCTAGTCACCCAGATGCCTCTCCGGTTCATGTTCCAGCTCACTGGCCCTTCTGCATGTATCTAGAGGTGTCTTTCCTCTCCGCACTGGGACTATGTCATTGCATGACTGATGTGCATGTGTCCTCTGCCTGCATGTGGGTACTCCACGTAGGCATGTCCCCTTGCCCCTCTACCCCCCTGCACCCCAATTTCAACATTGCACTGGTGTGCATAATTTTGGCATACTGCAATGGCCTGTTCAAGCCTCCTATGTACATGCTAACTTCCACCAGGCAACCTGCCAGACACATGCAGTGGGGTACATCCTCTGCCCTTCATGCAGGGTGTCTCACTTGGACTGTGCAGATGGCAGATGCTCCGCAGGGACATGAGTGCCCATTCATGCTCCATGTGCATTCCATGCATGCCCCTATGTGTCCTTGGCTGGATGATCATTGTAGTACCTGTCCAGGATGAGCTACATTTCATGGCATTTCTTCAGCCATCCCTTGCCCACTCTGGCTCAGTCCTGCAGCACACACATGTTTAGGGTGTCACAGTCTGTGTTGGGCACAGTCATCCCCCTGTTTCAGGCCCACTGACTCTGTCCAACTGGTGTAGTGGCTTCTGTACACATGGGTGTACTACTGAGGGTTCATCATGTGTCCTGCTTACTGTCCCATCATCATCTGCTGTGTTGTCACTTGACTCAGATGATGCAATTGATGCTAGTCAACACTGCATGCCAATACACAGGTCTCTGGTCACCCTTTTGCTACCATGCAAGGCATCCCTGCATTTTCACTAAGAGGGGTGGGGTTTGCTTGTAGCCATGCAACCCAATGCATGCACATTGCACGTGTTGCCTGAACTTGCCCTTGCACTGCCTTCACGTTTTTTTATACACATCATGAAGTACTTGTACATGTAAATAGTGAGTAACATACACATGTTCTGCACTGCATCGACCTACTTCTGGGCTGTATAACACCCTTCTACATGCCAACTCAATGATGCAATGTCAAATTGACCTGGCATGCATGGCAGGTTCTCTTTGTGTGTGACATGTCTGCTTCATGTGTTGGCTGTCTGTGTGATGTGTATGTGTGTGTGTGTTATGTGCTTCTAACATGTGTACTAATGTCTTTTTCTCTCCACTTTTCAGATGATGACACAATGGAGCCAGAGTATGGTGTTGTCATGCCAGGCACAGGGTTGTTATCACAATATCAACCCAGCACAAGTGGGGGTCGTGGGGTGGTAGACCACAAGAACCCACATGTGCTACAGACCATCTTGTCTTTGGCTGGCAATGAGTCCAGCCCAGATGACCACTCTGACGTCCATGTCGAGTTGGATGTGCATCAGGTGCATACGTCAGGGGTGAGTGATTCTGATGTGGGCACTCCTCTGTCCGCGACACCTGCACTGAGGGGCCAGACAGTGGTGGGACCTCTGCCTGTGGTGGATCGGGATGCAGGGTCACCCTCCACACCAGTCGCTGATGTGCCTGGGCCATCACGTTGACGGGGCATTTAGTCATGCAGCCGTGGGCGGTGCCAACCCAATGAGGACGGCCGGTCCTTGGGTCCCGCAGGTGTCAAGCCCAGCAATGCGGTGGCCGTACGCCACCGAGGTATACTGAGTGAGAGCAAGACATGACTGCCAATTCAGAACGGCAAGGGGCAGCACTTGATAACATTGCTGTGAGCATTGAACGTGTGGCCCAATCCATGCTCCCCCCTGCTAGGCAGGTGCTTCTCCAGCAGCAGGCGGCACGGTCAACGGGCTGCTCGCTCAGGCTGGGTATGGCGGCCTCAGACAGGGGTCTTTGCATCAAGCAATTGCTGCTCACGCAGAGGCACACATGGAGGCCATGGAGGTTGAGTATGCTTCCCTCAGATCCACTCTGGGTGTGCTCATGATGACCCAGAGGGAGCGGGCAGAGGAGAGGTTTGCGCAGCTTGAGCGTACCATCTCAGGTGAGCTGCGTGCTTGCCGGGAGGTGTATTAGTTGTCTAGCCAGGCCTTGCAGGAAGAACTCCATGTTACACATGTTGCCTTGCAAGAGGAAGCACGCGTATTACGGGAGGTTCTGCATGCAGACCTACGTGTCATCGCCGCACAGAACCAGGCTCACCCGCCCGGCAGACTTGCTGCTGATGAGGGGCAAGCTGCGGCTAGGTGTGTTCAGGCTCCTGTGCCACGTCCTCCTTTTCAGGATGAGCCAGACTCGGACAACGAGATATCTCCCACACAGGTCGGGCTTTGCAGGCGTTGAGCCCATGGAGGTTTTTTTTTTTGTCTCAACATCATCGCATGTGGGTGTTGAGGTGCACCCTGTACCTCCCCCCTCCTGGGTGCCTCCCCCCCAGGTCGTATGTGGCCATTTTTGATTTTTGATTTTAGTTTAGTTAGTTAATATTGACTATTTGATAGTTATTTTAATTAGGTTATGTAGGTTGTTCATTGTTAGTTTAATTAGTTGATATAGTTTAATATTGTTTGTCTATTGTGCATACATGTGACAGTGTGGTGCTTTGTGGCTTTTGAAAGCATCCACTGTCTGTTCCAGCTGGGCCCTTCAAGCTTGTCTCATATATGTGTTTGCAGCTTGGAGTCCTGACTCACATTGGCCACTCCTGCTTCCCTTATCCATGGGCTTGATAGGATGGTTCGGTGTAACAAACATTTCCACAAGGGCTTTCGACTTTCGTCATTCATAACTGTGGCCTGTCTGCTGCTGTACTACTTGTGTTAACACCCCTAGTGGGGATTTGTAGCGTTTTATCCAGCCCATGTCTATAATCAATTTGGGTGAGTACGTGATTGATGTCTCCATTAATTGATGTGGATTGTGATGTATGTTATTTTCTTGCCTGTATATGTGCTTAATGCCCTTCATGCTGTAGACACTAGCCTGCACCCTTGGCCTGTCAAAGTCACACTGATGGTGGGAGGAGTTTGGATGTAGGTCTGCAACCGGGCCCAGTGACAACCAGCATGAAGACACACACACAGGGAACTTTCAAGCCTTATTAATATCTGTTATGCCCTTTCTGCTGGGAAATGAGCCTACACACTACCTTTGCCAGCAGACACAGGGACGAGTAATCCTGATGACTGTCCACGTTTGGTGGTGCAGATGTGTGAATGTGTGCGCAAGAAGAAGCACAGGGCTTGTGCTCAGACGTCTGACAGAAGCAGACGTGTTTCCAGGAGCTCCAAGCAAGGTGAGCAGCATAAAGGCCCACACCGCCGCCAACCTTCCACCAGACCACTTGCACATGCATGCTAAGTAGCACCAGTGCTGGGGAGCTTTGCTGGGCATTGTTGGAGAAGTGCACAGTACAGCTGACATGCATTGAGGGCCAAATGCAAAGTGGCTTTACAAGTTGTTAGGGGCACACACAGGGGCCATCGAACATATCCTCGCATACCCCCTGCTCCATTGAAGCAGAGTTATTAGGGCAGTAGCGTTCCTAGCCAGAAACTGATAAAGCGCACAGGGACACCCTGCGAGGCACAGACTCATGTGCAATGCATATCATTTGAATCTGCAAATTGACACCTGCACTACCTATTGAAATCTGCAGCAGCCAGAACACAACTTGTACTGAAGTTACACCTCACTATACACATGTAGCAGCTCACCCAGGGACCATTGCATCATGTGTGATTCTTGAAGCATTGGTCTTCCATTTCCCGCGCGCCCACAAGCGCCTGCCTTACTGCATTGACAGTATATGAACCATGAGGGGTCCAAGCTAACATATGGGTACAAAGCAGCAGACAGGAGTGTTTCATTGTGGAGGAGTCACTTACTTTGGGGCATGGATGGTGTTGTGTGTATGTGTTGTTAACACACATTCAGATTGGTAACTCACGCTCTATTTGCAGAATTGAACGGCTCCTGTTACCAGACCTGAGAGTGCGCAGGCAGGAGGCCAGCACTCACCCCAGAGATAAGTCTCTCTTTCGCTTGCATTTGACTCATTTGATACAATGTGAATGATGAACATGTTTTCTCAGATTGAGTATGTGTTATTGTGAATAGTAGTTTTTAGTACTTTGACTACTTTCCCTTGCCAATCCGACTCCCCTATCCTGCCCCTCATTCCGGTTATCCTGCATACCAATGCCTGTCCAAACAACATATCCCTGACCCTCCTTCCTCGCCGGGGTCTCAGAGGCCTCTGTAAGTTTGACCTTGCGGGCGTCCAGATCACAGAGGGGGTGGTTGGTTTGTGCCAATCCTGCGCCTGGACACCAGAGCTGTGACACTACCCATCAGTTCCTCATTGTATGTTATGTACCGTAAATGGTACCCATCCTTAGGACCATTGTTCAACTGTGCTACCTTGGTTGTTCTATCATTGTGCTTGTACATGTGCTTTGACATTTCCTGGTACTTCAAGTCATCTACTGGAGACTCTTCCTGGGTTTTTTGGTGCCTATAGGCTTTTTCCCTGGTTTGTGGGTTTGGCCCCTTGGAGTTCTCTGCGATTTGGTATTTTTACCAGTCAAGGTGGCCTCTGAGGGGCTGGACCCTATTTACACGCAAGCTGGAACATGGAGACCAAGGGGTAGGGTGATCCTGTAGCCAGGTAGACTTGAAGGAAGAAGGCTACATACCCCAGACACAGTTGTTCAGAAGGTCACAGTGATGTGTAAATGAGGGAGGGCCTTTTGTTGTTGGACAGTTGGCTTGCGCTAGAGTGTTTTGGGAACTCTGACATTGTAATTGTGGGGTACTATGTACATGATGTGTTGTGTTGGTCGATGCCTGTTCCTGTGTTGTCTTTACTTTTCAGGTGTCAACGGATTGGTGTGGTTTGACATGCTGGGGTGTTCACATGGGCAATGTTCACATGTGATGTGTACAGGACACTGAGGGTCACTTTATTTCACATGCATATATTGAGTGCATGTCCCTAATGACACACACTGTTACACAATGATCCACCACACGTACAACCACTCTTCCATGGCCACAGGTGCACACAGATTGCATTCTCGGGCCCGCTGTGTCCCTGCAGCACATTATCTATTACCATTTGGGTATCCTGTACATGCGTCATTTGGTTATTGACTTGATTTGTCATTTTCATGTGATGATCAAGGTGTATCTGCAACACAATGGCTGCTCAATGTGCTGTGTGCTGAGCAGTGTGTTGCAGGAGACACACACAGCACACGGGTTTGGGAGTAGGGATTTTGCCATGTGCAATGTGCATGTGAACAGGCATTCAGTGTTGTGTTCATGCTACGACTGGTGGAAAGCATTTGTGTCTGACTTTGTATGTGTTGGAGGTTGTTGGTCAGTCATTTCATCTGATTCCATGTCAGGCATCATTGTCTCGTGCCAGTTTTCATTTATGACATGTCACTTCGTATCTTATTGGTCATGTGTTGGCCTTTTGCTATTGCATGCCATGTCATGGTGTGGCAGACAAGGGTGATGTGTGTTGGGTGACATACCAGGGATTGTAATGGCCTGTTTTGCAGGGGGTGAGGGGGCGATGCACACTTTACATGTGTTCCTTGTGGTCACACAGGATTGGTTATGTTTCAGTAGCTAGGGATGCACACAATGTAGCACTTCCGTGGCAACATTCTCAGGGTGGTAAGGTTGTGACAGTTGACTGTCTCTTTGTCATCATCGATTGTCACCTGGTATGTGCCAGGCCTGTGTGCACTCTGCAGGGGTGGGAGTTTAGGTGAAGAATGTGGCCACAAGATGGGTCCGGGCTGCCTCGTCATGTGCCCTTTCCCCTCCCATGGCCAGCGCCTGTGCTTGTGGTTGGGGCTGTGGGGGCACCACCATGTCCACCGGTACGTCCCTCCGTGTTGCAACATTGTGCAGGACACATGCTGCCACAATGATCCTGCACACTACTGGGGGTGCATATAGTAGCTGGCCGCCAGAGCGGTCAAGGGAGCGGAAGCGTGACTTGAGAACTCTGAATGTGCGCTCCACTATGCCCCTGGTTGCAATATGGGCAGCGTTGTATCTTACCTGGGGTGGTGTGGTGGTGTTCCGGATTGGCGTCATCATGTGGTTGCTCAGAGGGTAGGCACTGTCCCCTGGGGAGGTGATAATGGTTGTGATTATTGGAGTTTGTGTATTTGCCTGTGTGTGACATGCATGCATGTGCACAGGCATTTGTACTCACCTAGGAGCCATGTGTCACCATGCTGCCCAGCTTCCAGGGCTGGCTCAGGGCGGACATTCTGTATATAAAACTGTCATGGGTAGAGCCAGGGTAGTTTGCATAGACAAAGGTGATGATTCCCTTTGCATCGCATACGACCTGCACGTTGATGGAATGCCAGTGTTTGCGGTTTCGATAGATGTGCTCAGTGGCCCTGGGTGGACCTAGGGCCACATGGGTGCAATCTATGGCACCGAGCACTTTGGGAAAGTGTGCCACCCTGTAAAAGTCCTGGACCACGGCCTGCCTTTCTGTGGCTGTTCTGGGCATGTGTATGTGCCTGCAGACTGAGGGGTGCGCAGTGATAATTGCCAACATATGGTGTAGGCAGCGTGACTGCGTGGCCTGTGAGACCCCCTCCACTATGGCAGTTGTCCACTGAAATGACCCAGTGGTCAAAAAATGCAGGCTATTTAGCACCTTCTCCAAGGGGCTCAATGCTTGGGAGCATAGGGTGGGTTATGTAAGGTCATCTTCCCACTCCCTGAGCAGGTCTAGGATGATACAGGGTGGAAATCTATACCTGCCATAGACCTGGTCGTCAGGCATCCCAAAAAGGCTAGTCTGGGGGAAAAAAATGCGGGCCCTGCCTATTCTCCTCCTCCTGCGGTGTCCCACGATCAGTGCTGTGACAAATGTGGCATTCATCGTAGCTGGATATACGTGTTTGTTGTTATAAAAGTGCGCGGGGACGCTTCCGCCTACCTTCGTGTGGCGGACGTGTTGACGCCTATGCGCGTCTTTTGTCGTGCACATGTTTCCCGTATTCGATTCCATGAATATGTTTTGTTCTCGTGAGTGTGGACGTTCCGTATATTTCCCTGCAGTACTTCCCCAGTTACGCCTTCTTTTTCACGCGTTGTTCCCCATTCCGCGTGTTACGCCCTGTGTCCCGCCCCCTTTTTGGTGTGTGCGCCGACATTGTGCGCTTTTCCTGTGCGTGTCGCGCATGGCGTTCGGGATGTTGCAATGACGTGTGCGCCGTGTGCTCCATGCATGGATTTGGCGCACATCCTGGGGAAAACACGCGCCGGCCCTTCCTTGAATAGCACGCATGCACGTGCGCTTGCTTTTTCACGCTTGCGCCAGCTTGCGCTGAGATTTCCGGCGCACATTTCTTCCATGAATCAGCCCCTTAATGTCAGTACCTGCCGTACTGTGGTCACACATGGCATATGATGTCGAAAGTTGACAAATGACGTGAGTACTTTGGAATTTGATGCCAACACAAGAGATACACCCGTGCATACCATGGCAATAACCGGCAACTCTGAAAATGTAAAAAAAGACGCGAGTAGAAAGGCAAGGTGCGGGGTGTGGACGGGGCAGGGAGCGGTGCGGGGAAGGCAGACATGAGGGACCCCGATAACAGGGAAAAAAGAAAGTCCGACCAAGGTCATTCAAACTGAGCAGACCAAATGTAACTAGACCACGTTATGTGTTTTTGTTTCACCTCATAGAACCTCATCCGATGCATGAGCAAGCAGAGGTTGACTCCAGGCACTGCAGTTACTCATGATTTCAAAACTCGTCGCCAACAGTAGCACCACCTACTGTGCCTGGAGTGCGCTTCCCGACATACCCTGCGTGCCCCATAGCAGCTTGGGGTCCACGGCCATCAACGGAAGAGCAACAATGGAGGACTTCACGCACATAGACACATGACAAATATCTCTTCAACCACGGGACGCTGGAACCAATTCGGGTTCGTAAAAACATCACAGATTACAGGAAAAGAAAAAGGCCCAATGTTTGTTGTATCTTTGTGGATCACGGGGTGTCAATTCATGTTTGCTGTTTAAAATAATGATTCTATATGGTTAGCACAACATGAGCCTTGGGCCTGCACAGTGCAAGAGGTGCTCATGTAAGATGGGCATAAATGCATGCCTCGAGTTCACAGAACTCTGAATATGCCCGGGTCACTGCTTCAGCCGAAGGCACTATATTTGAGATATCATTCAAAGTAAGAAAGCTTCTTCTGTTAGAATTGAGCGCGTTCTCTCTATTTCCGTATTTTCCTCCTCAAGTCTTACAGTGAAAACATTCACCAGTTTGAACGCTCTTTCTCGCAGCCTTAGATTCCGAAACATGACACTGTTTTTGTTGTCGATGGAAAGGATTTTGCCCAGGAGCTGTACCTGACAGGCCTCTTCCCATCCTGACCAACCGAGCTTCTGCCGGAAAAAGAGATGTAAAGATGGAGAGCTCAGAGCTTATGTCCAAAAGGTTAGTCGTGCCTATGAAGTAATACAAATCTGCAGTCCAAGTTACTGGCTCACCACACCCCCGTCACTCCAGACACATCTGTGCAATGTTGCATCCTTGAGCTGAAATCAGGGAGCCACACCACGCGCGTCCCGTTTTAGACAAGTCTCTTCTGCTGCGGGAGGCCGCAACCGATTGCACCAGAGCGGCACAGCCCACCATGCATGCCTTACTAAATGCTGAGCACACACTTGATGCTTACTTATGAAGCGGCTGTGGTCGCTATTTCGCTATTGTGGGTGTACTGAGGAGGCCTGCTGGTATTAAAAGGTCCTCCGTGCTCCACTCACAAGCGTGCTAGGCGTGCACCCCAATGGATGGGATGCATGTGGGGTAAACATTTACAGCTATATCCATGGGTAGCCGTGCAGTGCTGGACGGGAGTTTAGCAAGGAAGGCAGAGGTAAGGAATGACATGTCTGATGGGTGCCATTCACACACCTTTTCCCGTCAATTTCATGGACAGAGTGGACTTGCTATTCGTGTGGGGTGTTGGCTAACGAACCCTCGGCAAATAAACGAGGGGGAAAACCCACATCGCCCGAATGTTCACTGCATTCGGAGGTTCTACTGAACTTCGTTGGGTGGTTTTCCAGTTGCCTCCATCTAGGATCTGGCCATTGGTGCCCAAGTCCGTCTATTGGTTTAAGTTAGTATTTTTATTTACCCACGTGGATTTCTGTAGTCTTTTCCTCTGCACATATATAAGCTCATGTCCAACAAACCCGTACACCGTAACTAAAAAACATTAAACCACGAAAAGGGCTAGACAGTAAAACATATATAGAAGTAGTGAAGTTAGCATGATCGTTGCTGCACTGGGACTTCGCAGGGCATGAATGTGCCAGGATCTTTTCCTATGTTATGCCTCCACAAATGCCAAATAAGACCAAGGGCATTGGGGTGTACACAGGAAAGTACAGCAGGAACATGGTGAGATATGGGTAGAGCATGCCTTGCATTTGATGCACCTGTATGGGCTCAGCTGTGTTCTGCATGCACAAATGTAAAGCGGACATGAACACATGAACACATGCCATGTTATTTTCAACTTGCAGCCATTGCCCCACCAAGCCACATCCACCTGCTAATGAAGGATTTTCTCTATGCAAGAACACTGCAATACTACCTTTACCAGTGATGTTTTCCACCTACTTACTAGTTTACAGTCACACCTTAAGTCATCATACATTGTTACACCCTGCCATTTTATGTTCTTCCTGACCTCTGCCCTGACATTTAATGTTCTTCCTCAGCTCCACCCTGCTGTTTCATGTTCTTCCTTACCTCCACCCTGACATTTTATGTTCTTCCTTACCCCCACCCTGCTATTGTATGATCTTCCTTACCTCCACCCTGCCATTGTATGTTCTTCCTTACCGCCACCCTGCCATTTTATGTTCTTCCTTACCTCCACCCTGCCATTTTATGTTCTTCCTTACCTCCACCCTGCCATTGTATGTTCTTCCTTACCTCCACCCTGTCATTTTATGTTCTTCCTTACCTCCACCCTGCCATTTTCTGTTCTTCCTTACCTCCACCCTGCCATTTTATGTTCTTCCTTACCCCCACCCGGCTATTTTATGTTCTTCCTTACTTCCACCCTGCAACTGTATGATCTTCCTTACCTCCACCCTGCCATTGTATGTTCTTCCTTACCTCCACCCTGCCATTTAATGTTCTTTCTTACCTCCACCCTGCTATTTCATGTTCTTCCTTACTTCAACCCTGCAATTGTATGGTCTTCCTTACCTGCACCCTGCCATTGTATGTTATTCCTTACCTCCACCCTGTCATTTTATGTTCTTCCTTAACTCCACCCTGCCATTTTCTGTTCTTCCTTACCTCCACCCTGCCATTGTATGATCTTCCTTACCTCCACCCTGCCATTGCATGTTCTTCCTTACCTCTGCCCTGACATTTAATGTTCTTCCTCAGCTCCACCCTGCCGTTTCATGTTCTTCCTTACCTCCACCCTGACATTTTATGTTCTTCCTTACCCCCACCCTGCTATTTTATGTTCTTCGTTACTTCCATCCTGTAACTGTATGATCTTCCTTACCTCCACCCTGCCATTGTATGTTCTTCATTACCGCCACCCTGCCATTTTATGTTCTTCCTTACCTCTACCCTGCCATTTTATGTTCTTCCTTACCTCCACCCTACCATTGTATGTTCTTCCTTACCTCCGCCCTGTCATTTTATGTTCTTCCTTACCTTCACCCTCCCATTTTCTGTTCTTCCTTACTTCCACCCTGCAATTGTATGATCTTCCTTACCTCCACCCTGCCATTTTATGTTCTTCCTGACCTCCAGCCTGCCATTTTATGTTCTTCCTGACCTCTGCCCTGACATTTAATGTTCTTCCTCAGCTCCACCCTGCTGTTTCATGTTCTTCCTTACCCCCACCCTGCTATTTTATGTTCTTCCTTACTTCCACCCTGCAATTGTATGATCTTCCTTTCCTCCACCCTGCCATTTTATGTTCTTCCTTACCCCCACCCTGCTATTTTATGTTCTTCCTTACTTCCATCCTGCAACTGTATGATCTTCCTTACCTCAACCCTGCCATTGTATGTTCTTCATTACCGCCACCCTGCCATGTTATGTTCTTCCTTACCTCCACCCTGCCATTTTATGTTCTTCCTTACCTCCACCCTACCATTGTATGTTCTTCCTTACCTCCGCCCTGTCATTTTATGTTCTTCCTTACCTCCACCCTCCCATTTTCTGTTCTTCCTTACTTCCACCCTGCAATTGTATGATCTTCCTTACCTCCACCCTGCCATTTTATGTTCTTCCTGACCTCCAGCCTGCCATTTTATGTTCTTCCTGACCTCTGCCCTGACATTTAATGTTCTTCCTCAGCTCCACCCTGCTGTTTCATGTTCTTCCTTACCCCCACCCTGACATTTTATGTTCTTCCTTACCCCCACCCTGCTATTTTATGTTCTTCCTTACTTCCACCCTGCAATTGTATGATCTTCCTTACCTCCACCCTGCCATTGTATGTTCTTCCTTACCGCCACCCTGCCATTTTATGTTCTTCCTTACCTCCACCCTGCCATTTTATGTTCTTCCTTACCTCCGCCCTGCCGTTGTATGTTCTTCCTTACCTCCACCCTGTCATTTTATGTTCTTCCTTACCTCCACCCTGCCATTTTCTGTTCTTCCTTACCTCCACCCTGCCATTTTATGTTCTTCCTTACCCCCCCCTGCTATTTTATGTTCTTTCTTACTTCCGCCCTGCAATTGTATGATCTTCCTTACCTCCACCCTGCATTGTATGTTCTTCCTTACCACCACCCTGCCATTTTATTTTCTTCCTTACCTCCACCATGCTATTTTATGTTCTTCCTTACTTCAACCCTGCAATTGTATGGTCTTCCTTACCTCCACCCTGCCATTGTATGTTATTCCTTACCTCCACCCTGTCATTTTATGTTCTTCCTTACCTCCACCCTGCCATTTTCTGTTCTTCCTTACCTCCACCCTGCCATTGTATGATCTTCCTTACCTCCACCCTGCCATTGCATGTTCTTCCTTACCTCTGCCCTGACATTTAATGTTCTTCCTCAGCTCCACCCTGCCGTTTCATGTTCTTCCTTACCCCCACCCTGCTATTTTATGTTCTTCCTTACTTCCATCCTGCAACTGTATGATCTTCCTTACCTCCACCCTGCCATTGTATGTTCTTCATTACCGCCACCCTGCCATTTTATGTTCTTCCTTACCTCCACCCTGCCATTTTATGTTCTTCCTTACCTCCACCCTGCCATTGTATGTTCTTCCTTACCTCCGCCCTGTCATTTTATGTTCTTCCTTACCTCCACACTCCCATTTTCTGTTCTTCCTTACCTCCACCCTGCCATTTTATGTTCTTCCTTACCCCCACCCTGCTATTTTATGTTCTTCCTTACTTCCACCCTGCAATTGTATGATCTTCCTTACCTCCACCATGCCATTGTATGTTCTTCCTTACCTCCACCCTGCCATTTTATGTTCTTCCTTACCTCCACCCTGCTATTTTATGTTCTTCCTTACTTCAACCCTGCAATTGTATGGTCTTCCTTACCTCCACCCTGCCATTGTATGTTATTCCTTACCTCCACCCTGTCATTTTATGTTCTTCCTTACCTCCACCCTGCCATTTTCTGTTCTTCCTTACCTCCACCCTGCCATTGTATGATCTTCCTTACCTCCACCCTGCCATTTTATGTTCTTCCTTACCTCCACCCTGCTATTTTATGTTCTTCCTTACTTCAACCCTGCAATTGTATGGTCTTCCTTACCTCCACCCTGCCATTGTATGTTCTTCCTTACCTTCACCCTGTCATTTTATGTTCTTCCTTACCTCCACCCTGCCATTTTCTGTTCTTCCTTACCTCCACCCTGCCATTTTATGTTCTTCCTTACCTCCACCCTGCTATTTTATGTTCTTCCTTACTTCCACCCTGCGATTGTATGGTCTTCCTTACCTCCACCTTGCCATTGTATGTTCTTCCTTACCTCCACCCTGTCATTTTTTGTTGTTTCTTACCTCCACCCTGCCATGTTATGTTCTTCCTTACCTCCACCCTGTCATTTAATGTTCTTCCTTACCTCCACCCTGCCATGTTATGTTCTTCCTTACCTCCACCCTGACATTTTATGTTCTTCCTTACCTCCACCCTGCCATGTTATGTTCTTCCTTACCTCCACCCTGTCATTTAATGTTCTTCCTTACCTCCACCCTGCCATGTTATGTTCTTCCTTAACTTCACCCTGCAATTGTATGGTCTTCCTTACCTCCACCCTGCCATTGTATGTTCTTCCTTACCTCCACCCTGTCATTTTATGTTCTTCCTTACCTCCACCCTGCCATTTTATGTTCTTCCTTACCTCCACCCTGCCATTGTATGATCTTCCTTACCTCCACCCTGCCATTTTATGTTCTTCCTTACCTCCACCCTGCTATTTTATGTTCTTCCTTACTTCAACCCTGCAATTGTATGGTCTTCCTTACCTCCACCCTGCCATTGTATGTTCTTCCTTACCTCCACCCTGTCATTTTATGTTCTTCCTTACCTCCACCCTGCCATTTTATGTTCTTCCTTACCTCCACCCTGCCATTGTATGATCTTCCTTACCTCCACCCTGCCATTTTATGTTCTTCCTTACCTCCACCCTGCTATTTTATGTTCTTCTTTACTTCAACCCTGCAATTGTATGGTCTTCCTTACCTCCACCCTGCCATTGTATGTTCTTCCTTACCTCCACCCTGTCATTTTATGTTCTTCCTTACCTCCACCCTGCCATTTTCTGTTCTTCCTTACCTCCACCCTGCCATTTTATGTTCTTCCTTACCTCCACCCTGCTGTTTTATGTTCTTCCTTACTTCCACCCTGCGATTGTATGGTTTTTCTTACCTCCACCCTGCCATTGTATGTTCTTCCTTACCTCCACCCTCCCATGTTATGTTCTACCTTACCTCCACTCTGCCCTGTTATGTTCTGCCATACCTCCCACCAGATATTAAGCATCCCCTCACCTAAAGTTGACGGCATTTGACTTTCTTCATATTGTGAATGCAACCATCCCACTTCTATGGTTCTTTGAGTTCACCCATTTCGACACCTATCCTCACCCCCAACTCTTTCGCTGTATATTTTGTAACTGATCACATTCATTGTCTTGATAGCCAGTACTCTCCCAGCAGTACCCATCACTTTGGAGAATTCATAATTAGATAACTATGCAAATAGTGTTTTTTGGGCTTTCCAAAAAAAATCGAATGTGCCACAACCAACGAATATAAAATACAATGGCTTGCCTTCTTATACATCATTGTCAATGTGGCCATATGACTCCTGTTTTGCAATCCCTTGACTGGTTGCCTGTGTTCACCCATGTGAATGGCTCCCAGGATTTCTTATGGAATGGCTCCACAGTTCCTTATGGGAAAGTTCCAGTGATGCCCTCCTTAAGGCCACCTATGGTCAGGCTCTAGTGTGATCTCTCAGTTTCTAAACTCCAGAAAGCCAGGCCCAGTGGGTGGGCTTTCTCTCTTCTTATTTCAAGACTGCAGAACATTCTGCCTCCTGAGCTCAGGACAATCTCTGGCCAACTCGATTTAGGTGATTCTTAAGTAGGGCCATAATTCATGGAATTATTTGCGTGTTAAACGGGGATGATCGTGCAATTCTGCCCGCCAATGCCTGTTTGATGAATGGGGATTTGCGGGAAGAATGGCACGCACATTCCCGTTTTCCACGCAAATAATTCCATAAATCGGGCCCTATGTGTCAATTTTTTACGAGTTATTTAGCACCAGAAAACCACACATTGTGACGACAATGCCAATGAACAAGAAATAATTAAAACAGAAATAATCTTACACACTTCATAATCTTTATTTTAATGTTATACTATGTTCATTGATGCTGACCCAATCTCCCACCAACACACACTTGTATTTGACTGCATGTTTTTGTCATATATTTCTCTTCTGTTTTGTTTTCCTCGGCCCCATACCTCTTTGATAACCACATCATGCCTTAGCAATCTACTCATCCCAGCAGCCACTACATTCATTTTCTGATATTCTGCCTCCTGGTTATTGGAATGGAGTTCCCCCTGTTTCTGTATGGCGTGATACAGTGATCACAAACCCTTTTAGGATGCCAGATGAGATTTCTAAGTGGAAGTATTTTACTCCCTGTTTTGGAAGACGGGACTATCAATAGTTTTAAGCGTATAGCAGCAATTCTCATTTCAAATTTGTTATTTTTAAGAACATACAATTTATTTTACCTTTACAACAGATATCAATGTTTACTTCTTTCCACCTCTAATTCGTGAAGATTGAAATATGCATTATTTTACCTCTTCAGATCAGCAATAATGAAATTAGTGTTACTGCCCATTGCACTGTTCTGCTGGTGCCACTCATCTGAACATATCCATAGAGCTGTGTGGGTGGAAGTAGGGAGCAGGCCTTTATGTGTCAGTGATTTTCTATGTTTTGGGGTCAGTGTTTTCGCTCTCTATTTTTTGTTTGACTAATTTGCCTGTTTTTAGGGAGCAGAAGTGGCGGGTACAATGCACATCGGTAGGGCAGCTTCCTGACAACTTATCCTGATCCTTAGATCCCAATGTGTAGACTCATCTCCTTTGCTATAAATTTGTTCAACCCATATGGTGGTAAAATGCAGACAACCTTGCACTTACCTTTGACCATGCACCTTACTCCATTCAATCTTTCCAGCAGCTTTGGCCATGAATCTTCTACCATTCCCTCCTTTCTTCACCTTTGTATATGCACCTTTCACCATTCCCTCCTTTCATCAACCTTGGACAGGCATCTTACACCATTGCCCCCTTTCTTCATCTTTGGCCAGTGGTCTTTTACTCCATCCTCCTATCACCACCTTTGACCATTCCCTCTGTTCTTCACCTTTGGTCATGCCTCTCACAGCAATGTATTCATTCTTAATTTTTGACCAAGCTTCTTTGGTCAAGCAGTCATTTGACCATTCGTTCTATACCATTCCCTCATTTCTTCACCTATGGCCAAGCTTCTGTCACCATTTCCTCCGTTCACCACCTTTGACTATGTGTCCTATACTGTTCCCTCCTATCCTCACTGTTGACCAATATTCTTACAGCATTACCTCCTATCTTCACTTTTGACCATGGGCTTCATAGCAATCCCTCCCTTCTCCATCTTTGACCATGTGCTTTATAGGAATACCTCCCTTCTCTATCTTTGACCGTGTGTTTCATAGGAATCCCACCCTTCTCTACCTTTGACCATGGGCTTCATAGCAATCCCTCCCTTCTCCATCTTTGACCATGTGCTTTACAGCAATCCCTCCCTTATCATTCTTTGACCATGGGCTTTACTGCAATCCCTCCCTTCTCCATCTTTGACCAATTGCTTTATAGGAATCCCTCCCTTCTCCATCTTTGACCATGTGCTTTACAGCAATCACTCCCTTCTCCATCTTTGACCATGTGCTTTATAGTAATCCCTTGCTTCTCCATCTTTGACCATGGGCTTTACAGCAATCCCTCCCTTCTTCACTTTGACCAAGTGCTTTATAGTAATCCCTCCCTTCTCCATGTTTGACTATGTGCTTTACAGGAATCACTCCCTTCGCCATCTTTGACCATGTGCTTTACAGCAAGCCCTCCCTTCTCCATCTTTGACAATGTGCTTTATTCAATCCCTCCCTTCTCAATCTTTGACCATGCATTTTACAGCAATACCTGCATTCTTCTATTGAATTGAATGTGCTCCTGAAACAGAAGCTATTTAAAGCATGTCTAGCCTCCATCACATGTTCTGGTTCTTTAGGCTATCCACCAATCTCACAGCAAAATAGTGGGCACTTTTGCATTTAGAGAGGAGTGACTTAGGGATACCAGCATACAGGGCATTTGCATAGTCATTAAGTTGGGCATTCATCTGGAGACAATGGTCCTCTCTTGATTAGAGCAAACCCCGAGGTATACTACTTTGGTTACGGGTCTAAGCAATTGCCAAAGAAAAGGTAAGGCGATGTTGCCTTCTGCGCTGATCCATTGTGACCCAAACAGGATGATCTCTGTTTTTGTCTAGTTAAGATGAAGATACTTCAGTGCCACCCACTCCTGTGCTTTGGGTTAGGGACATCTCATGTTTTCACAAATCCTCATCTGCCCTGGTGAGTATAACATAGATCTGCATGCCAAGAACATACGGTTGTATGACAACGATGGGTTGTTCCTTTAGAATGTCAAAAAGGTGAGTTTGATAAAAATGGAAAGAAATATGCCCTGATTGTGTTACAGCGTTTGATCGTTAAGGACCTCTTTGTAAAAATCAACAGAACTAAATGTTACAGTGACCACTTCAGTCCTGAAACAGAGTGATCCATGAATCCCTATGGGCCACCTTTACAACAATGCAATGCATATCTCCATGCACCACTATTGGTTTTGAGTGACGAACATGTGTCTAACATTCCAAAGGGCTCATTATTAGTTTGGCAGGCTGGATAAGGGGCTCATTAGTTTGGCAGATTTGATAAGGGGGTGAATGCATGCGATAATTACTGTTACCGGATGTGGTCATTATGAGAATAAGCCTCGTTATAACAATCCTGCTGGTACAGGTGCAGCTTTACTACAATTCAGCACACAGCTTTTCAGAAACTCTGCAAGTATTATTTTTGACTTTTATATTTTTATAAATCCATTTCCATCCTTGTTTTGGGGATTGTAATGATTTTGTACAAATTGGGATGATACCACTACTGCAAGACGTAAACAAACGCAGAGAAGGCTAGGTGTTGATGAAATGCAGAGAAGGGTCAGTAGTGACCCTTCTCTGCATTACAATGCAGAGGAGGTGAGAAGGTGTGTTGCTGAGATGGCCACTTTTTACTGCCTTTTTGGCCCCCTACACATTTTTTATTTTGCCAGGCATGAAGGGATGCTGTTACATCACTTCAATATAGGGGGAAAAAAGGGTGTTTTAATCTGAGGTGTTTCGGATAAAGTACACAATTGGAATTATGTTCATGAGCTATTTCACCTCATAACTGGGCGGTAGTTACAATTCATATAAATACTCCAGTGCTAAATACTGCAAGCCTTATTCCTTGGTAAGTAGTAAATACAGGCCCTATTATGGGCCTCATTATAAGTTGGCTGGTCTGAAAATAAAGTGCTGGTAATCTACTGGTAATTTCAGTAGACCAAGAGGTGGAAACGGTAGTACAGTTTGTTGGTATCCTGCTGGTAACACCAGCGGGATACCAGCTAACCTATAATGATAACCATAGTCTCCTTTTAACATTACCTGCAAACTCGTAAAGAGGACCTAAGTATGGCATTATAAGCCTCTGCCCATCATGTCCAAAGGTCGTAGTGACTGCACACCAAGTACCATCAGAACGGAATGAACTAAACAGAAGTCTTTAAGTGATTTCAGTTCGGCACACACCCAAGTCACGCCCAGCATGTAGTGTGCAAATGAAACCCTTATTTATTTTATCTATAAGTTCAATATTTTCTGAACGATATTCTACTCATATCACACCCCTCCCCAAAGACCCCCCCCCGGTCACACTGAACCAGGAATCAGGCTAGTTTGCAAAGGTAAATATTTATTTATATAATTAAAATGTAAATCACAATATCTTTTAATAGGTAAACAACAATCACCAATGGGATGACAGAACACTGAATAATATCTTTAATACACTAGGAATCAAGTAATGAGCACAAAAACAAATGCAGCACAGAAAAGAATACTTTTGTGTTGGTTTGGAACAGATAGCACTATGGTTATGGTTTCCCCCTGCAACACCCCTTAACCCCGAATAGGCAATTAAATAGATGCGAGGAGAGAGCACGTATTCAGGAATAGCACAAATCAAACAGAATATCACTCCCACCTTCCCCCTTCAAACACAAGAGAAAAACGGAATTGACTTTTTCACTGTCAGAATGGCTTTGCAATTGTCTTTGGAATTGACTGAGCAAAAACACCAAATGTGGTCAAAAATACTTAAATTGTTATAAATTCCTATGGGAGCCACCTTGAATATGTGCAAACAATCACAAGCAATAATTTAGTCAGAAGAAAACATTTGAAATATTAAAGTCCAAGTGGGAAGCAATTTAAAGCTAATTCACACGTGTAAAACCTTTCAGAATTTCAATTAGTGGCAAACCTTTCCTTGTGCGTTATTCGCTATAACGGGCCAATCGCAAGTAGGTGTTGAAATTTTGCTTCTATCATAACAACTGAGGGAGTTATAGAGGTTTTAGTGAGAGGCGTTTTTGCAAATTAGACGCGAGAATGGAAAACAGAAATGCACTTTGAAAATGACAGATTGGTTTTGATTACACTTTATTATGACTATGAAAAAGAGGATGCCACACATGAATCTCCGCAGTTACGTGGCCAGCCTAACCCTTCACGTGGTGGATACTCAATTTCTTTCTGGGATTCACTTTAGTTATTCAAAATCAATAATGACTTATGATTTTATAAAACAAATGAGAGAAAATCAGCGCAAGAAAGGTTCTGACAATACCATGATTCTGAATTAAAAAGATGGAATGGGTTGAGATTGGGATAAGACAATGCAAATACACTATGGGTCACTGTTCTTCCTATTAATACTTACAGTCCCTTGTGATTAAATTGGACTGTCAAGTTCTGGTCATGGATTGGATCTGTCAAGGAAGGACAGCACATCAGGAGCGAGACTGGATCAGCTAGGCCAGTCACTGGATTTGCACAGGATCTGCCCTTCTTGTTTGTGGGTAGTTCAATCAGCTGGATAGCGAGTTCCTCAGGCAAGCCTTGTGACAGCAAGCCAAAGAGTTTCAGGATACAAGTTCAAAAGGCCTTTCCACACCACAGCGCTTCAATGAGTTGTGAGAATAAGTTTGAGAACTTAGGCCTTGCTGAAAGTCAATAGTTCTCTACTGCTGGCAAGAGTCTTGGCATCTGGATCTGGAAGGATGTTATGGCTGGATGTAGAATGCTGGATCAGAGTGCATTGCCAGAATCAGGAAAGTGAGTGGATCAGTGAGTCCCTATGTGTTGTCAGCTGTCTCTATTTATCCTTTCAAATGACATCACAAAATGGGTGTGTGGGCCGGCTTAGCTAAGCTTGCCCCTGTGAGCTGGGATTGGATCAAAATCTCATCTCCGCCTTGTATCTGAGCGATTGGGTGAAGGCCGGATGATGTCTCATTTTATGGTTTGCTTTACAGTTCTTAGAAACCTCCCTTTAGCCATTGGTCTCAAAAATCGGATTTTATAATAAATACATATTTCTACATTGGTCACCTCTACACAAATCACACACAAAGATTCCATATTGTATGTAGCATCTGTTCCTCAAAATCCCGCAGCTGTGGGATCTTGTTTCAACATTCTACAGAATTTTGTCCTTTTCGCTATGTACACAATTTCCAAACCTTATGCAAAATTCCACAAATGTGTGTGTTTAACATAGGGATGTATGTGTACATTTTCACAATTCTAGGATTAATACCGTTCACATAAAACCACATATATTGCCATTCCTGTCATGAACATGTTACACAGTTCTACTGCCTCTTAAAATGTACAGCCAAAAATTAGACTAACAGATCTGTCCTTTGTATATTTTTCACCACTTTGAATCACAGGCCATGAGTCTCTGAAAATTGTTCATTGTTCATTCTTAACAGCAAATGGTATGCCCCTTTTTCTCTCCCTGGAGTCCAGGAGCATCCCCCTCCTTGGGGAAGTTCCTTCCAGGAGCCATTTATGACCCTCTCACACCTCCGTTTCCTGGGCTGAAGGGTCTGCTATTGTTCATTCTCTTTCTGTAAACAAAAGTCTGGGCTAACCGTCAATTATCATCTATTAGTGAGTTTCGGCTGAGAGGATTTTCCCTCCCCCTGGGAGAAACCTGCTTTTCCACTTCCAAAGGGTTGCAGCTCAGCCAGGCTAATTCTTAATTAAAAATGCAGCAGAAACCAAACTTGTTACATCAAATCACATAAATACATTACTTTCTTAGCTTTAAATGTGTGGGATCAAAAACACAACTAAGATCTGTACTCCTTTTTAGCAACAATCCTTTCATGTTTGCTGATCTGGCAGAATTTTAGTTTAGATCCCTTTGAAGTTTCATCAGGAGCTTATCTGACAACTGTCATTCACTGGTAGCCCAGGGTACTGCACACAGATTCTGACAATGGCTGCCAGTTTACAGATAATCCAGTTTGTCTGAAGAATGTTTTGCTCTTCAAATAAGAACTTTGGATGTTTGCAATGCTTCATTAGATTTCATGAATTTTAGTGCCAAGCAAGATTGTGAATGTTGAGAAGTGTTGTGTATTAGACATTTTGGAGTTTTTAGCAACAAAGCAAATGTCATTTAAAGGCACAATTTGGAGTTTCATTTGCAAAGTGCTGCTTCTCTCTCTGCACTCTGTTTGCTGGTCATGGAGCCCACTGGCACATTTTCTGCTGTGTGCTCTATTCCACCACACATACACCATAGGTAGCAGGTTATGCATCCATCTTTTTGTGTGTTGAAACAAGTGGTTTTTGTAGTTTTTTGGCAAGCAGAAGAGTTTTGCCACCATTGTTGCAGTTCCTTGCACCATAACTATCAGAGTGAGGCCACATAACATAGCGGAGTGGGTCAATACATCCCACACAAGTCTCTTCTTCTAGCTATCACTGACGCACATGACACATGCATTTTCCAAAACCCTCTTCATTCTTTTCATGTCTTGGAAGAGACACCTCCACTCAGTAGTAAACATTGCTGAGAAATTACTGTGTTTATTTGCTCTGTGACATCTAGCATTTAACGTTTGTGTACGGGTGCTTATTTGCTAGAATGATATCATGTATTGCTTCCCACAGCTGCCCTGCAGGATATCAACTGCACAGACAATCTCTCCCGCCTTCTCTATAAGGATTCTGACCTCGGATTAACTCCATGTTCAGTAATGGCTGACAGGATCCAGGTTTCCACCATTAGGACAGATGCCTTTCTGCAAAGACACTTGCAAATTAATGTGTCACCCTCATAATGAAAATGTACCGAAAATAGACATAGGGTATTATGACGTGCCAGAAGAAGAACTCAGACCTGAAAACATTGAGCCTCATTCTGAGTGTGGTGGTCCTGAAACAAGGGTCCCGGTAACCTTTGTTTCTGGACCGCCATACTACGAGTCTGCCTGCAGGGAATGTTGTGCCTGGCAGGATCAGAACTGCGCAATGGCCCATGCAGGCAGACTTTTCACGGAAGCAACAGCACCGTTACCAACGGTGCCGGTGCTGCTGTCTCCTCACTCCCATGAAGTCCTATGGGAGTGCACAGGAATGGAGAGTTATTGAATCTGCTGCATGACTTCCTGCGCCACCGCGACTTGTAATGTCTCGGTGCCACCGGAAAGTTAGGTGGTGGATTCAGTGTTTCCATGTTGGGACTCGCAGAATACCGCCAACCTCAGAATAAGGCCCATTGTGTTAAAACCTGTTTATTTAAATAAAAAGGAAAAAAATCCTTTCTATCTCTGCTGCTAAAAGAGGATTTCCTTCCTACAAAACTATACTAAAGTGCTCGTCAATATCAAAATAATTAACAAAGTCCTCTGTCCAAACTTATCTTCTATCTGATCCTACCGTTGCAGAAAACATAACTTAAACTAAACAGACAATCCTGCTGTCAGACTTATGTAATTGACCTCTCCTGGGTCTGCTAGGTATCTTTTCTTTGGTATACTCTTCTGTCCTTGTCAAAAAGATCACAAAAATGCTCTCCAAAAACAGACACAAAGTCTCAAGTTCCTGAAAATATTTAAGATCTGAATTGGTATAGATGGAGGGAAAACTCCTTAATCCCTTTCCACCATTTGGCTGGGCCTCTCTTCCCTGTATACACACTTTGGTTGTCCCTGGGTTCTTCTTTCATTCATTCTATATTTAGATAGTTCGCCCTTTCTGGTGCTGATGGCTCTCTCAGTCTTATAGTCTTACTTATTTCCCAGGGGTGTTAGTAACTTCATATCAGATATTCTTCCTTATTACACCTGGGTGTCTTGCCCTCTCACAATCCTTATGCTTAAGGTACCCTTTTGCTTCCTCAGAGCCTTTTGCCCTTGATGTGAGACTGGAGCAATTCTTCTGTATTCCTCTTTCTTTCTGGCTTCTCTGTCCTCCTCCACCGCGATCAATCCCTGTACCTTCTCTGATGGGGGGCTTGCTCCGGTGAGGCGGCTTTAACTCGTTTGTGGAGTCGCTCTCCTTCGCTCTCTGGAATTCTCCAGAGTCTTGTCCCACCCTCAAATCGACTTCTCTTTGCGCATCGATTTCGGTGCACCGAGCAGAGGACTCGTTCCTCCCTCGTTACCTGTATTCAGCATTGCTCTTGGGCTCCAGGCCCACCATCTCCTCCATCCATATGGTCACTCCTCCAGCTGAGACTGAGTTTGCTCAGTCCTGATCTTGCCGCGGTTGCACGGCTCATTGCCTGCTCGGCAGTATCTCTCACCACAGCCAGCTCCACTGTGAAGCACAGCTCTGTCTCCAACTGACGCAAACATGCCGGAGGCTCACCTTTGAATATTCCTTCTCCATCATTCAAGGCTGATTACACTCATATTCTTGTCCCGTGACCAAGAAGGGGCATGTTGGGTATGATCAGCTGTCAACTCCTCATAGTAACCAGCACTGCTTTAAGCCAAATGTTCTTAGATACTTTCAAGATTGTTTTGAGTCGGATGATTAATGAAACATCTTCTTCCAGAATTCCCATGCATGCAGATATTGTTTTCTTTACAGGATTTCTACATGGGAATGGGAGTCCTTGTCCCCTGCTGGGAAAGGTGAGTCACTCCCAGTGAGGTCCTGCTTTCCCAAATACCTACAGAGGATTTTGCTTAGCAGGATCACCTTCCTTCCATTAAAGGGGTTGACCCCACACCCCTGGGAAGAAGGGACACATTATCCAGATTTGTCCAGTATCTTTCATAATTGTGCTTTGCAATGTTTTCTGTAGCCCTAACATTGTTTATCTATTATACATAGGATGTATGAATCGGCTTTATAAATCTTAAACCTAGCGGGAAGCAACATAGCACTGTACAAAGAGGATTTACCCAGGGGCTACAAGTTGGGTTATGGGGTAGCAGCAGAGCTGGGATGAGTAGGGACAGCAGGGGAATGTGTGGCTCTGGAGAGGGGTGAGAAAACGGTTGACTTTTGCAATTTATCCTAAAGGAACAGCTGCTTAGCTGCTTACCGAGCACCTTCAAATGCCATTCCTAATGGGCGTGATGTTTCCAACTTGACACATATACTGTAATTACATATGACTGTCTGCATTAAGGGTTCCTATTTACCATCCTATGACACTTTTCCAGGCTCTGTTCTTCGAATGGAGCATATGCCTGTGCACAGGAACCGTTTCACAGGTTTGATACCAGTGTGGCATGTGCACACTCTGAACACACTGCCTGGCAGTACATTTGCACTCATTACGGGTTTGGTGGTATCTTGGCAGTAAATCCACCGAAATACCACCAAACTGTAATACTGTTACCGCCACTTGGTCTGGCAGAATTAGTGCAATAGAAAGGTCCAATTCTACTTGTAATATGTCCGAGAATCTGCGAATTCTGAAGTGGGACATTTGATAACTTGATTTCACATAATGACCCATTTTCTTTGTTATACCGGATTAGGTGATACTTAAGAACAGTGGGGCTTGGACAGTATGCTGTAGCAGGAGTCCTACTCCTGCAAACTGTTGCACTGTTGCAATTAAGCGATGTGCAAAACACACATTGGACCAACTGGGAATGTGTTTGTGACCAAGGCCTGCTAATTGTAAGATATCCTCTATGAAAAAGTGATATATGTCCATTATGCACGATCGCGTGTCACTTTCACCTGCACCATCTCCTGGGCATCACAAGAGAAAGTACGTATACCATGCTCTCGTGATCTGTTATGCACTCCCATAAAACGGCTCGTAAGTGCATCTTTAGGAAATGTCCAGTACTTCAACAGTACTGAACAAGTCAACTTGCACTCACTTTCAGGTATTTCCTGAGGGTTTTGTTTCTGTTCTGTTGGAGACAGGGGGTTGGCATCCTCTGCAGGTCACTGCCCCTGCTCTGAGACCAGGGAACGAATTTACGAAAACCAGGAGCCATACAAAACAAGGCCCCTTCCGCCTCTGGTGGAACACACCGAGGCTGCGCCAGGTGGGGCCCAGGACTCTGTACCCTATTACACAAATGCATGCTATTCTCGAACACACCTAGAACACAGAGAGATACTGTTTAGATACTGTTTGTTTTAACGTATTCATTTTGATTGTTTTAACATTCCACAAGCAATCATCTAAGAGAGACAGTGTGGGGTTTCCTTTGATTTTTTCACAGCACCTGATTTTGCAGAGCGTGCGCATGTGCATTACTGGCACACGTATTTGAAGACCAGGTATGGAAGACATTCTTTTAGATGGTTTTACATTGTTGAGTCTTCAGATTTATGTTGTTTGTCACGGCCCAATTTAATACTTCCAAGGGTCTATTTATCTCACTAGGGTGTGTGGTTTGAAATGTTGTTTCTATATCATGCAGATGCAGGTGTGCACATTCACTAATCTATTATGGTGGAAATATGTTTTGTGAATATCTTTGGTCTAAAATGTGGTGATAATCTATTATTTATTTGTAGAATTGGTCCTGATGATGGACATTTAAGTATTTATTTATTGTGCATTTGTAAGGTGTTCATATATAAAGTAAATTGTGTTCAAAAGCGCCAACAGGGCAACAGGGAGGGAACATGGGAATGATAGTCAAATATAACAATAAAAGATAGAGGTGGACCTACTAGGCCTTGTGAGCATTCAGAACGTGCAAGTGCAGAGAGAGAGAGAAGTGATAAGGTGTTGGGGGGATAAGTGCAAAGTGTACCAGGAGGGAAGTGCAATGGTAGTGAGCAGCTGTAAGTGCCTCAGCAGCTGTATGTGGTCAGCTACCAATAAATATGTAATTCTGAGCCTGGGGTGGCATAGGCCAGTGGGTACCAAGGCAAGTGCTGGGGGCAGGCGGAGGCTGAAGGCGATTGGGTGTGGGAGGGCAGGGTCCAAGAGGACACATAAGGGATCAAGCAACCAATCTCAGAAACGGTAGGGTTTAACAGACGAGGGAAGTAGGGAAGTAGGAGGTCAAAAGGATAGTCTAGGGGAGCTTCCTGAATTTGAGGGGATCCAGCTCAAGATGAAGAGGGAGGGGGAGGCTGTCCCACAGGAAGGAGCCTGCCAAGGAAAGTGATCAGCCACCAGCTCGCTGTTCAGTGAAGCGCTTGACACACAGAGAGTTGGTACCAGATGAACGTAACGCTCTGGAATGAGAGTATTTAGTGAGAGCAGGTTGTAGACAGCCTTATAGATGATGCAGAGGGATTTGAATTAGATCCTTACGGCAACCGGGAGTCAGTGGAAAGGCACTGGCCACATTTTCAGCATCACAAATACTTGGAAAGCTTCAAATAACAAGAATGTATAGTATTTGACATTTTACTGAGCTTGTTGTACTAATTACACAAGAGTATTTACTACAGGGGTGCAGCCATACACTGGAGGGATTTCCCACCTGGTGTCAGGTTTTACCCTGCCTCGACGCCTTTGCCGGCATTGCACCCTGATGCCTGGATGGCGCCTCCCATGGTTCTTGGTATACAGGGCAGTTTGGGTTTGGTGCCGGCGGTTTGTCCTGCTTCCTCCCTCTGCAGCACCCTCACAGCATGGTCCTGCAGGCCATGTGGCACCAACAGACCAGTGCCGCACGGTTCCCTGCATCAGGCCCACTTCAGACCCCAGCAGCAGCTCAGGCATGACACGCGGCATGGTGCACACATGTTGCATTATGCGGCCCAGACGGATTTGCATGAAAGGAGCGCACAATGAATAACCTGCACTCAACTGTGTTTTTTTCCTGCTAAGAGTGGCGTTTTGTTCCCTTGTACTATTTACTGTGCTTACCGATTTCAACTTATTCAACTGGATTGGCTTGGCTCTTCCTGCTGGTTTACTGTGCTTTTGTACGTTTTACTTTTTTTTTGCTGCTGGAGTGCTTCTTGGATACCCTGGCCTGCTGTGCAGTTTGGACTGGGTTTTGTCTACAATTTGACCATGTTTCTGCTTTTGGATTGTGTATGAGTTTTGCTGAACTACCCTGGTCTTCTGGTGTGAGGAATTCGGCCATCCGCAAAGGAAGAGTGCGCTCGCCTGGGCTTTTTGATTTGTTTGATAAATAAAAATGAATGATGGGAGATCAACCCCCAAGGACTGTGTGAGGCCATTCCGCACACAGTCCATCTGCTTCCACCACAAAATGCATAGTCACATGTACTCTGGGAAGACACAGCTCAAGGGCGCCGTCTTCTCCAGACATATCGGCTGGAGTGTGACAGCCCCGGGTACATCAAAGTATCTCAAGAAGGGGGAAGACACACCTTCCTCCGGCATGGGCAGCCTATTTTAAATATCAAAGGCCCCATAGAACTGCTTTCCTTTTGTCTTTTCTGGCTGGTGACAGTGCATACTAACGATATATTTGAAGAAAGCCTGAAGGAGCTTGGTTGCTGGATAGACAACAGTAAAGGTGGGCTAACACCCCTTTGGTATGCAATGTGTCAACTTGAAGCTAGTTCCCACCCCTCTGTATGAAAGGCAGTGAATGGCCTGTCTGGATCCAGCAGTTACCACAGGTTTTCCTGGAGAGCAGACCCCTTTCAGAGGGGAGAAGTATTTGATTTGGGAGAGACAAGAAGTCTGTTCTCACCACATACTTCAAGGGAAAGCCTGGACTTTAATCAAGAGTCACAGAAGGATTTGTTAACCAGAGAGACACTTAGATCTACAAAATACAGGAAGATGGGTCTGAGGGTGATAGCTGAGGATCAACGTGCTTTCCTTGGAAGCAAGGCGATACAGAGCACCACATGTTCTAACCCTGGGTCTGCGCTTAGAAACCTCTGAGTATTAAGTGCATTATAAGTAACCTATCATATCATATCATGGGAGGGACTTAGGTATATGTTTTCACCCCTTACCTTTTCCTGTTGCAGAGCGCTCTGGTCCTGACCTCATGCATTAAAGAAGATTGTTGGCGGGGGAACCAGGATTGGTTCATTAAGGTAGGCTTAGCCTGCACCAATCGCTGGGGCCCTTTTGGTTTTAAAACCCCTCACTTAGCAGATTATATGAAGACTTCAAAAGGAGTAAGAAGAAGGACTCATTTGGACCCGGGCTGAATGTAAAGTCTAACTTAAATCTTCCACCATTGAAGGAAGGCCAGATATTCCAAGAGTGAAGCAAGATCCCTCCCCTAGACATCTCCCAGAGAACCGAAGGAGATACTGGACTCAGAGGACCCACCCAGCAGCTCCAGAACCAGTACCCAGTCAGCACATAGCATGCCCTGCTAGGTACTGCCAGCAAGCTTCTTATGTGGGAAGTGCCAAATAGTCTCTGGAAAAAGGACAAGGCCGTTGTCTGCAATCACTCTCATGAGCTTTGGGCTCTCCACCTTGAAAGGACGATAGGAGCCCTGCAAAGAAGCTAGGGGGGGTGCCACACAAGCATCATCCAGCGTCCATCTTTTAGGGACATTTTCAAGACAGTTGAGTCCTTGAACTTCATCCGGCTTTACCGCTGACAGTTGTCACGCCACAGTCACCAGAGCCGTCCGAGATGCCTCGACCAGCCTTCCAGATCCACTAACCAGCACAGAGACAATAATTTTCGGCTCTGAGCCACTGCACCAGACAGCCTGCTGACATCTGTCCAGCCTTGCTTGCCAAACTGCCTGCCGCCTGGTACCCGCAGCTGTCTCCTGCCACTAACTCTGTCTCAAGGGCTGCAAAGCACCCTGGAATGGCCTCGATGCTGTCAAGCACCAACAACTTCTTCAGCACTAGGTACATAGTGGTTCTGCCCCCTGGTCTTTCTCCGAAGGCCCATAGAGACAGTTACAACCCTTTGCCCCTTTGGTGCTGGAAATGAATAACCTTGAACAGTAAGGCTAATTACTTTATCAACTACCCTCCAGTCAATAATTACTTTACCAACTACACTCCTGTCAATATCCAGACTGCTTTCCCCTCCTTCATGAAATTGTCTGTCCTCTGTGTTCCTTTACAGGGTGGGTTGTATTTTGTAGTGTGGTAGAACTGCAGTAATAATAAAGTAGCAATTTTTATACAACCATAACTGGACAGTCCCTTTTATCATTGGGTAGTAATTGTATTTTTGCTGTGTTGCAACTAACCAACGATCCACAACCTTGTGGAGATAAGCCCGCCGTTCCATCCACGCTACTAGAGGTGTGGGCTGATTGTTTGTTTAGAAACCGATATTCATCCCTGAACCACTGGTGGCCCGGAAGTTGATTCGTCACAACTGGTCTACTGGATTATGTTTCCTTGATTCTTGGAATTGGACTCCCTTAGTTCCATCCTGCTTCTGTCTGGGCAGGTCTCTGCATTTTCTTCTGTGGAATTTTTTTCGCCCAGTGGCATCTGCAGCAGGCAGGCAATTCTGACATACGGATTTGCAAATCCTGGTAGGATTACGGATAGGTGTTTTGGCAAGTTTACCTTCGTAATAAGGAAAGACTACAAGGGGGAGGTGGAAGGTTTTGCATGCACTCAGGGTTCGCAACAGTATATTTGATCCATGTTTCCCTGTTCTTTTCCTCCCCTACAGCTCCCGCTCATTCCTGCCTTTTCACCTGAGCCGAGGCCTTGCAATCATTCACCCTTGCAATTTGCAGGCTTTGTTCTCAGGGGGAAAATCTCCCCATATTGGGCACCACTTTTACAGCAGGGACGGGGTGCTTGCGGAGGTCCCTCAGCTTGCAACACCTGGTCTTTCATGTGCAATAAAAATGACAAACCGGTCTTCCTTCATCCACTCAATTTAAAAGCAATCTGCGTGTCCTTCTCTGAAGTCCTGTTAAAAACAAGCATTGGCAAAGCCAACCGTTTTTGTCTTATGTGTAAGTATTAAGCATTTGCCAGGCACTGCTATTAGATGCCTCTGCACTTGCTACTATCAATGGTCAGTTAATCCCATTTAGGCAGTGGCTGGCTAATGCCTTTCCCATGCCTACACAAAAGCCCAAATTGTTGGCATTCCCATTGCTTGTTTTTATTATGAGCTTGATCAGTGTTCACTCTCTGGGCACATATCACATGCACAATGCTGCAAGGAGTTTAGTAAAGTTGCAGAAAAAGTCTTAAAGCAGTTTTAAATTTGGAAGTATAAGGGGTTTAAGTGACATAAATGTCTCTGTGTGGTTCCCACATCCTACTTTTGGTGCCATCCTTGTACCTCAGATATTTTGTAAAATAGTCAAGCATGTGGGAGGGCAGCACTCGTTCCGGGATTCTTCTAAAAGGTGGTAAACTCGATGCTGTTAATCAGTAATACACCAGCATGTCACAATCAAACCCAAGCCTGAAATTCCCCAACTTTCTAGAATGCGTCTCCCCATGGACATGCAGAGCGCGTGAATCGCTGCTTGCCGCCCCTCGCCTGGCCTAAGTGCAGTGGGAACTCGCTGGCCTTTGAGCCCATTGTTCACATTCTCACCCCCCGCCGCGCGGGAAGTCGCCGCAGGAAAATGACATCCCTGTTTCCACCTTCACCCACACACAGCTGCACAGCCGACGATGGCCGTGCTGCGGCTGCTCCCACTGGACCACACAAAGAGCCGACTGTCATCCCACAGCTGGAGCAGACTGGGGACTCTTTCATTGGGGCCGAATTCACATGTTCTGCGGCCAATGAACAGATGCATTCAGGCGGAACAAAAAAGAAAAGAGAAATGCTCTGCATTTCTGTATAGGCGCAAAGGGTCATGGTGTGCAAATCCTCGGGTGTGTGGATCATGCTTGGGGGAGGCATAGGCCGCCTTGCACATGATATGGGACATTTCTCCCGTGCGGTAATGTGAAAGGTTCAGCCTGAGTCTTCATGGGGCTTTACCACTGTGAAAGCAGCTGCATCTTTGATGTAATCACTGTGAAACTTCACATTTATTCGCGGGAACACGAGTCTGCACCACTTTTGAAAAAGCTCTGATGTGCCACAGATCACCATAGCAACCGATTCTGGTGTCCTTAACAACGGACGTGGCAGCGTAAGTCACATTAGTCCCATACTTATTTATTTATGGAAAAGTGACAGCTTCGAACCATACGCACTGTACATAAGAACACCAGTGACTGCAACAACTCATGACCCAGGAATACATGGGACAGGTTCTGGTCAGCCTAGTGTAGGGTGGGAATGGGAGCATGCAGCGGGACAGCACAGGCAGAGTTATAGTGGCATATGTACACCTACAGATTGATAACACAATGACGTTCTCTGGGAAGCCGGTTAAGTGGCACAGCGAGTAGAGCGCGCGCTTTGACATCCGTGCAGAGCCTGCTAACCCAGGTTCGAATCCCGGCAGGGCCAAAACTCAGCCTTTCATCCTTCCGAGGTCGATAAATGAGCACCACACACCGTGGGTAATAATAAGCAGCGCTCAGATACCTGAGGGTTCGTAGCGCTATATAAATGCCAAATTATTATTATAAGGAAAGATTGTGTAGAGCAAAGAACCACAGGGCACATGTAGAAAGTAGCTGGCAATAGAGTTAGCCAGTCAAGGCGGACATTAGATCCTGGTTGATTCCAGTCTGGGGTCAGTGAACTGAGGTGGGAGATGAAAGGGGGAGGGCAAGCAACAAAGTTGAACGTTTTGTTGAGTGGTGCAAAGCAGTAGAGAGGGATGATAAAGCAAGAGTCGAGATGACTGACTACAATGGTGGAGATGCAAATTTTCTTTGAGTGGCAGGTCTGAGGCATTATTTACTGATGTTAAGAAGGTTGTGCCATTTAGCATTTGCCATGGCGATGATAATTTGGGGACATTTTAGATTGGTGTCAAAGAAAACTCCACTTGGGATGGCGTGAGAAGGCTAAGGAAAAGGATAGAGGGGAGGGGGCGCGGCAGGGAGGTAGAGGATTCTGGCTTTAGAAGAATTGAGCTCAAGAAAAGCTAAGCGCAATCCAGTGATTGATTGCCAAGAGGGAGTTCAATATTTAAGAGTAGCGACCCGTTTTGCTGATCTCCTTCGATGCTGAATGAGCCTCTAAAAGGATGGTCTGTCATCTTGGATCTCAGAGAATCATGCATGTGCGCTTGCAAGCATGCCTTGGGCACTGTGAATCGAGCCAGCAGGAAATGCATCCACTCCATGGTCTGCTGATTTTTCACTGCAGGCGTGGCTTACGTGTTGTTAGAGTCTGTCTCAGTAAATTATTGTATGCAGAATGCAGTATTGTGACAATTGAGCAAAAGGTGGTTGCTAGTTTACCTTGACTGCAGATATCAATACATTATGGGCAATGTGACTCTGTAAAGGGGTTCCATGTGTTAATATCCCCACAAAAATATCGCCATACAAAAATATCGCCATATTTTTGTGTCAATATTAAGGCATGAAACCTGCGGGGGACACCCCCGCAACCCCAGTATTATTTTAAAGGGAGCGGGGGACACCCCCACAACCCCTGCTCCCAAAAAACCCAAATATTATCCCCAGTAAAAATATCGCCTATGACCGTTCCTGACGACCATATATACAGCGATATTTTTGTTGGGGATAATACTACGTGATACCTGTAAAGGGCAAGCAGCAGCTGCATGAGCCATGTAGCGGTCTCCTGTCCCAAGCCTCCAGTCTTGTGAGGGGACCAAACACTACCTCTGGGCACCACATCAATATAGAGGGGTGATGGGGCTTAGCCCCTGAGTCACCCCCACACAACTTAAGAGATAAGCGAGGGAAATTGTCACAAGCTCTATTGTGTGTCATTTTTGAGGAGCAGAATTTGGTAGGTGTTGTGACCTAAATATATATGTATAGCCAAAAAGAAGGGACGTGTTTGCTAGCTTACCTTGAGAGGTGTCCAGTAAGACCCACATGAGAGATCTTTCAAGTAAGGATTCAATGTCTACCTGAACTGTTGATAATATAGTAGATAGTCAATGTTTCCACCATTTTGTTTTTGCTAAGAAAAGTGCTTTTCAGTAAGGCTGAGTGAACCTCTATCCAGCCGTGCTCCTGGCTGCATATGAATATGCACCTTGGTATTGGTTGTTCCCACTGGTTCGGGCAGACAGGATTCTGGTGATCAGGCAATCTGACTAGCAAAATCGTTTAGCAAGATTCAGGGCCTGATTCACAGAAGTGTTTTATAGTGGTGCAGTCCCATTGGAAAACGATCTGTGAATCAGGCCCTCAGTGTACTCTGGAAGATTGGGGCATCCTATAAAATGACCAGATCACTTTCACGGTCCCTCTGTGGGTTTGATTAGCAGTAGGAGCAGGAATGAATGAGAATGCAAATTGTGTATTAGAGAGGTTTTGGATAATTGTGTAATCCCTTTTGCCCAAGTATTGGATTTAAGTGATCTTTTTAGCTAGGTTTCCCTCCTTGCCTCCTTACAAAAATATCGCCATATTTTTGTGCCAATATTAAGGCATGAAACCTGCGGGGGACACCCCCGCAACCCCAGTATTATTTTAAAGGGAGCGGGGGACACCCCCACAACCCCTGCTCCCAAAAAACCCAAATATTATCCCCAGTAAAAATATCGCCTATGACCGTTCCTGACGACCATATATACAGCGATATTTTTGTTGGGGATAATACTACGTGATACCTGTAAAGGGCAAGCAGCAGCTGCATGAGCCATGTAGCGGTCTCCTGTCCCAAGCCTCCAGTCTTGTGAGGGGACCAAACACTACCTCTGGGCACCACATCAATATAGAGGGGTGATGGGGCCTAGCCCCTGAGTCACCCCCACACAACTTAAGAGATAAGCGAGGGAAATTGTCACAAGCTCTATTGTGTGTCATTTTTGAGGAGCAGAAGTGTTTCAAAGGCCCACTTTGTTGTATTTCCTTTTTACTCTTATTGTCCCCCCACAAAACACCAAAAACAGTTTCCCCTTTAATTTCCCGTGTTAGTTTTACCCTTTATGCCAGCTGTCACAGGATTCGCCAGAGACCAACAAGCATTCCAAGACCATGCATTAGAGTGCAATGCTTATTAGATTTTTTTTACAAGAATAGGCAGCTAAAGTATAAGCAAGATCTTCCCAAAGAAAGAACATATTGAGGATGGTTCCTCTTCTAAATGTATTCCAGAATTCCCAGGCCTTCCTATCCTCTGGATTGTCTGTCCTGGCCCTTACAATTATATGTAAAGATACAAGACTGATTACCGATCTTTACGCCTAAAAGGAATTGAAGTGGTGATGCTTGCAAACTGAACATATGTAGTTTTAATAATTAATTCTACAGACCAAAACATATGGTTGGATCCAACAAAAACATTCATTAAAAAAGACTTATTTATTAATTATCAAAAGTACATAAAATACAGTGTATCATAACAAACATTTGAATTCCATTTTTTGTCATAATTAACGCAAGTAAAAATCTTTTCTCAAACAATGTACGCAAAAACATCTGCAATACAAAATACACAAATTAGAATCGGGGTGAACAAAACAGCACATATAATTAGTGACCACTTTTTGTCAAGAGAACCCAAACTTATTGTTGTGGGTGTCTCAGATTGTCGACATGTTTAGGCCTTATTGAACATTAGACACTATCCCTAGTGTCATTTTTCCTCTAAATTTATGGGCCATCTTCAGGACAAACTTTCTTTAATATAATCGGTAATTCAGCTATACCCCAAGTTGGTGTTCATAAGTAGTTTTCTAAAAAACAAATAAAAACATATAAGACAGTCATATTACTTAAGGGTCATTTTTTTGACAGTGATTCACAAGCTAAGTCATCTGTAAGTGACTTTCACATGATATGTAGACACACTTTACAGTATATCTTAAGTGACTTTATAGAGAAAACTGACATAAGAGACAAGCATGACCACTCTTAATTAGCGTTTACTCAAGGCTCTCTGTCTTAACTACAGATGAGAATTTCTTTAATGTCCATATTTTTTGGGACATGATTATTACTGTTTGTCATTTCTTTTGCGATGATGGGCTTACTTAATATTCCCTTAGAGTGATTTCTCACATTGGTGCCCCTAAGGCAGGTGCTTACTTCAGGGGCTTCACATGGCACAACCTCAAAGGGCACTCAAAAAATGAATAGAAATTAAATAAAATGGTGCAATACATTGTTATCAAGCCCTTCTAAACACATATTTCCTATTTTCAAAGTGCTTGGGGGAGAAGACTTACATTAGAGATATGGGGCCTCATTACACGGATGGCGGAGAACCATGGCGCTATTAGCGCCATGATTCATGCCGGTAAAATACCGGCACTGCCTTGGCGGAAAGGGGAATTACCGCCCCATTCCAAGGTTGGCGGGGCGGTAATTCCCCCTTCCTCCATTGCCCTTCCCCATTCCCATTTTTGCCCCATAGGGCATAATGGGAATGGGGAAGGCGCTAATTACGGTACCTCAAATTGCGGTACCGTAATTAGCTCCCTGGGTCCCTTTGCGGGTTGGTTTTTAACGCCTGCAAAAAGCAGGCGTTAAATTCCCCAACCCGCAAAGGGACCTCGTAGTAAGGCGGTAAGGATTTACCGGTACCAGTAAAATACCGGTACCGGTAAACCCTTACCACCATCCGTGTAATGAGGCCCATGGTGTTTTAAATGTCAATCTCCACATAGGGCGTTCAAGTTTGTTGAATGCGTTAGCAGACATATGCTAGGAAGCGATTTGATCACTTCTGAGCATGGTTGAACCATGACGATGTACAAATTCCTGTAGGTGAACATTATGATTTGTATTACTACACTATCACTGTCTAACACAATTCAGACGGATAAAGTGGTGAGAAACTTACTTCTACAATTTCATAGATGTTGAAGAAAGTAGTTTAGAACAGAGTCACATCTGTCCACAAGGGACGCGGGCTTACTTCTTTTAAGACCCAAAAGAACGAGTCCTGTGGACTGACGAAATGTGTTTGGTTATTATGTATGTCCACTGGGCTATGCATGCAAAATGTCGCTAGTATTGGAAAAAAGCACGCTTACATGGTTGTGTTGTAGTTATACAAGGGGAGCCCGCTTGTAGATGTGCTTATTCTTCGAGAGGGGAATGGAAACTTGATCGCCTCGACGGGATGTCACAATCGAAGGTTCATTTCTGGGGATGACACAAATCATAATTATTTGTTTTGTTGGACTTGTCCTAATCGGACTCACTCGAATTAGGCGCAATTTCAATAGTAAATTCCTCAGGTTGATGGCAGATAGAGCACCTGATGAGTATCTATGTTGGGGACTATTTTTTTGTACCGATGACTCCCAGTGGTAACACATAATGGTAAACAAGGTTTTACAAGGCTAACAAGACAAATTGAAACAACGTTTCACCCTGACGTTTGCAGAACCAAACTGAAACGGAATAACCGTGTCTTCTATATTCATGCAAGAACTTACCCGCAGCCAAAGCGTGTCGATGCCTGGAGCTCTCTCCCTCGGTAATGCAGAGGTTAGAGAACTGGGCTCAACAAGGCTGTTTTTATTTGCAGTGCCGGCCGTGTGTCACATGATCAAACAAGCACGTTTGTTGTCACGCTGTTGCGTGTGTTTACCTTTGTATTTAAAGGGGTACACGAGTGTATTACGGCATACTAATGGTGGTGTTTCTAACCTAAATGCATTTCTTTTATAAAATGTGAGAAGTTCAATGATCAACAGACCAATTATGATTAAACATCGTTTAAAAATATATTCAAGGAATTGAAAAAATTTGAAAAAAATGGAAAAAAATGTACAGAAATTATTTGAAAAAGAATATTTTGAAAAACATTTTTTTGACTAAAATGACCCACAATTAAATGTGATGTAGATAAAATATCTCCACGTGTGGTAAAACTGTTTCGTGGAAAGCAGATTCCTGTCTTGCGCCTGATGCACAATGTCTAATATTGCACAAAGGATAAGAGAGGGTTGCTAAACTGCGCTGTTATAGAAGTGTATTCCACTCAATCGACACGTTAAACCCTGCTTCACTGTTTTAAGAATATAAATCCAGGATTGTTCGCATCGAGACAACATGCTTTCTCTGTTGCCCCCTCTCAGTGTAGCTGGAATTCTTTGGATGACAAACCAAAAAAGCTCAGTATGTTTGTGTTTTTTTTAGCTCATAATGGGCTACTAAGGTTTTTTTTCTACTGTTAATGTTAATGTTAAAGGATATTTGTACCGCACACTATCACCACCGGAGTGGTCCCCTGGTGCTCTGGCGGCTCTGAAAGAGGGAGGGAGAGGTGGGTTAGCGGGTGGAGGCTGGAAAAGTGCAAGATTGCAGTGATGTGCTGTTGGCAGCCTCAGCCCGGTGGTTCCGTCGGCTGGGCCTGGGGTGTACGCGGCCGGTAGTCGTCGTGTGCTGATGTGCTAGTCTATGTGTGTTTATTGTTTTGTTGTTGCAGTGTAGTGAAGTTTGTGCGGTTTGTTGTGCTGGAGGTTTGTGGTTGTGTTTGGTTTGGAGGTAGAGAAGGAAATTGTTAGTGGTATTGGTTAGTTGGTATCTATATCCTGGATTGACCGGTTGGGCTTGTGTAATCTTACACGACGGGGTGCTTGGGCACCCAGTGCCTTAGAAGGTACGTGCCCGTTTTGCATTCGGGGCCGCTTGAGCATTTAGCTGTCCCCTCCGTCCGCTCCCCCAATAACTTTGCATGCTCCTCACCCCGCCCACATGGCCAGCGCACCTGCTAGTGTACATACTTCCGATTGTGTGGTGATTGGTGGTCTCTCGTCCGTTCCACAACCCTGTGGTACCTAGTTGTAGCTGTACGGGTGGTGGGGGATGGTAAGGATTGGCTGGGGTTGATGCCTCCGTCTCCCTGGGTCTCGCAGGTGGACCCCTGTGTCCAGCGTTAGCCCTACTGGTGCTCAGAGTATTTCTGTTGGTTGTAGGGGCTTGTCAATGTCCTTTCCTGTTAGGTCATTTGTCTTATTGTCGTTTCGGTTTTAGTCTTTGGTGTTGAAGAGCCAGGTTTTTAGTAGTTTCCTGAATTTAAGGTGATCTTTGGTGTTCCTTATTACTTTTGGGATGTTGTTCCAGGTTTTCGCGGCTAAGTGGTAGAAGGCGGTGCCTCCGAGTTTTTTCTTGATGTAAGTTTTTTGTTCCAGTCGGATTTCGTTGGTTGACCTTAGTGGTCTCGTTGGCTTCTAGATTGTTATTTTCTTTTGTAGGAATTCTGCTCCTTGTCCGCAGATTGCCCTGTGCGTTATGCACATTGTTTTGAAGGTGATACAGTGTTTTACTGTGAGCCAGTGTAGTGTTTTGAGGGCCAGGGTGATGTGGTCTCTTCTGGATAGTTTGAGGAGTAGTCTGGCTGCTGTGTTTTGGATCCGTTGTAGCTTCTTCAGTAGGTATTCCGGTATACCGAGGTAGAGGCTGTTTGCATAGTCGATACTTGACATGATGAGGCCGACGATAGTGAGTGTTTTGTGTGTGAAGGAGAGGAAAGGTAGTATTTTTTTTGCCGTGTGGAGAAGGAAGAAGCATTTCTTGACTGTTGCATTTATTTGCGGTTCTAAGGTTAGGGTGTTGTCCATCAGGACTCCCAGATTTTTTACTACCTTAGATGGTGATGGTGCAGTTCCCATTTCCGTTGGCCTCGGCATGGCGGTTTCTTTCTCTTGGTCTTTGGATATGATCATGATTTTTGTTTTTCCTGGGGTGATTTTCAGGTTGTTGGCATTCATCCAGTTGAAGACTTCTTTTAGACAGTTGGTTAAGTTTGAATGGTCGGCTTGGGTGTCTTCCATCTTGTAGATGATTTGAGTGTCGGCTGCGTAGTTGTAGCATTTGATGTTGTGTTTCTTGAAGATTCTGATAACCGGGGTTTAGTATATGTCGAAGTACAGTGGAGATAGTGAGGATCATTGAGGTACTCCACAGTCGTTGACTCGTGGGGTGGATTTGAAGGGTTTGATCCAAACGGTTTCAGTTCTGTCTGCTAGGAATGATTTAGTCCAGCGTAGTGCTGTGTCTGTTATGCCTATGTCTTCTAGTCTTTTGGTTAGGGTGTCATGGCTAACTGTGTCGAAGGCTGCGGAGAGGTTGAGCAGAATAAGGGCTGATGTTGTGTTGGAGTCTGCGTTTGTTTTTAGGTCATCCCAGATGGATAGTAGTGCTGTTTCTGTACGTCTTGTGGGTCTGAAGCCGACTTGAGCTTGGTCTAGCAGGTGGTGTTCTTCAACGTATTCTTGGGTTAGTTTGTATACATAGGTTTCGAGGAGTTTGGCCGGGTAGGGGATGTTGGAGATTGGTCTGTAGTTGGAGAGATCATCTATGTCCCCGCTTGTGTTTTTCAGAAGTGGTTTGATGTAAGCCGATTTGAAGATCCTTTGTATGGTTCCTGTCGATAGTGATAGATTTAGAAGGTTTCTGAAGTATTCTGCTGGCGTTCCTTGTCTGAGGATTGATTTGTAGATGTCCGGGGGACAGGGATCCATCGGTGAGCCCGCTTTCTTGCTGTGTTTTACCAGCATTGCGAATGCCTCTGCTGATATTTCCGGGAAGTTATTGAGTTTGTGCTGCGGTTCTAAGTTAGGTTCGTTTGGTAGTATGTCGCTGCTGGTTGGCCTCTGTTGGATGGTTTGTCGGATGTCATTGATTTTTTTTTTAAGTGGTCTGCAAGGTTGTTGCATAGTTTCTCTGAGGGGGTTGGGGTGTTGTCACAGCCTGGTGGGTTTCTCATTTCTTTAATGATGCGGAACATTTCTCTTTGTGTGTTGGTGGCATTTGTGATTCTGTCATCATAATGCCTTCTCTTTGCCTTTTGAATTTCGTTCTTGTATGTGCAAATTTGCTTCTGGAACCGTGTTTTTTTGTCTGTGTTGTAATCTTTCCTCCATTCCATTTCCATCTTTTTGTTTTCTTTTTTCATGGTGCTTAGAAGTGGGGTAAAGCATTTTTCCATTGCTCTCTTTTTTGATGGTGTGAGTGGTTTTTCTGGGGCCATCTTGTCAATTGTATCAGCAATCCATTTGTGTAAAATCTCAGCTTTCCCGTCTAGGTCAGCTAGGTCTAGTTCTGTTGTTGAGGGCTTGGTTAACTCCAGTTGTTCGAATAGGTTGCCCTTTTTGTCTTTCCAGTTTCTTTTTGTGGCGGTTGTGAGTTTAGGAGGTTTTATGCAGACTTGAGTAGGCAGAGTGATTACGAATGGGATGATGAGATGGTCGCTCCACAGTATTTTTTCCTCGGCGAAAATTGCGTCCAGGGTGTGTCCTGCCGAGTGAGTTGCCCCTTTTACTAGTTGTCGTAGTTTCATGGTGGCGAGTTGTTCGATCAGTGAGTTTTGGGAGTTGGCATGACTGTCTTCGAACCAGATGTTGAAGTCCCCCAGTATGATTAGGTGTCCGTGGTTGATGCTATGTTGGTTATGGCTTCTATGAAGTTGTCGACGAAGGATGCATCATACGTTGGGGGTTTTAAACATGATCTCTGCTCACAAATACATTGTTTTATAGGCCTTTGCGTTTTGGCAATATACAGTAGATTGCAGGGGCACTTAATGCCATAAATGACCCAATCAGTTGAGCAATTGGAGAAACTTCGTAATTACCAAATTATGCCATATAGGTCAATAGATGTAACATTTTTTGTCAGTGAGCAGACAGAATATTGGCCACATTTGAAATGACCTTGCACAGGAGGCAACCCCCATAGAGTGGTCTGTTGGTAAATTTTCTGTTTGACTGGATATGTGTGCACTAACATGTCCCTGTAGTGTTTCTGCCTTTTAAAGGCAAATCTTGGGGTGGCTGGATTAAAGTCAGTTGTTTTCAGCATATGCCAATGTTTTTTGACTAGTCGCCTGAGGCCGTTGCTGATTGGACTATACGTGCTAACACATGTAATCTTGTCTTCTTTTATTTTTTTCTCAGGGTATAGACATCTTTCTCTATTCGCATGTTGCCCTCGTTTATAGGCGAAGTGGATTGTTTTACTTGGATAACCACGCGCTTTCAACCTTAATTTAAGGTCTTTTCCTTCTTTGACGTAATCACTCATGAAAGAGCAATTCCGCCTGATTCTTAGGAATTGGCTCACCAGTAAATTTTCTCGAAGACTCAGTGGATGAAAACTGATGTATTTCAACAATGTATTTTTATCTGTCGGCTTGCGGTACAGGGTGGTGATAAGATGTCCTGAGGTGTTTTTTTCTAATAAGTAAGTCTAAGAAAGGTACCTATAGTAAGTCACACATCATGGTAAACTTGATATATGTATTTTGATAATTCAGCCAGATCAGAAAGTTATCTAAACTAAGTATGTCACCTCTCCAGAGCATCAGGACATCATCAATGTACTGAAACCATTTAATGATGTTGCTTTTGTACGGATTTCTTTCATGATATATGGCTGCCGCCTCAAAAGATTCCTTAAACAAGTTTGCTAGGTCGTGGGCGAAAGTCGCTCCCATACTTGTTTTCCGTGTGTTTGTCTGAAGAACGAGCCATCATACACGAACAAATTCTCAGTGATTGCAAGCCTGATGCACTCTAAAATAAAATTCGGTGGCACTTTTACAAGGTTGTAGTGCGTTTATTCAAGAACAATTCCATGACTTTTAGGCATTCGCCTTGTGGTCCTTACAATTACAAAGTGGTTTTGTGACTTCCTTTCCTGGGTGCTGTGGGTGTTATGCTGACCCAAAAACGTCTGCGCTTGGTGATCTACACATGGGCTGTACATGGTACCATATGCCAAAAGTCTCTCAGACATGAAGTCTAGCAAGCAGCAGATGGGTCAGTGGAATTAGTCAGCAGCGAGAGTTGGAGAGGGATCCTTGGGATTCTGCTGCAGGAGGTGATTGTGGTGGGGGTTCTGAGGAATGCAGGCCTAGCACAGGGAGCCTTTGTATCAGAGGTGGTGGATATATCTGAGGAAGACTGGCAGACAATTGTAGTTGCTGATACATTGCAGTTGTTGCTGTAGGCACCCACCCTTAAGTTTGGTGTTGGAGAGGAGGTGATGGTAACGCAGGGCATGGTAAAGGGTGCAGCAGAAATGTTGTGCTGACCAGAAAAAGATAAGGAAAAGTGGCATATGCTTTTGCTGGGGTAGACAGAAAAGCAAAAGGTGGAGGAGACACAGGTGGATCCCCCATCAGATATCTCAGGACTAGGAAGAGACTACTGCCACTGCATCTGTGTGTGCTCTTGCACATAGGGGAAGTCAGACACAGGTGTCCCTTTTCAACCTTCAAACAGGTCAGGTGGCAATGTCAGACAGCACACCATAGGTTTGAGAGCACTTTAGCTTGCTTGAGTAGAAGACTGTTTGAGGGGAGTGAGGCACTGTTATATGCAATTAATGCAAGACACCAGTGAAGTGGGATACACCAAAGAAGGATTGCTCCTTTGGCACCAAGGCAACACACACAAATGTGAAAAAGGGTGGTCTGACTATTCCTAATCCATGCCTTTCAGGTCCCAGTCCCAGTGATAACTCTTGCACTGCACCTCACAAAAAATGGGAAAGGGGATTGCGGGAGCATGCCTGTCACCAGTCCCCTACACACTGGCACAAGCAGCTCACAGCCCCCACCCTGTCAACATGCCATAATGCATCAGTGCATACTGCGGTAATAATGACAAAAACAGAAGATCGATTTAGAAAGACCGCTCTGTGAGTCAGCAGAGCGGACTTTCTAAATCAAAGTCAGCCCCTGCTCACACATGAGTATGTGCATGGGCTGACAGGCACATCGAGATGCAGAGGAGCCGCGGGAGTGTCAGCTGAGTGTCTGTGTGTGTGTGTGTGAGAGAGAGAAGACGGATGTTTGAGAAGGGGAAGGGTGGGGGGAATGAAAGTGTGTGTGTGTTCATGTGTGCATGTGGTGGTGGTGGAGGAGCAGGGAAGCAAGGAAGAAGGGTGGGAAGGGGGGTGAAAACACCTGAATTAAAGAAAAAAAATAGCCATGTAATATTTTGGCTTTTTGAGGGCTGCACAAAATCGACCGAAATAAATAAGTCTTTCTTTATGTACGGCCTTCAAAAAGAGGAAAATTGACATAGAACCATACTGCACCACTGCAATAGGTTAACACATGGCTTGGTAGAGGGTTGCTCTCAGACACATAACTGTGTTTGTAAAATAGCAGGACTCACACATATAAGAGTAGCAGCACAAACAAAATTGGAATTTGTTAGTAGTTAGCATCACTGCAATCACTCACTAGAGCAATGGCACAAAGGCAGCAACATGTTTTAGGGTGACGGTATGGAGTGGGGAAGTTTGGTGCCTGGCACTGGTGAACTAGTTCCAATAGAGGCCTTCTGGGATATCCAGTACTGTACGTAGTGTTGCATTATATGGGATTGCACAAATCCTGCAACCTTTCTGGTCTCACACTTGAATCAGTAGAACTATGTATAGAAAAATGAAGGTGGCAAGATGTTGCTGTTCTTTGTCCTGTAGCATGAAGAACTTCCCCATTTTTTTAACTATCTTGCTAGAGCAAAAAGAAATTCCCCCTTTACTCTTTTGGCAATACAGGTGCTGATAGTTATGTTGCTGTGGCTGCTGTACACTGACCATTTGCACATTCATATCAGACAATCTGCCTTTGAAAAATAAATCTAATGCGAAGTTTAATGTGCACATTTGTCCTTTACTCCTATCTCTGAAACTGTAGCATTATACTGAACCTTTCCTCATCTATGCCAATGCCACTGATTTCCAAAACTGGGTGCTATAGCCTGGACTCAGCTGGATCACCACCTTTTCATTATCCTCAGATTTATCAACATTGGAAGAGGCTGCTGGTGGGGGATGGTGTGCAGTCAAAATATCGTTAAAAAATGACGAAAGTCCAAAGAATCAAAAAAATAATGACGAAAAAAAAGTCACATTTTTTTTTATCTTTTATTTTTGGCTCTTGCGTGTAAAAAAAAGGTACTAAAAAACATTTCGAATAAAAAACATCATAAAAAAAAATTCGACTTTTTTTTCTCGACCTTTATTTTTCGATATTTTGACTTTCGACTTTTTTGTTTTCGATTTTATGACTATGAACCGTGGGGGATACAAAGAAAATCTCTTTTCATACACCTCTGCACTTGTTATATCACTGCACCAGTTTATATATTGTGTACATTCTTTCCCCGATCTGGGCCAGGGGCAGTGGGTTGCACCACCTCTGTATGCTTCCCTTCCCCCCCACCCGCCCTGGGACTTGTGAATGCTCCAGACATCAACATTTTCACTTCACTATATTGACAAAAATATACTCCATTGCCAACTCAGTTCTGGACAGTAAATGTACTCATTTAACACAAAATTGTTCTGCACACCCTTTTAAGTAACAAGTACTTTGTCTGGCCACCAAAAGAAGACACACTCGGTTACATACACTGAATGCACTGTATTGCCTCAAAAGTATTTTTACATTTTTTTATTTTCAATTTACCAAGCAAAGAGTATTTGGTTTGCCCACTTAAAGATGGCAAACTAATTTACAGCCTCTGAATATAGACCAATCAACTGCCTGCCTCCTTAAACATCAGTGGTGCTCTTCACTGTTAAGAAAAATCACATGTATTTGTGCAAAAGAAGGTAGTCAGTCAGTGCACTGGGATCCTCTCCCCCTACTAGTAAAATGGCACAGTTATTTACAGCCACTGAATATCATCTCCTCCTGCCGACTAAGAATTAGAAGATATTTTCCATACAACTAGTATTTGATCTGACCACAAAAATACAGCACAGCCATATATGGCCACTGAATATAATCTCCTCCTATCTACCAAGAATGATGAGAGTTAATCTCTTCTCTTTGGTCTGGCCACCAAAAGACGACACACATAGCTATAGACAACGAATGCTCTCTGTTGCCTCACAATTATTCTGAAATATGCTATTCACCCTTCTGCGACCAATAGATACTTGGTCAAGCCACTAAAAGAGCTAATTTCCCTTGTACTAAAATAGCACAGTCACTTTCAGTGATTGACTATATTCTCCCCATGCCTACCAAGAAATACAAGCTTATTTTATCAGCCACATAAAGTTGCCTGGTGACATAAAGATGGCCCACACAGTTACAGACACTGAGTCCACTCTATTGTAATGCACTCTCTTGCCTAAGGGCAATTCTATGATTTTTGTATTCACTACTTTGCAAGCAGCAAGAATTTTGTCTGGCTGCACACGACATACTAATTTGCAGCCAATGTATGTAATATAAATGACCACAATGGTGTTTTTTCCTTACACTGCCAATAAATGTCACATGTGTTTTTTACGTCATTCAAGGTGGTCACTGGAAATGAGTCGTCTTAGAAATAGTGAACAAATGATGGCCTATTCTTTTTTCTATTTCCTACCTCTACCTCAGCTAAATCCTATTTCAATGTTGTTACCTATCCCTCAACTAAATTCTATTTTAATGTGTACCTCTCGTTCAACTGAAGCCTATTCCCTCAACTCCTCTATCAACCTCATGCCTCTTCCGCTGCTGAGGAAGAGAGATTCAATAAGCTGACCAATCATGGCCTTTTTATACTATTTTAGCTGGAATCCCACAATACACTTCTCCTGAACCACCTGTAATGTTTGTAACAACTCAATTAGTCAAAATCCACAATAGATTGGCAATTCACTTTCTGCCTGTTCATTTTCACGTAGGCTTATTTTTTCACAGTATTTCCTTGAAGGAAACCTACGTTCCAAATCTGAAATAATGATGAGTGCAACTAAGCAACTTCACAAAACTACAGTACTCTGAAGCTGCATCAGCTGCTCTCTACAGTTGCCCTGCTACTAAAAATGCCCACCAGATTTAAGCTTTTGCTACTTTACCCTCCGCCACCACCTGCTCTGACTTGTAGAATCTTTTTCTTTATAGTTCTTACCTACATGTCTTTGCCAAGTCCATCTGTAGTTAAAAGAACAGACGTTGGGAATTGCCTGCGACCAACCCCCCCTTATTAATATGGACCAGGCAAAAAAAACATACGAATCCAGCAGCTGCATATCCAACTTCAACATCCAGCTGTGCAGTTTCTCTTCAGAAACATTTTATTAATTTCAAGACTGATTCTCAATTAGCTGCATTCCAGGTGCCAGCCCCTGAACAACAAAGTTTAATAAAAGGGATATATGCAGTAAATGATTCATAAAAACTCATGTTGGGCATGAAACTGCTCGGGCAGGGTACTGTCAGGCAGGATGCTATCTGAAATGATACCTCTCTGCCTTGGCATATCCCTGCACATGGTAAGATCAAACACAGGGGAAGACGGTAGGGCAGCATGGACCAGGTGATGAAGCTCTCCATGGTGTACCCACATGTGGATGCTGTCATCTGCAATAGGCAAGTGTCACCCCTATAAGACTATGTCCTCGGTTGAGGGGAATAGCACCACAGGTGTAGTTAGCATTTGTTTTTCCTGCTGGAACATTAATAGAATCTCAATTCTCAATTAAAAACACAACTTCTCTACTTGTCTATACTCCACCCATTCCCAACAATTTCCATCATGACAGAGGTCTGGAGGGTTAGATTCCAGATGTAAGCAGAACATTGTTCAACAAGACCATCAAGCAACTCCATCTCCATTTAGTTCACATCAGTTTAATGAGTGATCCCTACTTCTGAATCATTAGAAAAATAATGTACATTGTTTGAGACATCATTCAAATGGGGAATTCACTTTTGTTCACTTCTGTTCCCTGTCATGTTCCAAGGTAGGTCTGTAAAGCATATCTTTAATAAACACCACTAACCATGCTTCCACAGGGTCATTAGTAGATCAACATTATTGAAGGGCTTTTGAGCAAAGATCAGCCCCCACCGTTCACAGCAGGAAACAGAGTTATGATTCAATATATCATTTAAATAATTTACTACCGAAAACCTTTAGTTTATTGATTTGGACCCATATCTATATTTTGCATCTCGGGTTCAATCTTTAGATTTGATACTCATGGTACTCCTACTATGAGTGATACACAATGGTTATATGCAATATTACATCATATATAATTACATGGACAACAATATGAATTTGTTTAGCAAGGGTTTAAATCAGCTCCTGTGTTTGGGGCATTATCCACTAAGCAGGATGTACCTTTGGTGACTGAGGAGGTAGTTCAGAGTGAGTCCTAAATCTAACTTCTACATGAGATGCAAACTAGGGAGCTCATTTTATAATAAATGCTAACTGTGTGTAGTGGGATGCCAATGGTAGTGCTTACATGCTGTTGGGTGCCGGCGACATTTTAGTTTGCGGAATTGTCTACCCATTCCAAATCAGGAATGCACACATTTTATTTATTTAACAAAGTTATTTTTATGAACCTGGGACACACCAGTCTAACAGCCTTGCAAGGATCAAGGATCGCATTGAAACACATTTTATGCTTTATAGTGCGCATTACAAATGACCAATTAAAAAAAAAAAGAAACACACAGGTCAGTACAGAATGTCTATATATTAAGAATAGAAATTATCAAACCAATTTAAACTATAAACAAATAATACATATTTACTATTTTCTATGAAATACAGTTATCAATAATTACTACAATATTGAAAGATCAATACACTGGTCAATTAAATTGTTAATTCTGCATTTAACATGGTTGTATACGTTTGTGAAAACACTCATGTCATCATATATACATTTGATTTATCCTGAGCACACATTCACCATGGGTTGAAAAGTGAATTTGCGTTCAGGACAAAGCTTTCATTTTATAGGAAACAAAACGAAATCAGAACATCCCTGCATATCCAAATCTCTCTATCTTTCATTTATTAAAATAAATATCTCCTTGCTTCAAACAACACTGTAGAAAACATTTAGGGGCCGATTCATGGAACAAACGTGCGCCGAAAATCCCCGCGCAAGCATGCGCAAGCAGAAAAAAACAGGCGCACGTGCACGTGTGCGATTCATGGAAGTCCCTGCACGTGTTCACCGCGGGATGTGCGCCAAACCCGTGCATGGCGCACAAGTCACTGCAACATCCTGAAAGGCGTGCGCGACGCGCACAGTGAAAGCGCACAACCTCAGCGCATACAACAGAAAGTGGACGGGACACAGTGCATAACGCGCGGAATGGGGAACAACGCGCGAAAATAAGGGCGTAACTGGGGATGTACTGCAGGGAAGCAGACGGAACGCCCACACGCACCCGAACCACACGTATTCATGGAATCGAATAGGGCAAAGCCACGCACAGCCAAAGACACGCACAAGCTGAAACACGTCCGCCACACGAAGGCAGGTGGTAGAGTCCCAGCGCATCAAAAAAGTGGCTCGCGGGAAGTTACACACACGATTGAGCGGGGCACGTGTAATTCGGGGGTGCGCGGGAAGTTAAACACGCGATTGAGCGGGGTACGTGTATTGCGGGGGTGCGCGGGAAGTTACACACGCGAGTAAGCGTGGTACGTGTATATCAGGGGTTCGCGTGAAGTCTGTCACGCGATCGGGCCTGGGGGAGCGGGCTACGTGTATGTCAGGGGTTCGCGTGAATCACGCGATCAGACCTGGGGGAGCGGGCTACGTGTATTACAGGGGTTCGCGTGAAGTTATTCACGCGATCGGGCCTGGGGGAGCGGGCTACATGTATTACAGGGGTTCGCGTGAAGTCATTCACGCGATCGGGCCTGGGGGAGCGGGCTACGTGTATTTCAGGGGTTCGCGTGAAGTTTTCCACGCGATCGGGCCTGGGGAGCGGGCTACGTGTATTACAGGGGTTCGCGTGAAGTTTTCCACGCAATCGGGCCTGGGGGAGCGGGCTACGTGTATTACAGGGGTTCGCGTGAAGTTTTCCACGCGATCGGGCCTGGGGGAGCGGGCTACGTGTATTACAGGGGTTCGCGTGAAGTTATTCACGCGATCGGGCCTGGGGGAGCGGGCTACGTGTATTACAGGGGTTTGCGTGAAGTTTTCCACGCGATCGGGCCTGGGGGAGCGGGCTACGTATATTACAGGGGTTCGCGTGAAGTTGTTCACGCGATCGGGCCTGGGGGAGCGGGCTACGTGTATTACAGGGGTTCGCGTGAAGTTTTTCACACGATCGGGCCTGGGGGAGCGGGCTACGTGTATTTCAGGGGTTCGCGTGCAGTTTTTCACGCGCGCTTACTCATGGGCCCTTTCCTCGTATTACATGCGGACGTGCAGTTTTTCACGCGCGCTTACGCATGGGCCCTTTCCTCGTATTACACGCGGACATGCAGTTTTTCACGCGCGCTTACGCATGGGCCCTTTCCTCGTATTACACGTGGACGTGCACTTTTTCACGCGCTCTTACGCATGGGCCCTTTCCTCGTATTACACGCGGACGTGCATTTTTTCACGCGCGCTGTAATGCCCATGCACGTCTGTACGCGTCACGTCACAGGGGCGCTTGCACTCGCCTTCTGTCCAATGACAATGCGTATGCGTGCAGACGCGCTTACGCGCTAAGGGCCTTTCCTCGAATTACACGCTGACGTGCAGATTTTTCACGTGCCAAATCACTCCGTATCAAGCTGGCCACGCGAAAACACACGGAAGACCACGCTCCTGCCCAGAAGGCCGAATCACTGCCCCCCAGTGCCCCGAGCAGCCTCCCACGTGCCATCTGCTGCTGCCTGCCTGCCTGCCTGCCTGCTGCCACCGTGCCCTGCCATTTGGTGCCTGCACATCAGCCATCTGCAGGGGTCCAGTTGCTGTGTCCACCCCTGCTGGTACAGAAGACTCCCGACTCGAATAACATCGCTCCACAGCCCAGCCCCAGGACCCAGTTGCCCACCCACTCCTGCCCCTGGGGTTGCCATGTCGGGCACATCCACATCTGACCCCAGTGGCAACCCCCGGCCAGAGGGGCAGAGGGGCACCAGCTTCACTGCCACCGAAGTTGGTGTCCTGGTGGAGCAAGTCCTGGGGCAGTATGATGCCCTCTTCGGATCGTCCCGCGCCAACAGGGAAGGATGGGAGAGGATCTGGGCCGACTGTGTGGTTGCCATCAACGCGGAGGGGGTGGCAACCCGCACCATCCAGAAGGTCAAGAAGCGCTGGGAGGACTTGAGGTCCAGGACCCTCATGAAGGCCCGGCGCCTCGTGGAGGGGGGCCGGGGCCGCATGAGTTCCATCCAGTTGAGGGTCCTGGAACGCGCACACCCAGCGCTCCACGCCCAGGTCCTTGAGAGGGAGACCCGTCTGGAGTTGAGCGGTAAGTGGCCAAGCATTGCTGTTTGAGACAGGGCATGTTGCAGTGTGCTGGTTGTCTGATACTTGCATGGGAATGCATGTGCGACCTGTAATGTGTGAACCGCACGGTTGTTGCATGTGTTTGAATGCGACATGGGGAGCCCTGTGCAGATTGCACACATGAGAGCATGGCAGTCTCTGTTCCTGGACATGGGTGGGGGCGAGGGATGGGTGCTGATGCCAGATACATATGTGGTATCCATGTCTGTGTGCCTGACCTGTGTGTCTGTGACTTGCGAGTGCCATGGATGCATGACACATGTCTGTGACAATGTACAGATTCACTGATGCAGCCTAGTCATCCTTGTATGCACTGTGATTGGGGTGTACGGGGCCAGATGGATGTGACTGAGGTGAAGTGTGTGCATGTGATAGGCATGACCCATGATGCATGTGAGTCCCATTACATTGTATGATTCGAGAGTCCATTGGACATGCATTGAAATGTCCATGGCACGCACCATGACTGTCACTGTGTGTGTTTTGCCTGGACTGACACATGTGTTGTGGTGTGACATGATGGAAGTGTACTTTGACAGTGGCACTCATCTGCTATTGCTTCCTGTCTAGGGGACCATTGTACTGTACCCTGATGCTTGTGTTCTATGTCTCCCTCTACGCAGCGGCTAGTGAAGGAGAGGGCGGAGATGGCGCTGTGGAGCAAGGCGGTGGGGATGCCCCCACGGCTGCAGCGGAAGGGGTGGGTGAGCCCCCACAGGGGCCTGCTACGGCGGTAGACGGCGAGGAGCCATCCAGGTTGGTGGTTTCCACAGAGGAGGAGGAGGCCGCCATTGAGGCGCACATGGGGCCTGGTGGGGGCATCCCTGCTGGTGCAAGTGGTGCAGTACAGGGGCAGGGGCAGGAGGCAGCACAGGTCACCGTGGAGGGGCCTGTGCATGTCGCTGTCCCTGAACCTGTGGGTGCACCACCTTGCACCAGCAGGGATGCCCCGTCCCAGGCCCGTCCGCAGGTAGAGGGGATGTCCATGTCATCTGACTCCCCTCCACCTGCGGACGAGGGGACCCCTGGCCGTGTGGAGAAGGTCCTGATTGGGGTCGCGATGCGCACGGCTGTGATTCGTGATGCCATGCGTGCTTACCAGGAGGAGCACGCACGTCATCACGAAGAGCACCGTGCCGACGTGGCCCAATTGGGATCGGCCATGTTCGGGGGTTTCCTGCATGTGTCGGCCAATCTGGCGGCCCTCTCCTCCTCTGTGGAGACTATACGCCAGTCGTTCTCCTTGCCGTCTTCCGGCCCAGATGCCACCAGGGCCCTCTGTGGACCTGCCCTGACCAATGCAGCCAGCTCGGTGGGGATCCCATCCCTGCCACAGTCGGGAGTCAGAGGTCCAGCAGGGGTGGACAACACAGCAACTGGACCCCAGCAGATGGAGGATGTGACGGCATCATCGGGCAGGGCACGTGCACGACGGCGTCGGTGGTTTCCATCATCCTGGATGCCGTTGTGCTGGCAGAGGCAGTGGCGTCGGAGGCAGCAGCAGGCTCGACGTGGGAGGCATCATGGCTTGGGGCCATCAAGATCAGAGGGGCAGGCATCGGCCGGAGGGCAGGAGAACCCTGGGATGGTAGTGTCTTCCGTGTGGGAGCAGTTGGTCCAGCGGATAGGTGCGGAGCAGCAGCGGGCGGAAGAGGAGCGGCTCACCATGGTCAGGGCGGAGTTCTCCATGCGTCGGGCGTTGAGGCGGGCTGAGTGCCTCGAGGAAGCTCGCAGGGAGTTTGAGGTGAATATGGGGTTATCCCTACGAGACCTCGGGGCCAGGACAGAGTCCCGCCTCCAGGACATCGACATGGAGTTCGATGATGCCCTGGCCGGCAACATCACAGAGTGAGCCGCAGGACTTGCCCGCTGCCATTGTATTTAGTTCTTTAGTTAGTTAGTGTTAGGTTTCCTTTATTTTTTGAGATTTTTTTGGACCGCTCGGACAATGGCCACTTTTCTGTATATAGTTTTTTTATTAGGTAGTAGCAGGTTTCATTTATAGTGTTGGGCTCATGGACCCTGGAATATTCTTGTGTATAGTTGGATTTTTTAAAATACATTTTTTTGATTTATATTTGTGTTCACCATGAGGCAATGGTTTTTCCTTATTTTTTTTCACCATGATTTTGCTTTGGACAACATTAGTTTTTGGATTCCTTTGTTTTTTGGATTTTTACATTACTTATCGGACATGGACAATTTATTTTGTTATCCCCATTGTTGTATGTTTGATTAGTTTACTTCATTTTCTTCGAGAATACATGTTTTTATAACTTTCTTTTGTGGTATTTTCTCATTGGTTTCATGCATGTCATGATATGGGTTTTGACATTCACTTGCACCCATTGTGTATGTGTGTGTGACAGACATGTGTTCATTTACATACTTGCCATTGGGGTTGTATCATGTAATTGCATTTGCTATGTGGGTGGATGCAATCCTTGGCTCGGTGTTTGTGCTGGGTATGCTGCCCATTACTGCCATGATTGTGTATCGTCAGGACCTGGGGGCAGGGGGACATGGTTGGGGGCCTGCTGGCAGGTGCCCCACAGTGCTGGGGGGTGGGGGTGCAAGGGGACATGAGTGGGACATGAGTGGGGGCCTGCTGGCAGGTGCCCCACAGTGCTGGGGGGTGGGGGTGCAAGGGGACATGAGTGGGACATGAGTGGGGGCCTGCTGGCAGGTGCCCCACAGTGCTGGGGGGTGGGGGTGGTGGGGAACATGAGTTGGACATGGGTGGGGGCCTGCTGGCAGGTGCCCCACAGTGCTGGGGGGTGGGGGTGGTGGGAGACATGAGTTGGACATGGGTGGGGGCCTGCTGGCAGGTGCCCCACAGTGCTGGGGGGTGGGGGTGGTGGGAGACATGAGTTGGACATGGGTGGGGGCCTGCTGGCAGGTGCCCCACAGTGCTGGGGGGTGGGGGTGGTGGGAGACATGGGTGGGGGCCTGGTGGAGGCTGCCCCTGGTGACTGGGGGGGTGGGGGTGCTGGGAGACATGGGTGGGGGCCTGGTGGAGGCTGCCCCTGGTGACTGGGGGGGTGGGGGTGCTGGGAGACATGGGTGGGGGCCTGGTGGAGGCTGCCCCTGGTGACTGGGGGGGTGGGGATGGTGGGAGACATGGGTGGGGGCCTGGTGGTGGGTGCCCCTGCACTGCTGGGGGGTGGGGGTGGTGGGAGACATGGGTGGGGGCCTGGTGGTGGGTGCCCCTGCACTGCTGGGGGGTGGGGGTGGTGGGAGACATGGGTGGGGGCCTGGTGGAGGCTGCCCCTGGTGACTGGGGGGTGGGGGTGGTGGGAGACATGGGTGGGGGCCTGGTGGTGGGTGCCCCTGCACTGCTGGGGGGTGGGGGTGGTGGGAGACATGGGTGGGGGCCTGGTGGAGGCTGCCCCTGGTGACTGGGGGGGTGGGGGTGCTGGGAGACATCTGTGGGGGCCTGGTGGAGGCTGCCCCTGGTGACTGGGGGGGTGGGGGTGCTGGGAGACATGGGTGGGGGCCTGGTGGAGGCTGCCCCTGGTGACTGGGGGGGGTGGGGGTGCTGGGAGACATGGGTGGGGGCCTGGTGGAGGCTGCCCCTGGTGACTGGGGGGGGGTGGGGGTGCTGGGAGACATGGGTGGGGGCCTGCTGGCAGGTGCCCCGCAATGCTGGGGGTGGGGGTGCAAGGGGACATGAGTTGGTGATCATTGGTGCAAGGAGACATGTGCCTTTGCTGGGGGGCATGCCCATGTTGGGTGGGCTGCCTACGGGACATGACCAGGGATGCAGGGTAGTCCCCTGTGGTGTGGGCTGCCTGCAGGGGCCGTGGAGGGTGTACAGGGAACACCTGGGAGGACCCACACTGGCAAATCACATGTAGGACTCCCCCGCACCCCTGAAATACACGTACCCTGCTGAAATCGCGTGTAAAACTTCGTGCGCACCCCTGTAATACCCGCACGCAGCCCAATCGCGTGTAAAACTTTGCGCGCACCCCTTTAATACCCGCACGCAGCCCAATCACGTGTGAAAATGTGCGTGCACCCCTGTAATACCCGCACGCAGCCCAATCGCGTGTAAAACTTTGTGCGCACCCCTAATACCCGCACACAGCCCAATCGCGTGTGGAACTTCCCGCGCACCCCTGAAATACACGCGCCCAGGCCAATCGCGTGTGGAACTTCCCGCGCACCCCTGAAATACACGCGCACAGGCCAATCGCGTGTGGAGCTTCCCGCGCACCCCTGTAATACGCGTACCCTGCTCGCACGGGGCCAATCGCGTGAGGTACTTCCCACGCACCCCAGTGATACACGTAGCCCGCTTGCCATGCTGGTACAGGGTTAGCGCAGCCCTTTGCGCTGGATTGGGGATTTTGATGGCTTTTCCCTGCGCGGAAGGCGTTCTTGGGGGCGTAACTGGCGCTGCTGCAAGGTCGCTGCGCCACTGTGCGCCACGGCTGGTTTTGGTGGCTGGAATCCATGAATACGCTGTGCGCGGAAATGGGTTTTGGCGCACGCGGCTGGCGCAGGGATTCGCACGCGCACACTGTGCGCCACCCGCGTGCGCCACTTGTGCGCTGAATTCTATGAATTACCCCCTTAAAGACGGGGTGCTTGACATTTCTGTGTGTAAACTGCTTTCAAAGACAAAAATGGTCATTTCATGTGTATGGCTAATAGATTTCCTTCAAAGCTGTTTCTGTTGTACAAATGTGGATGAATTGCACATGTGTTGTTCTTCAAAGGGCAACTTAAAGTGGGGAAACAAGTAGCAGTTAAAAACCCTGGCCCCTTTTGTTGAGTGGTTCAGAACCAGTGACAGGACTCTGTTTTGTGATATACCGAGGCAATGACTTCAATTACAAAATTTCCCTAAGCATGTGCACAGTGAGCTATTATTTGGCACCCAGTCTGTACTTGGCCAGAGCACATGGATGTGCAGTCAATTAATATACCACCCCTCAGTATTTTCACAAATAAGAGGTGTAGGTATTTAATTGATTACCCTTTAAAATATAACTCCCTCAGACTTCTATTTCGTCTTAACATTACACTCACATAGCAATGTCTTTTCTTTGTCTCTCACCGACAAGTGGGTACCCTCTAAAGGACTGGTTCACTTCTCTCCCTCTAGTAACAGGTGGGCATCAGTCAGCAAGATCGGTCAGCGTCTCTCCACAGTCTGGTTTCTCTACTTCTGCATTGGGCATTTTCTGCTTCCTTCCTTTCCAATGAGGAAGGCCTGGGGTTGTATTCCAGGTGAGCCTCTCTGACAATGGTCTGCCCACAATCCAAACTGAGTTGAAAGGAAAGCAAGCTATTCTATTCTCCTTTCTGTTGTTGTCAATTCTCTTTACTAGCCTTTTTTCCAGTTACTCTGTCAGCCAGTTTCCCATTAAATCTATGGGTTTGGACTCCTTGACAGTGTTACAAAAGGGACATCACAATAAACCAAACTTTGTAAAATTAATGGGCATATTAATGAATGGGGCAGTCCAATGGGAGTAACATTCTAAACCCAATTTCCGTCAATTTGATGTGATATCAGTTGAGATATTTTACATTAAACAATTTCAATTTTCTAAAATATTGGGGGTCATTATAAGGTTGCCGGTCCGGAAACAATGGTAATGGTAAGCTTGCCAGTACCATTGTTTCCGGACCGGCAAACTACGAGTCTGTGAGCGGGTGCCTTTCCGCCTGCCAGATACGACCTGGTTGGCGGAAAGGCACCCGCTCGCAGACCTTGACCTTGATTCATGAATGGTGCCGGTGCATCCGTCCTCCCAATTCCCATTGCGTCCAATGGGATCCAAATGGGAATGAGGAGTGATATTTTCCAGTGCCCAGCAATGGGCAATTACCGGGTCTGCGAGGGATGTAATTCCCTGGTAATTGGCCATTCCCGGGCGCCGGAAAATTCATGACTCCATTTACCATTTACCAGCACAGCTACTGCCATAGTCATAATGATGCCCATTATGTTCCACACATGTGATTAAGTTACTAATTCGAATGTCAGATTGATCTCACTCAGATGAATCACATGATGCTAGTCTCATCTTGGCACGATTTGTGATGTGCGTGTGACAGATTATTCTTTTCTTTTTCTTTTCTGATATTTCCACTCAAAGATTAAATTCCCATGTCAGAATATCAGCCTAGCCTGCGTGAACGCCTGGATATATGAACCACTAACGTGCAACCTTTCTATGCAGAAATGACAACATTAATATAATTTGCATAATTTAACAAATAGCAACATTATTGGTTTACATTCAACTGATAGACTTTTTAACACTGAACAATTTTACATAAAAAGTAAGTTGCTATGGCACTCCTTTCTAAATATACTCAGTGAAATATAATCAGTATGCAAGATTTAAAGATGTACGTATTTTTCCTATTTAACAAAATATTAAATAGTCGTTTTATTCACTGGCCTGGTAATGGCCATATAGTGTCAGTCCTTTGAGGCTTCAGAGCTGGGACTTTTCTTACTTAAGGTCTAGTTGCCATGCTATTATTGACAGTTCTTTGAAACTAGGGTGCTCAGAGCCAAATGTTGACAGAGTATTTGGTCACCGAAGTAATTATACCAGCTGGCTGTCACAGATACCAAACTCCATGTCTCTGCAAGTGTGAATGGCATACTTAATGGAAGGCCTGTTGATGAAAGTTACTGATAATCTGGGCAAGTCTACTGCAATCCAGGTTTCTGAATATATTTCTGTATCTTTTGAGACGTTTTGGATAAGTGACAAATGGAAACTGTTAATGTGCATAATTTGTTTTACTACCATCAAATTTGATCTTTTGATGCCACGACTGTGTCATAAAGTTTACAGCCCAGCCCCCAGGACTTGGTTTTAAAAAAAATCTCCTCAGCACTCTTGTTGGTGTTAGAGAAATGCCATTTTGATTTTTCCAGAGTTGCTGGTTTCATGTACAAATTTAACATATGAAGTCGCTTTCTTGTCCACATTATATTTTGTTCTATAACCAAGGGCATGATAACATTTTTGCAGTCAGGCTTCTGTCAATAAAAAAAACTTGCTTTAAGTCTCTGTAGGTTTCATTATATAAGGCTGATTCTTAGTCCTGCAAAGAAGAAATAATGTAGGCCTCTATTCAATTTTTAATGTTCTATAAAATGCTGTGCGTTTTCATTTCAGATTGACTTTTCCCTATTTATTACATATTGCTGTATATTTTCACATAACCGAAAATATTAATGTCGGGCCTTGTCATTTATTGTGGACCGATAAATGGTTGTTGTAGCTGGTCTGCTGACATCACAACATTTCCGTGCATGTGTTTCTTTCAAAGGCTTTTCGCAGAATGCAGTTCACATATTTCTTTTGAAATGTGGAATGTTCATTTGCACCCTTTCCTTTTCTCTTTAATTCTCTATAGTTCCCTGCATGCAATTTTCAACATTTACAAAACAGAGAGCAAAAGTAAAGAATAAAAACAGTGAAAATTGCTTTTAATCTCCATTTTCCAAATAAATATAAATGCTGCATGCAAATGGGGAGGGGCAACTCTTGTTTACTTTTTTCATATGGAATCTGTATGCTTTAAGCAGGTGCTAAAAAGAGGCAGGTTCTACTGAAATTCATTCCTTTTATGCCTGCATGAACATGCAATGCAGGTGTAAAATCATGTACCCTTCGAAATAGGAGGAATGCATAGTGGAAATATTAATTCCGTTTAGTGCTCCTTCTCTGCCTCTAAATGGCTGCAAAATACACTTCAGTTCAACTAACAGTAAGGCGTAATTGGCATTCTGGTGCTTGGAAAATCAGCCCCTATAATGTGTTATCAATTACATATCACCCATTATGCTTTATAACCTTTTTAAAACCGTTTTGGTATGTGTCCTAATTGCCCTTTATATACATTTTCCCCTCTGTTGGTTCTAAACTCAGCAGGATCTTCAAGGCTACACACAGGCAATAAACAGCTCCCAGCAATATTGAACCCTGCATGTATGGATAGTGGTTTATTGCATTTAAAGAGGCATATTGCTAATGTTATGAATATTTGATGACTGTACTGTTGACTATATATGCTTTAAATCAGAAGGCCTATTAACCCCTTGGATGAGCTATCTCGTCCTTGACATTACGTTTGTGTTGCTTAGGCATGTCACTTTGTGCGTTCCCTGCAAAGCAGGGATCGCACAAAAGTGTAATCCAACCCCCGGGCTAGGTGAGGAGGAGGTTCCTTTCAGTTTCACGTTGGCATGCGTAATGCATGCCACATGAAACTGAAAGTAGATTTCACTGCGGCAGCCATTTTCGGCTGCCGCTGTGAAATGAGAAGGGGAATCTCCACATTTCTCCCCCTTGATCTGTGGCACTATTGTGCCGTTGAGATTGAGGAAGGTGTCATTGGAAAGGGGAGCCTCTCCCCTTTCCAACGACAACTTTTTTAAAGCATTGCTGGCTGCGGCTCCCGCACAGAGCACTCGATCCGTGCCCAGCAATGCCACCAGACCACCAGGGATCTGTTTGTGAAGTGGGGGGAAGAGGGGGCTGCTTACAATGTAAGCACCCCACCCCCACACCAAAAGTATGGGGCAACACATATTGGCCCCCCTGGGGGCAGATGGGTGATCAGCTGCCCCTAGCGAAGGGGCCAAAAAAATAAATAGATTATAATTCTTTAAAAAAGAATTCAGATTTGGGTGGCAACTAGAGCACCAGGCTTTTTTTATAATGAAAGGGGGGGTGGCCCTCCGCCCACCCTCAGTGGATGGGGGCACCTCATGTAGCCCTCACTGGGGGCAGCTTTCTGCTCCTAAGAAGGGGTACATGGGATCCCACCCATACATTTTGGAGTGGGGGCGAGGGCCACCAGAAATCTTTGAACAGCCCCCACAACCTTGGGGCACTATGTTTTGCCACCCACCCTGGGGGTGGATGGGCACATTAATGTGCCCATCTGCCCCTAGGCAAAGGGCAAAACAAAAAAATAAAAATAAAAATTAGTTTTGGGTGGGGCTGGGGGGGCACTGGACCACCAGACATTTTATATAATGAAAGGGGGTTGGCTCTCTCCCCCCACCCTACCTGGATGGGGGTCACCTCATGTAGCCCTCCCTGGGGGCAGATTGGTAGTGCATGAGATGCCCCCCTTCCATTTGGGGTGGGGGGAGAGGGCTACCAGAACAAAATTGGAATGCCCCACCAATGCATGGGGCAGTAAGTTGTGCCCACCCTGGGGGCAGATGGGTTCACTAATGTGCCCTCCATGGGGGCAGATTGCTAGTGCAATCTTGCAATCTGCCCCTAGGAAGGGACACATGTGTTTTTACTGGGAGGCGAGGGTGAGTGGACCACCAGGGATGGCTTGAAAGGGGGGCTCTGATCAGAGAGGAGTAGTTATGATTTGTTTTTGCTGGGCTGGCCATAGGTAACAAATGTTTTCTGTTTCCTGTACAACTTTTTCTACGCGAGCAGCTGCAACGTTATGTGAGTACTGTTTTTTATTATTCTACGGTCAATAGACTACCAGGGACAGCTTGAAAGGGGGGCCGTGATTGGAGAGTCATAGTTATGATTTGTTTTTGATGGGCTGACCATAGGTTACAAATGATTTTTGTTTCCTTTACAGCTTTTTCTACTTGAGCAGCTGCAACGTTATGTGAGTACTGTTTTTTTATTATTCTATGGTTAGGGCCATGGGGTGGGTGGGAATAGGGCAGGATTATTGTTGGTGTGGGTGGGAGTGGGACATCTGGTGGGGTATTTTGGTGGACTCAGACACAATTGCAGGGTCAGCCTACAAATAGGCCCCCATGCCAGCATAACATTGGTGTTTCCCTCGAAGTGGCTGTCTTCCATGTGGGTTGACCGTCCGCAGCCCATGCTGCATCTCTGGCTGTGCTGCATTACAGATGTCACCGCCGGGGAGGAATGGGGATCCTGCCGGGGCTCCCCGAAACTGCCTCTGGAGTTGGGGACAGTCGACCCACATGGGAGACAGCCGTCCAAGGCCAGGCACATCACCCCCCATCATACTGGAGGTCTGGCTGGGATGCGTTACAGAATTTTCCTCCGGGAAGGCAGGGGAACCCTGCCTGGGTTCCCTGGGACTGCTGCTGCACTTGGGGATGGTCAACCCACATGGGAGACGGGTGCCCAAGGCCAGGTACATGATCCCCAACCATCCTGATATTCTGGCTGGCCTGCGTAACAGCTTCTCCCTCCGGGAAAGGACGGGGAATATCCTGGGAACCACCACTGGGCTTAGAGAACTTCAACCCACATGGGAGTCAGCTGCCCAAGGCCAGGGATATGACCCTCTACCATCCTGGAGATCTGGCTGGATTGTGTTACAGCTTCTCCCCTCTGGGAAAGGACAGTGACCCAGCCGAGGCTCCTTGGGACTGCTGCTGCATTTGGGGATGGTCAACCCACATGGGAGACAGCCGCCCAAGGCCAAGGACATTACCCCCGACTATACTGGAGCTTTGGCTGGCTTGTTTTGCAGCTTCTGCCTCTGGAAAAGGTCGGGGTCCCTTCTGGGGACCCCTGGAAGTGTTGCTGCACTTGCAGATGGTCAACCCACATGGGAATCAGCCGCCCAAGGCCAGGGACATTACCCCTGACTTTCCTGGAGCTCTGGTTGGCCTGCATTACAGCTTGTCCCTCCAGGAAAGTTGGGGATCCTGCCAGGGAACCACTGCTGGGCTTGGGGATGTTCAAAACACACGGGTGACAGCCACCCTAGGTCAGGGACATTCACCCCCAACCATCCTGGAGGACTAGCTGGGCCGTATTACAGAATTTCCCTCGGGGGAGGGAAGGAGACCCTGCCGAGGCTCCCTGGAGCTGCTGCTTTGCTTGGTAGACCCACAAGGTAAATGGCTGTCCGAGGCCGGGAACATCATGTCCACCCATCCTGGAGTTTTGGCTGGGCTGCATTACAGCTTTTCCCTTTGGGTAGGAATTGGCACATTGCCGGGGAACAACTGTAACACAGGCAAGCAGGATGACTCATTTGGATAAGGTGTTGGCCTTGAAAAGGGCTAACCTCACCATCAAGGCCACCAAGTGCCAGATAGATCAGGGGAAAGTCACGTACCTTGGTCATGAGGCAGGAGGGGGTCGAATCCAACCTCTTCCCAGTAAGGTAAAGGGATGTACATGACTGGGAGACTCCCACTACTCAAACTCAGCAGAGAGCCTTTTTGGGCCTCACTGGGTATTACCGTAATTTCATGGCAGACTATGGAACCATAGCTGCCCCTCTGACAGCTCTGACTTTGCCTAAACAACCGAGGAAGGTTAATTGACAGAAGACTGTCAGAGGGCCTATATTGGCTTGAAGGAAAGTCTATGTAGGCCACCTGTGTTGTATGCGCCTGATTACAGCAAACCCTTTATCGTTCACACTGATGCCTGCAACACCGTAATTGGAGCTGTCTTGTCCCACTTATATGACAAAGGGAGGGAACATCCTAGCATATTCATCAGTAGACAATTCAAGGGTAGAGAACGTAGGTGGGATACTATTGAAAGGGAATGTTTTAGCATTGTTTGGAGCCTTAGGTGTTTAGGCCCTGCCTTTCTGGGTCTACCTTCAAGGCCCAAACAGACCACAAGCCCTTAAAGTGGCTTATACAGATGATGGGTAAAAACCTGAAACTGCTCAGGTGGTCCATTAACCTGCAAGAGCTAGACTTCACCATTGAGCATAGGCCAGGGAAGAGTCATGATAATGCAGATGGCCTTTCCAGAAGGTATGTTGATCATCTGGATGAGGGTGTCAATCTCGTGGGAGATTGGACCACCCTAACCTCAGTCTGGGTGGGGCGACTGTGATGCTGGAAAAGCATTGGAGGGAAAGGTCCTCCATGTCCTTGTCCTGTAGTCCTTTTATCATGTGTGTTCTGTGTTTTATTTTCTACACAGGAGTCCATGTGGGACTCCTGGCAGTGCAGCGCTTCCTTCCTCTTTTTGGTCATGGTGAACAGACCCTTGGGATACCCTCATGGCACCCATGGGTGGGGGTAAAATCCTGTACCTCTAGTGTATGTTTTTGGGCACCTGTGTGTGGCCCACACAGCAGGGTATGGGCTGGTGGCAGCTCCATGCTGACTTTGACAGGTGCTCGAGTATCCTCCATTTTGGGATAGCCAGGCCCTGCCATTGGTATCAGTTGGTTCCTGATAGAAGAAAAGATGGCCCCTATGGCCTCTTGCTTTCTGTTGCCTGCTACCTTCTTTTCCCAAAGTCCTGGGAAGCCCTGACTCTGTCCTTTCCCCAACTTGCTTTTGGTTGGAAGATCCATGTATGGTATTGTAGGGAAGTTCAGGAAAGACTGACTTGAGACTTCCCAATGACTGTGGGCCTCATTACACGTTAGGCGGTAAGGGTTTACCGGTACCGGTAAGGGCACCACTACCGGTAAACCCTTACCATCTTACTACGAGTTCCCTTTGCGAGACCCGACCTTAATGGCTGGTTTTACCAGCCGTTAAAGTAGGGTGCCGCAAAGGGACCTTGGAGCTAATTACGGTACCGCAATTTGCGGTACCGTAATTAGCGCCTTCCCCATTCCCATTATGCTCTATGGGGGCAAAAATGGGAATGGGGAAGTGCCTTGGTGAATGGGGAATTACCGCCCCGCTCACCTTGGAGTAGGGCGGTAATTCTGCCATCCACCAAGGTGGACACAGTAAAATACCGGCAGCAACCATGGCGCTAATAGCGCCATGGTTACCGCCTACCGTGCAATGAGGCCCTGTGTGTTGTGGGTACACACTTGGATTGGGACCAGGATGAATGGATTGTGCGACCAATATACATTTCCTATTATGGGTGTCTGGTTTCTGGTATGTGACACAAAGACTGAGACAGCCCTGCCTGAAACTGGTATGAATGCAGTGTAGAGTGCTAAATGGCTGGGTGCTTATCCCAATCCACTTTCCTTGTTGTGAGTGTATGGATGGAGAAGAATGGCCTGAAAGCACTGTGAGCCTGATTGGCTGCCTGACTGCATGAATGCCCTTCTGAATGATTGGTTGCCTGGGTGTGACCCAGCAGAGTGAATGAGAGACCAAACAGTACATCTGGAGACCTCTCACAGATGGAAATTGTACAGAAGCTGAAATCGAAACTTGCTGCTTACTCTCAAAGCCGAGCCGGAAGAAGAAGAATTGCTGCTGCTTTCCTTCAACATAATCTGAAAGCTGTCGTGCCGTTGAGGACTGATCCAAGAGAGGACCTGGCTAGGAGACCTCTTCCCAAGCTATGAAGGAACATCGTGCACCAGCTATCCTTCACCGAGGCTCCATGGAAGTCAGTCATCGAAAGGCTGCCGACCGGAGACGGGGACCGCTAAGGAATCTGGAGGGAAACGTGTGTACATTGAAGTTCATCGCCGTTGTTGACCATCATTGTCAACCGGAGCCGCAATGCTCCATTGCCTAAGACTTTTGAATCAAGGACTCCCTTGCTCATCACTGTCAACTGTTTTCATCCCACCAGAGAAAGTCAAGGTCGTCGACGAACGGAGGAGAATCCGCTGCTGGGTTTCCCGTCACCCGAAGTCCTCAAAGACGCTGACGAAGATACAAAAGCCAGCCGTGGTCGAGTCCCCATCGCTAACACCAGCCGCCGACAACCCGACACCCTTGTTGGACCAACGTTCTTCATTGACTCTTTGCAGTAACTAACTATCATTGCTGAGGTGTACCGCACGCCTCATCTTCACAGGACATCCATGACCGATCGTTTACGAGCACTGCAAGGACAAAAGCTGCTGCCTCCACAGCATTGTTCACCCATTTCTCAGAGGAATCCTGATGATCTGTGGCTCCTGCCTTAAATGGAGTTCACTCAAGAAGGATCCGTCAACGACCCGTCATCGAACTCTGCTAAAGCAGGTACATTGGGATGGTATAACATTTGTAGAAGGAAATAAGACTCTGCTAAACAATATGTGGACTGGGCTTGCCAATATATTATATTTACAGGTTTCCCAGGTGGGGGGATCCTCATACAGAACTGTGCCTAGTACTAGGGGGCCCGTATTATGCCAATTGTTTAACCAACTTGTTTTCCTCCCAAGTCTATGGTTGATACCTGTTGCTATTGATGTGTATGCCATTTGAAACAGTCAGCAGTTGGTGCATTTTAATGGAGTCAAAGAGTAATTGTGGTACCGCATATAAATTGTGCATTTATCATCATAGTATTACCTGAGCACAACGTTTGTTATTGTATGTGCATATAACTTGAACCTTATTAATATAAAGAAGTGTGTTTTCACTAACATAGTGTGTGGACATTCCTTTGTGGGGTCCTGTGGACTACGCTGTACTTAAGAACCAGCCTGCATGACCTCCTGAGAGCTTAAGCCTTGATTGCTCATCCATGTTTACCAAATAGAGGATCTTGGCTGGGGTACTCTGTGCTTCTACTCTGTCATATAAAGAGCAGAAATACAGATACCCCCCTCCAGTCTTTACAGTGTATGAAACTGATAAGCAGATGTTTGTGTCAGGCGAAGATGGAGATTTGAAACTTAGGAACAGGTGGGCGCTATGTGAAATTGAGGGACTCATGTGATGTCTTGCCATTGATTAACATTGTACTCATTTTCCCTGAATAAAAAGAGAATTGTGTGTCCCAGTGTGCTCATCCAGAACTTATTATATTAAAGGGGCCACAATGCCAGCCATTATCATGTAAATATAAATTCTGTGTGATGTATACAATTTGAGTTATGAAGACAATTATGGTTCTGGCCTTCTCATAATTCTGAGGGAATGGACATTTGGTGTGGTGATAGGTTATGGAGAAAAGATTTGAATCATGAAGGGTCAGAGCTGTGACTATCTCGGCTCAGGAGTAAATTGAAAAAAACAGTAGCTCCTCCCAGGAAGGGCGTGTTGAGATATGATTTTCCGACTCATCATAAAATATTTAACTCAAATATATACATGTGCCTGCTGTTATCTGAAAAATTAGGGTTGCTTCCATGTTTTTAAACACTAAAAGTTAAACCCACTTGTCATTTGGGGATGATGTATCTTTCTCCTCTCTCAGCCTCTATCATCCACACCTCCCAACTCCTTGTCCAATCAACAGGCAGTGGGCATATTGGCAGAGAGGGTGGAAGAGAGCTGGCTAAGCCGTAGCATTGGAATTATGATAACAATGGAGTGTCACCAGCCCTATAAGAGATCATTTTTCAAACTGAGAGGGATATTTCTTTGACTTTTTGACTCTTGGGACCTTTCTTTGGACTTTTGATTTTCCCCTTGACTTTCTAACTTTATTGCTGGAGGTACTCTACTTCCTGAATCTTGCAAGGAACAACTAGCAGAGAGACAGGGAGAAGGTACCACAGCCTTAAACATTGCATGGGAGACAGAGACTGGGAAATCTGGAAGCTAGCTGGGCCTGCCATTTGAGGAGCGAGAGGAAGTGTGGGTGCTGGGAATAACCTTAGAACAAAGTCTTCTCTGCTGTCCTCAAAGGAGTCTGGCTGATTCGCTGGATGCCCCATTACCAAGACCACCCATGTAAGTAGAATAATCCAAATGCGTGGGGGAATCTGCCAGCTTTAATCTCCATCACTCATAGGGCGTAGGGCAGTGGAACTGTGGAGACGCGTGGCACATTTTATTAAATCTAACTCAAATTAATTCCACTATAGAAAATCACCCTATCCATTTGAATTGTGTTGTATTGGGGATAGCCTGCCTTAATCCTTTCCATTACATTTTGGGACAGGGGAAGCTGTGTTGATCCTTAGCGCATTGAATTGAAGCTAAATCACAGGAATTCCCATATAGAAAATCACAGGATGAGCGTTGTTAGTGTTCAAAACTAACAAAGTTCATGCCCAGTGTGTTAGTGCCGGTATAGACAATAAAGTAGTTGGGCGACTCTACCTTTCTTTACAGAAGGCGGGTATCCATAATCCCAAAATAATTAATCCTAAACCACTGCCATTCAAGTGAATGTATAGTGTTCAAAACGAAATTTCCCATGTATTTACTTGTATCCTAAAACTATGTTCCCAAAGCCCTGCATTTTTATTCAAATAAAAAACCCAAAACGATTTTCCCATTGAGTTCCTTCCCTAAACTTTGCCTGTCAAATAAAAACCCAAAACGGTTTATTTTCATTGTGTCTATTTTTCTAACTCTGCCTTTTAACAAAAAGCCAAACGGATGTTGCTACTGTATTCCAAGTCCCTGTGCTTTGCCTTCAAATTAAGGGGTCATACATACCAAATGCCTGGGGGTGGGGGTTGCTGGGAGAGAATAGCATTGTGATAACCCAAGCAATCATTGGGGTTGTTTCAAATTTCATAACTGATAATGTGCAAGAAATCCACTTTGTGTTTTGATGTAAAGTCTTTAAATTCAACCTGTGTGTTATAGGCCTGGTTCCTAGCTTTTAGTTGCGAGTAATGGGGCATTTCTGGGGGCCATGGGAGACGCATGGGGTGAAACTGGGATATATGAGAGTAACCAGGGATAGGATTGAGACCAAGGTGATAGTTCCTGCCGCAATTAGAGTTGCATGGGACAAAAGTGGATGCAATGGAACTGACATGAGGCAAACCTATTGGCCAATGAGAGTGACATGTGAGGGGAAAATGTGACAATTCTGGGGAAAATAGTGACATAAAGCAAAACTGGGCAATTGGTGTAAAAAGGGTTACACTGTGGGCAATCCAGTGTGCAATGGAGCAGGTCTGAGAGCAAAGAAAGTGACATGGACAAAAACTGGAGGCAAGTAGAATGACATGTGGGCAAAAACTGCAGGGCCATATTGGACCTTTGGGCGCAATGAGAGTGACAAGTGTCAGGGCTGGGGCAATGATTGATATGAAGAAAAATGGAGGTTGATGGTGCAGTTGCTGGGGCAAAACTGTGCAGGTGCAATGGGGCAATTATGGGGCATTGAGAGTGACATTGGAAAAAACAGAGAACTGAGAGTGGGATGGGGCAATACTGAACAAAGTAAGAATTGCATGTGGAACAACAGAGGGCATTGGAGCTGTTATCTGATTTGTTAGAATAATCAATCTATTACCCTACAGAACTGTAGAGCGACTCTTTCTTCTTTATCTAATTTCACCCAAAATAGAACTATCAATGCAGAATTTTGGCTATTTAAAAAAAACAAATGTTTGTGACGAACCACCCCCCCCCAAATAGGTATGGGAATGCGCATTGCACTTGTTCTTGCACATCCAGCAACAGCATATAACCCCCACCACTTTAAAAATTCAACAGCAGCCACTGGTTCAGAGATCTCTAAAGGTTTTGTTCTTTTATATGTAACTTCTGCAATAAGGCTGTTATACCAACTATTCTTCTGATAACGCATTACTCTTTGATAGCCTTTGCAAACAAGTTTGCAGGTGATTTTTTGGTTAAGACCTCATTTCATCTATCATCGTGCCAGTATCCTTCCATTCCTTTTGAGATCAGCAAGCTCTTTGTTAGGAGCTTGTTGACTGTTTCATGTTTGGATTTATGTTACTTCTTAATGATCATGATCTTGAGGTTTCAGAGTTGAAATTTTGGCTACAATAATGTGGAAGTGCAGGGGCCTTCATTAATGACAGGGTGGTTGTGAAGGCCTTTGTATGTTGTCAGATTAGCAAGTGTTCTGTACTAAGTATTTTGCATAGGATTTGTGATGGTGTCACATTTGCATATGTCTATACGTAGTTCAGGGTAGACGACATGAGCTCTTATAGCAGTATTCTACAACCTAAGGCCCAGTTTACAGAGTAGCCCATCAATTTACAAAATGGCTGATCCTGCCCAAAACATTCGATTTTGCTACGTTTTCAGGGACCTGCGCGCTTCGTCTTTGTGTTGCACATCCAATGTTTGCATGTCTTAGCTAGTTAAGCATGAGACCAAGCTAAGGGCAATATACCATTTTATTTGTGGTCACAGGGGGCACACATAGAAGCTGCCCAGTTAAGGAGCGAGTATCGGGTACCTCTGCTTCTTTCTCTAATATTTTCTTCTTACATCTTACCAACTTGTGCAAAAGTTGTAAATGTAAGAGTACAATTCAGCCAACACTCCATGTACTTCAGAGAGACAGGCCAACAGTCTCTCTCCTCCTTTTTTCTCTTCTGTGGCGTAAAAGGTTGTTAATGGGTGAGGCTGTACCTTCCTGGCTCCAGGAGACCGCCAGTGGAGAACAGCACACAACGTGTGCATTTGCTAATTCCTCGCAGTCGCTACCTTCCCTTCAAAAGGCAGCCCTTAACATTTGGATGAACAAAGCTTGGCTGTTTTTTCCCTGTTCCCATCATTTAGCTGCGGCACAAGAAAGGAAATCCCAATGAGACCCCTAGATAGAAATGGCCTAGTGAGACTGGAAAGTCGAGATAGCAGTCTTTTTGGAAAGTCCATCATATTACCAGTTGCAAAACCCCTGTCTGTCACTCGCAACACATTGCTCTTCACCATCCTGAAGCCAACCCAACTCCTGGTCCCTTTTTTAGTCCATGTTGCTGCAAATTTTGAGGAATCCACACTCCACACTTCATCCTTTTTCTGCTCCACGTGTTAGTGTGAAGAATCCCTTGCAGAGTTACCGCATCATTCTGATACCCGAAGCCTGGTGCCAGGTCAAAACCTAGTTATGTTGTGTGTGTTGGTGGTGGTGGATGGTGGATTTCCTTTTGGACTGTATGAGAAGAGTTTAGGGCTTGAGGGAAACAGGAGGGTAGACCTCTCAGTGAAATGAGAAGGGATTCTGGCTCCTTCCCCAACCAGCGCCTGACAAAAGCCTGACAAATGCCTTCTTGCTCTGCCGAAGACAGGCAGAATTCCCAGAAGGCCAATGAGCAGGTCAGCTGAGCATGGTAGAGTGTGCTTTGAGGCATCTCTCAGCCTGGAACCACCACGCTACGCCAGGCAAAATTAGTGACTGCGTACACCAAACATCAAGTTGTCCTTTCTCGGAACCAAAAGTTCTTGCCTCCCATAACCCTAGCTTATGGGTACTGACTCAACTTCACAAACTGCCCTTTACCCCTCATCTGCCAATCACAACTGTTTGTTTTGTTGCACATGGAATTGATGTGCATTAGAGATAAAGAGAGACAGTGAATGGGAGAAAGCGAGAGAGAGAGATACACATATGCTTGAGGCCAGTGGTGGAGTGCACGGTTGGAGGTTGTTTTTCGTTGTAATGCTTACTTCCCCATTTCCCCGACTAACCATCTCCCCTCTAGGTTCTCCTATCACCTTACAGTATACACACAAACCCCCCACGGACAGCCACCATATGCGTATCTGTTAGCACATCAACACTAACTGAGCCCCCAATCAGCTATCCTCTTTAGCCCTGTCACACACTTCCATATCCGCAGGTAACCAGACACAAAGCACTGCAGTCTATCAAATCTCCACATGGATAACATACTCCCACATTTCTTTCTTTATTTTTCTTTATTTTTTATCAGGTGGTTGGCTTGAAAATCAAACCGTTCACTTCAATATAAAAAGAGAATAATACATCATCATAGTTTTCCAATAAATACAATACAAATACAGAATACATCATGAAGTTACAACAGATACAATTTTGCAGTAGACAAAATGCATACTATTTTAAAAAAAACATAAATGATCAAATTCTATCTGTCATTTGTGTTACTATTATAAAACCTCCCCATCCTGTTATTTGAGGGGAAAAAATGAACAATTTTCACACCATTCACCAATGATTTTATGTCAATACTTTCTTAACGTAAAACACACAAGGATTTAAATCTTAAGGAACTTTAAACTAACATACAAGACCTATTATGTTTAATAAACACACAACTGCAATTGTGGAGCTGACCAAGTGCCCACTTTGCAACAATCACATTTCCTAATTATTATCATGCAAATTGATTCTAAATGTTCACTCTCATCTCAGACAATTTAGGACATTCTACCACAATGTGGAAAAGTGTTTCTAAATAAGAAGGTGATTCACAATATCTGCATTTGCACAGCTCCCTGTCCACTTTTGCCCCGGTGCCTAGTACTTGCTTGGTGGATACATTATTCAAGCAGAATCTAAAAAGAAATTTCTATAAATAGGATTAGGACATTTTTTGAGATAGTTCAGAATATGACCAAATGCCTTGCTCTCTCCCTTTGAAAATCACACAAGATGTATAAGCCACACACTCCTGTTGCGTCACAACCCAGTCCATTTCCCAGATCTTAATTTTAGCTTTACAAGGATTTTAGATTAGTAAATCCAGCTCTAAATCCGCTTTTTTAACAGGCTTGCAGCAAAAGTATGTCCATCTAGCCACTGCATGATCACGGTTCGCCTCAACAGTATCTTTTATAACCCCAAATAATGACTTATCATCACCCAGCAGATATTTCCTAAACAATGTCAATGATTTCCATTGAACGCAGCATGCTGTGAGAGCAAAGCTAGTTCCCATCGAATAAACTGCTTCTTGGAAGCACTAAAACCTACGTCCAAAATGTACCTTCAAGCAATTTCTATAATGATTTTGGAGCAGAGAGGGCTACCTCTGATCCATACATCAAAGTTGAAACCACCTGCTATTTATAAAAATGGAGAGTTTGTTGAAGGGAAAAGCGACTGTATCACTTATGAATTGCCAACCCCTACTAGTCACAGCCTCCACTTTAATTCTCAATCCCACCACTTTATATGAGTCCTGTATTCATGTTAAATGCTAGACATCCATAGGACTCCACACAGGACACCCAGTTAATGTAACTTCCAATGAAACCACACAGGACACCCAGCCATGATGTAACTTCTATTGAAACTTGAATGGTTTTCTTGGTTCGTTATGGCTTCAAGATCCTAATGTTGGACTTTTGCACATGTATTTTGAAGTATTTTTCCTCTGCGTAGTTCTGCAAGGCATTCAGTAACCTCTGAAATCCTACTGGTGTCTGGTCCAATAGGACCAAATCATCGGCATAGAGAAGCCGCGGCAGGGGATACCCATTAAAGCGAGGAGAAAAGCAGTGTGCATTATCCAATTTTGAACTGAAATCACTGATATACAAATTAAACAAAGCTGGGACCAGAATACACCCCTGCTTCAAACCTCTCTGAGTTGGAATCTTGGCGGATACATCCCCCTGCAGATTCAGCCTAATCCTTAGTGACGGTTTGGAGTCTAGCTACTTCAAAATTGCAATTAAGTATGAAGGGCAATTCCAATTACTCAATTTATGCCATAATCGTCAAAGATCAATGCGTACAAAGGTAGGTTCCCGTGTTTCTTTGCCAAACCAATGGAATGCAGAATGGCATTCAGGCACTGTGCACTTCTGATCTTCACCCATCAATAACACACGTTTCGCAGCTGCCTCTCCCACCATCCCACTGATGAACTCCACCCCTTTTGTCTTACAGAGACAAGCACAGAAGGTCCACCAATTGTGGCAGATGGGCGCTATACAGGACCACTTACATTACATAACATTACATTACCACGTTCTTTGCATAGGATTTGTGGGACCACCATCCTAGTTTGGATAACAGTCTCACAATCAGTGAATTATTCCAAAATAAATTGTTGCATGTTCAATAGTTCTTGTACATAAATGCGTGAGAAAATGATCAGGTTACAGGGGTGGTACGCCCTGTGTTTACTCTTTTAAACACTGAATCCTCTTATTCCACGCAGATTATACAACTTCAGGGATGCCCTCTTTAATTTCAGTCACTTTATACATTTTACATGCACATCTCATTTTGAGAAATTCCAGTTAGTACATTTGGAGTCATATTTTGTAAAACTATATTTCACATAATACCACCTAATAATGAACATTGGCCTAAGCACATTCGCATCACACTGAAAATTGCATTTAAATGAATCTGAATAAAGCTGACTACGCCACCATTTTAGAGTCATCCGCCATTTTGTTTAACTTCTGTTTCTGTCTTTTGTGAAACTGTGTTTTCGGCTGCAGCAGAGGAAAATGAACTTTGCACTGTGTCAACATGTTGAGGATGCTGAAGCACAATGTTTGTCCTGCACTAAGAAACCTTTGAGCTGAACTGAATCCCAATTAAGATGTTGTCTGCACCAATAGCTTCATCCTTGTTCAAACAGTGGAACAGAATACTGAATAGCTGAACCGTGTGCCTTTGCAGAAATCCATTGTGGTCATTCTTGAAACTAGACTTACTTTAAGCCGGAAAGCAAATGTCACCATTGTGTTATGTGTGCAGCAAAACACGTCAAGTGTTTAAGAAAAACATTGTACAACGTATAGTTATTTGATTCTGTTTTAGCAATTTGAACTGGGTATGAACCCTAGCAAATTGCTAACTAGGAGAAGGGCTGGACGATGTAACTGGGACTGTGTACAAAAAGTGCATGCTTTGTAATGTCCAGCTCTCTCTCTCCTCACGGTGTCTGCTGGTACACACTGTGAGGTGTTTGCAGCCAGATAGCTATCTGTAGAGAAATAAATAATGCATGTATCTCTGACCTCGTGATTGGCGTATTTCATTTTGGTGGTGCTAAGCTTTGATATTTCTCTTGGTCTTTCAGATGGCGCCTGAATAGGGACCCTCAAGATTGATGTCACATTGCTGAAAAAGAGACGCGATTTCATACACATTGGTGTGATTGAGGAAATTGCAGGAAGCATGTGTAATAATCCGATTCTACCCATTTATAAAAAAGAGGATAATGTGATTCCTTTTTGTTTCATCATTGACTTGCACACCATTAATTAGGTTAATTAGGTTGCTGCTCCACAATTTTTCTGATTGTACCTGATGTTACTACAATATTGACCATGATTCCAGCCACAGCTACACATTTTAGTTGTGGAAATGAAAAACTCTTTTTTCAGTATTCCTGTAGATGTTGAAAGCAGATTTTTGTTCGCGTTCACCATAGGGGGAGGCTCATTTAGATTCACTTGTGTGCCATAAGGGTACACTGAGAGTCCAAGCATCTATAGTAGAGCATTGAAAGAACAACTTGATACGCTTGAGTTACCTTCTACTTGCATGTTGTTGCAGTATGTAAACAATTTGATTCTAGCTGCAGATTCTGAAGTTGCTTGCAAGGAGGGCACCGTGTTGCTGCTTATTCATTTAGCAGAACATGGGCATAAGGTTTCATTGAAGAAGTTTCAATATTGTCAACAGGAGGTCGCCTATTTAGGCGATCTCCTGTCGAAGTAGGGAAGAAGACTGACACCTAAACGGATACAAAGCATCTCTAGCATGTCTGTCCCAAATACACAGAAAAAGCTAAGTGCTTTAATAGGCATGGCTTCATACTGTAGGCAGTGGATCCCATATTTTTCAGTAATGATAAAACCTATGTTGGCACTGACAAAGAAGGGCATTTATTTGCCTTTACCGCGGAACATGGATTGCCAGAATGCTTTTGATCTGCTCAAGGCTGCGTTGTGTTCCGCACCGGTTGTGGACACACCAGATTATGAAAAGATGTTTGTGTTGTATGTGCATGAAAATGATGCGCTTTGGATGTTTTGACACAGGAACATAGGGCAAGAATAGACTGTGTGATTATTTTTCCTCCACGTTAGACCCTATTGCATGCGCTTTGCTGAGATGATTGAAAGCTGTAGCTGCTGCCACTGCATCTGTAAAATAAAGTGAGGTTATGGTTTTAGGTCATTCTTTAACCGTGATGGTACCCCAATCCATAGACCTTCTATTAAACAGAAGGCAGATGCAACATCTCACATCAGCACGACTAACAAGGTACAAGCTGATTCTATTTGCTCCGCATATCCAAATTAAGAGATGTTGCTCATTAAATCCAGCCAAACTATTGCCTCTACCACAAGAAACTGATTGTAGTGACAAGATATCACATGACTGCCTCTATACCACAGAACACGAAACTATGGGCAGAATTGATCTAAGTGATACACCTCTAAAGAATCCGCAAGGGGAGCTGTTTTGCCATGGCTCCTGCTTTAAACTCCCGTATGGTACACCCACTGCTGCTTATGCAATCACCACATTAAGCACTATAGTCGAAACCAAACGAATTCCGCATAATTCTGCGCAGGTCACAGAGATTATTGTGTTGATTAGAGCCTGTGAACTTTATGGAGGGCTTAGTGTGAACATATACACAGACAGCCAATATGCGTTTGAAGTAGTTCACAACTTTGGTCGACTATGGGCTGAGAGAGGTTTCTTGACCTTGCATGGAACAAACATTCAGCATGGCACTTTAATAGTTTGGTTACTTTCAGCACTTGTGCTTCCTACACTGTTAGCAATAATGAAGTGTGCCACTCACAGATGATGTAGGAAAAGGAAACGCTTTTGCTGACAGTATAGCTAAACAGACTGCCACTGATTTGCATTAAAACATGTACATGTTAGATCCAATGAAAGGGGTCACTGAACTTGTATGATAGATGAAGGAATTGGTTGTATAAAAGAAATTCAGGCTGAGGTTATTCCAGATGAAATTAAACAAGGTGCTGAGGGTCCAGTGAGTCTAGATGATGAGGGTCGTTGGGTGGATAATGAAAAGCAAAGATGGATGCTACCCAATCCCTATGTTACTGCTATGGTGACAATGGCTCATGGTCCAACGCATATATTTGCCAAAAAGATTTTCAAACTGTTAGATCCTTTCTGGAACAATATTAATATTCAGAAGACCGCTTATAGATTTCTCCAGATTTGCATGATATGCTTGCAGCATAATATTGGAAAAGGAGCACTGACACCAAAAGGTAGTTTTGGTCCCCCCTCCATGCCGTTGAGGTTATTCACTTTGATTGTATTGAGATGGAGTGCTGTCAGAACTATAAGTATGTTTTAGTAGTCATCTGCACCTTCAGTAAATGGGTTGAAGCTTTTCCTCTAAAAGATTTCACAGCAATGTCAATTGTGAAAGCCAAGCTTAAGGAATATTTTCCTAGGTTAGGTTTGCCGAAAGTCATTTGGTCTGATAATGATCCAAATTTGATCGCTGCCGTCATCATGCAAGTATGCACGGGATTACAGATCGATAAAGGGTTCCATTCAGCCAGGCACTACTAGAACGCCATAACGGAATATTGAAGAATAAGATAGCAAAGGTATGTGCACATCATAATTTGAAATGGCCTGACACCTTCCAATAGCCTTATTATCAATGTGGATGACCGCACAGTCAAAGACAGGGCTCTACCCCTATGAAACTGTCATGGGGAGACCAGCCAATATATGGAACATATCAAAACCCAATCTGTTGAAGAATGTCAAACATTCGCTTCTTTCTGGCTAGTGTGACTAGTTAACTCAAAACTTGTATTTGATTCATCAATAGCTGCGAGAAGCCCTCCTAGTAAAATACAGGGGTCCAGGTCATCGACTCCAATCTGGCCAATGGGTCATGATCAAGAGCTTTGAAAGAGCCTCCTGTCACGCACCTCGCTGGGTGACCGCACCAAGTCCTTTTGGCCCCGCAGACCACTGTACGAGTAGCAGGCAAAGAAGAACTGGATCCACCCAATGCACGTGAAGAGGATTCCTTTTCCTCTGACCTACGACAAAGGCGAGCAGAAAGGAATTGCTGATCTTGATGCTCACAACGAGCCTGCTCTAATCAACACTGAGGGTGTCACGGAAATCCTTCCTGAGCCCGTGGGGCTACTGATATGTCTACGAAAGTCCTTCCTGAGCCCGTGAGGCATGGGGAGATTGTTGCTTCTTGAAATTCTTCTTCACCATTGAGTGATCTTGCTTCTGCTTCCTCTTTGTCTTCAGGAAACGATCAAACACTTTTTTCTTGGATCATACCATACCTGGAGTCTCAAGGTACGATCTGTGATCATGGAAGCGGATTTAGATTAGAGTTGCTGACATTTATGTTAATGTAAATAGGTTAGGGAAGTGCAGCCTAGGCTGTGCCCATAAGAAATGCACAAGAAACCACTGTTGAGCCAATGCCTCATCATTCCTCTGCTGAATACAAATAAGAGGCAGGGACCGGCAAAGTTACCTTCAATCAACCCAGGCTACGTGGTCAGGAGCCACCGCCAGATGAACTAAAAAAGCCTATAAGTGAGGCTTCTTAACAGACACCGAGAAACAATGCCCACTGTAAAAGCCACTCGTACTAAAAAGGATGTTGGTCACTTGTTTGATGATGAATCTGCCAGTCAAGGGTCATGGTCTTTGAGACGAAATGGTTAATGGTTACAATAGCAGCAATTTATATGATTACATTGACAATTGGGTTCTGGTATCTAGAAAATGTGCATCCGCTTGATGTCTTGTTACTGACTGCAAGTATCTCCACTGTGTCTCCACCTTATGTGCATCTGCACACTCTTCCTCCTCAAGACCTCCAACACAGAGGGGGTTATCATAATAATACTCTTTTAATGATTATGAATGCAACCCATGCCATTCTAAACAAAACAAATTGCTGAGTATGTTCGCATTTTCCACAACATGGGGAAAAGGGACTGGGCTGGTATATACATCCTCTCCCTTTTAACTACTGCCTGTTATGCCTCGCTTAGGGCATTATTCTTTGGTCGTTGGAATGATAGTATCATTGGGAATTTTGACGGGACTAATCTTAACGAATTTGAGAAACAAGTCTTAACACCTTTAGGATGTTCTTTGTTTGCAAATAGGAGCAAGCTAAATGTTCCTTCTATTAGGCCTTCTGACAGACTCTCTAGACTTTTTCAATCATTGATTTCCTTTAAGATGGTTCCCGTAGGTAATAGGGATGCCATGCCTCCTTCCTATACTATCAACCATAGTCCAAACTGTTCCATTCTGCATACAGAGAATAGTTTCCCAACCATTGGGTATATTTGAGGGCTATACGAATATTGCAGTACTAACTAATGAGGATAGACCTTTGTATGTAGGAGATCCTGTTTAATTTGTTTGTGGCAATGAGGCCTATCCGTGGTTACCCAGAGATTGGGAGGGTACTTGTTATTTGGGTATATTGCTGCCAGGAGTATATGTCGCCACCCCTGCTGAAGTCTCTAAAGCTTGTCCCAGGTGAGATGAGAATGGTGATACTCCTTCACAAGTCTTGGGTGATGTTGCCAAATCCTTGGTGCCATTCTGGGGACAGATAATGAAGTCTGAAGATATCACAAAATTAGCAAGGGTATTGGAGAAAACCATCAATAGGACCACTGATATTTTGTATAACTTGACATTAGAACAAAAGGCAATTAGATTAGTGGCTTACCAAAATAGGATTGTGTTAGACATAATTCTAGCTGAGCGTGGTGGAGTGTGCTAAATGGTAGGATCTGCATGTTGCGTTTTTGTACCCGATTTCTCTCGCAACATATTTAAAGCAATTCGGAATCTACATACCTTAAGTACTGAAGTACATGTCCCACAGGGAAACTGAAATATTAGCACATGGTTCTGGGACTTGTTGCGATCTTGGGGTTGGAAAATCTTTGCATCCTTAATGGTAATACTTGGCATTTTTCTATTCTGCCGTTGTTGTATACAATGTCTGCCTATCATTTGTTCTATGATAGGAGGATGTTGTGCACATGCCATAGGTGCACTAGGACCTAACATACATATACCTGAAAAAGCTACAAATGCCTTAGTAATGCAGGATATTACCATCAAGGAGTTAATGGTGATTGATATCTCTGAAACCAGTGACTCAGGTTTCTCTGACGATGATACATGGTCTTTGAATAGTATGAATGTTTGAGTTATGCTCTTGGCTTAGACCAAAAGGAGGGTTTGCAATATCATATTTCACATAACACCACCTAATAATGAACATTGGCCTAAGCACATTCGCATCACACTGAAAATCACATTTAAATGAAGCTGAATAAAGCTGACTACGCCGCCATTTTAAAGTCATCCCCCATTTTGTTTAACTCCTGTTTCTGTCTCATTTTAAACTGTGTTTTCAGCTGCAGCAGAGGAAAATGAGCTTTGCACTGTGTCAACATGTTGAGGCTGCTGAAGCAGAATGTCCTGCACTAAGAAACCTTGGAGCTGAAATGAACCTCAATTCAGATGTTGTCTGCACCAATAGCTTCATCCTTGTTCAAACAGTAGAACAGAATACTGAATAGCTGAAACCGTGTGCCTTTGCAGAAATCCATTGTGGTTGTTCTTGAAATTAGACTTGCTTTAAGCAGGAAAGCAAATGTCACCATTATGTTATGTGTGCAGGAAAACATGCCAAGTGTTTAAGAAAAACATTGTATACTGTATAGTTATTTGATTCTGTATTAGCAGTGTGAACTGGGTATGAACCCTAGCACATTTTTAACCTGGAGAAGACCTGGATGATGTAACCGGGACTGTATATAAAAGGTGCATGTTTTGTAATGTCCAGCACTCTGTCCCCTCACAGTGTCTGTTGGTACACACTGTGAGGTGTTGGGAGCCAGATAGCTATCTATACAGAAATAAATTATCCATGTATCTTTGAACTCGTTACTGGCGTATTTCATTTTGGTGGTGCTAAGCCTCGATATTTCTCTTGGTCTTTCAATTTTACCTGAGCTAATATTGGTTCAAATCGTACTATTACTGGAGCATAACCATGCATGCTCAGGGGTCTACCATGGATCTTTATAACATCTCTATGCTGTCTTCTCTGAAGGCCACCTCTCTCCTGTTCAGGGCCCACAAACTCTGACATTGAGACAGAAGGCTCCCATGAGCTCCTGCTTCTGAAGGATGGTGATATTAACCTAGGACATGAATCCACACAAACTACTTCAAAATAGGTCGCCCTAGCATTGAGCTTAGCTATATCATGTAATTTCCTATTGCAACTATGAACATCTACACCTACTTAGCAGAGGCCTAGACTAAGTAGTCTGAAGGCTAATTAGAATCTGGGTGTGCTTGTGAACCATCTATGCTGCTGTAACTAAGTAATTCAGTCTATACTTCTTAGTACTCCCCCCCCATGTTCAGAGGAAGCCAATGACTGCTCTCACTCTTCCCCCTTCTGCCCATGTATCCTTTGGTCTTCCCAAAAGTGCACTCACCTTTTCCCAACCCTCCTCTGACCATTTTACCCAAAAATATTAAGCCAGTTAACATACCTTATCACCGGTGCCTCCAGAGCTAACTCTGTGCACCTTGCTGCTCCCATGATGAATGCTACCATGGCTATGATGTGAGGACTGGCCACCATTTTAATTGTAGCCATGTTTCTGTATCTTTTCTTAGGTAAATATGTGTCACGGGCTCCCAGAGTGTGTCTCTTCCCGCAAAAATGTGCATTTACTACTGTGGACATTAGTCATGGGTGCTAATAGTGATTAACCACATGTAGGCAGGCTATACTGTCGGCAAATGGCATTACTCCTTAGTTAATGGCCCTTGATTCTCTTGGGATTTTACCGCTGGCTGGTGATCTTTACCAACCCATGCAGCCCCCCTGCACTGGGTTTATTCCAATTGAAAGTTACTATAAACATCAACAGTACATTATATGCTTGATGCAATCACTGGAAGCATTGCACACCTGGCTATGGGCTTGGCCAAGGTTAGAAACCTATTTCCCTTCCCTGCTTGCATATTCGCTCCATGGCAACCTTGGCATGAGCAGATTGAGATATGATTCCTCTCTCTAGCGTAATAAACACACCCGATGGCTTTTTGTACCAACTGCTGCATAACAGACCAAGCTGCTGCTCGCATATGGTAAATCAAGGTCACATGACTTTTCCCAGCATCATTGGCAGATTAAAAATCACGAAGGACTCGTCATAATGACAATTGCAATTTGGCACCTTGAATTGTTTCAGAATATAATATTGCTAATTTGCATATGTATCTGTCTGAAAACATTTCACTTACAAATGGATACTACAGCATTTCCATTACAACTTTAGTTCTGCCGGTCACTTGGTTGTAAACAACATGTCTATTCGTAGAAAGGGCTGATATGAGAACGATGAAGAGATGGGCGTTACCTTGCACATAGGTTCCGTTCAGGAGCCTGTCATAGGTTTCTTCCAGCACAGAGGACACTGCACCCATCCTTCAATGTAAGTAGTTTAATGTGCATTGGTACACAGGTAGGTAAGTACACATACAAGGTAATACGATGCTACATGGACAGACCAAGGGCCACCCACACCCAGCCAGCTCTCGATTGTAACTGTCACTGCTAGAACACTCAGACAGTTACACACACCACATTCCACACTGACCTCACAACATTCTGGATCCACTCTGACCGCTCAGCACTCTGACATCACTGGCTAATGCCTCCAGCATCACACCGAAATACCTAAGATCATAACCGGGCCGTATCAAGGTCCATCCAGACTGCACACTTTGTCATTTCATTTCGGGGGTTGGGGGGGAGTGGCTGGCAAGGGGAGGTGAGATTGTTTGCACCCGAGGCAATGCTTGGTTCTTGACTTTGCTGGATAATTGTACATCACCATGGGTACCCCTCAGCACATTGTCAGGTCAGGTGCCCGTGACACAGGTGGCACACACTACACCTAAAACATGATTTGGATGCCAGGCACATTGAGAGTTGTACGCCAATGTTAGGAGGACATTAATACATCAGTCATATGAATCTGTACTGAGAGGCACGTTGCGAACAATTTGAAAATACCAAAGGGGCATGCTCAGCCCACTGTCATCATAGCAGCACTGGACCAAAGCAGGGCTGCGAGAAATGCCATACACATGTGTCTAGGCGGTTGGCACTCATGCGCCCTACAGACCCCTTAATAATATGTACGAATACGTCACAGCCTGTTCACACGATACCTTTAATCGCTGATAGATCACAGGCATCCGTACACTAAAGACCACGCCTTCCAATCAGTGCACTCCACAAGCCATCCATTGCCTCAAATCCAAATGTTCGGTGCCATTTTTCCTAGCTGATAGCAGATTTCACCAGTGCGACATGCAGCAATATTTGAATGTTTGAAATACTGGCATTGGTAATTGGGCACTCATGGAGCCTGCTTTTCACGACCTGTTAGCTCTCTCTGCTGTTGCTTGCTCTGTTCCATTCAGCTGCACAGGTGTGGGCGTGTAGAGAACTGCATCTATGCCATGGGTAACTTGGAAAATGAGTCGAATAGGAGTATACTAGAGCAAGCTTAGTCCTGACCGACTAGTGCCCATTTATAATGGAGAAACAGAGATGTGAAGATTGAAGATCCCTCTCTCACAGAACTTCTGGGTACTGACTCTACAGTCTAACACACATGTCTATAGACGAAAATATGTGCATTATGGCAATATAGTATACATACCATATTGCTTCTCCAAGCAACCAGCTGGGGTTAGATCTCTCTCTGCAGCAGGGGCCTCCCACTGGAACAGCCTTCCTGCCTCCCTGAAACTTGAGGAGAACCATCTCCGGTCCCGGAAGCACCTCAAAACCTTCCTCTTTGCCTCTGCTTTCTCTCCCTCTCTCCCCTGCTAAATCACTGAACCTGCACTGAATCTGCAACTGGGCCACTCACCGATCTCGGTCCTTGGCCCAGCCACTCTTCCCTGCACTGCCTACCTGCACTACGGGACTGTCTCTGTATCCTTCAGCCCCTCCTCCCGCACTTACCTTGCACTTGCCAACAGCTGGCCCTATTATTTATCTTGCATTATACTAACCATGTACTGCACTTCCCTTGCACTTGCCACCAGTTGGCCCTATTATTTATCTTGTATTCTACTAACCATGTACTGCACTTTCCCCTCTCCCCTTCCCCTTGCACTTTTCCCAGTCCCCCTACCCTTGCACTTGCGCGATTTGAATGACACCTGGCCTAGTGGGATCGTTGTTTGTCTCCCCTTGTCTCCCCCCCGCCTCGTCGCGCCTTGAAACACTTGTGTATAGGCGCGTTACAAATGCCATATCATATCATATCATACAACAAAGTACTAATACTGCCAGACTTAGTAGAGCGATTGCAACTTTGCAGTCGTGAGTTTAATAGATGAGCGTGGGCAATGAGCTTGTTTTAGAAACCTCTAGGCACAAGAGTCATGTGATATTACTGGAAGATTTCCATCTGGGTTAATTACAATATCCGATAGATCACATACATTTTAGATGAATGTACAGTCTTTTACAGTTACCAACTGCAGTATTATGTGACCTCCCTACTGAGCAACCCTCATATATTAATAAGACAACTCTAAATTGTTGACACAGTGTTCCTGCCCATTTGATGACATCATTTTGTTCACATATTATTGGGCCTTCATCAGGACTAATATGACTTCAATCCAGCGAGTTAATGAGGAACATATGTCTTTTAACATCATTTTTATTCTTAGGACCCCATGTTGTGCCACACTGGGACAACATTTTGTTAATCATGGCATCTTCTGCTGTTATTGAAGGCACTAGTCTCCAATACGCTAGCATTTTTTGCCAAATAATATCTTAGTTAGTATTAATGAAGTACTGTATCCTGCACGTCTGCAGAGTCGTTTTCATGGTCTATTTCTTCTTGTTGGTGGCTGCTTGCAGACTGCGACATGTTATGCTGTCAGCTATATTACTGCAGCCAGTCATCATGCCGATATTCTGTGATTCATGGTGGCGTATCCATGTTCCATGTGGGTGGCCATAAATGCTGTGTTGCCTCGAGGAAGTAGATCAGCTAACAGGCCACCCACTGCCTGGCCTGGTGTAGGTCTATAGAGGTTGGTCCCAGCATTAAACACTGCATCACAGGCTGAATTCAATTTGAGGTCTGTAGTCCATTCGTGCACGCACAACGGGGTTCAGTTATGACGGCCACCATGAAAAAACGTCGCGTCTGCTATTATTAAGGGTCCATACCGACTGCACCTACTTCTACCACAAGGTAAAAAGCAAGAAAGGCCCTTGGGATTCCTGCCTTTCCAATTAAGAATCCCTTGGACAATTGGGTGGACATTGGAAAACACATGAAAACATTGTTTCCACATCCACGCCATTTTGTGCTCTCATCAAATTGATGGGATACATGCTCCAATTGATGAAAAGCCTTTTCATTCAACTATTTCCATTTATCGCATCTCCTATATATTGCTTCTGTTATGATTTTTACCCCACTTGAGATTGTCGCCTAATAATCACAGAAACAACCATTGGCAAAACAAACAGTTTTGCATTTTGCAGTTTTTCTTTGCATTTGACATTTAAAGGCATGGATTTGTGTAAGCCCCATAAAGAATGGGCCCAGTTCAAAGAACATGAAAGCTGAATATTGCCAATCATCATGTGACTTTTATTACATGAGTTGATAACCTCTTTTGGCGGAGTGAATGCTAAGAGGCCTGGAGCCTGCAGCTTGCACAATCTGCTGTTAAGGTGCACAAATGTGCTATTGATCGTTGTACTATCCATCAAGGGATCATCAGATGTGATGACACACGTTTAAGTCAGAATTACCTGGGCTGTAAACAATGTATAAAAGAGCTTTGTAAGCCCTACCAATATGTTTAATACATGGTCAAAGCGTAGCGGCCTCATTACGAGTCTGGCGGTAACCGAGCCAGAAAAACCGGCAGATTACCGCCGGACTCGTATTACCATTCCACCTCCGTGATTCCCGGAATCACCGGGACATTACAACCCTGGTGACCAGGTAATTCCGGAGGCGGAATTCAGTAAATCCCCATTCCCATGGAGTCCTCAAGGACTCCATGGGAATGGGGAAGTGGAAACACCGGCACCATGCTGTAATGGTGCCAGCGTTTCCAAGTCCGCCTGCAGACATGTGGTGTTAAACCCGCCAAGTCAGACCTGGCGGGAGTGACACCTCCCACCTGCAGAACTCGAGATCAGCTGGTCCGGAAACAACGGTGGCAGCGGGTTTACCGCCACCGTTATTTCCAAACCGGCTGACTCGTAATGAGGCCCTAGTAATATGCCACTGCAAAGGTATAGGAAAGTGTGTACTGCTTGATGTCTATTGCTTGCAACAATCTATATATTATACGGTAACAATCTATATACTATGCGGTCGTGTAGTTATGGTTAAGTTGCTAAACCCATAGGAAGAGCACTTTTTTGGCAGCTTATAACTTCGCTCCCCCCTGGAGGAATCGTCACCAAAGTTTGTAAAAAAAGTATATGGCCGGCTCCGAATTTTTTCACCAAGTTGGGTGAGGTTTTGTGGAGGGAGAGCAAAGTTATAGGGGGGTCCGTCATTGTTTTTCTCCATAGACTGAATGTGGAAAACCTTTGTGCAGGCTACAGGCCGAACGGCTGGACGGATTTTCACCAAATTTGTGTCAGGATTGGTGGCTTGGGTCAGAAAGTGTGCTTTTTGTATTTGGTGGAAATACGACCAGTAGTTTTGTTGCAAAGGACTGAAATGTACGTCCCAAAAAATTAGTGATATCTGGGTCCCATTTCCCTGTTCTCTCAGCGGATTGAAGTCTCATTGGCCTGCGGTACGTGGTGTCGGAGAACTTTGGACGCGGCAGGTGGTTCACTGGAGGGAAGCATGCTGTGCGTCAAAGTCTTTGGGAAATGCTGCCATGTTGTATTGGAGGATAGTTTTGTGGAATGTCTAGCAAGGCTCTAAGCCATTGTGTGTATGGCTGGGACTCTTTAGTGGCTGAACTAAAATTAGTCATATCTGGCTCCGCTCCAGCGACCCATCTCCCTGTTTGCTGGGCATTGAAAAGTTTGATTGCACTGCAGTGTGCTGTGACGGGATGTGTGTCAAAAGTCTCCCATGACGGCAGCATGTTGTATCGGAGGACAATGCAGTGGCGAAAGGGCCTGAAAAACATAGTGTACGGCAGGCATCTGGTGGTGGGAAGAAGCGATGGAAAGGGCGCGGGAGTGAGAAGTGCGTAAGGTGATATATCTCATTAGAAGAAGACAGTGGTGTGGCAGCGGTATTTGAGCATACTCCACCAATGCACAGTGACATCAACAGGAAACAATGTTGTGTGGTGATAGCAGGCAACGTTCGTAATGGCATGCTAGCTGGATTGGCGATGTCTTTCTGGGATGAGGGGTGGGAGGCACATTTGCAGAAGGGGAGTGCATTGTACGAGACATGAGGATTTAAACATAGTGTGTACTATGGTGTGCTGTGTGTGGTAAGTCCGTAGCCCCTTCAATGTATGACTGTAGCCCTAGCACAGAAAAGTATGTCCACTGGGTAAAAAGGTATGTCTACTGGTTGAAAGTCAGTGCCACAATGTCACTTTGTGTGGGTGCTGTGGCTGCATTGCACACATTGTTGCTTGCATGGGTGTGGTGATTGGTAGAACATCCTACAGTTGTCAGTGTATGGATGGAGATGCTGCTGTGACCAGTCGTGTACTGTTTCAACTGGGGTCACTAATGGAGTACTGTAGATATGGAAGAGGTAATGGTGCAATTGGTTCTTACATGTGCTTGTGTAGTGTGCATTGTGCAGATTAGTAAGTGGTGCAGGGCACTAAGCAGTATTGCTTGTATGCGGTGTGGAGAGCAGGAGAAATGTTGTAATGATTGTGTTTTTTGGTTGGCATTATTACAATGGTTGCTGAATGGAAGTGGGTAGTGGTGCCAAACACTGTGGTATGTTTGTGCATTATGGTAAGTGGAACATATGTGCTTGCATTCCTGCTTCAGGGTGCAGAGGTTGGGTAGAAGTGCTGGTGCCAATGTTGCCTTTGTAAATTGTGGCACATGCCTACATGTTTGCCTGCATGGCTTTGTTATCTTGTGGTGGGTGTGGGTAAGGCCTACAGTGAACATTTACAGATAGGGTGCACTATGGTGTGCTCTTTGTGGTAAGTTTGTAGCCTCTTAAATGCATGGTTGTAGCCCTTGCACAGAAAAGTATGTCCACTGGTTAAAAAGGTATGTCCACTGCTTGAAAGTCGGTGCCACATTGACTCTTTGTGTGTGTGGTTTGGCTGCATTGTACACATTGTTGGTTGTATGGGTGTGGTGATTGGTAGAACATCCTACAGTTGTCGGTGTATGGGTGGAGATGCTGCAGTGCCCAGTTGTGTACTGTGTACATTGGGTGCACTAATGGAGTAGTCTAAATATGGAAGAGGTTACGGTGCAATTGCCTCTTACATGTGCTTGCGTAGTATGCATTCCGCAGAGTAGTAAGTGCTGCACTACCCTATGCAGTATTGCTTGTATGCATGTAGTAGAGTGTGGAGAGCAGGACGAATGTTGGGAAGATTGTGTTGCTTGGTTGGCATTATTACAATGGTTTCTGAATGGAAGTGGGTAATGGTGGCAAACACTGTGGGATGTTTGTGCAAGATGGTAAGTGGACCATGTGTGCTTGCATTCCTGCTTTAGGGTGCGGCGGTTGGGTAGAGGAGCTGGTGCCTATGTTCCATTTCTGTATTGTGGCACATGCTTACATGTTCGCCTGCATTACTTTGGCAAGGCCTAGACTGAATATTTACAGATAGACAGGGTAATTCATAGAATTTCGCAGAAAAGTGTCGCAAGCGGCTGGCGCAGAGTGTCCGCGTGCGATTGTCTGCGCCAGGCACGTGCGCTAAAACCGATTTCCGCGCACAGCGTATTCATGGATTTTAGGCTCCCAAACCAGCCGTGGCGCAGAGTATCACAGCGACCCTGCAGCAGCGCCAGTAACGCCCCCAAGAACGCCCTCGCGCAAGGAAAAGCCATCAAAATCGCTAAATCATCGCAAAGGGCTGCGCTAACCCTGGACCAGTTTACAGGGCTGCCAAACAAGGAACGCAAAGCGGGTAACGTTCATATCAGGGGTACGCGGGAAGTTTTACACGCGATTAGCCAGGGTACGTGTATTACAGGGGTACGCGGGAAGTTTAACACGCGATTGGCCAGGGTACGTGTATTAGAGGGGTACGCGTGAAGTTTTACACGCGATTAGCCAGGGCACGTGTATTACAGGGGTACGCGGGAATTATCACACGCGATTTGGCTGGGTAGGTGTATTACAGGGGTACACGGGAAGTTTTACACGCGATTTGGCTGGGTATGTGTATTACAGGGGTGCGCTGGAATTATCACACGCGATTTGGCCAGGTACGTGTATTACAGGGGTGCGCGGGAATTATCACACGCGATTTGGCTGGGTAGGTGTATTACAGGGGTACACGGGAAGTTTTACACGCGATTTGGCTGGGTACGTGTATTACAGGGGTGCGCTGGAATTATCACACGCGATTTGGCCAGGTACGTGTATTACAGGGGTGCGCGGGAATTATCACACGCGATTTGGCTGGGTACGTGTATTAATGGGGTGCGCGGGAATTATCACACGCGATTTGGCTGGGTACGTGTATTACAGGGGTGCGTGGGAAGTTACACACGTGATTAGGCTGGGTGGGTCCTCACAGGTGTTCCCTGTACACCCTCCACGGCCCCTGCAGGCAGCCCACAAAACAGGGGACTACCCTGCACACCTGCTCATGTCCCCCTGCACCCCCACCCCCCAGCCACCAGGGGCACCCTCCACCAGGCCCCCACCCATGTCTACCACCACCCCCACCCCCCAGCCACCAGGGTCACCCTCCACCAGGCCCCCACCCATGTCTACCACCACCCCCACCCCCCAGCCACCAGGGGCAACCTCCACCAGGCCCACACTCATGTCACCCACCACCCCCAAACCCCAGCAGTGCAGGGTCACCCTCCACCAGGCCCCCACTCATGTCTCCCACCACCCCCAAGCCACCAGGGGCACCCTCCACCAGGCCCCCACTCATGTCTCCCACCACCCCCACCCCCCAGCCACCAGGGGCACCCTCCACCAGACCCCCACTCATGTCTCCCACCACCCCCACACCCCAGCAGTGCAGGGTCACCCTCCACCAGGCCCCCACTCATGTCACCCACCACCCCCACCCCCCAGCCACCAGGGGCACCCTCCACCAGGCCCCCACTCATGTCTACCACCACCCCCACCCCCCAGCCACCAGGGTCAGCCTCCACCAGGCCCCCACTCATGTCTCCCACCACCCCCACACCCCAGCAGTGCAGGGTCACCCTCCACCAGGCCCCCACTCATGTCACCCACCACCCCCACCCCCCAGCCACCAGGGGCACCCTCCACCAGGCCCCCACTCATGTCTCCCACCACCCCCAAACCCCAGCAGTGCAGGGTCACCCTCCACCAGGCCCCCACTCATGTCTCCCACCATCCCCACCCCCCAGCCACCAGGGGCACCCTCCACCAGGCCCCCACTCATGTCTCCCACCACCCCCAAACCCCAGCAGTGCAGGGTCACCCTCCACCAGGCCCCCACTCATGTCTCCCACCACCCCCACCCCCCAGCCACCAGGGGCACCCTCCACCAGGCCCCCACTCATGTCTCCCACCACCCCCACCCCCCAGCCACCAGGGTCACCCTCCAACAGGCCCCCACTCATGTCTCCCACCACCCCCCAGCCACCAGGGGCACCCTCCACCAGGCCCCCACTCATGTCTCCCACCACCCCCACACCCCAGCAGTGCAGGGTCACCCTCCACCGGCCCCCACTCATGTCACCCACCACCCCCACCCCCCAGCCACCAGGGGCACCCTCCACCAGGCCCCCACTCATGTCTCCCACCACCCCCACCCCCCAGCCACCAGGGTCAGCCTCCACCAGGCCCCCACTCATGTCTCCCACCACCCCCACCCCCCAGCCACCAGGGTCACCCTCCACCAGGCCCCCACTCATGTCTCCCACCACCCCCACCCCCCAGCCACCAGGGGCACCCTCCACCAGGCCCCCACTCATGTCTCCCACCACCCCCACACCCCAGCAGTGCAGGGTCACCCTCCACCAGGCCCCCACTCATGTCACCCACCACCCCCACCCCCCAGCCACCAGGGGCACCCTCCACCAGGCCCCCACTCATGTCTCCCACCACCCCCACCCCCCAGCCACCAGGGTCAGCCTCCACCAGGCCCCCACTCATGTCTCCCACCACCCCCACACCCCAGCCACCAGGGGCACCCTCCACCAGGCCCCCACTCATGTCTCCCACCACCCCCACCCCCCAGCCACCAGGGTCAGCCTCCACCAGGCCCCCACTCATGTCTCCCACCACCCCCACCCCCCAGCCACCAGGGGCACCCTCCACCAGGCCCCCACTCATGTCACCCACCACCCCCACCCCCCAGCCACCAGGGGCACCCTCCACCAGGCCCCCACTCATGTCTCCCACCACCCCCACCCCCCAGCCACAAGGGTCAGCCTCCACCAGGCCCCCACTCATGTCTCCCACCACCCCCACCCCCCAGCCACCAGGGGCACCCTCCACCAGGCCCCCACTCATGTCTCCCACCACCCCCAAACCCCAGCAGTGCAGGGTCACCCTCCACCAGGCCCCCACTCATGTCACCCACCACCCCCACCCCCCAGCCACCAGGGGCACCCTCCACCAGGCCCCCACTCATGTCTCCCACCACCCCCACCCCCCAGCCACCAGGGTCAGCCTCCACCAGGCCCCCACTCATGTCTCCCACCACCCCCACCCCCCAGCCACCAGGGGCACCCTCCACCAGGCCCCCACTCATGTCTCCCACCACCCCCACCCCCCAGCCACCAGGGTCAGCCTCCACCAGGCCCCCACTCATGTCTCCCACCACCCCCACCCCCCAGCCACCAGGGGCACCCTCCACCAGGCCCCCACTCATGTCTCCCACCACCCCCACCCCCCAGCCACCAGGGTCAGCCTCCACCAGGCCCCCACTCATGTCTCCCACCACCCCCACCCCCCAGCCACCAGGGGCACCCTCCACCAGGCCCCCACTCATGTCACCCACCACCCCCACCCCCCAGCCACCAGGGGCACCCTCCACCAGGCCCCCACTCATGTCTCCCACCACCCCCACCCCCCAGCCACCAGGGTCAGCCTCCACCAGGCCCCCACTCATGTCTCCCACCACCCCCACCCCCCAGCCACCAGGGGCACCCTCCACCAGGCCCCCACTCATGTCTCCCACCACCCCCAAACCCCAGCAGTGCAGGGTCACCCTCCACCAGGCCCCCACTCATGTCACCCACCACCCCCACCCCCCAGCCACCAGGGGCACCCTCCACCAGGCCCCCACTCATGTCTCCCACCACCCCCACCCCCCAGCCACCAGGGTCAGCCTCCACCAGGCCCCCACTCATGTCTCCCACCACCCCCACCCCCCAGCCACCAGGGGCACCCTCCACCAGGCCCCCACTCATGTCTCCCACCACCCCCAAACCCCAACAGTGCAGGGTCACCCTCCACCAGGCCCCCACTCATGTCACCCACCACCCCCACCCCCCAGCCACCAGGGGCACCCTCCACCAGGCCCCCACTCATGTCTCCCACCACCCCCACCCCCCAGCCACCAGGGTCAGCCTCCACCAGGCCCCCACTCATGTCTCCCACCACCCCCACACCCCAGCAGTGCAGGGTCACCCTCCACCAGGCCCCCACTCATGTCTCCCACCACCCCCAAACCCCAGCAGTGCAGGGTCACCCTCCACCAGGCCCCCACTCATGTCACCCACCACCCCCACCCCCAGCCACCAGGGGCACCCTCCACCAGGCCCCCACTCATGTCTCCCCCCACCCCCACACCCCAGCAGTGCAGGGTCACCCTCCACCAGGCCCCCACTCATGTCACCCACCACCCCCACACCCCAGCAGTGCAGGGTCACCCTCCCCCAGGCCCCCACTCATGTCTCCCACCACCCCCAAACCCCAGCAGTGCAGGGTCACCCTCCACCAGGCCCCCACTCATGTCACCCACCACCCCCACCCCCCAGCCACCAGGGGCACCCTCCACCAGGCCCCCACTCATGTCACCCACCACCCCCAAACCCCAGCAGTGCAGGGTCACCCTCCACCAGGCCCCCACTCATGTCACCCACCACCCCCACCCCCCAGCCACCAGGGGCACCCTCCACCAGGCCCCCACTCATGTCTCCCTCCACCCCCACCCCCCAGCCACCAGGGTCAGCCTCCACCAGGCCCCCACTCATGTCTCCCACCACCCCCACCCCCCCGCCACCAGGGGCACCCTCCACCAGGCCCCCACTCATGTCTCCCACCACCCCCAAACCCCAGCAGTGCAGGGTCACCCTCCACCAGGCCCCCACTCATGTCACCCACCACCCCCACCCCCCAGCCACCAGGGGCACCCTCCACCAGGCCCCCACTCATGTCTCCCACCACCCCCACCCCCCAGCCACCAGGGTCAGCCTCCACCAGGCCCCCACTCATGTCTCCCACCACCCCCACACCCCAGCAGTGCAGGGTCACCCTCCACCAGGCCCCCACTCATGTCTCCCACCACCCCCAAACCCCAGCAGTGCAGGATCACCCTCCACCAGGCCCCCACTCATGTCACCCACCACCCCCACCCTCCAGCCACCAGGGGCACCCTCCACCAGGCCCCCACTCATGTCTCCCACCACCCCACCCCCCAGCCACCAGGGTCACCCTCCACCAGGCCCCCACTCATGTCTCCCACCACCCCCAAACCCCAGCAGTGCAGGGTCACCCTCCACCAGGCCCCCACTCATGTCACCCACCACCCCCACCCCCCAGCCACCAGGGGCACCCTCCACCAGGCCCCCACTCATGTCTCCCCCCACCCCCACACCCCAGCAGTGCAGGGTCACCCTCCACCAGGCCCCCACTCATGTCACCCACCACCCCCACACCCCAGCAGTGCAGGGTCACCCTCCACCAGGCCCCCACTCATGTCTCCCACCACCCCCAAACCCCAGCAGTGCAGGGTCACCCTCCACCAGGCCCCCACTCATGTCACCCACCACCCCCACCCCCCAGCCACCAGGGGCACCCTCCACCAGGCCCCCACTCATGTCTCCCTCCACCCCCACCCCCCAGCCACCAGGGTCAGCCTCCACCAGGCCCCCACTCATGTCTCCCACCACCCCCACCCCCCCGCCACCAGGGGCACCCTCCACCAGGCCCCCACTCATGTCTCCCACCACCCCCAAACCCCAGCAGTGCAGGGTCACCCTCCACCAGGCCCCCACTCATGTCACCCACCACCCCCACCCCCCAGCCACCAGGGGCACCCTCCACCAGGCCCCCACTCATGTCTCCCACCACCCCCACCCCCCAGCCACCAGGGTCAGCCTCCACCAGGCCCCCACTCATGTCTCCCACCACCCCCACACCCCAGCAGTGCAGGGTCACCCTCCACCAGGCCCCCACTCATGTCTCCCACCACCCCCAAACCCCAGCAGTGCAGGATCACCCTCCACCAGGCCCCCACTCATGTCACCCACCACCCCCACCCCCCAGCCACCAGGGGCACCCTCCACCAGGCCCCCACTCATGTCTCCCACCACCCCACCCCCCAGCCACCAGGGTCACCCTCCACCAGGCCCCCACTCATGTCTCCCACCACCCCCACCCCCACCCCCAGGCCACCAGGGGCACCCTCCACCAGGCCCCCACTCATGTCTCCCACCACCCCCAAACCCCAGCAGTGCAGGGTCACCCTCCACCAGGCCCCCACTCATGTCACCCACCACCCCCACCCCCCAGCCACCAGGGGCACCCTCCACCAGGCCCCCACTCATGTCTCCCATCACCCCCACCCCCCAGCCACCAGGGTCACCCTCCACCAGGCCCCCACTCATGTCTCCCACCACCCCCACACCCCAGCAGTGCAGGGTCACCCTCCACCAGGCCCCCACTCATGTCACCCACCACCCCCACACCCCAGCAGTGCAGGGTCACCCTCCACCAGGCCCCCACTCATGTCACCCACCACCCCCACACCCCAGCAGTGCAGGGTCACCCTCCACCAGGCCCCCACTCATGTCACCCACCACCCCCACCCCCCAGCCACCAGGGGCACCCTCTGCCAGGCCCCCACTCATGTCTCCCACCACCCCCACCCCCCAGCCACCAGGGGCACCCTCCACCAGGCCCCCACTCATGTCTCCCACCACCCCCAAACCCCAGCAGTGTAGGGTCACCCTCCACCAGGCCCCCACTCATGTCACCCACCACCCCCACCCCCCAGCCACCAGGGGCACCCTCCACCAGGCCCCCACTCATGTCTCCCACCACCCCCACCCCCCAGCCACCAGGGTCAGCCTCCACCAGGCCCCCACTCATGTCTCCCACCACCCCCACCCCCCAGCCACCAGGGTCACCCTCCAACAGGCCCCCACTCATGTCTCCCACCACCCCCACCCCCCAGCCACCAGGGGCACCCTCCACCAGGCCCCCACTCATGTCTCCCACCACCCCCACACCCCAGCAGTGCAGGGTCACCCTCCACCAGGCCCCCACTCATGTCACCCACCACCCCCACACCCCAGCAGTGCAGGGTCACCCTCCACCAGGCCCCCACTCATGTCACCCACCACCCCCACACCCCAGCAGTGCAGGGTCACCCTCCACCAGGCCCCCACTCATGTCTCCCACCACCCCCACCCCCAGGCCACCAGGGGCACCCTCCACCAGGCCCCCACTCATGTCTCCCACCACCCCCAAACCCCAGCAGTGCAGGGTCACCCTCCACCAGGCCCCCACTCATGTCACCCACCACCCCCACCCCCCAGCCACCAGGGGCACCCTCCACCAGGCCCCCACTCATGTCTCCCACCACCCCCACCCCCCAGCCACCAGGGTCACCCTCCACCAGGCCCCCACTCATGTCTCCCACCACCCCCACACCCCAGCAGTGCAGGGTCACCCTCCACCAGGCCCCCACTCATGTCACCCACCACCCCCACACCCCAGCAGTGCAGGGTCACCCTCCACCAGGCCCCCACTCATGTCACCCACCACCCCCACACCCCAGCAGTGCAGGGTCACCCTCCACCAGGCCCCCACTCATGTCACCCACCACACCCACACCCCAGCAGTGCAGGGTCACCCTCCACCAGGCCCCCACTCATGTCACCCACCACCCCCACCCCCCAGCCACCAGGGGCACCCTCCACCAGGCCCCCACTCATGTCTCCCACCACCCCCACCCCCCAGCCACCAGGGGCACCCTCCACCAGGCCCCCACTCATGTCTCCCACCACCCCCAAACCCCAGCAGTGCAGGGTCACCCTCCACCAGGCCCCCACTCATGTCACCCACCACCCCCACCCCCCAGCCACCAGGGGCACCCTCCACCAGGCCCCCACTCATGTCTCCCACCACCCCCACCCCCCAGCCACCAGGGTCAGCCTCCACCAGGCCCCCACTCATGTCTCCCACCACCCCCACCCCCCAGCCACCAGGGTCACCCTCCAACAGGCCCCCACTCATGTCTCCCACCACCCCCACCCCCCAGCCACCAGGGGCACCCTCCATCAGGCCCCCACTCATGTCTCCCACCACCCCCACACCCCAGCAGTGCAGGGTCACCCTCCACCCGGCCCCCACTCATGTCACCCACCACCCCCACCCCCCAGCCACCAGGGGCACCCTCCACCAGGCCCCCACTCATGTCTCCCACCACCCCCACCCCCCAGCCACCAGGGTCAGCCTCCACCAGGCCCCCACTCATGTCTCCCACCACCCCCACCCCCCAGCCACCAGGGTCACCCTCCACCAGGCCCCCACTCATGTCTCCCACCACCCCCACCCCCCAGCCACCAGGGGCACCCTCCACCAGGCCCCCACTCATGTCTCCCACCACCCCCACACCCCAGCAGTGCAGGGTCACCCTCCACCAGGCCCCCACTCATGTCACCCACCACCCCCACCCCCCAGCCACCAGGGGCACCCTCCACCAGGCCCCCACTCATGTCTCCCACCACCCCCACCCCCCAGCCACCAGGGGCACCCTCCACCAGGCCCCCACTCATGTCTCCCACCACCCCCACACCCCAGCAGTGCAGGGTCACCCTCCACCAGGCCCCCACTCATGTCTCCCACCACCCCCAAACCCCAGCAGTGCAGGGTCACCCTCCACCAGGCCCCCACTCATGTCACCCACCACCCCCACACCCCAGCAGTGCAGGGTCACCCTCCACCAGGCCCCCACTCATGTCTCCCACCACCCCCACCCCCCAGCCACCAGGGGCACCCTCCACCAGGCCCCCACTCATGTCTCCCACCACCCCCACACCCCAGCAGTGCAGGGTCACCCTCCACCAGGCCCCCACTCATCTCACCCACCACCCCCACCCCCCAGCCACCAGGGGCACCCTCCACCAGGCCCCCACTCATGTCTCCCACCACCCCCACCCCCCAGCCACCAGGGGCACCCTCCACCAGGCCCCCACTCATGTCTCCCACCACCCCCAAACCCCAGCAGTGCAGGGTCACCCTCCACCAGGCCCCCACTCATGTCTCCCACCACCCCCACCCCCCAGCCACCAGGGGCACCCTCCACCAGGCCCCCACTCATGTCTCCCACCACCCCCACCCCCCAGTCACCAGGGGCAGCCCCCACCAGGCCCCCACTCATGTCCCCTATCACCCCCACCCCCCCAGTCACCAGGGGCAGCCCCCACCAGGCCCCCACTCATGTCCCCTATCACCCCCACCCCCCAGCAGTGCAGGGGCAGCAGGCAGTCAGGCAGCAGCAGGTGGGAGCGTGCTCGGGCTCTGGGGGGCAGTAGTTCGGCCTTCCGGGCAGGAGCGTGGTATTCCGTGTGCGTACGCGTGGCCAGCTTGGTACGGAGTGATTTTGCACGTGAAAATCCTGCACGTCAGCGTGAAAACTGAGGAAAGGCCCTCAGCGCGTAAGCGCGTCTGTGACGTGACCCGCACAGGTGTTTCCCACACAGCACGTGATGACAGAGCACACGTGGAAAGACTGCACGTCAGAGTGTAATCGCGTGTGATTGGTGGAAATGGCCGTACACGCAGAAGTGACAAAGCGTGTGATTGGTGGAAATGGCCCTACACGCAGAAGTGACAAAGCGTGTGATTGGTGGAAATGGCCCTACACGCAGAAGTGACAAAGCGTGTAATTGGTGGAAATGGCCCTACACGCAGAAGTGACAAAGCATGTAATAGGTGGAAATGGCCCTAGCGCGTACACGCCGCGTAAGTGACGCTGGACGTGTGGGCCTTTATAAAAGGTACGTGTAGAACACGTTTTCCTTGTACGTGCTTTTCGTGGAGAGCGAGTGGGTGAATTCTGTACTTCTTGTCGTTTCACACGCGATTTACTTCACGGCGTTTCAAGTTCGTATTCCCTGTTACCTCTGACAGCTTTTTCTCTTTTTTCTCTTTTACTGGTTTACCTGGGCCTGTTCCCTCAAACAGTGTTCCCTTCTACTGTTGTCCTGTCTCCTCAGACAGCGGACAAATCTTCTTTTGGCGGGGGTGTTGCCAACCAAACGTGCTCCTTTTACACGCTCGTTTACCAGGCAGACGGTGAGTCACGCACGTATCTAACATCTATGCTTGCCCCGTGTGTAGCCTACCCCTTCAGAGGTCATTCTAGGCTGCGTGTGACACGCATACGTTCATTCTTGTGTTTCTGGGTGCCACAGCGTAGTGCAGGTTTTTCTTTCTGCACACGTGGTCTAGGAGGGGTTGCGTGCACGTCATCTCCCTTTTTTGGGCCTCCTGTGCGTTGCGTGACCCGTCATCTTTCCCCAGGGGTTACATTCAGCCTTGCTAGAGCACTAGGGTACAATTACCATCTGGTACCCAACCCCTTTGACCCCCAATCGCCCAGGACAATAGTCTACATCCACTCCCATACGCACATTAACATCAGTGCCATGGCTGGGAGGCGAGGATTCCGTAAGGGTGGCAAAGGTGGAAGAGCCACAAGTGGTGGCCGTGGTGGATCCGGTAGGGGACGTGGTCGTAACTTGCAGGGTGAGCCTGTCCCCCCATGTGTGGAGGACCAGTCACGGGCACACATAATCCCCCCCCTTCCCCCCCTCCCATTGAGGCTGATGTGGCTGACACCATCCATGCTCAGCCCTTGTTGGACCAGCCCATTGTGGCACCAGACCTGGCTGACTCCATGGCTGACTTCCAGGTCAGCAGGGCTACGACACGTGCGCTGGTGCACGTTGATGCCATCATGCCACGTGGATCTGGGGCAGCAAGGTCATCTGCTGCACCAAGGAGGCAGGGCGGAGAGGCTGCAGGGGCAGCTGCGGCTCCATCCACCCCAGCCCTCACACACCCAGCCAGGACAGTGTCGGTCCTAGTCCATGCTGCTGACATTCCCCCTGACACCATCACACTAGAGCCAATGCCTGCACCAACTCCCATGCTGAGTGTGCAATCCCACACTCCTGATACAGAGTCCACCAGGGCTCCTGCCCCTAGTGTCCAGAGCGGCGCAGGACACTCAGGATCACCACCACCTTCCAAGCGGAAGAGGAAGAGTGCTCGTCCGGCACAGGCTGATGCCCCAGACACGGCTACACAGTCCGGCCCGTCCAGGAAGCCCAGCTTCACGGATGACGAACTGAATGCACTTGTTGAGTATGTGTCCGGACATGACAACGAGATAGTCATTATTGCAGGATCCAAGACCACACCTGCACAACGCCAGGCACACTGGCAGACCGTTGCGGACATCATAAGTGCCCTTGGAATCGTGAGGCGCACAGCCAATGATTGCTATAAGCGCTGGAATGACCTAAAGCGCAGGGCAAAGAGTAAGCTGGCCTCAAGTCATGCCGCAACTCTAGTGACTGGAGGTGGGTCTCCAGTAGTAGACATGGAACTCACTCCACATGAGTCAGTCGCTGGGACCTACGTCACGGAGGAACAGATCCAAGGCGTGGGAGATCTGGCTGATTACGAGGCATTGTCCGGTGAGTGCACATGCATGTGTGTGTCATCCATGTGCATGGTGTGTGTGTGAGGGCTTCTGTTCGGGTGCCAGGTGAGAGTGTGTGCGCCTGAGTCGTATGGGTCAGCCATGTGCTTCAAGCAATCCTTCCTGCGCAGCTGCATTTGGCCATAGCAGTATCCCTTCTGCCAACAGTAGACATCTAGCACAACTGCACGCCAGTTGCCCTTGAAGTGTCACCTTGCCACAACATATTTGCTTCTTTTTCACTGTTCATTCAGTCAGTTTGTTTGCATTCCACCACTTTCACTAGGCATGTCGCTGTCCACTAGTCACATGTCTGACATGGGTATGGTAAAGTGGAGTGACTTTGTTACCTGGATATCATTTGTACACACATGTCCCTGTGCAATTTGACCATTTCAGACTGGCAGCTCCAGGTGAAAAATCTGACCTGTTAGAATTAGAAAAGCAATTACATGCGGGAACTGGACTGAATGAATAGGTGCTGCCCTCCTCTCCATCTTCACTCAATAGCAATGGTACATGCCATCTGTGTGATGGCATGTGTGTTTCACCTGCCAATCACAGGCCAATGTGTGATGCCACTGCCAGGCAGCATGCAGAAAATGTGTTCATCTTCCATCTTGGTGTCATCAGTGTGTGCCATTTGCCTGCACTTCATACGCAGTGAGGGTGCATGCATGGGAGGGTTTTAGTCATGTGGGACATGTGTCAATCAAGTACTGGTTCTCTTGCTTCTCAGCCCTCAATGTGTGCCATGGTGCTAATGCCTGTTTACATTTCTTTGTTTTCATGTCTTTGCAGGGGAAGACGCACCTGATACTGCTGGTGTTGTGGAGATGGTGCAGCCCCAGGAGGGGTCCGAGGGCCGACCAACCATCAGTGAGGGACGTGGTGTGGTGGTGGGGGAGAACCCACAAGTGCTGCAGGTCGTGCTCTCAAGGGGTGTCTCTGGCTGCACCTCCCCCGAGCTGTACTCAGGTGTTGATTCGGATGAGACCTACGTGCCGTCGCAGGTGAGTGTTCCAGGGAGGGATTCTGTTCTGTCTCACCCACCTGCACCAGGGTCAGAACCCTCCATGGGGATGTCAGTGTTGGCAGCTACGCCTTCGGTGGTTACGGATGCAGGGTCACACTCCGCGACATCTGATCCTGTTCCTGGGCCAGCAGATCAGAGGGGGAATGCAGTCCTGCAGCCTCAGGCAGTGCCGGCACAGCAAGGCGCAGTTCGCCTTGCCCCAGACAGGTGTGGTACCCGCCGACGTGGTGGCCGTACGCCACCCAGCAATACCGCATGGGAGCAATCCATTTACGGTATGGCTACCCAACAGGCTGCATCATCCGAGATGATGGCTCAGGCCATGGATAGGGTGGCCACTTCCATTGTCCCCCCAGAAAGGCTGATGGAGCGACTAGAGCAGGCAACCGACTCCATCTGCCAGTCACACAGGGAGGACATGTTGGGGTCCAACAGGGACAGGCGGGCGGCACTGGCGACTCTGCAGGAGGCCATCTCCATTGAGTCCCAGGGCCACAGGGAAGCCCTGAGGCAGGAGCTCCTTCACCTCAGGACGACTCTTGTTGAGCTTGAGGCTTCAACACACCAAAGGACAGAACAGCAGCTGGAGCGTCTCACCCGTACGCTCTCAGCTGAGATGCAGGCAACGAGGGCGGAGGTCCGGGCATCCCGTGAGTTGTTGCATGGGGACCTCCGCACACTCATCCTCCAGAACCAGACCTACCACACCCGCATGCTTGCAGCCATGGAGGAGCAGACTAGGGCCTTGCGTGGGCTTCCTCCCATAGTGCAACCACCTCCGGATGCAGCTGCAAAGGGTGATAATAGCGACAGCAGTGATACTCCCACAATAGGGTAGCCGTGTGGGCCTTGAGCCCATGGAGGTGTTTTATCTTCCCAGGATCCACGCAGGTGGGTTCTGGTGTGCATCCTGTCCTCGGACCTCCTGGGTGGCCTCCCCAACCCCCCCGGGCCCATCAATGGCCATTTTTGATTGTTTCTTATTTTTATTTTTATTTTGATTTCTTTTATTCCCAATTTTTTTCGGACGATCTGTTGGCTTCCGTGGTTCCTGTGGGCATACGCTGCATTGTGGCTGGGCACATGCAGGCTTGTAATGTATTTGGTTCAGATGCTTGGGTTTGAGTCACACACACCCCTCCTGCTTCCCGTTTCCATGGGCTTGCAAAGGGTGTGCCCAAGTGACAGTGAATTACACAGTGACGTTGGACTCCCATGAGCTGTGTGGGCAGTCTGTAGTCAATACTGTGTATACATTCCTAGTGCATATTGCTGTTGTGTTGTACACTGCATGTTGCATTGATGTGTAACTCTTCTTCTGTGTCTACCTCCCAATTTGCAGGTCCCTTCCTCATGTCCACACAAGGACCTCTAGTCTGGAGATGGGGTCCATGTTGGCAGCAGTGCACCTACAACTCTACATGGCGACAACACTGCACAGTTGGTAGTGGTGGGAGTGCAGGCATTTCCAGGTGGTGAGACTACTAATATGTAACATTTGTGATGTCATGTCAATGGTACTACGTGCTCAAGTATGTTGTTGGTCCGGCATTGCTGTGAGCATTTCAGGTGTTGCAGGTTTCTAATAGTGCCACTGTACATAGTGAGACTGATGTCATGTTGTGGGGATTACTTTGTTTACCTGCAATTAGCATGACATGGCACGGTGTGTCGTGTGGCGGTGCTGGGGTTGGGTTGGCTGACATGGCACTGTCCGCTTGTTGCATTTTGCAAGTGGGTATTCATTTTAGCTGCTTCAATGTGTAACTTCACAAAACTGCATTGGTGGTGTCTGTGTGGGTAGGGATGCACACATTGTGACACTTCCAGGTGAACAATCTCAGGCTGACATGGTATTCCCGGTTCATTCTCCAGACATTCAGGATCAGTGTCAGGTTGAGTCATCATTGATTGTCAGATGGAATGTGCCAGGGCAGTGTGCACTCCACAGGGGTGTGATTTCTATGTGAAGTAATTAGCCACTAGCTGTGAACGGGCTGCCTCCCCCCGTGCCCTTTCCCCTCCCATGCGCAGCGGCTGTGCATGTGGTTGGGGATGTGGGGCCACCACCATGTCCACGGCCAGGCCCCGGCGTGTTGCAACGTTGTGCAGGACACATGCTGCCACTATGATCCTGCACACTACTGGGGGAGCGTATAACAGCTGCCTGCCAGAACGGTCAAGGGAGCGAAAGCGTGACTTTAGCACTCCGAATGTGCGCTCCACTATGCCCCTGGTTGTAATGTGGGCTGTGTTATATCTTACCTGGGGTGGCGTGGTGGGGTTCCGAATTGGCGTCATCATGTGGGGGCTGAGAGGGTAGGCACTGTCCCCTGTGGAGGTGGTGATTGGTATCATTGGTGGGGTTGTGACCTTGCTCAGTATCCAACATGCATGCATGTGCAGTGGCATACATACTCACCAAGCAGCCATGTATCGCCATGCCGCCCAGCTTCTAGGTCCCGGCTTAGGGTGGACATTCGGTAAATGAAGCTGTCGTGGGTGGAGCCGGGATAGTTGGCATATACTGAGGTGATGATTCCCTTGGCATTACATGCTACCTGCACGTTGATGGAATGCCAGTGCTTGCGGTTCCTATAGATGTGCTCAGATGCCCTGGGGGGACGTAGAGCCACATGGGTGCAGTCGATGGCACCTAGCACTTTGGGGAATCGTGCCACAGCGTAAAAATCCAGGGCGGCAGCATGCCTTTCTGCAGGTGTTCTGGGCAGGTATATATGCCTGCGGACTGATGGGCGTGAAGTCATGATGTTCAAGACCTGGTGTAGGCAGCGTGACTGGGTGGCCTGTGACACCCCACCCACTATGGCACTTGTCTGCTGAAATGATCCAGTGGCTAAGAAGTGCAGTACATTGAGGACCTTCTCCAGGGGGCTGAGTGCTTGGGAGCACAGGGTGGGTGATGTGAGGTCATCCTCCCACTCACTCACCAGGTCCAGTATGATGTGTGGTGGAAACCTGTACCTCCCATACACCTGGTCATCAGGCATCCCGAAAAGGCTGGTTCTGGGTGTGAATATTCTGGACCTGACTATCCTCCTCCTCCTCCTTTGGTAGCCCACTGCCACTGCTGCTAGGAACGGTATGTTCATCCTGGCGTCTGAGCTTGTTATTGTTAAAGTCTGCAAATTCATGCTTTGCGCGTGTTCTAGGCGAGCGTGTGACCCGCGCACCCCTGGAATCCAGTTCCCAGTCCAATAGCGTGTGGAAATTCACACGCACCACGGGATACAGCGTGTGACCCGCGCACCCCTGGAATCCAGTTCCCAGTCCAATAGCGTGTGGAAATTCACACGCACCACGGGATACAGCGTGTGACCCGCGCACCCCTGGAATCCAGTTCCCAGTCCAATAGCGTTTGGAAATTCACACGCACCACGGGATACAGCGTGTGACCCGCGCACCCCTGGAATCCAGTTCCCAGTCCAATAGCGTGTGGAAATTCACACGCACCACGGGATACAGGTTCGCTGACGTACTTGCGTGTGTAAGTGCCCGCGCACCCATTAAATACACGTACATAGGCCAATCGCGTGTACGCGCACTTTTGTCCAATTACACGCGATGACACTCTGACGTGCAGTATCTCCACGTGTGCCCCGTCATCACGTGCTGAGTGGGGAACACCCGTGCGGGTCACGTCACAGACGCGCTTACGCGCTGAGGGACTCTGGTCCAATAGAATCGCGTATGCGTGCTGACGCGCTTACGCGCTAAGGGCCTTTCCTCGGATTTCACGCTGACGTGCAGGATTTTCACGTGCCAAATCACTCCGTATCAAGCTGGCCACGCAAAAACACACGGAAGACCACGCTCCTGCCCAGAAGGCCGAGTTACTGCCCCCCAGTGCCCCGAGCAGCCTCCCACGTGCCATCTGCTGCTGCCTGCCTGCCTGCCTGCCTGCTGCCACCGTGCCCTGCCATTTGGTGCCTGCACATCAGCCATCTGCAGGGGTCCAGTTGCTGTGTCCACCCCTGCTGGAAATGAAGACTCCCGACGGGGATTACATCGCTCCACAGCCCAGCCCCAGGACCCAGTTGCCCACCCACACCTGCCTCTGGGGTTGCCATGTCGGGCACTTCCACATCTGGCACCAGTGGCAACCCCAGGCCAGAGGGGCAGAGGGGCACCAGCTTCACTGTCACCGAAGTTGGTGTCCTGGTGGAGCATGTCCTGGGGCAGTATGATGCCCTCTTTGGATCGTCCCGCGCCAGCAAGGAAGGACGGCAGAGGATCTGGGCCGACTGTGTGGTTGCCATCAACGCGGAGGGGGTGGCAACCCGCGACGTCCTGAAGATCAAGAAGCGCTGGGAGGACTTGAGGTCCAGGACCCTTGTGAAGGCCCGGCGCCTCGTGGAGGGGGGCCGGGGCCGCATGAGTTCCATCCAGATGAGGGTCCTGGAATGCGTACGCCCAGCGCTCCACGCCCAGATCCTTGAGAGGGAGGCCCGTCTGGAGTTGAGCGGTAAGTGTCCATGCATTACTGTGTGAGACAGGGCATGTTGCGGTGTGCTGGTTCTATGATACTTGCCTGTATGTGTGCCATAGGCCATGTATGCATGTATGTGTGCAGGGACATCATGGTAATGCATGTGCGACCAGTGATGTGTGATGCACATGGTTGTTGCATGTGTTGAAATGCCGCATGGGGAGCCCTATGCAGATTTTGAACATGAGAGCATGCCAGTCTCTGTACATGAACATGGGTGGGGGTGAGGGATGGGTGCTGATGCCAGGTACATATATGGTAGCCATGTCTGTGTGCCTGACCTGCGTGTCTGTGACTTGTGCATGCCATGGATGCATGACACATGTGTGTGACAATGCACAGATTCAGTAAAGCAGCCAAATTACCCTTGTATCCGCTGTGTTTGGTGTGTTTGGGGCCAGATGGATGTGACTGAGGTGAAGTGTGTGCATGTGATAGGCATGAGCCATGATGCATGTGAGTTACATATCATTGAATGTTTCAAGAGTCCATTGGACATGCATGGAAATGTCCATGGCATGCACCATGCCTGTTACTGTGTGTGTTTTGCCTGGACTGACCCATGTGTTGTGGAGGGACATGATGGAAGTGTACTTTGACAGTGGTGCTCATCTGCTATTGCTTCCTGTCTAGGGGACCATTGTACAGTGCCCTGATGCTTGTGTTCTTTGTCTCCCTCTACGCAGCGGCTAGTGAAGAAGAGGGCGGAGACGGCGCTGTGGAGCAAGGTGGCGGGGATGCCCCCACGGCTGCAGCGGAAGGGGTGGGTGAGCCCCCACAGGGGCCTGCTACGGTGGGAGACGGTGAGGAGCCATCCAGGTTGGTGGTTTGCACAGAGGAGGAGGAGGCCGCCACTGGGGCACACATGGGGCCTGGTGGGGGCATCCCTGCTGGTGTAAGTGGTGCAGTCCAGGGCCAGGGGCAGGAGGCAGCACAGGTCACCGTGGAGGGGCCTGTGCATGTCGCTGTCCCTGACCCTGTGAGTGCACCACCATGCACCAGCAGGGATGCCCCGTCCCAGGCCTGTCCGCAGGTAGAGGGGATGTCCATGTCACCTGACTCCCCTCCACCTGCGGACGTGGGAACCCCTGGCCGTACGGAGAAGGTCCTGATTGGGGTTGCGATGCGCACGGCTGTGATTCGTGATGCCGTGCGTGCTTCCCGGGAGGAGCACGCACGTCATCACGAAGTGCACCGTGCCGACGTGGCCCAATTGGGATCGGCCATGTTCGGGGGTTTCCTGCATGTGTTGGCCAATGTGGCGGCCCTCTCCTCCTCTGTGCAGGCTATCCACCAGTCGTTCTCCTTGCCGTCTTCCAGCCCAGATGCCACCAGGGCCCCCTGTGGACCTGCCCCGACCAATGCAGCCAGCTCGGTGGGGATCCCATCCCTGCCACAGTCGGGAGTCAGAGATCCTGCAGGGGTGGACACCAGAGCAACTGGACCCCAGCAGATGGAGGATGTGACGGCATCATCGGGCAGGGCACGTGCACGACGGCGTCGGTGGTTTCCATCAGCCTGGATGCCGTCGTGCTGGCACAGGCAGTTGCGTCGGAGGCAGCAGCAGGCTCAACGTGGGAGGCATCATGGCTCGGGGCCATCAACATCAGGGGTGCAGGCATCGGCCGGAGGGCAGGAGAACCCTGGAATGGGAGTGGCTTCCGTGTGGGAGCGGTTGTGCCAGCGGATAGTTGCGGAGCGGCAGCGGGCAGAGGAGGAACGGCTCACGATGGTCAGGGCGGAGGACTCCATGCAGAGGGCGCTGAGGCGGGCTGAGTGCCTCGAGGGTCTTCGCAGGGAGTTTGAGCTTGACACTGCGTTATCCCTGCGGGACCTCGGGGCCAGGGAACATGCCCGCCTCCAAGCCATTGACCAGGAGTTCGATGATGCCCTGGCCCATGACAACAACCAGTGAGCCGTCCGAATAGCCCGCTGCCTTTGTATATAGTTGTATAGTTAGGGTTAGGTTTCCTTTGTTTTTTTGATTTTTTTTTGGTTGCGATTGGACAATGCACCACTTTTTTGTATATAGTTCAGTTTTTAGTTAGTAGTCATAGTTAGGTTTAATTTGGTTGGGCTCATGGACCCAGGATGATGTTCTTCATGGTTCTTCATTGGCTTATTTTAATTTTTCAGATTATTTTCTTGGACATTCATCTTGTTTTGTTTGATTTGCTTTGTGTTTTTTCTTATTTCATTTCCATTCTACTCGCTGTTCAATACATATTATTTTTTTAATCTTCAATGTGTCGTATCATCTCATTGCTTTCAGGCATGTCATGTTGGGTGTTTTGTCATTCACTTGCAGCCATTGTGTGTGACAGACATGTGTTCAATTGCATTATTTAAATTGGGGGTGTAACATGTAATTGCCTTTGATATGTGGGTGGGTGTGATAGTTGGTTGGGCCTTTTGGCAGGGGAGGATGGGCATTACGGACATGATTGGGGAATGTTGGGACCCAGGTGCAGGGGGGCATGGATTGGACATGGGTGGGGGCCTGCTGGCAGGTGCCCCACAGTGCTGGGGGGGTGGGGGTGGTGGGAGACATGAGTGGGGGCCTGGTGGAGGGTGCCCCTGGTGGCTGGGGGGTGGGGGTGGTGGGTGACATGAGTGGGGGCCTGGTGGAGGGTGACCCTGCACTGCTGGGGTGTGGGGGTGGTGGGAGACATGAGTGGGGGCCTGGTGGAGGCTGACCCTGGTGGCTGGGGGGTGGGGGTGGTGGGAGACATGAGTGGGGGCCTGGTGGAGGGTGCCCCTGGTGGCTGGGGGGTGGGGGTGGTGGGAGACATGAGTGGGGGCCTGGTGGAGGGTGACCCTGCACTGCTGGGGTGTGGGGGTGGTGGGTGACATGAGTGGGGGCCTGGTGGAGGGTGACCCTGCACTGCTGGGTTTGGGGGGGGTGGGAGACATGAGTGGGGGCCTGGTGGAGGGTGCCCCTGGTGGCTGGGGGGTGGGGGTGGTGGGAGACATGAGTGGGGGCCTGGTGGAGGGTGACCCTGCACTGCTGGGGTTTGGGGGTGGTGGGAGACATGAGTGGGGGCCTGGTGGAGGGTGCCCCTGGTGGCTGGGGGGTGGGGGTGGTGGGAGACATGAGTGGGGGCCTGGTGGAGGGTGACCCTGCACTGCTGGGGTTTGGGGGTGGTGGGAGACATGAGTGGGGGCCTGGTGGAGGGTGCCCCTGGTGGCTGGGGGGTGGGGGTGGTGGGTGACATGAGTGGGGGCCTGGTGGAGGGTGACCCTGCACTGCTGGGGTGTGGGGGTGGTGGGAGACATGAGTGGGGGCCTGGTGGAGGCTGACCCTGGTGGCTTGGGGGTGGTGGGAGACATGAGTGGGGGCCTGGTGGAGGGCGACCCTGCACTGCTGGGGTGTGGGGGTGGTGGGTGACATGAGTGGGGGCCTGGTGGAGGGTGCCCCTGGTGGCTTGGGGGTGGTGGGAGACATGAGTGGGGGCCTGGTGGAGGGTGACCCTGCACTGCTGGGGTGTGGGGGTGGTGGGTGACATGAGTGGGGGCCTGGTGGAGGGTGCCCCTGGTGGCTGGGGGGTGGGGGTGGTGGGAGACATGAGTGGGGGCCTGGTGGAGGGTGACCCTGCACTGCTGGGGTGTGGGGGTGATGGGAGACATGAGTGGGGGCCTGGTGGAGGGTGCCCCTGGTGGCTGGGGGGTGGGGGTGGTGGGAGACATGAGTGGGGGCCTGGTGGAGGGTGACCCTGGTGGCTGGGGGGTGGGGGTGGTGGGAGACATGAGTTGGACATGGGTGGGGGCCTGCTGGCAGGTGCCCCACAGTGCTGGGGGGTGGGGGTGGTGGGGGACATGAGTTGGACATGGGTGGGGGCCTGCTGGCAGGTGCCCCACAGTGCTGGGGGGTGGGGGTGCAAGGGGACATGAGTTGGTGTTCATTAGTTCAAGGAGACATGTGCCTTTGCTGGGGGGCATGCCCATGGTGGGTGGGCTGCCTGCGGGACATGACCAGGGATGCAGGGTAGTCCCCTGTGGTGTGGGCTGCCTGCAGGGGCCGTGGAGGGTGTACAGGGTACACCTGGGAGGACCCACACTGTCAAATCACATGTGGAACTTCCCGCGCACCCCTGAAATACACGCGCCCAGGCTATTCGCGTGTGGAACTTCCCGCGCACCCCTGAAATACACGCGCCCAGGCTATTCGCGTGTGGAACTTCCCGCGCACCCCTGAAATACACGCGCCCAGGCTATTCGCGTGTGGAACTTCCCGCGCACCCCTGAAATACACGCGCCCAGGCTATTCGCGTGTGGAACTTCCCGCGCACCCCTGAAATACACGCGCCCCCAGGCTATTCGCGTGTGGAACTTCCCGCGCACCCCTGAAATACACGCGCCCAGGCTATTCGCGTGTGGAACTTCCCGCGCACCCCTGAAATACACGCGCCCCCAGGCTATTCGCGTGTGGAACTTCCCGCGCACCCCTGTAATACACGCGCCCAGGCTATTCGCGTGTGGTACTTCCCGCGCACCCCTGAAATACACGCGCCCAGGCTATTCGCGTGTGGAACTTCCCGCGCACCCCTGAAATACACGCGCCCCCAGGCTATTCGCGTGTGGAACTTCCCGCGCACCCCTGAAATACACGCGCCCAGGCTATTCGCGTGTGGAACTTCCCGCGCACCCCTGAAATACACGCCCCCAGGCTATTCGCGTGTGGAACTTCCTGCGCACCTCTGTAATACACGCGCCCAGGCTATTCGCGTGTGGAACTTCCCGCGCACCCCTGAAATACACGCGCCCAGGCTATTCGCGTGTGGAACTTCCCGCGCACCCCTGAAATACACGCGCCCAGGCTATTCGCGTGTGGAACTTCCCGCGCACCCCTGAAATACACGCGCCCAGGCTATTCGCGTGTGGAACTTGTAGCCCTCTCCCCCAGGCCCGATCGCGTGAGGAACTTCACGCGAACCCCTGTAATACACGTAGCCCGCTCCCCCAGGCCCGATCGCGTGAGGAACTTCACGCGAACCCCTGTAATACACGTAGCCCGCTCCCCCAGGCCCGATCGCGTGAGGAACTTCACGCGAACCCCTGTAATACACGTAGCCCGCTCCCCCAGGCCCGATCGCGTGTGAAACTTCACGCAAACCCCTGATATACACGTAGCACGCTCCCCCAGGCCCGATCGCGTGAGGAACTTCATGCGAACCCCTGTAATACACGTAGCCCGCTCCCCCAGACCCGATCGCGTGTGAAACTTCACGCGAACCCCTGTGATGCACGTACCCTGCTGAAATCGCGTGTTAGACTTCCCGCGCACCCCGGTATACACGCACACGTATTTTTTGTCAGCAGGTGTCCGTGTTTGTGGGTACCCCTTTGCACGTCATTTTTCCTGGAGGGCCACAGTATGGGACATTCATCATGGCAGTATATAGGTGCTATTTGTTGGCGCACCTTTTGGCGCACATTTCTTACAGCCGCAGAGACGCTACCGCCTGCTTTCTTGTGGCGGTCGTGTTTGTGCCTGTGCGCTGGTTTGAGCGTGCGCTTTTTTGCCCTATTCTATTCCATGAATACGTGTTGTAGGCGAGCGTGTGGGCGTTCCGCGCACTTGTGCCCTGTACTTCCCCCGTGACGCCCACGTTTTGGCAAGTTGTTCCCCATTCCGAGTGTTACGCCCGTGTTCCGCCTACTTTTGTTGCGTGCGCCGCGCTATGTGCGAATTTCGCTGTGGCCTGTGCGATTTTCGCTGTGACCTGGCGCACGCTGTTAGATGGCCTGTGCGCCAACGTGCGCCGCGCACTTTTTTATCGCACATCCGCTGGTTTTCTCGCGCACGGCCTTCCATGAATCGACGTGCGCTGCTTTTCGTGCGATTTTCGCAATTGCACTGCGATTTTCGCTATTCCACTGCGAATCGCACGTTTTTGCCCACTTGCGCCGCGCTAATTATTCCATGAATCGGCCTCTGAGTATAGTATGGTGTGCTGTGTGTGGGAAATCTGTAGCCCCTTTAATGCATGGCTGCAGCCCTTGCACAGAAAAGTATATCAACTGGTTGAAAAGGTATGTGTACTGGTTGAAAGTCGGTGCCATATTGTCCCTTTGTGTGTGTGCTTTGGCTGCATTGCACACATTGTTGGTTGCATGGGTGGGGTGATTGGTAGAACATCGTATAGTTGTCGGTGTACGGGTGGAGATGCTGCAGTGACCAGTCATGCACTGTGGCCACTGAGTGCTCTAATGGAATTGTGTAAATATGGAAGAGGTTACGGTGCAACTGGTTCTTACATGTGCTTGCGTAGTGTGCGTTGCACAGATGAGTAAGTGTTGCAGTGGAGTATGCAGTATTGTTTGTATGCACATAGTACAGTGTGTAGAGCAGGACGTATGTTGTGAAGAGTGTATTGTTTGGTTGGCATTATTACTATGTTTTTTTAATTGAAGTTGGTAGTCGTGCCAAACACTGTGGTCTGTTTGTGCAATATGGTAAGTGGGACATGTGTGCTTGCATTCCTGCTTTAGGGTGCAGAGATTGGGTAGAAGTGCTAGTGCCTATGTTGCCTTTATGAATTGTGGCACATGGCTACATCTTCGCCTGCATGGCTTTGTTATGTTGTGGCGGGTGTGGGGAAGGTATAGAATGTTGGGTGCATGGCCGAAGGCCGTAGGCCCTAGGTCTTCATCACAGCCAGCATAATATAATGTGGTCATGCACTTGTCAGTCTGCATGCATGTGAGGTTGGTGACTTTTACACAATGGTTGTGGAGGACATTGTAGCCTTGGTGGAGCAGTAGAAGTGAGCAGCTATACGTAAGTTAGCATACAGTGCACATTATTGCCCCTGTTGCACAACATGTCTCCATCTGCATTCCCTATAGTTAGGCGCTTATAAGACCCTTGCTTTAGGAAGTGCTGTAAGATATTGCAGAATGAAAGGACGTGCTTAGCAGCACACATGTAAAATATGGCCACTGTGCACAGCCTCCTATATACCGTTCAACACACCTGCACCCAACAGCCTAGGCCTTCATCAAAGCCACCACAACATAATGCAGCCATGCAGTTGTCACTGTGCATGCATTTGAAGGTGTTGACTTTTACTCAAGGGTTTTACAGGACATTGTACACTTGGTGGACTAGCAGAAGAGAGCTGATATGCGTAAATTAGCATATGGTGTACATCATTGTACCTGTTGCACAATAGGGGGCTGCAAGCCACCATGTGCATTTCATACGGTTTGCCCATTATAATCCCCTTGTTGTAGGGAGTGCTCTGAGATTTTGCAGCATGAAAGGACATGCTCAGCAGCACACATCTAAACTATGGCTAATGTACACGGCCTCCTACATACTGTTCAGCGCACCAAACGGGACGTTATGCAGCCATGCATGCAAATATGTGCCCAGGGTGAAAGCTGGCAGGCTCATTTGCAGATGGAGAGTGCAGTGCACATGGCATGAGCATTTACACATAGCGTGGACGATGGTGTGCATGCATTTGAAGTTGGTGAGTTTTACACAATGCTTCTGGAGGACATTGTAGACTTGGTAGACTATCAGAAGTGAGCTGGTATGCGTACATTATCATATGCTGTACATCATTGCCCCTTTTGAACAATATGGAGGCCCATGCCACCATGTGCATTTCCTAGGGTTTAGCTTTTATAAGCCCCTTGCTTTTGGGAGTGCTTTAAGATATTGCAGTATGACAGGCCATGCTGAGCAGCACACATGTGAACTATGGCTAACGTAGACACCCTCCTACATACCGTTCAGCACACCCAACACAAGGTTATGCAGCTATGCATGCAAATATGTACCCAGGGTTAAATCTGGCATGCTCAATTGCAGATGGGGAGTGCAGTGCACATGACATGAGCACTTAACCATAGCGTGTATTATGGTATGTTTTCTGTGGTGCGGGCCTAGCGCCTTACATGCATGGCTGGAGTGGAAAGGGAAAAAGCAATGTCACTGCTTTACTGGGGCGGAGCCCGCGTGGTAGTTGGGGAAGCGTACGTGCCACATTCTGCGCTTCTCACCATGGTGGCCAATGGAAATGGGACTATGGCCGTTGTTCTATTAGGTGCTCAGGGTGTGCGTCACAGGGAAGGGCACCATTAGGGAAAAGGACTCCTTCTGCTTCACTGGGGCGCGGCCCTCGCTGTACTTGCAGAAGGGGACGTGGCTCATTCTGCGCCTCTCACCATGGTGGCCAATGGAAATGGGACTGTGGGTTATGTCCAATCATGCGCTTAGAGTGTGCCTCACAGGAAAGGGCAACAATAGGAAGAAGGACTCCTCCTGCTTCACTGGGGAGTGGCCCTAGCAGTACTTGGGGAACAGCACGTGCCACATTCTGCGCTCATCACATTGCTCGCCAATGGAAAAAGGACATTGGGGATTGTCCAATCAGGTGCTCAGGGTGTGCATCACAGGAAAGGGCGGCAACCATTTTTTTTCATTACGTTGTGTAGTGCGGCTGGCAAACATAACAAGACGCACAGTTTTCGTCGTGGGTGATGCCTTTGTGGAAGATCTTTCATGTATGCCCTCCAAAAAGGCTTTTGTGGCAATTTCGGTTTGGAGGGAGAGTAGGCTTTGTGGTGCAGTGTTGAAGCATGCTGTTTCGGCGGAGTGCTTGTAGAATGTTGTCGCATGGCGACTTCCGCTACTGTACATGTTGTGGTTGTTCACTTTGGAGCCTTCATTTTGAGTGCCATGCATTGTTCACGTGTGTACTGTCAACTGAAGAAAATTATGAAAGTAGTGCAGTGCATTTTTCCCACTGCCAAGGTGCTTTTCTCATGTATACCACGTAGAATAGTGTGGGACTAGTCCAATGATTCATGTCGCCAGCCAGAGGTCAGAAGGGGTCTCATCAACAGAAGCATGTGTGACTTCTTGAGACCTACTAGGATGTTCGCCTGTGAGAATGAGAACATTGATATTCGATATATAAACTTTTTCAAAGGAAATGGCATGTCTTCATTGACCAGTGGCAATGACATTTTGTTTCACAATCTACAGGCTGCACTGAAGACCCTATTGTAAGAATGTGAGCTGATGTACAAAACACAAAAATACTTATAAAAACCGCAATAAAGGTGTTTCTATGTGCACCTTTATAAAAAAGACACAAAAAGGCTGCTTTCAGAGCTGCCACAACTAACGACGTCCCCTACCCTGGTTGAAAGTTATTCCCGCCACATCATAGCGTGCACAGCACGAACAGTCAGCGAATATCATGATAGTTGCAGGGTGGCACATCTTTGATATGCCCCTTTTTTATAGATGACGGCCAAAGAAATGTTCAAGTAGAGGCTATGGGATTGGTCAATAAGGTTTCTGGGTGTGGTGTGTATCCACAGACTGGTACACAGTGTATTTTTCGACAGAAATACAGAGGGTGCGGTTATGGCTGTGTGTTTCATGAGACACAGCAGGCAAGATTTGGGGGAGTTCAAAATACATTGAGTGAAAGTGAATGGAAAACACTGTGCAGTGGCTGCTCATTTTGAAATGTATCATGTGGATGTGTAGTGCTATGGAGTACCTACAATGAAGTGACTGATTTTGTTTGTCTGTGTGATAGTTTGGTGACGCGCAATGATGCCAACATTATTGTTCATTATGGAGGAAAAATTGCACAGCATGCTAGACGCGTTTCAGTGCTGTTTGCGATGAAGGGGGCAGTTGCCAAGGTCATGCGTCTGTTTCCGATCCCCTGCATAACTTTCTATCGCATTATGCAGACACCAATGTCACTGCGTCAGTGTACTTCACACATAGGAATATGACATTTCACAGCACAAACCATTTTCCCCAGCAATAACGTTCATTTTACTATGCCTGTCATCCAGATGTGTGCACACCCCATCCAAATTGCCTTAGTGCCCTTCTTGAAAAGTAGTGGAAGAATTTGTGTAGTTAGTGTTGCGCATTAATACTCTTCAAAATGCTGTGCAACATGTAAAGACACCTCTTTGTACAGCAAACCCCTTTCTAACTGATTCAACTACAGTGTTTTGCACTCCCGCCCTGCATTCGTTCATTGGCAATTCAATTGTTAATCTCTGAAAGGTGCTTTCTTTATTTCCCTTTTTTTCCTTTTCCAGTTATTTCCATTGATTTTTCTCTTCTAACACATGCCACAGAAGGAACAGCAGGAAATTCCCGGTACGGAAGGGGCAGCACCTGCATGGATACCATAGGGGATGTGCTGAGAGACGGATTGATTGATGGCCCTCCCCTACATAGGCGCCAGTCATTGTCATGCTCCCGGACAGACTTTTCCCACACACTTCCAAGTACCGTCTCTCTGTAGAGTAGCGGGTTCCAGTACATGCAGAATACAATGTCTTTTGCAGGGTAAGGGTCTGTAGCGCGCTATATCATCTGCAAGGATGTTTCAGAGCTCTGCGGCCCTACAGGAGTGCCCCTGTTGTTGGCCGCAGCAGATGTGTAAAATGCTGTACATTAAATTACCCTACTTTATTGTTGGTAGGCCGGTATATTGCTCACTGTTCTTTCACTTGTCGTCACATGCAGTACACAGACTTCATGCTACACCACTAGCCTTAGGAGTAGCATTCACGAAGATGCATACATTCTGGAAAACAAGAATGCTTACAACAAAGCAAAAACACAGCTTCATTACAAGGAACAGGAACAAAATTCCTCAGTGCAACCCATGCAGCTACAGTACTTTTCTAGCCACCACTGACATTGTTCTTCGCTCTGAACATTCTGCTGTTTTCTTACTTACCTTTACATGCAATAGTATGTGCATGGCCAAGCCGCACCAGCTTTGCCCTTTTGAAGATCCACTACAAACTGTCCCACCTGCAGTCGACCCGCAGGCGAACTCTTGACACTTTCCGTCACAGTGCTCAGTGCAAAGACGGTGTGTCTCTTTCACGGGTCATGGAAAGGCAAGCAGCACATCAATCAAATTAATGTGACATTTAACACGTCCACGTTACACTGCAGGTTGCTGTTCCTTGTTTACCAGTGGCCTACATATAGCCAGGCGTGATGCAGCCATACATTGGTAGGTATGCAGAGCTGCCCACGTAATCAGCAGGAGTACTTGAAATGTGGAATCCTACCATATGAATCCGTAGGGCTGGCGACAAGGGCGGTGTTACCAGCACACAGAGGTAGCCCTACGCATGGGTATAGCTGTGCAACTGATACACGTGCGCTCCCACAAGTATTTAGAAGTGCATTACAAGTTGTGGACATGCAGCCACTAATGGAGTCCTACAGATACTTGCATTGTGAATGCACATACACCGGCCAGGTGCAGTCTCCCTAGGAAAAGCCCATATTGTTCACCTGCAGTCATCTCGACCAGTACTGTGTGGCACAGATTCACCATGCAGTGTTACCACAAAAAGAGAAAGCACTGAAACACTCACCAACACTTACCATGTACATCTGTAATTGCTAAGATACACCAACAATATTATGAAAGGGAAGGGGTAGCGCAAACGCATACATATACCAGAGAATTTGGCCTTTCCACATGTTCATCATGAGGGCAGCCAAGGAATCATTGACAAACCATTGTTAACGGGATGTTATGGTTCCGTTGCAGTGCCAACCAGCTCTCATATTTACAGAAAACACTATTCTAAAGTAACGCTCTGGTAACAGTGCCCTAGTAAAAACCTATGAAATTTAATAACAAAAAACATTGTTAAAGGGACATTATGGTTAAGTTGCGCTACTACAAACATATCCCCTTTACTGAAAAAACTATGCAAAAGGAACGTTATGGTTAAAGTGTCCTACTAGAAACCTATGAAATTCACTGAAAAAAAAAGTTTTTAAAGGGACATCATGGTTAAGTTGCCATAAAAAAAATACCTACTAAACTCAGTACAACAACCATTTGAAAGGGACATTATAGTTACTTTGCACTAATAACAACCTATCCATATTATGGTTACAAGTACAACCAAAACCCCCCAGAAATTCGCCAGTTATGGTAAGGTACGCAACCATAACCTGTGCTACCACTGTGCAACACCCATGACCTCAAAGATGACATCACAAAGGTCATTGATGATATCACTGATGCCATCACATGTGCCTTCACTTTTCATAGAAAGCCTCCACAAGGGATTGTCAATATAATCTTGCGACAAAACTATCAAAGGTGATTGGGAGACCTATCATCAGCTACAAAATTCATTACACAATCCATTGCTATAAACACCATTGCACTACAGAGTTCTTTCCAGTATAGCAACCAACTCAAGCAGAAATGTTGACATTCTCTGCAGCACGCACCATAGAGGTCCAATATTCAAATCTTTCCCATTTTAGACAGTACAAGGATGAATGCTTTATTTTCACAGTTTCGCCTACGGTAAAACATGCAATAAGTAGCTAATACCCCCTCACTTACTACATATTTGTACTACTACACACAAACCATAAAGACACCACACCCACACAAATATGTCCATATACGGGGAAAGTAAAGTAAGCAGAAAAACAGCATTATTACCAGAAAGTGTTCATAACCTAACTGCTTATCTTCATGCTCAGACAATTATTGCTGTGTTTCAGGCCTGCTTCTTCCCCTATGTATATGTATCATGTGATGTCACTGAACCCTTAGGAAAGTAGTGTAAGGACATATGAGAAGGGTATGGTCTACAAAGATAGTACCATTTCAATGTTTCCTTCCTGCCTGTCAGTGAAGAAAACCACCTGCCCTACATATGTCAGTGAACAAAAAAAGGGTGAGCCAGACATGTGATGGCATCAGTGATGTCATCAATGACCTTTGTGATGTCATCTTTGAGGTAATGGGTGTTAGTTCTTGCTGTGCACAGTGGTAGCGCAAGTTATGGTTGCATACCTTACCATAACTGGCGAATTTCTGGGGGTTTTCGGTTGTACTTGTAACCATTATATGGATAGGTTGTTATTAGTGCAAAGTAACTATAATGTACCTTTCAAATGGTTGTTGTACTGAGTTTGGTAGGTATTTTTGTACGGCAACTTAACCATAACATCCCTTTAACAACGTTTCTGTGACAAAGGAGAAATACTGTGACAAAGGACTGTGACCATGGCGAAGACATGTGACAAAGGAGATGCTCTGATAAAGTAAAGTGATAAAGGAGAAGAGCTATTTTGAATGAGACATTTTGTGAACATGATGAAGGATATGGACTGTAACGAAGGACAATGATTGTGACAAAGAAGATGGACTGTGACGATGGACTTTGATGAAATAAATGTTGTGTGATTAAAGAAATTGACTGTAATGAAGCAGAAGGAGTGCAATGAAGGGGAAGTTCTAAGGGGAAGGAGAATGACTGTAGCAAAGGATTATGTCAATGGAGAAGGACTGCAATGGACAGTTATGTAGGTGAAGGATTGTGGCAAAGAAGAAGGACTGGTATGAAGAAGGACTGCAACAATGGAGAAGACTATGGTGAAGGAGTGTAATGACAGATAAGGACTGTGTTGAAAGATTATGATGAAGGAGGACTGTGATGAAGGAGACAGACAGTGACAAAGGAGGAGGACTATGACAAAGGAGAAGTATTATGATCAAGGCAAATGACTATGATGAAGGAGAGAAACTATTACTAAGGAGAAGGACTATGATGATGGAGCAACACTACGATAAAGGAGAAGGACTGTGACAAAATAAAATGACTGATGTAGGAGGTGGACTGTGAAGAACGAGAGGAGGAATTGTGATGAAGAAGAAAGAGTGTGACAGACTTATAAAGGAGATGGACTGTGATGACGGACTTATGAAGGAGAACGACTGTGATGAAGAATGACGGATGTAAGAGGAGGAGTGATGGAGGACTTGGACTGTGACAAAAGAAAACAACTGTGACAAAGGATTGTGACAAAAGAGAAGGAATGTGACAAAGGAGGACTATGATGAAGCAGGACTGTGATGAGGAAGGACACACAACTCTGATGAGGGAGAAATACTGTGATGAGGATAAGGATTTAGATGGAGAAGAACTTCAAAAAAGGACTGTGGAAAAAGAGAATGACTGTGATGGACTGTGACAACAAAGGACAGTGACAAAGAAGAAGGAATGTAACAAAGTATGAGGATTGGATGAAGAAGAAGGACTGTAATAAAGATAAGGACTCAAACAACAAAGGAGGAGGACTATGATGAAGCAGGAATGTGATGAAGGAAGGCTGTGATGAAGGTGGACTTTGAATAAACACTCTGATGAAGGAGAAAGACTGTCATGAAGGAGGACTCAGATGAAATACTGTGACAAAGAAGAAGGACTGTGACAATGGAAAGAAAAGGACTACGATAAAGGAGATGGACTGTGATGAAGGAGAAGGACTGTGATGAAGGGATGTGAGGAAATAAAAGAGCTGTCATGAAGAAGAAAGACTGTCATTACAGACGGATGAGGAAGTAGGGCTCTGATGAAGGAGTAGGTCTGTGATGAAGAAGGACTCTGATGAAGGAGTAACAAAGGACAAGGAGTGATGGAGGACAAGGACAGTGACAAAGGTGAAGGACTGGGCCAGAGGATTTATGAACTAACTAGAAGGACTGTGATGATATCCAAGGACTGATGAAGGAGAAGAACAATGATGAAGTATGACTGTGATGAAGGAAAAGCACAATGAGGAAGGAGGACTGTGACATAAAACGTCTTGCCACGCAAAGGTAAATAATATTTCAAGAAAGGAGATGACTGCTCATGGTGGCCTGCATCATGTTCAGATATACTTGCCATACATCTGCGAGCTTCAGATCTGAAAAGTCATATTTTCGGACTTCCCAAAAATGTTTTTCATGAACTATTTTCCTAAAGGCGTGCACACTAACCCAAGTTTCCATTTGTCTTTCTTCCTGGTGAATTCAGCTACTTCCTAAAGTTTTTTCATTTTTGTATCTAGTTCTCTTATGAATGACATGTTAATGATTTTCCTAAACTAAATATCAAATCAGCTCTGAAAGAGCATAGATGGTCAACCCACAGCCATCAGGCTCAGATTAATTAATTTACGATGACAAAATCGTGCTAGATATTTCACAAAACATGAATCCCCCACTCTGCAAGCAATCTCTGTTAATAGCAAGTGTAATGTATGATTGTAACCTTCATGGAGGGCATAATGTTCTTACAGTACCTTGCTGATTAGCCTTTATATCCATAGCTTAAATTGAAACAACTACCTTGAAAATGTATTTAAACAAAATGAGTCTTTGAAACTTCTCTATTCTGTCCAAGTCTGTATATTGTTAACTTCAGAAGTCCTCTGCCAAGGATGTATTACTTCAAGAAGTGGGGAAGATTCATTTCTCTAACTAGAGGGTGACTCTTGGGATGGCTTTCTAAGAGTGTATTACTTCCTGAAGGGGAGAACATTAATTTCTCTAAACCTGTCCACACAGACTGTAGCTCATACTTTAGCAACCCATTTTTGTACCCATCAAAAGTACAATTTGTTTCGGCCCTCAGCAACTCTAAACAACCTTCATCAGCAGGAAAAGGCTGCAGGAGAATCTGCCACCTTACTGCCCAAAAATCAGCAAAATGGGTGGAATGAATTCCGACGTAATGAACGCCAGTGGTAATTCTGCCGAAATCCCCATGGAGTCCCATGGACTCCTAAAAATGGGAATGACACCGCCTACCACCACTTGTAATCTGGCTGTAAATTCACCGGACCAAGTGGTGGTAAAGATAAAATGAATGCTTTTCCCAAAATTGGCTCCTATAAGATGGGGTGGATCTGCTATGCAGACGATATAATAATAATGGACAACACATATGTGGGTATTTGTAATAGTGCCTCGGCCCTAAGCGAATATGCAGAGAAGAATGGTCCTGTAATCAATCTAAAAAAAACTCAATTCATGAGCTTTGGGGCCTTCTGCAGTAAAAAAAAATACCATATTATGCTCATTGGGAACAATAAAAAAAGTTAACAGCTATAAATATCTTGGCCAGGAAATATGTGGTGAAAGGAAGAAAATGAATCCACTAGTTCAAAAGAATAAACGAACCAAGATAATGGCAACGTTAGCAGCTGTTGTAAACTTCTCCAAAAAACAGCGGGATTTAGCTTATTGGGAATTATTATTGGGAATTATTAATCTATATAAACAAAAGCTGGTGCCAATGTTCCTGTATGCTCTGGAAGCTTCCTTCTCTGATTGGTCGGATTGGGTGGATATGATGGAAGGTGTGATATGGAGGAGAATATTAGGCCTCTCTAATTATACACCTATCCAGGCTATCCGGTTAGAACTGGGGCTGATATCTCTATCTACCCAAATTGACCTAAACAGAGCAAAGCTCTATATTAAAATAAAATATGCACAGCAAGGTTCACTACTGCACATAGTTCATGATGGGCTTAAGGGAGGAAATATGTGGGCTTTGAATAATTTCCAGAAAAAAATCGAGGATATCTTTGAGAGAACTGCTTTTGTCCCTAAATGGGAATGTGGATAGGGGGAGGTGTTGAAGTCCCTAAAAGATTCCTTGGAAAAGTGGGACTGGGCTCATAGTAACGATAGGGTTGCAGAATTTGGCTCTCTAGGTTCATATGCAAAACTTCCTTTCCTGTTGTATAAAAAACATCAGTTCTATCTAAAGCTTATGCCCTCAAAGGTTAATCGGAAAATCTTCCTTGATATGAGGCTAAACCGACTTAATTTTCTCAGTGTGCGAGGTGCCTGGTTAAATATCCCGGAGGAAAGAAGAATGTGTAGACTGTGTGGCAGTAAACAAGAGAAAGAAACCATAAGACATGTGATAACCTGTTGTAAGAACATGAGATCTATATATGAGAAATATTTTGAAAAATATCTAGCAGACCATGAACAGGATTTTAATCATATTGCTAGTGAAAGGTTTTGGTTGAGATGTTTAGCAGGGTGGAATAAGAATCTTATAATTGCAACCACTCAAATCTGGAAGGTGGTAAACTTCCGTCTAAGGCAGTTTGAAGCAAATGTGAAATTACTAGTGGATCTATAGGTTGGCTCTATATAAGAGTAGGTGCTTAACCTGAGCTATAAAGTTTCTCGGGGGTGTAACCCACTCCTGAAAAGGAAATCAATGAGATCTAGATACCTGCAGGAGAAATGTACATAGGTATGTCAATTTAACAATCTAGTGCAAGTAAATATGAAAGCCCCTTAGCTTTAATTTTAATAATTGTACCTAGATCTCTGATAGATGTAAATGTAGGTACTTTTATCCTTATTTTTTATTTTTGATGTATGATACTGACTTTGTATGAAATGTTTGGATTTTCATTGTAATCTGTTATTTGTATGTTTATACTGTTTTCTGAAAAGTTCTTCTGAACTGAAACACAATAAAAAAAAAAATTGGCTCATTTGCTTTGGGTCATAGGTACCATTTACTACACCCTCTCTTTCATTTTTTATTACAACACTCACTTTTGAGGTGATACATTTTTCTTAGAAGAAGGCGTGGTGTGTATAATTTCTTATTGTTGACAGTTCATCTATGTTTTGGCCTTGTATGCTATCTAGGTTTGTTGTATCCTGAAGACAGTTGTGTTTCCTGTATTTGTGTAGACATAAGTTGTACCGTTGTGATAAGTCACAATATTGTTTTATTTTTTCATAACATCACTTCCTCATATGTTTTTTAAATGTTATTTTTGGTTCCCTGATGAAGGACATTGTTGTTGCTATCCATTACATCTAAAGAACGGATGATGTTCAATTAAAAGTATGACCAGTTTAATACTTTGGACTATAGTAAAACATGTGCTGTATAAATTGCTGTCATTCCTGTCACTATTCGGGCACACTCAGAATTAAGGAAGTTTCTTGGTTGTTTTTGAGTACACAACATTTTCAGGCCATTCCTGACTATATAGCAAGTAAGGCCAGCGCTTTCAGCTTGTATGGAGGGCAGTTGTGATGCTATAAAGGCCTTTGAATGCATAGATTGACCGTTTATGTTTGAGATGACTGGGAAATCCACTGTGGGTGCAGGTTTCACCTGCTGGGACTCCATGCTGTACACCACTTCAGCAAGTACAAATATCCTCATCAGTAGTATGTCTGCTAAACTGACAATGTGTTAGAGTACCAGAGAGAGCTGGCCATTGTCCTGCTTTGATTTTCATTGGAGCCGCTGGCCTGCCTGTTTACATGTAACTTCTTGGAATCCAACTTTCAGTCATATTATATAGCAGCTCATTTGAAATATGATGTTTCCCCATTTGGTAGAGTATATGAGGAGAAAGTTGCTAGAATGATAAGATCCTGATGTGGGAGAATGGAGCCCACGTGACACATTTCAAAGAGAAGCAAAGGACAGGGCCATTTTTACTATATTGTAATGTAACAGAAGAGATAAACTGACAGCATGTCCCCTTGCAACCTTCCAGCAACAACCTGAACCCACCCCGAAGACCCGTACACTTATAGACCATCATCTCATGTAAAACATTAAAAAAGAGCACAATGAATGGCTTATTCTGGCTCTGGGAAGTTGCATTGCTTCACTTCGGAGGCTCAGCTGCTCACTGTGTTAGTGTTAATTTTTCATTTCCTCATTAGTCTTTCTTTGCTTGTCTTAGTCTGCTGTTCTATCACATGGCTTAGAAACTTCAGGAAATGTTCAGTCCAGGCGGGCACCTCATACTACCTGTCTCTTTCCTCATCTGGCAATGTTTTCCAATGCCGTGTTCACATACGTAAATCCTTCATTGGTTAGATGTCCATACCTCATGACACCTCCAAGTGCCTAGTTCATCTTTATCCTGTGCCAGCTTCCAGCTGATGTGCTGCTCTACTACGAATGCATCATAATCTCTGATAACTGAGCTTCCATGTAGCTGTACCAACAACCCTAACATAAGCAGTCTCATAATGTTATTTATTAGTTCAATGGGTTACTATATCAAAATGTCCATGCTGAAACAGAAATCTATATCTACTAATAGGATACTGTTTACATTTTTTTATTTAATTGTGTACAGTATTACATACCTTTACAATATATCACAGTCACAAACAATCATAAAGAAAAGACAAAATAAATATTCATTTTTAAAACAAGATTTACAAAAGCATCGCAACATCATATCATATTTTAGTGTCCAGCCTATAGTGTCCCAAAGAAAAAGTATATCTTACCACTGTTCATAGGAAGAGGTTTTCTGAGTATAGGCCTGCACTGTATTACCTATTGGATGCATCATTGGCAGTCATAGCCTGGAATCTATCTCTGTATGTAAGAAAAATCTGGTGAATAAGAGAAAGGTACCTAAAATTAGGTACAAGTGCAGAAAGTAATGATGGATTAGAATAGCACATTTTAAACATGTTCATGACTCTAAAGGTAAACATTGTAACAATTTCATGATGTTAAACTATGTCAAAATAAAACCATATTTGCAATTTTACAAATGAATTTAAGTTTGAATACTTTAGAGTTGGGAAACTATTAATGTAATAATTGTAGCAAGTTTTATCTCTCCTTTTATCCCTTTTAACCGCAGGAAATTGAGCTATGTAATTGATACCGTAATAAATTAATTATGAACTTATGTTCGAATTTTAATTGATTGTGTCTAATGGTTGCAGTGGTTGTGTGTGTTGTATCTTTTATGGATTTTTTGTTAAACAGAATTAAAGAATGTACGTACCTACCATATCATAAAAGCCTCAAAATCATTATTGCTCATTTGATAACCTTAAAACAAGAAGATTTAAAAGCAGGAATCAACACCATTTTGTATCATTAAATCTCGGGATCATTATTGCTAAATTTGATATCATTAAAAAGAATTAAAAGTAAGAAAATAACTTGATTTTAGCACTGCAATAAGTAAGACCATAAGACCCAATAAATAATCAAATCCTGCTTATATATAAAGTGTCCAAAATGTATCAAGCGTTTAAAATGCAATTTTGGGCACCTTACCACAATGTTCTTTAGAGATTCAACGCTATCAACTTCTCTACAATATCAACATTTTATAATTTCTTTCAAAAGAATCCCCCGTCTTACTTGCACTCCATTTATGAGGAGAATATTTAAACAAAACCTCATAAGAACCTCCCGTGCCCCGCAATTAGGGAATAAACCTAGGTATGAAGGAAGTATACCAATCTTTTTGTACTCATCCCTAAACTGTTCAAGCAAGCTATATCCATGTAGGCACTCAATCGTATCAACCCAGTCTGCAGCAAACATTGCTTTCTTCATATGCATTCAATTTATGGGCAACTCCTCCAAGGGAAAGCCAAGATCTTCCACTATCTCCATACCTACAGTAACTAGGCTTACCAATGACTTATGTGCCTTCATAAAGAGAATCTTTTGGTGGTCCAAACATTTCCAAATTAGAGTCAAATATTTCCATTTGAGTCTAGATAAAAGGTAATTCAGACCCAATAAATGATATAGGTACACACTTTGGTAAATTAAGGGTGTTCCTCCACACTATTGCCTCAAGAAGATCCAGCTTGTCCTCTACCCAAATCTGCATTACATCCAATCCATACAATAGTTTGGGCACCACTTTTCCAACATAGAAGAGCACGAGAGGTTTTACCAAGAATGTACAACATTTCCTATTTATCAGGCACATCTGTGAACCCAAGTGGTTCGCCTTATTGAAAATCGTATATCCCAAGTAGATAAAACTATCTGATAGTATAAGATTTTTTTGATTTAAAAACCAAGACTAATTTAAAGATTTATGAAAATAACTAAAATCCATGATCTTAGTTTTATCTGGGTTAATTACAAAAAATATTTCTTGGAATAGATAGCGAATGCACAGATCAATCTCTGTAAACCCAATTGTGTGCAATCAAAACACATCATATAATCTGTATATACGTTCCAATTGTACCTGAGAGGTGCAAATTTAGGAGGATCAAAGGCAATGGGGGATATCTCCTCCTTTAGATCTGATAAATATAGATTCAAAGACAGAGAGCTAAAATACAGCTCTGGTGCAGCCCTCTGTCCGTATGTATCTTTTTGGAAAGAAAACCATCATTACTTAGTAAAACCTGAATATTCATATTGTTATGATATGATATGATAAGTCATTTATGACACACCTGTACACAAGAGTGTCTATGGGCGGCAAGACAAGAGAGGGAAGACAGAGGGAGGACAAGACAAACAATAACTTTCTAGGCCTTGTGTCATTTAGATTGTGCAAGTGCGAGAACAAGAAGTGCAAGGGGAAAGGGAGGGGTGTAGTGCAAGGAAGAGAGGAGGGGTAAACAGGGCAGCAATGCTCTTAGTATGTGCAGCCAGGGCAGCGCGGCTCTTGGTAGTGCAAGGGGAACAAGGGACTGTAGCATTATAGTTACAGCCCCTAAGTGCATGGTAAGCCTGGAGGCAGTGCAAGGATGACTGATCACGAAAGCACCTTATATCCAGTGAGACTCTGAGGGTAGCCAAGCAACCAGTCGGTACCGCAGGCAAGTAGGTCAGGTGGGTCAGCAGGGGAGTAAGAGAGAGAAAGCAGAGGAGAAGAGGAAAGTTTTTAGCTACTTCTGGATCTTCAGAACGTATAGCATTTTTTTCTGTTCCAAAACACTGCTGCGTTTTGGAACAGAAAAAAAGGACACAAAAAAAGTCAAATGAAATGGCCACCGGGAAAAGGAAAACATAGTCCATTTTCCCTTTCAATTGAGACCATTGGAGCAGACGCTCTGGGACAGAAGTGTTCCCAGCGCGTTCGCTCCCGACAAAAGAAGAAAAAAGAAGGTAAGTGGGGTTTGGAGGGCGAGGAGGGGATAATTTGGAGGGGAAGGAGATGGAGGAAAAAAAAACTAACCTGAGTCCCCGGCGGGGGACGAAGGCAGCCTCCAGCCATGGGGAGGCTCAGAGCAGGGATTGCCCCATTTCGAGCCTCTTCATTGGCTAAGGCTGCCACGCCTCCCCCGCCGGGAACAAACGCCAGCACGTAGGTGCGTCCACAGGATTACACCATGATATTGCTCGGAAATGAGCCAATCATGTTATGTGTATCCTGTGGACACACCCAGGGCGGGTACTAATGTTCAATAGGTCAATTTTCAAAATATATCCCTCCGGATCCTCATCATGGTCCTTCAAAGAGACCGCTGTAACTTTACCAATTGATTAAAAAAAAGAGTAATTTTAGACAAGGTTTTACTCTTGTTTGATTCATGGGGTCCAAATGACCTCTCCGTTGTAGATGGGATAGCTTACTCGTCTGGTGATGCCAGCAGTGGTAAGGCCCTTGCATGTTCCAATTGCCTGGCCAAATTACATACAGTCTTAGGGCCCATATTCACTTTCTTTTTCTCTTTGCTTCTTAGACCATACAAGTGCATCCAGGGAGTTGACCACACTTCGGATCATTCCTGACACACCCGTACCATCAAACTGCCTAAGTGACAAAGGACTCCCTTTCTCACACTTCCCCCCCACAGCAAAATGTGCTCACAATATATTAATTTTAAAAAGTTGCTATGCTAATTATATAGTTTTCCAACAAGAAGACTCAAAGGATCTCAGGCACGCAGTGACCACCCAACAGAGTGGGTCCATGATGTAATAACTGAGATATTGCTGTGCTGATCCTATGGTTTTCCATGGGGACAGCTCAAAGGCTCTATGGCTCACAGTCACCACCACAGTACCTCCTTGTCATTTTCCAAACAATCGCAAAAAAAAAAAGAGAAAGGGGCAGAGAACCAATGAATAATTACAATAAACAGGTGAGCCTCCCGAGAGCTTGATTTATCTTTCAAGGGGCAGCTCAAGGGCATTCAGTCTACAGTCGCCGTTCCTGATAGTGTAGCTCCAATCAATATCACAAGTTACACGCCGACTGGTACGTGTCGCTGTTTCTCCGGAGACAGAATGTCGCTACCCTTTCCAGCACCAGAGGGCGGATGACCACAGATTGCAATAACCGTTGAACACCAGAGTGCCCGATATTAATTGGAAGATTGGTGCTGTGAGGTACAGGTGCCGGTGAAAAAAGCAACAAATAAAGGTTCCTGCCCACACGGCCAACAAGAACACAAGAAACATCAGCCTACACCCTGCAACTCTCTGCTCGAGTCCATAGTGTTTCAAATCCTTGGGACTGTAAAAACAAAATAAAGACTTCTGCTTTTTGCACCATGGGAACAACGTTACCAAGAGCACTCAACTCTGCATAGGATATAAGAAAACACAATGCATAGAATAAAGAAATTCAAGCTAATCAAGAAAATATAAAACAATGGAATGAAATAATCTCTCTCACCTATGAGGTCCTTGTGTATTCCTTGTGTATTCCTAATAAAAGGTGAGTGGCACTACTGCACTTTTAAATCTATAATGTTTTGTATGTCTTTTTTTGTATGTCTTACTATTCATCGTGGTTACAATATTAAAAATAAAATTAGATAACCTCTGGTGCAAGGGGGTATAATCTCCTGGCCCAGGGAGACCAACTCAAACATATACCAATCTACCCTGTTGTCACCAACAGGTTACCCCTATGTACTCTAATGGGGTCAATCGACCTCCTACTATTCGTGGTGTGTACCAATACTACTGTGTACTAATCCAATACAACTTTTACAATCAATTAAAATAACAATTCGGCAATTTTCTTAGTGCAGAAAAAGTGTTTAATTAAATTTCAAACATAAAGCTACTAAGTGAGGTTCAATTTCACCAGAAAAGTTACATCACTGTTTCCCAAAAGAAGAAGTTTAACAATATAGGACTATTTCCGTTCTTGCATACATTTGTTCATATACAGTGATAATCACACCATATGACTTTCCCTGGATCCTAATACAATTCAGTTTACAGTTGTGGTTACAATTCAATTATTCAACAATTAACCGACGCGATAAACAATCCATCATCAGGGCTTGATTATCATAAAATTCTAACTTGTAATATCGGTTCACATTCATCTGTGTGCCTGTAATTAATAATAATGTATGTTTTAGTATAAATGGTTTTATACTAATCTTTTAAACTGGATATCCATATCTAAAAATTACCAACTTCGAGAGGTTTTTCTATCCATTCCAACACTTGAAAATGTCTCTAGTCCGTCAATAAGCCAGTTACTTCTCAGCTCATGCTGTATGGTAACCTAGATAAGACAACACAACACATCACAATAATGACCTAACCAGTGGCCTAATTCCGTTTGTCTCACAGGAAATATACATGAAATATATCTCCTCTTCCTAATTTGACTGGATACATGCACCAGGACTAACCTTCTAGTGGCCTTTTGTCTTCTCCACTCCAATGTCTTTCTCCAGTTAATGTAGTTAACAAAAGAGCATGTCTCTCATTAGGTTGAACCTAAAAGATATGATACAAAACGGCACCTTCTTTTTTTTAAAAATTATTTTATTAGTTTGTTACAAACCTTTAAAATATAATGTAATCAGAAAAAACAAAAAGCTCCTGTTAATTCAAATTACACAAAGAAACAAAGTACTTAGGTAAACAGTACAACATAGGACAGGAAGACCGAGCAGAAATAAGATTAAAAGAAAACAGTAACATAGTAACATAAATACATAGCTCTGTTGATTAGGATCTCATAGATTCTCATTTATCTGTTTGTTCAAAGCATCCAAAATGAATGTTAGGGCCAAAGTTAATTTTCGCCAGATTCATCAAATAAAATTTGCCACCAGTCATCAGCAGTTAAGCTCCGTCTACTCAAGATGATTGTCCCCAAGAATCTTGTTCTCTCCATACGCAAGGCGGTACACAATATAGTTAGATGTTTTAAGATCTCTTCATGTAAATCGTAAAATCTATAGGTTTTAGGGATAGTTGCGTTTTGAGCTCACAACCTTTTATGCTCAGCTGTTTCAAACAGATTTAAGTGAAATTTCATGAAGAGATTTCAGCGATAAGGATCCGAAAATTGTTTCAAATAGTTTTGAGGTTCATTGACTGATCTTTTCGCACTTGGAATGTCTATATGATGGTGTGATGCCGACTTTGTTCTTCCGTTGAGATCCAGTCTTTTTGCCATAGTAATTTTTTTACATGATTTGGATTAGTAGGGTATCAATACAGGTATCTAGATCTTCCAAGATCATCTTGCATCGACTAACCCATAGTACTAGAACCTTCTTTTCATTGCCATTTCCTGCATTTTCCAGAACTTTGAAGAGTGGAAGAATGTCTTCAGTTATAATTTTCTAGTATAAAGTTAGCATGTTCCAGCATATTCTAGCATGTATGGAAATCAAACTTAGTTCATACCGGACGCATTCCGTTGGGGTTTGTTTAGGCAATTGTAAAACCTTTGTCCAGAAGATGTTTTCAAGGGTATTCTAGAGTTGTAATGAGGAGCCTAAGGCACTTTCTGCTCCATGTATTAATGCAGGGACAGCCTTTTGCTTATAAAAGGCGTGGACTGGTAATAATGAGAACCAGAACACACCCTGGACGTTGCCGACCAGGAACCCAATGCTTCACTCCTCACGGGATAATATCCCAGGTCAAATATCTCAACTGAAAAGGTGGGATCCGTTACTCCATTGAGTCAGTCATCCCTAATAGTTGAGGCAGTAAAGTTGTTATTTTGTGGTGAGCACTATACCCATGTGCTCATAAATTTATCATAATTTTATAGTCATTAAAGTGTAATCATCTTTCAATATTTCTGTCTGCCTGCTGGAGTAAAGAGAGGAAATCGACCAAACCGACTCAAGACAGGTAAACAGAGAACGCAAGTGTTTATGTATAAAAGTCTCTCTGTATTGCACTGTTAACTCTCCATGCAGTGTATAGACAGTAAAGATTGTCACAAGACAGTGATTCAAAAACAGCAATGATACAATTTGAGCTGTAGAGATGCTTGGGTAAACCAAACCAGGTCAATCAAAAGAATGTATAAAGTGATATCACAATTACATCATTGGTAATAACTTCTTGGAGTTTTCAACATAAAAAAGCACTCCTATGTGATGTTTGGTGCCAACGCATTTCGGATTACATTAATCCATCTTCAGGGCTGGATGTGCTCATATTTCATAATATATTCGTTATAAATTATTTTGTTGCTGAAGCAAGTTGCTAAATATGGAAATATGGGATCTGGGATGGGAAATATGCTGCTTCCATGAGCTCCATGGCCCGTGATGGTCTATGAGCCTTATACCCCCATATAGGCCACTATCTGCACCTGGATTAACTGCATTAGGGTTGGAACCCCTATGGACTGCGCTGTTCGTGTTTGAGCTACAGGGGCCTAGTGTAAGACAAGCTATCTTTACAGCTAGTCCAGCTAGTCCAGCCGAGGGATCCTCCAAAATGGCAGGCGCGACCTCGATGGACACCTTGGAGGCCTGCTCGGCCTTTCAGGGGAGAAATTAGTTCCGTCTCTGATACCCAGCAATAGAGATCATCTGCATTTGGAGATGGGGCGCACACAGGTCTGATCGGTGAGGTCGGGAAATGGAGGATCAGCTGCCTTCCCCCAAAGGGAACCCCTCTGCGGAGAGCAAGGCTTTTGGTCCTCACAGAGGTCCTCATTGAGACGGTGGTAGCCGTGGGCCCCCACCTGTATCAGGAACTAGCCCCCTGCAGTGCGGCTGCAATCAAGAGCGGCACTCCCAGTACCCCCCGCTACAGAGGCAGTGAGCAGGATACAGGAGGTGAGGGGTTGGCAGGAGCTGGGGCATCGGTATATAACTAAGGAATGTGTGTTTTAAACAGATGGAGCCTAAGGACTGCAGCGCTATGCAGAGGCTGATTTCACTATCTGGAGCTTGTTTGGTTTAATGCATTGGCTTCTTGCTGCAGCAACATAAATCTTCCCCCTCACATAATACCTATGATTGCATCTTTTGATGTGGCACTGCATATTAACCTATTCCCTCTCACATGGGAACAAAGCAATGTTTGCAAGAGATGAGCAAACCAGGCGATGGGTTGAAAGGAGGAGCAGGGCCTCGATAACCGCTGAAAGAAAGGGACAGTTTACAAGAGAAATGTGTCCATTGACAGTGGGCATTTGCAGCACCCAGGCTTACTCATGCGATGAACCCCCCTTCATTTCACTGTTTTCTGCTCCATTCTTAAAAATCAGACTTTGGTGTGTTTACTTTCCATCAGTGAATCCCCTGCATTTCACTGTTTTGTGCCTCCATTCTTAAAAATCGGACTTTGGTGTGTTTACTTTCCATCTGTGAAGTCCCTGCATTTCACTGTTTTTTGTGCCGCTAATTTGACTTTGCCTACTAAGCCTCCTGGTGAGTTTAGCTAGTGTACTGTGCAGTCACTCCTCTCTCTTACATTGGCCAATCCTCTGCCATTCGTCTGACGTCCTATGGCAATCTCCATTTCTCCCATATTCTCTAACTCTTACACTATCACCTATACCCCCTCTCTCACAAAATCCGGAAGGAGAAATGCACAAAAAAGCATATCTTGTGTGCAAACCCTGGACTTTCCACCACAGACAACTATGCCAGCACTATCCTCTTCTCTGTCCCCTCTCCAGATCTATGGATCCCCACCTCATTTTATCTCTCTCTCCCTCCACATGCTCAAACATTAACGGTGGCATCAGGTGGGAAGCCCTCTTGGTCGACTTCTCATCCTCATGTTGCTTCGTTAATGTCTATAACACTGGCACTATCCTGGTACAGGGTCCATAACCCAACCTCCTTCTCTTTGACCAGATCCTGCCTTGTCTCATTAACCTCCTTCCTTCTCCTGCATCTCGGCCTTGTTCTCTCTCTCCCCCTCCTCTGACTGATGTACCACGCCCCTGTACAGCACCTCAGAAAACCTTCAAAGGCACAGACCTCCTCCAGCTGGTAACTCTTAATGCTAGCTCAGCCAACAAACACTCCACTGACATCTGTTTCCTTCTAGAAGACATTGACCTCAACTTTCTCGCTGTTACTGAGACATGTTTCAATGCCAGTTCAGTCACTGCTTTTCACTCCCTCTTCCCTGTCGGTTTAAAGATCATTTCCAAGCCTCAACCTCACCGCACTAGCAGAGGGTTGCCTTAATATTCCCAGTGTGGGTTCCTGCTGCCATCTTACCTACCCAGCTCTACTCCCCCTTTGAAAGCCTGGTTTGTAAGTTGGTCATCTCTCCCTCCTCCACTCTGACGATTGCCACCATTTACCGGCTTCCAGGTGCAACCACCCTGTTCCTCTCTAAATGGGCTGACTTCTGCTCTTCCTTACTTTCATCCTCATCTAACCTCCTCTTTCCGGGTGACTTCGATATCCAACTGGATTCCCCAGGCTCTGCATCCATTCTCTTCAGGGACCTCTGCACTTTGCTTTCCCGCTTCATTCTCCCATCTAGGCCAAGCTACTCAGTGGGACACACTCTGGACGCTCTCATACACTCTGAACACTCCCCCCCCCCCTAGTCACCACTCTCTGCTGGTCTGACCATGCTCTACCGCCGACTCTGCCCTCAGCAATCTCCACATTTCCATCACCAATACCCTTGCCCCAGTCATGAGGATCCACTTAAAACCTGCTTCTTAGTGTAACACCTGGTATTACGGCAAACTTGCAGCCCTGAAACATAAGTGCATGGCTGTAGAACGGAAATGGCAAACCTCAGGATCATCCTCTGCCTAACTGGCATGCCGCCTGCTCCAAAGGCAATACAGACACTCTATCCATGTCAAGAAAAGAGCCCAAATTCAGACACGGCTTTCTGGTGTATCCACATGGTTGAACATTTAAAGATCTGCAGGGAATTAGCAAACCCCTCAGTCTCCGCCTCCCCTTCTCCCTCCCAGGCCCATTGCAATACACTGGCCTCACACTTTGCCTCCAAAACCCAGGTCATCCTCAAAACCGTTGCTACACAACCTCACAACCCGTCCCACACACTTCCCCTCCCTGCCCCTGCTCCACCTTCCTCATTCCCATTCCTTCACCCCTGTCACAACTGAAGAAGTTACCAGAGTTACCAGAGCTGTCAGCTCCATGAAGGCCTCCTCTAAGCAGATTGTTAAAAAAAAAGCAGCATGGACATTTTTGGGATTTAACCCAGTTATATTTTTTTCTTTCTTCAGGTAGTATATTGGCCAGGATTTGAAGTGTACGCCTCACCCCCCTTTTGTTTTTACATGTAATCTGTGGAGATCCGGAATCCAGAGGCTGCAGCAGCGGGGATATTTTGCCCTACAGTGGAGAACCATAGTTATGGTTTTCCCTTTCTCCCCCTGCTAAGGGTAAGATATGTGCTCTTGGAGGGGTGTCTTTCCTTGGTCACCTGAATTGAACAATTGATTTCACTACAGCTCCCATAATCCTTAGAGACTGCATTAGCAATTTAATTGGATTCACCTGAAAAGAAAGGCAACACAGCCTCCCTGGAGAGTGTTGGGAAACAAAATTGCTAGGAGGAGGAGAACAGCAGTACAAATGCAGCAGAAGGGATCCAACCCTGTGAACATTTTTGCAACCAATGGGATTTAACCCAGTGAATTGGACACGTTTGGGATTTAACCCAGTTATATTTCTTTCTTTCTTCGGGTAGTATATTGGCCAGGATTTGGAAAGCGCGCCTCACTCCCCTTTTGTTTTTATATGTATTCTTCTAAGCAGGTATCTACCTGCTCATCCAGGACCATCAAGGATGACATCAGATTTCTTGCCCCTGCTCTCGCTAATGTCTGCAATCACTCTTTTGTCACATGATATTTCCCCTCCTCCCTTAAGCACTCCCTTGTGTACCCACTCCTGAAAAAACCTTCAGCAGACCCCACCTGCCCTGCCAACTACCGCCCTATTTCCATCACCCTCTTCCTGGGGAAACTGCTGGAGAAGTTTGTTTTACCCCAATTCAATTCTCACACTGAACTTGTTGGCGGTCTTCACGACCATCAATCTGGATTCTTAGCATCCAGAGGCACGGAAACTGCTCTGCTGAACATCCACGAAGAACTGCTGGCATCTCTGAACTCCAACACCCCTGCTGTCCTTATCCTTATCGATCTCTCTTATGCCTTTGACATAGCACCATGCACCTTCTCGCCCTCCTCCTCTTGTTAAATTCTGGCACCACCTCAATTGCCGTCAGGCATAGTAATCTAGCCGCCTGTCTGTCTCATTCAGCTGCGCCCCCTCCCCTCCTTATCACTGTTTAATAACGCTTACTTTATCATTTGTACGTGACCTGTGCGATAGCAGCTTGTTTGTCTCTACCCCTTCCCTCTTTGTCTTCTTCTCCCACTTCCTCCTCCAGCACTATTCTGAAACATCGTTAGTGTCATGATGCCCGCTCCCGGGGAGCCGGTTCAAGCCCTGCGTCCCCGAAAGCGGACATCCAGTCCCCAAAGAAGGACCCAGCAACCCCATATAGGGGCCCTTTGGACAGTGTCCTGGCGCCTAGGGCGCCAGGCTCATAAAAGACATCAGTCCTGGCGCCATAGGTGCCAGGCTCATTATGGGAGTGCTTGGGTGCACTTACCTGATGCAGACCATGCTGCAGGATCCCGGACTCCTTGAGGCCTGAAAGGAACTACTTTACCTGTGGGACTAATTTACCATCCGGGCGTGGTCGGGGAAGGATACATACCTGATTGGAGGAAGGATACATACCTGGAAATTCTTCCAAGGCTATTTAAACCCCACCCGAACAGCCACACGTGCTTCGCGTTGTTCTGCATCTAGCAGCTGGACGCTCACTGTGTCTGCTCCTGCATCCTGACTTCTGCCATGCCTGCCAGCATCCTGGATCACCTGCAAAGGAAGAGAAGAAGAGAACAGAAGAAGGAAAAGTCATTACCTGCTAAATCTGCATCCCGGATACATCTCGCCTACAATCCTGAAAAGGAAGGCTTTAATTTAAAAGCTCATTGCTTCGATCGCTGCAGCACCGCATTCCACTCACCTTTACAGGGCGCCTCCATGTTCAGCAGCGATCATCCGGATTCGCAGTCACGCCCCAGCGCCTAGGGAGAAAAAGACCAGAACAAAAGGTGAGAGAGAGAAGGGAATAAGGAAAGCTAAATCTCCATGTTAAGACTTACCTGTTGATTCATTCCCTCTTCATTTCGGGTCCGCGCCGCATCCTGGCATTTCCGGACCCCGGCCCCTAAGGGGAAAAAGAGACATCAGCGTAAATGAGCGAATGAAAAGACATTACCAAAAAACGCTCATTAAAGACTTACCTGATTTCTACAAGGATTTCACCTCTCATCTCGGGTCGGTGCCTGTTCCCCGGCATTCCGTACCCCGGCCCCTATGGGGAAAAAGACACTAGCATTAGTACATTAATGCATGGACACAAGGGGAACCTCTTATCAAAAAGAACTTACCTGGAAGCCAAGCAAGTTTGGTTCTCACTAATCCGAAAATCCTGTGAAGTAACTGGATACCAACGCGCCCCTGCATCAGAAGCAGGATGGAGAGCTCGTCCTTCCAGACCCTAAGGTGAGACGCTACGAGAAATCACAGAAGGGTTTCGAGGAGGGTGAGAGGGGAAAGTGGGAGGCCGATTGCATTACCCCGCAGACAGTTAATCCCCTATTTTCGCCCTACAGAAGGATACTTCTGCGAGCCAGGCAAGCCAGATTTGGGGGCCCGGTCCAGTTCGTCTTCCGAACCCTGTGCATCACCTTAGAAGAGGTCACAGCAGCGCGAACCAGGCCAGCGCCTCCGTGGGAGTCAGGTGAGCGTAACAGTTAGGCCTAGTATGATAGTAGCTTGTTCTGTTCTTCTCCTCCTCCCTTACTCCTACCCCCTTCGACCCCACCTTCCTCTTGATAAATTCCGACACTACATCAATTGTCGTCAGGCACAGTAATGGAACCGCTTGTCTGTCTCATTTTCCCTCCCACCTCCCTCCCCTCCTCCTTATTGTTCCTTGCACTATCTTAAATGTGGCCAGGCTGCTTATGAATGTTTCAAGGACTTCTAAGAATGTAACTGTATTCTCCCATGTTCCCTCCCTGCCTTGAAGCACTTTGAAACACATTGTGCATGGGCGCTATACAAATAAACAATCAATCCCCTGAAGCACTTCATCTCTGGCTCATTCATGAGCTCAGATTCCCAGCATTTACCCCCCCCACCCTCTTACTTCCTGCACTTGCAAATTCTGAATACTCACAAGGCATAGTAGGGTTGTCCTCTTCTTCCTTTCACCCCCCTTCTGCTCTTAAATATTGTGCTTTATGCATTGCAATGTACCTCCCACCTCTGCTCGCTTCCTTGCCCTGTGGGTGATTTTGAAACAGTATTGTCTTATTGTAGAAGTGCCTAACAAGCAAACCATAAATAAATAAATAAACTATTTTGGAATATCCCTTTGGCACTCTGATTGTGTGCCTTGTTTTCTCTGAGGTGGCCTGCACACAACACCCAAGTTGGACAGAATGCCACAAGTGTCAACAGCGGCAGAACCCAGGCACCCGCAATGGATCCTGTCCTATGATGTGGCAGGAAACAAAGAAAATCTTCAAGAGCCCTTCTTCCTCTTTGCATGCTCTGAAGTAGACTGCATAAAACCTAAGCAGATGGGAAAAGGCAAGGGTAGCCCAGCAGCCAGTCATGCAGACCATCGGCTGCCTCATTGGAACCCAGCTGGTGATGTAGCCATGCCCAAAGTTGATCAAACCATGGGTTCCCTCATTGGATTCTCTGGCAGCCAGGTGATGATGTGGCAGCGGCCCTTCCTCAGACTATGTATGTAAGGGCATTCAACCGGTCAGGGGGCCAGGCCATTTATCATACATTTCGGTGACTAGGAAAATTGTATTGTGATTTGTGGTATCTATTGGCCCTTTAATTGCACTTTTGCCACTACTTGCCTTATTTCTTGCATCTTCATTGCCAACATCACTGTAGCTTGCACTTTGATCAGTAGTGTGCATATATCTTGAAATTGGGTGCCTGGTGGCCACGTATGTTACTTTCAATCCCTAACTGCCCCTTATCATTTATTTTAGTCACCAGTTACCCTATATCTTGCATTTAGGTTGCTAATGCTCCTACTGGTGCACCCTTCTCTCTCACTATCATGCACCCCACATGCTTATTTTCTTACTCACTGCTCTCTATTCACACTTGTCCCAGAGTCCAATAGTCCATCCTGCCAGAACTCCCACTTTACTTTTCCCCACTGCTCCATCCTACCCCATTCCTGTCCTTCACATCACACTGAAAATAGATCCTGGCTGTTAGTCCCTTTCTGACTGCATATATTTCCCTGTCCTTCCATCTCAAACTCTGCACTCTCCCCACTCGTTCTTTTCTCCTCCTATGTTCTTTTTACCAATAAGGTTGGAATGCTCAATCACATTGTAAAACGAATCCTTCTTAATTTACTTATTTGATTGCCACAAAACCCAGATTGCAGTCATGGTCATCACAAAAACCGGGATTGCACCATTACACTGTCATATTTGGTACCCCATACGCACAATTGTGCTACATTACCCACTCTAACCTGGTGGACAGGAAATATGGCCATTTTGTGTTAAGGATCAATAGGTCCACCTTCTTTGGGCCTCTTTCAGCATTTGACTTTATCCTCATCTCCATTGAACACAATGCCTCACCTTTTCTTGCACAAACACTCCCTATATCATTCTACTTTGCAGGCCTCTTGATCTGATTATCATTTCATTGACCTATCCCACCTTCTTGACAACCTTCCTGTTAATGCCTTTCTTGATCTCATTAAAAACTTCAACTTCTTGAAAATTGAGATTCCCTCCTCAACTCAACCGTGACTCCTTCTCCTAGCTGACCACTCTCCATAACCTACCTACTCAGGCTCAAGGCAATGTGGTCAATCTTGTCTTTGTATCATCCTCCCTTAGATCATCTAACCTGCAAATCAACATTTCCCTATCTGACCACTGTCATCTTCCCTTCAACATTCCAGTTCCTCCTCCCCTCTTCCCTCCTCCAGTTCCAAATGAAAATGTAAACCTGACTCTTTTGCTCCCTATTTGACAGAGGTTAGAAGTTTTCTTCTGGCTATATCTTCTCCTCAGGCCATTTCCATTGAACAGGCACACTAATATATCAGCATAACTCTCAGCTCCACGGATGAGCATGCCTATCCTGACTGCACCTACAGCACTAATTTACCCCACACCCTGGATGAGGCCCAAATATTCCATTTTAGCACCAACCTTCACCTTCAACTACTATGCACAAATCCTGCTCCCCTTCACTGCTAACACTTACAATAATGCACTCCTAGCACTTACATAGCTCTGGAAACCTGCTACTTTACCTCTGAACTTCAATGGTGTTGCCCTCCACACCATCATTCTATTTACTTTTCTCCATCAGTAATTGACTTTACCCTATACTTCTCATCAAAGATCTCTAAGATCTGTACATTATCAGTAACCTCCCCTCCTTCGATTCTCGTTTCCCAAATCTTATCTCAACTCTATTACATCCTTACTTTTCTCTTTCTACCCAACCTCAACTTCTGTGTTGGCTCCCATTCTCCACACAACCAACCTGGTGTGCACTCTAATGAACTCCCTCCACTCCATACATTTTTAAAGAAATTGCACCCATAGCCTAATACTCTTTTTTCCGCCCTCCACTACCTAATCTGTTTCAAAGTTGCCACTGTTCTACCTATGCTAAAAAAGTAATATTCAGGTATATATAATCCTGCCAATCCTCAGACAATCTGTCTCTTTATCTTCACTTCTCTAAAATCCTAGAATGTATGATTTTCAACAGGATCACTAGTTACACGCAAGCTAACAAACGCTGTGGCTACCATCAATAGGGGCTCCATAATCGTCACACCACTGAAATGTCCCTGACCATTGTCTTCAACTTTTTTGCCACTGACCAATACCTCACAATCTCTTCCATCCTCATCCATCCTTTAGACTGTGAATCACCCGCTCTCCTTTTGAAACTCCAAACTTATAATTCAGGGCACTGAAATTACCTGGATTGCCTACTATCTCCCTACTATCTCCCTGATTATTTATTTGATATCTCCTGGAACAAAGAGACCTCTGTTTCTACCCTCTCCAAATGGGTATATCCAGTGTTCAATCCTCAGCCCACTACTCTTTAGCCACCTGTCTACTCATCTAATACTTTGGGTTTCCTATCACCTCTTTGCTGATAACATTCACATCCTATGCTCCTTTGCTTTCTTTACCCCTGAACCTTATTCTGGGATCCCTGACTCTCTCTTGGCCATGCACCACTTTCTTATGTTCAACTCCTCCAAATCAAAGTAATTTATCCCTCTATTCAGAATGCCCTGTTCATGCTTCCTTCATCAATATTCTTTCACCCTGGCCTCTTCACCCTCTCTGCCAACACTCACAATCTTTGGGTCCTCTTTGACAGCGATTGGAAGCTCTGATGTTTCATCAACTCTGCCACCAATGCTGCTAGGCTAACATGTTAAAAATATGGAAGATCTGTCCTCTTCTTACCCACCATTCCTCAAAAAACTCTCACCTCCACTCTGGAACCTAACTGAGTTAACTAGTTCTTGAGCCTCCTCTTGGGCCTTCATCTGTACTCTTTTGCCACTTGGAAAATGTTTTTGCTTTTTCTACTCACACTCTTTATTGCATTCCCTGCCCATCACACACAGCTGTCTCTCTACATATTGTATTGTATTGCATTGTAGTAGTCATTTATATAGCGCCTTTTTCCATTTGTATGGCCTCAAGCGCTTTGTGTTTGTAACACCCTCGGGGACCGAGTCCTGGTATGGGGAAGTTCTTCAGAGGAGGCTTAAGATATGTGTGTCCATTTGGCCAAGATTAGGACGTAGGAGGGCTGTCTAGGCTCCAGTAAGCAACCCAAGAGGCCAGGCATGTGGACGGGTGCTGGGGGACGTCATGACAGAGCGATTGTACAGGAGACTCGATATGTACCCAGCTAGACCAAAATTGTCATAGGTTGTCGCAGGTTGTCACTGTATTCTAATGACAAACGCGTTCAGGCAAGTCAGTGCAAAGCGGTTATGTGACCAGCTGTCCAACTCTAGACCTTGAGGGCCGGGATCCAGCCAGGTTTTCAAGATATCCCTTTAATAATATTCCTGAGGAAAAATGTGTATACATTTAGAATTGTCGTATGTAAATTTATCTTGTGAATATTAATGAGGGCTACCCTGAAATCCAGACATGGATCCACCCTCAAGGCCCACAGTTGGACAACCCAGACCGAATTGGTCGTAGTCGTAGCTGTATTTTATAGCGCATGGATGGATAGCAGCGCCTGCATTAGATGTCCACTTAAGTATGCGTTAATACATACCTTAAGCTCAGATGGAGCTTATCTTTGATATTGCTGTGTTCTCCGATCTTCTTTGGGGAAGGAAAGTCAGCTACCTACGTAGACTATTCTAGGCACTATGGAAGGGCAACCCTCGAATTCAAGCAACTGCAATAGACTGGCTGTCCTAGGTGGGACAGCCAGGCTACCATAGAAACTAGGATAATGGAATTCTCTAAGTGCAATAGACTGGTTACCTTCATAGTCTTACTACATATTTCCAAGATCTACAAACGGTATTAGCCTATCTGACCATAGCAAACTGACCGAATGACCAATTTGGTGGAATATGATATGGGTTATTTAGCCTTAGGGCCAATTGGTCGCATATATTACTACATACCAACCCTGGAGAGTGGGAGTTGCGGGGGTGTCACCTGCTATCCAAGGTTGGTATTTAGCAATAGTGAGAGTGAGGGTGTATCCCCGGTTTACTTAAAATTTGAGGCAGGGAAAAAAGAAAAAAAAATGCATATGCGTTTAATTTGGGCACCGACTGAATTGATTTACGGTCAGTTTGCCACGACCAGTTGCATTCGGTCAGACATACCCAAACACTAAAAATGCTAAGTAAAGGAGTCTATTAAGTGCGATATCAATGATACCTGCATATAACCAGCATTCCAATGGCTGACCTATGCAGTTATAGGTGCAAAGCAGGGTTACCAAACTATATCTTCAAGCGTAATGGGCGGGCTAAGCATTATAGGGCGTAAATGCTCTAATTGTAACACATGTGCTAAAGAGCATGTGATTTCTTCCAGTTGCAATTCCAGCCTACCCGCATATCTAGGTACAACCCTATATCTGTCCTTACAGGTATTGTAAGCATATAAGCGGGCTAATATCAAGAAACTGACAGGTCCAGTACCAAGGCCATGCGCAGTGAAAACCTGAAAAATAGGCCACCATCTACTTTTGCCTATGTCAGTGGTAACACAGGAGACCACTGCCAAAACCTATCCTTTGGCTGCTCAAGGAATACAGAGCTGTCTCAAAAATCCGTTTTTATTTGGTGTCAAATTTGCTAAAATCATGGCTCACAAACCACCTAAAAAGATCCAACCTCCTTGTTGGGTGTTCCACATTACTCTACTGCAAGAATCCACATCAATACAATATCAGCAAGAATTATATGCTTTCAGAGCAAAATCCCCTGTTAAAGATACTGATGGAAAGACAGCTGTCAAAATGGGTGTAGTACTGTTACTCGCCTCTGTCAGGTGCTGGCGATTTATAATTCTGACAGGAGAACTGGTGTTTCAGAAGTTAAATATGCCAAAGAAGAGAATTACATCCAAATGCCATATAGAGTGCCACACATTGATTCAATGTGGAAAAGGACTGGATTTAAAGATATGTTGCTTATTTTAAATGTATAAATGTATTTCTTTTACAAGGAACTATGTTGCAATTGACCAGAAGGTAATCTGATTTAGTTAAAACTTTCAAGAGGTTTTCTTTCTCTGAGAACCCTTCACACCTTGGGCCTTCCCACCAAAAGGGAGGAAGTCGCATGGACATGTTAATCAAATGGGGAGGGGATTTTCTCTGCTGGCAGGAGAAAGGGACAACAGAGTCTTTCAACTGAATAGAATATGCTAAATTCGGATGTAACTGACAACAACTCCTGGCAGGAGGACAGGCCATGTAACCTCTGAGTCAGCCCGAACCCTGGAGGCAGAGACAAACCACTGATGTGAATTGAATTGAAAGCAAATGTATGTTGTATAAAAATGCTTATAACAAATTGTACCAAGCTGACAAAAATATGAAATTTTGAGGCTCTTAAAATGAAAAATTCCCTCACGTCACGATTTAAGACTAAGATGGACGCTGTGTGATGTTCTGAGACCAAACCCCGGAAGTTATTAATATTGCAACTGCAGTGTTTTTGCTATGAACATAAGAAATTACAGAGATATGCTCAGATGGCGAATTTGGAGCAGAATGAATATTCGGAAAACCACCAAAAGCGCGAATATGTTGTCATTTCTGAACCCAAGCTTGTAGGAACATGGGACTTGAACAGAGACATGCCTTAATTAATCTGTGATGTGTATATGTATTATGAACAACTTGTGTATCTGGGAAATATGTTTTTTTGGGAAAACTGGATTTCCATGTAAAAGCAAAGGGGAGGTATTTCAGTCAAACCATAAAACACAGCATCACTCTGACACATATGACACACTGCTCCTGTCTCAAATCAGGGAACAGGGAATCCTCTAACCTATCAAATCCTTAGAGAGTTGGGCATTGTACAGTCAGCCTTCCCACCCACTTTGGAAACACATAAATAGAGACTGCTTAGGACAGATAAGGGACACACCTTTTTCCACTACTCAACTGATTTCTTGGCGCAGCATCCTGCAGGACTCCAAACTCCAGATAGATCCAGAGACCAGACTCTAGAACCAAACTCTAGAACTTTGAAGCAGAGAGAGGCCTACCCAAAAGCTGAACCCTTCTCAGCAGGCCTTCAGAATCTTTTGCAACCTGATTCTAACCCCTAAACATCCACAGGGCCTAACCAAACCATTCAACAGCCGGGCAGTGCTGTTTGCTTCTAGCTAAGAACCCTGTGCTAGAACCCAGGTCCAGACCCAGAAAGCAGAGCTGTATCCAGACCCGTCAGATCCAGTTCAAGAGGCCGCAGACCACCATGCAGTGCTGAATGCAGACCAGGGTGCCTGAGACCTGTCCGGTGGCGAGAGTGAAGCCAAACCCTTGACCAGATCTTTGATGAGGCCCATCCCATTCCATTCCCAAGCCTAGGAGTGAGTATCTAGTCTAGAACTGTGCATAGTCATCTCTTAGTCTAAAGTAATCGTATCCCATCCAATTCAACCTATCCAGAACTGCATTATAGAATCCTGTGTCCATCCAGTTGATTCCAAATCTGTAAAGTGCAATCTGTCATTTTGAAATCTTGACTTTATTTCTGAAAATCTACCTTCACAAAAACCTCCGTAACTTTTGAACCACATGTCCTAGAAACATCATTTTGAAGCTAAGATCCTAAGCTTTCTAACAAACCCAAAACGACATTCCAATTCCTTATAGCTTTTCTGTAATCGCGATTCACGCACGCAGAAAAATTGCCACAAATTGCAATTTAGCTCCATTTCACCACTTGTAAAAATAGCTGTTTCTTGGTTTCAACTGCTGAAATTCGTTTCCAATCTGATAATCATTCATGAATCATTCCTCGTGTTGACCTGAACCAATCCAAAGTAACTATCACCTATCCTGAATCTCCTTTAGTGAATTAAAATAATTTTAGCATATTTTTCCCATTCATTGCAATCACATTCAAAGCATTTTTGGCCTGTGTTTTAAAATCATACCTGTTTTCTCTAAGCTTGCTGGGGGGAACTAGAATTGAACTGCGTTGTTGATTAATATTCCTGAAACCTGTGTGCCCTCATTTCCACCTCTTCATATTGCATAGTGGGGGGGGAGTGAGTAATAACAGGGGAAAAAGTGATCTTATTATCTTTTGATTGAAATCATATCAAGTTTATTTCTGAGTTGCATTTTTCCTGTCTTGCATTTCCTTGAACCCATACCAAGTATTCTCTGCTCCCTTATCCTTCCTTATCCTTTCTATTCCTACTCCTAAGTGATTAAAGAGATTGTTGATATTGTGATATTACCCATTACTGATTACTGTTCATATTCATAAGTGTGCTATTCAGATATTGTTCTATTCATAAAAGTGTGATATATCTATTGTTTAATTCTTCAAATAAACCTTTTAATTTGCAAAACAAACCTACTTCTTGGCTCAGTGAGGTCAGGGGGATTCAAAGAGAGGGGCGTTATATAAGGGTTCATCATCCAGATTTAAAGAACTTGGACATAAAAATATATAAATAAGGGCTTCCATTGGACATCCCATACTCAGCATTGATTTGGTTGGAGTGCTGGATTGAAGTCACTTACAGATTGGGGGCTCGGTAGCCGGGACTTCTGGATTAGATCTACCACTTGTGCAGCTTAATACAGTGTGCTAACTGACAGGATACATAAATCCTGCTGGTCTACCACGCTGTGTTACGCTGTAAAAGCACCCCCCAAAAGGGAATGCTCTCAGGAAACGGTCTGTTTTGCAAAATAAAATAAAAAAACTTCTGTAAGTCAGGAAGGAAATCAATTTCCAGAATGGCAACATTGGTAGACATCAAGATAGCTAGAGAGCACCTCTTACATAAGCTATTTGTGAGAGGTGAGTGGACTGAGCAGGACCAGAATGTGTGGTTGCAGGCGATCACACAACAGGTCACTGCAACTGGGTTAGATATCTGGAAAGATCAGGGTCCCTTACACGTGATCCTGAGTGAAATATATATGGCCCCTAAGGCCAAGAATGAACACAATAAAATAGCCAGGGTAGCGGCATACCTATATTTATCTATGGGGGCCATACAGGACAAATGTGATGAAGGCCAAGATCTGGCAAGTAGGCAACTGATGGCATTAGAGAAGGCCCAATCTGAACTGGACTCTTCTGACAACAGGCTGCAGAGGAGCCAGGAGTCAGAAAACGAAAGTATGCAGTATCTACCACGAAGGCACCCACAAAGGCACTGTGCCTGTCTCCAGCCTGTTCGATTGCTGAGCCTGGAGGAGCAGGAGCTCCCTCCTTCTACTGCTGGAGCAGTAGTCAGCCCTGCACTGATGCCCTGGAGCCCTGCCTAACTCCAGGTATGCCACAAGCCTCCATCAGATGATAATCGGAATTCGGAGCGCGAGTGTGCCATTTTTCGGCAATTCGCGGCGGTTTATTTATTAATATATCCGCGCCGCTCCTGATTGCCCAGTGGCCCACTTCCACATAGGATTTGCCCCATTCTGCACTTGGAGTGCATCCAGCCACCATTGGGAGACACGAGGTCTGCCCCACTCAAAGATGGCCGACCGTCACTGCCACAACACTCCACTCAGCCCCACAGCCCTACAAGCATCGTGATTGGCTCCTCTCCCCTACTTGGGAGCCAACCACAAGCCGGCAGGCTTGGAGCCGGCCCACCACGAAGGCACCCACAAAGGCACTGTGCCTGTCTCCAGCCTGTTCGATTGCTGAGCCTGGAGGAGCAGGAGCTCCCTCCTTCTACTGCTGGAGCAGTAGTCAGCCCTGCACTGATGCCCTGGAGCCCTGCCTAACTCCAGGTATGCCACAAGCCTCCATCAGATGATAATCGGAATTCGGAGCGCGAGTGTGCCATTTTTCGGCAATTCGCGGCGGTTTATTTATTAATATATCCGCGCCGCTCCTGATTGCCCAGTGGCCCACTTCCACATAGGATTTGCCCCATTCTGCACTTGGAGTGCATCCAGCCACCATTGGGAGACACGAGGTCTGCCCCACTCAAAGATGGCCGACCGTCACTGCCACAACACTCCACTCAGCCCCACAGCCCTACAAGCATCGTGATTGGCTCCTCTCCCCTACTTGGGAGCCAACCACAAGCCGGCAGGCTTGGAGCCGGCCCACCACGAAGGCACCCACAAAGGCACTGTGCCTGTCTCCAGCCTGTTCGATTGCTGAGCCTGGAGGAGCAGGAGCTCCCTCCTTCTACTGCTGGAGCAGTAGTCAGCCCTGCACTGATGCCCTGGAGCCCTGCCTAACTCCAGGTATGCCACAAGCCTCCATCAGATGATAATCGGAATTCGGAGCGCGAGTGTGCCATTTTTCGGCAATTCGCGGCGGTTTATTTATTAATATATCCGCGCTGCTCCTGATTGCCCAGTGGCCCACTTCCACATAGGATTTGCCCCATTCTGCACTTGGAGTGCATCCAGCCACCATTGGGAGACACGAGGTCTGCCCCACTCAAAGATGGCCGACCGTCACTGCCACAACACTCCACTCAGCCCCACAGCCCTACAAGCATCGTGATTGGCTCCTCTCCCCTACTTGGGAGCCAACCACAAGCCGGCAGGCTTGGAGCCGGCCCACCACGAAGGCACCCACAAAGGCACTGTGCCTGTCTCCAGCCTGTCCGATTGCTGAGCCTGGAGGAGCAGGAGCTCCCTCCTTCTACTGCTGGAGCAGTAGTCAGCCCTGCACTGATGCCCTGGAGCCCTGCCTAACTCCAGGTATGCCACAAGCCTCCATCAGATGATAATCGGAATTCGGAGCGCGAGTGTGCCATTTTTCGGCAATTCGCGGCGGTTTATTTATTAATATATCCGCGTCGCTCCTGATTGCCCAGTGGCCCACTTCCACATAGGATTTGCCCCATTCTGCACTTGGAGTGCATCCAGCCACCATTGGGAGACACGAGGTCTGCCCCACTCAAAGATGGCCGACCGTCACTGCCACAACACTCCACTCAGCCCCACAGCCCTACAAGCATCGTGATTGGCTCCTCTCCCCTACTTGGGAGCCAACCACAAGCCGGCAGGCTTGGAGCCGGCCCACCACGAAGGCACCCACAAAGGCACTGTGCCTGTCTCCAGCCTGTCTACACCGTCGAGCCTAGAGCCAGGACCCCTTGCCGTCCAACTACAGGGTAAGCATACTGCCCCCCTCCTCCACAATCCACCCCTGACCCTTGAGCTAGAGTCCTGAACTGTTCCCAGCCATCACGGACATGCACCTCCCAACTTAGCTACGTCCAAGGTCCCACCTGCACCGTTGTGCCCTCGAACTGCAACAAAAAAAACAAAATCTATTCCAATGCATAATCTGTAGCCAACTAACCATGCACTGGCCATGCATTGCAGTATGCTGTCACTTGATAATAGCATCTGCACCACGGTCGCCCAGAGACCATTGTATTACTGTGTAGTGCCCTACAGACCACTGTGATATTGTGTAGTGCCTTATGGTCGCCCAGAGACCACTGTGATATTGTGTTGCGTCTTAGGGTCGCTTGAGACTTTACTCGCTAACTTATCTCAACATGTACAGCTGCCACACACTGTACCTCTTCACAGGTATAGTCTACACCTTACTGACTAGTACTACTGACTACCCCGTGCCCTCAGGGCAACCCAACAGCCACTCCATGGATCTCAGACACACCACCACACACGCCACTCCTCCCGAGATCTTACTCAGACAGTACAGACTTAGAACACGCACACCCCCTCTAGTTCTCCTCTCCACACCTATGCAGGTTACACCTAGAAACTCACGCCTAGGCTCTCGCACTCACGCCAAGACCTGCTGCCCACCATACACCACAACCCGCAAGCACCGTATCAGGTCCCCTAAGCTCGCTCCAACCCCACACAACCAATGTGAAGTCAGACATCACTCGAATAACAAGCCTACTCACACTACCAAAAACCGTACCCCCAGTACCAACCTCAAGCCACCACTACCAAATAAGCTCCAACACCTTAAATGTGCTCTATTAAATGTACGCTCACTCAACGCCCACGCCTTAGAAGTCAATGACATCATCACCAACCAAGACCTAGACATATTAGCCATAACAGAAACATGGCTGCACCCTGCCTCTGGCCCGACTATCAGTTTAGCTGTACCATCAGGTTACACGATCCTAAGACAAGACAGATCAGCTAAAATGGGAGGTGGAGTCGCACTAATCTTTAAAGACACCCTAGCCTTAAGACAGACTCCTACCACAGGGGAAGACCTCATTGACATCCTCTCAGCCAAACTCACCCTCTCCCCCAAAGACACAGTAAACATTCATGTCATATACAGACCCCCAGGACCCACCAATAACTTTAAAGGCATAGTCAACCATCTTCTTGGAAAAAACATTAAACAAACTTCCAAAACATTGTTTTTAGGAGACCTTAACCTTGGATATAATGATAAACTTGACAAAGAAGCCATCACCCTCACCAGAAACCTCACAGATCTAGGATTCACACAGATAGTCACTGCCCCGACCCACAACAAAGGCCGTATCCTAGACTGGGTAGCTGATCACAACTGTGGCTCCACCCTCAGCTCCAACACAGCCCTTCCATGGACTGATCACAACTGCCTTCAATTCTGCATTCCCATAACCTCCTACTCCACTCCTCTTATACCAGCACCGGCCATGCTAGCCAGAAGTGCAAAAAAACTTACAGCAGAAAATATACGTCCCCTTCTCAACATCCCTTGCCTAGCGCCACCGTTCTCCTCTGACCCCAGCATACTAGCAGAGATCCTCAAAGACACACTCACCCATGCCATCAACACCGCAGCCCCTCTTGAAAACAAAAAAGAAAAAAAATCATTTCACTCCAACTCATGGTTCACGGAGGACTTATCAAATCTACGCCAATGCAAGCGCCAAGCCCTCAAAACATGGCAGGCCAATCCATGTGACGCCACCAAAGTAGACTTTCTCAGTATCGCTAAAAAATACAAACATGCCATATTCCAGGCGAAATCAGAAACCTACAATAAACGTATTTTGGAAGCCAACTCCCACTCAAAAGAGCTTTTCACCATCTTTAAAGAGCTCACCATCCCCCCAATTTGCACAGATGAGATTGTTAAGGATGAGACCTGGTGTAACAGCATTCAAACAGCAATGTTAAATAAAATAGACCTTCTTCAAAATAAAATAGCAGAACACTCTAAGGCACTGCACGCCCAACAAACCCTCTCCGTCAATAACACCAAAGACGAGCACACCTCCAAATTCGATTTCTCCCCAATCACCGAGTCAGACACTCTCCACATCCTCAAACAGCTCAAACCATCTCGATGCAAAGGAGATATATGCCCCCCTAATATCATCAAAGAATGTGCCACTCCCCTCGCACCAATCATCACAGCATTCATTAACGCCTCATTCAAGACTGGCAAAGTCCCTGACAGCCTTAAAGAGGCATGGGTGCGCCCACTCTTAAAGAAACCAACCCTGGACCCTGCTCAACCTAACAATTATCGGCCTATTACTACCGTTCCATTTCTCTTAAAAATCCTAGATAAAGCTGCACATATGCAGATACAGGCCTACCTAGAAAACAACTCTGTCCTAGGCAAAAGGCAGTCTGGATTCCGCAAAGGTCATGGCACTGAAACCGCCCTACTAGATCTTAAAAATCAAATTACCCTCATCCTAGACAAAGGCAAGCCGGCCCTTCTGCTCCTCCTAGACCTCTCAGCGGCATTTGATCTAGTCGACCACGCCATCCTCTCCAACCATCTCACACAGGCCGCACATTTCTCTAAACAAGCCACAAACTGGATCACCTCCTTCCTCGAAGGTAGAGTGATGAAAGTGTATTCCAATACAGCCAACGCAGAGCCTACCACCATCAGGTATGGAGTCCCTCAGGGCTCATGTACGGCTCCTACCCTCTATAATCTTTTCACCAAACCTCTCTTTGATAAACTGGACGCACTTGGGATCACATACACCAACTACGCTGACGATACCCAAGTACTCCTCCCGCTCACAGGACTCTACCACCAGGACGCAGCCACTCTCCAGAATATATACGCAACCATCCAAGCATGGATGGCCACAAACGGTCTATGTCTTAACGGAGACAAGACCGAAATCCTCATCCTCGGCCAAAAACCCACTCTCACAAACCTCGACCCCCTCTTCACCAACTTCTGCATTGACAATTGTGTCATCCCAGTTCTACCTTCGGTTAAAACACTAGGAGTCCACATTGACGCATCACTCTCCATGGAAAAGCAAGTCAACTCCATTGTCTCTGCTTCCGCCCTGAGTACCAAGCTCATCAATGCAATCAAACCATTCCTAACTAAAGATAACTGCCTATCCATTGCCAGAGCCACCATTGGAGCCAAACTAGATTACTGTAATGCGCTACTGGCGGGCACCTCCAACTCCAATCTCAATAAACTTCAAATAACACAAAATAATGCACTAAGAGCAGCCCTCAATATACCTAAAAGAGACCACATCGCGAAAGCCAGAAGGGAAGCACATTGGCTACCTGTTAAAGAGCGCATTACATTCAAAATACTTACCACCGCACACAAATGTATTAACCTGACTGCACCTTCATACCTGTCCGACACGCTAGTTAGATCTCACACCAATAGGCCAATGAGACAATGCCACACTAACCAACTTAGGGTCCCACGCATCAAGCGAGCTAAAGCAGGTGGAATAAGCTTCCCCTACATCGCACCTAAACTAAGGAACGCATTACCTAGCACGCACAGAGCAGAAACCTCTCTCACCACCTTCCGAAAAAAACTGAAAACCACCTTGTTCAACTAATTCCCCCAACATGTGTATGCTCACCCTCTCCTCTCTTCTCCTCCTCACCTATAGCTATACACCTATAGCTACTACTTTTCTCTTGCAACTAAGTTATGACCTCTATGTATGTATAACAAGTCATGTTCATATCTGTAAACTTTTCTATTGCAACTAAGTTATGACTTCTCGGTATGTATAACAAGTCATGTTCATATCTGTAACCAGCGCCACGATGCCCTATGGGCTGCCTGTGCGCTTAACAAATGCGAATAAATAAATAAATAAATAAATAATTAAAATAAAAGAGGACATGGGTATCCTGCAACAGAAAGGGCAGACCAGGATACCAGAATTCTGGCGTACCAAGAACGTCTGGACTCCCTACTGCAGAGCCAGAAAAATCTGGAGTGACAACTGGATTTCAATAGGGCATGCGCAAAGCAGGTAGTCACCCTGCAAATCCACCTAGATAGAGTGAAGGCAGAGAGCAATAAACTGATTTTGAAGGACCTGGATACCCAGGCAGAGTTTGATGAGGAGTGCCAGAAAGCTGGTGCCATTCAAAGACAGAGGGACGACCTGGTGGCACAGGGGCAGGCTCTTGCTAAGGAAAGGGATACCTTAGGCCAGGAAGTCTGTAACTTAAAAGGGAAGCTGGAAGAAAATCACCTGGCCCTCCAGGGACTGGGTGACCTCCGAAAAGAGCATCAAAACATGTTAGAGAACACCAGGAGGGTTTAAGATGCTCTGGCAAGAAAGGAGCAGGCCAGTATGGATGGGACTCAGGAGGTAACCCTCCTGCAGCAAAGACTGGCCCAGTACTCCAGGACCAACCAGGAAGCACAGAGGGAAAATTAGGCTCTCTGTCAGCACAATGATAGGCTCCACGACAGGCAGCCATGCAAGAGAGACTGATAGAGTCTAGTAAGGCCTTGATTGAGGAACAGAAAGCTCAGGCTCTTGCATGGCAACAGGGAGCAGGGGCTGATAGAGATGAGGTTCACTGGGAAAGGGAAACACCTGAGCATAACCTCAGGAGCCCTAGTACCAGAGGCCTCCATCTCGCACAGTCACTGGACTCTGCCACCCCCATGTCCCCTGGCGCACATGAGCCCAGGGCCACGGGGATGGCGGATTACTATCCAGTCAGAAGTATGGGGCTCATAGGCCAGTACCTCCCAGGAATGGATGGGCGGGCAACTAGGTATGGGCACCCAAGTACAGTGCAATTTAGTGGGGAACCCCAGGAGAGTAGGCCCACTAAGGACACCCTGAAAACCTCTGCCCAGTTAGGTCAGTGGGGGGGTACCCATCAAATCCTGGCAGCAAGGAGGAATCGGAAGACTCCTCTGAGCGTCCCAGGACACAAGAGACTAGGTCCCCACATTCTGCCAGCCATTCCCAGGCTCGCAGAATCTGGGAAAACCTGGAAGAGCAGACGGGCACCTCTGGGAGCAGTGTCTCTGAGTCAAAGGATGAATGACTAGGGTTACCGGAACCAAGAAGGCCAATAAGGCAAAAAGGGCCTGGCTTAAGGACCCCCTAAAACAGATTCAGGCAATAAGGAGTGTCATCATGCCTTATTACAAAAACGCTAAGTATTCTGTGTGGGAACACTTAGAGCTCTTTGAGCAAATGATGGAGACTTTCCATTTGAAAGACAGCAGTAGCTGCATTCAGTACGTAAAATGGACATTCTCCCCAGAATACTCAAGTTTCTTTGCGGGGCTGGAGGACCAAAACCATTCAAGATGGTCCACATATAGGGCGGCCATCTTAAAGAACTTTTCTGTTCATAGAAATCCCCAAGAGGCTCGCAAGGCAGCCTACAATTTGCAATGTGGGGAGGATCAGGCCCCACAAGAATTTGTGCAGGAGTTGAAGCGTGCCTTTGGGCAGACTATCAAAAGGGTGCGTATGGACAGTAAAGAATTTGTAAACACTTTTTTCCATGCCTTACCCAAATACATCATGACCCAGCTAATGAGAGATTTTCATGAGAAAAGGTCACTAGACTGGGTCATTGAACAGGCCACCCGAATCTATGAGGTGCTGAAGCCCATAGAAAATAAAAATAATGCTCAGAAAAACCCCAAACCGACCAGCACCCCTGCTGCTGCCAAGGTTGCAGAGGTAAAGGTTGCCCCCATTTTGGATTTGGAGATGGTGGGCCTAAAAACTTGCCTGCACAGAATAATTCCAAGCCCAGAAGGCCCTTGGGCCAGTCACAGACAGGGAGTCAAGGAGGTAGTCCCACAAATGGGGTCCCTCATTCCCCTGACTATGTAAGTCCCAGCTACAAGGGAAACCGACCCATCCTGAGTTATGTGTGGACTCCTCCAGCCCAATTGGGGGGGATTAAACCAAGCACCTAACCCAGGGAACTTCCCTCCTAACTTCCCCCAGGAGGGCAGAAATTCACCAAATCCTGGGCAGAACTTTTCCCCCAAGTATCCACTAAATTTCCAACCCCAAAATCATCCATCCTTCTTTCCCCACTTCCGTGAGCCGAGAAACCTAATCCGGGAGAGGCGAGGCCAAGGGTGGAGGGGTACCCAAATCTTCCCAACCCGGGGTACTACCAGAGAAGGAATAGCTACCCTTCCCGGGATCAGCCCAGGGGAGAAAACAGAACCCCGTATCAGCCTGAGCGGGTTTCACAGCTTGAGCACCAGGTCCAAAATATGGTACACGATCTGGGTCACATGCTGAGGGCTCAGCAGAACCCTCAGATGAGCATGCCGGCACAGAATGCCCCAAACTCTGGACCTCACCGGTTCCCATAGAGGAGGCACAATGGGAAGGGGGGTGTAAAGCCTTGGAGGAAGCTTCCTTCCCCACTTGTAGACAGCCCCTGGAAACCCAGGAACCGGAAACAAAATCTCCTACCCCTGAAAGTCTGCCACCCAAGGAGCAGAGATGGGGTAGGAGAAACAAAGGACCCAAACAGACTCATTTTGTGAGGAGGTACACATCTTCCAATGTGAAGGAGATGAATCCTCAGAGGATCCTGGGAAAAGGGTCTTCTCCTTCAGAGATGGGGGAACTCCTCCCAAAGAAAAATGGGTCCAAAGGGATTCACATCCTGACTGGGTAGCTGTGGGACTGAGCTAGCGCCGCCCATCATCCCATCCCAGAACCAACAGCATCAAAATCCCCTGGTTCAAACCCATCCTGGTTACTGCCTCCAAAAAGGGGTGGGCGGCCCAGAACCGGAACCAGGGGAACTCAAAATTCCTCCTATCTCCAGTTGCCAACTTTTTCTTGCAGATTCCCAAGACTCTCCACATAATTCTGCCCACATCTCTTCTCTGTGTGTGTCCAAAACTAAAAAACTATCCCACCAGTTGTCCAAAAATGTGCATTATCTGTGCCCCCTTGCAGAGAAGGAGGGAAGATACTATGCTGAGGTTCAAGTACAGCGGCAGGGTACGATTTTGGCACTGGTGGACACTGGGTCCCAAGCTACCCTTCTGTCCATAAAGGCCTTTGATGAACTAAATTCAGGAAGGGGGGAGAATTACCAAATTCCTCTCACCTCTCTTCCTGGACAACTTCAGAACTTTGATGGGAAGGAAATTCCCGTCGAGGGGACTGCGGATTTGGACATTAAAATTGGGTGACATAAGGTGAAACACCCGGTCATAGTAGTGACTGCAGAGGGTGCTCCTTGTTTACTAGGGAATGACCACCTGAGAAGGTTGTCACCCCTAATAGATTATGTAAACAAGGTCCTCTGGAACCAGACTAGCCGACCCATGAAATTGTCAACCATATTAGTTTAAATGGCACATGCCACATGGTTGAAAAAAAATCTGACTAAGTAGAATTTCACTTCCAGAACAACCAAATTCCAGACGTGACAGTAATAGCAGTAGGACAACAGACTGGTGATGGGGGGTCCTCTCTATTTCTGAAAATCAACATTCCTTCCAGTTTAAGGTGGTATTCCACACTGGAAGGAAACACTCTGAAATTCTTTACCAATCCACAATCAGACATTCCCACTCCAATAGTCCAGAAAGATTTGAAATCAGCTCAGAGCCTGGTTGATATTCAGCAAATTGCAGAGCAGTTGTTCATACCAATTCAGTTAAATGAAGGGACGGACTCTGTTCTCGCCCCAGTGTGCATGAACAATGGTAAGAGCTTCATCAGCGAAGCCATGTTCCGCCAACTCCCAAAGATCCAGCCATTCCCACATTTAGACTTATAGACAAATGGGAAATGGATCTGGAAGCACCCAATTCCAAACATCTCCTGCCAAGCAGGTGTATGCTCATAATCTCCATAGGCAACAAGAGCATAGTCCATAATTGTTGGGTTGTGCGAGACGTCACTGCCGCCTTTTACTTAGGCAGTGATATTCTCAATCGTTGTGCCATAGTTTGGACCCGATTAGTGGATAATCCCATGGATAATCCCATGGGCTTTGATGATCCAGAGAAAGCATTAGGTCAGCTCAATTGCTGCCTTATGCAGTTGAAATTCAGATTGGAGAGGAAGACACCATCCCAGAAAGGACATAACAATTCTCCCTGGAAGTGAAAGTTAAAAGAGGACAAAAATTGAAAAACCCTGATGCGTATATTCATCTAAATGCTTATCTCCAACAGCAAGGGTTGGGGGTAAACCCAACACCATTAGTCAATATAGAACATGAGACCATTCCATTCCAATAGAGGTGGATAACATCGACTTAAAGAGTATCACTCTAGCCGCAGGCACCATTATTGGAATGGCGGTTGATGACCAACATTTTTCCATTGATTTAGGGAATTAACTGTTAGGACCAATCCCCAAGGACTGTTTTGACAGTGACAGTGATGACAATACAACACCAGACAGGATCTTTGCCCAGCATGGGGGAAATTTCGTGGTATACACTTCCTGCCCTTATGGCAAGGAAGATGTGACTTGCGACTTCAGAAGGGATGAGGTGATTTTCCAGGTCCATGAGGGCTGCCTTTCCCACCTGAAGCCACCAGTCCAAATCAGCACTTTGACCAGGGACTTCTCTACCCAGCTGGAGGAGGCCGCTGAGATAGCGAAACAAGTCTTTCCAGGCTTCAGGCAGATGGTTGAAGAGAGAGTCAACCTAGTGGATGCCTGTGTGACTCTGGAGCAGAAGCAAATATTGAAACAAGTTTTCTTGGATTTTCAAGATCTCTTTGCAGTGGACTCATATGACTGCGATCGCCCGACATCCACACAACAAAAATTGCCACAGATCCTGGTATGACTCCAGGGTTTGTGAAGCAATATCACTTGCCTCTCGCATCAATGGAGTCCCTTACTGAAATTATTAAGAACCTTGAGTCCCGTGGGATAATCCGCCCAGTCCACAGCACCTTCAATAATCCGGTGCTGGGGATATTGAAGCCAAACGGCCAGTGGAGACTCTGTGCTGATTTTAGGGAGATCAACAAATGGGTCCATACTTCCGATGGCCTCTTCCCTACATTTACCAAGGGCTGGCCTAGATCCAGGGGTCACAGGTATTCACTGCAATAGACCTGACCAATGGATACTGGACTGTACCTGTCAGTAGGGAGGACCAATACAAGCTGGCTTTTACCTTTGGGAGCCAGCAGTACACATGGACCTGGACTCCCCTCGGATACATCAACTCTGACAATGAATTCAACATTTTCCTACACAAGGCCATGCCCGACCTGGGTGCGAGGGGTAACCTGGCTTATGTAGATGATGTCCTCATCAAAAGCTCAACTGTGGAGGAACACATAGCAGAGATCCGTTATGTTCTGACACAGTTGAGGGCCGCCGGAGCAAAACTTTCCTTTCAGAAAGCACAGTGGTGTAGAACCCGTGTTAATTTCTTGGGGCATGAGATTACTCCTCAGGGTCTCTGTCCCCAGGAAAAGAAAGTGGAAGCACTCTAGAAACTGAAGGACTCCACAACTCCTCGGGAACTAAGGAGCATCCTTGGAGTGACTAATTACAGCAGAAAGTTCATTGAGAGCTACGCAGAGATCACCAGACCCCTGATTCATCTTTTGAAGGGGGGGGGGGGGTCAAGTGGGAATGGGGTCCAGAACAATCTGAGGCAGTAAGACAACGCAAAAGAAGGCTCTCACAAGCACCTTGCCTAGCTTACCCTGTCATAAATAAGGAGTTATTCTTGGAGACAGGATTCTCTAATACATGCTTGACTGCAGTATTATACCAAAAGCATGACAAGGTCAATAAAGTAATCTCCTATGCGAGCAAAGCTTTATCCTCTGTGGAAGAAAAATTCAACGACTGTGAGAAGGCACTCCTGGCAACAGTGTGGGCATTGAAGAATTACAGCCCGTTTATCCCGGGGGAACACATCATAGCGGAGACTCCACACCAGCCTCTGCAATATCTCCAAAGTGACAGAATCTGAGCCGGAAATGTGAGTAATTCCCGAATTACTTCCTGGATTCTGTCAATGCAAGGCTATCCTGTGGAGGTCAGATATGGCCAAAACAAGAAGAGTACCCTCGCGCAAGGTCTGGCTGACTTGCATGATTGTGCCAGAGAAAACTGTCTCGAGGATGAAAGCCTAAAAACCAAGGACAACATTGAGGCATACCTCAATTCCCCACACAAAGTCTTTGAAGGAGACAGGTGTGAGAGAATGCCCACTGTCTATGTGGATGGATGCTCTTACCATGTTGACAACAATGGGGAAAAAAAACTTGTGGCCGGCGTAGGGAATGCATGGGTGAATGAGTCCCCAGAACCTTCCGCTGGATACAAGATTGGTCCCCGAAGTAGTCAAGTGGCAGAGTTGATGGATGTGCATCAGGCATCCTCACTGCTTTCCAACATCAACTCCACAAACTGGTCATTATCACAGATTCGGATGATGTAAGGAACGGGTTTGTGCAGCACCTGGTTAATTGGAAAACCAGAGGCATGTTATGTGCTAATAACAAACCCTTGAAACATGGGAAGTTAATCCAAAATATTGGTGATCTGGTCACCTTGAATGGGTTGACCATCTACTGGAAAAAGATCAAGGGTCATTCCAAAGTAGAGGGACCAGACAAAACTGGAAATGACTTAGCTGATCAGCTGGCCAAAACCAGGGCCATCCAAGGGGATCTAATAGAAATCGAGTCCCTGTTGGGGGAAATCCAGGTCACTGCTATCACTAGGTCCCAGACAAATGCTCACAATGATCTTTCAACAGCGCAATGGAGTAAGGAGACCATAGATGCTGATTTGATTACGGCTCAGAAAGGGGATCCAATAATTGGTAAGTTTTATCAACACATTGAGGACCCTGAGAACTTTCCCCTGACGGATACAGATTACATTGGGAAAGAGGACCCAGATTGTTGATGAAATGTCCAAAAATGTTCTGAATCCAAGACGGTTTGTTGGTAAGGAAATCCCAAGCGGGCCACGATCAGTGGGTGGTTCCTACCTCATTCCGAAGCCTGATGTTAAGTCACACCCATGATGCGGCCGCAGCCGGTCATAGGGGGTTTCATACAACACTTGAAATCTTAAGAGAGGTTGCATGCTGGCCATACATGGGGCAGGACCTCGACCAATACTTGAAGGGGTGTCTTGTGTGTGCACAATTTCAGCCAACATCCCTCACACACCGTGCGCACTCTAAAAGAGGAGGATGACACTGCCATGGTCAGATTTGCAAGTCGACTTTATCGGGCCTGTAATTCGCTCCTCTAGGGCGAACAAATACATGTTGACAGTGACATGCTTATTTACTAAATGGATGCAATGTCTCCCGGCCCCAAACTGCAAGGCAGAAACAGCAGCTGCCCTGATGATCAATCACATCTTTTCGCGTTTTGGACTACCCCAAAGGATTGAGTCAGACAGAGGTAGCCATTTCACCAGCGAAGTAATAACAAAGATGTGGGAGATACTTGGGTTTAAAAGGAAGCTACACATTGCTTAACGGCAGCCTCTAGTGGTGCAGTGGAACGTTACAACAAATCCATTGTGAGCATATTAAAAAAGTTTGTGGCAGATTCTGGGCCAAGTTGGGATATTCGATTACCTCTTGTCCTAATGGCCATCAGATATACCCCTTCATCTGCAACAAAAATGTCACTGTTTGAGCTGATGACTGGACGCAGGATGGTGCTTCCCCAGCATCTGCTTTACAGGACCCAAGAGCAGACATTGATCAATGCCTCCACAACTCATGAGTATGTTGAAAATTTAAGAAAACACCTTCAACATGCTTTTGCCTATGCTCAGCGAAATCTAGAAAGATCAGCCGATAGCATGAAGACCCACTATGACTTAAAGACTACCAGGAAAGAATACAATATCGGAAACCGGGTCTATCTATTCAATTTCCAAAGGAACCAGGCCAAACAGCGGACATTTCTGCCTGCCTGGAAGGGACCTTTTGAAATTGTAGACAAGATCTCACCAGTCGCCTACAAGATCTGCATCCCCAAAGGCAGTTTGGCAGAAGGGGAAGACAAGTTGGTCCATATTAATCAGCTAAAGTGTTGCAATCCTAGGCACACTCTGCAGCAACTGGAGGAGTCTTCTGAAACCCCAGAGGGGGCCACTCCAGATCCATAAAATATCAACCCTAAATTATTCCACATATAGTCTATAAAATACAATAATGCAAATGTCTCCTGAATTACCAAATGTATATGTCCGCCCCACTACATTAATAGTGGTGGGGAAATGTCTACAAATATGTTTTTGCTTTGTCATCCTAGGAGAGATAACCTATAGTTGACTGGAAACCACAGAGACTGACCAAGGAGGACGACCGGGGACCGGGAGCAAAGATCCGAGGGGCCTGGGGTATCGCTCAATACTCCCATCAGGACTGGCGAGGAGAACTGATCGATCCACCCCTGATGGAGGAAAAGATGCTGAACTTTGCCATTTGTGGAATCTGAAGAGATGAGGCTGACATCCCAGTCTTGCGAAGTTCCAATGATGAATGACCAACGGTCATCGCAAGAGGGGGGCTTGTGGGATGTATCAACCCACTCATCCAAGCCCTGCAACCTCACTGTGTCTTGCTGGCAGCAGAAACATCATAATGGCCGCCGGAAAGCATGCTGCTCGCCAGAAATCCCCAGAAATTGAGCATTGAAAACCTGAAAAATAGGCCACCATCTACTTTTGCCTATGTCAGTGGTAACACAGGAGACCACTAACAAAACCCAACCTTTGGCTGCTCACAGAGCAAAATCACTGCCAAGGAATACAGAGCTGTATCGAAAATCCATTTTTATTTGGTGTCAAATTTGCTAAAATCATGGCTCACAAACCACCTGAAAAGATCCAACCTCCTTGTTGGGTGTTCCACATTATTCTACTGCAAGAATCCACATCAATACAATATCAGCAAGAATCATATGCTTTCAGAGCAAAATCCACTGTTAAAGATACTGATGGAAAGACTGCTGTCAAAATGGGTGTAGTACCATTACTCGCCTCTGTCATGTGCTGGTGATTTATAATTCTGACAGGAGAACTGGTGTTTCAGAAGTTAAATATGACAAAGAAGAGAATTCTATCCAAATGCCATATAGAGTGTCACACATTGATTCAAGTGGAAAAAGACTGGATTTAAAGATATGTTGCTTATTTTAAATGTATAAATGTATATCTTTTACAAGGTAGTATGTTGCAATTGACCAGAAGGTAATCTGATTTAGTTAAAACTTTCAAGAGGTGTTCTTTCCCTGAGAACCCTTGACACCTTGGGCCTTCCCACCAAAAGGGAGGAAGTCACATGGACATGTTAATCAAATGGGGAGGGGATTTTCTCTGCTGGCAGGAGAAAGGGACAACAGAGTCTTTAAACTGAATAGAATATGCTAAATTCGGGTGTAACTGACAACAACTCCTGGCAGGAGGACAGGCCATGTGACCTCTTGACCTCTGAGTCAGCCCGGACCCTGGATGCGGAGACAAACCACTGATGTGAATTGAATTGAAAGCAAATGTATGTTGTATAAAAAGGCTTATAACAAATTGTACCAAGCTGAGAGAAATATGAAATTTTGAGGTTCTTAAAATGAAAAATTCACTCACGATTTAAGACTAAGATGGACGCCGTGTGATGTGCTGAGACCAAACTCCGGAATGTATTCATATTGCAACTGCAGTGTTTTTGCTATGAACATAAGAAATTACAGAGATATGCTCAGATGGAGTGTGTATGCCTGTGGAAAATTTGGAGTAGAATGAATATTGGGAAACCCACCAAAAGCGCGAATATGTTGTCATTTCTGAACCCAAGCTCGTAGGAACATAGGACTTGAACAGAGACATGCCTTAATTAATCTGTGATGTGTATATGTATTATGAACAACTTGTGTATCTGGGAAATATGTTTTTTTGGGAAAACTGGATTTCCATGTAAAAGCAAAGGGGAGGGATTTCAGTTAAGCCATAAAACACAGCATCACTTTGACGCATATGACACACTGCTCCTATCTCAAAAAAGGGGACAGGGAATCCTCTAACCTATCAAATCCTTAGAAGATTGGGCATTGTAGAGTCAGCCTTCCCACCCACTTTGGAAACACATAAATAGAGGCTGCTTAGGACAGATAAGGGACACACCTTTTTCCACTACTCAACTGATTTCTTGGCACAGCACCCTGCAGGACTCCAGACTCCAGATAGATCCAGAGACCAGACTCTGGAACCAAACTCTAGAACTTTGAAGCAGAGAGAGGCCTACCCAAAAGCTGAACCCTTCTCAGCAGGCTTTCAGAATCTTTTGCAACCTGATTCTAACCCCTAAACATCCACTGGGCCTAACCAAACCATTCAACAGCCGCCGGGCAGTGCTGTTTGCTTCTAGCTAAGAACCCTGTGCTAGAACCTAGGTCCAGACCCAGAAAGCAGAGATGTATCTAGACCCATCAGATCCAGTTCAAGAGGCCGCAGACCGCCATGCAGTGCTGAATGCAGACCAGAGTGCCTGAGACCTGTCCGGTGGAGAGAGTGAAGCCAACCCTTGACCAGATCTTTGACGAGGCCCACTCCATTCCATTCCAAAGCCTAGGAGTGGGTATCTAGTCATCTCTTAGTCTAAAGTAATCTTATCCCATCCATTTCAACCTATCCAGAACTATTATAGAATCCTGTGTCCATCCTGTTGATTCCAAATCTGTAAAGCGCAATCTGTCATTTTGAAATCTTGACTTTATTTCTGAAAATCTACCTTCACAAAAACCGCTGTAACTTTTGAACCGCACGTCCTAGAAACAAAATTTAACTGTCATTTTGAAGCTATGATCCTAAGCAAACAAACCCAAAATGGCATTCCTTATAGTTTGCCCTTAATCGCGATTCACGCACGCAGAAAAATCACCGCGAATTGCAATTTAGCACCATTTCGCCACTTGTAAAAATAGCTGTCTTGTTTTAAACTGCTGAAATTCGTTTCCAATCTGATAATCATTCATGAATCATTGCTAGTGTTGACCTGAACCAATCCAAAGTAACTATCACCTATCCTGAATCTCCTTTAGTGAATTAAAATCATTTTAGCAGATTTTTCAATTCATTGCAATCACATTCAAAGCATTTTTGGCCTGTGTTTTAAAATCATACCCGTTTTCTCTAAGCTTGCTGGGGGGAACTGGAATTGAACTGCATGCTGATTAATATTCCTGAAACCCGTGTGCCCTCATTTCCACCTCTTCATATTGCCTAGTGCGGGGACTGAGTAATAACAGGGGAAAAAGTGATCATATTATCTTTTGATTGAAATCATATCAGGTTTATTTCTGAGTTGCATTTTCCCTGTCTTACATTTCCTCTGACCCATACCAAGTATTCTCTGATTCCTTAGCCTTTCTATTCCTACTCTCAAGTGATTAAAGAGATTGTTGATATTGTGATATTACCCATTACTGATTACTGTTCATATTCATAAGTGTGCTAGTCAGATATTGTTTTATTCATAAAAGTGTGATATATCTATTGTTCAATTCTTCAAATAAACCTTTTAAATTTTCAAAACAAACCTACTTCGTGGCTCAGTGAGGTCAGGGGGATTCAAAGAGAGGGGCGTTATATAAGGGTTCATCATCCAGATTTAAAGAACGTTAACATAAAAAATATATAAATAAGGGCTTCCATTGGGCATCCCATACTCAGCATTGAGTTGGTTGGAGTGCTGGATTGAAGTGAATTACACTCCCCGCCCACACCACACCTACCTTATACATCACTGTAGATTGTCTGCATTAGTACAACCAGCCCATCTATAAACCTCTACTAGTGGCCTTCAAATGTATTAATGGGCTAGTCCCCCTCCGTGTTCGTCCCATTGCTCGAACTCATTTTCTACTGAAATCAAAAACACCACCAACATTCATCAATTAAAGTCAGCCTTAAACTCCATTTTCTCCTCCTTTGAGTGCCCCAGACCATTCCAGTTCATGAAATCGCCCGCCCCCCATTCCCCTCATGAAGCCTCACATCAATCTCCTCAACTTATAATCACCCCTGCATACATATTCCTCCTGGGACCCTGTATCTATGTATTGTCCCATTTCATGTCCCGCCTTACACCTAACATAACCTTCTTCACTATCTTGAGACACTTGTGTATAGGAGCGTTATAAATGCCATATCATATCATATCTGTTGTTCATATTCTCTTGCAGGGGTGCAATCTTTGGCTCTCCAGATGTTTTGGACTACAACTCGCATCAACCCGGTCCTGCATAGTCAATTGTAAGGGATAATGGGTATCACAGTTCAAAACATCCAAAGAGCCATAGGTGGGAGACTGCTGTTCTATTGTGAGGCACTTACAGGAATGCTCGGGACTACACTGAGTAGCTATGTAGATGTTTATTGTCAACACACTGTGCTCTCAATAAATATACATATATCAATTCAGTCAATAACCCACAATGCACAAGAGTCTTAACTGCATATGAAACAAGCAGTTATTTCACTGGAATGTCACTGCAGAGAAAGGCATGTGCTGAATGAAAGGGAGATGTTTATATTAGCGTTGGACAGATTCCTAGACGCACCAAGATGAGAGAATGCGTGTGACAGGTTGTGTAACATTTAGTGGTGTGAGTTTCTGTGTGTGTGTGTATATACAGACAAAAGTGATAGCCTGGATCAGGGCTTTAAGTTGGATATGAAGGAAGTGGGGTTCTGGAAATGGGAATGGACAAACTGTACTTTGTGTCGGAAAACGGAGCTGCAGGATACTTAGTCCACAGCAACCTGTCCCAAATAAACATTATGAAGCCCTGCAAACGTGTACTTTGGTCCACATGGTGTGGTCTTGTTAGCATCGAGCCTGCATACTGTAAACAAAACTCCCTTTGGTTCAGTTTCCAAATAAACTGCTGTCTGCAAATAAATCTCTTTCTGACTCGTGACATTTCATCATCAAGTAAGCCCCCACCATTCCCTAAATGAAAAAGGCCCAGTGTGCTTAATGGCGCTTAAGTGCTCATTTAGGGGGTCAGCTCCCCTACTGTCTGGCAGTCCCATGATAACCAGTAGCTTCAAGCCCCCTGCAATGAGGGGCAAAGAGTATGCACATATTCCCATGGGAGGCACCAGCCCTCTCAAATTAAAGCCAGTACCCCTTTAAATGTGCTTATTCTAGTCAAAGGCAGACATCAAGATGTTAACACACCCCTGACATCAGAAAGCCGTGAAATCACCCAGGGGAGAGCTTGTGAGAAAGGGTATGAAAATTCATAGCATCCACGTTAACTACTTGCTGCTTTTTATAACATCAAAGAGCATTTTATGAACATGGGAACGGACACATTTTTATGTATGATATCTGTGACAGTAATGCAACCTTTCTGAGCACATAATGTACAATGGTCTTTCTGCTTATTTCATATCAGTATACCATTACTGCATGTACATGTGTTGAGAGTTAGCCATTAGGAGTCAGGGGTGACTGTCCAGCACTCATTTCTTTTACAGAGTCCCTACTGCACTTACAGACTCTTGACTAAAATCGCTGCATGGACTGAGGAAACCCCAGCTCAAGGACCGTGGGAGACTGGGCTGCCTAGAATCCCTGGCCAGGATCATTCTGAGGACTGCGACACTGTGATTCTCTTTGACCAGGCCTGCATGCTTGATTTTGGTATTTAACGGAGCCTGCTAGGGACTGTTCCGTGTGGACAGTCCCCATGTTACCCAGTTTCTCGAGGCTTCGTGGGGACTAACCGAATTGTAACCCAATTCCCAAAAAGCAACAGCTGCAGCTGAACTGTTGCCATAGCAATCTATGCAGAACTATCCTTCTTAGTCGAGTAGTAATAATAACAAATGAAAGGGTGGATTGAGACCATGATAGTCCTAAATTGCGAAACCGGTAAATTCATACATCTCTGAGTACAGAGCTCTAGTAAGTTGAATAGACTGTTGTGTATTTATAGCGAATGAGAGATCACAGCAGTGGCAGAAATGGCAAGAACAGATGGCTTATAAATTAAGAAGTTATGTCATGCTGATTTAGCAACATATCTAACCATTTGTCAACATCTGGTGTTTTTTTCAACCAATTTAGAGCAACATGTCTCTTTAGAAAATGCTCCATTTTGCACGTATCTCTTCCCATAGGAATAGCTGTACATTTAAGTATCCCACAAAAAAATGTGGTCAACTGCTCAGTTAATAATACGGTTCTATTTTGTTGAATTCCATCGCTAACGGAGACGGTTTTATGTGCGAGCACACTGTAATATAATGCAGCCAGCTCTTGAATAGCGCACCCATACCATGCTGGCATCCTATTGTGCATGAAATGACTGACCCCGGCAGTTTTAGCAGTCACATGGGTGTAAAAGCCGTTAGCTGAAGTGTCTGCAAGGCAGTACTTTTCCAGCCCTAATTTGCACACATTTGCAGGCGTTTTCTATGTAGACAAGCATTGGCAAAGCCAACGTTAATGAAACATGGGCAGCACAACTCTGGAACTCAATACCGGACATCCTAAGAGCATCACCCTCCCTCCATTCCTTCAAGACCAGTGGTAAACAATGGCTGCATTCGTGTGACCTTTGACGTCCTCATCCATGATCTGTATAAATGTATATTACTGTACTTATTCTGCACATTCAAATATGCCTGTAAATTGTCCCTGTATATTGTTTATTTTGTATTCTTAAATTGCCTCTTCTGTAACTATAACCAACATTTTTTGCAGGCACCCAGATGCCTGATGGCCCGGTGCGATCTATAAATAAATAACTAAACAATACAATACAATGGGAGCATCACAATGTCCACTCGAAGGAAAGAGATATATCAAAGGCTGCACTAATGTGATGTCGCTGAGGGTGCGGGCAAACTTAATAATTCATCTACTTCCTCACCCACACTGCTCACTTGTACACTGCTGTTCGAAAGAATAGAATTATAGAAAAACAGAGATATTGTATTGCAAATTGCGTGCTGCTCCCTTGCTCTGTTACAATGGTGCAGATTTCATTGGAATCGTGCCTATGCGGACATGCCTTTATTTCTCGTATAAATTACAAACTAAATCCAATATTAACGAGTGAACAACTTGCTATTGGCAGCTTGATGCAGTCTGGAGACTGTCACTGTTATAGCTTTTCCACTATTTCTACATTTGCAGCAGCATAACAATATACCTGCCAAAATAACAGAAAACAGTATTAAACGGACGCAGGTGGTGATTAAATGTTTTTCTTTGGCACTTTTGGTGGAAATTCATCTGAGGGGGTGCATGAGGTGGTATAGCTATGTTATTTGAGCTACGTGTTTCCCTTCATTAAATATAACCTCTAACACATGCAGTTCCATTCTAACTTCATCAATCTTCTTGACCTGTGGTAACAATTCTAGAAGGTTCTCAAACTTACACGGGATGAAACGTGTCCAATTCAGTTCCAACGCAGGATGCACACTTTCCACTTGGGCTCTTCCGGCTGGCCTGAACAGGTCGTGTGTTCTAGTAGTGGTTCCGGGTAGGAAACGAACATCAACTGATGACAATGGAACCATTTCTATGCAGCTATGAGTTGCCTCAAACAAAACTATACGCTTTGCAAATCCCTACCAACACATTCAATTTTCCAGTAGCAGGACCCTTTCTCTAGCTAACCTGCTAAAATAGTGCAGCTGAGGAGAATGAAGAGGTCCTAATAACCAATTGGTGCCTATTTCTATACACAGGGGTTGCTCCTGTGGCACTTGTCAGATATGGAGCCATATATTTGGGAGGCCTAGCCACTCATATTTAATGATGGGTTACCCAGTCTCATTTACCGTCTGCCTGTAGCCCTGGTAAAATCCGACTCGTTGAGGCCCACATGCCATTGATTGGGCCCTTTGCCTGAAAGGTCCACAGCAGTCCTCTGCATCTCCAGCTGCTATACTCACACGTGTTCTGGGATACCGGAATCCTCTTACAAGCTCCTGTGGACAGGTTTGATGCCTCAGATCTTCCCATATCCTTATGAGTTGACTGTTTATGAAGGTCTTGCACCTTGACACAGGGAATGCCCCATTCTAGTGCTGTTTATTAAGCGGTGTCAGAACTTCTGTGGCAGTTTAGCTGATGGCAGATATAATACAGAGCTCACCTACATTCTCATCTGCGTTTTTGAGTTGTGCCCCAGTAATTGTCTTGTTCGAGCTGACCTAAGCAGTCACTGGGTGACAGGCTCTGGTACAAACTCCATGCTGCAAGGGTTGTATTTGCTTCATCCCACACCTTATTAGAGGTTTCCCACTTACCTCTATTGGATGATAATATTTGCTGCTGCTGTGCTAACCAAAACTGGAATGTCACCTGTTAGGCAGATAGAGGGATTGAGAAGGTAACAGTACCCAACAATGCATTCAAAATGGAGTATATATATATATATATTTAGTAAAAAACTTTGTTAAAGGGACGTTATGGTTAAGTTTCGCTACTAAAAACCTATGAAATTCAGTAAAAAAACTTTGTTAAAGGGACGTTATGGTTAAGCTGCGTTACTAAAAACCTATGAAATTCAGTGAAAAAACGTTGTTAAAGGGACGTTATGGTTCAAAGTAAAACCGAAAACCCCCTGAAATTCGGCAGTTATGGTAAGATAAGCAACCATAACTCACGTCACCGTGCACTGCTAACACTAACACCCAGGACATCAAAGATGACATCACAAATGTCATTGATGACATCACTAATGACATCACATGTCTGGCTCTCCCTTTTTTCCCTTTACTGACATATCTAGGCCACATAGTTTTCTTCAGTAACAGTCAGGAAGTAAACATTGAAAAGGTACTATATTTGTAGACTTAGGGTCAAGTCACATCATATGAAACATATACATAGCGGAAGACACAGGCTTGAAATAGAGCAATCCTTTCTGTGCATGAAGATAATCATTAGGGTTATCAGCACTTTCTCATAGTTTTATTTTTATTACTCTACCTTCCCTGTATATGCTCATATTTGTATACATTGTACTCACTCTCCTTTCCTTAGGGTGTAGTCACATCATGTGATACACATACATATGGTAAGTAGCAGCTTTGAAACAGAGCAATAGTTTCTCTGCATAAAGACAATCAGTTAGGTTATGAACTCTTTCTGCCACTACTGCTGCTTTTTCGTTTACTTCACTGTCCCTGTATATACTCATAGTTGTATGTGTTGTTGTCTCTTTGTGTTTTGTCTGTAATAATTATGTATTAAGTGGGTTTTATTATCTACTTATTACATGTTTCACAGTACGCAAAACTCTAATAAGAAAGCAGTTATCATTTTACTATTCAACATGGCAAGATTATGAATATGGCACCTTCATCATGTATGCTGCACACACCACCTATGTTTCTGCATGAGTAGCTTAGTATACTGGATAGAACTTCATAATAGAATGCTTTTTATATCAATGCATTGCTTAATGCACTAATAAGCTCATGATATTTATCCCAATTATCCTTGACAGTTTTTGGTCAGCATTATAAGAATCCCTTGTACAGAGTTTTCATGAAAAGTAAATGCACATGTGATGTCATCAGTGATGTCATCAATGAAATTTGTGATGTCATCTTTGATGTCCTGGGTGTTAGTGTTAGTAGTGCATTGTGGCGTGAGTTATGGTTGTTTAACTTACCATAACTGGTGAATTTCAGGGGTTTTTCGGTTTTACTTGGAACCATAACTTCCCTTTAACAAAGTTTTTTTACTGAATTTCATAGGTTTTTAGTAGCGCAACTTAACCGTAACGTCCCTTTAACAAAGTTTTTTTACTGAATTTCATAGGTTTTTAGTAGCGCAACTTATCCATAACGTCCCTTTAACAAAGTTTTTTTTTACTGAATATCATAGGTTTTTAGTAGCACAGTTTAACAATAATATCTCTGACTTTATGTACATGTAACATGGAACATACTGAACCCCCTCTAATGAATTTGATGTCCGAGAAATTTTTTAATGTCCGCGGACATGTGCGGACACAAGCAGCACTACCCAAAAAGTCTGGGGGTATCTTTAATTGTTACATCATGACATATGAACACTGCACAAATTCACAAACCAGCACACATACACATTATATGTGGTAATAAATAAGAAGTGTAACCCATATATATAAAACACATCAACCATTCATTTAAATACAATATGTTCTAAAATGAAATATACCAAAAGAAGAAAGATAGGCTTCCAACATGATTAACTCACAGAAACTCCACAACTAAGAGCAACAGCAGATCTACAGACCAGTAAGAACACACCATCCCAGAAGCTTGTAAGTGTACTTCATTTTACTCATATATTTCTAAAATGTCTGTATTAGATGCAAAAAAAGTGATATTTTTTTTTCACACAGAAATGTCTAGTACTCTGGAGTGGCTGGAGGAAATGCCTGAAGATAGTGAACCTAATGGTAGATACATTTCTATATAAACCAATTAATAAATATTATTTTATATACATTTAACATATACAATTCTTTGTACAGACCATACAAACATTGAAAATAGTAAACAAAAATAAATATTGGATAAGACTCTCCAGCACATGGAAGAAAACATGGACCTACTCATGGAAAATGGAAAATTTCAACAATTTAAAAAACTTCACCATATCCCAGTCAATTATCCCCAAATCCTCTCCATGAACAAAAACGTTTTGATGAGACTGCCATCCCTTCTTCACCTCATATGAATCCTCTTGAAACACCCAATTCTCCTGTGTTTGTCTCAGTTTCTTCTTCACCTTCTCTGTCATAAATTTAACATCTGTATATAATAAAGTAAAATTATTATATTGTGTCCTAATTCATTTGTTGTTTTTTTTTTCTTAAAGCAGTTGAGGTGTAGCAATGAATATTCTATTTCAATTACCACCAATAGTTGACAAAATTTACTTACCATGCCCTGGCCACAACCACCGCAGCATATCACACCCATAGAGTCAAACATTTTAACTATGCCATATGGGCACTTTTAATGTCCGCGAACATGGTGAGTGTTCTTAGAACAGTTTCAACTTGCCCACGAACAGTACGGACAGGTATAGGATCCTCAGGACACCCCCATTTCATTTACTTACGAACATTTCAGAACACTGCACGTGTTCTTAGAACAGTTTCAACTTGCCTGCGAACAGTACGGACAGGCATAGCATCCTCAGGACACACCTATTTCGTTTATTTATGAACATCCCAGGACACTTGATGTTTTCTTAGGAACAGTTTCAACTTGCCTACGAACAGTACAGACAGGTATAATTTTGTTTATTTACGAACATCCCAGGACACATAATGTGTTCTTAGAACAATTTCAACTTGCCTACGGACAATACAGACAGCGTCCTCAGGACAACCCCATTTTGTTTATTTACAAACATTTCAGGACACCGCGTGTGTTCTTAGAACAGTTTCAACTTGCCTGCGAACAAAACGGGCAGGCATACCATCCTCAGGACACACCCATTTCGTTTATTTACGAACATTTCAGGACACCGCGTGTGTTCTTAGGACAGTTTCAGCTTGCTTGTAAACGATTTGGACAGGTCTAGCGTCCTCAGAACACCCCCATTTTGTTTATTTACAATAGTCCCAGGACACGTGATGTGTTCTTAGAACAATTTCAACTTGCCTACGAACAATATGGACAGCGTCCTCAGGACACCCCCATTTCGTTTATTTACGAACATTTCAGGACATCGTCTGTATTCTTAGAACAGTTTCAACTTGCCTGCGAACAATACGGACAGTCATAGCATCCTCAGGACACAACCATTTTGTTTATTTACAAATGTTTATTTGTAAAAACATTTCAGGACACCGCGTGTGTTCTTAGGACAGTTTCAGCGCGCTTGTGAACAATTCAGACAGTTCTAGCGTCCTCAAAACACCCCCATTTTGTTTATTTACGAACATCCCAGGACACTTGATGTGTTCTTAGAACAATTTCAACTTGCCTGCGAACAGTACGGACAGGCATAGCATCTTCAGGACACCCCCATTTTGTTTATTGATAAACATCCCAGAACACTTGATGTGTTCTTAGAAAGGTTTCAACTTGCCGACGAACAGTACGGACAGGCATAGCGTTCTCAGGACACCCCCATTTCGTTTATTTACAAACATTTCAGGACACCCGTATTGTTCGCGGTCAGAACGAACACAACAGGGGTGCCTGCCACCTAAATAAATACAACATTTAACCCAACTCTTACTCCCCCACCATCCCCAAACAGTCTTACACACCAAAACACTTTACTAAATAGTATTTTTCCACCAAGTTTCACTGCGCTGTCCGCGGACGTCCGAGAATCCAAGATGGCGGGCGTTTCCAAAAGTCTGACGCACTTCACGCTCTTCACCATCGAATCAGCGAACACGTTGCATGTCCGAGGACATGACGCAAGCCGATTGGCCAATCAGGACACTGTCCGCGGAGTGAACAGGGAAGTGTGTCCGCGGACCGAACATAGATATCACTCATTTTTTGTGACCTAATTTTTGGTCATTTTTTTAAAAACTACTCGACGGATTTTCACCAAATTTGCAAAAGCACGCTTTCAGGACCAAGCCGATGCTCCTGGTCCAAATTTGGTGAAAATCCGTCCAGTGGTTTGGGCTGTAGGCGTGAGCACATTTTTTTCCCCATTCAGTCTATGGGAAAAAAAAAGTTTTGGGACCCCCCCTATAACTTTGTCCACCCGGACCAAACCTCACCAAACTTTAAAGAATGTGTTCCCAATATCTATCAATGCTTTATCTAGGGTAAGACCTTGTGATTTGTGAATGGTGACTGCGTTTGCTAGAGTTAGAGAAAATTGTTCTCTGAGTACATACATGTCTTTGAAAAGAAGGAATCGAGCTGTTGAGCGTCCTATCCTTTTTACTTCTGATAGTTTGTCAAAGAGAATAATGACAAACTGAATGTTGTTGTCGCGTGGGTATGTTTGAAAGCCAACAACTGTACCAAGTGCTTCATTAACTAGTCCTTGCTCCACCTCAAGGATACGTTTAAGCATTACTCTACAGTTTAAAGATAATTTTAATATTTGCTCCAAACCAGCTGTGTTGGAGATAGAGTTTTCTAAGGTATTTAGTCTTGTTGTGGCTTGTTGACACATGGGTAGTGTCATACCATGTACGTCCAGTTTGTCTGTGGAGCAAATTTCAATTATTGGTTGCATTTCTTTTTTCAACATTGTTTCATTGAATTTGGAACAGCTTGCAAGAGTTGGCATCGAGGACATACAATTGACATTTTTGTGTGCTAACTGTTCCATGACATCAGTAGTACATGAGTTATGGCCATAGAGTGCATGGATGTGCTGGGTTTTTAATATTGCTTGTGCTTCTTGAGATAGTACACCAACTATAATACTATTTAAAATGTTGGCGTATGTGATGTCTGCAGACTGGCGCATATTTTCTGTTAATACTCTGTATTGGAAATGCTGCCAAAGGTTGGCATGTCCTATGCTGCCAACAGTTTTACGGCAGAGTTTGTGTCCTAAGGTTTTAAAAATAGGTTCACCTTTCACTGGTGTCAATTGAAGAAAATCTCCGAACACAATAATGTGTTTTCCTCCAAAGAGCTCTTCGTAGTTTGTTTTGAGTATTTCTTGTAATTTGAGGTTTTCGGAGCCAACATTAGGTTGGTGACCATGCTCACTTCATCTATTAGTAGCATTTTCATGTGATTTATCACTCTGCGTAGTTCCATTGCAGCTTCTGCAGAAAACTTGTAATATTCAAATTTGTTTTGGTGTTCTACTGAAAGGAGTAGTAATGGGTGTAAAGTGACACCGCCTGTGTTGTAGGCAGCTAAACCTGTGGGGGCAGTTACAACAGCTGACAGCTTGTTGTTTGTTAATTGTTGAAGGAACTTGCTTATGATTTTGATTAAGAATGTTTTGCCTGAACCAGCTTGACCACTGACGTATAGTAGTATAGGTTTGTAATTTTGGCAGGTACATTCTTTATTTTCATGTTGTACACCATGTGCAATTTCCTTTGTTACTGCTTGAAAAATGCTACGCTGCTCATTGTTAAGTTTTGATTGCAGTACAGTTAAGTCTTCTGTCTCTTCTTCATAGTGACACATGGTGTTTTCTACTTCTGTAATAGCTAAATCTGCCCCATTTGCTATTAGTGGCTGTCCCACTGGTTCTTGTCTTCCTGTTACAGAAGGTTCACTACTGTCAGGAGTGTCTTTATCTAGTTGGGCCTGGAGTTCTTCTTCATGTTGCTGTTCATTGTGCAATTTTGTTTTGTACTGTGTACAGTTTACATCAGTTATAGTGCTTTAATTTGCCTTTAAAGCGTCTTCATAAGAGTCATAGATATCTATTAACTCTTCTTCTTTACTCCATGGTTGAAAATGTTGTAGCAGGGACATGTAATATAGTTCTTTATGTTGAGGAGTTTTTAATGACAAATTGATATGATTAATTAAGCTTCATTTGGTAAGTTTCACTAAGCTGCCTTCACAATTTGTCACTCTGTATGTACCCTTGTTTTCATCTGGTTTTATGTTTTTTTTGTATGTGAAGTTTTGAGCTATGTGGTATAGACACATGGTTTCCAAAGTGGTGCTCCTGTTTGGGTAGTATGTGTCTAGTAAATTGTTTCTCAAAATGTCTTGGCTGTTGGGATCATTTTTGGCTATTGTTTCTATGTCGTCATATGATTTGAGAACTCTTTTTCTAGATTTAGCAGGATCAAGACTTAGCCATACTATATTTTCAGATTTTCCATACAAAGCAGTATTGGTTAAACGGTCTGCAACTTCATAGGGGCCACATTCTCTATGAGAGAGCATTTTTATGCCTAAGCTGTACAATTTCTGAGATAGTGTTTTGTCTGATGATATGTCATCCCAGATGTCTTGAAGCTCTGTTTTTTCTGCTTTGGTTAAGTAGGCTGTAACATATCGTGCAAATGCAGTGAAATTGTCTGCAATGTACTGCACATCTATGTTTGCATTCCCTAAGAAGGCAATGATTGCATTGTAATCATTGATATATTTTGCTTCTTATGTTCTTTTTATGTAATATGTGTTCTTAGGTGATTTACCTTTATCACTATGTCTAAATGAAGTTGTTTACTTGACCTGTTGCTGTAACTGTTCTAGGGAAACCAAAGCAGCATTTGGTGTAGTATTTCCCTTTGTTTTTGTATTTGCGACGACAATATTTCCCACATTTGTGTCTTTGAAATTGTAAAATGTGTGCATGAAGATCACTATTTGTTGCTTCTGAAGGGATTTCACAAGTGACATATTTTTCAATAAACTGTAAAACGGTGGCATCACTGTCTTGACCAAATTTAGGATCATCTTTAATCCATAAAAGCATGTGGATATGTGGTGCTCCTCTGGCTTGCTATTCTTTTCTCCAAAAGAAGTGTTGCACTTCTCCGAGGGGAGGAACAGTTTTATTACATATAAAGTGTTGCATAGCAATGAAGCGATGATGGAACTATCTTGAAACATTAACAGGATCTAGATAGCAAAGCTCTCCAGGTGTTAGTATATCTATGTTTGTTTTGTTTTTGTTTGATATGCGTAGGAAATCATGTAAATCTTCCCATGCATATTCTGCACAAATTAATGTAACAAACCAAGTGGGTGGGCCATTGCCTTATCATACAAAGTACATTTTCGTGATGTCGAAACCAGTACTCTTTAGTACCACGTATGTTTGCTAGCAGATTTGTAATGCTTGATTGTAAAACCTCATCTTTTTCTTGCACTTTTTGTGGTAATTGCGTAGCTGACATATTTTGAAAATGGGTACCTGATTTCAATGTGTGTGCAACTCTGTAGCATAAAGTTGCTAGTTCACTTTCAAAGAGTATTCCACATTTTGTCTAAATCTGGGATCTTCAAAATACATTCGTAACGAGTGGTATTCTGATGCTGATATCTGAGTGGGTCTATCATCGTACCTCCCTCCTTTCCCAGTAGGAAAGAGTAGAGAAAAAGCACGTGCTTCTATACTTTTTTCCCATATGCTGATTGGTGATCCTTTGGTTTGTCGCATTTGGTACATTTCTAGTGCATCATCTATGGTGTCTTTGGAGTGTAATGGGTGAATTGTATAATGGTCTAAAATATTGGATACTGTAGCAGTTGAAATTGCCCAGTTTCTGGTGACACTTTAATTATTTCAGTGGTTTCCCTCAGGTTTTCTTCAATATTAATTTCTTTGTAGTATTCTTTATTGTCTTTTATATATTGCAAGACTTGTCTAACTTTATGTTAGTATACGAGTTGTTGCCATTTTTTTTGTCATTTGAAGGTGCACATTTACTAAAACAATTAAAGATTGCTCTATTGGACGTTGCACTCTTAGAGTGTGTGCATTTTCTTTCAGATCTAATGCTAAATAAACTGCTTTGCCACGATTGTCTTTCACTAATTCTGAGGGAGGTAATTTTGCTGTTTTTGGTTGAAGGCGTATTATTGCTTGAAATGGATGCACTGTTTGAATTATGATGCTCTCAAATACATTGAGTTGTTGCAAGGGTTTTGGTAGTGGGAATAATTCCAAGTTATTTGTGATAGCACGTGAAGGAGTTTGGTTGTTGTCAAGTTTTGCAGTGCAGTAACTGCAAAGTATTAAGGAGTCATTTATTTCGTATTTGTTTTCTGCTATAAAGTAGAGAGCTAATTCAAACCATTTGGAATCTATATTGTCTTCTATTTTGTATGTTATGTTTACCGTTTTTGTGCTACTTTTATAAAATGTTCTGCGGCAACACACACACACATGGTTTGGTACTTCAGCGAATGTACTTTTAAATTTTAGTATTTCTTTTTTGTATGTGAGTAGTAGAATGTTGCCACTTGTAGAATTGTTCATAGTCTGTTGTAAAGTTATTGCATTTTGTAAGTGGATTTCAATTCCAAAATATTTTTTCTGGATATTCTCTATTTCTTCGAGTAGTTCTTTGGCTGTACCATGTAGAAGATTGTTATTTAAATTGCCTAATGCTAAAGCTGGACTTTTAGCATAGTACAGTTTATGGACTAGATTTCTTATAGTTGAATTATGTGTTGATATCATTCTGATATGATGGAAGGTGCTTTTGTAATTAGGTCCTGAAATGCAGGCTAATGAATGTCCTTGTAGTCCTGTGTGTTTACGCACTGGACAGGTATCCATATTTTGTAGAAGTTTCATTTTGAATTGTCTTTGCCTTTTACATATTGGTTGAGGAACTGGCGTAATGATTTGAAATATTTTTTGCCAATGTTACACATTGACGTGCACGGCCATTTGTACACAGGACGTTTTGGTTCAGTCGGATGGAGAGGTGATATTGAGTTTTCTGGGGATATTTTTGTAAGCAGCATTTCTTGTTCCATTATGGTATTATTACGTTTTTCATACCCTTGTCCACTAGTATTTATGGCAATTGTGTTTGTTTGCTTTTGTTTGTATGATTCTTCATTGTAATATGGTTCTGTGCTCGTGGTATGACTCCATTCACCTCCACAGATATTTAAGAAGTTATTTTTGTTGACATTCCATTTATTGAGAAGTCTTTTTTGTAATTTAGTGGTTAGTTTTGTTAGTGGTTTCATTCTGTTTAACACTAAAATAAATAACTTCCTTTTGAGAAGGATTGCACTGTCTATGAGAGCTTCTAAGATTAATTTTCTACGTTAGGTTTTATGGGTTGTGCATGATTTCTCTCCTGTTTTTATAAGATTCTGAAGGACTCTGTGGTGGAACATTTTTTGTAAATACTTTTTTTTTGTATGGTTACTTGCCACTACATCAAGATTTATAGGAGCAGTGTTAGCAGTAGTGGTAGCTGAAGTCTTGTTAATCACTTTTTGTTTCGTTTTACATTTTGAAAGAGGAGGCAAAGTTTGTGTACTGGAAGCTTGTTTTGCTTTGCTTAATGACTCTATTTGATCTGTTGTTTGAACTTTTTGTACAAATTCTGCTAGAGATGGATGCTTATTTTGGACACTTTTATTTTAATTTGCTCTACTTCTGCGTTGCTTTCTATGGACTTGCTTTTTGGCAGGCATTCTTTGGGGTCTGTTGGAAAAAAAAGAAAGTTTGGGTTGGGCTGTTCTGCAATGTTTGTGTGCTGTGTGCATGAGTGTCTGAGTATGATGGTAAGGATGTATGTGGTGGTGTGTGATTGTGCAATGGGCAGCTACAACTAGTTGGGAAGGCTATTTGTGTATTTGTGTGTTACTATATTGGGGTTCAGATGACAATACAAAGTAAACTAGTGGTGAGGAGAAGCACAAATACTAAATCTAATAGTGTAGAATTAAAACAGTTCTTTGTTTTGCAATACTAATATTTTAGGGGCTGATTTATGGAATTTGTGCACCCAAAAACGGGGATTTGTGTGCCATTCTGCCCACAAATCCTTTTTCACAAATGGGGATTTGTGGGCAGAATGGTGCACAAATCCCAGTTTTTTGGCACACATATTCCATGAATCAACCACACAGTGTGTTTGAGTAACAGTTAGAACATTGTGGTAGTATTGTACTTTTTTGTTTGGAATGAGCAGATTTCTTCTGAGTTGTTGTTTGTACTTCAGATGATGCTGCTTTTCAGGAGAGTGGTTTTCACTACAATTGTAACAGAAAGAAGTTTGTAATTTTGTGTGTTTATAGCACTTTTATTAATTTAGACGTTGATGTTTATGTTTTGTAGTACTATTGTTGTTTCATAACTGAACATAGTGTGTGCATGCAGTTTCCTTTGACTATGTGCAACCTTTATATTTTACTTACAATCTGTTAGTTCAACATGCTTTGCAAATGAGTACAATACTAAGTGTATGAAACTCATTTGGTTTCTTAAGGCTGTGTTATTGGATGTTAGGAGAAGAAATAATCATATCCTTATTTTTTATTTTTATAGGGTAAAAGGCAGAAACTGTATAGAAAAGCAAAGAATGCATGCATTTGTAAAGGTATGGGTAATAAAGCAGAAGGATCTGATATACTATCTGTTTGAGTGTATAAAGATGCATGAACTTATCCTGGCTGTGTGTAATTTTATAATACACTACTAAGTGTTTTTCTACAATTATACTGTTATTTCTCCTATCTTTTAATATTATAATTTTTTAGATAGCTGTGTGTGTAGAAAAATAATTTAGATAGCAGACAGGTTTGGAAGTGACAGTTGATTATAGCAGATGGGACAAATAATAGCAAGTTAATTTTATAGGTTATACAGGTTATGTGGCAGTTATTCTGTTTATATGCATTTATAAGAGTTTTACATGTACTCTGCATAAAATATGCATACCTGTAGTTTGTATTCATGCACCTGTATATGCATGCAGCTGCAAGTAGAAATCTTGGAGACTTGTACGGTAGTTTTTGTAGTAGGTGCTTTCCAATGATATGAGGCTTGCACTCAGAGTGATCAACAGTACATTTGAAGTGCTGAACTCTGATGATGCAGTTAGATGTAGAGGTCTTGGATGTGATTGGTGGGTGGCTGTGTGACTGCTTGGCCTTATCAAATGAAGGAATGGCACAGAGAATGAAGTGGAAAGGGTAGAAGGGCTGTCTAAGAGTTACACAGTCTGCGGATATTGCGGCTGTCCGCTGACAGGGTGTGCTACATCCGGGGTTTTCCAGAAAATCCAGCATGGAAAGGGGACTGTAGGGATTAGCCAATCAGGTGTTCGGGTTGTGCATTTGTGTTGAAAGAGTCTGCGTGTAGTGAAGATGGCAGAGTTGGAGAAAGTCAGGTGTTGGTGGTTGGAGATATGTTTGTGCAAGGTTTACAGAAGTATGCTCAATGCAGGCATGTGGCAATCAATCTTGATGTTAAAGGAGTGGAGGTGGTGTGGAGCACTGTGCCTGATTGCAATGTACAGGGAATTGTACACGTTTGTGAAGATATGGGCAGGATGAACAGTCCCCAGGTGGTAGTTTTGCACTGTGGTGCTTTGCATTTGGGCTATGTCAGTGCCCCTACTTTGTTGGCAGATTTGGAACACTTGGTTCTAGCAGTACTGAACATCCTTACAAATGCCAAAGTTATTTTTTCTGGATTAGTACCTAGGGCAATATGGGACAATAGTTCTGTTTTTTGTCCTCAGCAAAACATTGCTAGGTGTGCAATCAACCGAGGCATGTGTGCTTTCATGCTTAGAGCTGGTATGTTCTTCTGTAATAATGAGAATATTGATTCCAGTAATGCTGTTTATTTTAAAGAAGATGGTATTTCTTTATCATTTATGGGGAATGCCATGCTGTTTTGGAAAGTAAGGGTTGCTTTGGAGAAGGTTATGTGAAGATTTTAGGAGTAAAGTATGAAACAAAACACACAAAAAAACAAAATAACAGGTGTAATTCAAGCATCTGTAAAAAAACAAAAAAGGCTCTTTTCAGAGCCAACCTCAAAGGGGAAATGGGGCACACTATTTAAATTTAAATTCACCACGCTCAGATTTTCAATATGTCCGTGGACACAGCGGTAGTCCGTGGACATCATGTATTACATACAGGGATTTTGGGATGGAGAGGTATGCAAATGAGAAAGAGTAGAGCAAGGGATTGGTCAATAAAGTTTACTGGGTGTGTTGTGTAAGGAGAGGCTTTGTCAGAAAGTCTTTTTTCCTGAGAGAAGAACAGATAGCTATGGCTGTGTGTTTTAGAAAACAGATTCTCTGGATTTTGGGAGAGTCATGGTTACATTGGTTGGCAGTGCATGCAGAACACAGTGGAGTAGCTGCAGATCTTGGATTCCATCAAGTGGAAGTATACTGGCATGGAGTGCGTGGAATGAAGTGGCTGGACTTGGTACGTCTCTGTCCTACTTTGGAGAGACAGCATCATACAGACATAATTATAATTCATTGTGAAGGGAACAGTTTAGGACATTAGTCTGGAATTTCTTTGCAATTTGCAATGAAAAAAGGACTTGGAAAGGTCATGGACATGTTTCCAAATTCCCAAGTAATTTTTTCTCGTATTGCGCAAAGACGAATGTGGCTGCGTTCTTCTTCATTTGGTCCACAAATGGAGAAAGCGAGGCGCAATGTCAATAAGGCTGTTTGTGCCTTTTTAAGAGATGTTGGCATGTCCTCTTTTCACAATGAAAATATTATGTTTCGTAGCACATGCATTTTTCGCAGAGATGGAGTCCATCTTACTTATGCTGGCTATCAGATTATTCTGCGAAATATTCAAAATGCATTGCAACCTTTTCTGGAATTAAATTAATAAATTTAGCAGTAGGTGTTTATCATTTGAAGTTTTTGAAACACAAAAAAAACACCAAAAGGCTCTTTTCAGAGCCACCACTTCTTCCCATAGAAAAGTGCAATGGTTATGATAGTATAGCACCCCCAAAAAAAAAATGTCCGCAGACTGTCCACGGACTTCTAAAAAATGCACAGGGCCCTGCACTATTTATTTGTCACTTCTATTTTTATACTGTGAAAGGTGACTCTGAAAAGAGCCTTTTTTGGGGGTTTTTTGTTGTTTTATTTTTTTATTTTTTTACACACAAGGAAAGGAGGGGAAAGGAGGGTAAGGAAGGGACACCAACCACAGGAATAAGAAAGGGCAGGTGGAGAGAGGAAGATGTAGGGTGGGCCTTATTCAGGTAGTGGGCTGACCTTTTCGTTCTCCTTGACCGCAGTCTCGAAAGCACTCCGAAGATTCTCCGCCCTGCAGAGTACTGCGTCGCAGTACATACACAATATTATGACCCTCCAAAGGTAAGAGTCAACAGCATCATGAATGGCCTGTGAGACAGCTGGAGGGATGCGCTGTCCCACAGGAGTGTCTTTTGTGGTGACAGGAGCGGAAACAGAGGATGTTGTAGAGGAACTCAACCTACTACGTTTATCACAAGGTACAACCTTGCGAATAGCCTCACCGTGGAATGACCATAGGTGTTGCTTCATTGATGTCGTACCAAAGCTGTACAAACCAGGCCTCCCACGACTCAGCACCATGTGGCACTGATTGCAGGTGACCTTATTTGCACATGCTTTTGGCACTCCACCAACAGTGGTAAACAACTGCCACACCCAAGACTCACAGCGAGTGCTGGTAGTAGGGACTTCCACTACCTCATACTCTTCATCCTCTTCATCCTCCTCCTCTACATCCTCACGCCGGTTCCCCTCTGCAGGCCCTTGGGGAGGTGGTGGTGGTGGAGGGGTTGGGGGTGGTGCTGAGGCAGAGCAGTACCATCCATGGCTGCCATCAGGTTTGATGATGCAACAGCAAAGGCAGCAAAAGCAGGTCAATCTTCAATAGTAGAAAGACAGAATAAAGATGAGCTCTAGGGTTTGGCCTTTTATAGGGGTGCTGGTACGCGCTTCGCGGACAGCCACGCTGTCCGCGGACAGATCGATCACCCAAAAAAGGCTCAAAAAGTTCCAAAAAGTATGTAGAATGCTAGAGACATTGTCTGGGACATGTGCAATGGTGAGTTTTTACTGTAAAATACTTTGGATTGTCCAAAAAGGTACTTTTAAAATGTTCAGGGACCCGGACACAGTCCGCAAATCAGGACACACGCTCAGAGTGGGTGCGGTCACATGGTGACATCACGAACACTTCCGCGAATGGCAAGGGTGTCTGCAGGACACCAAATGCGCAGGAACGGTCGTACGCATGTGAGAGGGTGTTCTACAGACAGTGTTCGGGTCCTCAAACTAATTAAAAGTGCGACACACATCACACGGACAGTTACGGACAGGCGCGATGTTCATAGGACCTATGGATGTTGTGCGCATGTGCGTAGATGTTCTACGGACAGCACGGACAGATATAGTGTCCTTAGGACACCTCCATTTTGGTTAATTGCAGGCATTCCGGACACCGAGTGTGTTCTAAGAACAGTTCCGTTTTGCTTGCAGACAGTCCAGACAGGTATACTGTTCTTAGGACCACCTCCATTTTGGTTAATTGCGGACATTATGGACACCAAGTGTGTTCTAAGAACAGTTCAATTTTGCTTGTGGACAGTACGGACAGGGATAGTGTCCTTAGGACACCCCTATTTTTGTTAATTGCGAACATAACAGACACCGAGTATGTTCTAAGAACAGTTCCGTTTTGCTTGCGGACAGTACGGACAGGTGTAGTGTTCTTAGGACACCTCCATTTTGGTTAATTGCAGACATTCCGCACACCAAGTGTATTCTAAGAACAGTAGAACAGTTCAATTTTGCTTGCGGACAGTACGGACAGGGATAGTGTCTTTAGGACACCCCCATTTTGGTTAATTGCGGACATAACGGACACTCGCGCTGTCCGTGGACACCCTAAATGCCTTTTTTTTTTAAAAAAAAAGACACAAAGGACTAAATTAAAACACACATAATATTTTTCTTTTATTATATACAGATATAAAATTTATGAAAGAGAGGGGGAAGCAGAAACTGACACAAATACAGGGGAATTAGGGGTTTGGAAAGGATGGATGGGAGGGGATGAAGGGATGGAAGTCTCATCATAACGTTTTTCTTGGTACTGAGGGTTTGGGGATAGTTGACTGGTACATGCCGAGGGGAAAAGGTGCATGTGGGAAAATTATGTTTAATTTTTTCTTTTATGTGGTCCTCCACAAAATGTTTTAAAAGATTGAAATTTTCCATAAGCATTTCCATTTTGTGTTCCATACGCTGCAGAGTATTTTCTAATGTCTCTTTTGCTATATTATTTTCAATGTTTGTACGGTCTGTTAAAAAAATATATATATGTTAAGTACAAATAAAGTAATTATTATTAATTTGCTTATATAGAGAAGTGTCTACCATTAGCATCACTGGCTTCAGTCATTTCCTCACGTGGGAAATTTTCTTCAAGCCTTTCCAAAGTACTGGACATTTCTGTGTAAAAAAAAATATATTACTTTTAGTGTACCTAATACAGAAAGTTTAGAAATATATAAGAAAAATGAAGTTTACTTACGAGTTTCTGGTAAGTTTTGTTGTTACTGTTGTGTAGGTCTGCTGTTGCTTCTTGCTGTGCAGTTTCTGTGAGGTAATTATGTTGGAGGCATATCTTTTTTGTTTTGGCATATTCCATTTTACTACATATGCTATTTAAATGGACTGTTGATGTGTTACATATATAGGTTCCACTTCTTATTTATTGTTACATATAATGTGTTTATGTGCTGCTTTTTGAACTTGTTCAGTGTTTATATGGTATGATAGAACAATTTAAGATACCCCCTGAGTTTTTGGGTAGGGTTGATGTTGTCCGCGGACATCAAAATCACTAGCAGGGGGTTCAGTATATTCTATGTTACATGTATATAAAGTAAGGGAATCCTAGTAAACATCTATCAAATTCACACTATAAATATGTATATTCAGTAAAAAAAACTTTGATAAAGGGAGGTTATGGTTAAGTTTAGCTATAAAAAAACTTTGAAATTCAGTAAAAAAACTTTGTTAAAGGGACTTTATGGTTAAGTTGTGCCACTAAAAACCTATGAAATTCAGTAAAAAAAACTTTGTTAAAGTGACGTTATGGTTAAGTTGCGCTACTAAAAACCTATAAAATTCAATAAAAAAACTTTGTTAAAGGGACGTTATAGTTCCCAGTAAAACCAAAAACCCCCTGAAATTCACTAGTTATGGTAAGCTAAGCAACCATAACTCACGCCATCACTGTGTATTGCTAAGACTAACACCCAGGACATCAAAGATGACATCACAAATGACATTGATACTGTCCTTGTTCTGTAATGTGTTCTGTAATGTGTTCTGTAATTTGCTGATTGGGGCATGCGGCATGGCTGCAGTGGTAGGTTTGAATGGGAAAATATATTCTACTTGCGGTTACAGCCTGAAGTGGAATAAATTACAACAAACTTGCACAACGAGCATTAGCAAGGACCTGAAAGTATGTTTTTTGGATATATGTCTTGTGTTTTATTTTTTGAAAGTGTAAGAATGTAAGTAGAAAAACTAGTGATATACATTTGGTGTTGGGTAATGTCCTGGTCCTCGGCAAACACAAATGTGAACTCTGATTTTCTCATTGGGAAACGTGGCATGGCCAAAGCCTTTGCCCCATGGATTTGGAGCCTGGCCATGGTTGCAAGCCATGAGCCCTGGGCATTGGCTACACTATTAGGGTATAGTGGACACTGAGCTAGGATGCAGGGTAGGTGCAGTGAATAACAGGGCTGGCTTAGTTTGGCTGGGGTCATGGCGGAGCTTTGTGCCATAGGTAATTGAACGATGATGTCTATCCCCAGCATGCACTGCTCATACCGACAAGCTTAAGAATATGTTGCAAAAATATTTATCTCAAAGTACGTTTATAGTTCTTTCATATATATGAAAAGAGGAATTATTAAATAACTTTTATATAGTGATAAAACATCATGAAACATTTTCACTTATAAAAACCTATTAAATTGGCAGAAAAATATTTTGCTAAAGGGAAGTTATGGTTAAGATGCATCCCAGCTTTGGGACTCCTGCCCCAGTAGTTACCTAGTGGCGTTCCACCTTGGCATACCCTTGTATTTCCCTCCTGGTTTCTCATGAGCATTTGCCCATCTTTACTGCCCGTTCTATTTATGCACTTCTCTCATTGCACAATGCATGTGTGCATTTATAGGAGCATTGTGTAATTATTTTGTGTATAAGTAAGGGAAATGTAGATACAAAAGATTTGTAAAAGATTGTTAAATGGCGCGTGGTGTGTGGAAGCTTAATATGGTCATAGGGTTATATGTACAGTTTTTGGAAGTGATTGGTGGATGCATGTGTGATTGTTTGAAAGCAGGCATTGGGGGAGTGTTACAAATATAAAATTAAGACGGGTAGCGGGTGCCGCATTCGCTCCTTCTCTTTGCCTCCCGCAGGAAGCCATTGAAAGGTAAGAGGGGCTTTGTACGAAGCCCTGCCTTCCCTTTCCATGGTGGCCATCTTGGAAAAGATTTTTCCTTCCTACAGTGGGATCCTTTTTTTTAGCACCCTCTTTGGCAACCAGGGTGCTATAGCCTTCATCCCCCATTTCAGGGGCTGGAGCAGGAATAACGGCCCAGAGCACTTGTTAACCGCCCTTGCTTCGCTTGGGATCATTTTGGCTGCCGGGCCATTATCCCTTGTCCCAGCCCCTGGAATGGGAGATAAATGCTATATCTTGGCCATTAGCATAACAATATGCTAATGGGAATGTTAGAAAATCGTATTGAGTCTATCTACTTTACTGGGAAATGTAAAGTAGATGGAGTATATAAGAACATTTTTTCAGTTCTATTTTTTAACTGTGAATGGTGGTTCCGAAAAGTACCTTTTTGTTTGTTTATTGCACCGGAGGGCAGAAAGTAAGGTGGGGAGGGAATTGAGGGAAGAGGCACCAAGCACTAATATGGAGGGGCAGGTGGACAGGGGAAGATGTTGCACGTGTGTTACATCTAAGGTAGTGGGCAGTGTTTCTGATGCTCCTTGATTACAGCTTCAAAAGCACTTAAAAATTGCTCTCCCCTGCAGAGTGGTGTTTGCATTATATACTGTGTAATGTTGTCTTTGAAAGATATGGATCAACATCTTGTTTTATCACTTGTAATTTAGCTGGTGGGATTTTGTGTCCCACAGAAGTAGGCTGTGTGGTTATAGTATGATGAGGTGGAGGAAAACAGCCTACTACTTGCTGAGAAAGGAACAACCTTTGCAGTGATTGTATTTGGTGTGGCATCGCATGGAGGTGGTCCCGTAGGAGTACTGTCCAGGTATTCTGTGACTGAGTACACTCAGTGCGTTTGACTTTGGTAGCTTTAGCCTTTGGTACATTGCTAACAGTAGTAAAGAACTGCCAAACCTATGATTCTCTCTTGGTACTAGAGGTAGGCACTTCATGTACCTCATATTCTGGGTCCTCCTCATTGTCTTTAGAAGTACTGCACTTTTTTGTTGTGCAGGTCCTCCAGCTGGTGGTGGTGGTGGCTATTGGGGAGGGCGGATAGGCAATAGCTGATGCCATATTTAATATAAATAGCAGTTTTGCTAATATTCTTGCAAGTGTGTGCTCTGTGCTAAATTGATAATGGATAATTAGTAAGAATATGTATAGGAGTTGTGCAAGGGTAAATTTTGAGCTTGAACATTGCTAGATTAACAAAAAATACAGCTCTGAACTGTCCAGGAAGCACGGACACCATCGGGAAGTGTGGATGCGTACGTGGACACATCATCATGCCACGTGCGCAGTCACATGACACGGTGACGTCAGACATTCATGGACGAATGCAAATGCAAAAACAGTGGAAAAAGTTGCAAAAATGTGTATAGATGTGTTAAAAATGCTTCTAGAATGTGGGAAATGGCAGAGTATTAAGGTGAAACTTTCTAAATTGGACTAAAATATCGCTATATTGTGGTAATTATGATATTATTAAATTGTAGGAAATTAGCGTGCAATGGTACGAACCCATGACATTCACTTAAAACATGTTGTTAAAGGGACGTTATGGTTCAGTTGCACTATTAGAAACCTAAAACATTAATTTAAAAAACTCTGCTAAAGGGACTTTATGATTAAATTGCACTAAGAATAACCTATGAAATTCAATGAAAAAACGTTGTTAAAGGGACGTTAGGGTTACAGGTAAAACTGAAAAAATGCAGTTATTCGCCAGTTATGGTAAGCTAAGCAACCATAACTCAAGACCACCACCGTGCACTGCTAAGACTAACACCCAGGACATCAAAGATGACATCAAAAATATCATTGATGACATCACATATCAAATTAATGTTGATGAAAAGTCCCTACAAGGGGTTGTGTTTGTAATGTTCGTAACAAGATGTCAGGGATGATCCAGAGACCTATCCTCAACTACTTAATGTATTAAACAATATATTCATCTAAACAAAACATTATACTGGAGTGTAGTTCTTAATACAGGAACCTAATCATACACACACATAGGCAATGACTGCAGCATGCACCATAGAAGTAACATTTTTCTAATCTGGTAATTTTGGATAGTAAAATAATGAATGGACCTTATCAGAGTTTTGAATAATGTTAAACATGGAATAAATACATACTTGTGTTAGTACAAACAATACATATGAAGACCCACAATGCATACAAATCAGAAACACATATAGGGAAACTAAATTAAGGAAGAAGGAAACAACGTCAACAGAAAATTTCAACTACATTAAAGTTCATCATCATGTATACAAATGAATTGTGTTTTTGAGGCCTGCTTATTGCCCCATATATGTGCACCATGAGCTGAGACCAAACCCTAAGGAAAGTCTAGATATATAACACATTTTTGTTAGTGAACAAAACCGCCTGATGTAGATATTTTAGTGAACAAAAACAAGTGGCCCAGATATGTGATGTTATGGTTAAGTTGCGCTACTAAAAACCTATCAAATTCAGTGGGAAAATGTTGTTAAAGGGACGTTATGGTTATAAGTAAAACCGAAAACCCCCTGAAATTCGCCAGTTATGGTAAGCTACGCAACCGTAACTTGCGCCACCACCGTGCACTGCTAAGAATAACACCCATGACATCAAGGATGACATCACAAATATCACTGATGACATCACTGATGACATCACATGTCTAGCCCCTTCTTTTTCGTTCACTGCCATATCAAGGCCAGGTGGTTTTATTTACTGACAGTCAGAAACTTAACATTCAAAAGGTATGACATGTATAGATGTTGCTATTCTCACATGTTCTTACACTACTTTCCTTAGAATTTAATTGCATCTTATGATGTACATATATAGGGGAAGACACAGGCCTGAAACAAAGCAATCATTTTTGTGTGTGAATACAATCATGTAGGTTACACACAGTTGCTAATGATACTGCCTCTTGTTTGCTTACTTTACTCTCCATGTATTATTATTGTTATTATTATTATTATTATTATTATTAATAATAATAATAATAATAATATTAAGCCCCATATTTGTATGCATTGTAGTCTATTTATGTTTTGTGTGTATTAGTAGAAATATGTAGTAAGTGATGCATTATTAGCTACTTAGTACATGTTTCATAGTATGGAAAATTCTGATACAGAAGCATTCACCGTTTTATTATATAGCTTTGGAAAATTACAAATATTGCACATCTATGGTGTATGCTGTAGCCAATACCTACATTTCTGTATGAGTAGGTTCCTGTACTAGAAAGAACACTGCAATGGAATGTTCTTTACAACACTACATTGCGTACTGAAGTATGTACTTTATTACACATCTCCCAATAATCCCTGATACTTTGTTGCCAACATTACATTCACAACCCCTTGTATGAAAAGTAAATGCACATGTGATGTCATCAGTGATGCAGAAAACACACACCGACTGTTGCAAGTCGGTAACTCTATGCTTCACTCCTCGTGGGAACTAGTCCCAAGTGGTAGTTATTCCCTGTATAGACAAAAGACCCCGATTGGGGAGTGTTGGGTATACAAGGATTAGAATCCAATCAATTGTTGTAAAATTGTTATGGGTTTTATATACAGTTCAAAAAGCTGATAGTAGGTCTGGGGCTCTGAAAATCTGGGGCTCTGAAAATCTGTGAATCTACAGACAAGACAATATCAGGCTGAGAAAAAACAGATATAGAGTAGACCCAGTAAGCAGAATAACCGAACATAAACAATGTATTTTTAAGCATACTACTCCCTACAGTGATGTCACCAATGATATTTGTGATGTCATCTTTGATGTCCTGGGTGTTAGTCTTAGCAGGGCACGGTGGTGGCGTGAGTTATGGTTGCTTAGCTTACTGGCGAATTTCAAGGGGTTTTACTTGTAACCATAATGTCCTTTTTACAACGTTTTTTTACTGAATTTCATAGGTTTTTAGTAGCGCAACTTAACCATAACGTCCCTTTACCAAACCTTTCTCATTGAATTTCATAGGTTTTTATTAGCGCAACTTAACCATAATGCCCCTGCTTACTCTTAACAAAGTTTTTTCATAGGTTTTTATTAATCCAACTTAACCATAACGTCCCTTTAACAAAGGTTTTTTCAGTGAATTTCATAGGTTTTTATTAATGCAACGTAACCATAACGTCCCCTTAACAAAGTTTTTTCATTGAATTCCATAGTTTTTTATTAGTGCAACTTAACCATAACGTCCCTTTAACAATGTTTTTTCATTGAATTATATTATTCTGTTGGCAGATAAACTATCTGCAATAAGCTTGGGGCATGGCTGGAAGGTTTGGTGTGAGCCAATCCTGCTTTAAGGTGGATATTATGCACCCCTGTAACATGTGCGCAGTCTGTGATATATTTCCTACTCAAGTAGAGACTTTGAGAAAAAAGATGGCCATGTTCGTTCCCCATTAGAAGTTCTGATAGTCAACAATGCTTTCATGCCCAAACTTCTTTCTCTATCGTAAGAACTGCTTCTTGGATGTGGGAAAATTCTTAAAGTCTTCAGAACCGAGGTGACTCTGATGCCCCTTTCAGTCTTAACACATACTGAAAACGTGTGCTGGATATGGCTGCCGGTTTAGCGGTTGAGTCTGCAAAATCATTTCCGCAAGTGACCTCATTATCCCACGGTTGCTGTGCTGCACATTTGCTTATGGCTATCTGCTTGGAAAGTATTATAGTTTACAACAAAACTTTTACATAGGCGTGATTCTTTATGAATGAACCAGATGATTTCAAGAAGTCACATTACAAAATTGTGGGCAATCCCAAATGCATGTCGAATATCTGTCTATAGGTTTACCATTTTTTGCCAGTTTGAAAGCATGTGATTCTGCAACCAGTTCATCTGCTTACCCTGATGCCACATGTGACAATTTCCCACTTTCAACCTATCTCCCAGTGAATGTACTGCATACCCTACTACCAGTTGACTATCTTCGTCTCTATAACAAGAACCATCCACAACCTATGCCACATCTGCATTGTGTATTGGTTTATCTAACATATCTTTCTTGGGTAATCGGTAACAGCCACACAATTATGTAGTTCTCCATCTGTTGGAGTTGGGAGCAGCGTTGCAGGATTCAGCACATGACCTTAGGTTAGGGTAATGTTAGAGGAGTTTTGAAACAATGCCCCATATGTCTTTGATCAGGACACAGACGTGCATTATGTGTTGCTCTTCAGCAATAGGGCAACCACTGAATGTGGAACTGCTCCCTCTAGAGGAAATTCCAGAACTATATTTTCACAGGGTTTCACTGCTATTGATTCTGTGGCTATTGAGTGGAGACATGGAGGCATTCCTGCAGCTACCAGATCTAATTAATTGCTATGGTATGCAATGTTTATCTGATAATTACCATGCGTTTGTGTTAATACTGCTGATGTAAATCTATTTCTCTCACGACAAAACATGGCCAATTTCTTCTTGTAGTCACAGTAACCTAATGTTGGAGGTTCAGCCAATGCTTTCTTGATGGTGTCAAATGTCTTTTCTGCCTTTTGTGTTCATTTGAGTGATTCATCTGTATAGACTATGTATAGTTTTGTAGTGGTTGAACTATTTTGGCATAGCCTAGCACGCACTGCGTAAAATAACCTAACATGTCTAATAAAGCTCACATCTGTGTTATGGTATGTGTTACGGTCTGAAAATCTTGAATCTCGTTTCTTTCCATGATGCAGGTCTAAATCTGTGTCCTCATATAAGATCATGCCCCAAATATTGCACTCTTTCTCTAAACAACTATATATTCTGCTTGGATGGTTTCTATCCTTAATTTGCTAATGTAGCCAATCACACTCTTGTTTGCAGGGATCATATGATAGGGAGGTTAACAATAAATCATCATCATACTGTACTAACACTGACTTCCTGGGAAACATATTGGGCCTCATTACGACCCTGGCGGAAATCGAAAAACGATGGCGGAAATGCAATACCGCCATCGAATAGCGCTCGGTGCGATTATGACCCGTCACCGCAAAGTACGATGCCATTAGCGACACCGTAGTGAACGCCAACGCTAACTGCACCAAGCGCGCGCGCGCGCCATGCCAAACCGTAATTACCACCATGGCGCAACGGTACGCGAATTCTGACCCTAGCGGACATGCACCTAACGCCATCAAGCACGGCGGAAAGTACCATTCCGCCATGGTGAGAAGTACGGCATCGCGAACCAACCGTAAACGGCCCCACTGAGTGCCTGTACACCGCTCCCTGGCCACATTGTACAACTCCCCGTAGGTGCAATGAAGTCACACAATGCAACCAGTGAAATGTACTAGTCAGCCATGCCTGCCAACGAACAAATGAATCTCAAGAGGGGCCAATGGGAGCTGCAGGGCACAGATGGCACGAATACAGAAGCCATACAAATGGACATGACCTCAGTCTCCCACCAAGAAACGCAGGCAAACACAGGCACCTGTGACCAGCAATATTCCGATAAACACATCATTCCACCAATCCAACTGGCTGACCGGCATCTGTTACACAAAAGCTAATCCCCCGCCCCTGAGCATGACATCATCAAAACAGTCATATTGGCAGCCCTTATCCCTGACCTCACTGGGCTTCGTAGGCAAACGCGCCCAGCACAGTACCACGCAACTATACTCCGAAGCTGGAACCCAATGCAGATCTCCTCACAATACATCGCTCCCCAAATAGGAATATGCCACATCACTTGCAAAGAAGAACGCTACACGGTTCATATCAGAATAGAAATTTAATGCACAACAAATTCACCAAGCCCATACAGCCATTAGGCCATGAACTCCAAAACACATTTCACCATTGTGGGCTGCATCCGCAATAAATGACCAGCTACTTCTTGTGTGACGCCCTGTTCCTTCATGGTACACAGGGGCTACATTCTCGTACGAAAAGGCAACATGGAAGCGCCTAGAACCGCAGGGCCGTCCCAATAGGGAGGCACTAGTCCAGCTGAAAGGCCGAAATGTTGCTCCTAGCCACTAGTACTGCGCAAGGGCATGTGGCCCATTGGCGATCGTCCCATAAGATCGTAATGCTGCTCCACTGATTAACACGAAGCAGCAGGTGTCGGGAGTAAAATCCATCTGCAGGAGTGGCATACAGATGGCAGTGGCAAAAGGGGAGGAGATACCTGTCAACCAAATGAAATGAAAAAGAATAGTATGGCCATCAGAACTACATTTGAATTACTCACTTCAATGATCACACCAAATCCACAGCCATATGCATGCTAGCCCACTCCAAAGGATCATCACCACCCAAAAACCACTTGCGAATCATAACTATCTATATCGAGGTGAAAACACCATCACAAACGAGTGTACCTGTGCATGCGTCTGTTAAAACAGAATCCATCAGATGGGGATGGTAACGTGCATAGACACAAGTGTCTGAAGGCGCGTCGAGACAGGGAGGGCTCAACAAGGCCAGATAGACGATGGTCCCACTATGGCAGCCCTGCATCACATAGCGCAGGGTAGGCGGATAGATTCCAAGAAGCCCTGTACATGGCAAACTCTGTATCAAATCATCTGTCCATGCATCCATACATCATTCCCTCATCCCGTAATGAAAACGCCTGTTTCCATACTCACATAACATGTGAAATTTCCATTGAGTCTGTGCGTTATGCAGCCTGCAAAATCCACTGTGCCCCAGCCCGTAATTCCAGTGTTGTGAAGTAACATGTATTTGGGAACGTCTGGCCTCATCGCCCACTTCGCTATTGCGCATCCCAAACTATTCATATCAATCATTGCATCCTCGCCATGGCCCCTGTCCCAAGGACATTGAACAATAGAACGTTATATTTGCAGTCAGACCTGTGGGCATCTCCTCGCCGCTAGCTGAAAACCGAAAGCGCCGCCCTTCGAATTCCTCATTTGCAACATCACGTCGAAAAGGCATCTGTGGCCGCTTGAAATCACAAATTAATCCATCTAGTGCGGCTGTGTGTGAAAATGGCAACTGCCTTCACTCACAAATGGGACGCCCCGCCCGTCGGTGAACCTCGGTACAGTGTTGCATGAGGGTCCACCGTTACTCGAGTACTACGTTCCACTGACCCTTCACAAGTCTGTTCGCGACTGCAAAGATAGTATGTGAAACAATGGGACCATAGCCGAATGAACATATCAACCAATGTTACACTGCCATCGGGTATAAAATACATGATTGCAATAGCAAGATGCCATTCGTCGAATTGCAGCGTTGTGTGCGGGACGTGCTCGCCCAAAGGGGAGAGCAGCTTGCACAGGTGGAATGAATCACCACAGGTGGAGGCCATACAGCCTGAAAACACATAAATTGCACACCCAGTCTCCCCCCACAACCACACCCACTCCGAAATGCTACCGGCAGGACTAGCTATGTTGGCCCTGGGGGACCTGATAGCACTGCAAGTACTCCAACTTCAAGAAGAAGACGAACACCAACTACAACCGGCCGCACGGAGGAGACGCAGGAGGAGGAGGAGGGCAAGGCAGGGCCAGCAAGGGCCGCCAGCACAGCCACTACCACCACGCAGGCAGCCCGCAATCCCACGCCTCCGAGCACATCCGTTCAACCTCACTGATGAGCAGATCCACACCCTCTACCGTTTGGACCGGGACACCATAACCGCCATTGTGGACATGACACAGGCTGACCTTGTCAGCATGATAGATAGCCCAACCGCCATCCCACCCCTACTGAAGGTGGTGTCTGTACTCCACTTCCTGGCCACAGGCACCTACCAGCACACAGTCGGACAGTTGCATGGCATATCACAGCCACTGTTCTCACGGACACTATTGCAAGTGCTCGATGCCCTCCTGCAGCACGCAGACGGCTACATCTCTCTACCACGCTCGGAGCAGGAAATTACCAACACAAAAGTGGGATTCCATGCACTTGCCGGCATACCGGGTTGCATTGGTGCCATCGACTGCACCCATGTGGAATTGGTCGTCCCACATGCCATGGAGGCCCAGTACCGCAACCGAAAACAATTTCATTCTCTGAATGTACAAATGGTGTGTGACTCCAACAGGATCATTACACATTGTTGTGCCCGATTCCCTGGATCAACCCATGATTCTATGGTCTTGAGGAACTCTACAATACCACGCTACATGGAGCGACACGCAGGGAACAGATCCTGGCTACTCGGTGAGTCTCATTTCATGCATGATGATGTGGGGTATGTGATGCGGCAATGACCTGGCAGGAAGGGGGGGGGTGCGTACGTAGCAATGGCATTCCACATAATTCGTTTATTGTCCACATACAGGTGATGCCGGGTATCCACTGAAGAGATGGCTCCTCACACCAGTCCGGAACCCACGGGACCAGCATGAGGAGGACTACAACCATGCCCACTCACGTACCCGTGTAGTCATAGAACAGGCATTCGGCCTACTGAAGACTCGTTTCCGCTGCCTCAGCAGGTCTGGCGGGGCACTCCTGTACCGCCATGTGAAGGTTGCAAAGATGGTGATGGCATGTGTCATGCTACACAACATGTGCGTACGTAGAAATGTGCCCATGCCCCCTGACGCAGAACTGCAAGCACCTGAAGATGGTCATGATGAGGGTGGGGATGTGGCAGCACCTCAAGGAGTCTGCGAGGCACAGGAGGGCTGTGACATTCGTCAGCATCTCATAGATGCATGCTTCTAGCACTCACGCCTGGTGGCTGATACATGGACACGGGACTCGTGGCACTGTGTGTGTCTGGAACATGCACAATATGGACTGTACGCCTATAATGGCCTTGTACACAAAGATCAATGTCCACACATCTCATTGGATGATCGTGCATTGTTTATGGCATATGTGATATCATGTTAAACACCCTATCGACCCGCCACCCAAGTGAGCCCAACACACCCCCTCCACCCTCCTACCTCCCCCCCGAACACCAGTGTCCAAAGATGCTCATTGTCAGTGGGCAGTCGCTATTGCAAGCCCCCTCTGCGGGTATCAGGGGCACCCCTGCCTGTGGAGCGCAGGTTCCTCCCAGATCTACGTTGGGGGCTGCCCTGGACGGAACTTGCAACGGATGATGTCTCTGCCTGCTCACGTCCATGCATGTCCCTAAGGGTTTGTGAGAGCTCAGTGAGCACACGGCGCACTGCGGCAAGTTCGGCACATACGTCTTTGGACGTCGCATGCAGTTCCCCCCTCAGGCTCTCGGTGCTTCTCTCCATTTGTACTCTCAGGCTCTCGGTGCTACTCTCCATTTGTGCCCTTAGTGTCTCTGTACTTCTCTCCATTTCTGCCATAAGTGTCTCAGTTGATGTTTCTATGTCTGCCTTAGTGCCCCCACATTCATCGGCATGGTCCTTGAGGAGCGTGGCCAGTTGCTGCTGTTGCACGATTAACTGGTCGAGGGACTGTTGCCTCTGCTGGGCCATGGCCATTTGCGGGGGTGTCACAGAGTGGCTGTTCACCTCATGTTGCCTTGCCACAGGGCTTGTGGGGGATGGCCAGTCGTCGTCTTGTGGGTGCCCCTGCGTGGTATCCTCATGGTGTACGGGATGGAACAGACAGGGGGATTGGGACAGGTCATGGATGGATCTGACTTCGACATCCCCGTTTTCTGTGTCGGAGCATGCTGCCATTAATGCAGTGTCACCTATGGTGCTGCTGCCACCAGAAGCAGTGCCTACTGTGGCATCCATTGGGGGGACCTGTGGTGGTGGTGTTGTGGGCATGCTGGCTGCTGGGGTGCCTGTTGGAGTTCCCTCCTCTGTGCTGCCACTTGATTTGTGCTGCTTCCGTGTCTTGATGCGTGCAGCTGAGGTGGAGGGTCTTTGGCCGTTGGTCTTGGCCCTCTTTGCAGGTGTGCTGGTAGGGGTGTCCTGGAGCTCGTCGTTTGGATCGGACCCTGTGGTGGAGTAAAGGAGGGCGAGCGTTATTAATGGGTCTGTGGGAATTGGAATGGCAATGTATCACATGCATTGGGGTGGTACCTGAGGGTGATTTGGGTCGGGGCCTTGGAGGTGGTTTCATTTGTGTGTGGAGTGAGGGTGCAGTTGTTTGGCAGCCTGCAGTTAGGGTGTGCCTGCTGCACGTGTAGAGGGTGTTTTTAGGATTTTTAATTATTTATGTATTTGATGTGAGTTTTAAAGTGTGCTATCAGGCCTATGTATGTGGACGTTCTCCTGGACATGTGTTACTGTTGCACTATGTGGGCACGTGGTACTTCACATGATTGGACATTGTGGTTTTGGCATTGTTTTATTTGGGACACCTACCTGATTCTTCGGATGTCTGCACTCCTTTCTCCATCCCTCCGACTCCCTCTATGCTCTCCATTCCAATGGTGGAGGCACAGATTTCTTCCCAGGGGGTCAACTTGATGGGTGATTCCGATCCTCCCCCGGTAGCTGTGGCAATGTTGCGGTTGGCAGAAAGTATGCTACGGACGCGTATCCGCAGGTCGTCCCATCGCTTTCTGCATTGCTGTGGGTTGCGGGGTGCGGTCCCCACCGCACTTACCCGCTGTGCCACCAGGGCCCATATGGCCTTCTTGTTCGCAAGTGCCGTCCTGGTCATTTGCGTGGAGAAGACGGCGGCAGCATTCTCCTGGAGGGTCTCTGTGAGCACGGTGAGTTCCTCACGGGAGAAGTGGACCTGCCGCTTGCGGTCGCACGCTTTCTTCGCTACTTTTCCCATTTTTCTTGGTTTCACTAGGGTGGATGACGGGTTGGGATGTGTCTCAGGGTAGTATTTTTAATGGTTGTGTGGAATTTGTGGTTTTATAGGTGTACGGCGTGATGTTTCCCGTTCCGGGACCATGCTTTTACTTCCGTTTCCGTATATTTACGGTCACCGTACTTTCCGGTTGGCGCTCACTGCGGTGTCCGCTGAGATGGGTGGCGGTATTGCACCTAGGGCGCCGTACGGCGGCGGTGTGGGCCGTTTTGGGGTCATTTCCGCCATCGCGGACTTTGCACTTCCGCCATGGCGTGGTGCTCGTGCCCGATGGGTCGGAATGAGCCGCACTTTGCTCCATCGTGCAATGGCGGAAACGCTATTTACGCTATGGCGGTCCGGTCGGTTGATTTCCGCCAGGGTCGTAATGAGGGCCATTGTCAACTAAATCTTTCTTACGCTGCTGTGGGTAAGAGTGTACGTGAATCTGTATACCACTGGGGCAGTCTTGTCCACATATAGTGAAGTCCATAATAGGAAAGTAAGTTTAAAAATGGGGTTCTGTGTGCATTGGCATAGGGAAGGAAGCAAAGCACAGGTCTACTACAGTAGCATATGAAGCAGTTGGTGGAATGCAGGATATGGTAGTAGCTGGTTTGGGTACCACTGCAAAAGAGGGAATGGCTACTGTGTTTACAGAGCTTAGATCTTGAACAAATCTATAAATTATGCTTCCTGGCTTCCTAACCAGAAACATCAGAGAGTTACAGGGTTTAGACACATGCACTATAATCCCTTGCTTCAACATGGACTATATTACTCACTCCATGCCCTCTCCACCTTCTGTCAAACAAGGGTATTAAATAATATGCAGCTGTTTCTCATACTTGTCTATCTTGCTCTTAACAGGTTCAGCTGCATTCCTACTACAGCCTACTTCATTATCGAGTAATGAACCCAGGGATTTGGGAACTGTAGTCATCAAACCTTGCAAGTCTGGGGACCTTCAGGAACACTGTGTCCAGGGCGTGGTAGATAGTGCATTTTAAAATATATGACAAGCCGTGTTAACAGGTGCTGAAAGGCTAAGGAGGAAAGAATGTGTCAGTGATTGGCCCTAAAGTGACATGTTACCGGTTTAGAAACAGGGCATGGAATATGGGTGTTGGAGATGCCCACTGCTTTCACTGCTTCAGAGGACAAAATGATGCTAGTGGATGTGAGAAATGAGAGGGTGTCCCACCCTCTAGTCCCCAGGGATCACTCCCTTAGGTGGCCAGGGCAGGGCCATTGCCTTTGGATCCAGACCCTGGGGTTGGACTAGTGCGATAGGATTACCTGGGTGAGGGGTGGTAGAGAATATGGGGTGAGCCAGCCAATGGTGATATGTGGTATTCCCCCCGATTTTGTTTATCCAACCCATCCTATTCTTTCGCATTCTCTGAGGTCCCAACTACCCCCCCTTTTTACACAAACACTGGGATGAGGAAGAGGGTGACTAAGAGTAACAGTGTTAACTTTCACACATAGTACTGGACATGTCCCGCTAATCGGGTCCGGCAAAGTCAGGCACTTAAATCTAAGTGCATACACCCGATACCAACTAGCTCTCCTCACGCAAATAAAAGGCAGAACCCAAAGACACACTGTGAGCAAGGTCGAACACGAGTACGAGCAGGGCTTCCAGGATGAAGGCAAACCTATTGGAGCAGAGCAACAGACCAAGGGATGAGAGAAATTGGTCAAAAACCCCAAGAGTTTCCTACTGGAGGTCATTACCAACGACAGGCCACGAAAGACACGTGTAGAAGGACCGATCCCACAAGCAAAGCCTAAACCGTGTTTCAAGGATGACAGCAACCCTCTCTGGTGAACGGCAGAGTTGGGGAGGTGAGGCCAAGCCTGTGGAATTAACCTTGACTTGAGAATTGGAAATCCCAAAACCAAGAAAGAGATGCACACTGCCATTGAGTGATGGCAAGCGATCTGAAAGACCGGTGTGTGTTAAAGTTTGAAGTAGCAACATTTTATTGCAAGCGAAGGCTGCACATGTGTGGATGAGAAGCAAGGAAAGGCAGACCGGTTGAATTAAATTTGAAGTAAAGACAGCTAGATCGCTTGAAGAATCTTGGTGGATACTCTGATGAGGCAACTCTCTGAAATGAATCTTTCTTGCAAAATAGAATGTCAAAAATTGTCTGGGGTGAAGCTTGCTCTAAACCAGAGAGCCTACAGTGCAGTGTGCCACAGGTCCCACCTCTCTCACCAGCACTTTTTAATGTATATTGTTGTGCATTGTGCGATCTCCTAGACACACTAGGAGTTAGCTTTTCTAATTATGCAGACAACACCCAGGTGATTATTAATATTAGTGGTGACAATGAAAAAGACTCTCATAAAATCTCAATGATCTAAGGCACCATTCAAAACTGGATTACCAACAATGGCATGTGCCTTAATGCGGGCAAAACTGAGCTATTCATTTTAGGCTCTGCTCAGGCACGCTCAAAACTTGACAACAAATACTCTAGCTTTTTGATTCAAAATCATCAAGTTTGTACCGTCACAAAGGTCAAGACCTTGCGAATCGAGCTAGAAGCTTCTCTCAATGCAGATGCACAAATGTACAATATCGCAAGTAAGGCAGAATATCAATTGAGGGTACTTAGGTTAGTGAAATCCTTTATCTCTGAGGCAAACTACACTACCATGGTTCATGCTTTGATTATGCCATGCATATACTATTGTAGTGCTTTTTTGGCTGGTGCAGATAAGGGCTGTGTTCAAAAACTTAAAATCTTGCAAAATGAGGAAGTGTGCATCATAAAAAAACTTTTCTAGGAGAGAACACATTTCAATGCATCATAAAAACCTACAGTGGCTTTCGGTAGAAGCTAGGATTCATTTTAAAGTTTGCACTGTAGTGCACACATGCCTCTATGGCAATACACCAATTTACCTGAAGGACTCTGGTAGTGTCTCCTGTTCTAAGAGAGTAACAAGATCCAGTGACTCTATTTGTTTGGTCATACCGAAGAACAAACATGTGAATAGTTTGGGAAGGTTGTTTCAAGCGCAGGCAGTTCGACTATGGAATAGCGTCCTGAAGGATGTATTAAGACTTTTAGGAAACAAGTGAAAACTGTGCTCTTCGAATTAATGCCTTTCTGACCCCAGCTGCTGAACTGACTCTTCTACCTTTTGCGCCCTGATTCCCACAGGCTCCAACGCATTACAAGTAAACAAATAGATAAATAAAATAAATGCAGTGGTCCGGCTAAAGGATGTAGCCCACTCAAATGTCTCAGTGGAAGGTACATAGTTTGAAGCAATAAAGCGAATGAACACTAAAAGTGAAATAAAGAAGATAAATTCCCAGAGACGGGAAGAGTGAAAGTTAAACTGTGAACTTTGAGTCGGAGTGATCCTGTGGTCATCTGTAAAGAAAGCAATGCACATTCGAAAGTCTTTGACATCCGAAAGTGGTCCGAGCCCGACTGAGGGAGACCTGATGTATAATAAGCTCAGGGAAAGAGCCCCCTTGCAAGTTTGTGTTGAACTTTATTATGAAAAGTCTGAGCCTGACAAAGGGGGACCTACATGAACTGTGTGGTGAAAGGTCAGAGCCCGACAGAGGGGGACTTTTGTGAACTTTTTGGTTAAAACTTTAATTTGGTAGTCAGGAAAAGAGACTTTAATGTGGAAGGCCAGGCGGGCCTCTATCCATGTTTTGGAACTGTTTAGTGTGTTGGAAGCCGAGCCAGAGTGTTTCATCCTGGCTACAGGGACAGCCTTACTCTGTGAGGTCTAACATGGGGAGGAGAGGTGGTTTAACCACATTTATTCTTTTGAACACTGTTTTTTCCTTTTGCATACATTTCTCCTTTTTACACTTTGTGTAAAAGAGATAGGGCAGGTTTTGTTAGCATGGGCCATTTTGATTTGACAGACTCCACTAGGACTGCATTATTTATTATTTGATGGTCGAGACTACTCTCATCTTAGTTATAGGGCAAAGGTGGAGTTTCTCTAGCCCCAATAATTTCAATAAAGATTTTACAAATTGTACCCATTGTGTCAGTGTCATACTTGTGAAACCATGCCTTCCTTCCATATGGTGTCGAAAGTGGGATACAACTAAATTGAGACAAATTGGGGGACCCTAACGTTCCAGAAACATCACAGAGCCTCAGACCCCTCTACTGCCACAAAAGAATCCATAGGCTTTGATATTTGTAGCAATAGAGAAGCCAATGTCCCTCCTGGGAAAAGAGGGATAATTCCCATGAACTTAGTCCTAATATCCCTTGCAGGCTGTTATATAAGATTGGCCCCAAAATTTGGCCTGGCCTGGAAGTTTGGTCTAGATTTCCTAGCAAGCGTCATAGATCCAGACTTTCGGGGAGACATGAAGGTTCTTCTACTGAACCATGATGAAACTTCATTTGAAATACACTGTGGGGACAAAATTGGACAGGGAATTCTTGATAAGGCTCTATTTCCTTGTTTTAAGGAAGAAAGTGAACCAAAGAAAACTGAGAGAGGTAGCTTAGGCTTTGGAGAGGCTGATGAAACACCTATCACTGAAGCAAAGAGGGAAGAAGAGCCTACCATACTTCCCGATCTAGCCTTCCCCCAGTGAAATTATCCAGCACTCACAGAGGCTTTCTTACAAGTGATTCCTGAGGGAGAAGAACAGGAAAAGGGGAGCCCCCCTTTTTCCTGAATTGGGGATTACTATATAGAAAGGAAACCTCCAGAGAAGGCCGAGCTATCCTCCTGAGACAAAGGCCTTTTGTCTCGGGAGGATAGGTCTGGGGCAACACGCTCGCCTTGGAAGCTTGGAAGCAAGATGACACGGATCAACACAGGTTTGGTCCCCAGGTCCGCGCTTAGAAACCTCTGGGTATTAAGTGTGTTATAAATAACCCATCATATCTTATCTAAGTACAACTCAGTTAGTAACACCCAAAACCCATCTCAAGATCGTGCTAAAAATTGCACAATATAAATTTTATAAAGGGACATTTTGGACAGTCTAAAACCCAAGCTCACATCAGTGGGAAATTCTACTGGCCGGGTATCCATGCTGACTTAAAGAATTTCATTCAGACATGTCAAATATGCCCGAAAACCAGTGCACATATTCCCTTACCTTCCCCTCTAAACTCCTTACTGCTAATAGAAGTCTGTTTCTCCTGAATCAGGATGGATATCATTGGACCGTGTGAACCCTCTAGACTGGGTAGTCAATATGTTCTCGGAATTGTTGATTACGCTACCTAGTATCCAGAGGCCTTCCCCATACAGAAAAACACAACCCAGCACATTTTAAAACATCTACTACTATTATTTTCTAGGGTTAGTTTCCCCAAGGAAATTCTAACGAATCAGGGATCCAATTTCATCAGTAAACTTATGGTTGAAGTCAAGGAATTACTGCACATTACCACCTTAAAAACCTCAGTTTACCACTGCCAAACTGACAGATTGGTAGAGAGATTTAACAAAGCCCATAAAAGGATTTTGAGAAAATTGGTGGGTGAGGATGGGATGGACTTCGATGACATGGTCCCATGGGCCCTATTTGCAGCAAAAAAGACCCCTCAGGCACCCTTTTGAATTGGGAAGAGAGAGAAAAGGCATTTATTCCCCTCTCAAAGACAGCTACCTGATTGCGAGAGCACATGAAACTCGTAGAGTCTAGTCCACACTCACATGGAGAAAGCTCAAGCCCAACAAAAGTCCACCTATGACAAGAAGTTGAATTTAAGATCTTTTTCAGGAGGACAGAAGGTATTAGTCTTTTTGCCTGCTTAATAAACTTATCTAAAAGTGGCATGGGCCATATGAGGTTCTAGAGCAAACAGGAACCTGTTTGTATAAAATAGCCCAACATGTTAGAAAGTGAAAGACCCACCTTTACCACATACATCTCCTAAAGGAGTGGAAAGAAAATCCTTTCGCGGCCACCTGTTCAATATTGTCTTGTTTGGTACCCGATGAGATAGAAAATGAGCTTTTTCCCCAAGAACTATCTAGACAGAAACAAGAAGATTTGAAAAACCTTATTAGGGCATTCCCCAATGTATTCTGTGAGAAATCAGGGAGAGTACCTGGTACTTATCAATATATCAGAACTCAAAAGAGAAAAGTGGTCCATTTGAAACCATATAGACTCCCAGAAGCACGGAAAGAAATAGTAGTTGAGGAAATGAAAAAAATACTGAATGCAAACATTATTGAGCTCTCTTCAATTACAGGGTCCTCACCAATTGTGTTGGTAACTAAACCTGAAAATTCTTGGAGGTTTTGAAAAGACTTCAAGCAGGTTAACACCATCTCAGCCTTCAATGCCTATCCTATGCCACGCATCGATGTTTAACAGATAAACCTGGAAATGCCACATTACTATGAACCCTAGATTTAACCAAGGGATATTGGCAGGTCCCAATACATGGAAAAAATAGCTTCCTTGCCACCCTTGGCCTATTCCAGTTCAAAATCCTCCCTTTTGGCCTGCATGGAGCCCCAGCCATTTTTCCATGACTTATGAACAGGATATTACAGCCCTATTCCAATTTCTGTGGGACATAATCATTTATAGTAAAATTTGGGAAGAGCATCTTGTTTATCTTTCTACTATTATGAGAACCCTCAGAAAGGCCGGCTTAACTGTCAATCCATCCATATGTAAGATGGCACAATCGGCCGTGAAATACCTAGGCTGCTTTGTAGGGAATATCAGTGTCCAGCTGCAGCAAGAACAATTGAAAGCCATCCCAAATGGCCCCACACCCAAGACCAAGAGAGACCTCAGGGCATTTCTAGGACTGATTGGTTATTATCGTAGGTTAATCCCACATTTCTCAGATAGAACAGCCAGATTAACAGACAAACTAAGGAATACCGAACCCCAGCAGAGTAATTCGACTGATCAGGACGATGCATGTTACAACAACCTGAAACAAACCTAAAATTATTACACTTTTCAAAAGAATTTGTGTTACAAACTGATGCCTCTCTCACGGGGTTGGGAGCAGTTTTATCGCAAATATATAATGGAATAGAACACCCCACCCTAGTCACTAGTTGTAAACTATTCCCACGTGAGAAGAACTACGCTGTGTTAGAATTAGAAGCCCTTGCTATCAGTTGGGCAATCATTTATCTAAGGTACTATCTTCTAGGGAGAAAGTTCACACTTGTCACCGACCACTCAACTTTAGTATGGCTAAATCAGCAAAAAGACTCTAATTCTCGAGTTATGCAATGGTACTTAGACCTGCAACCCTACTGTTTCACTGTGGAACACTGAAAAGGTAAAGAACAAGGGAACATTGATTTCCTTTCCCGGTTTCCCTGTGAAACAGATGCGGCTACATCTCATAGGGGAAAGTGTGAGAAATCAGAGGGTGTCTCACCCGCTAGCCCCGGGGATCTCACTCTCAAGTGGCCAGGGCACAGCCATCGCCTTTGGATCCAGACCCTGGGGGTGGATCAGTACGGGAGGATCACCTGGGTGAGGGGTTTTTGGGGAGTGGGGCTGAGCCAGCCGATGGTGAGACGTGGTATTCCCCACTATTTTGTTTATCCCACCCATCCCATTCTTTAAGATTCTCTGCGGTCCCAACCCGCCCCCCTTTAAACACAAACACTGGGCAGAGGAAGAGGGTGACTGAGAGTAACAACATTAACTTTCACACATTTTACTGGACATGTTCCGCTAATCGGGTCAAGCAAAGTGAGGCACTTGACTCTAAGTGCATACACTTGATACCAATTAGCTCTCCTCACACAAATAAAAGGCAGAACCCAAAGACACACTCTGAGCAAGGTGGAATATGAGTACGAGAAGGGCTTCTGGGATGAAGCTGAGCGAAAAGTGAAATAAAGAAGATTAATTCCTAGAGAAGGGAAGAGTGAAAGTTAAACCATGACATTTGAGTGAAAGTGGTCCTGCAGTGGTCCATAAAGAAAGCCATGCACATTCGAAAGTCTTCGACATCCGAAAGTGGTCTGAGCCTGACTGAGGGAGATCAGAAGTATAATAAGCTTGGGAAGGGTGCCCCTTGCAAGTTTGTGTTGAACTTTATCGTGAGAGGTCTGAGCCCGACAGAGGGTGACCTACATGAACTGTGTGGGGAAGGGGTCTGAGCCTGACAGAAGAGGACCTTTGTGAATGTTTTGGTTGAAACTTTCATTTTGGAAGTCAGGAAAAGAGACTTTAACGTGGAAGGCCAAGTGTGCCTCGATTCACGGTTTGGAACTGTTTATTGTGTTGGAAGCCATGCCAGAGTGTGTCATCCTGGCTACAGGGACAGCCTTACTCTGTGAGGTCTATGAAGTCTAACGTGGGGAGGTGAGCTGGTTGAACCACATTTATTCTTTTGAACACTGACATTTCCTTTAGCATACATTTCCTCTTTTTACACTTTGTATACAATAGATAGTGCAGGCATTCTTTTTTGTTAGTATAGGCCATTTTGATTTGACAGATTCCACTCAGGGTTTGAACTGGCGGTATCAGCCACTTGCCGAATGACTTTGAGGACTTGGGGGACGGTTTTTCTTGAAGCCACAACTGGGCCGTTTAAAAAACAAAATTACATTGTTTATTATAATGATATTAAATTATATCTAGACTTGCTGGCAGCGCGGCGCTGCCTGCAGAGCCAGCGGTCCCAGTGTCAGTGCCGTGGCCCAAGCTGGGGCGTTTTTTTTTTTAATGTAACTGTTGGGTTGCTACAGCCGAGTCATTGGCGATGCCTGCGGGCTCTAGAGGCACGAGCAGCTCGCCTGAGCCTCGCTAGCAGCAGAAACTGGCACGCACTCTTCCAGCAGGCGGTCCGGGCTGTGCAGCATAATTATTCATCAAAGCAAGGTAACAACACACACACGTTCTTACCTTGCTTTGATTATTTGATTTGCATGCATGTGCAGCCACTTGACTTGACTGGTGCTCCATGCTCACCAGGCCTGCCCTGGCTTGCTCTGTGAAGTGCTAATATATAACACCTACCGCAGGCTGGCATGTCTGCCATCTGCCAGGGCTGGGCGGGCTGGGCCCCCGGCACATCACAGTCTCGCCTCCCCCGGCACCAAAGTTCACTTCACTCTCATCTCATAACAAGTTGCTTTCAACTTTGCAGGAAGTAACAACAACGAATGTGTTGCACTTTGCACAGTTTAAAGCAACTTGTGCCTGGGACGGGATGCGGCTGGGCCGCTGACACAAACTCCGTACCTCCGTGGACTAGTGATTACACCACGTGACTGCTCTCTCTCTAGAGGATATTAGTTGGACCTCCTCCGGACCCTGGGCATGATGATGTTGGCCACGGTAGCCAGGGCCAGCCCATGACTGACACCGTGCAGCACAGCAGCAGCTACCAGCAGCAGACTGTCACAGTGGTCACCACACACCGCAGCACCCAGCCCGGCGGCCCGGGCCCAAATTCAAAGAGAAGACCGAAGTTCTCAGAGACTCTGTGTAGGAGTCTCCTGAGGCTGAGGACAGGTAAGAAATACATGTAGGAACGGATGTCTGTGCTGTGCAGCAGCGTCATACAGACAGTCCGCCAGAGCACTGTTTCACTGTTTACATACAATCCTATTCCTAATCGTTTGTGTGGGAGCAGGTCGGGTGTGTATAGGCAGTGGTGGTTTGGGTGTTATCAAATTTATTCAGTGTATGGAAATGCTCGTCGTTATCAGCCGGGTAGGCTCAGGCTGTGCGAGTGAAGGGCACTGCACAATCCTGAGTGCTTGCATGGCAGATCGAAAAGCACATGCCTTTTAAAAAGTAATCAAACTGGCCGTCTTAATGAATGGCGCGCTCTTCATCAGGTGCGAGGGTGTCAGGTTTTTGTTATTGCATAGCAGAATTTTTGGGGCCCCAGGAACATGGCTCACCAGTTGCATTTCAATAAGATCTAACATACTTCATGGGGACATTCAAGGTGCTTGATAAACACTCACGTAACCTACCTTTAACCAACTGTGTCTAAACTCATTTCATCCATTTTGAAATGGTAAAAGGAGGGCTTCATTGGGCTAAAATCCACAACCTGTAGACTACGGATTAAGATGGGCTTTAAAACAAGTATTTAAAACCAGTTATGTCTTCGGAGTAAAATCTCACTGGCCTAGCAGGCATGGGAGGGGGGACTGACATACACACACACCCGCCCATACAATGCCCATACACAGAACTGTACACAGTGTGGCGTTGCCCCTTTAAGGGTACGCACGCGACGGAGTGACGTCAACTCCGTCGCGTGCATGTTTAAATAAACGGGGCGGCTCCTGGTGACGTCAGTTCACCGGGGAGCCCACACCGACAACATCCACGTCTCCGTGTCTCTGTTCTACAGGGGGTGGGGGGCTCACGGAGGCGGCCTACAAGCGACCGCCAACAGTGGCGACGAGACCGGGATCGCTTCCATGAACTGCGGGGGAGTTCCGACGCGACGCAGATGATCGAGTGTGAGCGCGCGGCGAACTCCGAACACCCGCAGAGAAGGAAGCGACACACGCGGCCGGCGGCCATTTTGATAAATAGATCCTGGAGACTCACGGCTTCGTAACGAAGCGTCGGTGAGCCATCCAGGTCTAATTTTTGGATAATTCAGCGGCGGATGATCGTTGGACACGACATATGTCAATTTCATAGTGAAATTTTGACAATTTATGCACATTTCGTCGAGCAGTGGCTGAGAGACTCCATGGGAGGCCTGCTGGTTAGATAGGGGTCTCCTCCTCTGCTCAATTTTTGGATACACCATTGTCTGCAGACTGGCTGAGGTGATCACTCCGCAAAGGTCAAGGCTGGTGGTGAGTTGCGGCCCCTTGTCTTGTCAATCCTTGGAGTGCCTGTGCGCTCTCCACCATGGATGCTGCTGCTGCTGCTGCTGCTCCTCCTGCTGCTGTCGGTCAGGCACTGCCTGTCCCTCCGCCGAAGCCACCAGGGTCCTTGCAACCAATGCCTGAGTTTGATATCTCAGGTGCTCCAGCTGGCCTTGGACAGAGGTGGAAGATGTGGATGGACAGACTGGAAATGTATTTCAGGGCCACTATGGAAACAACGGATGACGGCAAACTGGCCACCCTACTGTATTCCGCTGGCCCGGCAGTGCATGAGGTATTTATGTCCCTACAGCCGGTGGATGGATCGTTTGCGGCGGCCAAAGAGGCGCTCCATAATCATTTTCTGCCGATGGCCAATGCGGACTATGAACGCTTCCTCATGGGTACAGCCCGCCAGAAAGATGACGAGACTCTGGATGTATTCTTTGGGCGACTACGGCGCATGGCAGCCCCGTGTGCCTGGAATGACCCCGATGTCATGATTAGGAACCAACTAATTCAGGGTTGCAGCTCGGGGAAGCTGAGACGCCAGATCCTGCGCGAACCGGGCATCACCCTCCCTCGCATCCTAGAACTGGGGAGGTGCCACGAGGTCTCTGAACTGCGTGCAACCAGGATGGAGGCGGGGGTCCGCCCAGCCAAGCTGGAGGAGGTCTGCGCGGTCGGAAGAGGCCGCGGGTTAAGGCGCCCTTTGAACAACCAGGGTCAGCGCGCACAAGGATCGAATGTCCCGTGCTCGAAGTGTGGCTATGATCTCCCACATCCCGCAGAGTGTCCTGCCACGGGTGTCAAGTGTGGCCGATGTGCGGGCCCTGACCACTTCGCAAGGATGTGCAAATCGGCCGCACCCAAGGTAGTGCCAAGAGGACCAGTTCGAGCTGGTTTCTTCCGCCCCCAGAGGGCCTCCAACGTTGCCCAGGTCGACCAAGGGGACGAGGGAGCACCCCAGGAGGACGAGGAGGAGGACGAAGATGAAGAGAACGTGTTCTTCGTGTCCAGCGTAAGCATGCTTAAGTCCCGCTCCAAGAGACAACCCAGGTGCAATGTGCTGGTGAATGGAGACTCTGTGCCGATGCTTGTGGACACTGGCGCATCTGTAAATGTAATGGCCCGCCAGCATCACAAGAACATGAGGGCCCCACCTGCGCTGGCGGCGCCAAGGGCACGCATATTCGCCTTCGGCGGGGATCGGCCTCTACCTCTGGACGGTGTTTTCGTGGCCCGTGTGCAGTATGGGGACTCACACATACGGGCTCGGTTCTACGTGACGCCGGTGAGCGATAACACCCTGCTCTGCTGTGCCGCGGCGGAGGCACTGGGTATCGTCACACTCGCTTATGCAGTATACTTGGAGGACATCCAGGTCCTCCTGGCCAAACATGGGTCCCTGTTTGAGGGCATCGGACAGCTGGTGGGCGAGCCTGTCCGGCTCCACATAGACGAATCCATACAACCAGTGGCACTGAAGCACCGACGGGTTCCGTTCCATCTCAGGGACCTGGTGGATCGTGAGCTTGACAATCTCGTGGGGCTGGACATAATTGAAAAGGTTGATGGACCCACCCCCTGGGTGTCCCCCATTGTCATTGCCCGCAAGCCTAAACAACCCGATGCTGTAAGAATATGTGTGGACATGCGACTGCCCAATAAGGCCATAAAGAGGGAGAGACACCTCACCCCCACCATCGATGACATCATCGCGGAGCTGCAGGGGGCAAGATTTTTCTCCAAACTCGACCTGAGATCAGGTTATCATCAGGTGGTTTTGCACCCCGAGTCCAGATATATCACCACCTTCACCACGCATCGGGGGCTATACCGATATAAAAGACTCAGCTTTGGGGTGTCCTCGGCAGCGGAGGTTTTTCAAAATATAATAAGAGGTGCACTGGCGGATCTGGAGGGTGTCATCAATATCAGCGACGACATCCTGGTGTACGCCAAATCCGAAGCAGAGCACCTGGCACGCCTGTCCAGGACTTTTGAACGGCTACGTCTGCTGGGCCTCACGTTGCATAAGGACAAGTGCGAATTTCTGAAGACGGAGATCGAATTCTTTGGGTTCGTGTTCAAGGCTGACGGGGTGTCACCAGACCCCCGCAAAGTGAGAGACATCAAAGAGGCGCGCCCGCCTGAAAATGTCGCGGAGGTGAGGAGTTTTCTGGGGATGGTCACCTACTGTGGCCGATTCATCAGAAATCTCGCGTCCCGCTCTGAGCCCCTGAGGTCGCTCACCAAGAAGGACGCCCCCTGGCAGTGGGGCCCTCTGGAACTGGCGGCGTTTGACGATATTCGGGGGGCACTGACGGCGGATGACACGATGGCTTTCTTTGACCCACGCCTGCAGACGGAGATTGTGGTAGACGCCAGCCCCTATGGGCTAGGGGCGGTGCTCACACAGGTAGGAAAAGACCAGGAGGTCCGGCCGATTGCTTACGCCAGCAAGGCCCTGTCTGACACCGAACAACGATACTCTCAAATCGAGAGGGAGGCCCTGGCGGTGCTGTGGGGCTGTCGGCACTTTCGCCTTTACATTCTGGGGCGTCCCGTGACCGTAGTCACGGACCACAAGCCGCTGTTGCCGATCATGGCGGGCTCGTCATCTCGCCCGCCAGTAAGGATTGAGCGGTGGATGCTCGCCCTGTTGGAATACGGGGTATCATTGACATACCGCCCCGGTGCCAACAATGCGGCGGACTACCTGTCCCGTCACCCCAGGGACGACTCGCAGGAATCGGCGTCAGCGGAGGAAGCTGACGAACATGTCTGCCTCGTGGTGGAGACTGCGACACCCAACTCCATGCAGGTGGAAGATCTGGAAGTGGCATCGAAAAATGACGAGTGTTTCTCCATCTTGAGGGAAGCCATGCAGAAGGGTGCCTGGAAGACAGTGCTGGAGGCGGTGGAGCGAAGAACGTGTGAGGCCCGGGTCACCCTCGAGCAGCTCTGGAAAGTAAGAGAGGAGCTAACATTCTCCGATTCAGGACTGCTACTAAGAGGTGAAAGAATTGTGGTGCCCCAGAGCAAAGTGGCGCAGGTCATCGCGCTAGCACACCAGGGTCATCAAGGGGCTCCCAAGACCAAGGCTCGTCTCCGGCAGAAGGTGTGGTTTCCTGAGCTGGAGCGGAAGGTGGAAGCATTCGTAGCATCTTGTGTGTGGTGTCAGGCGGCGGCCCCGGCACTGAAAGAACCGTCCATAGAGACAATGCCCCGCGGGACTCAGCCGTGGGAGGTGGTGCACGCGGACTCGGGGTCTACCTCCAGAGGTACGCATTTTCTGGTGGTGGTAGACGAGTGGTCGAGATACCCGGAAGTTGAGTTCATAGACTCAGTGGCGTTTGAGAACGTGGTGGTGGCGCTGGAAAAGATCTTTGCCACTCATGGACTCCCCTCTGTGCTGTGCTCGGACAACGGAGCCCCGTTCCAAGGGGAGAGCTTCGCAGAACTCATGAAAGATTATGGCATCCAACACCGACGGGTCACCCCACTGTGGCCCCGTGCCAACGGGGAGGCTGAACGAATGATGCGTACCCTCAACAAGGTTTTCCGCATTGCCCATGGAAAAGGGGAGTGTCTGAAGAGGGCTCTGTACGTGTTTCTGCGAGGCTATCGCACCACCCCTCACTCGTCTACGGGGGTGGCCCCGGCAGAGGCACTATTCCAGCGGTGCCCGAGAGACGTCATACCGGAACTGGGGGACCGAGACCCTGCCGTCATCGACAATGAGCAGGTGGAAGAGGACAGACAGATCAGGACGCGGATGGAGAACATCCGGAGGGGGCTCAAACCCCCACACATTGCCCTTGGGGATGAGGTGCTGGTGAGAAATCGCCATCCACATGGAAAATTGTCGCTCACATATGAGCCCTCGCCCCTGGACGTGGTGGCGGTCAAGGGGTCAATGGTGACTGCATCGGATGGAACGTCATCGGTAACCAGGAATGCATCCTTCTTCAGGAAGTTTGGTGAATCCAGAGCGGCTGACCCGGACAGCGGAGAGAGTGAAGGTGTGTTGGATGAAGGTGGGGGAGAAAGTGCCGCAGTGGAATCGCCGGCTCGAAGCGGACCTACCTCCGGAACACCAGCCCGAGACGATGGCAGGAGGTACCCCCTGAGATCAGGGCGTGGGAAACCTGTCCGTCTCAGTGACTATGTTACAGACTGAGGGGGAGGCTGACCGGGGACTAATGGTCAGGCCATGACAGGCCCACACGGGGGATCCGGGGTGGCTGTCAATAAATGGGGGTGTGTTTTGTTGAAACGTTTAAAGTGTTCTGTGTTCTAGAAGTGTGTTAATTGTATACTCCTATTTCCAATTTGTTGTTATGGAAAAGGAGGAGTGTGGCGTTGCCCCTTTAAGGGTACGCACGCGACGGAGTGACGTCAACTCCGTCGCGTGCATGTTTAAATAAACGGGGCGGCTCCTGGTGACGTCAGTTCACCGGGGAGCCCACACCGACAACATCCACGTCTCCGTGTCTCTGTTCTACAGGGGGTGGGGGGCTCACGGAGGCGGCCTACAAGCGACCGCCAACACACAGGCAGTAAACCTGCGTTCCACTTCCCGCCAGGAACCAGCTCTTCTGCCTGCGGCAACCTTGTTTACGATCATCACAGCAGGACATCTCGAGCCCCAACAGCCATTCGTCACAGATTTATTCCTCGTGCAGGCCAAATCATTATATTTCATCGCCCAAGCAGGGCCCGCTACGCCTTTATTAATTCTAAAAGGTTGTTCTTTTATGTTAGTTAAAGGTTACGAAATAAACATGATCGATCAGGTCTTAATGACGCAACACAGGGCCCCACCATCCTCGAGGTTGCACGTGCAGCGGTGTGCTGTAATGTAGGCTGGAGTGTACAGTGGACACGCTCACGTTTTGAAAGAGTTCGGGTTGGCGGTCTGTTTTCAAATGCTCCCATCACTTCAATGATGGGTTGGTTGTGCGTGTGCATGGAGCGGTGCACATCATGCGGTAGCTTGTGCGTTTTACAGGCCGTGAGTTGCAGCAATTGGGGTTGGGGTGGGGGGTTGCTCAAGGAGGGATATGCATGGCAGCTGTGACTCACTGTTTGAACATGCTCTCCATGGTCTTGATCTGCTTCCTGGAGAACTCATTGTATTCGGTGAAGACCCGCAGGCTCGGGTTGCTGCTGCTTACTCAGGCACCCACCCCCTGGTCCAGGTCATTCCATCGATGCAATGCAAATAAGTCCATAGATAGAATAGCTGGCAGCCTGGCACAGTGGCAGTGCAACGCCGCAGTTGTAACCTCCTCAAGAGTCAAGACCTCCTGGGAATTAGAATGCCTGTCATTAACCACTGTTTTTTAAATTGTGTTCCACTTGCGCTTAAATGTGGTGTTACTGCCCGGTGCGCTATATAAATTACCAGTCACAGTGCATATCACAATGAATGGAGTCCCCTCGTTTCTTCTAGTTCTATTCACCTTAACATTGGGGTACTGCTGGGTACAGAATCATATGGGGTTCATTTTGCAAAAAGGCATATGTGTGTTATGATAGTCGTAACACCTTCCTGATTCTTAACAATCCTTGGGGTTTTGTTTTTGTTTTGCGGCGCAGTGGCCAGTGGGCGCACTGAACAGACAAAATGCGTCTTTCATACTTCCCCACCCCCGCTCCATCTCAAAGCAACATTTGGTTAACGCAGCAATGTAGCATGTATTTTTATGATGGTGTACGTGTAAGTTTATGGAAGGAACCTTTGCAACCCCTTTGACTTTTATATGAGAATTCTAATTGTAAATACCTGCCTACACAGTAGTCGTTAATTTTTGGTATATAACAAGAATTAGCTCCAAGCCCAGGTGAACTGAAAATGTGCGAGTGAGTGGGTGCTACATGTATGTGAATTGTGAGATTTTGTCCTGTGCTGTGGGTTGTGTTAAGCTACTAGTGTGTGGGGTGAAGCCTACCTTTTTAATCAACATGTGCAGGTATACCTTTGAGCATCGATGAGCTGAGGGTCATTTTAATGTATCCTGTGTTTTATTATGGAGTTTTTTTTAAGAGTGCAATAGGTCACCTTGCGGTCATTTCACACTGGTGCGCCTTGTGGTGGACGGCATCAAGGTGGAAGTTCACGTTCCATGTTTACAGTTGTGTTATTGGTCAATGTGTTATTTTATCTTGGGTGGAGAGATGATAATCCTATGATTGGTTGGGCCCAGTCTCTGAACTTATTTCTTTGACTGGTGGCTTAGCTCCATACACCTTGTCAGCTTTTTCTGTCTCTGAGTTTATGTTTTGTCCCGCGCCCGTATGCCCACGGGTTCATGGTTGCGCTATATAAATCTGTACACTAAACTAAACTAGAGCACCTGCTGACAGCCACGGTCCACCAAATCCTCCCAGAGTGGGCCGTGGTGTGGCCCCCACCTCCTGCAGCAGGTCAGGATTGAGAGGCATGCACACGCATAACTTTGCGTTCAGCACAGAGTCTGGTGACAGCCACAGCACTGGAATAGCAGCGGTGGTGGCACTGGTGCAGGTTTCCTCTGGCCGGTGTCTTTAATAAAAATGTCTTAACCAGGTATACATTTAGCTACTTGATATATAAGAACAATGTTTGTCCTTGCAATTGTTGCTTGCTCTGAAGTCATGTTAAAAACAACCATAGCCAAAGCCAACAGTGCTGGCTTGTGTATTGGTGAGGCATTTGCCAGTCACTGACATCATATGCCCAGATAGTACCATTATGGCAATGCCTGACAAAAGCCTATTTCATGGCAAAACTGTTGGCTTTGCCAGTGCATGTTTATTTTAGGTACATCCCAACCACCCTGCACACTTCATTGTTCACTATTACTAGGTGAATCCAAGTCATCATTGTATGCCAACATGTTATTACACTCAAACAGAATAATTCATCACAATCTCCCTGCGATAGAATTTCATATGGGGCAGCCCAATGGCATCCATGGGGTGGAATTCGAGCGGGGATAGCAGCTCACAGCAATACTTGGACAAGAAGAGTGACATGGTGGGGCAGAACTGGGACAAGACGCAGGCAGCATGAAAATGTGTTACAGTGGTAATGCAAGCACAGATGGTTAAGGCTGGTACATGTTGTGCATTTTGTTTTCAATCAATGAGCCAACCTGATGATTGCTGTACTGGAAATCGGAGCTTGTGCCTTGGAGTGCATGGCATCTTGAAAAGCATTTTATTTACCTAATGAGCATGTGGGTGTCAGCCGAACAATCACCCGGTCTGGATACGGTTCCACCCTCTCTCTCTCTCTCTCTCTCTCTCTCTCTCTCTCTCTCTCTCTCTCTCTCTCTCTCTTTCTCTCTCTTTCTCTCTCTCTCTCTCTCTCTCTCTCTCTCTACCACCTGCCTCTATGTATCCCTCTTACTCTGTCTTTCTCTTTCCCACTACTACATCTTTCTCTTTCTGTCTCTCTTTCCATTCCATCCCCCTATTCCATCCCCCTATCTACTCCTCTCTCTTGCGCTGTCATTCCCTGTATTTTATTTATTTATTCTGCATTTGTAAGGCGCTTATCCATCAAGTAAATTGTGTTTCAAAGCACCCCAATGGTTTCTGTCTCTCTCACACACACATTGTTTTTTTACGACCCCTTGCTGTCTATTTGAAAGCTTATATTCAAATGACCTTTACCTGTTTACTGCAATAACAGTTCCCTGCACTGGCATGTTACTATCCCTATCTGGAAATTCTTTAGCAATTGGCACCCTCCAAATGAAACAAGGAATACATCAACATGCCCCAAATCATCCTCTATTATTTTTTGGCTCACTTTGTATACAGCTTTTATGGTCCTGGATGCTGGACTCCTTTGTTTGTGACAGACTATCTATGGTTTAAACCCTAGCTATTGGGGGATGCTTCAGTGCACATCATATCTTTCTTACAAGCCTTGCAATGTATTTATGTGCTATTTACTGTGTTTATTGGGTTTTCGTCATCTTTCCTTTGTTTGTTTTTGTAGGCAGGTCACTGTTCAAGTATCCACTCTAGCCAGGCTTTAGCAGAGATACCAACAGCCAGCCAGACGAGCCCATCCCTGTGGGTAAGTAACCACTAGTGACTGTATATCTTCAACGCAGTGTAATGTAAGGTGCACGCATAAACCAATTTGGCAACCTTTATTATGCACACCTTTTTTCTCCCCTAGGCTAGGAGCCTGGCCACCCTAGGCTCCAGTCGAGCCTATAAGCAGCAGTGAACAGGCAGAAGTCCTATCCTATTCCTCCACACCCAAATTAGAGTTAGAGAATCAATCGCTCTCCTCTTTCAATCTGGATAAGTTTTGTTATTGTGAATTTGCATCCCGGCTTAATGTGTGCCAGGGTAAAAGAAAAACCTGGATTACACAAGGCCCTCTTGCAGAGCACCCACTAGAGTTGAGGGTAGAATTATTACACAAATGTGTGCATTTGTGTGCATGCAATAGGAATTCACTTGCTATATATGTATGTATTGCTGCATGGCCCTTTGTGTTTTTCATAATTTAATGAAAAGGCTGAGGCAGCTTTCCATTTTGGCTACTATTTTTCTGAGACATCAGACCATAATACAATGTCCAGGCCAATGGCCAGGAGTAATAACATGCATGCATCCAGTTAATTTACCATGCCATGGAATGGGGCTGGGTTACTATTAGACTCAGCATTTCATAGACCCAGCTGGATATTGTTCTCTTTTTTGGGGAGGGAGGTTATGGTGAGGCCGAAGAATAGTCAAATATGAAATTGCTGACATTGAGCTAATGGAAAGAATGTGTTTCTTCTTAATGAAATGCAAGTTTGGATGTTGGCAGCCAGGTTACTTAGAGCTACTGTGATAAAGGCAGGAATCTGATGCCCATTTAAGGTAATTTTATTTTTTAGGAGAGAAATGGATTAAAAAAAAGAAAGGGAGGAGCAGAAAAGTTACGAGAAAACAAGAAAAAGCAGATTGAAGAAGAGGTCAGGCAAAATAAAAAAAATTGAAGATCGGTTTACAGGTCAGACCATCAAAATGTAACGTGGCATTGCTGGGAGAAAAGTGGAGGAGGGTGACCAGGCAGCTTCTTCAGGTACAAGTGATAAACCTGGTTCTTCATAGGAGCCATCAACAATAGCTCAAGATGTGACAAGAGAGGAAGTGACAGAAGCCAGCGTCTCTGCAGTTATTGGGGACATCTCTACAGAGGCATATGCAGCAGCAACTACAATGTCAGCAATCATTGAAGGTGTCCCTGAGAGGAAGTGTCGGAAACCAGTGTGCCTGAAATAATTGAGGGTAACCATATCGAGGAAGTGGCAGCCGGTGGTGGTACCAGTCTGTCACAAACAATTGAAGATTCCCCCTAGGAGGAAGTGGCAGAAAGCAGTGTGCCTGAAATAATTGAGGGTGTCCGTCTCGAGGAAGTGGCAGCCTGTGGTGGTACCAGTCTGCCACAAACAATTGACGATTCCCCCAAGGAGGAAGTGGCAGAAACCAGTGTGCCTGAAATAAATGGAGACAACATCATCCCCCCAGAGGAAGTGGCAGGCACTAGCCATTTGAAATAATTTTTATCTGCTTTACTACAAACTCAAGACTCAGGGAACTGGGGAGTGCAGCACAGAGCACAGAAAGATGATCCACAGGTGGCAGACTATTTGTTTCAACGTCCAAAACCAGATCAACTTTCCCATTTCTTTCAGCACCATCCAATTCAACCTCCCATACATAGACGCAGTAAAGCAGAGTTAGCATTTTGGAGTAAAGATGGGAGTAAACGGCACTGGTTAAGTTACTCTGAACTACAAAAGGCCCTTTTTTGCACAGTTTGTTTAGAGTTTACTAAACGTGGAGAGAGGGGTCTTTTCATCAATGGGATGAAAAACTGGAGGCGTCTTTACCAGCTCATTGTAGAACTTGAGGCAGGCCAAGGTCATCGGAGGTGCACAGATTCGTATTTGTTGACCCTTTCAGGGGTTGACATAGGCGGTCTACTCTTTCACCAACAGAAATTAGCTCGAAGTGAGCAAATCAGAAAAAGGAGAGACATATTGGAGCGTGGTAGTGATGTTGTAAACGTCATTGGGAAAAGGGGGCTCAGTTTTCATCGGAAATCAGAGTCCATGTTCGAGCTGAAAAACAAAGAGCTGGATCATGGCAACTCCTTGAAATCCTTCTGCTCCTAAGTAAATATGACGAACCTCTAAAGGAACATATTGAGGCCATTCAAACCAAATTCAAAAAGAAAACTGGGGAAGGACGGGGTGCTTCTGTGACCTTCATGTCAAAGACAACAGTTGGGTATGTGATTGAAACCATTTCCAAACTGATTAAAATGGTGATCTGTCATGACATAAAGGAAGCAGGACTATTTTCCATTCAGATAGACTGAACCCAAGATGTGAGTGTTACTGATCAGTGCTCTATAATTATTAGATATGTTACTGACACTGTACATCAACGCGTGCTAGCAGTAACAAACTGCACTTTGTCTACTGGAAAGAGGCTGTTTGAGTTGATGCAGAGTGTTATTAAAGATAATGGTCTGGACCTACGCTAGTGCATTGGAAATTCAACCAATGGTGCATCCAATATGCAGGGCCAGAATAATGGTCTCACATCCTGGCTCAGTAAGGAATCCCCTTGTCAAATACATGTCTGGTGCTATGCACATGTATTAAATATTGTACTTGTACAAAGGACGCAAGCATCAAATGAATTCAGGTCTTTGTTTGGCCTGTAAAACTCCTGTGCCATTTTTTTCCAGGTGTCCTACAAACAGATGGATGTGTGGCGTGAGCTGTTGCACAGTCCAAATAATAGGAGAAACAAGGTGGTGGGCAAAGGATGCAGCACTACGGAAGGTTTTTGGCTCCTTTAATAACCCAAACAAAGCAATGTTCATTGATGTGGTTGTTGCACTCAATAATATTGGCACAGATACATTCAATGCAAACGTCCGTTACCAAGCTTTAAACTTTTCTGAGGCTTTGTGCAAATTCCAAACAGTGCTCACAGCCCAGTTATATCTCTGAGTATTTAATTTGACAACCCCATTATCTAATTACCTCCAGACAAGTGGAATGGGCATCCTCCAGGCACAAATAATGGTCTCGGACACTACAAAAGAGCTTGCTGTAGAGTCAAGAAATGTTGATTCTGTGTACTGTGCAGCTGAAAATAATGTCAGTATGGGCCAACGTGGGCTTGGAAGAGAGAGGCTATGATAAAGGAGTGAAAACTGCACTTCCAGAGGGGAGAGTGTCCCAAAAAAGGAGGATGCCTGGAAGTAGTGCAAGGGATGAGCCAATCACCTTGGCCAAAGACCGGTTTAGAGGTCCTGTATATAATGTCATTATGGACAACATTATTCAAAGCCTAACTAGTCATTTTAAAACCCAATCATCTCTTACCGCTTATATAGCATGCCTGGATCCCCAAATTTTTAAATGAAAGCCTACCCGACAATGCTCTTAGAAATATTTGCACCTTGCTTGAAAGACTGGATGACTCATAACGGTACATTGGTTAACGGAAGAACTCTTGGACTTTGCAACCAAGTGGATTAAACTGAGGTGGACACTACCAGAAGAGCATGCCTTTGAAGCCCTACATAGTGAAGATCCAGCACTACAAGAAGAATTTGGAGAGCTACCTACACATTTAGTACAGAAATGCAATACATGCTGTAACTGTGCAGTATGTTGCTACTGAACTTTGCTTACCGGCAATTGTATTTGGCATACAAGTTCATCTGGACCTTATCTTGCACAAAGATAGCATGTGAAAGAAGTTTTTTTGAAATTGAAGAATATTAAAACCCGCTTAAGAAAACACCTCAGCCACGACAACCTAAAAGCCTTCATGCTCATGTCTGCGGAGCGGAATGTGCTTGTCCAATTGGAAAAAACGGACATAATGGACCTGATTGCACAGAAAAGTGCATTGTTGAAGGAACTCTTGATTGAGCGATTTACAGGATTTCCAAGAAGCTGAAGCAGGATTTCCAGGAGCTGTGGACCCTGTTGAAGAACTGTATGCATAGTTATGTTATTTTATGAGTTGTGTTGTTATTTGAGTATAAATACAACTGGCAACTGTTACTTTCCGGTGTCATCATTTGGCTGTACTGCTTATTAAATGCAGCTCTATTTTCATTACTGATGGCAACGAGTAGACATGCTTTGAGTCTGGTTCTGCAAAATAAGTATTAAGCCATGTGATGATGTTTTAAAAAAGAAAAAAAAACAGAATGTTATCACTTTCTCAAGCGTTTACACAAAATATGACATGCAACAGACACATGAACGCTCCATAAAAAGCATTTTCCGTAAAGTCGTGAATTGACGCAATTCACGGATGATGGTTTGAGGGCCACTTTTTTGATGCAAGCGGTGGGCCACTTTTTTGTGGGTGTCTGGGCCTATTTCTTATCCCAGTCCCACCCTGCTAGAACTGCATTATTTATTATTTGATGGTAGAGACTACTCTCATCTTAGTTTTAGGGCAAAGTATGAGTTTCTCCAGCGCCAGCAATTTCAATAAAGGTTTTACAAATTGTACTCATTGTGTCAGTGTCATACTTGTGATACCATGCCTTCCCTACAGGGATGAGTCTGATAAATGGCTGACCGGCTGGCCCCTCTAGAAATTAAACAAGAGATTGCTTGTGCATCAATCTTGTACTGCACAGGTGGCCCATCCTGATAAGTGGGCATGAACGGGTAGAGGTTTCTCTCAGGCTGCCTATGTACTGTTTTTCTTCTTGGTGAGGCTGGTGTGTTTTATGTGATGTGAATTCCATTTTTTAGGGTGGGTGTACATGCCCTGTGCAGGAAGGGGAGGAGGATTATTGGACTGGGGTCTGTATGGGGACTCATTCTTTCAGTGCCCTACAAGATCACACATTGTACAGGCCATAGGATCGAGATATTCCTCAGGGTGCCCTGGTTGATACTTTGTTGGGGATCCTCTCCCCTTCTCTCTTTCTCCAGAGCTGCCTCTAAACCCACCACTACCCAGTGGGGGCCCTGGCAGATTCTGCAACTCTAGTGCCATTAGTTTGTTTTTGATATTCTCCTTCATCTGTTCTTGGCAAGCTACATGGTGATTCTCTAGATCACTGATTCTGATAAAAGCTTATTTTGCCAGTTACACCGTTTTTTTTATTAACTGTGTTCTATAGCCCCCTGGATATGTTTTCCTAATACAATCTCCTCCTGCCTACTAAGAATTATAAGAATTCTTTTATGCAACCACTAATAACTAGTATTTGGTGTTGTGACTTAAAGCTAGTAAACTAATTCACAGCTAATTAACATAATTTGATCCTGCTTACCAGGAAATACAAGAATGTTTTATCTGAAGCTATTATTGGTAAGTAAATTATAACACAACACACTCAGCTGCATCCCTTGAATATAATAGGCTGCTAGCCAAGAATAATACCACATTTTCTCTGCAACTACTTTTACCTAGAAATGTTCAGGCCAACAAATGCTGCTGCACTGATGTACAGCCACTGAATCTAATTTGCTATTGCCTACAAAGAAATGCAAGACCTTTTCTCTTCAATTAATATTAGCAGGGAACCTAGGAGGCAAAGCACTCAGTTACAGTGACTAGATGCAATCTCCCCGTGCCAGCAAAACACGTTAGACATGTCTGCTGCAATTACTAATAACTAGTTCTTTGTATGGTTACTGAAAACAGGATCACTGATTTACAGCTATTGAATATAATATCCACCTTCCAATGAAGAAATATAAGATCATATGAACTGTTCTCTCTGTCACTAGTATTTAGCACGGTAACTAATAACCGACCATCTCAGCTGCAGCTTATGAATACAATCTTCCGCTGCCTATCCCCACCTCTCTACTATGTTTTATAGGACTTTTATCTCTGCAGCTACAAATACCCAGTGTATGGTTGACCACTGCATGATGTTTCAGTAATTTACAGTCAAACCATATAAGCTCCTCCTACCTACCAAGAAATTGACATCTTTTTCTCTGCAACTGGCATTTGTTATGGTAACTAAAGGATTGCACACCCAGTTACATACACTGAATATAATCTCCTCTTGCCTACCAAGAATTATAAGAATTATTTGGTATGTCAATTACAGGATATCAGTCTCAGTTACATCCACTGAATGTTATTTCCAAGAATTACAAGTAATTTTCTCTGCATATACTAATGATTACAACATGCCTGGCCACTGATTGCTGGTGCACTGAAGTACAGCTACTGAATTTAATATCCCGTCTACCAAGATATGTAAGGCTTTTTCTCTGCACATGGTATTTGGTATGACAAGTAGAAGGCAACACAGCCACTGAATATAATCTCCTCCTGCCACAGGATACAAGACCTCTTCTCTGCAACTATTATTGGTATGGCGACTTTAAGACCATTCACGCAGCTTCAGCCACTAAATGTAATATCCTCCTGCTACCTTGAAATGCTAAACTTTTTTTATGCAGCTACTAGTGACATCTTAAATGGGGGATCAAATAACCTGATAAAAACATAATTGAACTGTAAGGGTTTAATGTGAGAGCTTCTAAAGTGGCTGAGCAATATCATAAAAAGGGTAAGCATAAGGTCCAATACTAGTGTCAGGAAAGTGGTGTGTTTCATCCTACCAGGGGTCAGGTAAACAAGATAACTAAACAATGCATTCTCTCCAGTCTGAGAGGTTTTCAAGGTTCTCATCCAAGTTTCACAGTCCGATAGGTACAAAGCAAAAATCACAAGTAACGAGTCTTTAGCCTCCCAGTGTCTGGGACTAGAATTCTTCCAGACTCTCTGGCGGTCCTCTGTTAGCATTACATTCACAGGGATGCCTCTCATTTCCTTTCCTCTGCCCCTTTCTGTGCCCTGGTGATGTTGGTCAGTGGCTTTTTTTTCTTCCCCGGGTTTCCCAATGGATGCTTCTCAAGATGAAGTGCCACGCTGAGCACATATGGATCATGGGTCTGGGAAGAAAGGTACCAGGTTGGTGAGCACGACAACTCCCAAAGTCCAGAATGTGGACCAGGAGAGCTTAAAAGGTTCATAGTGTGGGCAACTATCCTATGGTACCCCCACTAGCTGGGCAACTATCCTATGGTACCCCCACTAGCTGGTAATACCTACCTGTTACGCAGGAGTATGGCTCCCCCTGGATTTCTTCAACTTCTTTAAACCCATGTATTTCCCAAGCTTCCTCTAATCTCCTTTTGGCTCTGCCACTTCTTAGCTCTTGGCGCCTCCTCCTACATCTCTCTATTCATTCTCGCCTCTTCTCTCCCACACTTCCTTTCTCATTCTTCAATGGTGCACTCTTCTATTTCTGCTAAGACTTCCATCTACAATCTTCTTGTCCATCCACTTCAAGGTTCTCTCCTTGAAGAACTCTGATCTTTACACTCCTAGTATTGATCCTCTGGACCACCGTCTTCATTCCTCTGGCACTGCAATCATTGTGCATACCCATTTCACCAATATGGACACTGTAATCACAGTTTTCAGTGTCTTGTCTCCTTTGGGCACTACCGTCACTGTCCTCTCAATATTCAACTCTCTGGACACTTCTAGTACTGTCCTCACCTTTGCCAACACTTTGGGCACTGTTGTCAATGCCCCCTCATTCTTCACCCCTCTAGCCACTGTTCTCATTGTGCCTACATTCTTTGCCTATTTACACACTGCTAGAACTGTTCTATCCCTGTTCATACATGTGGGCTGTTTTCAGAGTCCCCTTCTTCACCCATTTGGGCACTTTTGGGCATCTAAGACCTTTTGTATGCATCTTCCTTCCCGTCTGTTTGGCCAGCATTCCCTAACTCCTTACTAGCAGCCCCAGATCGTTTGTTTTATCAGTTTCATCTCCTGGGTCTCTCCTCCAGCTTGCATGCTCTAGCATGACCCAGCCTTCTGGAAATGTCCTCCACCATCCTGGGCTTAGCTCCAACTCCAGGTCATCTTGATGTCTTCCTAAGCCTTTTCCAAAACAATTCCTTCCTGCAGGCTCCGGTCTCCAACTCCTACTACAAACACCCACACTGATGGATGTGTGCTCTTTAAATGATGTATTCATGCATCCCACCCTCTCTCTTGTGAAAGGGTCATAAATTGGGGGTGAAACAGACTATTTGTTTCCTTTCCCTAGGATAGTTCACAGCCATGATATGGGATTATGGATTGGCTCAATCCATGCATTGGACAGCCCTCTCTGTGCATACCACATCCTGGAGCTACCGTCTAGCATCTTGCAGTGGTAAAGGATCTGAGGTGTGTCTCGTCAAGCAGTTAATATAGAGATTGGTTGATAGACACATCCAGACAATGGCTTCCTGTTCAGAAGGGTACATGGGACTGTCTAGCCCCTCCTCTTTGGCAGCCCTCCCACTGGTTGACCCACCCTAACCATGCCATCGGTGCAGACCGCCCTCCCCTATCTGTTCTTAATTGCAAGGGAGGGGCTGCATTGTGCAATGGATGGTTGGCTAATTCTTGAATTACCTCCCTTATTGACATCCCACTCTAACCTGATCTAGATTTAAATTGGATGCTTTTACTCACTTGATGAGGGGACATGAGCAGGCAAGCACTGCCCATTATGCAGGACCACTGCTCCTCACTTCCCTGTAAGGGGCAGTAGCTATAGAGTCTCCAGCATTTGTGGAGCAGAGTGCACTGAGCCTTGGTATTGGGGGGAGCTTGATTTATCTAAGAAAATGTAGTTCATGTAGTCTTTGCTCTGAAGTTATACGGGCTACTTCCCTTAAAGGGATCTTGTCCCTAGTTATTCCATGTGACAAACTCCTTCCCTAAAACACAGCATAAGCAGAGGTGACAGGGGAACCTTTGCATACCACCCACATGCCCATTACCTACTAGCTTGAGGAGGTACCCTGCCCTCTTGTTCACTCAAGTGGATGTCCCCAGAATAAGCAGCTGACTTCTTCAATGTCATTAACAAGAATTTTGTATAGCAACTAAAAGCTGGAAAACTGGTTTACAGCCACCGTATATTATCTCCTCCTCCCTATCAAGAAACATAACAAATTTTCTCTGTCACTAGTTTTCGGCATGACAACTAAAAGAAAACGATCTCAGTTACCTCCACTGAATATAATCTCCTCCTGCCTATCAAAATTATTAAGACTGTTTCTCTGCATCTACCAATAACAAGAATATAGTCTGGCCACTGAATGATGGTATACTGATTTACAGCCACAAAATGTAATCTCTTCCTGCCCACCAACAGATCTATTACATTATCCTTGCAAATTGTACTTCTTAAGGAAATAAACTGACAATACACTATCAAGAATAATACTTTTCCTCTGTGACTATTAAAAGCTATTATGGTCTAGCTACTGATAGCTGCTAGACTGGTTTACAGCTATTTCATGTAATCTCTTCCTACCCACCAGGAAATGTAAGACATTGTCCCTGCAACTGAAATTTGGTATGGCCACTAAAAGATAATGCATTCATTTAAAGCCACTGAATATAATACCCTCTTGTCTACCAAGAAATCGAAGACCTTTTCTAAGCAACTATTGAAAACTAGGATTTGGTCTGGCAACTGAAAACTGGCACAACATTTAAAGCTCCTGAATATTAATCTGTTCTCTACTGCACTACTAACTAGTATTTGAAATGGCCAGGAAATGCCACATGCTTTTTATGCATGCAAGGTGGAATGGTCACTGGTATGTAGTAGTGTCAATAGTAGTGAAAGGACAAACAGATGTGCTGCTCTTTTTCAGTTTCCTACCTGTCTATCAAATAAACAAAATAAATTGTGTTTCAATCTGCAACCACTCCCTCAAATCAATGCAGTTTATTTTTAACCTCTCCCTCGTCTAAATTCTATATCCTCAACTGTTCTAACACCCTTCTGCCTGCCACATCTGCTAACAACATTGATCCTGCCATTGTATTCTTTAAGTGCAAAGCACCAGAATAATTGTAACTGAGCCACTGATAATATTCCAAACAACTTGATTCAGCAATAATTGTAATATTTGTATTTATTTGTACGTGTATTTATTTAATGGGGATTCAGGCGTTTTAACCAGAAACAGGTACAGAATCAATCTTTATTCAGCAGGGCAATCCTGGGTCATGTGCTGTATAATATAGGGAACTTGCTTGCCAGTGGACAATGGCTGGAGAATGTTACAGAATTGGTCATAGGACAAACACATAAGACATACATGGTTATAATCCGGTTGGAATGTAAAGTATAGTGAAGAACAGAAAGGTCAGAGAGGAGGAGTAACGTGGGGGTAGGAAGAAGGAGCACCTTCTGCGTTTAGGAGCTAGCGCTTAAGTGAAAAGTTGAATGAGTGGCTTGTAGAAGAGTCTTTAATATATAGGGAAATTGTGTTATGTTAAGGGGGAGAAGGAGTGGAAGTGAGGTGGAGCACAGAGAGAATAGAGGACAGAGAGATTAGGAAGTGAAGAAGATTCAAATGTCTTCAAGTAAGTGTAATGAAAGGTAGTGTTAGCTGTTGGGACGAGAATCCATGAAGGGACCCAACCAACATTAAATGGGTATTTGGAGATGGGAGAAGAGTGAGGAAGATTTTAGTAGGTACAGGTGGCAAAGTTGATTACCTTGTTGAGTGGAGAAGAATAGAGAGGGATGTCTAGAGGAAGGCTGGTACTGTAGTGCAGGTTAGAATACGGGCTATAGAGGTAGTTTAGTGATGGTTCAGTTTTAAGTAAGCAGAGGGTGGATTTTACTGATGTTATGTAGGTTCATCCTGGCCACAGTCTGTCAGGAGGGGTGTTCAATTGCCATGTGTTATCGATTACGTTAGTATGTATAATGTGTGTTGGAACATAGAACTCTCTATTTGTTAGTTCGAGGAAGAGTCAGAGACCTCCATGGGCAGTTGGTGAGGAGCACAAAGCTGAAACCACTATGACATGGCATAGCACACATAGAAAAACGTACAACAGTTAGAAAAAAGAATTCAAAGTTATATCAACACATGAAAAGTCCTTACAAGGCAAAACAACCTGATGTCCTCCCCACACTCCGACAACTGCTCTCTGGCAGTCATGTCCCCTTTGACTTTCTCCCAACAACACTGTCAAACCCCGAGTTTCTCTATTTCTCTGTCCTTAACTTTCTTTTCTCGCCCTCTATTTATTTATTTATTGTGCATTTGTTAGGCGCCTATACATCAGAATTGTGTTTCAAGTTACCACAGGGCTGGGTGGGGAGGGAACAAGGCATTTGTGGTCCTACTAGTGTCATAAATCACCAAGGTAACTTATGAAAAGGATACGGTAACCAAAATAGGATACAATTGGTAGTGCTCTTCCGGATCCTTGAATTCACACGGCTTGATAGTAGTGAAGTCAAATTAGACCTTCCAAATGATACAACTCTCTGACTAGTAAAACAGGCAAAGAGAGGGATCACTGGAAAGGGCGTGGGAGCATTATAGGAAGTCAGCCTAGGATAAATAAAGCATCATGAGAAGTTGTCCCAACTAAACTCTCACTGATAGCACAGCAATAGCACTAATTACAACACTAACTGTAGGCTTAGAACTGGAATCTCCACCAACAAGTCTCAGAAGAAATCCAGGAATTGAAACAACGACAAAGGAGGGGAGGTTATTAAGGGAGACTTATCCCGAACGGCACGAGGCTCACGCTAGATACCGGGTTGGTGCACCACAGGATAGCGTCCAAGGTACTGTGCACAATCACCTTCAAATAAACAGTTGTTGATAATACTTCCTTTCCCACGTAGAACAGAAATGAAATGAGTCCACCTGTTATCTCATCACAGGTGCAAGGGATTCAATCCAAAGCGAAGCACAATTTGCGTGTGGAGTGACACGTTTCAAAGAGTTAAAAAAAAAAATGCGTGCAGATTTACACGCGACAAAAGTTCACGCAGCCTGAACAGCCGCGCTTGCAAGTATAGTAGAAAGCGTGCTGTTTTACACGCAACAAAAGTACACACAACCAGGACCGCAGATGGTAAAGAGTAGAGTAGATTGCGTGTGATTTTATATGCAAACAGAAGTGCACGCAGCCAGACAGCCGTACCTGAAGAGTTCCAGAGTCCGCGCACGTGGTGTTTTACCCGCGAACAAAGTACACGCAGCCAGGACAGCCGCGCTTGGAGAGTTCCAGAGTCCGCGTGGGATTTTACACGTGAACAAAGTACACGCAGTCCAGGACAGTCGCGCTTGGAGTTCCAGCGTCCGCGTGGGAATTTACACGCAAACAAAGTTCACGCAGCCAGGGCAGTTGCCCTTGAAGAGTTCAGGAAGCCGCGTTGGTTTTACATGCGGCAAACTTACATGCAGTCAGGAAAGCAGCATGAGAAGATATCAGGAACCCGCGTGTGAGGATACACACGACTGAAGTGCACGCAGACAGTGCTGCCAAAACTCACGTGTGAAGGAAGCCATCTGATGGTCTTCTAATTGACGACTGACGAAGATAGCGTGTAGAAATTTCACGTGAACAAAAACTAACTTCTAGAAAGCAGCTCCAGAAGTTCGCGTGTGGAAGAAACACACCGAAGAAAGCCAAGGAAGTAACTGATGAGATGCGAGGACGCAGATCAAGGGTTCAGCTACCAAACGCCATATTGGTTCAATCAGAAGCAGCGAGCAACGTCTCCACGCTGCTTATGAATGCACTGCAGTAACACACGTGACTACCCTGAATCACGTGAATTCAATGACGTGAATAAAGCAAACGTTTTTTTCCCGGCAGTACATCAAACAACCACCATTTAGAATAGAACGGTCTAGCAGTTCTATGAGCATAACCCGTTCTGCATGAAGATGGATTTCCAGGTCCAGAGGTAATATGTCCAGCAGGCATGACACTAGGCCTTGTGGCATTTGGACGTGCAAGTGCATCTCTCTCATGCTCTCTCCTTCTCAAATGGATTTCCCGGACACGCTCTCTACCCCTCCTGCATCCCACATTACATCTCCATAACTAACAATTCCCCAAATCTGCCTTGAAAAAACAACCCAAATCTTGTGACACATAAGGGAACATCTTCTTCATCTCTTTCTTCAGAACTACGTTCCACCTAACAGGTCCTTTATGCACCCATGCTATCAAAAAACATTCTTAGCCCGCTGCATCACTCTCTCCATTTGTCTATAGGATCTTTTTCCCACTTTCCCATCCTCTTCTCTTCCCCTTTATCATTTTCTTTCCTTCGGCAGGCGGGGGAAAAGGACACCATCCCACGGATATGTCTAGGCGCTCTGAAACTACTACAGTGGTGATTTAATGATGTATAAAAGCATACTAGCATAACATTTTACCTCATAGTGAATATCAATGATCTGGGCACTAACAGATGAGAGAAGGGGGTAGTCTGATGGCGCCAATCATTAGCATAAAAAGGAGCTTTGGGAGGCATAAGCTTTTGTTTCAGAGAAATTCCTGCTTGAGATATCGAGAAGACATGCAAACATTTCAACTTCCTTAGTATGTTGAATGACCAGTGCAACAGGTAAAATGCGTTCCAGTCAAAAGCAGTTCCCTTAATGACAAAGTCATTGAATGTCTGAAGAAGAGAGGAGCAGTCCAGTGAAACAAATATGGCTGAGCGGTCGAGCAGGATTAAGATGGAAGAAAACTTAGAGGGATGAGTTTATGCCAGCAAGTTTGGGACATGGTTGAGGGTCTATTGAGCTGAATGCCGGTTATAGAAACAGAGTGGAGAGGCTCCTTGAGATTGATAGAGTTCAGGTATGGGAGTTCTCTTTGAAAATGAGATATTTGGGAGGCGCTGCTGAGCAGCAACGAAGATGGTGGCTTAACTGCAGTGCTCCAGAGCCCGACACTTTCCTGATCCAAATTAATCCTGCACTGTGCCTCATTCAGTGTTTTGCAGGACTGATATCGCTATCAGAAGATGTGTGGCAGAGCGAATCAGTTATTTAAGAGGATTGAGCTCTGGCGGTGTGTGCTGCGTGACCATGTAACAGGAGGCTGATGACACGACCGAAGGGCCCTTTGCCATCTCGACATGGTGAAGCGGATGTGCCCACGGCTTCACTTGTCCCAGAGGAGGGTTGTGCTCAGAGAGCCATTGCTGGTTGCCAGCCGCCGTAAGACTTTGGGATTAGAGCACGTCCTGCAGCTGACACGTTTGATGCGTAGGAGGGTATGCTGTGAGTACTGGAACCATTGTACCTCAGAACTGAGAGCCTGAGATGACCCAGCCAGGTACCTTGGCTGCCATCAACCCTACAGTATGGTGAGTAGGAGAGGAGGACCAGCAGATGTGTTGTGGATGATTGGGGTGGAACATAGTCCCATGCAGTAAGGTGGGTCCATCCATTATGATACTGCTGAACACAATGTCCCCGGAAGGGAATTTTTGCAGCCATTTCCTGTGTGGGCTCCTTGAGTGCAGGCCACTGGTGATAAGGCGGTGGGGGAAAACCTACTGGGTGTTTCTAGAGGTGCCACAGAGTGTCCCCCCAAAGTTGAGAACGTATGCTGGAGCTTGCATGACACAGGAGTGTCGGTTTGAAGAGTAGAGTATGTACTGGCTGAGGCGGTCAAGTCCTGTGCCTTTGTAGGGCTACAATTATAAGCTGCCCTATCTATGATGAGAGGAGCTGGGAAGAAGCGAGGGACTAAGGACTTGTACAGTAATACTCCTGCAAAGGAAACATCAACGATAGCTATGTCAGGCAACAACCCTGGAGGAAGAACAGCGTCTTCTACCCGCCTGGATCCAATCATGCAGCTATGCAGAGTGGGTTTGCATTCGTGAACTCTAATTTAGATTAAGTAATAATAATTATGCACACTGTTTGGGAAACACAACACAATTCTGGGAAAAGTGCAATGTTAACCAATTTGAGAAAAAAGGGTGCTTATTTCAACCATACTAAAAAAGGCATCACCTGGTCCGAGGAGGTTGAAGCACAAAGCAACCTAGACTAATACTGAAAAACCTCTGTTGTTGGTGTGCATAATTTAAGTTTTACAGACATAGAAAACTAAGAAATGTGTTATTTATCATAATGGTTTAATAACTCTCACACATTGTGCTCATCTTGGCCTTAACTACTTAGGCATGTACCCACAAATGCCTGGTGCCATGCAAAATGGTTCACCTTGCACAGGCTTTGTCTAGACTTTGGAATGTTAAAGTTAACAACTAGTAAAACTAAAAATATAAACAAGATGAATAGTCTTGTATATTAATCACACATGCTTCAGCTATAGGAAGGCACAAAAAAGTCCACATTCAAGCTCGTTTCTCTGCGGCATCTAACAACTCGGCCTAACTCTTTAAAATCTGCAAGGAGCTGGCCAACCCTGCTGCAGTCTCTACCCCTCCTGTTGCCTCCCAGGCTCTTTGCAATGCCCTTGCCTCTCACTTCATTTTAAAAACTCAGGACATCCTGTCCACCCTCTCCACCCACCCCCCTCCACTCCCCTCTCCATCTGTGCTTGCTGACCCTCCTTTAGCCATCCCCCCACCACCATCCTTTCCATACTTTCCTCTTTTCTCTCCTGACGAGGTCGCAAGACAAGTCTGATCTATGAAAGCCTCCTAAAAACAGGTTCATCCCTGTTCCTCTAAAACCATTAAGGACCACATTGACACCCTCGCTCCGGCCCTTGCTGATTTTTTCAACCACAACTTTGCCTGAGGCTCCTTCCCCTCCCCTCTGAAGAACTCCTTTGTGCATCCTCTTCTCAAGAAACCCACAGCTGATCCTTCTTGTTGTTAGGGAGAATTCTCATCTATGGCTAATTTCCCTCACCTAGTGAGTCCCCCAGCAGCTTTGCTGGACTTCTAGAGTTTATTTTTTTCCACTTGATAAGAGTGAGAGCTTTTCTCCCACTCTTACCTGTGTTTTGCTATGTGTTCCTCTCTGTTGTGTGATTATGGACTCTGAAGTACACCACTTCAGTAGCCCCCTTCTTTTTGTAGTCACACAGCGCCTTCAGTGCCGTGACACAGGGTTGTCTTTGAGACTTCCCTCGACTCCATTTCTGAGGCGACTACCGTCCCCCAGAAAAGGGTAAAGTTACCATTAACTTTACTTAGTCAATCTACCACAGATCCAGTACACCCCATCTTCCATGGAGTACTGGAAAGGGTTAACTAGGATCCCTTTTTATCTGTACCTCCTAGAGCATTGTTTCGCTCTTTTAACATTTAGACTTGGCTGGTGGCAGTGGTATCTACCCTAACTTTTCTACCGCGATTATATGAGATAAACGTGTTACTGTTCTTGGCTATTATATTAGCCTTGAACATAAACCTGCTTGACCAAATCATCTTTCTTTTGGCTCTGGTTGGGTTTATTCGCCATTTCTTTTTGTTAAAGTCCTGTCTTTTGGCGGGTTTCTGCTTAGAAGCCCTCCTCAAGGCGCCTGGGTGTCTAGGTGGGCTGAATGTGAGGGAGGGGTGTAGTCACCCCCTGCACATTGTATCCTAGGAAACCCAAGTCGCACTTTGTCATGATTGGCCAGGGTAATTGTCCGGGCTGGACAACCCCCCTGCTGGGTGATTGACAGTCAGGCTGTGTGAATGGGGTTTTTTTGCATAAAAGGCAGGTCTCTCGGGCTAGAAGTTAGAGAGTCGCCACTGGAACTACAAGGAAACGAAGAGAAGCGGAGAGAACAACGGCTGCTGCAACTACCCCGTCCCGGTGAAGCCCTGCTGCAGTCCTGAACTATCTTCCCTTCAACGACTCAGAGAAGATCCAGTCCGGAGTCTTCTTCCCTTGAGCTTGGTGGGGATAACCAACTCATCTTCCACAGCCAGAGCAGCCTCTCCTGTTTTTAATGAGTGCACCTTTTATTCCTTGTCGCTGCTGCCGGCTTCATCCCTGTGTGGTGCGGACCCCCTTCAGACGTCCTCCTTCACAACAAAGCTCCAGGAATTGTGGGTCTGCGGTAAACCAACAGGAACAACTGCCAGGACACCAGCTGCTCCATTGGAACAAGGTACTGTGTTCTGTTGAGGAAACTGGGTGAATCCCTTTTTCTTCATTTCCAAGGCTTGCCCTTGTCTTCCCTCCTTCTTATAACTTTTGCTTCCGAACATTGACAATATAGAAGTACTTTTGGTAACGTGTTTTGTTCGTAACAGCGGTTCATTCAAACACAGGGTACTTACCTTGAGGCTTACTGTACAAAGTGAATTGGTTAGTTGTGGTATATTTAACGTGTGGTTTTTATTTGAGTTTAATAGAAGTGTTGTGTTTATAACGAATGGTTTAAAAATAAATGTACTTATATTTTTTACCTAAAACCTTGAGTCAGTGTTTGCTTGAGTCACAGTGATTGTGGTCCCTTTGTGTAATCTCTGCTACTGCTCATATACTCTTGAGATAAGCCTGGCTGCTCCGCCACTGCTACCACTCTGACATAGTAGTACAGGCTTGTACCAAAGGTAAAACTTGTATTGCCACCTGTAGTCTTAATTGTGTGTAGTGGTCCCTAAGGGCACTCCACAGGATTCTGCCTAACACTTGTCCAGCTAACTATCGCCCAATTTCCATTACTCCCTTTCTGGGCAAACTCCTGGAAAATTTGGCCATCTCTCAGCTTAACCTTCATTCGAATTCTGTTGGCTGTCTCCATGACCACCAGTCTGGCTTCAGAGCTGCCAGAAGCACGGAAACTGCTCTCCTGAACATCTGTGCTCTCCAACCTTGACTCTAACATTCCCTCTGTCCTCATCCTCCTCGATCTCTCTTCTGCCTTCGGCACGGTCAACCATACTATCCTGCTCAACCATCTCCCTGAAAACCTGGGTATCACTGATCAGGCTCTGGCCTGGCTGACCTCTTTCCTCTCAGATCGACCCTCCCAGGTCCAACTTGGGTCCTTCCTTTCATCTATCTTCCTCTCTACCTGTGGTGTTCCCCAGGGGTCTAACCTCTCACCCTGCCTTCTCCACCAATACCTGGCAACTCTCGCCCACTGCATTGCCACTTTCTGCTCAAATTTCCAGTGCTACGCTGATGACACTCAACTCATTTTAAGGCTGCCCGCTGCCACCTCCTCTCCCTCTCTCATCTCTGATTGCCTAACTGCCATTGAAGATTGGTGTGCCACCAATGATCTTTGTCTGAATGCCAGCAAGATGGAGATCCTCCTCATTGGCACACCTTCACCATCCTTTCCCCTCACTCTCTGGCCGGTCCCCCTTGGCCCTCCTCCTACCACCACCTGCGAGGCTAAGAACCTTTGGGTCATCTTTGACTCCACCCTTTCCTTCTCCGCCCATATCTCTGAGGTCTCTAAAAAGTAAAATTTCATACTGCACCTCCTCAGAGGTACTCCACCTTTCCTCTCCTTCCCCTAGAATCTCATGGTATCCCAAGCTCTGCTTCTCTCTAGGTTGGGCTATTTTAACAACCTCTTTCTAAATCTACCTGACTCAACTCTCTGCCCTCTGCAATTAATCCAGAACAGGACTGCAAGACTTGTCCTTTGTCTCAAGCCCTGGGATCGTATCTCTCCAGCTCTGAAATCTCTCCATTGGTTCCCAGTGGATGCAACGATTACATTCAAAACCCTCTGCATTGTCCACAAGGCTTTCTGAGGCCTGGGTCCAAAATACCTTCAGCTATCCCTCCGCAAATACCTCCCCTCTCGAGATCTTCGCTCCTCTACCTCCAACTCCCTCATGGTCAGTTGTTTTTCAAAGAAACAAGCTGGGGGTAGATTCCTGTCTTCGACTGAGGCCTCCCTCTGGAACAGCCTTACCGCCACTCTAAAACTTGAGGAGAACCATCTCCGGTTCCGGAAGCACTTCAAGACCTTCCTCTTTTCTTCTGCCTTCGCTCCCCCTGTCCCCTACTAATCTGTTCTCTTTTGGCACCGTGCTCCTGGCCACACTCTGTCCTCTGGGCCCAGGTACCTGCTCACCCCGCCACCCTCCTGCACTGCCTCCGGACCACCCCTTGCACTGGGCCACCCCCCTTTTTTTTCTGCACTTTTCAGACCTACCCTGGCTGCTGCCTTAAACGTAGCACTTTCAAATTGCTGGCTGCACTACCACTGTTTGTTGCCTTTATTATTTATTTATTGTTATTTATCTGTTTCTCCTCTGCTTTGCACTTTCCCCTTCTCCCCCCTTCCATGCACTTTTCCCCTCCCCCTCCCCCATGCACTTGTGCGTTCTCAATGTCACTGGGCCTAGTAAGATCGCTGTTTTGTTCTCCCCTGTTCCCCTCCCTTGCCTTGTCGCGCTCTAAAACACTTGTGTACGAGCGCGATAGAAATACAATATCAGTCAATCAATCAATTACAAGAAGAGAAGAAAATAAAGAGGATCAGTCCTTTTTAAATACAGTACAGAATATTAAATACAGTATTCATGTAAATCAAAATCATCCTAAATGATCCTCCTTCTTAATCATTATACATATATGACATGTCAAGTGCCCTCCGCCGATGAACACATATGATTGATACATCATCAATTGATACGTGTCCTTGCATACACAACCCTTGAGTGATCTGCCATCAAACAGAACTGGCGTTTGCCACAATACGACTTGGCAGGAGAGTTAGCTATTTTAGATTACCCAATTGGCACTGCTCATAAGGCTCCCTTAAATGTACTCCAGAGCTTATCTTAGTATCTTAGCTAATGGTCATGTACTGGCTTTTAATTGTAAGGGATGACTATGAGCAGTGCTTAATTTGTGGGGAGGGGTTTGCCAGGGCTCAGCCCTAGGACTTATTTCTGAGCCTTAACACTTATTTTCTCAGACTCAGTCTGATTATGATGTTGTGTTTTGACAACAGTTTTCACTGGCCAAGGTCTCTTCACTCTGTCTCGGCACATCATTATTCATGAACTTGATGACCCATGTAGACATCAGAGTGGTAGTTATCCATTGTCATGGATAGCAATTAGTTGAAAGGTGACATTGCTGGGTGCTTGTGCTGGCCATGCCCACACACTTCTCCAGTCCTCCTGCATACAATTGAAGCTCCTCCACTGCTGTAATATGCAGCAGCACTACAACATTAGTGTGGGTTGGTAACAAGAGGACTGTCACCAGCCAGCTGCACCAACACTGGGGAAAGGCTAGGGACAAAGCCACTGCCTAAGATATGTGCCTGTCATGAATGTCATCCTATATACAAAGATATTATGCAATGCTTGACAGAGAGTAATCATTTTTTCTGCAATTGCCAATCAATTAAACTTAATAGAAAAGCAGGTTTTCTTGTTTTTCTGTGGGTAGATGGTCTACGTGTTCCAATTGCCACCTATACCATCTGAGCAATATGTTAACAATGATGATGTTTTTAAAGAACCACTTAAACATTTGTCTTAAACTAGTATTTTATGTTATTTTAAGTTGTTCTGCCATGACTGCTGCATCCATCAACCAAAATAGACAGTAGGAATTGCAGCGTTAACCCTTAATATGCAGGAACTTTGGGGGCACAATCATGGGTGTTGGCAGAAGTGGGCCGGTGGTTGCCCGCCTGAAGTGTCCCAGGTGCACTAGAAAATATTTCGGCCCTGGCACTTATTTTTTTTTTTTAAATTAAGCACTGACTATAACTAATAATGCAAACAAAATAAATGATGATTACCCCTATATCAACACACTATCCATTGTGGACTACAAAGAGCTCCTGTACTCTTCTTTACTGCACAGCCTTTCTAGCTTGTTAGCAGAACCTAGTATACTGATTGTTAACTCTCTCACCCTGTCATGTGATCTTGGCTTCTGAGTTGCCACATCTGTATCCATTCCCCTGCAGAACACGTATAGAACCCATATTAGCCTTTCCAAAAATGTGCTACATTCTGCATTCATTAAGTATTTAAACACAGTGAACCCTGATCTAGGGTTTCTATTACCTTGTAATGTGTGCTGCTATTGTGCAGTGTTGTGTTAGTTATGATCGTTAGGGGATATTCCAACTTTGAAGCTCACATAAATGTGAATAATTCACCTGTGAGAATGAAAGCGAGACTCTCATTAGTAGTAGAACCTATATAAGCTTTCAAAATGTGCTGGCTTCTGTATTCATTAAGTGTTAATACACAGTAAATCGCTGATCTAAGGTTGCGATTACCTTATAATGTTCGCTGCTATTGTGCAGTACTTTGTATGTTTAGATTGTGCATGCCGAATAAATGCCCTTGAATGGACCATTCGAATCTTGAAGAACAGATATTTAGCATTGCCATGAATTGCTTGTAACTTTTTGTAGTATCCCCACTCGGTGGCTCTTAACTTAATGCACGCTGAAGTTCTTTCAATTTAAAATAGCTAACTCTCCTGCCAAGCCGTATTGTTGCACATGCACATGTGTGATTGATGGCAGATTACTCAAGGGCTGTGTATGCAAGGACATTTAGGATGATTTTGATATACATGAATACTGTATTTGATAAGGACTGATCCTCTTTTTAATTTTCTTCTCTTCTTGTGCCTCCCTACCACTGGATCATGTGTGTTCAATATACAAGACCATGCAAACATTTTGCACATGCATTTGTAGGTAGATGTTGGCACCGGGCATTTGTGGATACATGCCTACATTCTTACGGTCATGATGAGCAATATTTGTGAGAGTTATTAAACTAATATGATAAATACCACGTTTCTTAGTTTTCTTTCTCAATAAGGATTTAAATTGTGTGCATCAAGACCAGAAGTTTAAATTAGATGACTCAGTGGGCATATTAATGCTCTGCAAACATATTGAATAGAAAAAGTGGGTGCATAAGGCAAGCTCAGACGCTGATCAGTGATTTGCAGGATAAAGTGGAGCAGCATAGCGCTGACATGGTTGTGACCAGGAAGGAGTTAACGGCAGTTTGACTGAAATGCCAGAATTTGGAGTCAAGGTCGCAGCAGAACAATGTACGCATACGAGAGAGTGCCTCAAAGGGTCCTATGGAGCAATTTGGGGAGGACTACTGAAATCATTGCTTGGAGACCTGCAGTTGTCACCACCATTTCTGGTGGAAAGAGCTCACCCAGCACTTTTTTCCCGCTCCTAAGCCAGGTGCACCGCCTCCTACGATCATTGCAAGGCTGTTGAATTATAGAGACAGAGATTTGGTCCCTAAAATGCAAGGGAGCAGGGAGCGCCACATTCCATATGCCATGCTCTTCCCATCGAAGCTCCAATTACAACATGGAGGTCGAGCACATTTCTTCGATACTCCGAGTGAAGCAAGATATTACATTGAGGCATTATTTCTGCTACATCATGGCATGTGTCATGGTGCGGCCCGTCTGCAGGCATGTCGGACCCGGTGGAGTGACTGCTTCTAACAGTGAGATGAATTTGTCACTATGCTTGTTTGATATGGAGGCTCAGTCCGTAGTAGTTTAAGTGTGTGTCGGGTAGCCTGATGTCTTTATCGCTGTGTTGCTGCTCATACCGGCACCCTTGAAATTTCATATTTGGTTGATGGGGTTTAACACTATCAGGTTGGGGTGGATGGTGAGGGTGGAGAGATGGGGCGGGGGTATTTTTTGGGGACAGTTTAAACGTTTTGGCAGATATCCTTTTCAATTCACACAGGCAGCAATCATATTGCTAGAGAATATTAGCATACATTTTGGGCTCTGTGGTCGGTATGGGATCCAGAGTAGTAAGCAATGTGATTATGTTACTCACTTGGAACATTTGTGGGTTGACTAATCCTATTTATGTGGCAGGTTTATTATTATGCTATGTCATGTAGTATTCATATAATGCTATGCAATGCAATGGTATACTATGGTATGCTACGTTAGGCTCTCCCATACAGTTAGGCCTCCATGTCACCTCCCACTGCCTCCCTCTGCTTCCTCTGCACGCAGCACCCAGGACAGGCCCAAACCCCTCCTAGGGCAGAGGACACATTAGACCTTTTCTTCTGCTTATTCTCTGCACGTATAGGACTAGCCCCATATATGGTACATAACAGTAGGGTTTCTGTGAATGCCGCTTATTCAGAATGCAAGACGATGTCCCCGCAGGGCTGTGTCACAAGGTCACAAGGGAGATGTCCACAGTTCTTGCCAAGTGTCTGCAATATCGTGCCAAGTAACACCCCCATTGTGAAAGTACTGAAACATATTAATGCTTGCCTATGATATACTATTTATAACCAGTACCCTGCGGTGCCCTAGAGACCTCTGTGTGTCGACAGCCTGAATACTTTCATAATTGTATAGTAATTGATTATTTATAACATGCTTAATACCGAAGAGGTTTCTAAGTGCTGACCCGGGATTCAAAAACTGTGTTGCTCTGCATCGTCTTGCTTCCAAGAGGAGCGCGTTGCCACTGAGTTATATTATCCATGCATGCTGTGTTCTCTGCTGATCATCTGTATGCTATATATTGTCTATATAATACAAGAAGCTTAATTTACCATCAGTCTGTCTGATCTCCTCATTTGCTGCAAACTGAGGCTGGCTGAGTGGGCCTTATCTTAGCCACCACAGAAATGGTGCTGTGATCTCTAGCCAGGACTGCACAGGAGTTTTTCTGATGGCTGCCATGACCACAGGCCGAATACATAAGGTCCTCATCATACCAGAGGGCACTGTTAAAAGTGTGGCACCCTGTTATCTGCGAAGTTGCCAAATTCAGTGGTGTGACTGAGAAGTGGCCCTCTGGGGAATCTCTGTCATCCGCATAGGTATATAACGTGTAATAACAAATTGTGCTGTGCAATGTATGCGTGTGCTCCTAATACATACTTACAACAATTACATTCTAAAAGTGATTTTGTACAAAGGTACTAAACAAAGCGCCTGATTCACAAAGTATCCTGGAGCATCTTTGAGAGGCTCATGAATAAATATGATTCAGAAACCTTTGCTGAAGAGCACCCAAAAGAGGCTGAAGGCAGCTCAGGATATGACCTGGGTTTAGTCTTGTCAATCAGCTACATGATATGATAGGTTATTTATAACATGCTTAATACCCAGAGGTTTCTCAGCTCTGTGTCGTCTTGCTTCCAAGGCGAGTATGTGGCCCCTGAGCTATGAGTTAGAGGGGGCACTTCTGAGACGTCCAGGGCATATCTTGTTTTCATCCAGTGCAATTTTTGTGTATCTGGGCCCTTTATATTTAACCTTCGTGTAAATTTATTTTAGAATGTAAATGTTGCAAATATATTGTAGGAGTGCACTCACATTTCTCTGCACCTTTGTTAATATGATATGGCATTTGTGATATGATATGGCATTTGTAACGCGGCCATACACACGTGTTTCAAGACTATAAAGTATAAATACCAATGTTCTGGTAAATCATCTGTGGACATCAGTGATTATTACATCATGTGCCATGTCTGATATTCCTCCATACCCAGCTATTGTTTGGTCAGTGACCTAAGTGGAGGTTTAGCTGCATACATTCCTTCCTTATTGTCCAGAGCTGGAGTATTACATAAATGCACCAGGCCTACAGTGCACCATGACTTTCACCCACAAGCAACTTAAGTAAAATGTCCAGAGAGCTCAGACGATGGCTCCTCAAGCTGCCAGATCAATCAATATTAATAATAAAGTGCAATCCTCATTTGGATCTTGGCCTGAACATACTTTCATGACTTCCACATTAAATATTCTCTACTTATTCAGTAACTGTGTGCACTAGTTCTGAGAAAGCTATGGCAGACTCTGTGGCTGAGTCTGACTGTGCAATGTTTTACAGTATTTTCACGTCAATTCTCTGCATATATAGGGTTCATAGATGGGCATTACATTGATTAGTAAGGCTAGAGGTGAGAGTTTTATATTATTTCCCTAATGCTGATTATTGCACTCACATGTATTAGATTTAGTATTTTAAAAACTAAAAAGAAACTTGTTGAATGATTTTGCATTTAGAAATGTAAACAAAAATCTAGATTTCAGTTTGAATAATCAATTCTCCAGAAAGGATCCCTTTCATAATACTTAATCATATCGGTTATATTCAGTTATTTGTGTCACAGGTATGTTAGAGTCAAATATTGAATTCATTGATGCCTGAAGTGGGAGCAGTTCAAAATCTATATCTGTTCTTGTAGATCTGTTGATATTTAAGGTCCATGAAAATTCCACACATGTGACTTTTGCCGAGAACTCTTTTCCTGGGCGCTGTTTTAGTGCTCTGGGGAATTAAGTCCTGTTCCTCCACCCGCCCACAACCTTTGTGTGGGACACAGCCCTCTGCAACCCCCGCCTGTCACCTCTCAACCCTCCAAGCTGCCATAAAATTGATTGCACTTTGATATATCAACCGGCGTTCATCAGTGTCCATTGGGCCTGATCAATAGACTGCCATTCTTTCCCCTTGTCCTAAGAAAGTAAGTGCCACTTGGACGTGCATCTTGGTTATAATAACGGCAAAGAGTCAAGCTGGTAGTTGGCAGAAACCATGGTGAATGCATTGCTACTACCTTGTATTATTTCTCAGAGTAGCTTGGTTTTGTTGGGCCCATCACTTTGGAGATGTCCCTGAATGTTATCTTTTTACTACTGTTACCAGTAAAGCTTGGGAACAGGTTTGTGGCATTTTGGATGGTGTTTGAGTCCATTGTAATTTGGACATTCCCTGCTCACTTAGCGCTTTGAGAATGTTTTCAGTTTTCAAGTTGTTTGCACAGGTGCACACCATGTGGATTTTCCACACTGCTTTTGAGGATTATTATGGGCACACGAGTGCAGATGAGTGTCGTGCAATTAAGCTTCACAATTACTGGGAGAATTGTTAGCACTTTCAATAGGTCATATTATGTTCATGATCAACGAATCTAATCCCTGGATAGCTGCCATCTTGAGTGCCTAAGCACTTATTAGGAAAGCCGATGTGTGCTAATGTGTACTCCACATGCTCAAACCGGCCAGTGCATGAAGCAGTGAGCGGTCATTTATTTCACCTACGTCCTCGGCATTTGGTGCATGGGTTGGCACCCACAGTCTGCTCTGGCTCTTTGGTGGTCTTGGTGGGAGGAGTTATGGCTAAAGATAGGAACTGCCACATTGTACTATGGGAAACTGATGGACTCTGCCCAGACATGTTGACAGGGGCAAGACTAGCACATCTTAATTGAGGAACTTGCAGAACAATTCCATTCAGATGCTTTACCTATACTAATGCATTTTTCCAATACATGCATAGGTGGCGTACACTAATATTCACATTTTTTCTCTATATCCTTTATTTATATTAACAAACTTCTTAATTTTCCAAAGTCTTAGCTACATTGGTGGGGTAGCAAATTCTGTGTTCGCCTTCTGCGTTTGTAGCTAGACCAGGCACTCGCATAAAGCCATGGGAGCAATTGTTGGATTCTTTGCAGGTTTAATTTAAGGAAGCTTGTGGTACACATGCCAACATTGCTCAAAGAGAAGCAGCTTGACAACATGGCCTAGGTGCTAAATGGTTGATTGTATTCAGGAGTTAATTGGAGGGGGGGTGGCGAAGGAGGCGATACCAGATCCGATTGGTCATTGCACACATTACAGGCACCTGTAGAAGCAGCTAACAACGAGAACACCCAACACGAAAGTGTAGGAAATACACCTATTCAACTTAGATCCCAGTTTACAGGAAGCTATGCATATTTCAAGAATATCTGAGTACACAAGCAAATGGGTGAAGATTGTGAATTCAGGTGACAGACATGCATAGGGGGCCAAGGGTTAAGTAGTGATAGGATTTAGGAAAATAGAAGGTGGTGTTCAATCTGCAGAAAATGTGTCAAAAACCAAGTGGCAAAGCTTATGCTATTGGGGTGGGTGGAGCAGACATTTAGCCAACACTTAAGAATGTCCAGCATTGAGCAGCGTCATTAAAGAGGCATGAAAGGACATTTCACTAAGATGTTTAAACCAAATGATAGATTTATAGGAGAATAAGCAAGACTAGATTGCACTATGTGCGATGGGAATCGAATGAAAGGGTCCATGGTGTCCGGTGGAAGTTGACAGAGAGGGAATAGGAATGTTGTTGGATTTAGGATCTCCCTACTCCATAGTTAGTTAGGACATACATGAGTAAATGCTTAAAGTTTAAAGAAAATAATTGTGTGAGCCGATATTCAACCCATGGTTTTTAACAAGATTCCCTTCATGGTCTTTAAGTATGTATCATCCAAAGTAGGATACATGGACTGATCTAGTCTGGTAGAATGGGATGACTAGGAAATCCTTAAAATTCTGTTTAAACCACATGAAATAGTTACAGATCTGGATGTCAGTGACTGTGTAACCAATGAGTAACTGCCACATATCTCAACATGTTTACTAAAGTCATTGGTTAACAAAAAGAGTTTTCACACGACATAGTGGACTACTCAAAGGATTGTGAAGTAAGGCCTGTACTGATTGGCATAAAGAGTTTTTGAGAAAGGGACTTGACTGACTGAGCATGAGTGGTGCCCTAGAGCTTAATAAAGCATCGCCTGCAATTCTGGCGCAGTGGATCCTTACATGTCTTTATTGATTGGCACACACTACTCAATATTGCAGAGTCGCTTACTTCACATGTCCAGCAAAGTGTTATTCAACTTTAGATTTATCCTATGCTTGTCCTCAAATCACACTAAATATAATTTGTCACTTTGCAAGGTGCATTTTGTTATTGTCACATGCTATTTGGGCTAGCACTGGCTACAATGGGGTGTCAGAGGCTCATGGAGGAATTGTTTTTTGGTATGCAAGATAAAACTTATGTTAGCAAGAAATATGTGTTACTGGAAAAACAGAGGAGGAACCTGACAAGTGCATACCTTTAGAAATGGTGAAGGGTTTAACATATTCAGGCCCCCTATTAGTGCAGAAGGGAAAAAGCCACACATTTTCTGCATAACGTAGAGAGCAGTTACGTCGTTTTGTGGGCTTACTAGAATTCTCCTCCATTACCTAATGTTGCTGTTGAATCATCTAATCCATGAGACCTAAGGAAAAAGGAAGGCAGATTTCAATGGTCGGAGGAATGCAAACAGAGTATGGAGTGGTGAAAATGGCAGTAAATCAGGCGCATATATTAGGTATGTTTGATATAAAAGCAAACACCTTGCTTACAGTGGATGCAAATAACCAGGGCTTATAGGCTGTCTTCACTCATATTCAGGGAGGAATACGAGTTCCAATTGCATTTGCCTCGAGGACTTGTAAAAAAAAAGAAAACCACAAAATACTGCAACAGGATCACCAAAAATACTGCAAAATACCATAACATATTTATGGTGCATAGGCCGGGAAGCGGTAAAGCAATTACTGGTGTGCCTTTGCATAATACAACATAGCCATATTGTGCACTCATTCTGTGACCTAAAGTGCATACTGAGGGAAGTGCAGCAACTGTGCTGGGTGCACACTGCGTTTGGTTTTGCATTGGATATGCTAAACATGGCACTTTTATCAAACAGTTTTTTAACTTGGGCACTGCCTCACTGTGTTCCTTTTCCCATTTCCAGGGTACACCCTGTTTCAGCAATTTGGTCCAGGGCTGTGTAATCTCTGCATCATTTTTAATACTTTTCCTGTTCTGATAATGTGTCATTCCTAACAAACTCTTTAGACTTTTCAGGTTGGTGGGATCTTTTGGTTTCTGAATTGCTTCCACTTTTTTTCTTTTGCAGGTTTAACCCATGTTCTGTTACTTTGAAAGTTTACCCTCTTTCTACACCACTGTGTTTTCTGTAAAGATATTTTTACCCCAGTATTTTGTAATTGACTGAGGAAAAGTCTAATTTAATTTAAATTACTTTCAAATCTTCATTTTCGATTAGCACATCATCTACATAAACTAAGGTCCCTCTCTCAGCTGCATCCAGGAGTGCCTTGCTCAGGAATATCCCAAATTCACTCCCACTATTGACATATGCAAAGAGGGTCTGGGAACATGCATATAATAATTTGTCAAAGAAAAAGGCAAATATGTTTTGTATATCTTCAGCTAGCTAGTGGTACACACCAGTACCCTGCTGTGAGATAACTCCTTTGAGCCTTGAACCTGTGCAAGGCCTTGATCAATAAATGGAAGTGGATATCATGAAACAGGTACCCTCTTGTTCAATTCTCTTAAGTCTGTACACAAGCACAATTGGCCATTGGGCGCACCTAATAAGGGTGTATTTGAAGTACTGTGAATATGCCTAATAATGCCTCTAGATTCCAAGTTTTTAATTATGTCTGCCAGTGACTCCATGCAGGCCAAAATTGTCAAACAAATACTGGCCCCCTACCATATCCTTCTGGTAGTGTGGCAACATGTAAATCGGTCAGCCCACAGTCATAGGCGTCTTTTGGCAAAATTCTCTTTGAACTCCATAGATATTTTACTTAATTGGTATTTTTCTCTTTTACTTTAGATACTAACTACTTTCCCCACCAGCGCTCCGGGGGTGGGAGGCAGCCAGATCCAGAGGAGACCACATGAGAACCGGAGTTCCAAGGGAAAAAAAAACAGTACCGAAGAGGGAAAGATGGTGACCCCTGAAGGAAGCCCCGCTTGCAGATGATGGAAGTCTACATCACTTTAAGAGTTACTTCATGGACAAGAGCCTGATTAAAAGTCCAGCGGTAGGCTTGTGATGGCCACCACTAAGTTAAGAGAATTACAAGTATCTTGCACTTAATATTATGCATAATATTTGACTTTTATTTGAATTCATCCATGCGAATGGTGCAATACTCACAGAAACAGTGAATTAATTTCAAGAGTGGACTGATGCAGCCACTCAGACATAGAATAGACACTATGGGCCTCATTACGAGGCAGGCAGCCAAGGAATGAAGAGGGCCGTCCTATTACGAGGTCTGCAGCGGGACCCGCTAGCAGAGGAGGATGCTAACAATGGGCCCATCATTAACGGGCACATTCTTAGCATCCTCCCCATTCCCATTGAGACCTATGGGGGCTCAAATGGGAATGGGATCTACCTGTCCGGGTCCCGCGAATGGGATTTACCGGGCCCTCCAAGATCGGAATGCCCGGTAAGCCCCCTTTCGCGGGACCCAGACCTGGAACCCGGTATGGAGGCAGCCATGCCGCTTTTGGCGGCATGGCTGCCTCCATACTCGTGATGAGGCCCAATGAACATTCTTAATTTTGCATAGCAAAAGGATTTAAATGTTTAAATATTACCTACAGTATGATGATTTATTTATAAAGAAATATACACACTTCTAAATAAATTGACAAAAATGTCAATACAAAAAAATATAATATCTTCTAAAAAATAAATAAAAATCAGAGATGACTAAAATAAAAGAAAAAGACCAAAACAAGAAGTGATCAGAAGATAAAAAAAATCTCTAAAAAAAATCGCATTTTTTTTTAAATAAAACATACATTCAGAGATGTGTGAATACTTTTGGTGTTGATGTTTAATTTCATAGAAGATGTGGCGTATAACAATCTGCAATCAAAGTATGACTTTTTTTATTTGTGATCAAGATCACTGGATGGATAGAACTGTAGCTGGGATTATTTTGTTTCTGCAGTGACTCTTTGGTTAGGTCCCAGCAGAAAAAGGGGGGAGTATGTAGGAAAAGAGAAGGCTCTGAATTTTAACCGAGGCTCTGAATTTAATTCAGGTCAGCCTTTCACCAAAAACTGAAAACTGATCCCATTTGTCAACAAGGATGGTGAGACAAGAGTGTGAGACTCCTGGCAGAATCTGGTCTGAGTATTGTGAGTGCATAGAAACATACAAGGTAAACAGAGTTTTTTAAATGTCAATTACATAAAAGCTAGTGTTTTCAGATAACACCACACCATGGGAATATTGACTGTGTTGAAGTGAAGAATAAAAACAAACTTTTACTAATCCAGCGAATACCCCTAAACTCTAACCTACCCATCGCTAATATTCAAGGCAGCTCAGGCCATAGCCCTGTGGTGCAAACTATTGTTGCAGGATAATGGTGCAAGCCAGCTTATTTTAAAAGAGAATAAATGTGCAGAATGGAATTTGTGTTCTTGCAAGGAAAATGTGAACTGAAGAATGTGGAGCCTGTTTTACTCAAAGTAAGCATATTGTTTAAAATTTGCAGAACAGGAAAACAGCGCAGAGAAATGTAACACTCTTCATCCGTTGCTGCTCTGAATCACAGTCAAAAGTGCAGGCTGAACACGTGTTCTTTGGAACTTTCTAGTGGGTTGGTTACTGAGCAAAGGGGGGTGGTTTTGATTGGCACATGACATTAATTTCAGAGGCGGTCATTCCTTATACTTTCTTTAAACAAACATACATTCATGGGCAGGTTGCAGAAAGAGTTTAAATAGAGCTGTCTCTTAGGATCTGGTCTGTCACTCTCTCTCTCTCTGGCTCTCTGTCGGTCACTCTCTCTCTCATGCTTTCTGGCTCTGGGCCGGTGTGCTGCATTTTCTGACAGTGCTGGCAGGCTGGGGAAAAGACTGTGTGGAGTTCATTCAGGCCGGGTGAGAAGGAAAAGCTGATAAGAAACGTTCCATTTGGGCTTTCTCTCTCCAGGCAGATGGGATAAAAAATTGTCAACAGTACCAGTGGATGGGGTCCTGGCTTCGCTGTGCAGAGGCACACAGAACTAAGCATTGTTTTGTGTAAGATCCCAGTGAAAATGGAGGTGCGTGTCTGCTATCTGTGGGTGGATTTTACAAACAGTTTCAGCCTGGAACATTACTTTCACATTGATAATTGTAAACAGCTATTTTTCATTTGTTATTACCTTTTTGTATAAAAAAAGAAAAGCTTCAGATGTAATGGAAGGTTTATTTCTGCCAAGACTAGTGATAAAATTCAAGGCCAGTTATAACAGTGTTCTGGCTGTCTGTCGTAAAGAAGGGTGTTTGAAGCCTATTGTACAGAAAAGCTAGTTACTGTGGGGGGTGTTTTGTCAATGAAAGGTGTCCATGATTATATTCATGTTCAGTTATGAGTCACAAGGGGTGTCATGAGAAAAAGTCAGTGCACACCTTTTTGTTTTGTACTTTGCATACATTCTAATCCCTTATAAAGCACAAAAGAAAGGAATAAATCAGCCTTGCTCTGTTTATTATGTGCCCTGGTTATTTGTGGTAGCATACAGAAGAGAAGATGGTGGTATTTTTCCTTTTACTGCTGGTGGTATTTTAATTTTACTGCATGTGGTAAAACACAAGGTAAGACAGGTCACTGTGAATGGGCTCATATCCTGAGAGGCTGGTTACATGGATAACTGTTTTCAGGTTCTCTAGTTAGTATATTCTGGGTTACCATCAAAGTGGTATTGTAGATAAAAAAACACATGATAATGAATTTGTGATTTAGGGTGCACCAGGTCTGGTTTTGGCTTACCGCTTATGATCCTGGTATAAAAAGAATACAGGCAGTTTTATATATTTGGGGCACACCAGAAATACTGCGAAATACCCTAACAGGCCCAAATAGAGTCTAGTGACACATTAGGCAACTGGACACTTCAGGCTTCGATTTGGGAGTTGCCATTACTAACTTAAGCAGATCACAGTCCATTTGTGCATTTGCTAGCTACCAGCCCCTGGAAGGTAGATATGATTAAGTATACTGGCAAAATCAAATATTTACCAAGTGGGAAACATTTTCTCGCTGACTAATTCTTAAGGTTACCAGAACCTAAAGAGGATTCATAGGAAGAACCCATCAAAAGAATTCCAGTTTCTGAGGTGAACCATGATGTGTGAAAAGAGGAATAGTTAAAGCATCACAGGGGAAAAGAGAGACACTCCTTCTTATTTACAAAGGCTTGGAAGAAGGGTTGAAAAGGTAGGCACCATGTTGCAAATGTTGCTGGGTACGCTATCTGACAGTGAGTGGGCTTTTCTCAACGGTAGTAGATGTGTTACCAAGGAGAATCAGTGTGAGGAAACTGTACATCTGACAAACACAGGCATCTTGGAGTGCAGCCTAGGAGTCATGTTAGAGATCAGTTCTGGTGTCCAGGTATGGATGATCAATCAGAGTTAAGTGACAAATTGTATGCAATGTTTTACAAGAGCAAGACTTCATAGACACTTTGCGAACAACCTATCAAAGGAATATGAAAAGGTCAGGCGCACATCTTTGGCCAGTGTCTTAAGAATCATACCTGCATAGGTAATAGTCTTAGTATATTAAACATCAAAAATAATTGAATGGGGGAGTATGGTGGTTATAATGATTGCCAGGATCATTACATTTGTATGTTCTCTGTATTTAATAAGGAAGTTAACCATAAACTGTTATACACAGGCAGTGTGCACATTTGTTTAACTGCTATGCAAGTATGTTTACATGAATGGGGTGTTAAATATTGCTGTACTGCCTTATACCTTACTAATGCAATGACTGGTCTTGTGAAAAAGGTTATTTGGCTTATCAGTTAGAGTGATACACTTGCATTAGTCAAGAGAATGCATTGAAAATATCTATCAAGGACACAGTGTCAGCATACATGTTCACTACCCATAGTGCAACATGGGTGCTGATCAAGAGCACAAACCTCATCACAACATGGATGCGCAAGCATTGAGAAACTGACACATTATGAAGGTAGTACTGCACAGGGTAAAGGATAAGCAAAATGTGTACAAGGAATATTATGACAAAATACATGGATACAAAGGAGCATTATCTGAAGGTTGGAGAAACAGCTAGAGTTCGATACCTAAGCCAAAGGGTTGCTAGTATATATGTTTCCAAGAAGGCGAGAGTGGGGAAAAATACTCAAGTTCAGGTCGATAGTAAAAGATGTAATGCAGGGGACATAGTTGAAGTGAACAGACCCAAAAATGTGCCAAGATTTTCTCAACAAAATAATCTGAAGTTAAAGGTGGCAGGCAACAAGGTTCCTCTGCCAGTTATGAACATTCATGAGTAAGGGATATTAGAATTGAGATCAGAAGATACTATGAAAATGCGGCAATAATTAACCTGGATGATGTAGGGGACTCAACGACTTTGCGGTTTAATTTTAAACAAATCATTTTATAATCAAATACACTTTCTTTAGCATGTACAGTTAGGGGTAGAGAGGTTGTGATGTTAGCTGTCATGTCACATCTGATCTCTGCATGGCAGAATGCATTTACCTGGACTCAAAGGCTTCCGGCTGCTTTGTGCAGGTGAAAAGCACAAGCAGATTCCATATGAACTCATAGCATCTTTGCCTGCATCAAAATCTCATGTGGGAGGAGATGCCATTTATGGGTGAGTCTGTGGAGGTGTCAACATCGGAAAATATGATCCATGTACTTGTACCCGCCATAGAAACCTACTTAAAACATCCAGTGTGTATAAAACAGGTGTCATACACTATTTTAACAAACCACATTGAGCAAACTGAGCGTCTAAGACTTTTTGGCAACTAGTGTTTTCTGTCATTACAAAAACATGGCACATTCAGTTACAGCCACTTGATATAATCTTCTGGCTGCTACCAAACAATTCCGGGATTTTGTCCTCACTCCATTTACACTGGCAAAACATGTCACATGTGGGTATGTCATGCAAGGAGCTCACAGTTATTATCTCCTCTACTAGTATAAGTAGTAGAGTACTCACAAAATGATGACCTCTTCTTTCTCAGTTTTAAACTTTTCCCTCAACTAAAGCCGATTGGCATTGACTAATTCTCCGCCCCTTTAGTCCAATTTCTATTTCATTCTCTCTCCCTAAATTCAATCCTCCAATTTCGGGATATCTTGATTCTACGTTTCTCAGTGTTTGGGTTAACTGGATTGAGGTCAAACATTTTCACCCAGCCTTAATCCAGGCATACGGCTAATATAGTGCCTTCTGTCCTGAAAAGTAAACAGGACTTTTTCCAACCAAGTACTGCTAAACTTATGTGAGGAATTGTCATCTGGTGAGGGTGTAGGAGCCCTGGCTTTCTTGATTATTAATATTGAAATTATGCGGGTAATTCCATCTCTGAAAGGGAAATCTGCTCATCAGATTCCCCTATCATAAGCTCCATACCAAAAGCATAGTGTGTACTTGTGGCCTGCTGCATCAGTATCCTGATTTGCAGCACCTGCTCTACCAGTGGCACTGAGCAGATTCAGAGGTCACATGTGCCCTCTTGACAGCTTCAGTGACAGCCAAGTATCTGCAGCACAGGGACTGCATTTAAGATATGCACCCATGTTCCAAAAATTGCACAACTCTGAGAATCCTGCCCCAGTGGCATGGTAAGCTGTACATATAAGCCATACCTGAATTAGGATATGGTGGCAAGCATCTTTCATAGTTAACCCTGCAACATTAAATTGATATCAGACATGTGTCAGACCTGGGGGCCCAGTTCAGTTGTGGAACAATTTTCTGTATTCATTCCACAGAAGCTTCCCCCTGCCCACTTGCAGGACTATAGCCTTGGGGGATTGCCTCTCTGTGTTCCTTTGTAGGGGCTGGTAACACCCTTTGCCCATAGATATCCACTCCACAGGAAGCTGGCCTGGGAACAGGAATCAAAGGGCACATCCATTCACAAAAGGCCTAGGCCTAACACCAGGGTGCTGCATTTCTAAAGACCTTTGAATCTATTGAAAAGGTAAAGGGGTAGGGGTGAGAGTAGCCTTTACAGTTTGGTTAAGACTCTGACATTTTGTTTCTCTCTGTCTCTCTCTCTCCTTCCTGACAACTTACTTGCTTTGGAGAAAAGCACTTTGGGTGTTATGTCAGAACGGCAAGGTCTGCTCATTTCAAGAGCAGGGATTGGACTCCTGAAGCAGGCTAGCTTTAATCCATTCACCTGTGGGCTTTCCCATTTAAAGGAAGGGGTCTCACACCACTTCTTTGAATCATCCTTTGAACTCCATTCCTGAAAGTAGATTTGTTGAACCATTCTGGGGGAGCAGTCCTTTCCAGAGACCTCCAGTTGTGAGGTGAAGGCATATGTTACATGGTAGAGGTGAGCTTTGTCCCCTAACCATCCGCAGGTAGCATTGAGGGTGACCTCTGCTGCTGGACCAAAACCGTATCTTTGCCAGCCACTCTGTTGCCTGTGACTTCACCATGTTTCAGGACCCCTGAAGTTGTTTTACCCTGTGTTTGGGAGCCTGAGAAAGGACTAACTTTCCTGTGTTCAACACCAAACAAACTATCAGGACCCTTCGACGCCCTCTTTGGGGTTGTTTGTTGTTCAACCGGCTCTTAGCCTGTCTGCACCACATATGTTGAAGAATCTCATTACCTCGGTCGAACGAAAAAGAGTACCAATGCATTGCAATGCTTGATTCTCCTCCGTCTGAACGGTATCCCTACAAAATATCCCCACCAAAAATATCGCCGTACATATGGCCGTTTGTCTCGCCATAGGCAATATTTTTGGGGGGGATATTTTGTGGGAGCAGGGGTTGCAGGGGTGTCCCCCGCACATTTTACAATAATGCGGAATTACAAATCTTGGTCAGTGTCCAGGAAAGTCTGAAGAATTCAACAAGATAGTCAACATATGTTGAAACATTTGGGAAAGAGAGACTCGGGAGATTTTTCATCAACTGGAAGGGAAAATGGGATCCAGGCAGTGTAACCCAGTATCCGAAGTAGCTTGGATTGTGCACCTGAAGGAGGTTTTTGGGAAACCGCAAAAAAACATCATACAGAAAAAAAGGGATGTGGTCTGGAGTCTCACTTTTGATGAGCTATATCAATCTAATTGGGAGTATCTCTTCTTCTAGGACATCAGGCCCAAATGGTTTGACCTATCAGGTATTAAAAAATTATCCCTCTCTATGGGCTAGGCTTTTGAATTGGCTGTTTCAGGAGATCATGGCAAAGCAGGAATTTTCAGTGTCCTGGAAATCTGCCATTGTCATTCCATTGTTCAAGGGGGGCGATCAGACTGCGGTGACCAACTACACCAACCGATCGCCCTCCTTGATATAGAAAGCAAAATATTTATGAGGATCCTGACGGGCGAGCTTGAAGCCTGGGAAAGAAGAGTGATATGGATATGCTCATAGAACTTTATAGAAATACTACAGTTAGATTCCGGTTGGACGAGGAGGGGCACCTATCAGACCCTGATATGGGAGAGTACCTCCAGTCATCTGCATTGGCAAGTCCAATGTTAAACGGTGTTAAAATCCACTGGCTTGCTTACGCGGATGATGTAGTTTTACTCGATAAAACAGCTATTGGGCTCCAACGCCTTTTGAGTAAACTACATCCTTACGTGGAAGAAAACGGTTTATCCATATACCCCATAAAATCAAAGATAATGGTATTCCGACAAAGGAATCAAAAGGTCAAATTCCAAAAATGGAAGATGGGAGGTCAGCAAATTTCAAGGGTTGAAGAACTAACTTACATTGGATATAAAATATACACATTTATTATTATTATAGTTGTTTCGGTCGCGAAAAATCGAGACCTTTCAACTTAAAATCTTGTTTACAAAAGCATTTAAAACAATCTACAAACAATCATACAGAATAATAAAAAAAAATTTAAATAAAAGGTTACAAAAAAGAAGATAAAAGACTTTAAAGTAACTGTTACAGTTTTGCTATGTTGAGACAGCATACTCTGGTATTTGTATTTGTTGCAAGTAATTAACAATGGCATATCTCACTGACTTCCTTTTGGTATAATACAATAATGCCCAGAGTTCTTCAGCAGTCGTAATTTCTTGATCCTCAAATAAGTGTTTGAAATAAATGCAACGAATTTGTAATAAATTCACACATTCGGTGCACAGATGCTTCAATGTTTCTGCTTGGCATTTACAGAACCGGCAAAGCAGGGGTGTGCCATTTTTGTTGCGGTTATTAGTAACATCATTTGTAAGCCAGAGGTTTAATCTGAATCTCAAGAACCCACTACGATGATTAGCGTTTGGGGATTTTAACAAATAATTAGCCACAACATTGTAGCGCTTTAGTTCAAAGGGGTTAGACTTAAAGTTCTTATAATATGTACATGCCACACGTGTGTGGATCCAGTCTGTTTCCCATATTTTTGTTTTTGCTTTGTCTGGATTTTCTAGCAAGAGCGTACTATTTATGTGCGCTTTATCCAAAAACTTTTGAACTTTCATGCGCCACATTTTCGGAAATATATCCACAGAATTCAACAAGTAAGTTGCTATAATGCTCGTTATTCCTATTGCATGCTGATTCATCAAACACTTGCGATATAGGGCACACAGTTTCCATTTGTACATCGCATAAACCGAAATCAAGCCTAGTTCGTATCTTATAAGTGGTAATGGTTGCGAGTTTGGTAAGTTCAGGAGTTGCCTCCAGAAACGACCTTCTCTCACCGACCAATAGGCATATGACATGATTTTTTGAGTTTCTGCACCATACAAAATTACAGGCACCACTTTTAGTTTGAAGTATGAAAGTACCGGTGACATGGAGAATTTACAATAACGTGCTCTGATGATACGTGCTTGTGAGATGGTCATCTGCAGTTTATGTAGACCCTGCATGTTGTATTGGTCCACAGCACATAGATTACAGATCAACATACCCAAATATACATATACATTGGAGACAGTGATTTTACAGTCTTGAAGTGGCCAGTGCAACTGTGTCTTACATTGTCTTCTGGTCCCAAACTGGACAATATTGGTTTTTGCCACATTAATGATTATACCATTAACTTTAGTATATGCATTCAGAGCACCCAGAAGCTTGCGCAATCCTCGTGGAGTATGGGAAAATAACACCATATCATCGGCATACAGTAAACATTTTATTTCAACCCCCACGAGCCTCGGAGAATCAGATATCACATTGCCAAAGGTTCGATTAATATCAGAGATAAAAAAATTGAACAGGGCCGATGCTAACAGGCAGCCCTGTTTCAATCCCCGGGCAGTTACAATCGGTGGTGTTAATAAACCCTCATTATTCAGCCTGACCTGAATCGTAGTGTTGGAATGTAATTGGATTACCCATTTGAGTATGCTCCATGGACAATTTGCATCCATCAACTTTTTGTACAATAGTTCTCTAGGAACAGCATCGAATGCCATTTGAAAGTCGATGAATGCAAGATATAAGGGTTGTTTCCTCTGGTAAGTTCGCTGGATAAGGCTGGACAAAGTGATAATATTTATGCCAGTGCCTATACCTTGCAAAAACCCAGTTTGAAATGGGTCCCTAAGATTGTACTCCTGGAGCCAGTTATTAAATTTTTTCAACAGCAACCTAGCAAATAGCTTGCCTGGGCAGTCTAATAAGGCTATGGGCCTATATGACTTTGGATTCTCTCGATCGCCCTTCTTAAATATTGGAATAATGATGGATTTCTTCCAAGTCTCTGGGATGTGACCTGTCTCAAAAATTTGTTTGAAGATGCGACATAGAATACTTGCCCATTCATCCTTGTACTTTTTTAACATTACATTGTTCAAGCCGTCAGGTCCTGTGGCCCGAGAAGAGCTCAGTTTGGAGATACACAGTTTAACATCATCCAAGTCAAAATGAAATTCATCTGATGCAGTAAATCTATGGAAGTTCAACCGCATCTCCAGAAAGGGAGTATGATAGAGTTTTTCAAAATACAGCTGCCATACATCTGATGCAATTGAGTGTAGCTGGGTGACCTGCTGATCTGTATTAGAGGTACGATTAAGTAATGCCCATATACCAGCAGTGGATTTTTGGAGGAGCTGTTTTAGCATATCGGCTCCTTCTTGTTCATACAATATTGCTCTCTTTATTTTGAGCCATCTTTTGTATTTTTGTTTTACCGTCCTGATTTCAGTGACCATGTCACTGGAATTTAACTTTCGTAGATAACGAATGGTATGTCTCAGATTATTTTTTTTTGTTTTTATTTCCGCATCATAGACGTGCGTATGTTGCTGTTTCAATGGCCTACTGCCACTAAAGACTTGTGCAGTTGTTTGTAGGGCAGCTGTATAATCTTTACTTATACCATCATGATTCTGATACAGTTCCCATAGGGTTTGGTCCAACTTTGCTAACTTTTCTCTATCCCAGCTTAAACGATTACGTCCATTATTTACTATCAGATCCGTGATGCTCGGATTCTTCCATTGTGATATTTTCGTATAACCAATCTGTAGAGTAAGTTTCAATTTATGATGATCACTTAAGTCTGTTTGTACTATCTCAAAAGTTTTAACCAAATTAAAAGCCCTAGCGTTAACATAGGCATAGTCAATGACAGCACATTGTGTACCTCTATGCCATGTGCTTTGTGCTGGACAATCCCCTCTCATATTACCATTAAGCATCTGGAAATTACGCTCTGCCATGATCAGTGACCACGTCAATTCATCTCCTACTAATGCAGTATCCTCCTTTGTAATGAGATGTAAATTAAGATCACCCAATACTATAATGGAAGTTATGCTCTCATCACAGGCCAAGGTATCCAAGATTTCGATGAACTGTTTGAAAAAGATCTCAGATTTTAGTGCAGTGGTAGACCAATAGATATTCACTATTACTATATGTTGTTTATTGCAAGTGAGTTGTAACACTTGAAAAGACATGGAGGGTGATTTATTGATAAGCATGTTAAAACCTCGGTCTTTTTTTACCGCTATAATTAGCCCACCCTTCGGCCGACCAAAATGACCTTTTTCTGCCGGGGTAAAGATTATATTATGAGAGTCCCAGACCGGGGGGCACAATAGCCATGTCTCCTGCAATACGATTACATCATTGTTGATCAGGTTCCCTATAGACGGGGAGTTCAGATGGGTGTGCCCTCGAGTGTTCCAAGATACTATTGTCAAGGTTTCTGTATCAAAACATAGTTATGTGGGCCCTGTCTGATTCGACATATCCTGGAGTAGTGCAGTGCTGTTTGTTGAGGTCGAATTAGGTCCATTAGGTCGAAGATGATATTCTCACAAAAATGAAACAACTTGCAGCCTGAATGAAAAAAATCTTGTTGAGATATTGTGGGTTCTCTTTGCATCCTCTTATAAAATTCTATCAGGCCAAAGTTATCCCAATTCTGCTCTATGGCATAGAAGGAAAACCGCAGATTTGGGAAGGGACCTGGCAAAGATGGGAGGGTGTGTTGTGGAAAGATGTCTTAGGGTTGCCAATGTGCCTTCCCGTGGCAATCAGGTTCGAATTGGGCTTAAAATCCATGAAAGCCCAGGTCGGATGGAAACTGGTCTCCCTTTTTCGGCTGATTTTATTGGCCCAAGAAGGATCATTATATCCAGACAATAGAGCCCACCTTGGGAATAATACATTGAAAATGCTAAAGAACCTCGACTCTCAAGTAAAAGAATGGTTGGACAAAATGGACATTGATATCGAAACAATAAATGAGAATCCGGTAAAAGCAAAAAAACAAAGGGACAAGATGGATTCGATAAACACTATTGATGAAATTCGATCTGTGAAAAATCCAAATCAACTCCAAAAAGAGGATACAGAATTAGGAAATCTCAATAAATATCTGACAAAGTTCCCGGTTCGGAGGATCAGAAAAACATTCCTAAGATTGAGACTGAATGTAGCACATACCGGGGAAGTCCTTGCAAAAAGAGGGCAGGGGGACCAGGCAATCCAATTATGTAACATCTGTATAAATCCAGAAGAACAAACTATTAAACATTTACTACTGGATTGTGAAGGAACCTGGCCTGCAAGGTGTATCTGGTTTGGTAATTTCGGGATTGATTCACCCCACTACATATCAGAAATGTGCTGGGACTGGATGGTCTCTGGACATTCGCCTGGTCTGACAATAGCAGTAATTCGTATGTTGGAAAGCTGCAATATTACTTTCTAAGACTCCAGGAGCTTAAGATGATTTGTAACCAGGGGAAAAGAGTGTGTATGCACATCTAACCTGATCTATTAAATACTGAAATTGGATATGGAAAGGAAAGATGTATATAAGAACTGTTTTAGTTTGAATGGGAAACATTTTAACCTTTGCAGAGTAATTTTAATTTTTAACTTTACTAAATTGTATGTTATTCTATTGTTAGTTGTATATAATTTGTTTTCCCATTGCGTTTCAGTTTATAGAATCATTGAAAAATGTGGTCTATGTGTACTGTGGCACTTTCCTTTCTGATTTTTTGTTACTATACTGTTATTACTTTGCTATTATCTTTTCTAAATTCTTTTGTAAAAGGTTGATAAACCAAATACAAATAGAAACATTTAAAATAATAATAATAATAAAGCAAGGGTTGCAGGGGTGTCCCCCACAGGGTCCATGGGTCAATATCGCCACAAAAATATGGTGGTATTTTAGTATTGCAATATTTTTGCGGGGATATTAACACATGGAACCACCTGAATCACCAACCTTGTCATTACCGCTCCTGTAAGTCGATTGGACCGACCCTGGTGTCTCCCAAACTGCAACCTCCGAGAATAGAATCAACTCGCCTGCACATCTGTCACTTTCGATCGTCGACCTCTGAACAGAATCTGGTGACTGCCCAATCTGCAGCTTGAGTAGATGTTTCAAGACTGCAGCTACCTCCCTTTCGACCCCAACTCAATGCCAGCTTGCGACTGGACCACTGCGACTGCAGTATCTCTGAACCAAAGAAAACCTGTAATCGACGCACCACCAAGATCTGTGCAAAGGTATTATTGACTAGTTACTGCCCCATGTCCATGTTTGAGCCCTAGAGACGGGATAGGTCAATTTTATACTGTTATACTTTGCTGTTTGGGTTGCTACTGAACCACATTTCCACCCCTCTTGCGAGTAAAGCCTTCCCTCGGGCCCTCACTACCACAAAGGGCGAATGAGGTATATCTCTGAACTGTACCAGTACCCCTCTATACCTGCTGATTTCAAAGTATTTTAACCAGAAGGACATTCTATTTATGGCATGCATCGTCTTCAGTGCACAACTAGATTAATTCATCGCTCCACGTTATTGAAGGAGCAAGGAACTGCACGGGGCAAATAAGAACCCCTTCATGATTTAAAACTTGATTAAGAGTCACAGTGAGATTTCTGCCTCTGTACTATTTGGGTTAACGAAAAAAATCAATGAGGCTATTGAATCCACCAAAGGAAAGTCACAGGTGGAAAGGACACACATATGTTTGCATACGTTCCTGAAACAGTGCACACGTCATGAAACACATTGACGACTGTAGTGTTTATTAGGTCTGATATGTGAACATACTGTTCACTCGCACATTGTGTATGGTTTGTTATGGTTCCGTTCCAAATATGTGCCAACATGTACTCTGCCAGCTTTGTTGGTGAATGGCAAGAAGTCACAAGCGGAGGAGCAAGGCCCTCCGTCGCATTACAGCACATGAGGTTTGCAGCAGTATATCCTTATCAATTGATTGTTGCAACGCTTTTCCCAGCCCCTGCCCCTATTGGTTCTTTCTGAGCATGACGCGGATGAATCACGCATTGGCATCGAGATAGCAGCATATGACCAGATGAATATCATAAGACTGCTGTGTCAGGTGATCTGGCAGAAGAAGCCTGGCAGCTTCCGGGAGTCAGGCTCCCTTACCTGGAATTTAGTAATTCCCCAAATACAGAGACGAATGCCAAGGAAAACGAGACAGACACTCTGCTCCCGTACCTATAACAACGTTGTGAGGTGAATTTGTATTGATCGTGCATGCTCATATAGCAGAGATCAACAGTGGTGTTGCCATGACAATCATGGTGGCCATCGTTGCTGAACGGACTCCTATGGACCCCACCCCACTTTTACTGTCCTAGAAAAAGAAGGCGCAGTCGGAAGGAACTCAGCCTTTTCGTGCAGATTAGAATTACGCTTCAGATTCTGCTGCATGGAGTGGAGACCCCATAAGGAAATTCTAAATGTGGCTTTCCCGCAGGGCTCGTGCTCATTATTGGGGCTCACAACAGAATGGGGCAGATGCAGAGAAAAGGGTGGGATGCCCTTTTGCTTGCATTATCTCTGCATAATTATGGTTTAAGGAAGCAAACTTTACCAGTCTGATGATCAAGCTAATTTGAGGTGCCAAGAAGTCCAATGACTAAATAAAAGGCTGGCACACATGCACGAAGAGCAAATTGTAGCGGATTGTTGAAATTCAATATTTGACAGCGTATATACTTATGGGTGTCATCGCATGCCCGTGTATGGGAAAAGATGGAACTGACCCACATTGCTGCAGTGTGATTAGAGAAAAGCCCCTTTTTCCCAAATGTCAGGCTGTCGTATTTGCCACATGATGACCGTGTTGCCATCATTTCTGCATGTGCACTGTGGTGTGCGGCGTGCAGCCTACGTGTGAGAGGCTGTGTGTGAGGAGAAGGCAAGTGCTGCATGCAATGGTGGGCAAAGCGGACTGGACCAGAAGTTATCACCAGCTGTTGTTGGAGATGGATGCGAGGAAGACTGGGAAGCAGGTGCTGAATGGGAATCAGGTACGGTGGAGAGTGGACTGCCGAGGGGAGGGTTTTTTGGTTGTCAACCCGCACAAAACGGACAGCGTTGGGGGTTGGGAGGCAAGCTGGGTAAGGACGAGAGGTTCCGCTGGTCTCCCCGCATCACAAAGGCTGAATGGGTGGGAAAATGAAGAGCAGCACAGGGAAAGTGGTCAATGAGATTCCGGCAAATGGGTCATAGGAAAATTGATGGACATGCGATTCGAGAAAGAATGGAGTCATAGAACTGAAAAGGAAATACTCAACATTTGTGGGATATGGTGATTAAAGCAGTGAATAGTTGTAGACCAACAGCTACATTGCCTATCAGCCTCTTTGACTATATAAAACATGCACATACTCCCAAGATCAATAAAAATAGAGAGTAACATTACACCTAACAAAAAATAAGAAACAATAGACACAGAGCATGCTACACCCCCCTGCCTTCACCCTGACAGCTCCACAGGTATGTCTGGATCAGTGGTACCAGCAGAACCGTATCACAGGAAGGGTGTGAAATATTATTACTGCCTGATATGAAGAAGAACTTTACGCCAAAAAAATCATCCTTAAATTTGAATGAATCAATAGGTGAAAACGAGTATGGATTACAAAATCATACCTTCTATATTTTTATATTTGTACTCAACAGAAAAAAGCCACCATTGAGAGTGATACTTACTTTTTTTTACCTAAAAATGATTTTAGTACGTACTTCAAAATCTTGTCTGTATCATGGTTAGAAGTTTCACCCTAACAGAGAAAGACAATGGGCCTCATTACAAGTTTGGTTGTGCTGGAAAGGTATGGCAGTATAATGGAAGTGATAGAATGACTCCCAATTTATGACCACTTTCCTGCACTGCCGAACTGCGAGTTTGGAGTATACAGCGGGAAGTAAGTTCTCCACTTTACTTTAAAAAAGAAGTAATTTACTGTGGTGGAATTACTGCTCACAGTAAATCCCAAAAATTCCCTTGAAATCCTATAGACTCCAAAAATGGGGATGTATACAACTTTCCTTCACTTGCAAATCTGCAGCAAATCCACGGGACTGAATGGTGTTAATGGTAAATGAGTTTGGTAAATCCACGGGACTGAATGGCGTTACTGGTAAATGAGTTTGGTAAATCAGAATGACTGCCAAAGCCCTAATGAGGCCCAATGTGGTGGCGATTCCCATGTTCAGTGATGCTATTTACGAGCCCACAAGACAAGGAAACAAAATACTGCTGCCCATTTTTCTCAAAATATGAAAACAACTCTATGGAGCGTGTATGCCTTGTTAATGCACGCCGGCACTATTTGACAGCTGCACGTGTGTTTGAAAACGTTCATCATCCTTCGATCATTCCCCTTGGTATGCTCATGTATAAATTACACACGCAGCATAAGATTACACGCTTACTTTCTAAGTGGCGTGCCCCGCATGAGAAGCGGAAGAGGACAAATTAGCCTTTTCCCTATTCCCTGGGAGCCAGCGGTGGCTGCGAGTAAATTGGTTCAGACTCGTGCAAGTCTATACCGCCCTTATTATAAATCAACATCTTTCCTTAGCTCCTTTTTAAAAAGTCAAATATGATCCTTGAAATTGCCTCTGAAATCAATTAACGGTGCCTCGCTGCTGGACGGATCTAACCAGGGCTGCCTTTGATGTGTCTTGCGTTGACTTCAAAAGGCAGGCGTCCACGTTGAGGAGCAGGGGATAGTTTGATGAAATGCAATGTTTTGGGCAGCACTGCATCAGAATCCTATTTCTGTTTCCATTGTTGTTGCAGCTCATCCTTTGCCCCGGCAAGGTTGGCATTGTATCTCGTAGGGGCACCATCAGGGCAGTACAAAAAAAAAGTGGTAGGTTGGAGATGTTCTACAAGCGCAGATTTACTCCCTTGCAGCCATTTTTCTTACGAAATCTACTGGATAGCTGAGAGCAAGGGGGGTAGCGGGTGGCTCTGCCTGGTAGCTGTAGTTTGGCATGTGGGGAGATGGTGGGTAGGTGGGAGCAAAAGTGTACGTTGTCAAATTAGAACAGCCTATAGATCGACCATATGCTTTTAAAAACATATGAACATTTATAAAGTTATTCGACCTTTAGTACATAATTGAATTAAGCTTTGAGGGTGTGTGTTTGCTAAGAGCTGGAGGTTTTAAAAAGTATTGACAGCTCATGGTGTATGAGGCCGTGTCCAGTGCTCCCCTTTCATTTGCAATCAATGAGTGGTAAGGAGTGGGGCAGCGGTGAGGGGAGGTGGTCTTTCTTATGAGGGGAGGGGACAGTGGACAGGGAGCTGGTGGAAACACCCAGATAGACTGCAAGGGAGAGTGGCAATTGGTTTCAAATCTTGGAGGCCTGTACAGAGAAGAGAGGGCTTACCAATCATCATGCCTGAAGTGCACAAAACACAGATTTGCGATGAGGGTGAAAGGCGAGGGCTGGTGTTTTATTCCTGACCTGTTTGGATTGTAGGGTTTACGGTCGGGTGTCCTGCATTCTTTATTGGGATATCAGGGAGCTTGAAACTGATCTGGTTGTGAGGGGGTTTTAGGGAATGTGTGAGGGTCTATCAGGCTCGGACTGGCCTATAGGGCAATAGGCCTATGGCCGAACCAAAAACACAAAATGCTGGCCTGGGCCAGTTTTTTTTGGTCAAAGTGGGCTACTTTTTTGGCCAAGTTGGGCCAGTTTGATGAGATAATTCACAATGTGGCAGGTCATTTTGGCCAGTGTTGCTGAATAAATATTCTTTAAAATGTACAATTTGCATTACACTTTATCTACAAACTCCCCCTCCGTTACTCTTCAAATAGTGTCACAACATGAATGAATAGTCTTTTGCAACTGTGGGACACTTTTTCATTGGTGCCAGAGACAATTGTATGGCCCCTGGGGTCAATTAGGACTACGTCAGACTGTTGGGTGAAGCTCTGCTATGTGATGTTACAAAGGATGTCGGTTGGGTGGAGACTGGCATGTGGCGAATCACCTTTGGGTGCAGCCCACTGCAGAGGACATTGTGAGTGCAGGTTAAGTTCGGGCATGCCTGTTAGGACAGGGTGGCAAGAGCCAGGAGTCACACATAGTTGGGGAGGGACAGAGTGAAATATATGTTGCAAAAGGACCCGTTTTGGATGGATGAAGGAGATGTAATTTAATAAGAAATAGCTGCATACATGCCCATGAATGTAGGCTGGCAGAGTTACTACATTCTCCCCCACACCTGCCTGACCCTCATGACTTGGGCCTCTGTAGACTATTGCACTGTTATCTGTATTATACTCTCACCACAAAGAGAACAATGGGGACAGCCACCATTCCCTCCAATTCCATAAGCACTGGGAGTTCTGGACTCAGTGGCACTTAGGAGTTTGTATGAGGGGGCTTCTACTGGGTTCTGAAATGGAGGCCCAAGGACTGCTTTTGCCAGAACAGCTTGGAACCAGCTGTCAGCATGTTTCTAGCCTCACCTGCCCTGCCCCAGTGCCTTCACATTTAGGCCCCACAGTTCGTAAGCCAAGCTCTGCTAAGCCAGGCCAAATCTAGAGGCAGGTGATTGGATAGTGTACCCACAATGAGTGGCACTGGTCTTGGTTCTCTGCTCAATTTGGGCTGGTATCAGAACCAAAAAAAACAGATGACCTGAAACCAGATTCAAGTGGCTTTCTGTAGTCGTAGCAGAACTGGACTGTCCTGTGGATGATGGAGTGAGAAGGCACTATGCTCATTGGGTATTTTCTTCTCCATGCACATATGGGAATGCTCTTCAGATTTCACTGAAATCCAAATAGCTCCCTTTGAAGGTACTTTGTGTCTACGAAGAATGTCCTATACCCACTCTCCCTCACATTTATCATAGACGTTGACAAAGTGGAGTAAAAGCAGATAGGATGGTTATTGCCCTGTGACATAGTGCCCCAAATAGGAGGAAGAACGAACAGGACAGCAAGCATCAACATAACCGGCTGTGTTCATCTGTACTCCTTGCCCCGTTTGCTCTTCTTCCTCTTCAAGGCACGCCAATATCTGAATTTGAGCTGTGAGGGAGGAGCTACAGTGCTGTAGAACATGGTCATTATTAGGAGTTATTGACCATTTTACAAACATTCAGATTGACTATGTGCTTAAACCAACCCCAAATCGATTCCCACCCATTTTACCCCCTTACCCTACCCCCATATCTATTTTTAAAGAATGCCAATGTTTTCTCTGTTTTTGTTTCTCTGTTATAGCATTCTCTGTAATTGTATTCTCTATTATCATTGGATACAGTGAGAAACCGGAAGGTGTCTCACCCACTAGTCCCCAGGGATCTCTCTCTCAGGTGGCCAGGGCACGGCCATCGCCTTTGGATCCAGACCCTGGGGGTGGACCAGTTCAGGAAGATCATCTGGGTGAGAGGTCTGTGGGGAGTGGGGGTCAGGCAGCCGATAGTGAGACGTGGTATTCCCCCCTATTTTGTTTATCCAACCCATCCTATTTTTACGGATTCTCTGAGGTCCAAACCCCCCCCCCTTTTTACACAAACACTGGGCAAGGAAGAGGGTGACTGAGAGTAACAACATTAACTTTCACACATCGTACTAGACCTGTCCTACCAATCGGGTCAGGCAAAGTCAGGCACTTGACTCTAAGTACATACACCTGATACCAATTAGCTCTCCTCACACAAATAAAAGGCAGAACCAAAAGACACACTCTGGGCAAGGCGGAACAGAGGTACGCGCAGAACTTGCAGGATGAAGGCAAGCCTACTGGAGCACAGCAACGGACCAAGGGACATGAGCAGTGGGTCGAAAACACCAAGAGTTCCCTACTGGAGGTCGGTGCCTCCCACAGGTCGTGAAAGAAATGTGGCGAAGGCCAGATCACACAAGTGAAGACTGCATTGTGTTTCAAGGATGTCAGCAACCCTCCTGGGTGAACTTCAGAGTTGGCAAGGCGAGGTCAAGCCTGTGGTACTAACCTTGACTTGTGAATTGGAAATCGCAAAACCAAGAAAGAGACGCACACAGCCAGTGATTTGACAAGCGACCTGAAAGACCGCTGTGTGTTAAAGTTTGAAGTAGCAACATTATATCACAAGTGAAGGCTGCACACATGTGAATGAGACGTGAAGAAAGGCAGATGTATGAATGAACTTTGAAGTAAAAGACAGCTGTGAAATCGGCGATACTAAGCAACAGAGTGGTCCGGCAAAAGGAAGTAGCCCACTCGAAAGTCTCTGCGAAATGTACATTGTTTGAAGGGATAAAGCGGATGAACAGCAAAAGTGAAATAAAGAAGTTTAACTCCTAGAGAAGGGGAGAGCGAAAGTTAAACTGTAAACTTTGAGCTGAGGTGGTCCTGCAGTGTTCTGTAACAAAAGCCACACACATTTCAAAGTCTTCGACATAAGAAAGTGGTCCCGACAGAGGGCCACCTTTGTGAAAATGGTGGTTGAAACATTATTTTGGAAGTCAGGAGAAGAGACTTTAACGTGGAAGGCTAGGCGGGCCTTGATCCACATTTTGAAACTGTTTATTGTGTTGGAAACTGAGCCAGAATGTTCATCCTGCCTACTCCATGAGGTCTAACGTGAGGAGGAGAGCTGGTTCAACCACATTTATTCATTTGAACACTGATTTTTCCTTTTGCATACATTTCTCCTTTTTACACTTTTTCTGTACAATAAATAGGGCAGGCATTAGGTTTTGTTAGCGTAGGCCATTTTGATTTGACAGATTCCACTAGGACTGCGTTATTTATTATTCGATGGTCGAGACTACTCCCATCTTAGTTGTAGGGCAAAATAGGAGTTTCTCCAACCCCAGCCATTTCAATAAAGGTTTTACAAATCAGACCCATTGTGTCAGTGGCATACTTGTGATATCATGCCTCCCCTACAATACCCACTAAAAGTACTCCAGTAATCACCAATCTAGTGTGAGGTGGCCATTGTAATTACAGGACTATATTGGAAGCACCAGTTGTCAGAGGACCTCCGAGAGAGTGCTCTTGTTCCCTGAAGGGATGTAAGAATCCTTCCCAGGGGCAGCAGAGAGTTGGCTTCCTGGGGAGACCTAACATGGTTTCTGTGGGTACAGCCAGCCCAGATTGCCTAATAAACACCAGGACCTGTCATGAATTACTTACTCTTCACCAAGCTGAACATACATCAACTGCGTTGGCTGTATAAGTGCATCTCAATGGCCGTAATGGCAAAACCAGACATGGCTTATATTTAGATTTTAAACAACTGCTATCAGACGTCTAACATACACGATTGGAATTTCATGGTAGGGTTAAATACAGCCAAAGAGCCACCACTGTCTGTTTGAAATGTGTGTTCCAGCATCTGTGTTAATGAATGCATATGTGACACTTTAACCTTGTAAGAGGATTCAATCCAGCACTACAGCCAAGTCAATGCCTAGTCTGGAATACTGAATGGAAACCCTTATTGATATATCTTTGTGTCCAGTTCATAAGTTCTGGATGACTACCCCTATATAACACCCCTCTCTTGGAATCCCCCTTACCCCACTGAGCCAAGAAGTAGTTCTGTTTTGCAAGTTTAAAAGGTTTATTTGAGAATTTAAACAATATATATATATATCACATTTTATAATAAATTAATAATTGAATATCACACTTAATCTGACCAGTAATCAATAATGGATAGTCTGGCACTAGCACACTTCTTTATAATCAATGATGAGTGGTTATAGGATGGATAAGATAGCAACAATACTTTTATGGTTTCAAATAGATGCAATGTGGAATGAAATTGCAGTACAGAAAATAACTTGATAGGATTTCAGCAAAAGACAATGTAATCACTTTCTTGGACAATTCACCCCCTCTTTATGCAATGTAAGGAGATTAAGAGGAGAGCACACAGTTCTTAGGAATGTAATAAAATAGAATTCAGTTCAATTCCCCCTCAGCAGCTTATACACAGATAGGAGTTTTGAAACACAGGCAAAATGCTTTGAATATGGTGACAATGCAGTGAGAAATATGCTGAAAATGCTTTTAATTCCCTTCAGGAGGTTCAGGGTGAGTGGTATCTAGTTAATATTAGTCCAGGCTCACTCTAGCAATGATTCTGGGATGGTTCTTAAGAGGCAAACGAAATTTAGCAGTTCAGGCAAAAGCAGCTATCTTTTTACAAGTAAAGAAATCGGGGCAAATCGCAAATCGCGGTATAATTCGTGAATCGTGATTGCTTGTTGAGAAGCTGAGATTCTAAGCTTTCAGAGGAAAGTTAAACCAAGTTCCTAGCACAAGCGGTTACGGAGTTATGAACGATTTTGTGAAGGTTGTTTTTCGGATTTGAAATTTTAAAAGTTCAAAGCGACAGGTTACAGCTTGCAGCTAGAAAATGACAGGTGACAGTTTTTGAAAATGACAAGTGACAGCTATGCAGCTTCAGAATTGACAAGTGACAGTTAGGAGGCAGTTCTACTTAGGTTAAATAGATTGAATTATATCACTTGAAACTAAGAGATTTGGTTTCACCCCGTCCTAGCTGTACTCACAATGTGTTTTGGAAGGTCTAGGTCTCACGGATCGGGTCAAGATGGCTTTGGTTCTGGTTTCGCCCCGACGGTCTCTGCGCACAGCACTTCACAGCGATCTGGTCTCTGGTTCTGTCCGGCACCGGTTCTGGCACAGTCTGGTCTCTGGGTACAGCGTCTCTGCACAGCTCCTGGATCTTTCTGCACAGCTTTCTCTGGACACAGCGCTGATCTGCACGGCGCCTGGATGCTGCTACCGCTGTTAGGTTTGCTGGATGCTGAGACCTGCTGAAAAGAGTCCTCAGTTTGTGGGTTTAGGCCTCTGATTTGAGTTCTGAATCAAGTTCTTTGGAGTTTTAAAGTCTAAGTGTTGGATCTGGTATTTTCTGGATGTTGTGTGGTCCGGCAGAGCGCGTTGCAGCAAATGGATTTGAATGTCCTCTCTAGCTTCCAGTGGCTCTTTTTATGTCTTTTGAAAGTGGGTGTGTGTGCAGCATCACTAGCCAGCCCCTCTCTCAACTGCCCATTGGTCAAGCTTTCCGCACTGCTTTGTTGGGGGAAGGAAATGTGTGTCATGGTGATGCTGTTTTATGGTCTGCAGAAAGGATACTCCCCTGTCAAATTGCACACAAATCTATATTTGACCCAAATACATATTTGCACAGGTACACATTTGTTTAAAATTACATGCACCCATCGCGTATCACATGAGGTATACTCTGATCAAACTCTGCTCTTCCTGGAGGCTTGCATTCAAAAATGGCAACATATTTTCGATTTTAGTGGGCTATGCAACATTGGTTCTTCATTAAAAGTTATACACATATACACAGGCTGTCCATACCTACTCCAGTAAATTCCCATATCTCTAGCTTAAACACAGAGTATGTGGTGTCAATAAATAGCGGGGTTTTGCCCCAGAACATCACACAAATTGGAGTTTGGGCTTGAATCGAAGGTACATTTTTTAAATTAAGGCTCTCAAAGTTATACATTCCTGTCATTTGATTACAAAGATTTATCAGTATTTTTATAAACTGTATTTTTTGCTTTCAATTCAGTTCTCAAAATGTTGGAGTCCGCCTCCAAGACTTGGGTGGGTCAGTGATCACATGTGTCTTCTGCTGGGAGCTCTTTGTGCACAGTCAACAGTCAACATCAGCATATTCTATTCAAGTGCAAGAGCCTATTGTGTGGTCTTCAGGAGGCTTAGGTCAGCAGACCAGGGGGTCACTTTGCATTTGGTTATTATGACCATGTGATATCCTGGGCTGTGGTGTGAATCTCTTGAGGTGAGAGGGTTTCCCAGGCTTCTGGCCTCTGGGAACAGCAGGTGGCTAATTTTTGATTAAAATGCAGCCTTTGAAGTCAGCTGAGTCAAATTCCTTTGTCAGCAACTGCACTCAGTTCTCCTGTCAGAGTTTAGACCGCTAGCGCCGCCTTGAGGATTTTGTTGGTACTGCGTCCATTTTTGGGATCTTTCTTGGATTAATGCATTCCAAACAGGAATGGTTCTTACATGGTAGTAAATAATCCTTGCTTAACATTGTTTTGATGGGGCTCCTCAACTTCCCAGATTTTGTATGCACACATACTTCATTCTGCCAGATGTCTGCTGGTGTTCAGTGAGATTTTTGGATATGTTGCAATGTTTGAAATAGGCATTTTGAGCTGGCATTCAGGGAAACAAAAGGTGTTTTTAAAGTGCGGTTTTTCCTTTGGCACACATTTCACTCATGGCACCCCGGCTCATCCTGCTCGCACTGGTGGGTGGCAAGTTAGGCAACCATTTTAGTGTGCACAAACTGCGTGGTTCTCCTGGATTTTGGCGCACATGTTGGCTTTTTGGCCATCTTGGATTTTCTAAGCCCACAGCACCAAATGTTGCAGCATGATAGCTCAAACGTGGGTCAGGACACCCAACAGGGCCCCCCCACGCGACTGCACTTTGAATTTGAGTCGATGGGGAGTCGGGTGCACAAAGGTCTTGACCCACGCACTGGTATGTCCGCATAATCTTCTTCCAATTCTGCAAATGGCACAGTTCAGCATCTTTTCCTCCATTCGGTATTGATCGATCGGTTCTCCTCGCCGGTCCTGATGGGAATATTGAGCGGTACCCCGGGCCCCTTGGGTCTCTGCTCCCGGTCTCCGGATAGTCGTCCCTGGAAAGTCTCCAGGTTTTCTTTCTCCTAGGATGACAAAGGAAAAGCAGCAATACCTATTCATGGACATTTCTCCCCCACCATTGATATAGTTGGGTGGCATATCTATTTTAGAACTCAACAGATATGAACATGCACATTTTTTTAAATTAAGAGACAGGAACACATAAACTTGAGAAACACAGAATTTGATAGGCTATATGTAGGATATTTTAGGGTTGGAATTGAATTACCCTGGAGCGGTACCCTCTGGGATTGCAGAGGACTCCTCCAGTTACTGCAAAGTGTGCCTGGGATGGCAACACTTCAACTGGTTTATGTGGACCCACTTGTCTTCCCCCTCTGCCAAACCGCCTTTGGGGATGCGGATCTTGTAGGCCACAGGGGAGATCTTGTCTATAATTTCAAACGGTCCCTTCCATGTAGGCAATCATTTTCGCTGTTTGGCCTGGTTTCTTTGGAAGTTGTATAAATAGACCCGGTCCCCCACCTGATATTCCTTCCTGGAAGTTTTCAGGTCATAGTGGGTCTTCATACTCTCGGCTAATATTTCTAGATTCCGCTGAGCATAGGCAAAAGCATGTTGGAGGTGTTTCCTTAAATTCTCCAGATACTCATGAGTTGTGGAGGCATTTATCAGTGTCTGCTCTTGGGTCCTGTAGAGCAAATGCTGAGGAAGCACCATCTTGCGCCCAGTCATCAACTCGAATGGTGACATTTTGGTTGCAGATGAAGGGGTAGATCTGATGGCCATTAGGACCAGAGGTAATCGGATATCCCAACTTGGCCCAGAATCTGCCACACACTTTTTTAAGATGCTCACAATGGTTCGGTTATATCTCTCTACTGCTCCAGAAGAAGCTGGCCTGTAAGCAATGTGTAGCTTCCTTTTAACCCCCAGTATCTCCCACATCTTTGTCATTACTTCACTGGTGAAGTGGGTACCTCTGTCTGACTCAATCCTTTGAGGTAGACCAAAACGGGAAAAGATGTGGTTAATCATCAGGGCAGCTGCTGTTTCTGCCTTGCAGTTTGGGGCTGGGAGACATTCCACCCACTTGGTAAACAAGCATGTAACGGTCAACATGTACTTGTTTCCTCTAGACGAGCGGATTACAGGGCCTACAAAGTCGATTTGCAAATCTGACCATGGCAGTGTCATCCCCCTCTTTTGGAGGGGTGCACGGTGCGTGAGGGATGTTGGCTGAAATTGTGCACACACAAGACACCCCTTCAAGTATTGGTCGAGGTCCTGCCCCATGTGGGCCAGTATGCAACCTCTCTTAAGATTTCCAATGTTGTGTGAAACCCCCTATGACCGGCGGTGGCCGCATCATGGGCGTGACTTAACATCAGGCTTCGGAATGAGGTAGGAACAACCCACTGATCATGGCCAGCTTGGGATTTCCTTACCAACAAACCGTCTTGGATTCGGAACATTTTTGGACATTTCATCAACACTCTTAGGTTCTCTTTCCCAATGTAATCGGTATCCGTCATGGGAAAGTTCTCAGGGTCCTCAAGGTGTTGGTAAAATTTACCAATAATTGGATCCCCCTTCTGAGCTGTAATTAAATCAGCATCAGGGGTCTCCTTACTCCATTGGGCAGTTGAAAGATCATTGTGAGCATTTGTCTGGGACCTAGTGATAGCAGTGACCTGGATTTCCCCCAACAGGGACTCTATTTCGATTAGATCCCCTTGGATGGCCCCGGTTTTGGCCAGCAGATCAGCTAAGTCATTTCCAGTTTTGTCTGGTCCCTCTACTTTGGAATGACCCTTAATCTTTTTCCAGTAGATGGTCATCCCATTCGATGTGACCAGATCATCAATGTTTTGGATTAACTTCCCATGTTTCAAGGGTTTGTTATTAGCGCATAACATGCATCTGGTTTTCCAGTTGACCAGGTGCTCCACGAACCCGTTCCGTACATAATCCGAATCTGTGATTATGACCAGTTCATGGAGTTGATGCTGGACATCAGTGAGGATGGCCTGATGCACAGCCATCAATTCTGCCACGTGACTACTTCGGGGACCAATTTTGTATCCAGGCGAGGGTTCTGGGAACTCCTTCACCCATGCATTCCCTACGCCAGCCACCAGTTCTTTCTCCGCGTCGTTGTTAACATGGTACGAGCATCCATCCACATAGACAGTGGGCATTCCCTCACACTTGTCCTCTTCAAAGTCCTTGATTTTTAGACTTTCGTCCTCGAGACAGTTTTATCTGGCACAATCATGCAAGTCAGCAAGACCTTGCGCGAGGGGACTCTTCTTGTTTTGGCCATATCTGATCTCCACAGGAAAGCCTTGCATTGACAGAATCCAGGAAGTAATTCGGGAATTACTCACATTTCCGGCCCGGATTCTGTCACTTTGGAAATATTGCAGAGGCTGGTGTGGAGTCTCCACTATGATGTGTTCCCCATGGATGAACGGGCGGTAATTCTTCAATGCCCACGCCGTTGCCAGGAGTGCCTTCTCACAATCGTTGAATTTTTCCTCCACAGAGGATAAAGTTTTGCTCACATAGGAGATTACTTTATTGACCTTGTCATGCTTTTGGTATAATACTGCCGTCAAGCACGTATTAGAGAACCCCGTCTCCAGGAAGAACTTTTTCTGACAGGGTAAGCTAGGCAAGGCGCTTGTGAGAGGCTTCTTTTGAGTTGTCTTACCGCCTCGGCTTGTTCTGGACCCCATTCCCACTTGACCCCCCTTCAGGAGATGAATCAGGGGTCTGGTGATCTCTAAGTAGTCCTCAATGAACTTTCTGCTGTAATTAGTCAGTCCAAGGAGGCTCCTTAGTTCCGCAGAGTTGTGGGGTCTTTCAGGTTTTGGAGTGCTTCCCCCTTCTTTTCCTGGGGACAGAGACCCTGAGGAGTTATCTCATGCCCCAAGAAATTAACACGGGTTCTACACCACTGTGCTTTCTGAAAGGAAAGTTTTGCTCCGGCGGCCCTCAACTGGGTCAGAACATAACAGATCTCCGCTATGTGTTCCTCCACAGATGAACTTTTGATGAGGACATCATCTACATAAGCCAGGTTACCCCTGGAACCCAGGTCGGGCATGGCCTTGTGTAGGAAAATGTTGAATTAATTGCCGGAGTTGAGGTATCCGAAGGGAGTCCGGGTCCATGTGTACTGCTGGCCCCCAAAGGTAAAAGCCAGCTTGTATTGGTCCTCCCTACTGACAGGCACAGTCCAGTATCCATTGGTCAGGTCTATTGCAGTGAATACCTGTGACCCCTGGATCTGGGCCAGCCCTTGGTCAATGCAGGGCAGAGGCCATCGGGAAGTATGGACCCGTTTGTGTAGCTCCCTGAGGTCGGCGCAGACTCTCCACTGGCCGTTTGGCTTCAATATTCCCAGCACCGGGTTATTGAAGGTGCTGTGAACTGGACGGATTATTCCCCGGGACTCCAGGTTCTTAATCATTTCAGTAAGGGACTCCATTGATGCGAGAGGCAAGCGATATTGCTTCACAAACACTGGAGTCATGCCAGGGTCCGTGGGGATTGTTGTTGTGTGGATGTCGGTGCGACGACAGTCATATGAGTCTACCGCAAAGAGATCTTGGAAATCCAAGAAAACGTGTTTCAACTTTTGCTTCTGTTCCAGAGTCACACAGGCATCAGCTAGGTTGACTCTCTCTTCCACCATCTGCCTGAAGCCTGGAAAGACTTCTGGTTTGGCTATCTCAGCGGCCTCCTCCAGCTGGGTGGAGAAGTCCCTGGTCAGAGTGCTGATTTGGACTGGAGGCTTCAGGTGGGAAAGGCAGCCCTCATGGACCTGGAAAATCACCTCATCCCTCCTGAAGTCACAAGTCACAACTTCCTTACCATAAGGGCAGGACGTGTACACCAGGAAGTTCCCCCCATGCCGGGTAAAAATCCTGTCTGGTGTTGTATTGTCATCACTGTCACTGTCAAAACAGTCCTTGGGGATTGGTCCTAACAGTTAATTTCCTAAATCAATTGAAAAAAGTTGGTCATCAACCGCCATTCCAATAATGGTGCCTGCGGCTAGAGTAATACTCTTTAAGTCGGTTATCCACCTCTATTGGAAGGGTGTCATGTTCTATGTTGACTAATAGTGTTGAGTTTATCCCCAACCCTTGCTGTTGGAGAGAAGCATTTAGATGTATATAAGCATCAGGGTTTTGCAATTTTTGTCCTCTTTTAACTTTCACTTCCAGGGAGAATTGTCGGGTCCTTTCTGGGCTGGTGACTTCCTCTTTGATCTGAATTTCAACTGCATAAGGTAGCAATTGAGCTGACTTACATGCTTTTTCTGGATCATCAAAGCCCATGGGATTATCCGCTAATCGGGACCAAGCTTTGAAGTTTATTAGGTCCAAACTAATGGCAAAGCGATTGAGAATGTCACTGCCTAAGTAAAAGGCGGCAGTGACGTCTCGCACGACCCAACAATTATGGACTATGCTCTTGTTGCCAATGGAGATTTTGAGCATACACCTGCTTGGCAGGAGATGTTTGGAATTAGGTGCTTCCAGGTCCATTTCCCATTTGTCTATCAGTATGAATGTGGGAATGGCTGGATCTTTTGGGAGTTGGCGGAACATGGCTTCGCTGATGAAGCTCTTACCGTTGTTCACACACAATCGAGCGAGAACAGAGTCCTTCCCATCATTTAACTGAACAGGGATGAACAACTGCTCTCCAATTTGCTGAATATCAGCCAGGCTCTGAGCTGATTTCACATCTTTCTGGACTATAGGAGTGGGAGTTTCTGATTGTGGATTGCTGAGGAATTTCAGAGTGTTTCCTTCCAGTGTGGAATACCACCTTAAACTGGAAGGAAGGTTGATTTTCAGAAATAGAGAGGACCCCCCATCAGCAGTCTGTTGTCCTACTGCTATTACTGTCACGTCTGGAGTTTGGTTGTTCTGGAAGTGAAATTCTACTTGCTCAGATTTTTGTTCAACCATGTGGCAGGTGCCGTTTAAACTAACATGGTTGACACTCTGTTTTAATTTTATTGGTCGGCTAGTCTGGGTCCAGAGGACCTTGTTTATACAATCTATTAGGGGTGACAACCTTCTCAGGAGGTCATTCCCTAGTAAACAAGGGGTGCCCTCTGGGGTCACTACTATGACCGGGTGTTTCACCTTGTGTCGCCCAATTTTAATGTCCAAGTCTGCAGTCCCCTCAACGGGAATTTCCTTCCCGTCAAAGTTCTGCAGTTGTCCAGGAAGAGAGGTGAGAGGAATTTGGTAATTCTCCCCCTTTCCTGCATTTAGTTCCTCAAAGGCCCTTTTGGACAGAAGGGTAGCTTGGGATCCAGTGTCCACCAGTGCCAAAATTGTACCCTGCCCCTGTACTTGTACCGGGGCATAGTATCTTCCCTCCTTCTCCTCAAGGGGGCACAGATAATGCACATTTTTGGACAACTGGTGGGCTAACTTTCTGGTTTTGGACATTGCTAGAGAAGAGATTTGGGCAGAATTCTGTGGAGAGTCTTGGGAATCTGAAAGAAAAAGTTGGCAACTGGAGATCAGAGCCATTGTGGGTTCCCCTGGTTCCGGTTCTGGGCCGCCCCCCCTTTTTGGAGGCAGTCACGAGGATGGGTTTGAACCAGGGGATTTTGGTATTGTGGGTTCTGGGATGTGATGATGGGCGGCGGTAGCTCAGTCTCCATATCTCCCCAGTCTGGATTGGAATCCCTTGGGACCCATTTTTCTTTGGGAGGAGTTCCCCCATCTCTGAAGTAGAAGATCCTTTTCCCAGGATCTTCTGAGGATCCCTCTCCCTCAAATTGGAAGATCTGTACCTCCTCCACAAAGTGGGTCTGTTTGGGTCCTTTCTTTCTCCTACCCCCCCTCTGCTCCTTGGGAGGCAGGCTTTCAGGGGTAGGAGATTTTGTTTCCGGTTCCTGGTTTTCCAGGGGCTGTTTACAAGTTGGGAAGGAAGCTTCCTCCAAGGCTTTACACCCCCCTTCCCCTTGTGCCTCCTCCCTGGGAACCGGTGGGTTATCGGGGTGCTGCCCCCGTCATTGTTCTGGAGCACCAGGTCCCGAGTTTGGGGCATTCTGCAGTGGCATGCTCATCTGAGGGTTCTGTTGAGCCCTCAGTATGTGACCCAGATCCCGTGCCATATTTTGGACCTGGCGCTCAAGTTGTGAAACCTGCTCAGGCTGATACGGGGCTCTATTTTCTCCCCTGGGCTGATCCCGGGAAGGGTAGCTATCCCTTCTCTGGTAGTACCCCTGGTTGGGAAGATTTTGGTACCCCTCCACCCTTGGCCTCCCCTCTCCCGGATTAGGTTGTCTGGGCTCAGGGAATTGGGGAAAGAAGGATGGATGATTTTGGGGCGGGAAATTGGGTGGATACCTGGGGAAAAAGTTCTGCCCAGGATTTGGAGAATTTCTGCCCTCCTGTGGGAAGTTGGGAGGGAAGTTCCCTGGGTTAGGTGCTTGGCTGGATCCCCCCCCTTGGGCTGGAGGAGTCCACACATAACCCAGGATTGGAGGGTTTCCCTTGTAGCGGGGACTTACATAGTCAGGGGGGCGGGGGACCCCATTTGTGGGACTACCTCCTCGACTCCCTGTCTGTGACTGGCCCGAGGGATTTCTGGGTTTAGGATTATTAGGTGCAGGTAGGTTTTTAAGCCCCCCCATCTCCAAGTCTAAAACGGGGGCAACCTTTACCTCTGCCACCTTGGCAGCAGCAGGGGTGCTGTTGGTTTTGGGGTTTTTGGGCGCATTATTTCTATTTTCTATGGGCTTCTGCACCTCATAGATCCGGGTAGCCTGTTCAATGACCCAGTCTAAAGATCTTTTTTCGTGAAAATCTCTCATGAGCTGGGTCATGATGTATTTGGGCAAGGCATGGAAAAATGTATTGATAAATTCTCTGCTGTCTGTGCGCACCCTTCTGGTGGTCTGCGCAAAAGCACGCTTTAATTCTTGCACAAACTCTTGTGGGGCCTGATCCTCCCCACATTGCAAATTGTAGGCTGCCTTGCAAGCCTCTTGAGGATTTCTATGAACAGAAAAATGTTTCAAGATGGCCGCCTTAGAGGTGGACCATCTTAAATGATTTTGGTCCTCCAGCCCCGCAAAGAAACTGGAGTATTCTGGGGAGAATGTCCATTTGATGTACTGGATGCAGCTACTGCTGTCCTTCAAATGGAAAGTCTCCATCATTTGCTCATAGAGCTCCAAGTGTTCCCAAACAGAGTACTTGGCGTTCTTATGATAAGGTGTGATGACACTCCTGATTGCCTTAATCTGTTTCAATGGGTCCTTAAGCAAGGCCCTTTTTGCCTTATTGGCCTTTTTGGTTCGGGTAACCCTGGTCCATTCATCCTCTGACTCAGAGGCACTGCTCCCAGAGGTTCCTGTCTGATCTTCCAGGTTTTCCCGGATTCTGCGAGCCTGGGAGTGGCTGGCAGAATGCGGGGACCTGGTCTCCTGTGTCCTGTACCGCTCAGAGGAGTCTTCAGATCCCTCCTTGCTGCCAGGATTTGATGGGTACCCCCCCCACTGACCTAACTGGGCAGAGGTTTTCAGGATGCCCTTAATGGGCCTACTCTCCTGGGGTTCCCCACTAAATTGCACTGTGCTTGGGTGCCCATACCCCGATGCCCGCCCCTCCATACCTGGGTGGTACTGGCCTATGAGCCCCATGCTTTTGGCTGGATAGTAATCTGCCATCCCTGTGGCCCGGTGCTCATGTGCGCCAGGGGACATGGGGGTGGCAGAGTCCAGGGACTGAGAGAGATAAAGGCCTCTGGTACTAGCGCTCCTGAGGTTATGCTCAGGAGTTTCCCTTTCCCAGCGAACCTGGTCTCTATCCGCCCCTGCTCCCTGTTGCAATGCAAGAGCCTGCGCCTTCAGTTCCTCAGTTAAGGCCTTACTAGACTCTATCAGTCTCTACTGCATCGCTACCTGTTGTTGGAGCCTATAGTTGTGCTGGCAGAGAGCCTCATTCTCTCTCTGCGTTTCCTGATTGGTCCTGGAGCACTGGGCCAGTCTTTGCTGCAGGAGGGTTACCTCCTGAGTCCCATCCCTACTGGCCTGCTCCTTTCTTGCCAGAGCATCCTCCACCCTCCTGGTGTGCTCTAACAAGTTCTGGTGTTCTTTTTGGAGGTCACCCAGTCCTTGGAGGGCCAGGTGATTTTCTTCCATTTTTCTTCTTAAGTGGCAGACTTCCTGGCCTAAGGTGTCCCTTTCCTGACCAAGAGCTTGAATTTGTGACGCCAGGTCGTCCCTTTGCCTTTGGAAGGCACCAGCTTTCTGGCGCTCCTGATCAAACTCTGCCTGGGTATCCAGGTCTTTCAGGATCAGTTTATTGCTCTCCTCTTTCTCTCTGTCTACTTGGATTTGCAGGGTGGCTACCTGCTCTGTGCATGCCCTGTTGAAATTGATCTGTTGCTCCAGCTTTTTCTGGCTCTGCTGTAGGGAGTCCAAACTGTCTTGGCGTTCCTTCTGCAAGGCCAGAATTCTGGTATCCTGGTCTGTCTTTTCCTGTTGCAGTATATCCATGTCCTCTTTTATTTTAATGATATACTGCCTACTATCATTTTCTGACTTCTGGCTCCTCTGCAGCCTCTGCTCAGAAGAGTCCAGATCAGATTGGGCCTTCTGTAATGCCAGCAGTTGCCTACTCGCCAGATCTTGGCCTTCAGCACATTTGTCCTGCATGGCTCCCATATGTAAATATAAATATGCCGCTACCTTGGCAATCTTGTTGTGCTCATCCTTGGCCTTAGGGGACATATATAGTTCACTCAGGGCCACATGTAAGGGACCCTGGTCTCTCCATGTATCTGACCCTGTTTCAGCGATCTGGGGTGCGATTGCCTGCAACCAGACCGTCTGGTCCTGATGAGTCCACTCACCTCTCACAAATAGCTTATGTAAGAAGTGCTCTCTGGCTATTTTCATATCTACCAAGGTCGTCATTCTGGAATTTGAGTTCCTTCCTGACTTACAGAAGTTTGTATTTTATTTTTGCAACAGACCTTTTCCCTAGAGCGTTCCTTTGAGGAGTGCTTTACAGCGTAACACAGCGTGGTGATCCGACCGGATATGTGTATCTGGTCAGCTGGCACACTGTATTAATCTGCACAAGTGATAGATCTAACCCAGACGTCCGGCTCGAGCCCCCAATTTGTAAGAGGATTCAATCCAGCACTACAGCCAAGTCAATGCCTAGTCTGGGATACTGAATGGAAACCCTTATTGATATATCTTTGTGTCCAGTTCATAAGTTCCGGATGACTACCCCTATATAACACCCCTCTCTTGGAATCCCCCTGACCCCACTGAGGCAAGAAGTAGTTCTGTTTTGCAAGTTTAAAAGGTTTATTTGAGAATTTAAACAATATATATACATATATCACACTTTATATTAAATTAATAATTGAATATCACACTTAATCTGAGCAGTAATCAATAATGGATAGTCTGGCACTAGCACACTTCTTTATAATCAATGATGAGTGGTTATAGGATGGATAAGATAGCAACAATACTTTTATGGTTTCAAATAGATGCAATGTGGAATGAAATTGCAGTACAGAAAATAACTTGATAGGATTTCAGCAAAAGACAATGTAATCACTTTCTTGGACAATTCACCCCCCCTTTATGCAATGTAAGGAGATGAAGAGGAGAGCACACAGTTCTTACGAATGTAATAAAATAGAATTCAGTTCAATTCCCCCTCAGCAGCTTATACACAGATAGGAGTTTTGAAACACAGGCAAAATGCTTTGAATATGGTGACAATGCAGTGAGAAATATGCTGAAAATGCTTTTAATTCCCTTCAGGAGGTTCAGGGTGAGTGGTATCTAGTCAATATTAGTCCAGGCTCACTCTAGCAATGATTCTGGGATGGTTCTTAAGAGGCAAACGAAATTTAGCAGTTCAGGCAAAAGCAGCTATCTTTTTACAAGTAAAGAAATCGGGCCAAATCGCAAATCGCAGCAAAATTCGCGAATGCGTGAATCGTGATTGCGGCATAACTATAAGCTTTCAGAGGCAAGTTAAACCAAGTTCCTAGTACAAACGGTTACGGAGTTATGAACGATTTTGTGAAGGTTGTTTTTCAGATTTGAAATTTTAAAAGTTCAAAGCGACAGGTTACAGCTTGCAGCTAGAAAATGACAGGTGACAGTTTTTGAAAATGACAAGTGACAGCTATGCAGCTTCAGAATTGACAAGTGACAGTTAGGAGGCAGTTCTACTTAGGTTAAATAGACTGAATTATATCACTTGAAACTAAGAGATTTGGTTTCACCCCGTCCTAGCTGTACTCACAATGTGTTTTGGAAGGTCTAGGTCTCATGGATCGGGTCAAGATGGCTTTGGTTCTGGTTTCGCCCCGGACGGTCTCTGCGCACAGCACTTCACAGCGATCTGATCTCTGGTTCTGTCCGGCACCGGTTCTGGCACAGTCTGGTCTCTGGGTACAGCGTCTCTGCACAGCTCCTGGATCTTTCTGCACAGCTTTCTCTGGACACAGCGCTGAACTGCACGGCTCCTGGATGCTGCTACCGCTGTTAGGTTTGCTGGATGCTGAGGCCTGATGAAAAGAGTCCTCAGTTTGTGGGTTTAGGCCTCTGATTTGAGTTCTGAATCAAGTTCTTTGGAGTTTTAAAGTCTAAGTGTTGGATCTGGTATCTTCTGGCTGTTGTGTGGTCCGGCAGAGCGCGTTGCAGCAAATGGATTTGAATGTCCTCTCTAGCTTCCAGTGGCTCTTTTTATGTCTTTTGAAAGTGGGTGTGTGTGCAGCATCACAAGCCAGCCCCTCTCTCAACTGCCCATTGGTCAAGCTTTCCGCACTGCTTTGATTGGGGGAAGGAAATGTGTGTCATTGTGATGCTGTTTTATGGTCTGCAGAAAGGATACTCCCCTGTCAAATTGCACACAAATCTATATTTGACCCAAATACATATTTGCACAGGTACACATTTGTTTAAAATTACATGCACCCATCACATATCACATGAGGTATACTCTGATCAAACTCTGCTCTTCCTGGAGGCTTGCATTCAAAAATGGCAACATATTTTCGATTTTAGTGGGCTATGCAACATTGGTTCTTCATTAAAAGTTATACACATATACACAGGCTGTCCATACCTACTCCAGTAAATTCCCATATCTCTAGCTTAAACACAGAGTATGTGGTGTCAATAAATAGCGGGGTTTTACCCCAGAACATCACACAAATTGGAGTTTGGGCTTGAATCGAAGGTACATTTTTTAAATTAAGGCTCTCAAAGTTATACATTCCTGTCATTTGATTACATACAAAGAGTTATCAGTATTTTTCTAAACTGTATTTTTTGCTTTCAATTCAGTTCTCAGAATGTTGGAGTCCGCCTCCAAGACTTGGGTGAGTCAGTGATCACATGTGTCTTCTGCTGGGAGCTCTTTGTGTACAGTCAACAGTCAACATCAGCATATTCTATTCAAGTGCAAGAGCCTATTGTGTGGTCTCCAGGAGGCTTAGGTCAGCAGACCAGGGGGTCACTTTGCATTTGGTTATTATGACCATGTGATATCCTGGGCTGTGGTGTGAATCTCTTGAGGTGAGAGGGTTTCCCAGGCTTCTGGCCTCTGGGAACAGCAGGTGGCTAATTTTTGATTAAAATGCAGCCTTTGAAGTCAGCTGAGTCAAATTCCTTTGTCAGCAACTGCACTCAGTTCTCCTGTCAGAGTTTAGACCGCTAGCGCCGCCTTGAGGATTTTGTTGGTACTGCGTCCATTTTTGGGATCTTTCTTGGATTAATGCATTCCAAACAGGAATGGTTCTTACATGGTAGTAAATAATCCTTGCTTAACATTGTTTTGATGGGGCTCCTCAACTTCCCAGATTTTGTATGCACACATACTTCATTCTGCCAGATGTCTGCTGGTGTTCAGTGAGATTTTTGGATATGTTGCAATGTTTGAAATAGGCATTTTGAGCTGGCATTCAGGGAAACAAAAGGTTATTTTAAAGTGCGGTTTTTCCTTTGGCACACATTTCACTCATGGCACCCCGGCCCATCCTGCTCGCACTGGTGGGTGGCAAGTTAGGCAACCATTTTAGTGTGCACAAACTGCGTGGTTCTCCTGGATTTTGGCGCACATGTTGGCTTTTTGGCCATCTTGGATTTTCTAAGCCCACAGCACCAAATGTTGCAGCATGATAGCTCAAACGTGGGTCAGGACACCCAACAACTTGCCCTGCTACCACTGCAGAGCAGCTGCTGGGGATGCAAGATGGTTACAGCAAGGCACATGTGTGTATTATGTTTTTTGGTATGGAACATTATGAAAGTGGGTCCTGATTAGCAGATTCCACTTTCAGTAAAGAATTACGTGCATCATTTTATAATTAAATACTAAAATCAATATGGAAATAGAAAGGCACTGTAGATATAATTAAAACATGTGTTTAACAATAACTGCCAAGATCCATGTCAGCTGGTCCTGATATACTTTATCACATTCTAATGAAACATGGCCCCATTATATGAAGTCAAACACTGCATTATTTGTTCATTGCCATCATTGAAACTGTAAGACTTCCATTTAGCTGGTTAAATATAATCATGTTCCCATCATAAAGAGTGCAGATCAAACTGATACACAAAGTTATCAACTACTTGTCATGATAGATGCTCAAGCAAAGGTTCTTGCTCAGATACTGTTAAAAGAACTGACATGTTGGATTGGCAATAACTCCAGACCTCCCCCAAATGAGAATGTGATAAGGAAAGGGACATCTAATATCTTATCATTGGTTACAGTGGTAGAATCGTCGAAATACTGTTATAACAGTCCAATTTACCTGTCATACATCAATTTTGGTTCAGCCTTTGACACAGTTAATCATCAACTACTGTGTGATTAAATAAGAAGTTGCAGCATACCTGAAGGCCTACTTAGCACTTCATGATGACACGGTGCTAGCAGGGCTTAATAAGAAGATATGTACCAACATATACAGGACTTAAACAGAGTTTGTGCTTGAACCAACCCTGCTTAACCAATATCTTGCTGACTTGAAGATGGTTCTTAAAGAAGTCTCTGCATTTTTTCCTAGGATTGATAACTTCAAGCTGCAATGGCGTGGGTATGCGAATGACCTGTCGATTTTAGACTGCGCCGTTTTAGGTCTGAAGAGGAAATGAAATGCCCTACAAAAATGTGTGGAACCACATTCTTTGATTATCAACATAAAGAAAACCAAGATAATGGTATTTAATAGAATTAAGAAAAATTAGACACATAAATGACAAATAAATGATGTATCAAAGGAATGGCCGTGGAGGTTCTTCAGCATTATCGATACTTAGGCATATTGACCAAAAATTTACTTGGATTCATCATGCACAAAGTGTGCAGTCTTCTATCCTTGGCTGGTTGCTAATAAACATTAAGAATGCACTCGAAAACCACTACTCGACATCTATAAAATGGAATTAGTACCAACAATACATAGTCTATGGTGCTAACATATGGGGATCAAAACAAACCTTTAATCCCTTTGCTTGCTTGATAGTTTTTGTATTAAGCATCTGTTCTCCCTTTCTCAAAAACTAACAATGAACTTTGTTTGTGTCTATCTGGGATAACCACTATTACTTTTCAGATGATTAAACAGTGTTTACATTGAAATCAAAAACTTAAATTAGCTAATACTAGTTTTCTGACACAACTGCTTATGACAGCTTGTTTGCCCTACAATTCTCAACATTTGAACTCTACTATTGGCTTTCTACAGTCCAACTATTTCCGCTGGACTAAGTTAATTTGTTTGACAACAGAAGATGAGATGCTGGTCTTAAGGTACCTATTGAAAAATATTTGGAAAATATAGCATTTGAACAGAGTATAGTAGATGTATCTACAAAATTCCACTCCACTGAATATCTTGCCTGCCTATCAGTGCACCTCATTTACCACTTTATATGTATGCTTATCCAAACACGAGGCTAATAAGGATATATTTACGTCGCAAGTTCAGTACCTTACCCACGATGGAGATGATCAGTGCTTGGGAAAACATACCTATAAACTGTAGAATGTGCTGACTATTTTGCTCTAATCAAATAGATACAGTAAAACATCCCATTTTGTATTGTAGGCACACTTGTGAAATACATATGAAACATCTTAGTCATTATTTTACTCTGTAACTTGAGAACCAGAATAAAGAAAATGCTTGGATTAAGATCATGGAAGGTAATAATTGCTATCTTATTTGCTGTGCCATCCATATATGGAATGGAATGAAACCTTGTATGACAAATTTGATGAATGAAGTCAAATGATATAATTACTAAAACATGGTATGATACATTTGATGATTGTTATTTAAGTGACATATTATGATTGTATTATATTTCTCATACGAGATTCTTTTATGTGTGCAAATGTTATTGCTATAGTTTTATTATACTGAATACACTTTTTTTATGAATTACTAATAGAGCTGAGGCTGTCCCGCCATCACCAGATGGCATCTCCATGAGTTCTTTGGGAATTCAATGTGAAACTGCACACATAAGAGCAGGCTTTTAATTCCACAAGCACATACCTGTCCTACTAATTTGTAGTCTTTATTTCTCTCGGGGTTTCTTCATTCCCTCCTTCAGGACCCAGCACACAAACATTCCTGTTCTCTTAAGGGATTGCACAGCCAAGTACTCAAAGCATCCCCGGACAGCTACACCTGCGAATCTCATCAATAATCCCATGCACGCCTGCAACATTCACCTACCATTCGTTTCCACCCGGTTATGATCGTTAATGCCCACTCAGCCGTTGCTCACGCCACAAACACTGCTGACTTCATAACAAACAATAATCTTGAGGCTCTTTTCATTACGAAAATGGGATCCATACCCTCCTTCCCCTAGATCTTAATTTCCTTCTACCCCATGCCTACAGTATCCATGACACTGACCGCAAGGGTAAAATTGGAGGTGTGGTGGTCGTCATCCATAGAATTTACTGGCCCTTCTTGCAATCTCGACCCGACAAACAGCTTCATCAAATCCCTCTCTTGCCAATTCCCCTTCTCTAGCAATGATTCAATTACATTCCACCTTATTTACAGGCCCCCCAAGGGAGCAGTAACTTCATCAAGGAGCTTTACAAATGTCTCTCTTCAGCAATGATAATCATCCACAGAGACTTCAGACTCCCTCACGAACAACTAACAAAGCATCTACATGACTCACTATTCTCTCTGAACGACTCCATGGACCGTAAACAGATCATACTCTCCCTTATGGATGGCAAATTCCACACACTCGATATTTCTTCACCTCCTTCCCCCAACATCATGCTAAAAGCTCCTCCTCCTTGACTGGACCCACAAACCCACAAATCCCCTTCTCATAGACAAAGCTGCCCCAAAAATATCACATGCAGAGGCCTGGCTAAATGCTCTGTGATTAAGCACTGCTCCTTCAAAAATTTCCAGCAAGACAATTTAAGTGCAATATTCACAATAATCCCCACCAGAGGGAGTGCCTCAGCACTTCTGGCTGCATTTAACAATGGTGCGCTTGATCATGTACTTTAAAAAAGTGGCGTCACAAGAATTGAAGCCCAGAGGATCTCTAATCTCTGAAATCCCTGTGTACCCAATGCAGGTATCTTGTAAGTGATTTCAACCCAGCACTTCACCTAAGTCAATGCCTAGCGTGGGATGCACAATTGAAACCCTTAATTATCTATTTTTTATATAAATTATTTTATTTCTGAATGATGTACCCTTATATCACGCCCCTCCCTTTGAACCCCCCGCCCCCAGGTCTCACTGAACCAGGAAGCAGGCTGTTTTGCAAAGTTAAAAGATTTATTTTATGGATTTGCACAATATATATCACACTATTTAATATTTATACAATGATCACCAATGGGGTGATGTTACAATCAACAATCTCTTTAATCAGAAGGAGCATGGATAGGACAAATAATGCAGCATAGAATAATACTTTGTGTGGGTTCAGTCAAATGCAATGTCACTCTTTCCCCCTGCACACTACTCAATCCCCCCAATATGCAAGATAAAGAGATGGTAGGAGAGAAAACAGGTTTCAGGAATATACACTCAACAAATACATTTTCAATCCCAATTTCCCCCAGCAAACTCAGAGAGAAACAGGAATGACACGTCAAATGCTTTAAATGTGGCTTTGAATGAATGGTTAAAAACACGGAAAAATTGATTTAATTCACCAAATGGGATTCAAAACTAGCGGGAGCCGCTTTGTATGGTTTCAGATAAACACTGCCAATGATTATTGAATAAATAGCAGGTTGAAAACTGAATTCTGAGGTCGGATGGAAAGAACAGCTGTTTTACATGTGATGAAATTGAGCCAAACGAAAAATTCGTGGCAAACGTTTCCTCGCGCGAGAAGCGTGATTGTGAAATAACTAGAAAGCTGAGGATGTTAGCTTCAATTTGACACTTGAATTTCGTTTCTAGCATACACGGTACGGAAGTTATGAAGGTTTTAGTAGAGGTCGGTTTTTCTCAGAAAGAGTCAAAATTTGCAAATAAAAGATGCGCTTTTGAATGTACAACCAAGATTTTCTTTACACTAGGGAGTCTATGAAGATACAAGATACCCAACGGTACAGCCACCAGTTCAGTGATGCCTCTGTCTGACTTTTGCCCGTCGAGACGCTTGTCTTTCTTCAGCAAATATATTAGCGCAAAGATGATATTATCACTACCATTACCAAAGGACTATAGGAATGAGAGAAACATTCAGGAAAGACTAAGGATTTTCTACAATGCAGTTCGGGATATGATAGAAGGGTTTGGATAGGATTACTTATGGGTATGATATTGGCTACGGACAATTATATGCTATAGATACTCACAACTACTGTTTGGAATGGGCCCGTCAGGGATCTGGTCAAAGGTTTCTGGACTGGAATTCTGCTAGCCCAATGGACAGGGTTCAGGGCGCTCGGGTTCTGCAATCAGCACGGCACTCTGGACACTGCACAGCACTCTGGACTGGATCTGATGGGTTGGTTCGGGATTCACAGCTATCTGGTTACAGCTCTGCTATACTCGTTTGGATCTCTGGATTCTAGCAAGAATTCTTAACAAGAAAGCAGAAAAAGCACAGCCAGGCTGTTCTTTTTGGTGTTCTCCTCGGAAGTCTGCGGGTAAAATCTGGTTTCAGGATTATAAAACGCCAAGCTGCGAAGGGTTCAGTTTTGGAAATGGGCCTTTCTGCTTTCAAAAGTTCTGGAGCCTTGGATATGTGTTTCTCCTGCAGAGTGTTTCGCCAGCAATCAGTTGATGGGTGAATGTCTGTGTGTGTTTCTAGGTCCTAAGCTGTCTCTATTTATGTATTTCCCAAATGGGTGGGTAGGCTGAATCATGCTAGGCACACCCTCTAGGAATCCTATTGGTTAGGATCTGTCCCCTCTCCTGCTTTGAGAAGAAATTCTGGTATCATGATGATGCTGTATTTTACAACCCAGGGAGTACCTCCCCTTTGTTTCTGCACAGTGAATCTATTTTTCATATAAAGCATATTTACAATATTACCAACTTGCTAGCAATAACATATTTACATCACAGATTTAGGGGAGCAAGTATCTGTCTGAGTTCCATCTCGGTGAGAGCTTTAGTTCAGATTTGACTGTTTTTTGCGCCTTTGGTTGGGTACCCAGTGTCAGATTTGTCCACATTTATATACATATATGCGCATGACATCTGGGCATAATCCTGTGAAATTTCATATTTCTAGCATCATCACAATTGCTACAAAATCACCATTCCGTAGTCATGCCTCTGAACATAGCACAGAGTCCTGAGTAGTTTCAAAATGTGACCAGGATTTTCATGTTGACAACACTATATTTTACAGATTTTTACAATTTTGCACAGTTCTCTGTGAGTCTTTTTTAAAAAAGATACTTTTTTTGTGTTTTAAGGATACACATATCTGTCTGGCCCGCTCCCAAAGTTTTGCTGGGCCAAGAGCAATCTAGGCCTCTCTTCCTGCTGGCAGGAGCTCTTGTTGACACTTGAATTTGCATACCCTTTCAATCCAGGAAGCCTTTGGTTTCTCCTCAGAGCAGCAGAGCAAAATCTCCTCCCACCTCCATTAACATCCAACTGAGAGTTCCTGCCGTTTTGGTGGGAAGGAGAAGGGTGGTGTGTTTCCCAGTGGGGGAAGCTTCTTTGAAGTTTTGCTGAATCAAGTTACTTTAAGGCAAATTGTTACATTGTTCTCTGTTGAAATTAAAGTTGAAATTTTAAAAACAGGCAAACATATCTCCAATTCCAGTCTTTTTCAACATAGAAATTCGATAGTGGCAACCTATATTGCTTTTGATGGCAAGTCACTTCTTTTCAACAGTTTGACGTTAATGTACAAGTTTAAACTGCCAGTGTACTTTAATGACAGCTTTGATACAGGCGACCAGCGGTACTGTGCCCATATCTGACAGATTTTCCCAGGCAAACACCTTTTTAATGTGGATATTCTTTGATTCTGCTTTTCCTGACATAGTGTGCTTATGTGGATTCCTTAAATAAGGTGTTGGATCTTTTCTGATGTTTGGGAACCATTATTTTGCAATTTCAACAGCCAAGGAAAAACGGATTTCAGAGCACTTCTGGGTTTCCTTGCAATGAAGCACTGCCTTTTCAGGTAGTTCCATTTCCCTCTGTGGGCAGCCCAATGACAGATTTTGGCAGTGTGGTCTCCTGTTCTACCACTGACACAGGCAAAGTAGATTGGCAGCCAATTTTTCCGGTTTCACTGCGCAATTCTTCAGAGGTTTAGCGCGCATAGGGCTTTTTCGGCCATTCCGTTGGTTCTGTTGAAAACAGCACACAGTGATGTCGCAGGGCAGAGCCTAGTGGGTCGATACATCCCACAATATGATATCTAAGGCTAAGTAGGCTGCTACTCCTCCAACATGGAGGCAGCCTCTAACAGGAGTAAAACCTAATTAGAAATAGCCAGGTACTGTGCTAAGCCCACACCTGCCCCTAAAATGCTTGCTTCAAAAGAGAAATGTGACAGAATCAATACCTTCTTAATTAACAAAATTGATAAGATCAGAGGTCTCATTGATGCCTCAATACCAGACAGAGCCTCACTATCTATCACCCGGGCACTGCCATCCTGGACCAACTTCACCCTTCTCTCTCCTAAAGATTTCTCAGACATGTTTGTTTCACTTAAACCTACCAGTTACACAGACTCCCTCATTAACAAACGTATCAGCCCTGCACTCAATGCCTTCCTCTGTATTGTGAATGCCTCCCTTAGTGAAGGTGCATTCCCAAACATATTGAAGACAGTTCACATATGACCCCTTTTCACAAAAATCTTTGCTTGCCAACTAGAGAACTATCATGAACCTCTCGTTCAATGGGAAGTGCATGAGAATGTAGCTGCAACCCAACTACTTGCCAAAATCTGCCAGATTTACCTCCTCTGTGGTTACCGGTCTGGCTTCTGCCACAAATGCAGCACTAAAACTGCAACCATCCAAATGGTGGATAATTCCCTTGAATCACTGACACAGGGAACTCTTGCCTCCCAGTCCTCTTCGACATCTTGGCTGCCTTTGACACACATGACCAACTAACACGCCTCTCCCACCATGCCAATAAGATGGGCCTCTCTTGAAGCATCGTAAAATATTCTTGTCCTACCTATCCGATGGAGACCAAGCAGTACAAATGGGCTCATTCAGATCAAACTAACACCTCGTCACTTGTGGGTCCACCAAGGTTCCCTCCTCTCCAATCCTCTTTGATCTATACTTGGATTCCTTTGGAACTCTCCTAAATGACCCCTTACGGTCAGAGGCTGACAGTACATAACTCCCCTCCGTCAACGCCTGGCTACCATCCAACATGGATGTCAAACACCTACCTCAAACTGAAGCCACCTAGACCACATTCGTCCTCATCATTCCCCCCACCAAACAACTCATGCAAAAATGTTTGACCAACATTTCTGTGTAAGGATTCACCCCTCAGCTGTCAACCCCAGCCAGATCTCTGAGCTTCATTGTTGACTGTAGCCTTTCTTCCAAAAGCACATAGCAAAAAAGGTGCAAATGTGTGTCAGAGCTCCAGCATCCACAAAATAAAACACTTCATCCCTCTGCATGACTTCTGCATGGTCGCCCAACCCCTTCTGATCTCACACATCGACAGAGGAAATACCCTCCTTATTGGACGTCCACATGAGCACCTGGATCCCCTCAAGGCAGCCCGCCATGCCACAGCCCACATCTTTACAGGTGCCTGCACATTTGACCCTATCCCTCCAAAACTGCTGGTACTATACTGGCTCACCATCCCTGACAGAATTGTAGTCAAAACGACATGTATCACCAACAAAGCAGTTTCGAACGGAACACCAAACTACTTGGCGGATGAACACCACACCATTGGCAGCCCTCGGACCTCACCTAGCAAAAGTATAAAATGTTTGCAGTCTAAGGTAGTCCTTACAGAGAAGACTCACCAGCAGTCCTTCTCCTGACACACCCCACTCAATACCAGATTAGGCTCACAATACCCCACCATCCTCCAGTCCCACAAAACAGTAAACAGTGGTTCTTTCAACAGAACAAAAATAGTAACTTGCTATTTATATTGTCTACGATAGTAAAAGAAGGGACGCTAAGAGATGGATGCGGAAGTACATACACCACATAATTAAATCTAGTAATAATATCACTTGACAGTTGAAACTAATAAGGAGGATAAAAGATCATTATTATAACTGGATAAATTGGTGGTGTTTGTCTGGCATAACTTCTCTTTGGAAAACAATGATTGTGGTTTTAAATCCTAGGAATACCAAGAGCATTTGGCAATTACTGGGGGCAGCTAAAGGGAAAAAGATGGTCTGGTCACTAATCCTATTAACGAATGCCAATGAAATAAATATATCCAGCATAACTATTGCCATAGAGGTGTCGAAGGTAATAGTGTCCTATTCTACAGCAGAAAGGATTTAACAATGCAAATGGCAAGAGAAGATATTATAGTAACAGTTTTTAAACTAAAATCATCTATGGCGCCTGGTTCAAATCGGTTAGCCAACTTTGCATTAAAAAGTGACCCGGAGACCTGGCCCAGTATACTTAAAGTTCTTTTTACGAATGCAAAAGGACACAGGGTGCATTCCTACAGTGTGGAGAAAGGTAATTTTGATACCTATATTCAAAAAAGTCTTACACTCCCAGTTGTCTAACTATATACTGTTGTCTATGTTAGACAGCACAGGAAAACTATTTGCATCCTTTTTACTAGAAGAGCTCACAAAATGGGTTTACAGAGCTGGAATATTAGATATTTTCCTAACAGGATTAAAAGCCGGCTCCTCAACATCCCACAATTTGAGACTGGTAGACTTATTGACTGCTAGAACTAAGACGAGAGATGCTCCTGGACTATATGTCCTTTTTGACGATTTTAAAGCAGATTTCGACTCTGTGAATAGAGGAAAAATGTGGTTGAAACTTGCTTATCATGGCTGCCCTCAGAATTTACAGCATTTCTTGAAACTTTTTCACGAAGACATTAGTGTACAGGTGCGGTTGGACAGCGGAGGGTCCATGTCGAGCTCCAAAAAAACTAACACCAGTGTTAAGCAGGGGTGTGTTTTGGCCACCCTGCTGTTTAACCTGTACATTGCGGACCTTCCTATGTGTTTAAAACGGGTCCCAAGTTGCTCACCAAAGGTTGGATCGACATATATTACTAGTCTGCTTTATGCAGACGATTTAGATATATTTAACCACACTTACTCAGGACTCAACGGGTCTATAGGGGAACTGTGGTGACACTCGGCTGAAAACAGCCTAAAAATCAATATATAAAAAAAACAGGATTATGTATTTTGGCAATAAGAGGCTTAACAAAATCTGGTTTATGTCACCTAGGCGCTCTGATGATTATATAGTTAACTACGGGTACTTGGGCATCGACATTGATTCCGTAAGAAAAGGAATGCAGTATTCTTAACATATACTATTTCTAATTCTAGTACACAAACAGCAGGCTTTTGCTTAGATATTTATATAGACAGTGTTCCTGCTCTGCAATTACGCATGGCCTTTAAGCACTAACTTTACAGGACTTTGACTGGTTAAGTGTTCTTGAGGGCAGGCTTTGTAGATAAATCTTGGGTCTGCCAGTCTGAGTCCCAATGGCTATTTTAAAGTTAGAACTCGGCCTATCTCACTGAAAAGGAATGTTATGTTAATGTTAAAGGACATTTGTACCGCGCACTATCACTACCGGAGTGGTCCCCTGGCGCACTGGCGGCTCTGAAAGAGGAAGGGAGGGTGAGTTAGTGGGAGAAAGCAGGAAAAGTGCAAGAGAGCAGTGATGTGCTGTTGGCGGCCTCAGCCCGGTGGGTCCGTTGGCTGGGCCTGGAGTGTTTGTGGCCGGTAGTCGTCATGTACTGTTGTGGAAGTCTATGTGTGTTTTTGTTTTGTTGTTGCAATGTAGTGAAGTTTGTGCTGTTTGTTGTGCTGTAGGTTTGTGGTTGTGTTTGGTTTGGAGTTTGAGAGGTGTGTGCAGAGGGGGGAAATTGTTAGTGGAATTGGTTAGTTGGCATCTCTATCCTGAATTGAGGCGCTGGACTTGCGTAGTCTCCCCTGATGCACCTCTGACCTGATCTGGGCCCATCTTGCATTCAAGGTCCCTTTCACATCTGTCCCCCACCTCCACCAGCCTCCCTCACAACCCCACCTGTCCTCCCTTTCTACTCCTGTGGCCAGTACACCTGCCACTGTCCACCACTCAGCTAGTGTGGTGATTGTCAGTATCTCGACAATTCAATTTGGTACCAGGTGTCAACTAAGGGGGGGGGTGAAGTTGTTGGTGGGATTGGCTGGGGTAGTTGCCTCCATCTCCATGGGTGTCACCTGTGTTTCAGTCTATCCGGTGTCATCCGTCCCGGTACTGCGGGAGCTTTCCTGTCGGTTCTGGGGCTGTCAGTGTCCTTTCCAGTTTAGTCATCATTTTTTTCTGTTGTTTCGGATTTCAGTTTGAATCTGTGGTCCTGAAGAGCCAGGTTTTTAGTAATTTTCTGAATTTGTGGTGATCTTCAGTGTTTCTTATATCTTTTGGGATGCTATATCGTAGATACAAGTTATTGTATACATAGTCTATGACTAAGCTTAGATTCCCCCTTTTGTCATTGCTTGGAGAAGCCATGAAGTCAAACAGTAACATAGGATGTGTCATGACTGTGACAAATATCTTTGACATAATTTGTTGCCATCCAAATTTGAACAAGGATTTATACACATTGAAACAATAATTTGTGAGGAAAGCTGAGAGATGGGACTGGCTCCAGAATTTTGAACACTTAACTCAGCTGAAGAGTTATGCATGTATATTATTAGATAGACTGTATAGCTTTAAGGCTGCGCAAAGATATTTGCTTCTCCGTTCCTTGCCGGATATGCATAGATTTCTCTTGTCGGCCTGCATAAAACGAGTCCCAGTTCTGTCTGTGCTAGGGACTGAATTAAAACTACCAAAACACAAGAGATTCTGCCAAATCTGTAAGATTTAAACTGTGATTGAAACAGGGAAACACATTCTAGTTGAGAGCAGGGAGCTTGGACCAGTTTATTTGTGCAATCTAGTGCAATACGTTCATAAATTAGAATCTATTCAGAGCAGGTCTTTTCTGGAAATACTGCCTAAACACTAATAATGAGGGAACACAGGCTGCACTTTCTTGGGTTTGGCTAAACACCTTGTCTGAGACTAAAGGTATGTTTGTTTCTTTCATTATTCTTTCTTTCTCGCCAATCCTTTTCTCTACCTACCTAAAGCGATGAATGAAATAGGGTTTCTATAGACACATATAGATTTGGATTATGGTGAATGTTAAACATGGAATTAATTTTATGATATGTGGTTTTATGAAATTATGAAATATTAAAAGTAATATGTTTATGTTGTGATGTAATCTATTATTACTGATGTGTATACATGCATGCATATGTATATGAATGTATGTGAATATATTATTATATATTATTGTTGGCAAAATATATGTATTTTTAATTGTATGTGAAAAGTTTATCCGTAAACTAAATGACATAAAATTAAATAAAACATTACATAAAAATAGCGCTTTTATCCAAAGCCGTTTAGGTAGAACATATTTACATATATTATTATTACACAATCGAAATTGGTACTCCCTTTATAAACCTTAGAAGGATGAAGGGCTCAGACGACCTTCCCCGAATTTGAAACGGCAACCTTTAGATCAAACACAGATAATAGCAACAAGCGCTCAACCCGCTGAGCTATCTTACCAGCGTGTCTCCCCGCTGCACCCACTCCAGCAACATTACTGTGCTACTGTATACAATGCCAAGTCCAGTTCTGGCACTCTCCTGTTGTAAAGCGTCTCACTGCCCTTGAGCTAGGTTTACGCTATAAGCAATAAAATACATACAAATATAAAGAACTTTGATGTCTCAGTGGAAGGGGGTTGCCTGCTGCACTATATTAACAACGCTCCTCAGCTCAGCCGTAAATCCGCTCAAATCGGAATGAAGATCGGTGAGTTTGGTCAAGCCAGTTAGGGAGGTGGGTGGGAGAAGAAGCAGAGTTGGGGGAGCAGAGTAGTAGGGTGAACTGTAGTAGGGTGAGCTGTTTCATGTACCAACATGACTAGATGATTGCTACTGATAATTGCTCGCCACCATGTTTAAATTCCCTACCCTTTGGCTTGGGCTGCTAAACATGGGTCCTGGCCACTATTACATGTAGCAGCTGCATCTGTGGCCATTAGCGGTCTAGCCATTGTTTATAACCTCTAAACTAAAGACTTCGAAGGAAGAGCAAATGCAACCCGTTATCAAAAGGATAACATATAACATGTTTCATGGAAGCATATCACACTCAACCATATCACACTCAAACCATTGTTGGAGAGCACCTCCTCTTTAAGAACCATTTAACCCTGAATTGCATGATTTGTTTTCAAAGTGTGGCATTGTTGAAAACACACAAAAAAAGCGCATGATCTGGTTGTGTCGAGCACACCTCTTTCAACAAATACGCAGTGCTTTAAGTGGGCCGGGCCAGAAAGTGGGGCAGAGCCGGGACTCTTCTGGTGACCCCCAGTCCCACACAACATTGGTGGGACGCATTATCCCTTTGCGGCCCCAGCCGCGACGGGAGATGCGCCTGACATTATGTCAGGCAAGCTGACAGAAGTGCCAGCCAGCCACAGCGACGCTAAGGCTGGCTGGCACTTTTGTCAGTCAGTGTAACTTCCTCTGATGACCCCTCATCAGGGTCATCAGAGGAAGTTACTGTCCCTTTGTTTACCCTCCCCAGGGCACTGACCCCTGCAGGCTCTGTGATCTAATGTGCAGATTATATCATGAAGCCCGCAGGTTCACAGAGGGTGAAAGGCACCTTGGGCTCAGTGATCTCTGCTCAGAGCAGAAAGATCACAGAGCCCGAGGCGTCTCTCTCCGCTGGCAAAGCTTTATAAAAGATGCCTTGAATTGTGTACGTTTCAAGCCATCTTTTATAAACGTAGAACGGCTTGAAACGTACACAATTCAAGGCATCTTTTATAAAGCTCTGTCGACGGACTTAGGTTTTGTCCGTCATCAATGCTTTATAAAAGATGCCTTGAATTGTTTACGTGTCAAGCCATCTTTTTGAAACATAGAATTATGTTACAAATGTCTAAGTTTATAAAAGGTGGCTTGAAAAGTACCCAAACCATAGTAAGGTAAGCACACAAGTGTGCGTAACTTACGACGGTTTGTGCACTTTTCAAGCCACCTTTTATAAACATAGACATATGTAACATTGCTACGTTTATAAACGATGGCTTGAAAAGTACACAAACCATAGTAGTGCGCATACAAACATATAAATGCTCACATATATTTATGTTTCTTTGCGCACCTTACTATGAGTTGTGCACTTTTAGGCCACGCCCCCAAACGAGGCCCCCCCCTCAATTTCTTACCACACTATAAGCACTGCAAATACGTATTTAATCAAATCGCTTCGAAAAAAACTCGATTCCTTTCTCCTTATTGCAGAAGCCCGCACCCTGTTTTGAATGGCACTGAGAACAGTCCCCCTGTACCCCCCAGTTGCAGGTGCCACCCAGCACTCTTCACGACACCTCCACTAAGATGAAGTGAGACCAGCAGCAAAATAAATGAAAGTGATCGAGTGGTCCCAGGATGCATCGCGCAGCCTGCTACACTCATTAACGAGCTGGCAACGCACACCTGCTCCCAATGGTCCAGGGGAGATAGTGACTGCCGAGAGCACAGATGATGACGCCTGGGGCCCACTGTCTGGCTTTCAAAGCCCGGGAGTTACCTGCCAGACACACATGGAGCTCGCCGGGCGGGGGAAGGGGCTGGCGCGGCTGAATGATGGGCCGCAGTGCACGCGCTATTCCCAGCCTGCCTAGCAGATCCTTCCTTTGCCGTTCTAAAGCTTCCCTCCCCCTTAAATCCGGTTCTAATGAAAGGATGAGCAATTTCTGCTCAGTGGCATTGCTATAATTGCGTTGATAACCACCAAACTCCGACATGTAAGAATTAAGGCTAAATAGTAAAGCGATTTGTGTTCTGGTAAAACGATTCTTCTCTAACCCAATCCCCGTTCAAGACACACTTGCCATTGGTCCCTGCGTTCTCCTCCCCCCTGGGTGACATGCCTGCACTGCTCTGCAAGCTGTCTCAGATCTCGGCTTTGATCCTAGCCCTTCCAGTGGGAACACCTGCAAATACGATTTCCTCTGAAACAAACGGTGCTTCGCAGAGCTAACACTCAAAAATAACATTGTTTGGTAAGCACGACTGTTATATGAGGCTCTGCAGGCCTTCATGATACTCTGTACAGGAAACAGCACCTCAGTGTCTTGGTACTAAGGGGATTTTCTGAAAGAATGCTTTATTATTCTATCGGCTGACGTTTTTTAAGTGTCCCTTTCTCCTTTCGGAAGCGTAAGGAGTGATATATTTTCAGTTGAACTATGTGCCTGTGTTATAATTAAGTGCATGTGTCCTTGTAGTGATGCACAGATGTTTTGTATGTAGGCGTGCACAGTCCTTTTCCCACTTCCGCAAACGTTTTCCGCGTTGATTCCGCATTGAATTATGCTTATCCGCCTTCTGCGTAGATACCAATTTCTGCAATAAACGTAATAATACAGTGATTTGTGCTCTTTTCCCCTTTAGCGAGTCTCCCACAACGTGTCTGTCCATTCCCCATACGTAAATTGCAATGACACAGGGATTTCTGTGAATGTTACTAATTTGACCCCCCCCCCCCTCCCCCATCTACACAAATGTGCTAAAAAAGGCCTGGACCCAGACAGGTTCAGTATTCTATTGCTGAGAAATTTGGTTGCCAATTGGTCAGCCAGCCTTTTCACTTTCACTCCCTTTTCGTTTTCTGTATCCTACTTTCTGGTGCCCCCTTTAGACTTTCTGTTCTGCCTGCAAAGACTTTGCCCATCACTGTGTGCATGTATTTAGGTGATTTAAATATTGCAAACCTAGCAAGAAACCAGCAGAACACTGTACAAGTAGTACAGGAAAGTGTAGATCGTTGAGAAGTGATTAAGTTAGGAAGGGAGAATTGTGGCCAGAATCCTGTTATCACCTGTCAGAATAATACTCACTAGAGATCAGATCCTTTAGTTCCTTCCTGAAGTGTAGTTTGTGGGGATGTTGCGCCCGAGTGCAGCAGCATAGGAGGAGAGTGCTTGCTTTCTACAGCAGTCTTTGACGTCTTGAACTTTTTGGATTCCAATTCCCAGATGTGTGTTGGCCTCCTGAGATAGTGAACTTATTGCAAGGAACCACTATGGTGACAAATTCAACAATGGAATTATTCCAGATCTTCCGTGAAATGGACTTTCCTACCAAAGAGCTGTCTTTCCCCATTTCCTCAAAATTGAGATCTGATGCTTTTATTTGGTACAAAAATCGAGTCTCTCTGAACTACCACTCGAACAACTTCACAGATCACCACCACAGACATATCAGTTGACTAATAGCTAAAACATCCCTATCCAATTTCTGCATCTTTTTGGAAAATCATACAGCAAAGACCATTACATTTTTTAAGGTTGCCATCTCCTTATTACAATGATTTTTTAATGTAGACAACAACACATTGGTCTTTCTGTAATCACCCCTTTCATAGCCAATCTCATAAAAACAACTTCCATTGGTCAGGAAGTACCATTCAAATAAAAGCAGACATTCATCCCGAAATTGAAGAAAACTATAGCAGAACCAGATATTATGGACAGTTGAAAACCCATGCCTGGCCCCCACGTGTGACTAACTCGCTAGAAACTGTAGTGTCTTCTAGGCTCTTTTCTTATATTTAAAATAAAGTCTTCCAAAGATACTACTAATGTAGAGGCACCATGATCACACTTATGGTTATACCCAAATAACAACTAATTGCCCCAGATCAGAGGCTGGCAGGTGCCTTGATCTTACTTGAGCTTCCAGCAGCATTTGGCATTGTGGATGACAATATTTTTCTTGTCCACTTGAAAACCTCCAAATGAATCAAATATATTGTTCTCAGCCGGTTTGAGTTCTTCCTTATTAATAGCCCTTTAAATAAATACTAGACTATCATGGGGTGTTCCCTAATATAGGGTCCTGTCTTCATTTCTCTTTAATATATACATGCCCCCACCTTCCTCACTATACTAGTAGAAAAGGTACAATTGGTTGGAGGCAGGAGATTACATTCCATGGCTGTTACTAGCTGTTCAATACATGTATCTCTTACTGGTGACCAACTTGTGCAACATACACTCACATAACTGTTCATGTCAGTGGGTGGAGAAATAATTTACTTGAGTGCCAAAATGTCGGCGAATCTAAGCACACACCAGTCAGACATTCAGCAGCACATTCCGCTCAAGAAATAGAAGCACATGCTCGGATATTTTAGCTGGAAAAGAAGGATCTTAATTCTATTATCTTTGGGGAAGAAAGAGGAGCGGTGCAGATTGCATCCACTGATGAGCAGAGAAACAGAGAAAAAACTCAAGGTGCCGAAGAGCACGATGCACTTGGAGAAATAGCACGCCACATTGAGAGGTTCTGTGAATAATGATGATGATGAACTAGATGAAGATTATCAACCATCCGAGTCAGGGCTGCAGCACATGATTCTATAAGTAAACTACTTAAAATCACAGAGAGATTAAACATTTGCTGAAATATATAATACCAATTATAGACAGAGGAGGGATAGACACAATTACTATTCACTATGTATTCAGAGCCTGTAAGGTCTGAAAAGGCAAAACATCAGCACGTGACAGCCCAACCATAAACACCACCCTCATCATCTTTATGACGAGAAGAACGTAGCAGGATGCATCTCAGACCAGCATGAAAATCCAAATTGTGGAACATTTTTAACCAGGACAAAGAACAAAAACATCTACCCCACCTCCACTCTGTGCAAGAAAACGTTGTGCTACAGGAAGCATGAAACCAACTCTAGTGCCACATCTTAGTGATATGATATGATAGTTTATTTATATAGCACCTATACACAATGTGTTTCAAAGCGCTTCAAGAAAGGAAGGGAACAAGGGAAAATACAATGACATTCCTACAGGCCATAAACAGTAAGGATGTGAAATTAACTATCGTACTTGGCCTGACGACATTTCAGATAATGCAACAGCTAAGGCATAGATCAGGAAGGGAAGGGGAGAGTGGGAAGGAAATGGAAACAAACAGGCGACTACCGTACTAAGCCTGATGACATTTCTGGTAGAGCCGGAGGAAAACAAAATGTGAGGGAGAGGGGTGCAGAAAGGGAGGGGAGGAACAAAACAAGGGACTATTGTACTAGGCCTGACAATGTTTCAGATAGTGCTGGAGGGAGGGGGAGTGGTGACAGTAAGAGGATGGGGGAGCGACAGACGAGGTTGCTATCATAGTAGGTCCAGGGACAATTCTGATAGAGTAAGTGCATAGAAGAAAGTAAGGGGAGGAGGGGAGGAGATAGGGAAAGGGAGAGGGGAGGAGAGAAGAGAGAGTAAGCAGTCAAAAAGAGTGGAGAAGCAAGAGGGGAGAGCGAAAACAATTGCAAAAGTCAGTAGTAACACATAATGTTGCAAGTCTGGATACAAGATGAAGATGGGAACAGCATTATGTAGGGCTACCATGAGTACAAGATGCAAAGGAAGTCCAGCATGAGAGTTCAGAAAGGGTGATGCTCCGTGAATCAATGAAGTCTATAAAAGTCAAATCCAGCATTGGCCACAAGATGGTGATGATGAAACCAGAGTATATCAGGACAGACTCCTGTGGAGCACAAGGGAACAACACGGGGGGACCAGAAAAGGTGGGGATGGCCTGTGGGGACAGAGGGTGTAAACACATGTTGGTGCATGCTTACCTGCTGTCTTAGCAGGGGGTCGGGCCCTGGATCCTACTGGTCCGAACATGTCCAAACAGGAATTGCCCTTTTCTTTGACTGCCCTTCACTTTGGACGCCTGGCCAAGAGACACCCTTGATCTAAGAGTTAAGAGCAGGAAGGAAGAGGCAGGGCTAAGAAGATGGTCGGGGCTTAGGCCAGGTGACCTAGATCCACTGGTTCCATATGATGTGACTGCAGATACCGTCGTTAACCGGCCTTCCAAACGCACCAGTACTAACGCACCATCGACGTGGATTTAAGGCCAAGTTGCTGCTGGGTAATGTAGTTCAGTAGAACTACTAGGAAATGCGAGTTCCCGGCATTGGAGCAGACGGGGGAATCGGCAATTCATGAAAGTCAATGTTTCAAAGTTAGGTATGCACATTTCCAAACAGCCTGATCTGCCAAAATGACAAAAAACTGCAAAACAAAGTCACACAAGCGTGTGCTATCTCTCTGAGTAAACTTTAGCAAAGTCACGTTAGTCAAGGTTTTAGAATGAGGCACCCCATTAATCAATGCTGCAGAATCCTAAAGATTAAACATAATTCAATTCAAATATAAATTCACACAGCACCCTGCTCTCATGCCTTCACAAATAAATGATGACCGTGAAGATGTGTCCTCTTATGTACCAGTATTACCCGGCCTTCCAAACGTGCCGCCGATGAGAATTTAAGTCAGTTGTTGCTGTGTAATGTAGTTCAGTAGAACTACTAGGAAGTACGAGTACCTGGCATTGAAGCAGGCGGGGGACTCGGAAATTCCTGAAAGTCAAATGTTTCGAAGTTAGCTATACTAACATACACAATTCCAAACAGCGTGATCTGGCAAAGTGGCAAGAAACTGCAAATCAAAGTCACACAAGCTATCTCGCTATGTAAACTTTATAAAATCACATCAGGCAAGTAAGTTCTACATGGTGTTAAAATTTGACACCGTGTTAATAAAGGCTGCAGAATCCTAAAGAACTAAGTACAATTCAATTAAAATATAAATTCACACACACCACGTTCTCAGGCACTCACAAATAAAGCAAAACAGTCTAACAGCCCGAACCACCCCCTCGACAGGCACTGGAAGCTCAACAGCGATCAGGGTGCCCTTGGAAAGCACACAGGCACTCAAACACACCATTATGCCAATTCTTTCCACTGTACCAACAAACAATAGAATTCAGCTATACCCCTCGATTAATTCGCCTTAGCTGCACACATATTTAAACACCTCCACAATTACCTCAACAGTCTTTAGAACGCAGCTATACCACCTCGAAATCGGCCTAGCTGCACACACAATATCATTCACAAACTCCAGTGGCACCAGAATGCACCTACCCAAGTCCACGGCCTTGCTGCACCCATTCTACTGATCGAACACAACCACTGCACCATACCTAGAACTAATATGCAGCTACACACCACACTGGCTGTACACATACGAGTGCACCCAAGCACATTTGACTACATCACTCTCTTCACTGACATGGACTGCGGTCCCTGAGGCTGTTCAACTCACAGCGTTTTGGAATCATACCAATGGTAAAAGGCGCTATACAAATGCCCAATAACATAACATACATCTCTAGTTAGCAAACCCACAGTTACAGGAATAGAGGTTACTAAAAGGATGATCGCAATCTTAGTATCTGTGAATGAAGTTCTTTAAAACCGAGCAAAAGCATTGTATATTATCAAAGTGCATCAAGAAAATGATGTTGACATTACAAGATAATTTTTATACAACCTCAGCTTGAAAAAATGATTGTTTGTGAAAGGATACACTCAATGGTGGTGTCCTTTGATATAGTCCTCTGTTGCTTATTGAATGTAATGCAGGCTGAGATCTTCATCAATACCTCTGGGGATGAGTCCAATCTGTGTTTCCAGAAGGCTTCCTTTGTTCTAATTATTCCTCAATGTCACCTTTAAAATGGATTTTGTGGATGACTTCCAGAATTTGGAAACTCAGCTGCACAATAGAAGGTCAATTTTCTTTGTGGTGACAAGCTACAGATGAGTTTGGATTGTTAGTCCTTACACAAGAGTTGTGCTCAATCCAACTGGTTCTTGCCTTCCGGGATGTTTGCCCCACATAGTATAGCCTGCATGGTGAACTAATACAATAGACAATATTTTCCAATTGGCAAGTAGCAAATTGTTTCAAGGCTATTTCTTCTCCTGTTAGAGGATGAAACACTACTGGTGCTTTGCTAATGCGACTGCAGTTTACATAGTTGAAGCAAGCAAAGGTTCCTGCTCCTGATGAAGTGCTGGTATGCCTAATGCGACTGACTAGATTATAAGCAAAATCCGGGGGGTGGTGAACAAATGTTTAGTTCTGCCATCATTCTGAAATATATTCCAGTTTTTAGGAATGCCGTTTCGATTGTATTACTCTGTAAGGAGAAAGTCGAGACTTGTACCATTGAGGGTGCTGTTTTATTTGCCTGAACATGTAATCTTGAATCTCTTGTTTTGGTTTCTGACTTTTCGTTGTCTAGTTTGATCTCATTCTCATGATACCCTCAAGCCCTGAGCCTGTCACATAGTTTGCTGAATTTATCTCAACATTGTACAGTGTCGCTAACAATCCTTTTGATTCTGAGTAGTTGGCCGTATGGAAAGCTCTGTAATGTATTGGGGGGATGGAAACCTAATCAGTACAGTAAGTTGTTCCTGTCTGTCTCTTTAGTGAATAATGTGGTGTATAACCTCCCATCTTCCATTACAACCTTGACATCTAAGAAATGAACATGTGGTTTGCCAATATCGGTGATGAATTGAATCTGTTCATCTATGGAATTAATATAAAGTAATAAGTCAGATAGTGAAGCCAGGGAGTATGCCAGATATTGTCAATGTACCAACCCCAACATGTTAAGTACTTATGCCATACAGGATGATATAGTATGTGCAATGTCTCAAATCGGTACATAAACAATTAACATAGGCAGGAACACTTATGGCTCCCATTGCTGTGTCAGATGTTTGCAAAAAGTGTTGCTCTTTGAATCCAAAACATGAGTTTTGTGACATGAAATCCAGCAGGAGCAAAGTGAATTATTTAGCCGCTTCAATTGGCCCCTCTTGTAATAGAATCCACTGTACGGATTCTTGACATAAGTCATGGGGTATGCTAATATCAGACTGTTGACATCTACAGTAACTAGAAAGTCTTCCATTTCTAGATGGACTGATTCAAGAAATTGCAGAAAATGAGTGGTGTCTTTGATATGAGTATGGGTTTTCTGTATAAGGGGTTATAAAAAGAAGGGCATTAGTGGAAGCAACTATGGGTCTACCAGGAGGGCGAGTAGGATGTTTATTCACCTATAATAGGTATAAAGATATAAATTGGTACTCTAGGGTGTGGTACAGTAAGGTACGCTTTCATACCTAGTTGTTGATGGCATTCTAGATTATAATCGGAAGTATTAGGTATGACTAATGCACCGCCCTTTGTGGGCAGTGAGAAGGGTAATGTTATCATCCGAATATAGAGATGCAATTTGTGATACCGCTCCAATAGTGTGATTATTGCTTCAGTTTTCTGAAAGATACCTCATTCACATCGCTAAGTACCATAGTCTGAAAGATGTTCATTGAAGGTACTGAAAACCCAAAAGTACTTCTGGGTTTAAATTCTATGGGCCTCATTACACGGTAGGCGGTGAGCCATGGCGCTATTAGCGCCATGGCTCATGCCGGTAAAATACCGGCACCGCCTTGGCGGAAAGGGGATTTACCGCCCCATTCCAAGGTTGGAGGGGCGGTAAATCCCCTTTCCATCATTGCCCTTCCCCATTCCCATTTTTGCCCCATAGGGCATAATGGGGATCGGGAAGGCGCTAATTACGGTACCGTAAATTACGGTTGCCGTAATTAGCTCCGAGGTCCCTTAGCGGGTTGGATTTTAACGCCTGCAAGAAGCAGGCGTTAAATCCTCCAACCCGCAAAGGGACCTCGTAGTACGGCGGTAAGGGTTAACGGTCACCGTTGCCATTAACGGTGACCGTTAACCCTTACCACCGTCCTTGTAATGAGGCCCTATGTGTTCTTGATCATCTTCTGATGACATATCTCTGGGGGGTAGTTTGACAGAAAAAAAACTGTGTTTCAATTTCTGTACAAACTTATATAAATCAATGTTAATGATGAAAAGGTTGGTGTTATATGTAGGTATGAAGTTTTGGCTGTTCTGTAGTGTTGCTATTTCTTTGGGCTGCAACTCTCTTTTGGATAAATTAATGACTATGTCTTCCCATTTTGAAAGCGAGTTTGTAACCTATGGCGGTGTTGTCCTCTTTCTGCCCCTTAATGTTCTTTGTCTCATTGACTTCTTTCTAAAAAAGGTTTTGATTTGCAAGCTACTGTTAGGATGTTAGCTGATGCAAGAGCATCCAGTGAACCAGTCTCTGAAGTTTGTTGTTCAGTCAGTGGTGTGTATCTAGGTGTGGGTGTGATATTGTCAATTTCTAAACTGCTTATGCCTGATGAACTACTGCCCTTGGGGATGTTCATGTTGGTTTTATACTTGTCTGCCGAAATATATAACTCGTCGTTGAAATAGTTGAATGTGTCTCAATTAAAGTTACCGAGCTTTTTTGTATGCACCTCCGAATGGTATGATTCAGGTTTTGACCTATTCTCTTCTAAAGTTTGATTAAGGTGTGCCTCACTCGTCAGCTTAGTAAATTCTGCCTGGATGTCATTAATCTCTTTCTCTAAATTGTTAATGCAACTGGAAAGTTCTTGAATGGTGAGCAGAATAAGAACTATTAACAAGTTTGTTCCCACTTGCGTACAAAGTCTTTATTCACTTTGCATAAGGTTGGTCTGAGAGGCATTCAGAGACCACAACAAATCCTCTGTGCTATATAATATCTACCTATCGTCATTGCGTGTAGTTTGAAGTTCATTTATATATTTATTGATTTGTAAAGCGCCTTGCACCCAGAAGCAAATATATTTAATAATAAATAAATAATATAATTTCTTTACATATCAAGTATTCTAATTGTCTGATTTTCCTTTGTGGGTCACCACTATCTGCAGTATTAACCTTGACCTAGAACTTAGTTGCCTGATGTGACAATTTAAGTTATTGGTATTCCTTTGTCATTTCAACATTTAGACAAAACAATTCCCATGTATTCATCAAAGTAACCCATTTAAATCCATTGCCCTTTGCAACACCTGCCTGAACAGGCATATCAGCTTGATGTGTTGTAATATAATTGTGACAATCACAGTTTAAGTTACCCACAATACATAAATGCTCAGAATTACCATTACGATGACATTCATTGAGCAATTCCAATAAGGAATCCAAGATGTCAGTCTTATGTACTTACTTCAATGAATATTAATATTTATAAATAATAAATTGGTTTTTAGAATTAATTTCTCCAAATGTTTCGTCATTACTACTACCAACATGTCTGGATGGGAAGTGTTCCATTGTTAACATAAAACCCCTATTTCATTTCTCACTGTCGTCAATAAGCCCCCATATGGACGCCAATGCGCCCTTCTGTGCAGGCTGCAGGAAAACTGAATATCCATCTAGTAATGTTGCCCCTTTAAACCAAACTTCCTGCAAATTGATTAATTCAAAGTTCTTTAAACATACAGACCCCTTATTTGCCTTAAATTGGTGGAAAATCCCACATCTATTACAGAAGGCAATATTTACACCCTTTTCACATATGTTATATTTCACCCCACCATGTTTTGCAAAACGTATCGGACAGCCAGGACCATTCACATTTTTTGAGTAAAGCATCTTCAAAATAAACAGATCTTATAGGTCTCCGATTCCCATGAACAGCAATATTAATATCTAAAGGTCTTAATGCAATTTTCTTGTTTTTACCGGACACATGTTTTTGATCAGGCAACCCTCATTATTTATTTTATTTTTTATTTTTCATCTTCTCCAGCATTTTAAACAATTTGTGATATCACAGTGTCAGTCCTCCATCTGTCCGCATATTCAATTTGTTCAAGAACTTGTGAGTAAACTATTCTCAAGGTATGCAGTTTTGCAGAATTTCCGGGTGCTGCTGTAACTTGGCGAGTTCGATGACGAGTTCAGTTGCCCGTCAGTTGGCCGGCAGAAGGGCAAATGTGAAGGAGATGGAAGATGGACGAAACCTGGGAAGTATGAAGTGATGTGGCGATGACGACCTGTCAGCTCTTCAGCAAACACGTGGGAAAGCTGTCTCGAAATGTGTAGGTATGCAAACCAGGAAAGTGGCTTTATTAAACATCTCATTGACATCTAACTCTGACTTTGCACAGTGAGACACCCCACGCTAAACACGCTAAACACCTTCACCCAGTGGGAGTCACAATCCCCTAAATAAATAGCCCTATACTTATCGGAGGCTTCTACTGGACCTGCAGGACTCAATTTTCCTGTTGACTCCTATCTCTATCCCCATGACTCTCATGATGTTTGTAAAGATGTATGTAAACAAGCCCCTACACAACCTAACGGGACCTCAGATGAACAGACCCGGCTTTCACGAAGACGTGTGGGGAAGCAACATCGGGTATTTATGTGGATCTAGGAGCGCTGACTTCGGTGGATCAGACCCGGGTGGTGGGTAAAGGAGGGACAGAAGAGCCACAGGTCCCATTACATCCAGACCCAGCAGCTACTTTGAATGTGGGGCTTATCAGGGGTGACCTGATAAGCGAGGAATCCCTGGCTAAAGGCTTTGGATTTCTTTGAGTGAGTGGTCCGCCCTTAAAACCACCCACAAAATCGCTGGACCAAGAGGACCCTAATTGCGGTATGAAGTCTTAAAAATCTGACACAGCCCTCATTGGTCCTCCTCCCCCAGCGGATACAGGCTTTCATCCAGGTTCAGAACCCAGCCAGTGTAAAGTAGCCATTTCTAACTGATAACCTACACACTGTCACCACAAAGACCCCAATTAACCACACCAGACATGACAAAGAACGGGACGGTGGTTACTTTGGACTCATGGGGAAGGGCAGCTATAACTGAAACTCCCCCTGAAACAGACCGGTTACAAAAAAGCAAGGAGCCTCACTGGTGGAAAGTCAACATAGTAAAAAACGTTGGGCGTTTTGCCGATACAACCACCAAAGACCGGAGGAAGCAACCGGGCTGCAGGGGAAGGAGTGACCAAAAACAATGACCTCCTGACCGCTGATATTTCAGAGGTTTGTGTAAAAACAACAAAATCCGAAAAATCACTGCCAATGAAGGAAGTAAGATATTTAGCAAAATCACACACATTCAGAAAAAACATGGCCAAGAGATCCTCCTGCATTAAAACTAACCATATTTTTCAAACTTCAGTCAAAATCCCTGAGGAATAACCTGTTCGACATAGTGGGAGAATTATCCGATGTGGACATTTTGGAAGGTGCAGGAGAGGCCCAGGGCCTCATTACAACCTTGGCGTTGGACCATGGTGCTAATAGCACCATGGTCCATGCCGGATTCCGCCATGGTGGATGGCGGATTTACTGCCCCATTCCAAGGTTGGCGGGGCGGTAAATCCCCATTCACCATTGCCCCTTCCCCATTCCCATTTTTGCCCCATAGGGCTCAATGGGGATGGGGAAGGCGCTAATTACGGCACCGTAAATTACGGTGCCGTAATTAGCACCAAGGTCGCTTAGCGCCTTGGACTTTAACGCCTGCAAAAAGCAGGAGTTAAAGTGTGAATCTGGCGTTAACGGGTTAACGGCGCCGCAGCCTTTTACGGCGCCGTTAACCCCTTAACGCCAGGGTTGTAATGAGGCCCCCAGTCTGCATCCTTGACCTTAAAATCACCCTCTTTACCAAAATGTTTGCAAGAACAACATATTGGGACCAAGGACATAACCAGCCCAACCAGGCCAAACCTAACCAGGAGTAGGGACCCCAGCAGCCGCAAAGAGGGATGATCGAGTCAAAGGTCCAACACACAGAGTCGTACAAGATGGAAGAAGGAAGATCAATAACAACTAACAATGAGGGAAAGTCTCCCAAAAAATCTATGACAATGAGTGACGCCCAAATGGAGCAGGTTTCTGACAAAAATGGTAACTGGGGTGGGCACGAGTGTCGAGCCTTGTTTAACCTAGAGAAACCACCTGCAACCTTAGAGTGATGAGGGGGCAAGTCTGTCCCAGAAAGACGGTCCAGTAGGGAGGACTCAGGGAAAATTGAACAAGGACCTAGAGGTAAGCTCGGCCTGGATGAACATACGGGGGTTTCCTCAGTTTACCAGCATACCCAGAGCCTCTCATCATCCTCAGAATCCTCACCAGAGCCCTAAGAACCACATTGAGGGACATAGAACGTCCCATACTCTTCCCGCTTCAAGAGCACATAAACCAGACCTACTAACAATTATGTCTTCCATAACCATTGCATTAGCTCCAATTACGAAACTATATGAGTCACTAAATAATACGTTAAAGGACCACACCACCCTGATGGCAATGGTCCATTCAAAACTATTATTTATGGAATGATTTATTACTGCGACAGACAAAGAAACACACATTCGTTAAATGTGAAAATTCAGTCATGCAGCACTGCCCTGAGGGGCATAATGCTAACCTAACGAAACAGGGCCAGCACATTCAAAAAATGTTAACAGGCCCAATTCTGGAGGTCACCCCATGAAATAACATTCCACAATGATTGCAACCATCAGTACAATGGATAACTGAAAGAAAGCAAGTTGTGGTGGGAGGTAATGGCCATAAACAAAAACAGCACGAGGCCGGACCTCAGAACAGGACTTGATGCCCTTAGGTCATGGGTGCACAACATACGGCCCGCCATGCCATTTTGTCTGGCCTGCGAGGCACAAAGACTTTCCTAATGGAGGGCAGCCCGCAAGCAGCATCGGCGGTCCTCCATTAGGAAAGTCTTTGTTGTCTTCTGGGCGGACAAAACACTGGCCCTCATTGGCTCAGCACACAAGCACCACGTCGCTCCTATGAGCCACGTAGGGCATGTGTGATGCACCAATGGAGTGCCAGCACTACGGCCGGCGTGGTCCATAAGGCTTGATGCCGGAAGGCATTTCAGCCTTGCCACGCCAGCCGTAGTACGACTCCAGTGTCCAGTTACCTCGCCAGCGTTCCAGCTTACCTGCTTTCCAGCACGTCTATGGTAAGTGGTCTGTGTGTTTATGTTTGTGTGTCGGGTCTGTTTTGCTGTATGTTTGCGTTGTGTATGTTGAGATGGGGGTGGGGGGGCCGTGTCAGATGTGCATGAATGTTTGTTTTTGTATGTTTGTTTTGTGTATGTTGAGATGCAGGGGCGTGGGGTGTCGGATGTGCATGAATGTTTATTTTTGAATGTTTGTGTTGTGTATGTTGAGATGCGGGGGTGGGGGGTGTCGGGTGTGTATGAATGTTTGTTTTTGTATGTCTGTTTTGTGTATGTTGAGATGCGGGGTGGGGGGTGTCGGATGTGCATGAATGTTTGTTTTTGTATGTTTGTTTTGTGTATGTTGAGATGCGGGGGTGGGGGGTGTTGGATGTGCATGAATGTTTGTTTTTGAATGTTTGCGTTGTGTATGTTGAGATGCGGGGGTGGGGGGTGTCGGGTGTGCATGAATGTTTGTTTTTGTAGGATTGTTTTGTGCATGTTGAGATGCAGGGTTGGGGGGGTGTCGGATGTGCATGAATGTTTGTTTTTGAATGTTTGTGTTGTGTATGTTGAGATGCGGGGTGAGGGGGTGTCGGATGTGCATGAATGTTTGTTTTTTAATGTTTGTGTTGTGTATGTTGAGATGCGGCAGTGGGGGGGGTCGGATGTGCATGAATGTTTGTTTTTGAATGTTTGTGTTGTGTATGGTGAGATGTGGGGGTGGGGGTGTGTCGGGTGTGCATGAATGTTTGTTTTTGAATGTTTGTGTTGTGTATGTTGAGATGCAGGGTTGGAGGGGTGTCGGATCTGCATGAATGTTTGTTTTTGAAAGTTTGTGTTGTGTATGTTGAGATACGGGTAGTGGGGGGTGTCGGGTGTGCATGAATGTTTGTTTTTTAATGTTTGTGTTGTGTATGTTGAGATGTGGGGGTGGGGGGGGTCGGATGTGCATGAATGTTTGTTTTGGAAAGTAAGTGCGGTGTATGTTGAGATACAGGGTCTGTATGTGTGCATGCTTGCAGTTTGTATGCTGATTTGGGGGGTGGGGGGTTTGGGTCTGTATGGGTGCATGATTGAGAATTTGTGTGCTGAGATGGGGGGTGGGGGGTTTGGGTCTGTATGGGTGCATGCTTGAGAGTTTGTGTGCTGAGTTGGGGGTTCAGGTCTTTATGGGTGCATGTTTGAGAGTGTGCTGATTAGGGGGTTGGGGGGTTCGGGTCTGTATGGATGCATGTTTGAGAGTGTGCTGATTTGGGGGGTGGGGGTTCGGGTCTGTATGGGTGCATGTTTGAGAGTGTGCTGATTTGGGGGGTGGGGGTTTGGGTCTGTATGGGTAAATGCTTGAGAGTTTGTGTGCTGAGTTGGGGGTGGGGGGTTCGGGTCTGTATGGGTGCATGTTTGAGTGTGTGTGCTGAGTTGGGGGTGGGGGGTTCGGGTCTGTATAGGTGCATGCTTGAGAGTTTGTGTGCTGAGTTGGGGGGTGGGGGTTCGGGTCTGTATGGGTGCATGCTTGAGTGTGTGTGCTGAGTTGGGGGTGGGGGGTTTGGGTCTGTATGGGTGCATGTTTGAGAGTGTGCTGATATGGGGGTTGGGGGGTTCGGGTCCGTACGGGTGCATGTTTTAGAGTGTGCTGATTTGGGGGGTGGGGGCTTCGGGTCTGTATGGGTGCATGTTTGAGAGTGTGCTGATTTGGATGGGTGGGGGTTTGGGTCTGTATGGGTGCATGCTTGAGAGTTTGTGTGCTGAGTTGGGGGTGGGGGTTCGGGTCTGTATGGGTGCATGTTTGAGTGTGTGTGCTCAGTTGGGGGTGGGGGCTTTGGGTCTGTATGGGTGCATGCTTGAGAGTTTGTGTGCTGAGTTGGGGGCTGGGGGGTTCGGGTCTGTATGGGTGCATGCTTGAGTGTGTGTGCTGAGTTGGGGGTGGGGGGTTCGGGTCTGTATGGGTGCATGCTTGAGAGTGTGTGTGATGAGTTGGGGGGTGGGGGGTTTGGGTCTGTATAGGTGCATGCTTGAGAGTTTGTGTGCTGAGTTGGGGGAGTGGGTGGTTCGAGTTCATGCCTGATTGGGGATGGGCGCCCCTGATGGGGGATGAACTCATCTCTTCATACAAAGCAAACAAAACCAATTGAAGAGTAACTGCATTCACAAGAGAGAATACTTTATTTCCAATAGATTACTATCAAAAGTGGAGCAGGCCAAATTCCTGTTCTACCAAACTCTCTCGTGGGCACAAAGCAAGTTCCGGTGCCATGCTCATTTGATCCTTAGAATTCCGAGATTTGGGCTTAGAGGCCAACACAAGTCAGAAGCTAACCAATGCAGCTGGAAAAATCTGCATTATTAGGGATGGCAGTTATCAAGAGCGGTATATAACATAGTAAAACATTTAATAACCAACCAAATGTGCATGTTGATGGAATTTGATGCCATTGGGGGGCGGGGGTGCTGAGGGAGCCATGGGGCATAGTGCTTGTTTCGGGGTTAGGGGCCATGAGATATAGTGTTTGGTTGGAGGTGAGGGGGCCATGGGGCATATTGTTTGGTTGGGGGTGGGAGCCATGGGGCATAGTGTTTGGTTGGGGGTGAGGGGGACATGGGACATAGTGTTTGGTTGAGGGTGAGGGGGCCATGGGGCGTAGTGTTTGGTTGGGGGTGAGGGGGCCATGAGACATAGTGTGTGGTTGGGGGTGAGGGGGCCATCGGGCATAGTGTTTGGTTGGGGGTGAGGGGGCCATGGGGCATAGTGTTTGGTTGGGGGTGGGAGCCATGGGGCATAGTGTTTGGTTGGGGGTGGGAGCCATGGGGCATAGTGTTTGGTTGGGGGTAAGGGGGCCATGGGGCATAGTGTTTGGGGGTTGAGGGAGCCATGGGGCATAGTGTTTGTATGGGGGTGAGGGGGCCATGAGACATAGTGTTTTGTTGGGGGTGAGGGGGCCATGGGGCATAGTGTTTGGTTGGGGGTAGGAGCCAACAAATGCCATACTCCTTTTGGGTAACACAAACAGCAAACTATAGCAGTCCAAAATAACAGAATGTCCAATCAAGGGTCAATAAAATATATATAATTTAATTAAACAGACGATATACAATAACTAAATAGAAATAAATTATAACAATGGAAAATGTGTAGTACTTTTCGGCCCACTATAGCCCTCATGTAAGGTACTTTCGTCCCTCTGTCAAAATCAGTTGTGCACCCCTGCCTTAGGTAAACCAAATCGTGAGTTCCCCATTTTTATCCAAAATAAGAACTTGAAAACTAATGATGATGGACTGAAAATCAAACTAAGACAAACCCAGTGACAGTCTATAAACACAACAATCACATAAAGATTCAACTTTATCATCAAGTCCAGGAAGTAATAAAAGTCTAAAGAAAACATCACAAGAGTTGAAACCCTCCCGGTCCCTATTACGGGTGGATGTTGCCGAGGATCAGGTAAATCTGGATGAATCTGAGGAAGACGACTCGATTACACAGGACCTAATGAATGTATCAACTTACTCAATAGAGTCAATGATATCATGCACAGAGCTAGACCAGGTCCTGTGTGAGTCGAATATAAGTCAGAATCAGATTTCCCCCATGGTTCAAATACAAAGCGGGGAGGTACTCAAATCTCCTGAATTCTTCGCCCTGGCAGAAAAAAAGGCATCAAGCCCAGGTTAGATTCAAACAGGAGGAGCAAAATCAAGGAAAAAATGTACACCATGGAATTCTTTCTGGTCAAAGTACACCAAACACTGAGACAGGTAGAGCTGTCGGTCCAGGTTTGGACCAGAGGTAAGATTGCGGCCCTCATTGGCTTAGCACATATGCACCACGTCGCTCCTACGAGCCACGTAGTGCGTGCGTGATGCACCAATGGAGTGCCAGCACTACGGCCGGCGTGGTCCATAAGGCTTGATGCCAGAAGGCATTTCAGCCTTGCCACGCCAGCCGTAGTACGACTCCAGTGTCCAGTTACCTCGCCAGCGTTCCAGTTTACCTGCCTTCCAGCACGTCTCCGGTAAGTGGTCTGTGTGTTTATGTTTGTGTGTCGGGTCTGTTTTGCTGTATGTTTGCGTTGTGTATGTTGAGATGGGGGCGGGGGGGCTGTGTCAGATGTGCATGAATGTTTGTTTTTGTATGTTTGTTTTGTGTATGTTGAGATGCGGGGGTGGGGGGAGTGTTGGATGTGCATGAATGTTTGTTTTTGAATGTTTGTGTTGTGTATGTTGAGATGCGGGGGTGGGGGGGTCGGATGTGCATGAATGTTTGTTTTTGAATGTTTGCATTGTGTATGTTGAGATGCGGGGGTGGGGGGGTGTCGGATGTGCATGAATGTTTGTTTTTGAATGTTTGCGTTGTGTATGTTGAGATGCGGGGGTCGGATGTGCATGAATGTTTGTTTTTGAATGTTTGTGTTGTGTATGTTGAGATACGGGGGTGGAGGGGTGTCAGGTGTGCATGAATGTTTGTTTTTGAATGTTTGTGTTGTGTATGTTGAGATGGGGGCTGGGAGGGCTGTGTCAGATGTGCATGAATGTTTGTTTTTGTATGTTTGTTTTGTGTATGTTGAGATGTGGGGGTGGGGAGGGTGTCGGATGTGCATGAATGTTTGTTTTTGAATGTTTGTGTTGTGTATGTTGAGATGCAGGGGCGTGGGGGGTGTCAGGTGTGCATGAATGTTTGTTTTTGAATTTTTGTGTTGTGTATGTTGAGATGTGGGGGTGGGGGGTGTTGGATGTGCATGAATGTTTGTTTTGGAATGTAAGTGTGGTGTATGTTGAGATGCAGGGTCTGTTTGTGTGCATGCTTGCAGTTTTTATGCTGATTTGGGGGGTGGGGGGTTCGGGTCTGTATGAGTGCATGCTTGAGAGTGTGTGTGCTGATTTGGGGGGTGGGTCGTTCGGGTCTGTATGGGTGAATGCTTGAGTTTGTGTGCTGAGTTGGGGGTTGGGGGGCTTGGGTCTGTATGGGTGCATGATTGAGAGTTTGTGTGCTGAGTTGGGGAGTGGGGGGTTTGGGTCTGTATGGGTGCATGTTTGAGTGTGTGTGCTGAATTTTGGGGTGGGGGTTTGGGTCTGTATGGGTGAATGCTTGAGAGTGTCTGTGCTGGGTTGGGGGGTGGGGGGTTTGGGTCTGTATGGGTGCATGTTTGAGTGTGTGCGCTGAATTTTGGGGTGGGGGTTCGGGTCTGTATGGGTGCATGTTTGAGAGTGTGCTGATTTGGGGGGTGGGGGGTTCGGGTCTGTATGGGAGCATGTCTGAGAGTGTGCTGATTTGGGGGGTGGGGGGTTCGGGTCTGTATGGGTGCATGCTTGAGAGTTTGTGTGCTGAATTGGGGGTGGGCAGTTCGGGTCTGTATGGGTGCATGTTTGAGAGTGTGCTGATATGGGGGTTGGGGGGTTCGGGTCTGTATGGGTGCATGTTTTAGAGTGTGCTGATTTGGGGGATGGGGGCTTCGGGTCTGTATGGGTGTCTGTTTGAGAGTGTGCTGATTTGGGGGGGTGGGGTTTTGGGTCTGTATGGGTGCATGCTTGAGAGTTTGTGTGCTGAGTTGGGGGTGGGGGTTCGGGTCTGTATGGGTGCATGCTTGAGAGTTTGTGTGCTGAGTTGGGGTGTGGGGGGTTCGGGTCTGTATGGGTGCATGCTTGAGTGTGTGTGCTGAGTTGGGGGTGGGGGGTTCGGGTCTGTAAAGGTGCAATGCTAGAGTGTGTGTGATGAGTTGGGGGGTGGGGGGTTTGGGTCTGTATGGGTGCATGCTTGAAAGTTTGTGTGCTGAGTTGGGGGGGGGTGGGCGGTTCGAGTTCATGCCTGATTGGGGATGGGCGCCCCTGATGGAGGATGGGCTCATCTCTTCATACAAAGCAAACAAAACCAATTGAAGAGTAACTGCATTCACAAGAGAGAATACTTTATTTCCAATAGATTACTATCAAAAGTGGAGCAGGCCAAATTCCTGTTCTACCAAACTCTCTCGTGGGCACAAAGCAAGTTCCGGTGCCATGCTCATTTGATCCTTAGAATTACGAAATTTGGGCTTAGAGGCCAACACAAGTCAGAAGCTAACCAATGCAGCTGGAAAAGTCTGCATTATTAGGGATGGCACTTATCAATAGCGGTATATAACATAGTAAAACATTTAATAACCAACCAAATGTGCATGTTGATGGATTTTGATGCCATTTGGGGAGTGGGGGGGTGCTGAGGGAGCCATGGCGCATAGTGCTTGTTTGGAGGTGAGGGGGCCATGAGACATAGTGTTTGGTTGGAGGTGAGGAGGCCATGGGACATATTGTTTGGTTGGGGGTAGGGGCCATGGGGCATAGTGTTTGGTTGGGGGTGAGGGGGCCATGGGGCATAGTGTTTTGTTGGGGGTGAGGGGGACATGGGGAATAGTGTTTGGTTGAGGGTGAGGGGGCCATGGGGCGTAGTGTTTGGTTGGGGGTGAGGGGGCCATGAGACATAGTGTTTGGTTGGGGGTGAGGGGGCCATGGGCATAGTGTTTGGTTGGAGGTGAGGGGGCGATAGGGAATAGTGTTTGGTTGGGGGTGGGAGCCATGGGGCATAGTGTTTGGTTGGGGGTGGGTGCCATGGGGCATAGTGTTTGGTTGGGGGTGGGAGCCATGGGGCATAGTGTTTGGTTGGGGGTGAGGGGGCCATGGGGCATAGTGTTTGGGGGTGGAGGGAGCCATGGGGCATAATGTTTGTTTGCAGGTGAGGGGTCCATGAGACATAGGGCCTCATTATACGGATGGCGGTAAGGATTTACCGGTACCGGTAAAATACCGGTACCGGTAAATCCTTACCGCCTTACTACGAGGTCCCTTTGCGGGTTGGGGGATTTAACGCCTGCTTTTTGCAGGCGTTAAAAACCAACCCGCAAAGGGACCCAGGGAGCTATTTACGGTACCGCAATTTGCGGTACCGTAATTAGCGCCTTCCCCATTCCCATTAAGCCCTATGGGGCAAAAATGGGAATGGGGAAGGGCAAAGGGGGAGGGGGGAATTACCGCCCCGCCAACCTTGGAATGGGGCGGTAATTCCCCTTTCCGCCAAGGCGGTGTCGGTATTTTACCAGCATGAACCATGGCGCTAATAGCGCTATGGTTCTCCGCCATCCGTGTAATGATGCCCATAGTGTTTGGTTGGGGGTGAGGGGGCCATGGGGCATAGTGTTTGGTTGGGGGTGGGAGCCAACAAAGGCCATACTCCTCTTGGGCAACCCAAACAGCAAACTATAGCAGTCCAAAATAACGGAATGTCCAATCAAGGGTCAATAAAATATATATCATTTAATTAAACAGACGATATACAATAAATTAATAGAAATACATTATAACAATGGAAAATGTATAGTACTTTTCGGCCCACTATAGCCCTCATGTAAGGTACTTTCGGCCCTCTGTCAAAATCAGTTGTGCACCCCTGCCTTAGGTAAACCAAATCATGAGTTCCCCATTTTCATCCAAAATGAGAACTTGAAAACTAATGATGATGGACTGAAAATCAAAGTAAGACAAACCCAGTGTCAGTCTATAAACACGACAATCACATAAAGCTTCAACTTTATCATCAAGTCCAGGTACTAAAAAAAGTCTAAAGAAAATTTCACAAGAATTGAAACCCTCCCGGTCTCTATTACGGGTGGATGTTGCAGAGGATCAGGTAAATCTGGATGACTCTGAGGAAGACGACTCGATTACACAGGACCTAATGAATGTATCAACACACTCAATAGAGTCAAGGATATCATGCACAGAGCTAGACCAGGTCCTGTGTGAGTTGAATATAAGTCAGAATCAGATTTCCCCCATGGTTCAAATACAAAGCGGGGAGGTACTCAAATCTCCTGAATTCTTCCCCCTTGCAGAAAAAAAGGCAACAAGCCCAGGTTAGATTCGAACAAGAGGAGCAAAAACAATGAAAAAATGTACACCATGGAATTCTTTCTGGTCAAAGTACACCAAACACAGAGACAGGTAGAGTTGCCAGTCCAGGTTTGGACCAGAAGTAAGATTGTGGTGTGGAGACGTGGTCTGGATGCCCCAGAGTCTAACTTCCACCTATATTCACTCCTGGGGGCCGTACCGGAGGACGAGCCCTGTGCTGAAAAAATGAGGGAAAACACAACTTGAAATTCGCCCCAGACCCCAAAAAAATCTACAAGGGTATACGTGGAGACAAGGCGTTCCCGTTACAACCCAGGCCACAAAAAGGAAAAAGTGTGCGATCAATAAAATTAGAGCAAATATTGGACAAAGACGATGAGCTGATTTTGAAAAGGAAAAGACTTGTTCCACTGTATCCCAAACCTCCGGCAACTGAGTTCTGGGGACCTAAAGATTATCAAATTTGTGGACGAAACTTCCAATGGATAATGTATTTCTCCATATAAACTCGCCAGTGGTAAGGGGAATGCTAATGGATGTGGCAGAAAGTCTGCTAATGTTGGGCTTTGACCTCATGGAAGTGAAAGATCCAGAGGCCTCTGGGGCATACAGACAACCAGCAGAACCTTGAAAGAAGAAAGACATGGACACACTCACTAACGGACAACTAGAAGGACCCTCAAAGAAGGAAGACATTGCCACAAAAGGAAACAGGTGTTTATCATCACATAGTAGAACAACCTTTCCAGGACCCATTAGGGATAAAACGGATACCCCAAGGACCCTGGTCAAACACCACAATTTCCTCTAACGATTGACACGGCTCACAAAGAGAGGTCAGGATCCCAACTTCAAATACCTTACAAGTAAAAGATCTTACCTTCTGGGGTTGGTTACAGGAGACCCGGGGGATGGGGGGAAGGAGGAGTTCATAGCTACCAAAGGACACTACTCCGTGCCATCTAAAATTGGCTTCCTGGAACACAAGGGGTTTTGAACACCTCACTGCAATGAGTGATGTGAATATGGGGGAGTACTATCTTATTCGCCTCCAAGAGACCGCGCTTAGGCAGAAACTAACAGAAATCAACGCAGGAAGCGGCCTAAATTTGATCAAAGTTGCCTTCACCAATTTGTTTGCCCTGGAACTCATATTGGGGTGGCTACTGCCCACGAACAAAGAGGCTCAAACAGTTTATCACGACTAGCAATTATAAACCTATACTGTAACCCCAAGGCATTCAAGAAAGACACCTTTTTGGAACAAGTGGCTGATTTCATTAATGATGCTTACAACACTCACAACGTGGTAAACATGGTATCAGGTAATATTATCCCCATATATATGGTCGCCGTAAATAATATCGCCGGGAAAAGGTTGTGGCGATATTATATGGGTGACCATATATATGGGGACAGGGGCAAAAAAAATAAAAAATGATTAAGAAAATAAAAAAGTTTGGGGGTTGCAGGGGTGTCCCCCTCATGTTCCATGCAATAATGTCGCAACAAAAAACAGCCATTTTTCGGTGATATTTTTGCATGGCCAGATTTTTGTGGTGACATTATTACATGGAACCGTAAACATCCTCCTGTGCTGCGAGTTAAGCACTAGATTCATGGGACCAGAACACAGGCATGAGCTGAGTAACACCTCAGTGGCTAGAGGAACTGCATGGCAATCTCTAATGGAATTCAGAGATATGCATATGCTGACTGGGCAAACAATGGGGGATATGCCAGCCCAAGCAACCTGGTCAAGAGAGGGTGCAAAGGCTGAGATTGAATACAGTTTCATTTTGAGAAACCTGCTACCTTTCGTTGCATCCTTTAAGGTACTAAACACGATTCACAGTGATCATAACTTACTTTCAACTTCATGGATAGCATCCCACGGCTTAGAGAGAAATAGAATGAAGGTGGCTGTACTCGCATGTAATGGAGGAACCAGATTGAAGATGGCAGAAAATTCAGTGGAATTACATACAGCAAAATGTATGACTAACTCCTTTCTAGGAATGGTAGGAGAAAAGAATCAAACTGTTAATTACATACATCTACTGTAATGCTACTGATCGACTGATAGAAGAAGACATGGGGAGTAACACCCAGATTACACGTCTATGATGCCCTTTAGGTTGAAAAAAGAAAGGAATTGTGAAAGATCAAACGCAGAGCTGTTGTCTCCAAACATCATGCCGTTTGCTCCAAGGCCAGGTTGGCAGCTAAACATTACAAAAATTGGCTGCTTCCACAGGCTGACAATATATCAAAGGGACTCAGAAACCATGCTGAAAGCAATTTGTGGAAGAAAAGCAAGAGAATTCTGGTCTTTAGTAAACATCAACACAGGGAATGTCATCTCACCCCAGATGAACAGTGTCCTAGAAGAAGTCTGGCTAACTCATTTTAGAGGACTCTATAGAGAGAAGAAAGATCTGATCATGTTGGAATGCAGCATAGAGCTAACACATAGGATGGCCCACATGATATAAAATATATTATTGAAAAACTGAAGAAGCTGAATAATGTGCGTGCACCAAGCCCGGATGGCTTAACACCAGCTATAAAAAAAATAATTCTCCCTGACTCATGGACAACAGCAACAGTGGTGCCAATATTCAAGAGGGACGAAAGGGAGGATCCAAACGACTATTGCCCAATCGCCTTTCTAGGTGTGATTAGCAAGATTTTGGGGTTGATGCTCCTGAAGAGACTGAAAAATGGTATGGGGATAAAGGATGTAACGACCCATTCCTGAAAGGTTTTGTCAAGGGAGTTGGTATGGGGGCTAACATCCTGCTCCTGAGTATTCTGAAAGGAAGGGTGTGGGAGTGGAAACCCAGGATTTACTTGGCCTTTGTAGACTTTGTTCAGGCGTCCGACCAGGTTGGCCGTGAGTGTCTGTAGAAGAAATTATCAAGCTGGAATTGTCCAAATTCAATCTTGGACCCACTCATCTCACTGCATTCGAAGACCAGCATGTGAGCAAGACTGAACATGTCAGGCTTCCTATACTCAGAGATAAAAACCTACAGAAGCCTAAAACAGGGTTGACACTTAACCCGGCCCATTTCAACTAATTCTTGTCAGATCAAACTAACAGTGGATGCAGCAAATAATTTTCCACCATGGATTGGAGGGGTCAAACTAAACCATTTGCTTTATGCCAATGATTTGGTCCTAATAGACCAAATGCCGATTGGCTTGCAACGCCAGCTGGACAAGTTAAGGACCTATGTGGAAGAAAATAACTTGCAGATAAATTCAGACAAAACAAAGATCTTGGTCTTTGAAAAAGGCAAGCAACGAAAGTAAAAGGTGAAGTGGTGTTTGGGCCATGTGCAAATTGACCTGCTGGAGTCATTTAAGTACTTGGGGGTCTGGCTAAATAATAGCAATATTGAAGCCCAGGGGGTGGACGCCCTAGGAAAAAAAGCGTTCTCTTTGGCAAGTCAAGCAATCGCGATAAATAGGAAATTTGGACAATATTCATTGGTTCCGGTATTGGACGTTTATAGATCCAAAGTTGTTCCCACCATAATTTATGGTGCAGAGGCGGTCCTAAAAATCCCTGGAACTATCTGGCCTTTGTTAGAAGGTATCTTTTGGAAAAAGGTGCTTAGAGTCCCAACGCCTACCCCTATCCAGATCCTGCGGAAAGGGCTCAGCCTAACTTCTCTCAAGACAATATGAATGAAACAGACTGGCCCTATTCAGAAAATGCCTCATGAGCCCTAATATAACTATCTTTGAGATCATCCATAAGGAAATGACAACAGGGACTAATCGATATTAAAGGACTGGGTTGATTCCATCATAGGAAAGCTAAGGGAGTCCGATTGTATTGGCACCTTGGCGGAAGCCTCTAACTACAAATTATTCCAACAGGAGTTGGAGACTAGGAAATTGTCTGTACTACCGAAGTACTTGATGAAATTCCTGAGCAGACACTATAGAGACCAATTCCTTATAATAAGATTGAACTTTGTACATACGAATGAAATCATAGCAACGAGATGTACCTGTGACAATCAGAAAGTCAATCAGTGTTGTTTCTGAGCCGAAACTGGCTGCATAGAAAACCTGAAGCACCTGCTGTTGTTTTTTAGAGGGTTGACCAAGGAAAGAATGCAACATTTTGGCCAGCTCCTTAAGGAATTCCAATCTTTAAACGCAGAGGGATGGTGGGCCCACCTTTTCAGTGGGAACATGGTTTTGTGGGTAATAGCTGCAGTGGCTTTCCTGTCTTTAATCTTGCCAAAGCCTCATAGGGAGGGAGCTGGGGGAGCCATAGGCTGAGGCAGAAGGGGGGAAAGTAATACATTGGCTTTTAACTCACAAAAACTGTATTTTAACTTGCATGATCAAGAATCTGGACTTGGAACGGAGTGATAAACTACTTGTTGTCTGATTAGAGATCAATTTGGACCGGCTTGACTGTTGATTGTTGTTTTAAAGGGTTTTTGCAACAATTGTAATCATTTAATGCAAATAAATAAAAAAAATATAAAAAAAATACATATTCTCAAGCTGGGCATTGCAGAGAAAAGATCCAGTACATTTGTCCAATTTAGTAATATTTTCGAACCATTAGGAATCATGAATTCCAGTCTTATAAGCCAGACCTATGACCCCCCTTACCTTTGTACTAGGTTATAGTTTGTTCTTTGGCATATAGTTTTGCCATATATTTATAGAGTGACTATTAGTCAGGCCTACAGTCTCAGCATTACGATTTGTTTTTTTAGTTGTTTCCTTATGATATGATATGATAGGTTATTTATAATGCGCTTACTAGCCAGAGGCTTCTAAGCACGGACTGGGGATCGAACCTGTGTTGTGTTGCTCCATGTTGTCTTGTTTCCAAGGCGAGCATGTTGCCCATGAGCTATGACTAATCAGGGTTAGTTTTAATACTGCAGCTATAGCTAATCTTTCCTCAAGCTTGAGTGAGCAGTCCCCTATCCCTAGAGTTGAGACTGCCAGAGCTTCCTGTAGTCACGATTCTTCGTATGTGGAGTAGTCCATAATCATGCTACTGCCCCCTTGGTAAATAGGACAGGATTTTTGCAGGAAGGGCAAAAGGTATCCATCCACTTTTACACCCTTTCCATCCTTATCTGTTGCCATCTTCTTTTAGCCCTTCTTTTTTTAAACATATTTGGTGTTTCATTCTGACACAAAACTCATAATTTCCATCTGGAATTAGAATATTTCTACTCAATGCCCTCGGGAATTCGGGGGACCCCCTATATTTCATGGTATTCAAATGTTTCTGATTTTTCAATGTTTTCCATGAGGGAACATTATCTTTCATCCACAAATCCCCTGATTGTATATTCTTACCAACCAACAGTGAGTTCCGAATGACCAGAGGGGTTTGTCTCACTTTCTACCTGTTGTACCATATTGTCTATTTGTGAATGAACCTGGACTGGGGGTGTTATATCATTAATCATAGTGTCCCTGCTTCCCACAACAGTCGGATCTATCAATGTGCAATCAGAGATGGTTGGATTTGTCTTTGAGGCTGATATAGGCATCATGACTAATTTCCATATATTCAGATCAAAAGACATCACATGGGAGGCCACCAGGGGGCGCACAGGCAATGGCTGCCTGATTCCCGAGCTCCCGCCGAAGCCAGGTCGCAACGGGGATTCAGCCCTCTCCAAGACCCCGCCAAGGAGAACAAAAGCGCCTGAGCGGGCAGTGAACCCCCAGGGCCCCCCCTGAGAGAAACAGCGATGTTCGGGGACCCCCGAAAGGCGGAGAACCGGAACTCCGGCCTCAGCAGCGAAGACGCTACGGGAGACCTAAGCAGCCGCGGGGCCGGAGGAGGAGCCGAGGCCCGCCGAACCTGGGGGACTGCACGGGAGGGACCGCCCCGCCCGTCGTGACTGGCACCCAGCCCCCAAGTGAGTGGACCACAGAACGGGGACACCGAATCCCCCGCGGACCGGGCCCACAACCCCCGATCGAGGCGGCGGCCTCCCTACACTTCATGCGCGCGGGCGGAGACCCGTGCCCGGATAGGAGGAAGGCGTATTCCCCCGGACCAGGCCCCTCCGCCACCGCGCCTGCCAGCCCCGAGAGGCGACCAGCATTTCGGCACTGGGCGAGGGGACCCTCGAGTCTGCACCCCTGCACACCCAAGGGAGGGGCGCTCCCCTCCCCTCTTCCTTCGCTGGGGCCCAGTTCCCGACCCCACCACCAGAGGAGGAACAAACAGCAGGAGAGTGGGCTCGGACGGGCCCCCGCCAATATCATAAACAGGACGGGACCCCCCCGCAGCGACTGAAGCAACCTCCCCTCCCCGGAGTGCACAGAAGATGCAGAAGGCCCTGGGGCATCTGCACTGGGTGCGAGGCCCCCGCCAGAAGTCGGCGGGGCTTGTGCCCGCCCGGCAGCGATCCCCCAAGAGCCGCGAATGGCCACTGAAGTGAGAGGGGGGTGGTCCCTGTTTGCTCCCCCTCCCCCCGAGGGTGCCTCCACCAACACAGCACCGGCCGGCCTACAAGGTGATCCTGTGGCCCCCACAGAACCGAGGCATAACCTACGGTGAGCCCGGGGGGTAACCAGATGAACTGGCAAAAGAATCTACAAAAATATTGTTACCAAGAGGCAGGACCCTACGATAACGGCCCGTCCCACGACAGAGAAATGGCCCACTTGGAAGCCTCGGCACCCTCAACGGCAGCAATGGAGAGGGGCTTCGCCTCAATTCTACAGGAGATAAGGGACATGCACTCCGACATTGCCCAAAAATTCGAAAAAAATGAATCAATGGGTTGACAAAGTCGAGGACAGGCTCCTTCAGATTGAAACCAACCAATCGTCATCAGCAACCCTAGAGGTAGAGACAAATATGAGGCTATCTGCCCTTGAGAAGAGGGAGGAGGAGAGGTCGAGACAAATGGACGATTTTGAAAACAGGGAACGGAGGAACAACCTTAGATTTTTCGGGGTCCCCGAGGCGGAGGGGGAGACGGAGAGAGAGGTCACTCGAGTGGTGCGAGACATTATTGCCCTCCTCTTTGAGCAAGAGATGACTACTGAACTCACTTTTGATCGGTTGCACAGAGCAGGAGGATGGGCAGGGGGATCCCGGCCGATTCTGGTCCGGTTCCATTACTACTCGGAAAAGACACAGGTGCTGGAGGCCGCCAGGAAAGCTCCGGTGATTACCTATAACAATTCCCAGGTCTCCATTTTTCAGGACCTATCCGCATATACACTGGCCAAACGTAGGATGTGTCACCCCCTCAATCATCTGCTGAAAGAGAAGGGAGTATGATACAGATGGGGCTACCCCTTCTCCCTAGCCTTCGAATACTTGGGTCAGCGGACGATGTTGATCACCGAGGAGGACATCAAGGGAGCCATCCAGGACTACGTGATGGAACCGACCCCCCGAAGGGGACCAACAGGGCCGTTCAGGGCGGAGCAAACAACCCGGGCCCGTCGGGTGGAAGAAGAAAAAAGAGCAGCGCAAGGAAATTTAGAAAAATGAACACGCCTTCTCCGGCAAAGGAAGGAGAGCGGAACGACCCTGAGGGATGAGCACCTAGGGGACCCATCCAGCAAAGGTCCGAGAATGAGGAACACGGAGACGATCGGAACGACTTGACCACTTGCAGGTCGGAACCTGAAAAGAATTGGAGGTTAAGCCGAAACTAGAGTCCTCTTGAAAAGCAAGTAAAGCGGGGGCGACCGAGGGGACAAAGCTGCGGGAGGGGGGCTCACAAAAACGAGCTTAGCAATGAACGCCTGGCCGGGGAGGGCAGGCTGGTGGTCCGGCCAAAATGCCAGAAATGGCGGAAGTAACTGGCTGGATGCCGGGGAGGGGGTGGGGGCACACAAATTAGTTGGGATTTGTTTGTTTGGGAGGCGGTTTGGGGGGCAGTTGGGGCAAGGTTGAGACAGTGGGAGCGGGAAGGGAGCAACAATGCGATGCTGTTGACCAATAGAGAGGGAAACATAGATTATGGCTGAAGGCTGGCTGGCCCTGGGTGTGGGTACCCTGAATGTGCGGGGGCTGAACACCCCCACGAAGAGGTCCCTGATTTGTAGGGAATTCAGGAGGGCGAAACTAGACCTGCTTTTCTTGCAAGAGACACACTGGGCGAGGGGGAAAGAACCTAAAATGTGAGGGGGGGAATCGAAGAGGTCTTCCACGCTTCCCATAAGGTAAAGAAAAGAGGGGTGGCCATACTGGTAACAAGGTACGTAGGCTTCGAGAAAGAGGCCATCCTGAAAGACCCTGAGGGCTGATACCTGTTTGTACGGGGCTCCGTACAGGGCTCCCCCCTAGCCCTGGCAGTAGTGTATGGCCCGAACGAAGGACAAGCCGAATTCTGGGAAGAAGTAAGGGACAGGCTCAAACTGTTTGTACAAGGCCCGTTGGTGGTGGCGGGGATTACAATATGGTTCTAGACCCAACCAAAGATAGAAAGCGAGTAGGCCCCCAACACCTCAGACCCGCAGATGAAGCCATGGCACAAAACTTTCAGAGGGTCAATGAGGATCTGGGCCTGGTGTATACAATCCGACCCCCAGAACAGATGTCCCCTCCTTTACTTACTACTCGACCATCCACAACTCATTCTCTAGGATAGGTTACATCTTTGTGGACAAGATCCTCCGTCCATATGTTGCAGGCTATAGGATAGACCCTGTCCCTTGGTCAGACCACAACATGGTCCGAATTACCTTAGCGGTGGGTTGGTGTGGAGAACGTGTGGAGAACGCAGAGGACGCTGGAAATGTAATGATGCCCTATTAAGAGACGAGGTTCACGCCCAGGATGTCCTGGAAGCCATAACAGAGTTCTTTGAGCTTAATGATAACGGGGAGGTGGACCCGCACACGCTTTGGGACGCCTTCAAGGCAATCTTACGAGGAGTCCTCATAAAAATAGGAGCACGGACGAAAAGGGAGAGAGAATCCCAGGAGAAAGCCCTGCGAGAAAAAATAGCCCGTCTCCAGCCGGGGGGCTCCCCGGATCAGGTCCTGGAGCGTGACCGGGTGGCCGCACTGGAGGACTAACAGGCGCCAGCTAAAAGACCTACTCCTACACAAAATGGAGAGGAGTCTCGAAATGGTCAAACAAAAATATTATGATAAAGGGGCCAAAGCGGATAGGATCCTAGCCTGGAAGTTGAGGGAGGTCCAGAGAAGTAGAAGGGTGAAGGAGGTGAGGGATGCCCAGGGGTCCCTTGGCTGCGACTCTCCCCATATTGGAGAGGCCTTTCGCCAATACTACAAGACACTCTATTCGTCAGAATATGACGGAGATGATACCCAGATAAAAGACTTCCTGAACTCCATACAGATCCCATCCTTAACGAGAGAGATGGCAGGGGGTTTGGAGAGCCCGGTGACCAAGGATGAAGTGGACAAGGTGATTAGTGGGATGAAGGTGGGAACTTCCCCCGGGGAAGACGGCTTTATTGTTTATTTTTACAACAGATTTCGCTCCTCCCTGGCCCCGTACCTAGTGAGAGTTTTCAACACCGTGCTGGAGGGGGACATCCTCCACGAGTCCATGATGGGAGCCGTAATAGCAGTTTTGCCCAAGGAAGGGAAGGATCCCGCAGAATGTTCCTCCTACCGCCCCATATCGCTGTTAAACATTGACGTTAAGATCCTGGCCAAGGTGGTGGGGAGACGGATGGAGGGGATAATGCTGAAACTAGTCCATGGGGACCAGGTGGGCTTCATTAGGGGAAGGCAAGGGTCAGATAATATTCGCAAAACAATAGACCTGTTTCACTTCGCCCAAACATCAGAGCTCGATGCATATGTCCTCTCCCTAGACTCGGAGAAAGCCTTTGATAGGGTCGAGTGGAGATATATGGAACTCCTCCTCCAAAGAGTTGGGGTACTGCCCTCTACAGAGCCCCCACGGCAAGGGTTCAGGTGAATGGGAAGCTGTCCGAATCATTCCCCCTCACCCGAGGGACAAGGCAGGGCTGCCCACTCTCCCCCCTGATATATGTCCTTACGATGGAGGCATTAGCCATAGCGATCAGAGGTCACCCGGACATCAAGGGAATTAGAAGGGGTGAGGTTGAATTCAAGCTGTCCCTGTTTGCGGATGATATTTGAGCCTATCCGGTAGACCCTGGCTCCTCGCTCCCCCCCTTCCTGACCCTGGTGGCTGCGTTTGGGCGCTTCTCAGGCCTGAAAATCAACACAGCAAAATCTGTCTTGCTCCCAAAGAGAACAATGGACCCAGAGCTAGACCCCCTGGACAGGTTTCATGGGATTACAGTGGGGAAGGTCGCTATACAGTACCTGGGGGTCCTTCTCACCAGAGACATATTGAAATTGGGCACCACTAACTATGACCCCATAATTGCAGAGATCACATCTGATCTGAGGAGATGGGGTAAGATGATCCTCTCATGGTATGGCTGGATGACTGCAGTAAAGATTAACATATTGCCTCGGCTCCTGTACCTTTTCACAGCTCTCCCAACCACCGTCCCAGCACAGACTTTTAAAGAACTACAAAATGTGGTACGAGACTTTGTATGGCAGGGAAAAACCCCAAGGACCGGGAGGGCCACCCTGACTCTACCGAGGGAGGACGGGGGATTTGGGTTGCCAGATTTTCACCTTTATTTCTGCGCCGCCCAACTGCGCGTCCTTCTGGAGCACATGAAAGAGGGACTGGGAACATACTGGTCATACCTAGAAGATATGGAAGTCCACCCTCTAAAGGTGCGTGCGTGACCTCTTATGGGCCCTGCGCAAGAGGATCCCGAATCACCTAAAAACCCACCTGACCCTGGGAGTACCTTACCACATGGCCATCCCCGATGACTTCTCTCTGGGGCCACCCCCTCAACTTGGGTAGTAAAGGGTTCCGGCATTCCCAAACCTGGTCAGACATGGGAATGGAATGGGCTCGGCAGATGTTCAGAGAGGGCGAATTCCTATCCTATGAGGACCTGAGGGATGCTCTTGGACGAGGGTCTCTTTCCATCTTCAAATACCTCCGCCTTAAGGGCATCCTCCTCGACCAGACATGGGGTCCAAACCTGAGGAGACAGCTAACCCCCTTCGAGAAGCTCCTCTGTATAAATTTTAAATACTTATAACCTTCAGGGTAGGAGGAGCTTCCGCACGTTCTGGAATGATCTGGCGGATGAAGAGATCTCGGAGGATGCCTGGGCTAGAATATTCAAAATAGCATTTCATGGGAACTTATTCACCTCAGACATGGAGCATAATTTTAAGATCTTACAGGGGTGGCACAGGGACCCGGCAAAACTGTCAAAGATGTTCCCGGGGGTGTCACCAAGGTGCCTGAGGGGATGCAGCCAGACAGGCTCCAGAGGCCACATGTGGTGGCACTGCCTGAAAGTACAGGCCTACTGGGGGTCGGTGAGGGGCTGGATAGCGGAAGTAACAGAGGAACTTTTACCACTTCATCCCCTAACAATGTTATTGGGTCTCCCCCCAGAGGAAACAGAACTATACCGATATCCAAGGATGTGGGAAACCATGCTGAGGGCGGGCAGAGTGGCTCTCGCTCAGAAATGGAAGAGCCCGGAAACCCCCTCAAAGGAAGATTGGCTGAAAAAGGTGAAAAACATGTTTTTGATGGACAAACTGACTGCTATGGTGAACAATGATAATAGTTCATTCCTCACAAACTGGTATGGAGTGCAACAATCCTGGGGTTGGGACATTCACTGAATCCGACGTATAAATCCCCGCCTGAGCGGGGCGGGAATAGTCCCGAGATGCATGACAATCGACCTGGGGACCCACGACCCGGGGAATGGCGGCGCTAAGTCAGTCGGCGACATGGTCTCTAATCGCATCATCTCCGAGGCACAGGATACAGAGAGAACATTAGGAGCCTCCCTTGACGAAACTTTAGTGCTGTGAAGTATTGGTGGCCATTTTCTCCAAGTAGTGAATGCTATCCATACCCCAAACAGTTCTTTGCGGCAGCCGTTTGTGTTTGTTTGTAGAACTTAGAAATACTGCTACTAGGTGATGTGTCTTTAAACAAGGAAGATGAATCCATCAGAGATCCAAGCAAGGCCTGATTATCTGAAATATGAATGGAGACTGCTTGCATGTTGGAGCAGGGGATCTAGATTTGAGGGTGGCAGTTCTGAAAGGCAGCATGTAGGTAAAGTGTTGGAAAATCCTTCAGACTCCTCCACAATATTTGAATTGAGGTTTGCGTTTGTCTCTTGCTCGTAAGTGGCAATCACCACATCACCTGCAGATTTGGCGAAAAAGTGAATAATTTGAGGTGTTCCCTTCACGTTATATAATGTTGATAGCGTGGATGCAAGCTGGCTACGTCCAGATCGCAGATGGGGGGAACTAATTGCCCCCTCCCTTCCACATCAGGCATTTCAGGCATCCTTCTGGCCCTTTTCAGTGTGTTGGGTTTGCTTCTTAAAGACTACAGTATGGGATACAAGTCTCTCAGCTAAACTATAGGTCACTTACCCTCAACACCACTGACCGCTCTCCCACACCCAACTGCAGCCAACTGTGCTCGCTGCACTCTGTGAGCTCTGCACTGAGACAGTGGGCCTCATTACAAGTTTGGTGGTGCGTGAAAAAAGTGGAGGTAATTCCGATACCTCTATTTTAACGTAATGCCAAACTATACATTTGGTGGAATTACCACTGGTGAAATTATTGAGTGATACTTCCACTGATTTTTGGAGGCAAAGTGGAAGATCTTCTCCCAGGATGTAATACTGCTAGTGTTTTTTTTGCCAAAATCCCAGATGGACTCCATAAAATGGGGATTTTCACCACCTACCACCACTTGTAATTCTGTGGTAAACCCACGGGACAAAGTGCCAGTAACAGTAATTCCATTTGGCAGTCTTCTGGCAGATTTACCACAGGAATACTCGTAATGAGGGCCACTGTTTTAAGAGCTTCCTTCTTCCGCTTGCAGTGGCTGCACTGCTTCGGGTTCCAAAAACAGGACGCTTGGCTCCAAAAAACCAGAGGCTATCCGCACAAGATGCTGCAGCCAACTGCCCTCACTACAGTCTGCATGTTTGTTGTTTGCAAGGTGTACACATCGATCTTTGTATTTGATGCCACACATTTGCACTAGTAATTCAGAGAAATACATTTTATTTGTTGATTAAATCGTGGGAAGGGGACCACATGCTTGGATTTTCGTCTCAACCCAGGCCTAGGAGAAATAATACTTTGTAGTAGTCTTAGGCTGCTGGCATAGCACTCATGCCTTGACTGAGGCGTCCTCTGATATGCACACAGTCTTCAAAGCTTTCTTCTGTGTGGAAATAAGCTGTTGCCCTTTGAAGCAGGCTCATGATATGAAACACTGAAGTGTTCATTAGCATTCAAGAGAGGAAAAGTGGCCTATGCCTATATTGTCTTCTTTACTGTACGTTCCGGTTGGCGACAGACTGTCAGGGGGTTTGAAGTAGGGCCTGCACCACAGAGGCATTTATTAAACCCTATCAAATATCCTTCTCGCTAAGGGTGAGAAGGGAATATGTTTATGCCGATATCAAATCAGAATTGGTTGCACTTTTCTGAAGGGGTCCAATTCCACGAACACGAATTCAGGGATTTTCTTGGCATTTTCGTACGTAGTCGACCTTATCGTTTGGACCACATGCACCTACTGGAAGGCAGCTAACGAGTAGCCGTGCTGTCTGTTTTTTGATAATGCATTAGACAGAAGAGCGATTTTCTCGGAAAATGATTCTCTCTAAAGTTGAGTATTATTAGCAAACTCTTTGATGTGCACTAAGATAGTGCCTTGCTGGGACCCATATGGTGATTGCATGGAAAAATCTGTGTTCATTCTGACTCGGGGAGATCCAAAGTAAGTTAGGCACAGGTGCTCATCTCTTTTCTGAGTGAAGATGTTTCACGCTCCTTTGAGGACGACTCAACATCAATAACAGGGTTTATGCTAGTAAGAGGTTACTCAAAAAGTATTTCCAAAATTGCAGCTTACTAATAACACCAATCAAGGTAGCTTCTTGGAAAAATATCTAGAAATAGCGCATGCCGTCAATATACAGTTTTCTGATCTCCGAAAGATGTTAACTAATTTGCTGTGTCTAATTCAAGAATTCTAATGCTTGTTGAAAAAATCTGAATCCTCCCACGTTTACATTCTCAAAACACGCATTTAAAAAAGGAAACAAAAGAAATTACTGTTTCCATATATATTAGACTTGGGCGAACTCTCCCACATCAAGATAATTTTGGGTGATTTGTTTAGAACAAACCTCCAACAAACTTTTAAAAATGGTGTTTGAAGTTTGACCATATGGCTTAAAAGATCGTGCATGGCTGTGCAACCATTCAGGGTTGGGCAGCTTTCGCTGAGGCAGGAGGTGGTTGCTGGAAGCAGGCTTTGGATATTTGGAGTAGGCTTAATAAACTGGAGCGCATTTTGAGCAGTGGCAGAAAGAAGAGTAGTGAGAGGTTGTTGGGGACTGGGATCCAGTAAGATTTAGGGCCTCATTACACGTAGTGCGGTAAGGGTTTACCGGTACCGGTAAGGGCACTGGTACCGGTAAACCCTTACCGCCTTACTACGAGGTCCCTTTGCGGGTTGGTACTTTAATGCCTGCTTTTTAGCAGGTGTTAAAAACCAACCTGCAAAGGGAGCAGGGTGCTAATTACGGTACCGCAATTTGCGGCACCGTAATTAGCGCCTTCCCCATTCCCATAGAGCCCTATGGGGCAAAAATGGGAATGGGGAAGGGCAATGGGGGAAGGGGGAATTACTGCCCCGCCAACCTTGGAATAGGGCGGTAATTCCCCTTTCCTCCAAGGCGGTGCTGGTATTTTACCGGCATGGACCAAGGTGCTTATAGCACCTTGGTCCACCGCCTACCGTGTAATGAGGCCCTTAGTGTTGGATTTGCTTGTGCAGTGCTGTGCAACACTCAGTGATTTTGTGTGACACACCAGCCAGTGTCCGTCTCTTGAAGCGCAACGATGAGAAACATTCCAACAGGCGACACCTGGGAGGATAGTCAGGATGTCATGAAAATATGAGGGCATTGCATCAGAACAAGGAACATCCACTCAGACCCAGAGAGGAGGTTACGCTTGCAGTTTTGCCCACAGTCTGTGGCACAGAAGGAGGATGTGTGCAAATGTTATATACTGAAGAACATCAGATGGGGCACTTGAACTGCAGAAGGAGGTTGGACATCCCAGGGCTCTATCTCCAACAACTCCATCCAGTGAGTCAAACAGCAAAGATGAGATGGGTGAAGAGCAAGACAAAGATTACACTCCACAGAGTCCAGATGGGAGCAAGGATTGCTGTTTGAAAGCAGCCATGGTGAGGAGCGAGATAATAGTGACACTGCAGATGCAGAGTTTGTAGTAGTAATAGCAGTTCACCCCCCCCCCCCGCAATATACTATCTTTTTGAGAAACAACTTTCCCAGCGCAGATCAGAAAGAATTTCGCAGCATTATCTGGCACCCAGAACACCACCAGCATCATCATGCCCACATGAACCCAGCCTGTGTGCTACCCCGTTATGAAAGTCAAAAGTCGGCCAGTACTTCATAGAGAATAAACATCAACTGAATTGTGACTTTTGTTTACTCGACTGGAAAACAGTGTATCAAGAGAAGGCAGGGGCCAACTTGGGTGTCACCTCGATACCATCCCATTTGTAGTGGCGCCATGCACAGACATGGGAAGAAGCCAAAATAGCCAAGGTGTATTACTGCCCATGCCATCAGACAAGCAGTATGCTTCAGCAGTCTTCATAACTACTAATCACAATACTTGAGCTGCTTGGAAGTAGGATACCAACCTCTACCCCTAGTACACACGTGACGCATGTCAGTCATCCCTGATTGTGTCAGGGCAGTGCTATGGAACCGTTTGAGTGAGGCCAATATATATCTCAAATCCACTGCAGTGTCTGTGCGATTCTAGCCTAGCTATAATGTTGGCAATATATCTCTTGTCCTACTCTATGTGGGAATCCCTGGATTCCAATGCCTTGTGGAAAAAGCTGGTTACTGCTGGGAAGTTCCCTGCCAATGTTTTGTTTTCTCTCATAAAGCAGTACCAGAATTGTACAACATGATTGTGGCTACAGGAGGGTTGGAGGCTGTGACAATGAGTGGGACAAAAAAAGTCGACTTCACCATGTACATGTAGACCAGTGATCAGAGCATCTGTATGCATGTGACAGCACACTGAGTAGCATTTCCTTTCTCCAACAGCTATGAGGGTTGCCAGAGTCATTGAAGGGGACAGAAAGTGTATGTTATTTAGCCAGGGGCATACTTGTAAGAAACTGTTACAGGGCAGAGATCTCAGGGGAGTTGGCATCTCGAAGAAGATGGCGGATGCATAAGCACAGTATCTAAGGCTACATAGTTTTCATTTGAGCTTTGTTTCAGACAACGTGTCAAATGTCCTTCACTTATGATACAATGCTTTCTTAGCAATTGCCTCTGCCTACCTGCGCAATGCAGACTGTGAAAGAAGTGGTCATTGTGGTCCAAAAGATCAGTTCCCATTTCATCCAGGCTAACCATCCCAAAAATGCACTGTGCCAAATGCACGCAAGTGGACACTGCACAACGTGAAAACCTCAGTGGTCACCCCTGGGAACTCTTCTTTGCACACCTTGGATAGGCTATGTGAGCATTGCACACCCTCAGAGATTACTGCAAAACTGGGAACAGAGCTCTATATGTGTAATTTGTAACATTGTTCCAGTGGCAGCTGATGCCTAATGTCTACTCTGCACTCCTAGCCATCCCAAGGAGTAACCTATAGGGGTGCGAATCCGAGGGATACCCTCCTCACTGGCACGAGCATCTTGAATATAGACGGTTTATCAACAAGAGCAGACAGTGGACCATCAGCCCTAGAGATAATGGATTCCTATTTCCTTGACATTTCACCCATGGGAAGGGATGATGACCCATTTCAGCTTTGGTCCATCAAGCAGTCCATCTGGCCACTTGTGTGAATTGCTAATGACTCACTAAGCTTCCCCTCTGAGTCTGAAGTCGAAGAAAACTTTTAGTGCGGCCGGGCTACTGTCTGCAACCACAGGAGTGACCTCACAGTACATTTTGTATCGAAAGTAACGAGCACTTCATTGCACAAATCTGTGAAACAACATATACCCATTGCTCGCAAACCAGATTGAATGATGTTGACCATGATTTGTTAGCCAGCATATGCCAGACACTGAAAAGTGCGAGTGAGGTTATTTCATAGCGCATGTGGATGGGAAATGCATAGCTGATGTGGAGACTGTAACTGCGCCTGGTGACTATGAGAAGGCTCGATCAGTTGCTGTCTGGGACAGATTATCATGTTGTCCCACAGGGCACTTCCACCCACTAAAGGTATCAGCCTCTTTAATGGTGTGCAGCCCTCTCATACATTCTCCTGCTCTTTCTCAGAGTTTAGCCACCCGATACTTTCTCAGACTGTTTCACATGATTTAGCCACCCACTTAATTTCTGAGTCAGTTTCACATGGTGCAGCCACTTACTAAGGTTCTCAAGCTCTTTAACAGGGTGCAGCCACCCAAAAAGGACCTGGGCTCTTTCACAGGGTGCAGCTGCCCACAAAAGTTATCAGGCTGTTTTACAGGGTGGAGCCAGCCACTAAGTTTGTCAGGCTCTTTCACAGGGTGCAGATGGTCATTGAAGCGCTTAGTATTTTTCACAGGGCACATCTACCCATGAAAGGTCTGAAGCTCTCTCACAGCGTGTTGTAGAGTAACCCCTCAATGCGCACACCAGAAATAATACAACCCAGTATGGAAAACGGCCAAGCACACCTCTTGCAAGGAGAACAAGGTTTAATCTCACAAACATACAAGTACTTGCCAACAAACTCTGCTGCCACGGAGCGCTCTGACCAAAACAGCATAAGCAGTGGGTTTTAAAGATACACAGCATTGCAAGTGGTGTACATTACATAGGTTACAAATCGAGGTACTGGCTGGTGTTACCCTATACACATATAGCCTGCTCCATATGCCAGGTGATTGGTCCCAGCATCGTCTGCTCATTTTCTTACACATGGGGATCTTCTTCGTCCATTATCAAGTACAAAGTATCTAATTGGCAATTTAGTTACACAATTCATTATTTTATAGTTCCTCTGTGCACCTGGTACCAAGGACATGAGCAAAGCGGATACTTTAGAGGTCATGATAACTTCTCAGAACTATGTGAACCACTTCTCCATTCCAGACATGCCAGCGCCTCCGCAACTTTCCCACGCACAGTCCTAAATTTGTTGCCTTTTCCCCTGGTACCTCGCAGCACAGATCACCTCTCTCTGATCTTCTTGATCGATTGGCCACTGTAAAGTTTTATGGCCAGGGGTCTTGGCCTGGTCAGTGCACTCAAATTCTTGTGTCCAGGGCTCGGGGGTTACTGGCCGCTATAAATTAAAGATCTGGACTGATGAAGGCCTAAAGCCCTCACCCCCCTTCTTGTGGGATTGTTCTTCAAAGAACAATTCCCTCCCTCTCTTGGCCTTGCATGACACATTCCTTCTGGGTTGCATACACTAATGATAAGACACAATGGGGAATTGTGTGTCTTCAGTAAATTAACCTTCTTCAGGGCTGCCAGGTCTGTTAGCAAAAGATGCACGCACACCCTTCTAACCTTGCGGATGGGATTAAGTGTACTGGCGTAGCTGTGGCACTATGCCTCAATTTCAAGATGGCATCTAACTTCTCAAATGGAGTCTCCTTATACATGTGATATTATCACAAGAATTCACTGCATTTGCACTACAGTCCAGCTTCTATGGGTGACCCCCTCCATTCTCCCAGCTCTGCTACAACATCTCCTTCAACAATCACCTCGCTGTAAATCACTGAGGTGCGTGGGACATCCACCCTTGCTCCCCAACAGTGTTTCATAAAGTTGTCCAGCTCTCGCCCAGACCAAATCTACTCTCATGGATGGGGGAGTCTCCTTGTCGTCCATGATTGCTCTATTCCTTCCCCTATGCAGAGCAACTTAAGAATGGTAGGGTGCTGGAGACCTATATGCCTCCTTAGATTGCCCTCCACCACTACACAGTGCAGCTCCTGGCGTCTAACCTAGTCCCCACAGTATAATCAGCAAGTCCCTCCATGCCTCATGATGTAGAAGAGGGGATCCTGCCCAAAGATTAATGCTGTCAGTTGTGCATTGCCTACAATCTCTAGTTCGGACACAGCATGCCAGATTTTACTGCTATGCTGCAGACTGGTCATTGTACATGCTAGGACACTCTCCATCTTCCTCGCCACTATTGAGGGGGCAGTAGTGGCTGTTTGGCTGCTAGCAGACTCTACGGAGAGTGATGATACATGCGCATGGTACAATTAACTATGCCACCAGCACTCATGGTTCCTCATGGAGTCAACCTTAGGGCGTTGCAGTTGCCCCTTCCCTTATGTCCTGCATGACCCTTTTCTTGCAGCCCTCACCATGCAGGAGATCTCAGGCTCCTTTTCCCTAATGGTCATCCCTGGTGACAGGACAAAATAGCCACAGACTATTGACCCTGCACGCTGTATGGTGTGGTTTAAGGACACCATTCCCTGGGAGTCCTCACAATAACCTAAACCTGTGCAGGTCCGAGACAACCAGAGCAGAATCCCAAGTGAAGTAGCTAGTGAACAAACATGGGAACATACAATACTACTTCTGAACTTCAAATAAAACTAAAACAATACTCTCTTCAATGCTATACTAATACAATACTACTACTACAATACTATACAAAATATTACATAACAAACATACAGATGGGAACGTTTGTTTTTATGTCTTTTTGGGGGATACAAATAGGTGTAAGAAATGCCTTTTGGCTTGTTTACATTGTATAGGGGGCGCACAAAGGGGTGAAAGGCAAAAGAAGAAAAGGCAATGTTTTTGTATTTCTTTTTGTATTTGGCTAACACAACACACTAGCAAGCACTGAACAAACAGTAGGACAAAGTGGCCCAACAATAGGCTCCAAAGATGCACCAAAAGCAACTAACTGCACAAAAGATCAGCAGCAACAAGATAGAACTCCTCCAAATTCCTCAAACACTGCATGCTCCAAAGATCAGAAATCTGCCCAAACACCCCGAGTGTGAGTCTCCCCTGTGCAACCCCCCTCTCATACCTCAGCATATCCCACAAAGGAAGACAAAGTGAGCTAGGCCTCATAAGTGGGCTACATTTCCTTTAATAGATTCATGGGCTCCGATTGGCGGAACAAACTCAAAATATCACCCAAGAGGGTTCTGATTGGCTATATGAACCTGGCAAATAAATGCATTATCTGTCAGAAGATCTGCCATTCCGAATTGGACAATGAATCATCTTGTGAGACCCGGAAGCCCACCACAAGTTCATCTAGGGCTTGTCAGTGCCAACAACCCATCCTTTTCTTCACTTAACAATGAGCCTCCTGCCATGGGTCTTAGTTTGGGGACTTCATCCATGCCCAATATTTTGTATTTCTGGAAATGTATTCATTATAAATCCACATCTGTCAATGCTATCCTAGTATAGTTATACTAGGTTAGCATTGACAGATGTGGATTTCCAGAAATTAAATTCTCCATAAATTACTGTTCTGCTTTTTTCCATCAATTTCCAGAGTCACAGGAGTGTATCACACAGATAAGGGAAACTTTTTATAATGCACAAAAGGAGAACATGTGACACCTTTGTGCATTTCATTGCTAAGTTTGTGAGACCGGGCAACATAAATGCTCACCTTTCCACATCCCTTTGTAGTTCCCATACCAAAACGTGTTTTATGTATTGAAGAGAAGCATTTAGGAAAAAAATGTTTCAAACCTTCCACATTTTATGTGGAAGTAAAATGTGTCAGCAACACCTGGGCCCTCAGTATGAGTATGGCCCTAATGATTAAAACAATATTGCCACCTGCTTGATTACAGGTCCTTTGGTATTTAATGCATACAGTATTCCTAAAAATAGCACATGCAGTAAATATTATCTGATTTGGAAGGCTGGCACATCCATAAACTCCAGCAAGATAAACTATGCATGGGGACCCTGAACGCGGGTCAAACGGATGGTTTCTCCACTGCCTACCTTGTCGAACACTCACACTGTAATAAAGGAAGCTTATTGAAAATGATACAGTTACAATCAAACATGAATCACATGTTGGCAGCGTTGTCATAGTTGTAATGACTGCAATCATGGATTTAATGTATGTTTCATGCTGTAAATAGATACATCAACACAAATCTGTTCCGCAGAGAATGGTCAAACACACGTGTTGATAATGCACTTTAAAGAATAATAAATTGACAAATGTGTAAATTAAAGTATGAAAGGTGTGCTGACATGTTTTTTTTTATAAATATTCAACCTTTGCTGTTGTGATAACTACAGTAGCGTGAAATTAAAAAGTAATCGAAAAATGAAAAATATTGTTTTTCAAAAATACTTCTTGAAAGACTTTCCAATATAATGCTATTTCATCATGTATGGAAGATATCTATCATGGTGGAGTGTATTAAATCTATATCAGTGAAAGGTTGATGCTCCAGCCAAGGCTCAGTAAAATATGTGTATGATGCTTTGGTTCTCAGAGCCAAAAGAGAAATAGTGCCAAGTTAAGAGCTCTATTAGATGACATAGGAAACAAGCCCATAAATTGTCAGAAGAAAAAACACACAATTTGTCAATCAGTCCGCAATTGGTTGAAAAATCACAGATTTTCATTAACTGTCAGGCACAGCCAACGGGTATTGCATCTCCTGTTAGGCAATAATGGTTCTAGATTCCGTGAGCTCTTAAATGGTACCACCATCATAGCTAAAGTGGATGTATCTAACATTATTCTATCTATCTGTATTTTTCTATAGTGCCACTAACCCGCAGCCCTCAGTGCGCTTACAGAGTCAAAAAGAGAAAACATCATAAGGACACCATTGATAAAGCTACTTGGGTTACTTACTATTCAACAGTGTATTCAACAGTGATGCTCTGATTCACCAGAAGGCCTAGAAGCCTGCTATAATCAGAGAGGCAAAATGGTAGGGGACTTTTGGAAGAGAAGACATCTGGGAAGTAATTATGACATTCAAAAACTATAGAGCTCCTGGCCCAGACCTGTTAGCTCCAATTTCCATCAAGTATAACTCTGAACTATGGGGTGATGTTTTGGCTCCCCTATTAATTGACATCATAGAGTTAGATCTTGCACCAGTTTCTTGGCAAAATGCCTCTTTGATTCCGATTTTTAGAAAGGACCATGGGGCCTCCCCTTCTAATTAATATCTAACAGGCTTCCAAAAAAATGGGAACCACCCTGAATAAGCCCATTATGACTTCATGTGCAAAGCCATCCTGAAACAGTAAAATTATATATATAGTAAGCATTGATCATACCAGGGCCTTCAATAAGTTCAATAGAGACATGTTGAGGCATCAACTTAAGAAATGGTCCTTCCCTGATGGTCTACTAAAAGTCATCATGTTGTTACACTTCAATATTAAAATACAGGTGCGATTGACTAGGGAAGGTGACCTGTCTAAAGCCATCCATTCGGGATTGAGGGAGGGATGCATCCTTACCCCTATCTTTTTTCATCTTTTTCTCTCTGATATAAATGATCTATGGGGGACCACCAACTGCTATGCTGTAAAATTAGGGCCTCTGACCCTGGACTGGCTGGCATGTGTCCATCTTATGTTTTTTGATTTGACCCATTAGGTCTTTAAAGAAAATCAGATGCTTTTTCTGCATATGCGAAGTTAAATATACTAGTGGCCAATGTCCAGAAATCTAATTCTTTTAATCTTTGCATAATTAAGATTCCCAAAGACTATAATCTGTACAGTATCAGGGACTAGGTTAGATAAAGTTCATAGTCTTCTATAGCCAGGTTTTACCTTATCTAATTGCACTTGTAAAAAGAAACACTGAGGATTCACTCAAAAATAAATATAAAATGATGTCTGTACAACTGAAAAGAATTAATATCACATTGTCCAGATTTTCCTTAATTCCTCCATTAAAATATTACTCAATGATGTCTGTACAGAGTGTCCTATATCCTGGACATCTGCTTTCATGATCTGGGGTCTTTTCTAAACATTTTAGAAGGCTCAATATGGAACTATACTATTTCACTAGTCTCGCATATTGCATTCTCCTCCACAAATTGGGTTTAACTTCTCTAGGGACCATAGCCATTTGGAAAGAAATAAGCTTATAAGCAAGAATATTGAACACCTGAACAGATTCCCCCTTTGAAGATCTAAAGCGATGTCTTCTAAAGGGAAACATTTCCAGTTAAATGGATGTGCAAATGCGAATTAGGACACCTCACACAAACTAAGTTTCAACTCTAGTGACCTAGCAACTAATCCCCTAAATACTAAAAAGATATTGTATGATAGGGTTTGGATGAATATAATAGAGAAGATGGTGTGTATTTATCCATCTATAATGTGGATTAAGTCAAGGGTTATACATGCCTTGTGATGGTATCTTCTTACGAGGTCCTATTTTTTTACATTGTTTTCGTTTTAAGTTAGATGGGTATGTATATGTGTGTGTGGGAATGGTATTCTATTGTAAATATGTATTGTTAGCATTGGGTTATTTTATGTATCCAAATTGATGGAAGTTAATCTGTACCCTTGTGTTATGATCAGTATGAGTGAGAATATGAGTATGAATCTTATTTTATGTATATTTTATGATATATATGGAAAATGGCCTGTGTTTTTTTGTATGTGTATAAATATTTGAAAAGTTGCGTAGCAACTAAACCAAATAAAAATAAAAAAATAAAATAATAATAGAGAACATTGGTATTCCTTCACTTTATAAAGAGTACTCTTGCTTTTTTAGGTTGAAGAGTTCTACCAAAGTACCTAAGACGATTTGCAGTGAGTAATCTAAGGATCTTATATAGGATATATAGATATAACTTGGTGTTTTGATAACTTTACATTTTTCCAAATGTGTTCATGCATGTACTGATCATGTCACTGAGTCCCTCTTGTTAAGATTAAAGAATGGGGAGCATATTTCATAGATTTGAACCCTAACTCAATTCCTAACACGATTGAATGAAATTCTGCCATCCTAGATGAACCTTGTAATGAAGTATTGTTGTATAAAATGCATACATTTTATGGTTTGTAAATTAAGATATACTGTGGCAAATATTAATTGATTTTATATATGAATTTTAGGTCAAGGCATGGAGGCTGCAATTTTGCATTAAACCTCTTTAATGTTGTGAGAAACCTGAGGGTATTCTCCCAAGTAGACCTCAAGAATCTCTTAGTCAGGTTGCCAGGGAAGGGCTGGCGCACACAGATTCCAACCCTGGGGGTTCGACGAGCGAGGCAGGATTACCTGGGTTGGGGACCCCAGGGTTATGCTTGGGGGAATGCCCCAGGTGAGACATAGTATTATGCCGTGGAAGAGGGAGAGGAGGACGAAGTCTCTGAGGCTTTTGTGTGCCAGATTACATCTACCTCCTTTCCAACCAAAGAATCCCCTCCATATCTGACATATTCCCTAGAATCCCAAATCGTGTTGCATTTGGAATACACATCTCCCAGAATCCCTGTTTTCCTATATTGTACCCAAATACTCCCAATCATTCTTATCTTCGTCCCTCTGTTTATTATTTCCCGAATTCCCAATCTGTTTTTATAAACCACTACCATTCCCGTAATCCCCCTTATTCACCTCGACAACCCTATAAACCTCAACTTTCTGAATTAACCGACCACCCCTTTCCTTATGACACTTTTTCCCCATCCTACCTCGTAGGATATCTAGAAACCCTACCCCCACTTTTTCCAATACAAACACTTTCTTACACTATGACAAACAACAGACTAATACTAAAGATGTTTACCTGACATGTCCCAACACACAGGTCAGGCAGAGTCAGGCAATTGACAGTAACCATGCACACCTGACGGCCCTTTACCTTCCCTACAGCGATAAAAGGCAGAGCATGAAAGCACACTAGGATCAAGGCCGAATGCACAAAGAGACAGCTACGCCAGACCGGCAGTTTAAACGGAGAGGAAAGGCGGTGAGATCTCGAAGGACGACAAAGGGGTAGTTGTCCTTGTCCTTTTCAACTCTGACCCATGAAGCCTCTGAAAAGGAAATCATAAGACCAGGAGTGACAGCTGGCGTGCGAAGCAGCAGACGACAATGGTACACATGGGCCTCCCACATTGATAACGCAAGCGGAGAGGCAAGCTGGCTACCGTGGTACTATTGTTGACTCCAGAGATTAAAGAAGCCAACGGGTTCAGCACAGTCGGTGAGTTGGGGGAGCCTGATTGCAAACCGAACTGGGCTGAGCCCAAGGTTGTAAGTAGCAACATTTTTGAACTCAAGGAATTTGCAAAAGACAGACTTTGGGCCTCATCACGAGTTGGGCGGTAACGCCGACGCTAATAGCGCTGGCGCTATCTGCCCTACCGCGAAACCACCCGGCGCTATTAGTGCCGGATCACGGGTTTGCCGGTAATAGAAGTCCCCATTCCCCACTGAGCCCATTCAGGAATGCCCCATTCCCCATTGGGCTCAATGAGGAATTTGCGCGCTCATACTGCCGGCGGATTTCCTGCCGGCGGTATTAGCGCAAATTTTCAGCGGATTTCCCCCCAGCTCAGAGCTGGGGAGAAATCTGCCGAAGCCCAGATTTGGCGGACCCTTAAATCCAGCGGTAATAGTGCTACCGCCAGATTTAAGGGTTACCACCAAACTCGTGATGAGGCCCTTTGTGTTTTGGACTTTAAAGAAAGCCCAGTTAAGGTCCAGGTGCAGAGGGGTCCAGCGCCATGTGGGTGCTCATTCGAAAAACTCTGTTTGTGAAACTACAAGAACCAGTAGGCCCTAGGAAAGGGTGGCGTGAGGCTTCAGAGTTGTCCTGCATAGGTCCTGTCAAATCCCTTGTATAATCGAAAGTTTCTGACCCGTTGCCAGAGGAAACCTAGGGGAAGGGAACCCTGCTTTCCAATAAGATTGTGAACTGTGTTAAAGAAGGCCATAGTGAACCCAACGGAGGGAGATCCATTTTCGCAAAGAGGATCCGAGCCCGACAGAGGGAGATTCTAGGGGCGAAAGGCAATTGCCCAAGGTGCAAGATCACAGAGAGAACATTTTGTTGGTTTATTGTTTGTGTATCAAGAGTAATACCTGTGAACATTGTGTGGACAAGAGTGAACCCGGTCGAGGGTTGTCCGCAGTGGGAAGCTGTTTAAAAAGACATTTTGAATATTACAAGCCATATTTGAAAGGCTGTAGGGAACCCGACAGAGGGAGGCCCAAGTTACAAGAGGGATCAGAGCCTGGCGGTGATGTTTCAAAGGGGTGAAGAGCAATCACCCAAGGTACAGGAGTACCTAAGGACATTGCTTTGTTTATTTGTAACATTGAACCATTATGCCTTCTAAGGCAAGAGACTTCCAGGATAGAGACTTAGCCCCTGAAGGTGCTGGCATCGTTGAACTTGAACTGTGGACCTCGTACTGACGAGGCCAAGAAGTGTGCTTTGCTCAAGAGTCCCGCCTTGTCTCGTGCTTCAAACATGGGGAAGGGAGAACCAGCCATACCATCCTGACTTTCATTTTATGAACACTTCTTTCTTTTCTGGTGAACATTATCCCACACTTTTTTTGTAATCTAGAAGAAAGGATTGGCAGTAGGTTCTTTTAGTATAGACCCTTTTTATTTGACAAGATGCCACTAAGACTCCCATATTATTATTTGATGGTCGTAGCTTGCTATATAGGTTTAGATTAGGCATTTATCTCACCCATTGTAAAGTTCAATAAACACCATTGAACTGTTATCATGTGTGTCTGTCTTTACTGTTGCCATCATGAGTTCCTTACACTGTCCTGCCAGCAGCAAAGACTTTACATGAACGTACCAAGGAAAAACACTAGTAAATGACCCTGTAAACTGGACAATGTGGCCCAGGTGCATCTGCTCCACATTAGCAGTCTATAAATAACAACATGTGGGGGTAACATCCTCTTCATTGCTGCTGCCAGCCAGTTAAGTAGACATGCACATTTTCTAATAGTGCTAACATTCTATTGTGGATGTTTTATGTCTGTTGCACTTATAATACGGTACTTGTTGCTGCATAGTACTTACTTGTGACTGGGAGGGCGCTCTGCCCCATCTGTTCAAGGGGACTCCAGCCACCTACTTGCCTGCGGGTGGGGGCGCTGTTCCAAACTGCTCCACTGTGAGGGGTGTGGGTCACACTTTGCTCCTACTTTGGAGGGTGGTGCTTGGTCTGGGGCACAGCCTGCTTCACGCAGGTGCTGTGAATAGTGGTGGGTGTTGCTGCCCTTCCTCCTTCTCAGTGGGTTTTTCACTTGTTGTAGTTTGAGGGGTATTCCTCCCTCGTGCCCGGTTGACCTTTTCAGCGGTTCACACTGAGTCGGTCGACTCTGGAGAGCCGTAGCGGTGCTCACCTTATTCCATTCCTTTCCATTGATCATGCGCTCATGTTCAAAAGTCCCATTTCTATCCCTACGACCACAGACTGTAGCGATCGCAGTACCGTGTTGCAGTTCTGTCAGACATGTGGCAGGCTTAGGGCTGTTCTTTTCTGATACTTTGTTGCATAATTATAATGGAAGAAGCTAGACAAGATTCAAGTCCTGTTGATGACACTTCAGTATTGACCCAACCCCAAATTGAAGGTTTAATTCAGTTGTATTCTTGTTTGCTGGGAGCTGTCCAGTCCCATTCTACGCAGATGTCCTCCACCTTATCCAAGATATCAAATTCACAAAAAAAGGTTATATTACACCCTGTGATGACTTGTGATACTGAAGAGCAATTTGGTCTGCAGGGTATTCCGGACCTGAGGAATCAAATATTGAAGCATTGTTGAATAAAATGGTGGGGACAGGCTACCGTCATAAGTCCTCTGGTTGTGCAAAGGGGAAAAAGGTGTTGTGTTTGGCTCAGTATAAAAAAGTGACTCACAAGAAAAGCAAGGTTTCCATGCCTAATCAATAGGAGGTTTCTCAAACCCCAATAGGAAACATGAGGTGGCTTTTTCATCTTCCTCCTCTGGAAATGAAGCGATGGTGAGTCTGATTCAACAGACCTGGTTTTGATTTTGGAGTGGTTATGACTCAGGGACTCTTATGGGTGAGCAACATGCTTCCCCCATAAATGAAACATCTGAGTCCTCACAGAGTATTTTGGACTCCCAGGGTCGGCCCTTATGTGACCCTTCCGAGATGGCACATCCCATATCCCGTGAACGGGCTCCTCGCCCTCACATGGATAAATACTCAGTTGTCAAACTTAGAAAACTTAAAAACCCATAGAAAAAGAAGAAAAGAGTACGTTAAGGTCTGCATGTCCCAGACCTTCTATCTCACAAAAAGTCACAGTAACTCCGGAGTTAGATCCCAATTAGTCCCTTTTTTGGCAAAGTCAGGTAAGGACCCTAAAAAGAGTCTTGATAGAATTCTTAAATTGTGCCAGGACAAGGTTCTAGATATCTCAGACCACTTACAAAAATGTTTGATTTGGCTGAGGTGGCTATGGGGCAAGGAAGTTTGGTGGACCCAGTGCCCTTATGCCAGTGAGCCCAAAGGGCTCTTTGCAATTGTTTCGGAAAGACAGAAGGAAGTACTGTTGGCATCGGATCCTAATTTGTTTGGAGAAATATTCATAAAAGATATATCCAAATATATTGGGCTCTGTACATCCTTGGATAAAGGGCAGGCATCTCTCAAGAGTTTTGGGTGTTTGTGTTTTTGCGAGTGGCAGAAAAGGACAGTGGTGGATGTTCGACGCCATTATCAAGGACCGAACAGACAGTCACGCCCAGCTCAACAAACACAAGATGGCTTCCAGTCGGCTACATTCTTTCGCCAGCGTACAAGAGGGTGGAGGTCCAGGCAGTTATCGCACATGGGTTTCCAAAGACAAAGATCACAATGTAAACCTGTTTCGGTGCCTAACTCACAGTTCTTTGCAGGGAACAATAGGAGTCACATTGACGGGGTCTTTCCATTCTTGGTGCACCATCACTCACTATCCATTGGTTGTACATTCCATTCTATACCACCCCAGAACAGTCAGTTCTTCCATGTCCAATTGTTTTCTTCACAGAGAATGCACGGTTGGTGCATCTGGAGGTGCAGGAGCCTCTCCAAAAGGGTGCAATTCAGCAGGTTCCCGTACATAATCCAGGAGTGAACAGCAATATTTTTCTGGTGAAGAAGATGTTGGAGGGGTTAATACCAGTCATCAATCTCAGAAAGTTCAATGATTTTCTTAAATGCAATCATTTCAGGATGGGAGGTATTCATTTTCTGAGAGAGACTCTTATCCGGGAGACTGGATGACATGATTGGACTTCAAGGATGCATAATTTGCCATATCTATTCACGGCCCGCATCAGAGATTTCTTTGGCACAAAAAGAAATGGGAGTTTGGATCCCTGCTGTTCGGGCTGTCTTCTGCCCCTTGTTGTTTCACCAAAGTGAAGAAGGCAGTGGTGACAGTTCTTCGGGCCCGCGGGATCAGACTCACTAATCTAGATGACATCTAGTTGATGTCCCAATCCAGGGAGAGAGACCCATCACTAACAAATCACAGTATCCCTACTTCAAGGGCTGGGGTATGTCATAAATTGGAGGACATCTCACATCCAACCTTACAGTATAATAGAGTTTTTATGGTTCCAAATAATGTCTTATTAATATCTGTCACTCCAGTTGCCTCTATCTAAGATCAGGACCATCATGAATGAGATCAAATCAGTCCTTTCTATCCCTGAGGTTGCTAGGCCTTTCGTCAGCATCAATCCAGGAAATATTTCCAGTCCCTCTCCATTATCATGCTCTTCAGAGGTTGAAGCCACTCCATCTTTGAAGAGGGCTGAGGTATGCGGAACAGATTTGTACTATCTATCTCAGGAGGCAAGTACAGAGGTACACTCGTGGTTGAATCATATTCAGGCCTGGAACAGCAAAGCCATCTTTGCAATGACTCCGGATCTGGTCATCAAATCCGATGCCAGTCTCCTTGGTACAGGGGCTCGCTGCAGCCTCTTGCCCATGGGAGGGGGAATGGAATCCTGAGGAAAGGGACTTCATATCAGCTGTCCTTTGCATTGAAAAGCCTGGAGAAGGACAGAGTAAATTGTTGTATTCTGTTGAGAATGGATAACATGTCTGTGGTCCAATATGTCAACAAGATGGGTGGTCCAAGTTCACGCATATTAGCGGAAATAGTGAAGGAATTCTGGCACTTCTCCCTGGACTGGCAGATTGTGACTCAAGGGGAATATCTTCTTGGGTTACACAACAAAGTAGCAAACTGGAACTCCAGACATCTGAGAGATTCCAGTGACCTCCCGTCTGTTTTCATTTGAGAATTCATAAATTATGGGGCCTGTTAGAAACAGATATTTTTGTTTCTTGATCAAATTGACAGCTACAAATGTTTTTCGGTTGGAGACTGGACCCAGAGGCAACAGCATTGTATGCATTTCAACAGGACTAGTCCGGGGACACAGGACTTATAATGATTACGAGACTGATTCAACAGGTGAGGATACAGAATGCCTCCCTTGTCTTAGTAACTCCTCTGTGACTCAAACATGGTATCCAGTCTTTTTAGAACTATCTGTCAACTTTCCCCACCTTTTACCAATGTTCCCAGAGAAGCTTCTGGATCCGGATGAGGAGTCTGGCATCTCTTCAGTTGGTAAAGTGGAATATTTCTGGGGTTCCTAGGATGTTCATGGACTTTCAGATTCAGCTCCTTACATCATCAGAGAGTGCTGGGTTCCCAAAACTTCCAAAGGTTATCAAACAGCTTGGGGACTTGGGTTTGCTGGTGTGTAGGGAGAGACTCAGATACTCTTACGGCACCTTCAGTAGAGATAGTACATTTTTTATCAGGTTTATTTGATCAAGGTAAAGCTTTCTGAACCAACAATTTATACAGGTAAGCCATATCAGCAGGTCATACATTCATTGATGGGTTACTTGTAGGTAATGATCCTCTTATCTGTTATTTTCTAAAAGGCCTAAATTACTGAAACCTATGAGGCCCAAATACAAAGCTTTGTGGGATGTTACTCTTATCTTTCAATTCTTTTTGTCTTGGCCATATAACAAATTCCTGTCACTAAAACAATTATTTGCAAAATTGACAATGTTGCTTTACCTTATTTCTTTTAGACGGGTTACTGATGTAAAAGCTTAAGATATTAATAATATAATATTTATTTTATTTATTTATTTATTTATTTATATACCGGAGGAACAATGCTCTTTTGATTACAAAATAGCATACAATAGAAAAGAAATCAGATTTGATAGGAACCTTTGAGCTTCTTACAATGGGGTTTTGAGGGACATTATGAGCAGGTTGTGGAGGGAAGTAATTGGAACAGTCACCAGGGACAATACATAAGTGGACATACATACATTAAGAGCAATGAACATTGGACATTTTTAATTGCAGGTAGATGGTACAGTCAATTGTGATCGGGATGTGGCCATGCTGGGTGAAGTGCTAGAATGGAGCCAGGGGAAGTGAGAGACAGAGGCAGGTTAGAGGCGAGGGAAACATTTTAGCTAGCAGGCACATGAGAGGTAGGTTAAAAGGGTAACTCAGAAGCAAGGAGGAAGGCTTTTAGTTTGGTTTTGAACAAATCCATGTAGAGTGTTTCTCAGATGTCCGGGGGAAGAGAATTCATGCAAGTGGATCAAGAGGAGAGAAAGAGCAGAAGTGAGAGGAAGCACAAGTAGAGTGAGGAGCCACAAGGGAAGTTGAAGAGGCAGAGGAGAGATGACAAGAAGGCTTATAGAGTTGGCTAGAGGAGGATAGATACAGTGGTGCCTCACCATGGATAGATTTGTGAGCCAGGGGAAGAACTTTAAATCTGTCCCTGTTTTGCATCATCAGCCATCCAGCCTGGTGACAGTATGAGGAAGGAGGTGTGAGTTCAAGGACAATCCTGGTAACAAGGTTAATGATCTTGTTGAGACGACAGAAAGCATAGCTGTGGAGACCAAAGAGGATCCTGGCACAGTAGTCCATTTTAGAGAAGCCAAGAGTAGTTTAGAGATTCTTGGCGGTATTGAGAGGAAGGAGTTGACTGGTTTCCCTAATATCAGGAAGTTGAGGCGATCTACTGTTCCAGTTTTTGAGATGAAAGTAGAGAAGGTGTGAGAAGGTTCATAGATGATGCTGAGGGTTCTAGCTGAAGAAAAGTAGGGGAGAGTGTCAGGTGGGAACTGAATTATAATAGATCCTCTTGCGGTATGTTTTCATGTTACTAGAAACACCAAGTGTGCTTCTTCTACTATTATTTATACTGCTTTTCCTAATCAGGATAAACTGTGTGTAGTAAAATGTTTGAAACATTGTGAACGAGCAACAGCTGATCTCATGGTTGCAAACAAATCAAAGCTATTCATTTATTTTACACATTAGCTATGTTGAGAGGCAGATGAATACATCATCTGTATCTCCAGCCCCCCCCCCCCCCAATACCACACCGGTGAGAAACATTACTCACTGAGGCAACTGTACCACCTTTATCCCAGGAAGAAACAGCAGGAGATAGAGACAATTTAGGTTGAATATGGTAAAATCAGTCAAACTATTGTTGTAACAGTAACAAGCAAATGCATTAGACACAAAGCAGAAGTGTACTCAACATGAAGAACATATTCATTAGATGAAATATGTATTTATACATGAAGAATAATAACATAGCATCCACAAGACATGAAGAATAGGAACATGCCTAATGTGTAAGGTAAATGCAACAAACAATATGCGAATATAGTTAACTAACATAGTGACAAGACTTTAATTGGGCAGACATCTTCTTTAAAATGGAAGCCGCAGCATGTTTTTAATTAAAGGAAAGGCCTCAAGACTTCTAGAGAACTCAAAACACTGAATCCACAAAAATACATATTTGCAGAGCTCAGACAGTAGTTGTCAACTAGTGCCAAGGTTACAAGAAAATAATTAACTGTGTATGTTTGGAAATGTATATTAAAGGAGAATAAAAACACTAAGGGACAGTTAGAGCATATTGCATAGTATAAAATGGAAAACAAGTTAAACTTTAAATCTGCCGCAAAGTTAGATTTGCTGCACACTATGTACTACTTCCTGGTTTTCCAGAGGTTGCTCCTGCAAAACTGGTTATGCCAGATAACTAGGAGATGCTTTTTGCTCCTGGTCAACAAACCTCAATTTCGACCCCTGAGTGAAACATATCTGCTATAACTTGAGAACAGGGAAATACTGCAGAGAATGTCATTAACGAGGAAAGTACTGTCCTTTCTCCAAGAGTATTATGCACACATACCAAACACAATGTGGACCAGCAGTCCATATGACGTCGGTCTACTAAAAGGAGTAGGGGCTGTTAGAATTAAACTAAAGAAACTATTTTACCATGAGTAAGACAGTATCCCATGTACAAGGAAGCTGACGAGAGTATCTATGAAACCATTGCTGCCTTAGTGCAACAAGGGATATTAGTGCCTTCAGAATCCCCATGTAACACGGCTGTGTAGCCGATAAAAAAGGCAATGGGGGGGTTTGTGGAGATTTATTCAGGATTTATGCCCCCTGACCAGTATTGTTGAGGCAGAATTCCCATTAGTGCCAAATCCAGCCATTGATTTAAAGATTGCTTTCTTTTTAATCCCTTTGCATGAAGAGGCACAGTATTTGATTTTGTTAATTTACTGGGGAATTAAGTTGAAACATATTTGGTTACCCCATGTGTATTGTGAATCACCCTCGGTCTTCAACCAAGTGTTCCAGATGGATTTAGGGAATGTACAGCTTGACAGTGCAGTCATCCAATATGTCGATGACATATTGGTGTGTAGCATCACAAAAGAAGAGTGCAGGGGAGACTTAGTAGAACTAATTACAGTATTGGCAGAGAAGGGGTACAAAGTAGACAAAGAGAAAATGCAGGCCAGAGACAGTGGATGAATTACAGCAATTTCAGGTTTTTGCAATTATTGTAAGACATGGGTCTTTGATTGCAGCACATATGTCAGGCCTCTCTTAAAATGACTCAAGTAAGCACACAAAGACAACAGTGGTATGGCCTAGACAAGTGAAATGATGAATGCCTTTGATGAGCTGAGCTTAGCAATTAGCACAACTGTAGTATTAGGGATCCCCGATTACAAAGAAGAATTCTTTCCATTTTCCCATTCCACCAGAATAGTTATGACATTATCCTCACACAGAAAACTACCAATGGACACAAGCCATTAGCATTTTACAGTGAGATATTAGGTCCAGTAATGAGAGGGCATTAACCATGTGAGGAAGCATTGGCTGCAGCAGCATTTGCAACTGAGAAGTCAGCTAGCATAACAATGTGCTCTACGCTCACTTTATACATTGAGCATGCTTTATTTGCCATCCATGAAAATCCCAACAGTACATTAACCACCCAGAGAACATCATGCTAAGATATGATATGATATGATAGTTTATTTATATAGGGCCTATACACAATGTGTTTCAAAGCGCTTCAAGGCAAGGGAGGGAACAAGGGAAAATACAATGACATTCTTACAGGCCATGAACAACAAGACTGTGAAATTAACTATCATACTCAGCCTGGCAACATTTCAGATAGTGCAAGAGCTTTGACACAGATAGGAAGGGGGTGAGAGGGAAATGGAAACAGACAGGCGACTACCGTACTAGGCCTGATGAAATTTCTGGTAGAGCCAGAGATTTACAAGAGGTGAGGGAAAAAGGGAGGAGAAAGGAGGGAGAGGAATAAAACAAGCGACTATCGTACTAGGCCTGATGACATTTCAGATAGTGATGGAGGCGAGGGAGAGAAAACAAGTAAGGGAAGGGGGAGGAGACAAACAATTTCTGCTATCATACTAGGTCAGTGACAATTCTGATAGAGTAAGTGCATAGAAAAGAGTAAGGGGGGCGGGAGGAGAGGGGGTTAAGGGAGAAGGGAGAGGAGGAGAGAACAGAGAATAAAACAGTGACAAAGAGCGGAGAAGCAGAGGGGAGAGTGAGTACAGTTGCAGAGGTCAGTAAAACACAATAATGTTGCAGGGAACAGGAAATGTAAGCAAGGATTCAAGAAGACAATGGTCACAGCATGATTAAGGATCACACTGAGGTCCAGCAAGAGCGTTGAAGGGGAGAGAAGACATCAGGCAAAGCAGGGTGGAGAGGATGGACAACATAAGGGGCCAGAAAAGGGGGGGTCGCAAAGGCCAACAGGGGTGACCAGGAAGGGGGTGGTGGTACAACAGACATCACACAGGACCAGGAAGGGTGTGGGGGGCACAACAGACATCACGGGGGACCAGGAAGGGGCTGGGGGGCACAATAGACATCTTTTGCAAAAATGTGCGCGCTCCAAAATCATCAGGCCTTACCCCGGCAAGTTGTAGGAGAATGTTGATAGGCAGGGGCAGGCATTGCTGCTGCAGAGACGAAGAATGGAAGAGGTGCCTCGTTTGGGCTTTAGTTTGTCAGGGCCGGCTCCCACCTCCCGGTTGCACTGATTGGCTCAAGGGCCAGGTGCAGCCAATGGGAGGAGGAGCAGGGCCAGACCCGGAAAGGCAAGGATATAACAAAGAAAATTGTAGCCTGATGGAAAGGCCCAAAAAGAAGGGCAAGTGCAGGAAGGTACCAGAGCAAATGGTACTGTGCACCTCAGAAGCACAAACAAAGCTTGAAATGGTGATGGTGGAAGTCATCAACGTGCGCTAGTTAACGCACAAAATTTAAAAGCACACTTTAGCAAAAATGCACCGTAATGAGCTCTCCTAAATCATCAGGCCTTACCTCGCAAGTTGTAGGAGAATGTTGATAGGCCAGGGCAGGCATCTGTCGATATTGCTCATTAAAATTGTCTGCTATTGAATGTTAAACCAAGCCAGATTCATAGCAGAACCAGTAACGGAGGGAGCTTATGTGCATGATTGCACTAACTACACTGAATAACATGATGACATACATACCCCATGTCAAAGAAAATTCCCTAGAAGGGGGGATGATTCTCTTCATTGAGGTTAGGTTTCTTGATCAGGGGCGAGACCCATGCCGTTTTGAGGCAGGTGGGGACAATGGAGGATGTGAAGCAGGCGTTGACAAATTTGGCCAGGGTCGGCGCATTTGTGGCCATGCAGAGCAGTTGGACTGCTTGAGGTGTTGGACTGTGGCGGTGATGTCTTCCATGGTGACAGTTGAAAAATGGAATTTGGAGTTGGTGGGCGGGTGTTGAGGGGGCTGGGAGGATTATAGGCAGTTTGGTCGGAAGTTGTTTTTTCTTAGTGAAGATTTTGTCTTGTAGTTTGACAATTTTGTCAGAGAGGGCTGTTTGAATGGTGGCACACCAGTTTATTTAGAGTGGGTAAGTGAGGGGGTGGGCGCTGGGTTTTTAAGTTCTTTGAGGATGGCAAAGACTTCTTTTAAGCAGGAACTGGCTTCTATGATTCTGGTGTTGAAGGAGTCGGCTTTAGTCAATAGGAGGGTATCTCTGAAAGTTTTGGAGGAGATGTGGAAGGCCTTAAGTTTAAGTGGATTATGGTTTTTCCTCCATGTCTTCAGAGGCATGCATGAGTTTGTGTAGCATGGCGAGTTCTTCTGCAAACCAGATGTTGGCTTTTCTGTCTGGTTTAGAGATTCTGGGTTTCAGCTGGAGTGCTGGTCAATGGCTTGAGAGATGGCCGATAGGATGCAAGAGGCTTGGGTTTGTGGGTCATCCACCACCAGAATGTGACCAGCAAGGTATGCCAGTAGTGTAGGGGCCAGGCAGGTTTCAGTTAGTCTCCGTGTATTACGTGCAAGAGTGGGTGGGAGTCTGGTATCTGTGCTGCAGGTCGTTTGGGAGTGGGAGAGACAGAATTCTATGACTGAGTGGTCGGACCATGGCGTGGGCAGGACCAATGTGATGGGCACAGTGGTGTTTAGTGTTAAAACCCAGTCCAAGGTGCGACCTTTGGAGTGGGTCATGGAGTGGAAAAGTTGGGCAAAGTTGACCTCAGTAAGTGATTTCATAGGGTTGTTTGTTTTAGAGTCTGTAGCATCATTGAAGCCAAGGTTGAAATCTCCAAGAAGAAGAAATGTAGTGGCTGGTTTGGTGAGGGTTGATAGGAGGAGGGGGATGTCAATTTCTGACCAGTATTGATCATTCGGTTGGCGGTAGACTATGATGAAGTTAATGGTAGTTTGTGGATTGATCAGGAGTTTGGACAGGAGTAGTTCTTAGCCAGGTTGGGGTGGTAGATGTATCTTTCTGATGCCCGTTGGAGTTTTGCAAATGGGGACAATGCCTCCTCCAGTTTTGTCGGTTCTGTATGTTCTGAGGATGGAGTAGTTAGAAGGTAAGGAGATTGATAGGGATAGGCCTGTTGCACTGTGTAGCCAGGTTTCTGTCACTGCCAGAAAATCAAGGTGATGTTCTACAATGAGGTTGTTGATATTGGTTGCATGGGTGCACAGAGAGCAGGCGTTAATCAGGGTCCCCTTAAGGGAAGTGGTGTTGTTCATTGGGCTTGTGTCTTTTTGGGTTTTGAGGGAGGGCTGAGGGTGTCTGATGGTCTTGTGAGCTGGCGGTGTGTATGGTGTGTCTGGGGGAGGGGTTCTTTCTTGACCCTGTGGGATGCATTGACCCACTAGGCTCTGCCCTGCAACATCACTGTACGCTGCTTTCACCAGAACCAAAAGAATGGCCACAAAAAGCCATGTGCGCAGTGAAACCGGAAAATGGGATGCCAATCTATTTTGCCTGTGTCAGTGGTAGAACAGGAGGCCACACTGCCAAAACCTGTCATTGGGCTGCCCACAGAGTAAAATGGAACTACTGAAAGGCAGTGCTTCATTGCCAGGAAAACCAAAAGTGCTCTAAAATCCATTTTTCCTTGGCTGTTGAAATTGCAAAATCATGGTTCCCAAACATCAGAAAAGATCCAACATCCTTGATGGGTGTTAACCATCACCTTATTTAAGGAATCCACATACACGCACTATGTCAGGAAAAGCAGAAAAGCAGAATCTATCAGAGAATATCCACATTAAAAAGTGTGCTTGCTTGTGAAAATCTGTCAGATATGGGCGCAGTACCGCTGGCCGCCTGTGTTAAAGCTGGCACTTAATTACACTGGCAGTTTAAAACTTGTGCATTAAAATCAAACTGTTGAAAGAAGTAACTTGCCATCAAAAGCAATATAGTTAATCTCTATGTTTAAAAAAAGACTGGAATTAGAGATCTGTTTGCCTATTTTGAAATGTAAGTTTATTTTATCAAAGACAAATTTAAACAAGTTGGGTTTTAAAGTGAACTGTTACCAGCCAGATGACTTCAAAGCACATTCCACAGTTTGTTCCAACAAAGGCAGCTCTCCTGCTTCTCAGTAAAGCCAGGAACTCCCAGTTCGATGTTAATGGAGGGGGGAGGAGATTTTGCTCTGCTGCTCTGAGGAGAGACAATAGACTTCCTGGACTAAAAGGGTATGCAAATTCAAGTGTCAACAGAAACCCCTGCCAGCAGGAAGAGAGGCCTGGATTGCTCTTGGCCCAGCAAAACGTTGGTGACGGGACAGACAGATATGTGTATCCGTAAACCATAAAAAGTATCTTTTTGAAAAAGACTCACAGAGAACTGTGCAAAATTGTAAAAATCTGTCAAATATAGTGTTGTTAACATGAAAGTTCCAGTCAACTTTTGAAACTACCCAGAACTCTGTGCTATGTTCAGAGACATGACTACAGAAATTTTGATTTTGTAGCAGTTGTGATGATGCTAAAAATATGAAACTTCACAGGATTATGCCCAGATGTCATGCGCATATATGTAGAAACAAGTAGTGGACAAATCTGACATTGGGTACCCAACCAAAAGCGCGAATAACGGTCAAATCTGAACTAAAGCTCTCACCGAGATGGAACTCGGACGGATACTTGCTCTACTAAATCTGTGATGTAAGTATGTTATTGCTAGCAAGTTGGTAATATTGTAAATATGCCTTATATGAAAAATAGATTTACTGTGCAGAAACAAAAGGGAGGGTCTCCCTGGATTGTGAAATACAGCATCATCATGGCACCAGATTTCCTTCTCAAATCAGGGGAGAGGACAGACCCTAACCAACAGGATTCCTAGAGGGTGTGCCTAGTATAATTCAGCCTACCCACCCCTTTGGGAAATACATAAATAGAGACAGCTTAGGACCTGGACACACACAGATTCACCCATCAACTGATTGCTGGTGAAGCACTTTGCAGGAGAAACCCATATCCAAGGCTCCAGAACTTTTGAAAGCGTAGAGGCCCATTTCCAAATCTAAACCCTTCTCAGCTTGGTCTTTTAAAATCCTGAAACCAGGTTTTACCCCAGACTTCCAAGGGGAACACCAAGAAGAACAGCCTGGCTGTGCTTTTTCTGCTTTCTTGCCAAGAACTCTTGCTAGAATCCAGAGATCCAAACCAGTAGAGCAGAGCTGCAACTAGATTTGTGAACCAGAACCAACCCATCAGATCCAGTCCAGAGTGCCGTGCAGTGTCCAGGGTGCCCTGCTGAGGCAGAATCTGCGTGCCCTGGATCCTGTCTGGTGGGCTAGCAGAAATCCCGTCCAGATATCTTTGACCAGATCCCTGACGGGTCCATTCCAAACAGTAGTAGTGAGTATCTATAGCATAGAATTGTCCCTATCATAAGTAATCCTATCCAAACCCATTCTATCATATCCAGAACTGTATTGTAGAAAATCTTTTGTCTTTCCTGAATCTTTCTCTCATTCCTATAGTCCTTTAGTAATGGTAGTGATAATATCATCTTTGCGCTAATATATTTGCTGAAGAAAGACAAGTGTCTCGGCGGGCAAAAGCCAGACAGAGGCGTCACTGATCTGGTGGCTGTACCGTTGGGTATCTTGTATCTTCATAGACTCCCTAGTGTAAAGAAAATCTTGGTTCTACATTCAAAAGCGCATCTTTCATTTGAAAATCTTGACTCTTTCTGAGAAAAACCAACCTCTACTAAAACCTTCATAACTTCCGTACCGTGCATGCTAGAAACAAAATGTAAGTGCCAAATTGAAGCTAACATCCTCAGCTCCTTATAGTTTGTCTGCATTATCACTTCTCGTGTGTGGAAAAGTTTGCCATGAATTGTTCGTTTGGCTCAATTTCATCACGTGTAAAACAACTGTTCTTTGCATTCAAGCTCAGAATTCAGTTTTCAATCTGCTAGTGTCTCAATAATCATTTCTATTGTTTATCTGAAACTATACCACTAATTTTGACTCCAATTTAGTGAATTAAATCCATCTTTCAGAGATTTTAACCATTCATTCCAAGCCACATCCAAAAGCAGTTGGCCTGGTTGCAATAATTCCTGTTTCTCTCTGAGTTTGCTGGGGGAAATTGGGATTACTACTGTATTTTTTGAGTTTGTAATCCAGAAACCTGTGTTCTCTCCTTCCATCTCTTTATACTGCATATTGGGGGGATTGAGTAGTGTGCAGGGGGAAAGAGTGACATTGCATTTGACTGAACCCACACAAATTATTATTCTATGCTGCATTATTTTTCCTATCCATACTCATTCTGATTAAAGAGATTGTTGATTGTAACATCACCCCATTGGTGATCATTGTATAAATATTAAATAGTGTGATATATATATATATTGTGCAAATCCATAAAATAAATCTTTTAACTTTGCAAAACAGCCTGCTTCCTGGTTCAGTGAGACGGGGGGATTCAAAGAGAGGGGTGTGATATAAGGGTACAGCATTCAGAAATAAAATAACTTATAGACATAAATAAATAATTAAGGGTTCCAGCTGTGCATCACACGCTAGGCATTGACTTAGGTGGAGTGCCGGGTTGATATCCCTTACAAGATTGAGGGCTCGTCGCAGAATTTCTGCATTAGATATACCACTTGTGACAATCTAATACAGTGTGCTAACTGACGGGGTACACAAACTCGGTTGGGCTACCACGCTGTGTTACACTGTGAAAAGCACCCCTCAATAAGAACGCTTTAAGGAGTTGGTCTGTTTTTCAAAAATAAAATAAACTTCTGTAAGTCAGGAAGGACATCAACATTTCCAGAATGGCGACCTTGGTAGAAATGAATATGGCTAAAGAACACCTATTGCATAAATTATTTGTAAGAGGTGAATGGACAGAGCAGGATCAGAATGTGTGGTTGCAGGCAATCACAGAATAGATCACTGCAACAGGGTTAGACAAATGGCAAGACCAGGGTCCATTACGTGTGGCTCTGAGTGATCTGTAAATGGCCCCTAAGGCAAAGGGAGAGCAAAGCAAGATTGCCAAAATAGCGGCATATATGTACCTACATGTTGGAGCAATACAGGACAAATATGCCGAGGACCAAGATATGGCGAAATAGCAACTTCAGGCATTAGAAAAGGCCCAAACTGATCTGGACTCTGCTGAGCAGAGGCTACAGAGGAGCCAGGAATCAGAAAATGAAAGTAGGCAGTACCTAACCAAAATAAAAGAAGACATGGGTATCCTGCAGCAGGAGAAGGTAGAACAGGATATCAGAATGCTGGCCCTGCAGAAGGAGTACCAAGAAAGTTCAGACTCTCTACTGCAGAGCCAGAAAAAGCTGGAACAACAAATACATTTCAACAGGGCATGCACAGAGCAGGTAGTCACCCTGCAAAGCCACCTAGACAGAGAGAACGAGGAGAGTAATAAATTAATCCTGAAAGACCTGGATACCCAGGCAGAATTTGATGAAGAGCGCCAGAAAGCTGATGCGCTCCAAAGACAGAGGGACGACCTGGCTGCACAGAGGCAGGCTCTTGCTCAGGAAAGGGACACCTTAAGCCAGGAAGTCTGTTATTTAAAAGAGAAGATAGAAGAAAATCACGTGGCCCTTCAGGGACTGGGTGACCTCCAAACAAATCATGAGAAATTGTTAGAGCACACTAGGAGGGTGGAAGATGCGCTAGCAAGGAAGGACCAGGCCAGTATGGACAGGACTCGGGAGGTAACCCTCCTGCAGCAAAGACTGGCCCAATACTCTAAAACAACACAGGAAGCACAGAGAGAAAATGAGCCTCTCTGTGAGAACAATGGCATGCTCCACAGACATGTAGCCATGCAAGAGAAATTGATAGAAACCAGCAAGACCTTGGAGGAACAGAAAGCTCAGATTCTTGCATGGCAACAAGGAGCAGGGGTTGAGAGGGATGAGGTTCGCTGGGAAAGGGAAACACCTGAGCATCACCTCAGGAACCCTAGTACCAGAGGCCTTCATCTCTTCCAGTCCCTGGATTCTGCCACCCCCATGTCCACTGGCGCACATGAGCCAAGGGCCACGGGGAGGGAAGACTTCAATCCAATAAGGAATATGGGGCTCATAGTCCAGCACCTCCCAGGAATGGATGGGCAGGCATCTGGGTATGGGTTCCCAAGTACTGTAAAATTTAGTGGGGAACTCCATGAGAGTAGGCCCACTAAGGGCATCCTGAAAACCTCTGCCAAGCTAGGACAGTGGGGGGGTACTCATCAAATCCTGGGAGCAAGGAGGAATCAGAAGACTCCTCTGAGTGCCTCAGGACACAGGAGACTAGGTCCCCACATTCTGCCAGCCGTTCCCAGGCTCACAGAATCCTGGAGAGCCTAGAAGACCAGACAGGCACCTCTGGGAGCAGTGCCTCTGAGTCAGAGGAGGAGTGGACCAGGGTTACCCGAACCAAAAAGGCCAATAAGGCAAAAAGGGGCCTTGCTCAAGGACCCCCTAAAACGAATCAAAGCGATAAGGAGCGTCATCACACCCTATCATAAGAACACAAAATATTCTGTTTGGGAGCACTTGGAGCTCTTTGAACAGATGATGGAAACTTTCCATTTGAATGACAGCCAAAGCTGTTTTCAATACGTGAAATGGACCTTCTCTCCAAAATACTCCAGCTTCTTTGCGGGGCTGGAGGACCAAAATCATTCTAGATGGTCCAACTACAGGGCGGCCATCTTGAAGCATTTTTCTGTGTGCAGAAATCCTCAGGAGGCTCGGAAGGCAGTCTAAAACTTGCAATGTGGGGAAGATCAGGCCCAACAAGAATGTGTGCAGGAATTAAAGCATGCCTTTGCGCAGACCACCAGAAGCGTGCGCACTGACAGCAGAGAGTTTGTGAATACTTTTTTCCACGCTCTCCCCAAGTACATCATTACCCAGCTAGTGAGAGATTTTCACGAGAAAAGATCACTAGACTGGGTCATTGAACAGGCCACATGAATTTATGAGGTGCAAAAGCCAGTAGAAAACAAAATAACCCAAAAAGCCCCAAACCAACCAACACCCCTGCTGCTGCTAAAGTGGCGGAGGTGAAGGTTGCCCCCATTTTAGATTTGGAGATGGGGGGCCTAAAAACCTGCCTGCACAGAATCAGAATAATCCCAAGCCCAGAAGGCCCTCGGGCCAGTCATAAGCAGGGAGCCAAGGAGGGAGTCCCACCAATGGGACCCCTCACTCCCCTGACTACATAAGCCCCCGCTACAAGGGGAACAGACCCATCCTGGGTTATGTGTGGACTGCTCCAGCCCAACGGGGGGATCCAACCAAGCAGCAGCTAACCCAGGGAACCTCCCTCCTCACTTCCCCAAGGAGGGCAGTAATTCCCCAAATCTTGGACAGAACTTCTTCCCCAGGTACCCGCAAAACTTTCAACCCCAAAACAATCCATCCTTCTTTCCCCACTTTCCTGAGCCCAGACAACCCAATCTGGTAGAGGGGAGGCCAAGGATGGAGGGGTACCCACATTTTCCAAACCTGGGGTATTTTCAGAGGAGGGATAGCTACCCTTCCCGGGATCAACCCAGGGGAGACAACAGGACCCCGTATCAGCCTGAGCGGGTGTCACAACTAGAGTGCCAGGTCCAAAACATGGTACAGGATCTGGGCCGCATGCTGAGGGCTCACCAGAACCCTCTGATGAGCATGCTGACGCAGAATTCCTCAAACTCTGGACCTGGTGCTCCAGAGCAATGATGGGGGAAGAACCCTGATAACCCACCGGTTCCCAGGGAGGAGGCACAAGGGGAAGGGGGTGTAAAGCCTAGGAGGAAGCTTCCTTCCCCACTTGTAAACAGCCCCTGGAAACCCAGGAACCGGAACCAAAATCTCCTGCCCATGAACATCTGCCACCCAAGGAGCATAGGGGGGTAGGAGAAACAAAGAACCCAAAAAGACCCCTTTTGAGGAGGAGGTACATATCTTCCAATTTGAAGGAGAGGGATCCTCAGAGGATCCTGGGAAAAGGATTGTCTCCTTCAGAGATGGGGGAACTCCTCCTAAAGAAAAATGGGTCCCCAAGGATCCAAATCCAGACTGGGTAGATGTGGGGACGGAGTTAGCACTGCCTATCATCCAACCCCAGAACCAACAACATGAAAATCCCCTGGTTGAAACCCATCCGGGTGACTGCCTCCAAAAATGGGGGGGAAGGCGGCCATGAACCGGAACCAGGGGAACCCAAAACTTCTCCCATATCTAGTTACCACGTTTTCATTTCAGATTCCCAAGACCCCAAACCGAATCCTGCCCAAATCACCTCTCTATCAGTGTCCAAAACAAAGAACTTAACCCACCAGTTTTCCAAAAATGTACATTATCTGTGTCCCCTTGAGGAGAACGAGGGAAGATTCTATGCCCAGGTCCAAATACAGGGGCAGTGTACAATTTTGGCACTGGTGGACACTCGATCCCAAGCTTCCCTTCTGTCAAAAAGGTCCTTTGATAAACTGAATTCGGGAAGGGGGGAGAAATACCAAATTCCTCTCACCCCTCTTCCTGGACAACTTCAGAACTTTGACGGGAAGGAAATTCCCGTCCAGGGGACTGCGGATTTGGACATTAAAATTGGGCGACACAAGGTGAAGCACCCGGTCATAGTTGTAACTGCAGAGGGCACCCCTTGTTTACTAGGGAATGACCTCCTGCGAAGGTTGTCACCTATAATAGATTGCGTAAACAAGGTCCTCTGGACACAGACTAACCGACCACTAAAATTAAAACAGAGTGTCAACCATGTTAGTTTAAATGGCACCTGCCACATGGTTGAGCAAAAATCTGACCAAGTAGAATTTCACTTCCAAAATAACCAAATCCCAGACGTGACAGTAATAGCAGTAGGACAACTGATGATGGGGGTCCTCTCTGTTTCTGAAAATCAACCTTCCTTCCAGTCTAAGGTGGCATTCCACACTGGAAGGAAATACTCTGAAATTCCTTACAACTTCACAATCAGAAATGTCCACTCTATAGTCCAGAAAGATGACAAATCAGCTCAAAGCCTGGCTGACATTCAGCAAATTGGAGAGCAGTTGTTCAACGGTAAGAGCTTCATCAGCGAGGCCATGTTCCGCAAACTTCAAAGAGATCCAGCCATTCCCACCTTTAAACTAATAGACAAATGGGAATTGGATTTGGAAACACCCAATTCCAAACATCTCCTGCCAAGCAGGTGTATGGTCAAAATCTTCATAGGCCACAAGAGCATAGTCCATAATTGTTGGGTCGTGCGAGACGTCACTGCCGCCTTTTACTTAGGTAGTGACATTCTCAATTGCCATTACTTTGGACCTTATACACTTCAAAGCTTGGACCCGATTAGCAGATAATCCCATGGGATTTGATGACCCAGAGAAAGCATTTAGGTCAGCTCAATTGCTGCCTTATGCAGTTGAAATTCAGATTGGAGAGGAAATCACCATCCCAGAAAGAACCCGACAATTCTCACTGGAAGTGAAAGTTAAAAGAGGACAGAAATTGAAAAACCCTGACGCCTATATTCATCTCAATGCTTACTTCCAACAGCAAGGGTTGGGGGTAAACCCAACACCACTAGTCGATATAGAACATGACACCATTCCAATAGAGGTGGATAACAGCGACTTAAAGAGTATCACTCTAGCCGCAGGCACTATTATTGGAATGGGGGTTGATGCCTGACATTTTCCCATAGATTTAGGCAATGAACTGTTAGGACCAATCCCCAAGGACTGTTTTGACAGTGATACTGATGACAACACAACACCAGACAGTATCTTTACCCAGCATGGGGGGAACTTCTTGGTGTACACTTCCTGCCCTTATAGTAAGGAAGATGTGACCTGTGACTTCAGGAGGGATGAGGTGATTTTCAAGGTCCCAGAAAACTGCATTCCACACCTGAAGCCACCAGTCCAAATCAGCACTCTGACCAGGGACTTCTCTACCCAGCTGGAGGAGGCCGCTGAGATATCAAAACTGGAAGTCTTTCCAGGCTTCATGCAAATAGTTGAAGAGAGAGTCAACCTAGCTGATGCCTGTGAGACTCTGGAGCAGAAGCAAAAGTTGAAACAAGTTTTCTTGGATTTTCAGGATCTCTTTGCAGTGGACTCATATGACTGTTTTCGCACCGACATTCACACAACAACAATTCCCACGGACCCGGGCATGACTCCAGTGTTTGTGAAGCAATATCGCTTGCCTCTCACTTCAATGGAGTCCCTTACTGAAATAATTAAGAACCTTGAGTCCCGTGGGATAATCTGTCCAGTCCACAGCACCTTCAATAATCTGGTGCTGGGGATTTTGAAGCCAAACGGCCAGTGGAGACTCTGTGCCCACTTTAAGGAGCTCAACAAACAGGTCCATACTTCCTGATGGCCTCTTCCCTACATTGACCAAGGGCTGGCCCAGATCCAGGGGTCACAGGTATTCACTGCAATTGACCTGACCAATGGGTATTGGACTGTACCTGTCAGTACGGAGGACCAATATAAGCTGGCCTTTACCTTTGGGGGGCAGCAGTACACGTGGACCCGGACTCCCTTCGGATACATTAACTCCGGCAATTAATTCAACATTTTTCTACTTAAGGTCATGCCCGACCTGGGTGAAAGGGGTAACCTGGCCTATGTAGATGATGTTCTCATCAAAAGCTCGACCGTGAAGGGACACATAGCGGAGGTATGTTATGTTCTGACACAGTTGAGGGCTGCCAGTGCAAAACTTTCCTTTCAAAAGGCACAGTGGTGCAGAACCTGTGTCAATTTCTTGGGGCATGAGATTACTCCTCAGGGTCTCTGTCCCCAGGAAAAGAAAGTGGAAGCACTCCAGAAATCAAAAGACCCCACAATTCTGCGGGAACTAAGGAGCCTCCTTGGACTAACTAATTACAGTAGAAAGTTCATTGAGGACTACGCAGAGATCACAAAACCACTGATCCATCTTTTGAAGGGGGGTCAAGTGGGAGTGGGGTCCAGAACAAGTCGAGGCAGTAAGACAACTCAAAAGAAGCCTCTCATAAGCGCCTTGCCATGCTTACCCTGTCAAAAAGAAGGGGTTCTTCTTGGAGACAGGGTTCTCAAATACATGCTAGACTGCAGTATTGTATCAAAAGCATAACAAGGTCAATAAAGTAATCTCCTATGCGAGTAAAACTTTATCCTCTGTGGAGGAAAAATTCAACAATTGTGAGAAGGCACTCCTGGCAACGGTGTGGGCATTGAAGAATTACCGCCCGTTTATCCAGGGGAACACATCATAGTGGAGACTCCACACTAGCCTCTGCAATATCTCCAAAGTGACAGAATCTGAGCCGTAAATGTGAATAATTCCCGAATTACTTCCTGGATTCTGTCAATGCAAGGCTTTCCTGTGGAGGTCAGATATGGCCAAAACAAGAAGAGTCCCCTCGCGAAGGTCTGGCTGACTTGCATGATTGTGCCAGAGAAAACTGTCTCGAGGACGAAAGTCTAAAAATCAAGGACAACATGGAGGCATACCTTAATTCCCCACACAAAGTCTTTGAAGAAGACAAGTGTGAGGGAATAATCACTGTCTATGTGGATGGATGCTTTTACCATGTTGACAACAACGGGGAAAAAGAACTTGTGGCCGGCGTAGGGAATGCATGGGTGAATGACGCCCCAGAACCTTCGGCTGGGTACAAGATTGGTCCCTGAAGTAGTAAAGTGGCAGAGTTGATGGATGTGTATCAAGCAATCCTCACTGCTGTCCTACATCAACTCGACAAACTGGTCATAATCACAGATTCGGATTATGTACGGAACGGGTTCGTGGAGCACCTGGTTAACTGGAAAGCCAGAGGCATGCTAAGTGCTAATAATAAACCCTTGAAACGTGGGAAATTAATCCAAAACATTGATGATCTGGTCACCTCGAATGGGATGACCATCTACTGGAAAAAGATCAAGGGTCATTCCAAAGTAGAGGGACCAGACAAAACTGGAAATGACCTAGCTGATCAGCTGGCCAAAACCGGAGCCATCCAAGGGGATCTACTTGAGATGACTTTGATGACTGGATGGAGGGTGGAGCTTCCCCAGCATCTGCTCTACAGAACCCAAGAGCAGACATTGATCAATGCCTCCACAACTCATGAGTATGTTGAAAATGTAAGAAAACACCTTCAACATGCTTTTGCCTATGCTCAGCGAAATCTAGAAAGATCTGCAGACAGCATGAAGGCCCACTATTACTTAAAGACTACTAGAAAAGAAAACCATGTAGGAGATCGGGTCTACTTATACAATTTCCAAAGGCAGCAGGCCAAACAGTGCACATTTTTGCCTAGCTGGAGGGGCCCCTTTGAAATTGTAGACAAAATCTCACCAGTCGCCCACAAAATCTGCATCCCCATAGGCAGTTTGGCAGAGGGGGAAGATAAGTGGGTCCATATCAACCAACTAAAGTGTTGTCATCCTTGGCACACTCTGCAGCAACTGGAGGAGTCTTCTGGAACCCCAAAGGGGGTCACTGAGGCTCCCTAGAATTCCAACTATAAAATATTCCATCTATATAGTCAATTAGATGCTGAAGTGCTTGCAGTCTACGGCACCACGGCAGTCTCTTTTTGCTTCCAGTCTGTTTCCCATTGCTGTGGTTGGAGGAGTGACCAACACAGCCTTTTTAAAGACATTTCAGCTGCAGAGCGGCCGCAGAGCTTCTCGCTGAGGTGCTCGCAGTCTATGGCACCACGGCAGTCTCTTTTTGCTTCCAGTCTGTTTCCCATTGCTGTGGTTGGAGGAGTGACCAACACAGCCTTTTTAAACACATTTCAGCCGCAGAGCGGCCGCGGAGCTGCTCGCAGAGGTGCTTGCAGTCTACGGCACCACAGCAGTTTCTTTTTGCTTCCAGTCTGTTTCCCATTGCTGTGGTTGGAGGAGTGACCAGCACAGCCTTTTTAAACACATTTTAGCCGTGGAGAAGCCACGGAGCTGCTCGCTGAGGTGCTCGCAGTCTACGGCACCACAGCAGTCTCTTTTTGCTTCCAGTCTGTTTCCCATTGCTGTGGTTGGAGGAGTGACCAACACAGCTTTTGTAAACACATTTCAGCCACGGAGCGGCCGCGGAGCTGCTCGCTGAGGTGCTCGCAGTCTACGGCAGTCCGCGACCGCTCCACGGTCCGCCTGAGATGCCGGCCGGCAAAACAAGCGCCGAGGGGCACTGGCTTCGGAGTCAACAGACTCGGAGCAAAGAAAGCGGCCTGGAGCGGCAGAGCCCCCTGAAGCCGACGAGCCGTGCAAGAAAAGCACCCTCCAACAAGTCAAACAAAACTTACTTAAACTTTACTTCAATGAAAGTCACGGAGTGGTCGGTCTCCAGTAAAATCAAACCGGACTGTAGGGAAGTCCCCACCGGCTTGGAGGAAGCTTCCTCAGCAGCCCTTCAAGCGGCAATTCCTTTGGACCTGTTCAGCCCCAGTGAGGGGAGTGACCTATCTACAATGATAACAGTGGCGTCCGAACCCGCCACACACCCTCCTTCAATGGCTGAAAAGATCTCAGCCGCCTACCCCATCCCAACAGCAAACAACATATTGGGCCCCATCGATTCTTTGGACTTGCCTGTGAAAAATCCAATAACTTACCCTAACGCCTGTAATACTGTCGGTGAAGGAGCGGCTACAGGCGAGGGTGAGAACGAGGAGTCGGTCCCATCCATCCGGGATCCGCGAGGTTCGCCTGCCTGGATGCCGAGCCTCCCACCTCTCGGTCTGGGTGCCGTCGTCGGCCGGGAGCCCATCGCGGAGGTGACGAGTCTCATGGCCGATAAAGTGCACACAGCCGGGAGCGAGTCAGAAAATATGGGGCGGAGCAGCGGTTCAGTCAGGAGGCCCCCGCAGCCGACGCAGCCCTCGCTGAATATCGAGGAAAGTTCAGACTTAGAGTCACAGTCTGATCCAACGAGTGGCCCAGAGGACCGTGGGCACATTACCCTGAAACAAAGCCAACAACAGGGCAATGGCTCTCTGGAAAACCAGGACCGGGAGCCTTTAAAGGTCCCAGCAGCACATGGGGTGCCCCTTGCTGGTGTCACCTCGCAAAAAATGCCCACTTTGCTCACGCCTTTGATCACTACCATTTCCTCGGCTAAACTAACCGACCCTCACAACAAAGAAGAAATCCAAGCTGAAATACATCAAGCCAGTAAAAAAACGAAGACCTTTCCAGTCCCCTAAACACCAGTGTTATTGGCCAGGCAGCCAATGACTGCTCGTACTCCACAATAGAATTCTCTGAAGACGACCTGGAAGCATCGGGGGAAGTCCACAAAACTCAGATTATCCCCCAAAAACGTAACCTTTCTGAGTCACACTCCACGCCGACAGAAACTGCCGTCGCAAGTCGCCTTATCCCTATGTTGGCTAGAAACACAAAGCACCTGTCACAAAACAACACGAAGCCTGGCTCCAAACTCACAAAGCAGAAATTCAGTAAAAAACTATCAATGAAAGAGAAAACACCAGGGCGTCTTTATCAGGCCTAAAAAACGCCAGCGACGTGATCCATAGTTGACTTCTTTGTGATGAAAAAAAAACAACCCCAGGGGACAACAAAGCGGAGATATCGGATGCCAAACTTCTAGAAGGAACCCACCTAGACCTAATACAAGAAAGCGAAAATAACTCTTTGCGCAAACTAGCGTTTCTGAAAAGATGGCACTTAAAAGGGAAAGACAGCCAGACCATGGAATAACTTTGAACGTATTAAAACCTAAACCTACACCAAATGCAATTAAAATCACCACTGCTCATGTACAAATCAACCGCGAACCAGCCCCAAATAAGAAAGCTGAAAGCTTAGTGCCAAGAGGTTCGGTAACCCCAAAGAAGAGTCTCAATGCTACAAAACCCTCGGCCCAAGAACTTCTAAGCTCAACCAGTCAAGAAGTGTAAAAAAAAACTCACCTCCTAGTAGCGCCATCGAGGGGTCCTCTACCGGCAATAAGCTCAGTAGTCCAGGCCGGTCTTCATCAGGAACATGCACTGCTGATCAACTGCCATTTCCCAGACCCACTCAAGATCTGTCTACCACTTTGCCACCTAGGAAACAAACAGACCTCTTCGCCATCATGTCATCCTTGATCATCACATTAGCTCCCTTCACCAAGCTGTATGAAGCGCTAAACAACACAGCCAAAGACCAAGTAACCTTAATGGCATTTATGCAAACGCGCCTATCCTGCAAAAGTTACAAGCAACCCACGCAGGGGTGAAGCCTCTTCACAAACTGTAAACCCAAGTTCTATCTCAAAGTGCTCGAAGTTCACTCAAACGGAAGAATTGCCCATCAAAACCTTCCAATTCACAGGAACTTTACCAAAAGAAACTTCGATGGCCCGCCCTAACCAAACAAAAATCAATCTGCCCGACAGGAATACAGGGAAAACAATTGAGGTGGTAGCCTTAAGCTCGATTCCATCGGCACCAAAGAAAAAGGCGGCATCCCGGAACAGTTCGACCTTGCCACCACCTTCAAACCACCTGAAGAAAACCAACTTGAAAACTGGTTCCAAACCTCAAATGAAAAATGGATGCGCTACTTGGTCCTCTGATCAATCCATCCAAAACGACAATGCCAAACAGTGTCGGCCACCCAAGGAGACGACGAATAAGCCTGTACCCAGAACAAACACAACTGAAGACAGCCTGGTATCCTCACTAAAACAAACTCGTCTACCTTTTGAGAGAAAACTTAAAGACCTCACCCTCCTTCCCCAACCAAAGGCCTCTTGAGTGACAAACACGGGTAACCATGCTGAGGATGACACTAGCTTATCAATAACGGAAAGCGACCTTGTGGAGGAGGCCCTGAACAAGACCGAAACCTGGGAGGACAGGGAGGAGGATGATCGGAACCCACCACAAAAAAGGAAAAGAAGGGCTGATAGTCAATCCCCCTCTCAAAGTACACCCGACTATGACTTCAAACAAAAATTAAAAAAATCTGCTCTCCCCAGAGCAGACAAGTCCAATCTTTCTAACATTGGAAGAGAAGAAACAAAAACTTTTGGCCAAAAACAAAGACACAACAATGTCCCAATATCCTTCGGCGAAGAAAATGGACAAGCCCTCCTTACGGCTTACGTCCAACCCCGGCGCTGCCAACAGAGACCCACCAACGAGAGGAGATCCTCATAAACCAAAGTACGAACGACCAACTGAAAACACAACTCACTGGCGTTCCAGAGTTCACAGAAGTCGTTACAGGGAAAAGCGCTACACATCGAGAGAGCCGGCCATGAAAAGAACGCCCAAACCATACCACACACCTAGAACCGCGGCTACATCAAGAAAACAAAGGATCTCCACCTCCAGAGGGCCCAGAAGCCCCGGGCGCGTGACCACATCTAGGAAAAAAAGCAACGAACGCCGAGCTAAAAGAGATCTTTTAAGACGATCAGTCAGGACTACCAAGACCCGTACCTTTAGCCTAAAAAGCCTCTGGAAAGAAGACTCATCCTTTATTCTCAATAGAGAAATCATTCTAAAAATCCTGCACTTGGTTCCAGTATTAAAATCTCTATCATCAGAAGAGATCACTATAGTGGAATTCGCAGACAAAAGGCGAATGGACAGCATCTACCTTCACATACAGTCAGACCCAATTAAGTCACTTCTATCTAAGGCAAAAAACAAACTAAGGTCCTTAGGATACGATCTCACAGACTATGAGCCAAATGAAGGTCAAACGCACAAGGAGCGTCCAACAGACTATTTGGAAAGATGACCATGGGCCAGAAAGCCATCCGACTTGCATACCGATGGAGCACCCTGCTCGTTCGAGCGAGTCCTAACACCCTCGACCGGATGCAACCCCAGACCCGCCCCGAGGAAACATAGTAAGGGTCATCACCTAAGCTCTCTGGAATTGGAAAGTGTTCCACCAGGTCCGCAGAAAAACTGGATCATAACTATCGAACAAGACACCTCAATCAAAGGAAAAGAGAAGTCAACCAGTGACCAGAATCGAACCAACCTCAAAGAAGATCCAAAACGTTGGGCATGGCTGCCCAAAGCTCTCTCCACAAAACAGAGACAGTAGCAACTAAACAGAAGACCGACTAACAAGGACTCTCTTAATCGGTCAGTAAACATGGAAAATATCACCGGCCTAACCTTGGGCTCTTGGGACACCCAAGGCTTTACTCACCTGACCAACTCCTCAGACGTAAACTTGGCATCATCTGATATCTGGTGCCTCCAAGAAACATGGATCCAAAATAAACCAATGATCGAGGGCTACGTAACCACATTCTCGCCAGCCCTAAGAGGAGCTACAGACCGACCAAGAGCGGAACTCTTAAACGCACTGCGAATCGGATCCAACCTCCAGTCCCACAGAGTCATAAAGGCTGAGCCTCACATTCTGGCAGTACTGATCCAATGAGGCGCAAGCCCACAAGGCATTAGTCAACAAAAGGAAACAACCTACTTACTGATAAATTTGTACTGGAACCCAAAAGAATGTGCAACGGACAATTTCCTATCAAAAATTGAAACTATACTGGAAAACGATTTATAAAACAATGCAATTGATAGCACAATCATTTGTGGAGATTTAAATGTCAAGATCTTGGGAAAAAGTGCTGAAAACGCACAAATAAAAGCGAACCCCATAACAACGACAGAAAACTCCTTACAAAGAGGAAGGAAATGGGCGAACCTGATGGACACCTTCGACCTTCACAATGCCCACTTCTTGGGAAAAGTTACCCATCCAATCCCCCCAACCTGGGAGTTAGCCGGAAGAAATGAAACTCTAGTCCATGTCTACCTTTCCAGAGATCTTCTGATGCAGGTTACAGGTTTCGAGGTGATTCGCACTCTTAACAGTGATCATAATCTCCTGCAACTGAAGTGGTCTGCCTCCTGTTTACCAGTCCACGAGAGTCTGAGTGCCCTCAGAACAACTAATGTCCAGATTTATGCTAACTCCACACATCTGAGACTGAAAAACTCAACCATCACGACATTAACAACAAAGTACCGTCAAGCCAAAGGTCTGGAAAATTCAAAAACTTCATCCAGCCTTATGGACTATTGTCCACTATTACAGTCATACCAGGTTCCAAATCCGGGTAGCCGTACGAAAGCGAAGACCAACCACTATAACAATCCTACACCCAGAGATAAAAGACTCACGATGAGACGAGCCCAAAGAAAAGCAAGACGTTTCCCTTCTATCATAAACAGCAAAGCAGCTCGGATTGCTACCAATAGTTACAAGAACTGGTTAAAAGACTTCAAACTCCAGCTCTACCAAGATGATTCTGAGCAAATGGTGAGACTACTAAGTGGGAAACAAACAAAGGCGTTCTGGTCACTGATCGCTTCAAAAGGATCACTAAGTAAGATACTTTAACATCTAGTGTCCCTGAAGAAACTTGGATTTCCCACTTTTCAGCTCTTTGCGATCCATCTTCAAAAAAGACTGAACTCTACAAAGTTCGAAATACACACTGGGACATCGAACTTGATCCAGCCTGCATCGAATCCAAAATCAAAAAACTAAAATCATCTCGAGCACCTGGGCCAGACAGCTTGTCAAACATTGACTTAAATCTGACCCTGCCAGTTGGTCCATCCTGATAGCGGAAATGTTTTAATCCTGCAGGGCATCCAGATCCATTCCATTGTCCTGGAAGACAGGTAACGCTGTGCCAATTTACAAATCAGGAGATAAAAGCGATCCAAACAACTATCGACCAATAGCACTCCTTGATTGCATTGGGAAACTCTTTGGCTCTTTCCTCCTTGACAGCTTTAAGACGTGGGTGCCATCTTCAGAGGGGTGGGACAATTTCCAAATGGGTTTTAGGAAAAACCTAAGCACCACGGCCAATATATTTACTCTTAACATCCTCAAGGCAAGAGTACAGGAAGGGGGCTCCCCTCTCTGTTGGCTTTCATCGACTTGTCCAAAGCGTTTGACAAAGTAAATCGAGAGAAGCTATGGAGCAAACTCACCAACTGGAAATGTCCCCCCGCCTTGCTAGATCCAATACAAGACCTCTATTCCGAAACATCAATGAGAGTTCGACACAATGGCACAGGTCTACTCTCTTCATCAATTCGCACAAGCTGCGGAGTAAAACAAGGATGCCCCCTGGCACCGACACTGTATAACGCCTATACGGGCGATTACCAACAATTCGAAAGAAATGTAAAAGCCTTCCCACCTTCTCTGGGCTCCGAAAAGATCAGCAGACTGCTTTACGCTATCAACATTATTCTGATCGATTAAACAATGACAGGGATCCAGAGAAAATTGGACAATTTGAACGAATATCTAAAAGAGAATGATCTGGAAAGTAACAGCCTGAAAACGAAAGTGATGTGCCTTATAAAAGCGGCTAAAAGAAAAACTTCAAAGGCATGGTTCTTCAACAATGCACGTCTCGAAGAAGTTGAAACATTCAGATACTTGGGCACCATGTTTAGCAACAAGAAGAACAATCGCCAATGCAAGATTTCTTGGTCCAAAAAAATAAAACCTTAACCAACCAACTTATCATGGACAAAAAATGTGGTCGTTTTTCAGTCAAGGCTGTAATAAACTTTTACAGGATGAAAGCGGTCCCTTCGCTCTCTTACGGTGTGGCAGCTATGCCAAACATTCCAGATTCAATTTGGACTAAGTTGGAAGGTTTTCTCAGGAGAAAAGTTCTTCGACTTCCAATCTCCACGCCACTAATCCTTATAAGAAGAGAACTTGGTTTAATCTCACTTGAAGGCACGGTATCCCTCAACAGCCTGATGTTCTACAAGGAAGTGAGACTATCTAAAGAAAAAATCTATTTACTAATTCAAGAAGAAATTGAGAAAGTTCACAACAAAATGCTCAAAGGCTGGGTACATAAAAACCAAACTCTTCTAAAAACCATAGGAAGTACTGAGGAGGAGCTCGCATTTAATCCAACAAAGACGGCAAAAAACTGAAAGAAAACGACTGGTGTGACACACAGCTGAAAGCACTGAACTTCAAAGCAGCGGCCCACCTTCCGCTCTTCGCTCAAAAAATAAACGAGCCCATCAGTTACCTATTGAAGTTTCCTAACAAGACTTTTCGTTCGACGTTCTTGCGAGCCAGACTGAACATTTTAAAAACAAATGAGGTCTTGAGAACCCGAGGTAAATCTAGGACGGATTCCTGATGCTTTTGTTTGGACCAAGACACGAAGGAAAGCTTAAAACATCTGATCCTCCACTGTCCTGGTACCACTGGCAAAAGAGAAATTCACCTAGGCATTTGCACTCCAAATTTTCAAGAATGAACGAAGACTACTGGTGGTCCTTCTAAATGAATGGGCTAAGTCGAAGACCAGTCATTGCGTTGGTAAACTTTCTGCATAGTTTGAACCTGGACTCTCTTTCCCAACAAACGCAACCCTAAAGGATTTAGGAATGGAAAACATCCATAAAACAACAGTGGAAACAAGACTTTGTAAAAACTGAAATTCAGTTAACACAATAATAAAAAAAATAAAAATTAAAAATTAAAAATAGTCAATAAATTGCCAATAGAAAAATGTGTCCTGATTTGTCAAAATGTATGTGTCTGCCCCAATACATAAATAGTGGTGGGGAAATGTCTACAAATATGCTTTTTGCTTTGTCATCCTAGGATTGGAAACCATGGAGACTAAAACCAAGGAGGACCACCCAGGGACCGGAAGGAAAGATCCAACGGGCCCGGGGTATCGCTCCATACTCACATCAGGACTGGGAGAGGAGAACTGGTCGATCCACCACTGATGGGAGAAGCTGATGAATTCTGACATTTGAACCAGAAAGAAAAGAAACTAATCATCCCAATCTCGCGACTTCCCATTGATGGGCGATCAACACCAAATCGCGAGGGGGGACTTGTGGGATGCATTGACCCACTAGCCTCTGCCCTGCAACATCACTGTGCACTGCTTTTACCAGAACCAACAGAATGGCCGCAAAAAGCCCTGTGCGCAGTAAAACCGGAAAATGGGATGCCAATCTACTTTGCCTGTGTCAGTGGTAGAACAGGAGGCCACACTGCCAAAACCTGTCATTGGGCAGCCCACAGACTAAAATGGAACTACTGAAAGGCAGTGCTTCATTGCCAGAAAAAAAGTGCTCTAAAATCTGTTTTTCCTTGGCTGTTGAAACTTCAAAATCATGGTTCCCAAACATCAGAAAAGATCCAACATCCTTGATGGGTGTTAACCATCACCTTATTTAAGGAATCCAGTTACGCGCACTATGTCAGGAAAAGAAGAATCTATCTGAGAATATCCAAATGAAAAGTGTGCTTGCATGCGAAAATCTGTCATATATGGGCACAGTACCGCTGGCCGCCTGTGTCAAAGCTGGTATTTAATTACACTGGCAGTTTAAAACAAGTGCATTAAAATCAAACTGTTGAAAAGAAGTGACTTGCCATCGAAAGCAATATAGGTTGCCACTAGTTAATCTCTATGTTTTAAAAAAGACTGGAATTAGAGATCTGTTTGCCTATTTTGAAATGTAAGTTTATTTTATCAAAGACACATTTAAACAAGTTGGGTTTTAAAGGGAACTGATACCAGCCAGAGAACTTCAAAACACATTCCACAGTTTGCTCCAACAAAGCCAGCTCTCCTGCTTCTCAGCAAAGCCAGGAACTCTCAGTTGGATGTTAATGGAGGGGGGAGGAGATTTTGCTCTGCTGCTCTGAGGAGAGACAATAGACTTCCTGGACTGAAAGGGTATGCAAATTCAAGTGTCAACAGAAACCCCTGCCAGCAGGAAGAGAGGCCTGGATTGCTCTTGGCCCAGCAAAGCTTTGGGGGCAGGACAGACAGATATGTGTATCCATAAACCACAAAAAGTATCTTTTGGAAAAAGACTCACAGAGAACTGTGCAAAATTGTAAACATCTGTAAAATATAGGGTTGTTAACATGAACATTCCAGTCAACTTTTGAAACTACTCAGAACTCTGTGCTATGTTCAGAGACATGACTAGAGAAATTGTGATTTTGTAGCAGTTGTGATGATGCTAGAAATATGAAACTTCATAGGATTATTCCCAGATGTCATGTGCATATATGTAGAAACATGTGGACAAATCTGACATTGGATACCCAACCAAAAGCACAAAAAACTGTCAAATCTGAACTAAAGCTCTCACCGAGATGGAACCCGGACGAAGACTTGCTCCTCTAAATCTGTGATGTAAATATGTTATTGGCAGCAAGTTGGTAATATTGTAAATATGCCTTATATGAAAAATAGATTTACTGTGCAGAAACAAAGGGGAGGGTCTCCCTGGATTGTAAAGTACAGCATCATCATGGCACCAGATTTCCTTCTGAAATCAGGGGAGAGGACAGACCCTAACCAATAGGATTCCTAGAGGGTGTGCCTAGTATAATTCAGCCTACCCACCCCTTTAGGAAATACATAAATAGAGACAGCTTACGACCTGGACACACACAGATTCACCCATCAACTGATTGCTGGTGAAGCACTTTGCAGGAGAAACCCATATCCAAGGCTCCAGAACTTTTGAAAGCAGAGAGGCCCATTTCCAAAGCTGAACCCTTCTCAGCTTGGCCTTTTAAAATACTGAAACCAGGTTTTACCCCAGACTTCCAAGGGGAACATCAAGAAGAACAGCTTGGCTGTGCTTTTTCTGCTTTCTTGCCAAGAACCCTTGCTAGAATCCAGAGATCCAAACCAGTAGAGCAGGGCTGTAACCAGACAGCTGTGAACTAGAACCAACTCATCAGATCCAGTCCAGAGTGCCGTGCTGAGGCAGAATCCGAGCGCCCTGAATCCTGTCCGGTGGGCTAGCAGAATTCCAGTCCAGAAATCTTTGACCAGATCCCTGACGGGTCCATTCCAAACAGTAGTAGTGAGTATCTATAGCATAGAATTGCCCCTATCATAAGTAATCCTATCCAAACCCATTCTATCATATCCAGAACTGCATTGTAGAAAATCTTTTGTCTTTCCTGAATCTTTCTCTCATTCCTATAGTCCTTTGGTAATGGTAGTGATAATATCATTTTTGCGCTAATATATTTGCTGAAGGAAGACAAGTATCTCGGTGGGCAAAAGTCAGACAGAGGTGTGACGGATCTGGTGGCTGTACCGTTGGGTATCTTGTATGTTCGTAGACTCCCTAGTTTAAAGAAAATCTTGGTTGTACATTCAAAAGCACATCTTTCATTTGAAAATCCTGACTCTTTCTGAGAAAAACCGACCTCTACTAAAACCTTCATAACTTCCGTACCGTGCATGCTAGAAATGATATTTAAGTGCCAAATTGAAGCTAACATCCGCTGCTTTCCAATGAACCCACAATCCATTATAGTTTTTCCGCAATCGTGCTTCTCGCGTGCCGAAAAGTTTGCCGCAAATGTTTCGTTTGGCTCAATTTCATCACGTGTAAAACAGCTGTTCTTTGCATTCGACCTCAGAATTCAGTTTTCAATCTGCTAGTGACTCAAAATAATCATTGCTAGTGTTTATCTGAAACTATACAAAGCAGCTCCCACTAATTTTGACTCCAATTTAGTGAATTAAATCCATCTTTCAGTGTTTTTAACTATTCTTTCAAAGCCACATTCAAAAGCAGTTAACCTGGTTGCAATCATTCCTGCTTCTCTCTGAGTTTGCTGGGGGAAATTGGGATTACTACTGTATTTGTTGAGTTTGTATTCCTGAAACCTGTGTTCTCCCCTTCCATCTCTTTATATTGTATATTGGGGGGATTGAGTAGTGTGCAGGGGGAAAGAGTGACATTGCATTTGACTGAACCCACACAAAGTATTATTCTATGCTGCATTATTTTTCCTTTCCATACTCATTCTGATTAAAGAGATTTTTGATTGTAAGATCAGCCCATTGGTGATCATTGTATAGATATTAAATAGTGTGATATATATATATATATTGTGCAAATCCATAAAATACATCTTTTAACTTTGCAAAACAGCCTGCTTCCTGGTTCAGTGAGACCGGGGTGGGGAGATTCAAAGAGAGGGACGTGATAAAAGGGTACATCATTCACAAATAAAATAACTTATAGACATAAATAAATAATTAAGGGTTCCAGCTGTGCATCACACGCTAGGCATTGACTTAGGTGGAGTGCCGGGGTGAAATCACTTAAAACCCATAACGGAGTGGGTTGTGAGCACATCAGTAGTAGGACAAGTGGGAGATGTTCTGCAGCACAGTCGAAAGGTTCACCCTGCCGGTGAGTAGTGGCCTGTGTCATGTGTAAAGTAATTGTGGGTGGCTGCTGGAAGGCACGCCGGGTAGAGGAAGTGTTTGTCCTGTGTCTGTTGTTTTGATTGTCGTTAGGGCATTGGGCGATGTGGTTTTTCCACTGCCATTTGGGTGGTGTTCGTGAGTGGGACATCCAAGTAGGTGCAAATCGTCATAAGCTGGGGCAGGAAGGGCATGGGGGGGCAGGTCCATGCGTATGCAGGTGGTTTTGCAGAGGCAAAGGCGTTTAGGTTCAGTGGAGGGAATTTAGTAAGTAGGCAGGGTGTGAAAGCTGGGTACGAAAGGAGTGGGTGGAGGGGAGAGCAGAAATAACTTAGAGATGTCTTTGAGGGTGGGTGTGCCCTATTTTATTCAAGCCATATTGGTGGGGAACGTAGGTGGATGGGTGATCTGTTCAGGGCCTGGAAGGGGGTAAGGAAATTGATGGGGGGAAGGTGGATGTGGTACCATTGCACGTCGCTAATGCAATCAGTAAAGATTGGAGGTGCATTTCAATGCTTGGTAGGTTGATGTGGTTGGTAGTGATAGTCTTCATATTTGCAAGTGGGGCAGTAAAGGTAGGTGAGTTGGTCATAGTGGTGTGCGCGCAACCACACATGCGGGCTGGAGGGTTAGTGCGAATACTGGGTGATTAGAGGTTGACATTATGTCAGAGTGGTGTCAGGAAGTTGGTGGGGGAGGGAGAGTGGAGTGAACACAGACATCTTACAAGGTGTGCTGCTTCTAAGGATATCAGTGGTGGAAGTCATGATCTTGGAGTCAACGATGATATGACCGTTTATTTATATAACGCCTATACACAATGTGTTTCAAAGCACTTCAAGGCAAAGGAGGGAACCAGGGAGAATACAATGACATTCTTATATGCCATGAACAACAAGAATATGAAATTAACTATTGTACTCGGCCTGGCAACAACACAGATAAGGAAGTGAGGGAGTGGGAGGGAAATGGAAACAGATAGGTGCCTACCATACTAGGCCTTATGACATTTCTGGTAGAGCCGGAAATAACAAAAGGTGAGGGAGAGGGGGAGAGAAAGGAGGGGGAGGAACAGAGCAAGCGACTATTATACAAGGCCTGACGACATTTCAGATAGTTCTGTAGGGGGGTGGCGTAAACAGGAAAGGGAAGGGGGAGGAGACAGACAATTGTTGCTATGATACTAGGTCCGGGGACAATTCTGATAGATTAAGTGCATAGAAAAAAGTAAGGGAGGGCGGGAGAAGAGAGGAGAAGGGAGAGGAGGAGGGAACAGAGAGTAAAACAGTGAAAGGAGGGAGAGCAGAGGGGAGAGCGAATACAGTTGCAGAGGTCAGTAAAATACAAATGTTGCAGAGCAAAGAAAAGGTAAGCAAGGATTCAAGATGACGATGGGCACAGCGTGATACAGGGTCACTATGCGTACGAGTTGAGAAGGTGAGGCACCAAGAGTCAAAGTGTCCAAAAGTCAAATCCAAGCATTTGCAACAGGTCCGTTATGGTGAAACCATGATGAATCAAAACAACTCCTGCAGTGATGAGGTGTAAGGGGGGGCAAGAAGGGAAAGGGGGGAGAGCAGGAAGAAGAGAACAGGAAAGCAGGGAGGGGTGGGGGCATGGACATAATGAGGTGCTGGTCGGTGGGGGCTCAAATGACATCAAGGGGACCATGGAGGGTGGCCTCAACAAACATCACAGGGACCAGGGAGGCGGGCACAAACAGACATCAAGTGGGACAAGGGAGGGGGAGGGGGCTCAACAGGCATCATGGGGGACAGGGAGGGGGGCTCACTAGACATCAGGGGGACCAGGGAGTAGAAGGGGGGCTCAACTGACATCACAGGTAACAAGGGAGGGGGAGGGGGGATCAACGGGCATCACGGGGGACAAGGGAGGGGGAGTGGGGCTCAACAGGCATCACAGGGGACAAGGGAGGGGAATGGGGGCTCAACAGACATCACAGGAGACAAGGGAGAGGGAGGGGGACTCAACAGACATCATGGGGGGCAAGGGAGGGGGTGGGGAGGACAGGTGCAGGCTGCCTGGTGCCAAAACCTCCATGCACCGCCAGGCACAGACAACAATTGGCCTTTCTGCAGTGGGCCTGCTGGCAGGGACTGCCGGCTCTGGATGCTGGTTGCTATAGGCTGTTGTCCAGCCAATCGGTGTGAGGCAGAGGCGGGTCATTCTTTGAGCCATTAGGTCGAAGATCACCATTGCAAAAGGCGCCGGCCATCTTTGGGTCTGTTGTAGACTCATTTTCAATAGTAAGATTTTTAGTTCTGCAGGCTTTGCTTTCCACATTGCACACTTCTGTGCTGCTGGCTTCCATTTCAAACATGATATTTCTAATGCTGCTGTCTTTGTTTTGATTTATGAAATTTCGACTGCAAATGGCTCCATTTTTGTTGTTGAATTGTTCATGCAGTTGGCTTCATTTGGTTGAAAGGATGCTGTTTCCTTGATCTGGATGAGTGGTTTTGATGGGGAAGACAGTACATCTGCACAGACAGGATTGTTCAATAACATTAGATATTCACTTTTAGCACTTACAAGGAATAATGCCCCTTATTAATTTCCAAAAGGTAGACACATTAGCCATAATGCTCATAGCAAATAACAATATGTATTTACATTTTGCAGCCTTTCATTTATTATTCTTTTGGCATTAATATAACTGGTCACTTACAATGTAGCTAGACCAGTAAAGAGGAGCGTAACTACTGTTACAATGACACATGAACTGGCACCAGAACGATTGCCTGTCAGGAGCACACAACTTAAAAGACTAAAAAGAATTTTGTTAGATGACTCAAGGCACCTGAACAAGTATTTTGATGATTCTGCCCATGTAGCCAACAATCTGTGGTACCAGCACATGCACAAAGTAGGGAAAGAGACGCTAAGAGTTGTTATGTGTGTTCCCCCACACCCTATCGCATGAGTGAGTCTAGGATATTTGTGGCCACAAACATGTGTGCACACAGAGCACACTGCCTAACACACTTAGCACTTTGCAATATGAGGGGGTAATTTCAAGGAATTTGGCCCACCTTTTGATGGATGACACAAGAAACGTTCCTACATAAAACAAAAGTCCATGATGGGTGACACTAGAAAACAAAACAAGGTTATACAATATACACTGGAAGGCCTGAATAGAGGAGCGGTTAAAATAACAGACCATAAGTTGTTACAATGCATCATTTCAGTGGGGAAGGACATACCTTGGTGCTAAGAGAGACCCCAGTTACTAATATAAAGAGACATATTCACCTCAGAAGGCTGGGTAGGAGAGATGATGGGTTGTAAAGCACAAGCACTCCTATCAGTACCCGCAGAGGTTGTACTCGAATGTCAATTATATATACCTCAAAGAATGGACTGAATATTCCAAATTGTTCACGTGGCTAGAGGATGAAGCAGGACCTCTACCCATAATAACCGTGAAGAATGCCACTTTATGCTTCATAAATATGGGCACATAAAGGTTGGCCAGAGCAATGCCAGAGGCTAGGATTAATTGCAAACATTCCAGCACTCTTTTGTTTTGTGTAAGGCATTCCATAAGCAAATTCTCCAATATTTCCAGTTGTTCTTTGTTCTTATGCATTCTACAGGATCTAATCGCTTTTTCCACCTGTCTTCATGCACCCTCCAGCTCCATAGTAGTAGTAATCTTAAGAATGTGTTCCTCATTTTTGGACAAAAAAACCTATTAATGTACAGCTCTGATTCATACAAAGGTTTTTCTCTAGAGGGTACCTCACAAGAGTGTAACTATTAATTGTCTCTCTCATCTTATACCAATAGGACTCCCAGAGACCCTTTTTTACCAATTGTGGAACACAGTGATCGAACTGAGACATAATTACATTAAAGTCCTCAAACCATTTTACGAGACAGGAGTGTGGGAGGAGGTGGTTTTGTCACACCTCCCTTGCCATTCCCTCAGTGAATAGATCACCTGTAGGCCAAGGGGGGAGAGACCCCCACGGCACATTGTCTTATGATACAACAGAGATCTACACGCGTAAAGCAGCCCACAGTCCCGATAGACGCCATTTAGAGCAGACACAATCTTTGACTAGGCCCAAAAAATCATCCCTCTGCAAACTCAGCTCTCCCTTCCCCAGCACCTCGCACAGAGAGCCCCAGACATCGCCTCCCCCTGACAGCTCAGTGCAAGCATTATTCTTACGGAAATCCAGTCCTTTAATAGTTGCAATTGTATCACTTCCACAGAATGTGCTCTCTGCCCAGCGTGAGACCAGAGCAGGCCTCAGCCCAAGTGCCCATCCATCTCCACTAAACTGCCCATGCCCTCTCAACCCCCACCGTGCCAGGCCAGGGCCCACCTGTCCTCGACCCCTCATTCTCTTTCATGACGATACCCATCTCACCCCCTTGCATTGACCATTCCAGAACACCCACTGTAGACTTAATCCCTTGCAGCAGTATATTTGTCCCAATTCCAACACATGTCTGTTTGTAACATGAGGCACCAGGGAACATAAACAGTAGATCAAACCCCCAGAGGGAGACACCTGGGAGCAGGACCCCTGCACCAATAAAGTTCTGAATGTAAAGGACGGAACTCTATATATTAGCACACCTTTTCTGAATGCACCTGTGAACCAATGATTTTATGTATGCCATCATTCTCATATTATCAGTTCCTGTTATTTAGTTTAGACAGCTAGCGGTGTGTTACATTTTGACCTGACCTTCACCACGGAGATGAGCCCAGCTGACCCACGTGCCACAAGATCGACTGAGAAGCAGCAGCCAATTGCAGCCTGGCATCCCTCATAGAGCAGACTGTGCCACACGGGCCCACCAATCAGCACTATGATTGTGTACCATATAGTATGATGTCACTTATGACATGTTTATACCTTATAACGTGTTGCCTGTGTAATTTATGGCAGAGCGCTCTCGGGCAGCAGAGTTCTTTGCTTGCTAACTTTATTTTATATAAAGTATGTTATCCTTGCAATTCATCTCTTGATCTCATTCCCTGACGGGGTGTGTTATCATAATTTTGGTCTATTGTGGAGTTACGTGTTTGGGTGCCCGCCTTCATTTGGTAACCCCTTTGCGTGATTTCCTCGAGACCCCCGTACTTGTGGCAAGACCCAGGGCTTCTCCGGCAAGGCCTCCCCACCTATGGCTGACCAGTCACCAAGAAACGCATACGCAGAAAAAAAAGGTTCTTGTGGGTTCCAGCTTTGCGAATACCCCGCTGCTCGCCTGAGCTGGGTGCGGCCCCAGGGAGAGGCCCAGGAGTTGTGGATAGACCGCGAACAGAGGCTATTGGAAGGACACGAGCACGTGAGTATAAATTGTAAAAACAAACGTGGGGATGTGTGGAACTTAGAGCGGTATGATTGAACGGAACACGCAAGGGTTGAACGTGAATGAATAGTGTGATTGTTTGAAGTAAAGAGCTTTTTCTTTTTATGGCCATTAGTTTTTTATAAGAGAAATGAAGTGGAAATACGGAGGAGATATGGGAACCTAGCTCCGAAAGAGGGTGGAAGGTGACGCTGCGGTGCACTGTCCCAACCAGTGCAGAGAATAAATAAGGAGACAAAAGTAGGGGCACCATATAATTAGAGGGCTCAGGATTAAGTAGTGGTTGTTTTAGCTTGTTATTTTAGCTTATTATTTTCAGTGTTTTATAATATGTGGAGAAAGGCCCAGGAGGTGATGTGAGTGTTGAGTAAGTGAGGAAGTGAATATGCTGTAAGGGCATATGTTTTTGGGGTATATGTTTTTGGGGTATATGTTTTTTGTTGATTGTTCTTGATTTGGTTCTGTTCATTCTTCAGATGTTCTATGTTTTTTGTATATAATCCTATAGTGTATTGTGATGTTGAGACAAAGGGTCTAAGATATTAGTGACTGTCCCAAAGAGTAATAGCAGAGAGGGTATGGGAAATATAAGGATCTACGAATACTTGCAACCCCATAGCCTAAACGAAAAAAGGCTCAAGAACATATGCACGGATATCCCGCTGTCCCATATTTTCAAGCATCTCTCCCTATATAGTGAGCAAATTAAAAAATACCACAGCCAGTGGGTAACTGAACCAAAGGGGGAAGGACTATCACATGCTTGGCCAGAGAACAGGTCTTTTGACAAGGAAACGTTAGAACAGATGACCACATTTTTTACAGCAAAATATAAGGTAAAACAGCTCAAAAACAGAAGGGAAGTATTAGATTTATGGAGAATGTTCGAAAAAACTCCCACCACAATGAAAAGGGGAGCTGGGCTGGAAACGCCAACAATGGTGGGGGGAGATGGGAGAGATATGGAAACGGGGGAGCGGGAGCCCATGAAGATTTACCCATTACTTACAAGGCCAGCGGAAGGGTACTCCAACCCAATGTATGTATCAGGGGACAGCACTCCCATTGCCCCAGGTACGCCCACACCTCCTCCATATGACCCATCCACCACCACCCATGTTCACCCTACAGTAAGTACTCAAGACCTCGAGGTAGCCCTAACCAGTACCCAAACACAATTGGCTCATTTACGAGATGTATGTTAAGCAGTGCAAGGGTGCAAGGGAGGACACCAACCCCGTGAGGTAGCCCTCCCCTCCTTGAAGACGAATGGATGTCGGGAGACTTCCTCTTCAGAATAGACAGTGCACCCATACGGGCAGCACAAGTAGAGCGAGAAGGGGAAATTGATAGTTTGGGGTATGACACTGTGGCGTCGATAATGGGTGAAGAGTACTGGAGCGATTTGGATGAGTCCGAAGAAGGCGTTGTGGGAGGGCTACAGCAGGTCCAATGGGCTTTCCCTAGAGTAAGCGAAGCATGGGAGGGAAGACTCCGAAACAGAATGGGAAGGATGGCTTTAGCAAAAAAGAAAGGAACAAAGGTGACCCGCAGGAAGGTAAAATCAAAACTACAGATGCCCCTTATCCATAAGGGAGCGCAGCGGCCCCACTATGTAGCTTGAGCACAGATAGATAAAAACAATCCCCTCAAGTCCCTCCCCCCTCTCAAAGTGGGCACGGGGAAATGGATCTATGCCTTGGCTATATGAGATATTAAGAACCACCTGGTATCAGCAATAGGAGATCAAACTGACACAGCGTGGGTGAAAGCAGGATTCCCAGATGTGACAATAAGCAATGACACTCATGATGGTCCATCATTCAATAACGTTAGAGTACGTGTATGGGACACCCTGCGGGTGACCTTCCGAGATACCCCCGATTTACATTCCATAATGCAGTGCACTATGGGGGATGAGGAAGATGCTGCACAGTTCATTCTTCGGGTGCAGGAGATGTGGTGTACGGAGACAGGCAACTCCCTATTTTACTTCATCATTGAGCAGGGCCTCCCAAAGGAAGTACAGAAGGCCCGCAATAAAATAGTAGGGATAGAAGACAAAGGCTGGCCTGATATTCAAAGCATTATAGTACACCACTGAAGGAGAATCAAATAGAGGGAGAAGGAAACAATTCAGAGTAGATTAGCTGAAGAAGCAAAACTAGTACAGACTAAATTGGTGAAGGTCACGGCAGTCACAGCAGCTCTGCCCTCAGAGCAGCAAGGGGAGGAGGGAGGTGTGTCTGTAGCAACACAGGCAAAGATGGCCGCAATGTGGGAAGACAACAGGCAGCAGCAGTGGGGAGGTGAAAAACAATGCATGGGACCCCATTGGCAAGGAAGGCCTGCAAGAGAACGAGGTGGATTTCGGGAACAAAGGGGAGGGAGCTATGAAGGACAAGGGCCCAGAGGAGGGAGCCCTGGGCACTGTTGGTCATGCCGGAGGTGGGGCCATTTTTTATGAGAGTGTCATTGCAGGTCTGGAGGGAACAATCAGTACAACCAACCGTATTACAATCAACCCAAGTACGGACACCCCCATCCTGGGAGCTCACACGGACTACCACAGGGAGCGTACAAACAGAATCAACAGTATGAACAGCAACCCTTTCCACCACCTGGGTATAATACACTTTGTCACCTACCGCTCAACATGCAATCACAACAAACCGTCCCAACCAAATGGCCCAACGGCATACCAATCCCTTCGCCACTACCCCAAACGGAGCGCTGGCACCCTATCAAGGGATGTGTGTGTTCTCCTGCCTGGGGACAGACACTCACCCTGAATAGGACAGCCCACAGAGAGCACTTGGGTGTCCAGTCCTATCCATAACCTTAAATCCAGAAGTGGAACCACTGGTGGGGGCAGAAATAGGAAACAAACAGTTCATCTTTATGGTGGACTTGGGGGCGGAGAAATCATGTTTATGTGAAGGAAATTTTCCGTTATCTGACAAAAATCTCGAAATATAAGGGTTCTCTAGGGCTGTAGTCACAGTTCCATTTACAGAATATTTTGATGTCAAAATAGGGGGAAAAGAAGTGTAGAGGTACGGCCCGCACTCCAACTGTCCATTTTGAAGTGCCAGGAATGTTCACGCTGAAGTATCAGACATACGAGGAGCAAATAAAGCAGCAGAGAGCCGCAGTGGGGCTCTGTCCAATACCTATCAGAAGAACTGCACCCATTGAGGTACCGACACCTAATAAAACCTGGACAGTAAAGTATCCATTGAGAAAACCATATCAACAAATTAAACGGAATGAAGAGTGTCAGAGTACAGTCCCTGAAGAAGCCAAAAAGGTCTTAAAGGAAGACGAATGGTGATGTCACAAGAACCCGGACTGACTCACATATAGAAGGTATGAGGACCTGCGAATGACAAAAGGAGACAAAATGCCATGGATAAGGGACATCGTGAACCTAAAGTAAAAGGACGATGTCAAATGTAAGAAGCTTATGCCATGAGCACGACGAAGATATTCAGTTAGTTTACTCATGTACAAATGCTTGGGACCACAAGAAAGCTAAGAAAATCGTGCAGCTTGCTATGCTTAGTAGTAAGATAGATTGCGGCAAGTGCCACCTATACATACCTACCTCAATAGAAGCATGTTATGTAAGTATACTTCCACTACGCACAAGTGCAGAATCAACCAAAGGTTACTAGAGGTTGCATGTGGAGAGTTTCATAGTTAACAAATCAAGAATAAAATACAGAAGCGAAACTCAGACAGAGACAAATTGTGCCAAAAAGCCAAAGTCGTATCAGCTAAAATAGACAGAGAGTAGCTACAATTAATGAAGCAAGGAACAGAATGTCCTGCTCAGAAAGGTCAAGATAAGAAGCAGAAGGCAGGCGGTGGACAAAACGAAAATCAAATACACAAATTACATGGAGAATGAGGTGATTTTAAGGTGTCTGGATCATGTGACCAGCCGAGCGAGAAGAAGGGGGACTTTCAACCCTATGCATGGCGGTGTGCCATGCAAAGATATTCAAACTTTTCCAGACAGAGATGCAGTCTCAAGGCCAACCAAAGTGAAATAATTGACACATGACCACTGAAGTGATGATTGATTGTAGCAATAATTGGAGAAAGGCTGGGAGAGCTGACGAGCACCCCGCACCTGGCCGGCCATTCTGTATGCTGCTAAGCAAAGTGGAAAAGTATGAGTGGGGTTGGTGCCAACCCAATCGTAGCGGACTAAGTAATCTAGGTTCCTATAGTTAGTAGAACCAATGGGACATCGTACTTTTAGTGATGTCTACAGTAGCCATTTTTAAGGTAGGGCTTTGATGCCCAACCTGACAGTGTTTACCCAATCCCCTCACTCCATTACCATATACAGATATAGTACCTATATTAAAGTTACCCTCCTAGAACCAATAGAATTGCATGCAACATTGTAAGCGTTACGCGTCAGTGATGATGAGTTTTTAGTATAAATCATGTGTGTTTTATGAAGCTTGTTGGAGTTGTGAAGCGAGAAGGAAGATTAAGCAACCGCTGATATTCATGAAACTCCCCGGTTTTTGTATTTGTCATTAAACGGACTCCCTTTGCCAAACCATTGAGTTGTCATTATTGATTTGATGCTAGAGTATTAATCTGCATCCCCAGCCATATCACGGTGCTGCTACTTCATCTTAAAGTGCTATTGGGCAACCCCCAGATTTATGGGCCGGTTTGGGTCCTAGTGAACACTTGGTAGCAGAGGATGGTTTATCGATTGTCGATTAGAAAAGACACCCATTGATCGTCACTATAAAGTAACCCTAGGTCCTCAACAATATTCACAGTCTTTTGCCATCTGGCTAAGTAGACCGAGAAGCTCCCCGTAGACAGTGGTTAGAATAAATTGTAAAACCTGCAGGTTAAGGTCTGAAGGAACCTTTGCTTTCCCCCACAAACCCCTTTCCACTTCTACGAGAAGCCGATAGGGTGAACGGCAGGAGAGGCGGTGACAAAGGCTGTGATCCCGAGCATCCAGAGAGGAAAACATGAGAACATTGAGTGAAAAAGACTGAACGTTTTGCCAAAAAGTGCATGCATTAGAACAAGTAAGGGAAGGTAACGAGGGAGGCGGGAAACAAAAATACAGTTAGAAGTAGATTAGAATGTATATATATATATGAGGGGAAGAAAATAGTGACTCAAAGGGTGACCGAGTAGTGGATAGAGATACCGGGGAGGACACCCAAGAAAAGAAAGATACCGGGGAGGACACCCAAAAAGAGAGGATACGGCCAAATTCCTACGCTTAATATAGCGGTTAGAAAAAGCCTACATCCAAAGTCCTGAATATAATAGGAATAACTAGGAGACCAAAGCGGTTAAAGATGCTTTTTTGAAAGGGATTGGCTTACACCCAATGTCGGGGTAAAATTTAGGGGCAGAGATTTGGGTAGCCTGCTGGAGTCTATCTAGTCTGTCAAAGTCTATCTTATGTGTTGTTTGTTGTAACGTCATAGGATGAGATATTTTCCTTTGAGGAATTAGCATAAAAATTACGCAATTGTTTAGCTGAGATATTGTAGGATACGAATTGATGCTTGTAATTGAAAAAGAAAGTATAATTTTACGTGAAAAAACGGGATTGGAGCTTGCAACGATTGGTGCTCGCTCATTTTGTTGAAGTTGTTTAAAGGAATGGAAAATAACAAGTGCTATATAATGAGAAGATGAACAGATTTAAGCATGGAAAACATGCACCTAAGTTGAAAAAGTACAGTGCCATGGCCCCAGGGTGGATCGCTGTCTAAAACGGTCCTGCAGCACATGACGACATATTTGCATGCCACATACACTGGCAAAAAGTTAGACAAACGCCTAGCTATTTTAGAGCTTTGGAAGATGTACCAAGAGGATAAGGAGGAGGAGGCACCAGTATATTGGACACTTAACACATGCACAGAGGGGGGTGAGGCGGATTCCACGCCACCCAGCCCATCTGAAACAAAAAGTGAAGTCAGTAAAGACAAAGGATTATATCCGCTAAGGGAACTTAAAGCAGCCATGTGGTATAGCAACCCGGCATATGAGTCACCTATGCAAAGTAGTGACGAAAACCCAGACAAAGACAGAGATAGAAATCTCTAGGTCCCGAAGGACAAAGAGAGGCGCGAGAACGAGAGAGAAGACCAGGCACAAGCAAGTACATCTCTCGATACAGTGAGAGAGGGCATAAGATGGAAAGGAAATGAGGATAGAACTGATGAGATAGCATTCACACAGAACTAATGGATGGGAGGTCAGATTTTATTGAAACTCGATGGTAAAGGCATCGATGACGTGAGACAAAAGTGGAAGCTAGAGAGTTTACAAAGAAAAGAGAAGGAAAAGGAAAAAGGATTGCGAGACGAAAGGATCAGGAAAAAAGATAGGCAGAGACGAGAGCAGTTGTATCGCAAAGAGCAAGAAAGACAACGCAATCATAAACAGAGAACAGCTAATGATCAGGACAGACAGTAACAAAAGCGAATAGAAGAAGAAGAAGAGCAAAAGATACGGGAAAAAAGAATAAAGAGACGAAGGGATGAGGAAATACAAAGGGCAAATGAATGTAGAGATGCAAAGAAAAGGGAAGAAGATAGGGTCAGAGAGGAAGCGAAGAAGCGCAGAGAATTCGATGATGACTTAGAACGTAAACGAAGACAGAGAGCGCGCAATCTTGATTATCTGGAAAGAGAGGTTAAAAAACCCGATCCAGTAGTAGATTGGGAAGACATCAAATAATTCTTTCCTGAGTACGATTCAGTACCAGGCACGTCTAGGGCAAATATCGAGGTTGACTTCGACACCAGAAGCATCAGAGAGACGATCAATAGGATATATGATTAAATGGGGCTAGAACAAGCACCCCAAGGGAAAGGAGAGGAGAACACTCAGCTGTACGATGCTGAGGATGCTTCCTGAAGTAGTAGAAATAGAGAACTGTCCCTAGACAGGTTGACAATCAATAGGAATGAGGAGGATGAGAGAAGTTGTACGAGTTAGGCACAGATAATATCAGAAGCCAAAAGAGAGGAACATGAGGAAAAGTAGGAAGGGAGGAGACGCGAAAAACGCTTCTCCTGAGGAAAAGGGATAAGACGGTCAGATTCTAGCGAGTCTGCACCTAAGGCATCAGAGTCAGCCACACAGTCAGACCGACACGAAGAAGTATCTCACGGTCAGCGGGGGGTGTCTCCACCACCCTATGTGAGCCGACTAAGGACATTACCAGGTAGGTGGCGATGCGGGAATATTACTCCAGCAATAGACAGAAAAATGATGAGAGAAGAGAAGGAGGGCTATACGTCACAATTTCCGTTGCTCAAGAAAGGAGGAATGAGGCCACAGTATATTCCATGGCCACACATGGTTCGGGAAAACCTGAAAAATAAGCTTCCAATGTTGACATCGGGAGCCGGAAAATAGATACACGAGCTAGAAAAAATGACGGGAGGGAACACGTTAGCTATAGGGGACATCAAGGGTCTTTTATCGCCGTACTTGGTGATAGAGCTCATGATGTTTGGAAACGTGCAGGTTATCCTGGCGTAACTACAGTTAATACTGCGCACAACGGAGCGCCATTTTACAATTGTAGAGCCGCAGTATGGAAAGTATTACGATTGCTATATCCGGATACTTCTGATATGGGAGCTATAATGACACGTAAGATGAAGGATTCAGTGGACGCTTTGCTTTACATCCAGAATTTCCAAGACACGTAGATACTGGAAACACAGGAATCTTGGGGGAAATCTATACCTGTGTTTTACCATATATTATGCCAAGGGCTGCCAGATCAGGTAAAGAAGTAGCTCAAGAAATTGGCAGGAATCGAGGCCAAACCGTGGTCTGAAATACAGTTGACCATAGCGCACTATTGCAGACTGCTGCAGGAAAAGAATCACAAATAGAGGCTGTACGAAAAGCCAAAGAGGCAAAATTAGTGCAGAAAAAATTGACAAAATATGCCATTGAAGGGGCAATGATAACTAACACAGACGGATTGAACATAACAGCAGGTCAATAATCCACAACAGGTTAATCAGGGCAATAATGGGTTTTAGCCCAGAGGGAGAGGATTTAGATGTCAGAGTAATGTCATGATCTCTGCTTCCAAAAGGTCAGGGTTTTCCCAACTCCCTTGGAAGCAGATCCATAACCCAGGTTCCGAGTGCCAACCAGTCCCAATTGGGACCTTTTGGACCCAGTCCTGGCGCCAGTGGCACCAGGCTCATAAATATGCCCAGTCCCAGCGCTGGAAGCGCCGGGCTCATAATGCTTGGGTGGACTTACCTGCAGCAGACCATGCTGCTTACTTGCCTGCCAGTTGAGCCTCTGATCCTCTTCTGTTTGAAACTACTTTTCCTGTTGGGTGGGGCAGGAGCCACTCCCTAGATTCAGAACACTGGTACTCTTCTGGAAAGCAGGAACTCTTTTCTTACCTAGGCGTGGCTGTGGAAGGAGACACCTAAGCACTACAGGAGGCTATTTAAACCACACCCGATGGATGAATCTTGCTTTGCGTTATTCTGCATCCTCTGCAGCAGAACGCTCATCGTGTCTTCTGCATCTGATCCTGGGCCTAAGGAAAAAGGCTTACCATCCTGAATCCAGTCTTCAGCAACACCTATAAAGACAAGAAAGAACAGGTTAGCATTACGGTCTTCAGTGACAGCTCTTCACTTACCTGGTCCATCGGCTGTCACCAACGCCTCGCGCTACATTCCGGCATCTGAAAGACAAAGGCTTACCTACTCTTCGTGCGCTCCGGAGGTCTTCACACTGCATTCCGGCATCTGAAAGACAAAAGCTTACCAACTCTTCGCACGCTCCGGAGGCCTTCGGCGCTGCATCCCACATTTGAAAGACAAAACAAGGTGCGTTTAAAGACATTGGGGAACTTTAATACTCACGTGCCATTACTCCTTTCCACATCTAACCCAGTGGGTATTCCGGCACCCTGCAGCCGCTCCGAACTTGTTCCTGCAAAATAAAAAGACAGTTAGAGCGCATCGTGAAGCAGGCAACTAGAGCTTACTTACGTGCTTCCAGGCGCTTCTATTCATCACACGGGCTCCATCTTCAACTCACTTCAGCCCGTCATCCGCCATCGCCGGAACCCTGCAAAACAAGAAACATCATTACTAAAGACTTTAAAGACATTAGAATTACTCGAAACTTACCGTTTGTGCAGTAAACGACGGACAGCAGTCCTCTGAAGTCAAGAGGCCTGCTCCCTTATCCAGTGAAGAAACTGGTTACAGCACCCTGCCCCAAGGCAGATGGAGAGCACGGCGTTCACTTACCTAAGACATCTTACCCTTCGAGTCAAACATACAGTGCACAGAGGTCCAGCCCAAAGAGCCAGCCATGTGTTACACATCACCTTTGAAGATACGTATACGCCCAGTCAAGACCGGCGCCTCTACGGGAATCAGGTGAGCGTTACAGAACGCAAAGCCTACCACAAAACTCCCGTCCAGGCGCTATGGAAACCTCGGATACCGACCAGCTAGCCCAGTTACTTGGGGAACTAAGGGCAGAAGTGCATGCAGCCCGTCAGGAAACGAACGCTCTAAGAAGGGAACTGATTATTTCCAAGGAGCGAACAGATGATCTCGCTAGACAATTGCTACAGTCACAAGCCGGACAGACCCCGTTACCCGCATCTGGGGGAAATCTTCCTTCTACATCCTCTATGAATCCAGTGCAGATCAACCTACCTGGGAATGTACCTCTGGCTCCGCCCGAACGATTTTCTGGTGACCCAAAGAGGTTTGCAGTATTTATCAATCAGTGCCGGTTGCATTTCTTATGCCGGCCAGCAGCCTTTCCAACTGATCAAGCTAAAGTAGCTTTCGTGCTTTCGTACCTTAGTGGCAATGCGGCAGACTGGTCGATCCCTCTAGTAAATCAAGATGATCCGGTCCTCCATGATTTTCAAGCTTTTCAGCTCAGTATGGAAAAACTGTTCGCAAGACATTCACAGGGGCAGGCCTTGGACAATGAGCTTCTTTCGTTGCGACAAGGTAATCAAGACCTTTTGGCTTATATTGCGTCTTTCAACAGACTGATAGTGGAAACTCAATGGCCTGAGGACAAAAGGATTACGCTGTTTTATAGAGGTCTACGTGGAGAGCTCAAAGATGTGTTAGCCCAAGTAGTGAATCCCCCACAAGATTGTTCGGACTATATAGACTTAGTCGTTCAAATAGATCACAGACTGCAGAACAGGAAGGCCGATCGTTCCAAGTTTGATGCTCGAGTATTTTCCAAACCGCCAACTCCTTCCAAAGGAGTAGACTCCGGGGAACCCATGCAAATAGGGGGTCTGAAAGGTCCTCTAACACAAAAGGAGCGGGAAAGAAGAAAACAGTTGCAATTATGCCTCTATTGCGGAAACTCAGGGCACTTTCTTCGAGACTGTCCGGTGAAACCTGCCAAGAAGGCAGTAGGAGCTGCAGTTACCAAAGTTACAAACTCTGAGCAGGGAAACGACCTCGCCCGACAAGAAAAGAGGTCCTCTTGCCGAGCGTGAAAACCAGTTCCGTGACCTCGCATTTCGTGATACCTATGGTCCTCATTAGCCCTGATAATCCGGATCGATTACATGCAATTGAAGCTTACGTCGACAGCGGTGCCATCGGCAATTATGTGGATCATGAAATGGTTTTGAGGATGAATCTAACTCTTTGTCCCAAGACTGTAAAGGACGTCATTACTACTGTGGATGGTACGGAGATAGCCTCCGGGCCAGTAACGCATACCACTCAAGAGGTGACGCTAGTAAGTCAAGATGGACACCATGAGAAGATCGTGTTCGATGTGATCAAGGCCCCTCAGTTTCAGATTATTCTAGGAATACCTTGGTTAGAGAAACACAATCCTCTGATCGATTGGCGAGCAAGAACGGTCCAGTTTCCAGAATGTGTCTCTACTTGTCACCCTCCACCTGGTGTTGCACTGGCAGCAATTTCTTCAGAGACTCCCCAGTTACCTCCCGAATACCTAGAATACCAAGATGTTTTCCGGAAGGATCAGGCTAACTCTCTACCTCCTCATAGGTCTTATGACTGCCAGATAGACCTGATACCTGGATCTACTCCTCCTTGTAGTAGAATGTATGCCCTCACCGAGCCTGAGAACCTTCACCTTCGACAATACCTGGATCAATACCTGGGTTTATTCGTCCTTCCAAGCCCCCTGCTTCTTCAGCTTTGTTCTTCGTTCCAAAAAAGGAAGGAGACCTTAGAACTTGTATAGATTATCGCTCCCTGAACCAGATCACCGTTAAGAATAGATATCCGTTACCTTTGATCCCTGAACTCCTGGACCAAGTCAGAAAAGCATGCATATATACAAAGCTGGATCTTAGAGGAGCTTACCACTTGGTACGAGTAAAAGAGGGCGATGAATGGAAGACGGCCTTCCGCACCAAGTATGGGCTATTTGAATATCAGGTCATGCCCTTCGGACTTTGCAATGCCCCGGCCGCCTTTCAATATTTTATGAACGATGTCCTCAGAGAGCTCATAGATGTGTGTGTTGTTTTTTACATTGACGACATCCTCGTTTATTCTTCATCGGAATCTGAACATCGGAAACACGTGAAAATGGTCCTCGAAAGATTGCGTCAACACAAACTTTTCGCTAAGTTGGAAAACATGTGTTTTCAACGTGACTGAAGTTGAATTCTTGGGATTCATATTATCACCTGGCGGAGTGCGTATGGATTCAAAGAAGGTCGATGCAGTTCTCAAATGGCCATCACCATCCTCCGTAAAAGGTGTGCAAAGCATGTTAGGCTTCGCTAACTTTTACCGCAGGTTTATCCCCGAATTCTCTCAAATAGTCCAGCCCATCACTGCCTTGTTAAAGAAAAACAAACGTTTTGAATGGTATACCGAGGCGGAACAAGCTTTCCAGGATTTGAAGACTAAATGTATCTCTGCACCAATCTTAAAACACCCTCGCCCCGAACTCCCCTACATCGTGGAAACTGATGCTTCAAGCCTTGCCATGGGGGCAGTTCTATCACAAAAGGACCCGGTAACCAATCAGTTGCATCCCGTGGCATTTTGGTCCCGCAAATTCTCGCCTCCTGAAATCAATTACAGGATTACTGACAAGGAACTTCTGGCTATCAAGTCTGCCTTTAAGGCTTGGCGGCATTATCTGCTGGAGGCCCGACACACCGTTACTGTGATTACGGATCACCGAAACCTGCAATATTTGAAAACCGCAAAAGCCCAATCCTCTAGACAACTCCGTTGGGCATTATTCTTTGCCGAGTTTGACTTCATAATTACCTATCCACCTGGTACAAAGAACGGTAAAGCTGATGCCCTTTCTCGGATGGGAGTGGAAGAACACTTGATCAACCCTACACCTGTACCAATCATTCCCGAACAAAGAATTCTGGGTGTAATCGCCACAGAATCCATAGAGGAAGTTAAGGATAAAGCCAGGCAACTTGTAACTCCAGCAGACATACAGAATTGGCATCTGCAGGGAAAGGACTTTGCAGTAAAGGACAACTTATTGTATTTCCAAGAACGATTATACCTACCCAGCACAGATTTACAGAAAAAAGTAATCTCTTGTTATCACGATTCTTTAATGGAAGGACATCCCGGTATGGCCAAGACCTCAGAAAAGATCAAGCGCTACTTCTGGTGGCCGTCTTGGAAAAAAGATATCAGAGACTTTATAATGTCCTGTGGAGTATGCGCCCAAAACAAGAGTCAAAAGGAAAGACCAGCAGGCCTCTTACGCCCTATTGACATCCCACCTCGCCCTTGGCATACGCTTTCTATGGACTTCATCACCGATCTACCTCCATGCTCCGGATACAATACGATTCTAGTAATCGTGGACTTATTCTCCAAGATGGCGCATTTCATTCCGCTCAAAGGCTTGCCAACAGCAGCAACTCTGGCCCGAGAATTTCTCGAAAACATCGTCCGACTGCACGGTTTTCCTTCGGTTCTAATTTCGGATCGAGGTAGTCAATTTATTTCTCATTTTTGGCGAAGTTGCTGTCGGTCGGCTCAAATTGATGTGAGACTATCGACCAGTCACCACCCTCAGACCGACGGACAAACCGAGAGGACCAATCAAACTCTGGAACAGTATTTACGCTGCATGCTGCAACAAACTGAAAAAACTTGGAAAGACATCCTTTGGATAGCCGAATATGCCTACAATAACTCTGTCCATTCGGGAACTGGGAAAACCCCGTTTTTTCTTTTGTACGGCAGTCACCCTCGAACCTCGGAGTTGGATCCCCTCCGGGATCTTGAAACACCAGCAGTAAACTACCTGCATTCTACAATCACCCAAGCCCTTAAGGAAGCTGTTTCTCACCTTCAAAGGGCTAAAGAACAATACAAGAAAGGAGCAGATCAACATCGGAAGGAAGCCCCTCAATATCAAGTAGGGGATCAAGTCTGGTTATCCACCAAATATCTACCTCTAAAGGGGCCACGCACATTCAACCCAAGATACCTTGGTCCCTATTCCATCACTACCATAGTAAACCCAGTAGCGGTCAAGTTGGACTTGCCCCCGCACAAGAAGATACATCCGGTCTTCCACGTCTCTCTATTAAAACCCGTGCAACCTCAAACCCGACTAACTAAATCTCCAAAACCTATCCTAGTTGATGGAGAACTCGAGTTTGAAGTCAAAAGCATTCTGGACTCCAAGATCTCCAAATCTAAACTATTTTACCTAATTGACTGGAAAGACTACGGCCCCCAAGAGAGATCCTGGGAACCTGCTGAATATGTCCACGCTCCTCGCCTAATCAAAAGATTTCACCGAACATTTCCTGACAAGCCAAAACCCCCGGAGAAGCCTGGTTTGGGAGGGGCCTTGAGGGGGGGTACTGTCATGATCTCTGCTTCCAAAAGGTCAGGGTTTTCCCAACTCCCTTGGAAGCAGATCCATAACCCAGGTTCCGAGTGCCAACCAGTCCCAATTGGGACCTTTTGGACCCAGTCCTGGCGCCAGTGGCACCAGGCTCATAAATATGCCCAGTCCCAGCGCTGGAAGCGCCGGGCTCATAATGTTTGGGTGGACTTACCAGCAGCAGACCATGCTGCTTACTTGCCTGCCAGTTGAGCCTCTGATCCTCTTCTGTTTGGAACTACTTTTCCTGTTAGGTGGGGCAGGAGCCACTCCCTAGATTCAGAACACTGGAACTCTTCTGGAAAGCAGGAACTCTTTTCTTACCTAGGCGTGGCTGTGGAAGGAGACACCTAAGCACTACAGGAGGCTATTTAAACCACACCCGATGGATGAATCTTGCTTTGCGTTATTCTGCATCCTCTGCAGCAGAACGCTCATCGTGTCTTCTGCATCTGATCCTGGGCCTAAGGAAAAAGGCTTACCATCCTGAATCCAGTCTTCAGCAACACCTATAAAGACAAGAAAGAACAGGTTAGCATTACGGTCTTCAGTGACAGCTCTTCACTTACCTGGTCCATCGGCTGTCACCAACGCCTCGCGCTACATTCCGGCATCTGAAAGACAAAGGCTTACCTACTCTTCGTGCGCTCCGGAGGTCTTCACACTGCATTCCGGCATCTGAAAGACAAAAGCTTACCAACTCTTCGCACGCTCCGGAGGCCTTCGGCGCTGCATCCCACATCTGAAAGACAAAACAAGGTGCGTTTAAAGACATTGGGGAACTTTAATACTCACGTGCCATTACTCCTTTCCACATCTAACCCAGTGGGTATTCCGGCACCCTGCAGCCGCTCCGAACTTGTACCTGCAAAATAAAAAGACAGTTAGAGCGCATCGTGAAGCAGGCAACTAGCGCTTACTTACGTGCTTCCAGGCGCTTCTATTCATCACACGGGCTCCATCTTCAACTCACTTCAGCCCGTCATCCGCCATCGCCGGAACCCTGCAAAACAAGAAACATCATTACTAAAGACTTTAAAGACTTTAGAATTACTCGAAACTTACCGTTCGTGCAGTAAACGACGGACAGCAGTCCTCTGAAGTCAAGAGGCCTGCTCCCTTATCCAGTGAAGAAACTGGTTACAGCACCCTGCCCCAAGGCAGATGGAGAGCACGGCGTTCACTTACCTAAGACATCTTACCCTTCGAGTCAAACATACAGTGCACAGAGGTCCAGCCCAAAGAGCCAGCCGTGTGTTACACATCACCTTTGAAGATACGGTATACGCCCAGTCAAGACCGGCGCCTCTACGGGAATCAGGTGAGCGTTACAAGTAATCAGGGAGGTTTTCAAAACAATCAGGAAGGCTTTCAAAACATGCAAAATGGCAATCAGGATATGTCGAGTGGGCAAATAATCAGACCACCGCCAATATGTTGGACGTGTGGGATGACAGGGCATCTAGCAAGCACATGCAGAAGTCAAGGCATGATGCAAAATGACCAAGGAACAAAAGCAGGTATGGTGAATCCACCTGTGTTTTTACAGCAGGGAGGAAATAGAGTTGCACAGAATCACACAGTGCAACAGCAAACACCAGGAGCACAGCAAAGCTTGCAACCTCAGAACTTGATAAGTTTTCCACAGGACAGTCTCAACAGTCGCCAATGCAACTGGCAAGTGCAGGACAGGCTGTGAACTCTGGAATAAGAGCTAACAATGGTGATGGAGGAAGTACACTCACGCAAAATAGGACACAGTTGTATATGGACTAGGACACCTCACTGGGAAACCTGATGTGTCTATCCTATCAGTGACACCAGACCCTCACCAGGAACCCAGGGTGGATGTCGTTATAGGGGATAAAGAATATTTCTTCTTAGTTGGCACAGGTGCAACACGCTCGTGTATACGTGAAGGCAAGTTGTCCTTGTCCGGCGATGCTATAAATACTCAGGGCTTCACAGGAGCAACAAGTTGTGTTCCTTTTACAGATACACTTCCAGTCTCTATAGGAGAATGTGATATGAATGTACCACTGTTATATTCGATACAAACCCCAGTAAATATCGTGGGACGAGACCTAATGACAAAGTTAAACATGACAATCTCGTTCATGGAGAAGGGCATAATATGTTCAACTCCAGAAATGCACTATTTGAATGTATGCGCGGTGATTAGAGCATACATGGGACATACAGCTATGAGAGCTATCCCATTAGAGCCAGAAATATTTACGTATGGAGTACTTGTGTTAATGGCAGGGTTACCAGGCCTTGCAGATAAAACCATGAGAACCCCAGATGAATTTCTATTTAGGCCAAGAATACCTATGCATGAGGAGAAGGGATTAGTATTTTCCTTTATGATACACACAGCTATAGTGTGAGGGAAAATGGCCTTGGTTGATGGTTGCGATGATGAAGGCTGACAATGGTGCACAGTAATCGCTGTTGAAGAAGGGTACAGATTGACTGACGTCACTGATGACGATCTGTTTGACGCGCAAGCAAATGGAGAAGAAACAAAAGTGGAGGTAAATCTCACTTCCTGGGTGAAAATGAGTAAAGAGAAGTGCCTCAGAGAATGATGTTGGCACAGAATCTTCCTGAATATTTTGAGGATGACATGGCCCAGGTGCCTGTCTCAGTATGGACCACAGGCCCCTATGATGTAGGCTTATTGAAAGGAGTAGGAGAAGGATTAAATTGAAGCCAGGAGCAATTTTACCCAAAGTACGACAGTATCCCATGTCTAGGGAAGCAGATGAAGGAATTTTCAAGACAATTTCGGCTATGATGGAACAGGGCTTCTTAGTGACGTCAGAGTCGTCATGCAATACCACAGTGCACCCTATTAAAAAAATCAAAGGGAGGGTCCTGGAGACTCATTAAAGATTTACGCCTGATAAATGGTATTGTAGAGCCCGAGTTCCTTTTAGTCCCTAAACCAGCCACAATCCCATGTTATAGACCTGTTAAGACAAATATTTCACAGTGATTGACTTGAAAAATGCATTTTTATCAATCCCATTGCACCAAGACTCACAAGATCTGACATCATTTACATTCAGACAGGTGCATCTGAAAAGCACAAGGTTGCCCCAGGGGTACTGTGAGTCTCCTTCAATCCTGCAGATGGACTTAAGCAATATTGCATTAGAGAGTGTTGTCTTGCAAAATGTGGATGACATCCTAATTTGCAGTACGACAGAGGAAAGATGCAGACGCGATTCTGTTCAGCTATTTACTATATTGGCTGAGAAAGGATATAAAGTTGACAAAGAAAAGTTACGATATTGTCAGTGAGAAGTGCGGTACATAGGCCAACTGATCTCGCATGAGGGGAAAAGGGTTACCCCTGAAAGGGCTGAAGCCATACTGAACACAGCTAAGCCACACACGGTAAAACAGATGCAGAGCTTTTTAGGTCTTTGCAATTATGTCAGGGTTTGGGTCTTTGACTACAGCTCATATACCAAGCCCTTGTTACAGGCCCTAAAGAAGGCACAGTTCACGAAAGGGAAAATTGAATGGTCTAAGACCATGGAAAACAGGTTTGCTGAACTCAAGAGAGCCATTTGCACTGCACTAGTTTTAGGGATTCCCAATTATGCAGAGAAATTCTACTTGTTTTCACACACGAATGGCAGCTTTATGACGGCAGTACTCACAAAGAGAACCACATTGGAATACAAGCCCCTGGCATACTACAGTGGGAATTTGGACCCAGTGATGAGAGGCCATTTCACTTGCAAACAAAGTTTAGCTGCCGCAGCATTTGCCATAGACAAAGCTACAACCATTGTGATGGGATGTTCCATGACGTTGTACGTGGAGCACAAGCTATTTGCTATTCTAGAGAAACCAAAGGGCACATTGACATCTCAGAGAGCTTCTGCTTATGAAGTGATCATATCAAATCCATTGATTAAAATAATTCGATATAAGATAGTAAACCCAGCTGTGTTCATAGCAGAACCAGTCACTGAAAGAGAGCCAATACATGACTGCGTGAATTATGAAGAATTTTATGATGAGATTCCCAGAGTGGTAGAAAATGCATTGGCAGAAGGAGAAATTGCCTTTGTTGATGGTTCCTCGAATATCGATCAAAATAATGGGCAAAGATATACAGGCACTGCGGTGTTGAAGCACACAGCAAACAGAGAATTTTGAGTACTCCTGAGTGCAGGATTACCATCTCATTATTCAGCACAAGCTGCAGAATTATTGGCGTTGATACTCGTGATTGAGAATCACGCAGACCAGGAAGTAATGGTGTAAAGTGACTCCACCTATTTGACATTGACAGTGCATGCAGGTCTAGCACGCTGGAAAAGGAGGGGCTACTTCCGAGTGGGCGCAGGCCAGTGCAGCACGCAGTCCTATTGGATAGGCTCATTAAGGCACTACAGCTCCCATTGGGTATAGTGGTCGTGAAATGCGCCGCCCACACAAAAGGGACAGATTTTATCTCACGAGGAAATCAAGCAGCAGACACAGAAGCCAAGCATATGGCATCCAAAGAAGAAACCATAATGAATGTGGATATAACTGATGTAAATGAAAAAATTATTGTTGAACGAAGTGAACCTGAGAGCTATAATAACATAGGGCAAACCCAGTTAATGGAACTCCAAGGGGAGGCACCACAGGAGGAGAAGAACCTCTGGAAGCGGCAAGGGTGTTCTTTAAACCCCTCCGAAAGCTTGTGGCAACAAGTCAGCACTGGTAAACCAGTAATGCCTATAACCCTGTTAAAATTAGCATTGGAACAGTTGCACTATCCAGCGCACGTGACGAAAGAGAATCTTGCGGCAATGCTCGCTGAAGACTGGTTCATACCGAACTTAGCAGAGCACATTGTATTTTTTATGGTGAACTGTATAATCTGCCAGCACTTCCCCGCTGGGCATACACTACGAGTAATTAGAGGAGTCATCGCAAGGCCCAATGGACCTTTTCAGCACTTGCATGTTTCTTACGTCTTATATGATTCAAGTATGTAACGGGTACAGGTACCTAATTGTTGTGGTGTGTCCATTCTCTAGATGGCTAGAAGCAGGTCCATGCACACACCCAGATTCTACCTGTGCAGCCAAATTTCTGGTGAGAGAGGTATTTCCCAGGTGGGGAGTATGTGAGGTTATGAGATCAGATAATGGAGCTCACTTTGTTCTCGAAGTCTTTGAACAGATTAGCTTGCTGCTTGCCCAATGGACCTTTTCAGCACTTGCATGTTTCTTACGTCTTATATGATTCAAGTATGTAACGGGTACAGGTACCTAATTGTTGTGGTGTGTCCATTCTCTAGATGGCTAGAAGCAGGTCCATGCACACACCCAGATTCTACCTGTGCAGCCAAATTTCTGGTGAGAGAGGTATTTCCCAGGTGGGGAGTATGTGAGGTTATGAGATCAGATAATGGAGCTCACTTTGTTAACGAAGTCTTTGAACAGATTAGCTTGCTGCTTGGTATAAAACACATGTTTTTGTCGGCGTATCACACGCAAGGTAATGGGATATGTTAGAAGCTCAACGGCTTGTTAAAGGAAAGGATAGCCAAGTTGAAGCTTACTCTAAAGAAGGGATGGTTACACTGCCCTCCTTTGGCACTGTATGCACTCAGAAACCAGCCTGGTTCTGACCATCATCTTATGCCCCACGAAATAGCAACAGCAGAAGGATGCACACTCCCCTGACACCCCAAGACAGAGCTAGATGAGATGCCCAGCCAACAGGAGAAATCTTAGGGTCTGAAATGCAAAATTACTTGAATTGCATGACATCTTGTCTTACTGTAATTTCAGGCCAGCTGCAGCGATGACGAAAAGGGTGCATGGCAGTACAGAACACAGAAGGCAATACCAACTGATCAAGTGGCACAGCGAGTAGATCTTGACATCTGTGCAGAGCCTGCTGACGCAGGTTTGAATCCTGGCAGGGCCAAACTCAGCCTTTCATCCTTCCGAGGTTGATAAATGAGCACCACACACCGTGGGTAATAATAAGCAGCGCTCAGATACCCGAGGGTTCGTAGAACTATATAAATGCTAAATTATTATTATTATTATTATTACTATTATTATTATTATTATTATTATTACTACTACTGCAAACCCATTTCAGAGTTTATGTGTAGCATCAATCTTCCCTGGAGACACGGTCCTGTAGAAGAATCATATGAGAAAGAAGTGGGACGAGCCAAGGTTTAACGGAAGACATCACTCCCTCTGCAGTCAAGCTACAAGGAAGAAGAGCTTGGATCTTTCTGGGTGACATCAAGCCATACATCGGAGAAGGCCCCCTGCCCACACCCCAAAGCGTAGAGACTACAGACAACGTGCAGACAAGATCCATGACGAGGAAGAAGGAAGCATTACCAGCAAAGCAAAGGCAAAGGACTTTTGTGCAAGGGGGTGGCTTAAATTTGGACATTTCCTCTGAGAAAAAAAGGGGATAAGGACATAAAAAACGGACACTCTGTGCATCCTGGTTGCAGGGTGAAGAAGAGAATTGCATGCATAAGCCACAGCATAGGTTTATTAACTTTGAACTTTGGACTGAGCCACACTGAAGCCTTGATAAGAAAAGGATATGCCAAATTTTGATCGAGGACACACAAATTGGAAGAAAATACAGTATCCCGACTCGTTCCAAATGGAAATATTATTTGGACTCACTTATGGTGTCCCACAGTAGCGACATCACCAAAGACGTCCTTAGTTATTTTGACCTAGTCTTAAGATCATACCCATCATTGGTGGGAAGGCTCACCAGCATCACTGAATTTCTTCAGGATCCTGAAAACAAAAAGACAATAAGGAGGCTGCTCACTATGATTGCCGAGCAATTCCTCCTGCTTCCGGAGTACAGAGAGGAAAAAACAAATCTTGTTGGGAGAAACCCAGATGTTTTGACATTTCTTCGCGATCCAGCAAACACAGAACATTTAAGTATAATCCTGAAAGAAATTATCATCCAAGTTGCTCTCCACACTCATCGAGATTGCAGAAACTGCTCACAGTGAGTGAGGACCAAACAGTTCTAACTTTAGCAAGGGCAGGACAAATGTCCCTGTCAACAGAAGATAGCAGATTGGCAAGCAATGTCTTCTTTCACCTAATCCAGGATCTTCCAGAACTTGAGGGGAGACCTGCCGGTGTTGATTTCCTCATCAGAGACCCAGCTAATTCTACACAGATGAGCATGCTCTTGCATGGTATTGTGATGCAAGCCAAACTTTCTAACGATCAGCAGAATTATCTGAGAAGATTTAAAATTTTCCGCCGAGGGAAGATCGAGAAGTATTGCCAGAGACTTCACTCTTGTTATGTCTTATGGAGTGAAACAGATAAGAGGAATCGATTGGGAGCTTGTTTATTTTGAACATGCAAACTAAGAGAATTGATCAACTTAGTACCTGATTTTGACATTTCCGTGTACGGCAAAGAGAACTGTTTCCAGAGACAAGAGACAATATATTATTGAAGCAAAGAAGAACAATTGTTTCAGTACCTGAAACCCACAAGCAGAAACGGCAGAATCCAGAAATAATATTGCCTAGAATGTATTAAAAGTTAGTTTTCTTTCCTCAGATGATCGAGGTGGGCAACCAAAGTAGTAATCTTGTCATCCCTCAGGAGGAGAGACGCTCTTATTGTTCCAGAACTAAGTGCTGTAGATTAACCTATAGAGGAATCATGGACCTATGCATTGTATTCATCATTGTTTTACGGTCACTGACGATTAGAACTGCAGTTTTTATTGGTGCACAAAGTGTTCCGATTCCAGTGCACCCACCTAATGATGTACACATGAAACCCACAAAGGCACCTAGACCTTACATAGTCATTCCAGTCCCTAGAAGGTCTGATAGCGTAATGAGTCAACTTGAAATGGTTGTGATTAGCAATGACACACACACACTTATGGTAACAAACAAATTGAAAAGCCGAAGACAGGGTCGGCAGAGTAAGAATGAAAGAAGGTTACTGACAACCACACGCTTGCAAACGATGAATGCACACACGCCAGGTCTAGTGTCAATAATTACAGAAACACAGAAACACATGCCAAAGAAGACAGGAAGGTTGGACAGCCAACAATGAGAAGCTCTACTATAAGTGAAGATAAAAGCCAAATGAAGAAAGCTGAACTAGTGAAGAGACAAAAGGATTTGGAGAGGAAGCCAACTGAAACAGCATTAATGAACACCTCTGATCCAACACCGAGAAGGGCAAGTGCAAGCCCAGAGAAAATCTAACATGCACAAATGATAGCAGAATCATTATGTCTGTTCATAGCCAGAGCCAGGAAAGGGCAAGAGAAAAAAGAAAGAATTGCCAGACTTTTGCGCACGCAATTGGTGCAGGTGAAGAGGCCCTCACCATGGATTGAGGTACCTGAGAATCCTCCAGCAAGAAGAACCCATGCGGATGCGTTCGAGGACGTGGTGGTAGCAAACTACATGAGAACTTTGAGAATCAAGAGAAGCATACAAGGAGATGACAGTGAGCTAAATGACTACTTGGACAGCACAGCACATTTGGGAAATAACATATGGTACCAGCATATGAAATAAGTTGGTAGACGGAATTCAGAGGGGGAATGCTTTGTTTGTGCACTCCTACCTTACAGCATGGGGAAGTCAAAGATCTTTGTAGCTGTAGAAATTGATGTCCAGACAGCACACTGTCTATCACACGTAGCAATGTGCACGACCAGAGGCCAGTTCGTGGAAAGTGATGACTCAATGAAATGGGCAACTGAAGCAACTGATCCAAATAAAGATGATTATGTCCAGGACATAAAGACAAGAAACAATGGAAAGACAAAACATATTGTGATCATATATGAGAAGCCTGGAGTTAAAGGAGCGGAAATCAGAAGAGAGCAAATCACAAAGTAAACGTTCAAGGGAAGACACCATAAGAGGCTTGAAAGTGGAAGAAAAGAGGTCAAATGCAAATTTGCGGAACAATGCTTTCACCAGACGGATGGGAAAAGGGAGTAGTGATATGCAGGGCATGGATCGTCTTCGGTCACTACGAGCCCACCATCAACATAGTGTGAAATGGATGCAGCCATTGTGGCCGAAGCATGCAAAACTGCTAACATGGGTCGAAGATAGAGGAGGACCCTTGCAGATAGTGCCATTGGAAAGCCCAAAATTCTGCTTCAGTAATAATGGCACAAGGAAGATGGGAGAGAATCAGAACTGTGGTTGAGTTTTTGACGCTCCAGGAATGGTACACGTTACTGCAGTGATCATGTATCATTAAGGGGCATGTGGATCCAAAGCATATATCAGACTGCAGAGAAACTGGGGAGGTATATGCACAATAGTGAATGTCCATGTTCCAGCGTTGTTGATTCCGAAAAGTGACCTGAATATTGACAGTTTCCCGAAAGCAGATGCTCACTTGAGGAAGAAGAGATCTGTGGAATTGATAAACTGAAAGAAGCGAGACAATTACTTTTCTGACAAATCCATAGAAGCTTTTGATGCGATCCCATATGAACATAGGTTATTCAGCCAAACCTCATCAGTGTTCACAACGATCTTCATGCCAAGAATACAGGTTGGAGCAAATATTAAATGGTTGCAGATAACCAGATGGGAGTTATTGCAGACCATCAACACGACCATAAAGGGATTTAACACAATCAAGGAAGAGTTAAGAGTGATTTGACTAATGACTCTCCAGAATAGATATGTCCTTGACATGATCACAGCCATGGATGGAGATTTTTGTGCAAAAATCGGAGAATCATGTTGCACATGTATATCTTGTCATGACAAAGAAAATGGAACTCTAACAGAGGCGATAGGTATGCTGACGAAACTACAGAAACAAATGATTGAGGAAACTGATGAAGTGGACGACGACAGTTGGTTTGGATCAATATTCTCATGGTTTCCGCAATGGATGGCAGACACATTCAAATTCCTGGGAGCCCTGCTAGTGATGAGATTGCTCGGATTCTGTGTTATCAAGATAATAATCTCTCAGTGTCAGAAAACTGCAAAAAAGGCCATAGGGATGAAGATCATGATTGATGTCGAACCAGGGTGAAGCCCAAAGACCTGCTTGATGAAGAAATAAGAGACTTTGTGAAAGCCAGCATTTATGCACCAGAAGGACACAGTTTCGATATCCCAGGAAACATAGAAATTATGTGGGAAGATGTATCTATTGCAGTCCAAATGGACAGTGTCAACTAATGTCATGGATCAAATGAACACGTAAGAACAGCAGGAAGTCTAAAAGGAGTCATAAAAATATGGACCCGAAACAGACCCCAAAGAGACATTTCTTCTTCAGACCGTCATGTATGGACCCAGAAGATGAAGTCAAAATGGACCCAGAGGATGAAGTGAAAGTGAATATAGAGGATCCAAAGAAGATGGATACAAAGGAAGAAATGAAAGTGGTTGATGAATCGCCCGGAGAGGGGAGTGTAGATGAGGTTCCAAGTATGGCCCGCACTCCAACCATCCATTTTGAAGTACCAGGAACGTTCACACCAAAGTAAGTGACATACGAGGAGCAAATAAACCAGCAGAGAGCCGCAGTGGGGCTCTGTCCAGTACCTATCAGAAGAACTGCACCCATTGAGGTACCAGCACCTAAAGTATCCATTGAGAAAACCATATCAACAAATGAAACGGAATGAAGAGTGTCAGAGTACAGTCCCTGAAGAATCCAAAAAGGTCTTAAAGGAAGAACCCGTACTGACTCACATATAGAAGGTATGACGACCTGCAATGACAAAAGGAGACGAAACGCCATGCATAAGGGACATTGTGAACCTAAAGTGGAAGGACGATGTAAAATGTAAGAAGCTTATGCCATGAGCACGACAAAAATATTCAGTTAGTTTACACGTGTACATATGCTTGAAACCGCAAAGCTAAGAAAATTGTGTGGCTTGCTATGCTTAGTAGTAAGATATGATATGAGATATATATATATTTTATTTGTATCGCGCTCGTACACAAGTGTTTCAGAGCGCGACTAGGCAAGGAAGGGGAACAGGGGAGAACACAACACAACAATAACAACAATCTTACTAGGCCCAGTGACATTGAGAACATGCAGGTGCATGGGAATGGGAAAAAGGAAAAAGTGCATGGAAGGGGAGAGTGGAAAGTGCGGAGCAGAGGAGAGCAGATAAATAATATTAAATAAAAAAAATAGAAAATGAGGGCAATAAACAGTGGTAGTGCAGCCGGCAATTGGCAAGTGCTGTGTTTAAGGCAGCAGACAGGTAAGTTTGATAAGTGCAGAAAAAGAAGAATAATGGGGGGGCTGTATGGGTACAGATACAGTCCCCAATGATAAGTGGAGAAAAAGAAGAAAAATGGGGGGCTGTAAGGGTACAGATACAGCCCCAAGTGCAAGGAGTGGCCATGAGGCAGTGCAGGAGGGTGGCAGGGTGAGCAGGTACCTAGGCCAGGCGACAGAGGGTGGCCAGGTGCACAGTGCCAAGAGAGAGCAGATCAGCAGGGGAGAGGGGGAGCGAAGGCGTGAGCAAAGAGGAAGGTCTTGAGGTTCTTCCGGAACCAGACATGGTTTTCCTCAAGTTTTAGATTGGCAGAGAGGCTGCTCCAGAGGGAGACCCCAGCCAAAGATAGAAATCTACCCCCAGCTTGTTTCTTTGAAAAACGTCGTACCCGGAGGGAGTTAGAGGTAGAGGAGTAAAGAGCTCGAGATGGGAGGTATTTGCGGAGGGATAGCTGAAGGTATTTTGCACCCAGGCCCCAGAAAGCCTTGTGGACAATGCAGAGGGTTTTGAATTGAATCCTTGCATCCACTGGGAGCCAATGGAGAGATTTCAGGGCTGGAGAGATACGATCCCAGGGCTTGAGGCCAAGGACAAGCCTTGCCGTCCTGTTCTGGATAAGTTGCAGAGGGCGGAGAGTAGAGGCAGGTAGATTTAGAAAGAGGCTGTTACAATGGTCCAACCTAGAGAGAACCAGAGCTTGGGAGACAGTGAGCTTCTGAGGGAAGGAGAGGAAAGGCAGAGTACCTCTGAGGAGGTGCAGTAGGAACTTGTACTTTTTAGAGACCTCCGAGATATGGGCTGAGAAGGAAAGTGTGGACTCAAAGATGACCCCAAGGTTCTTAGCCTCGTAGGTAGGGGTAGGAGGAGGGCCAAGGGAGGCCGGCCAGAAGGTGAGGGAGAAGGATGGAGATGGTGTGCCAATGAGGAGGATCTCCGTCTTGCTGGCATTCAGACAAAGATCATTGGCGGCACACCAATCTTGGATGGCAGTAAGGCAGTCAGAGATGAGAGAGGGAGAGAAGGTGGCCGAGTGCAGCCAGAAAATGAGTTGAGTGCCATCAGCGTAGCACTGGAAATTTTAACAGAAAATGGCAATGCAGTGGGTGAGAGTTGCCAGGTATTTGTTGAAGAGCCAAGGTGAGAGGTTAGACTCATGGGGAACCCCACAGGTAGAGAGGAAGATAGATGATAGGAGAGACCCCAGTTTGACCTGGGGGGGTCAATCAGAGAGGAAAGAGGTCAGCCAGGCCAGAGCTTGATCAGTGATGCCCATATTATCACAGAGACGGTTGAGTAGGATGGTGTGGTTGACAGAGTCGAAGGCAGAAGGGAGATCAAGAAGGATGAGGACAGAGGGAATGTTGGAGTCCAGGTTGGAGAGCAGATCTTCACAAATATTCAGCAGAGCAGTTTCCATGCTTCTGGTCGCTCTGAAACCAGACTGGTGGTCATGGAGACAGCCAACAGACTCTGAATGAAGGTTAAGCTGAGAGATGGCCAGCTTTTCCAGGAGTTCGCCCAGAAAGGGGGTAATGGAAATTGGGCGCTAGTTAGCCGGACAGGAAGGATCAGCTGTGAGTTTCTTGAGAAGAGGATGCACAAGGGAGTGCTTCAGAGAGGAGGGGAAATATCCTGAGGCAAAGGAGTGGTTGCAGAAATCAGCAAGGGCTGGAGCGAGGGTGTCAATGTGGTCCTTGATGGTTTTAGAGGAACAGAGATGAACCTGTTTTGATGAGGCTTTCATAGATCGGACTTGTCTATCGACCTTGTCAGGGGAGAAAATAGGAAAGGAAGAGAAGGACTGTGGGGGGGTGGTTAAAAGGGGGTCTGCAAACACAGACTGAGAGGGAATGGGGGGCAGGGGAGGAGAGGGTGAACAGAATGTCCTGGGTTTTTTAAATAAAGTGCGAGGCAAGGGCATTGCAGAGAGCCTGGGAGGGAAGAGGAGGGGTGGAGACTGCTGCAGGGTTGGCAAGCTCCTTGCAGATTTTAAAAAGTTCAGCTGAGTTGTTAGATGCCGCAGAGACACGGGCTTGAATGTGGGCTCTCTTCTTAGTGCAGACAGAGAGTCGGTATAGCGGCAAGCGCCACCTATACATACCTACCTCAATACCAGCATGTTATATAAGTATACCTCCACTACTCACAAGGACAGAATCAACCAAAGGTATCTAGAGGTTGAATGAGGAGAGTTTCATAGTTAACAAATCAAGAATAAAAGACAGAAGCGAAACTCAGACAGAGACAAATTCATGAAGCAAGGAACAGAATATCCTGCTCAGAAAGGTCAAGATAAGAAGCAGAAGGACAAAAACGAAAATCAAATACACAAATTACATGGAGAATGAGGCAGTTTTATGGTTTCTGAATCATGTGACCAGCCGAGCGAGAAGAAGGGGGACTTTCACACCTGCGCATGGCGGTGTGCCATGCAAAGATATCCGAACCTTTCCAGACAGAGATGCAGTCTCAAGGCCAACCACAGTAAAATACTTGACACATGACCACTGAAGTGATGATTGATTGTAGCAATAATTGGAGAAAGGCTGGGAGAGCTGACGAGCACCCTGCACCTGGCCGACCATTCTGCATGCTGCTAGGCAAAGTGGAAAAGTATGAGTGGGGTTGGTGCCAAACCAATCATAGCGGACCAAGTAATCTAGGGTCCTATAGCTAGTAGAACCAATGGGACGTTGGACATTTAGTGACGTCTACAGTAGCCATTTTTAAGGTAGGGCTTAGATGCCCCACCTGACAGTGTTTACCCAATCCCCTCACTCCGTTACCATATACAGATATAGTACCTATATTAAAGTTACCTTCCTAGAACCAATAGAATTGCATGCAACATTGTAAGCATTACGCGTCAGTGATGACGAGTTTTTAGTATAAATGATGTGTTTTTTATGAAGCTCGTTGGAGTTGTGAAGCGAGAAGGAAGATCAAGCAACCACTGATATTCACGAAACTCCCTGTTTTTTGTACTTGTCATTAAACAGACTCCCTTTGCCAAACCATTGAGTTGTCATTATTGATTTGATGCTAGAGCAGAGGTCTTCAAACTGTGGGGTGCGCCCGCCCATGGGGCGCACCCCCCGGGGGGAGAGGCCGCCTCCGGGGAGAGGGGGATGCCGCGAGAGCCCAGCATGAAATGTGTAAAATTAAAAAAATAACTTTTTTTTTTTTTTAGTTTTCAAGATATGGGCAGAGGTGGCTCACATGGTCGGACTGGATCATAAAACAGCTCGGGCACCAATGAAAAAGTGTCCCACAGTTGCAAGTGGATATTCATTCCATTAGGCACAGAATGTTTGAATAGTACCCAAGGGGTGTTTTTTGTTCAAATTTAAGCAAATCGTGATATTAAAGAATATTTATTCCGCAACAATGGTCAAAACTACTAGCTGCATAGTGAAGTAACTCATCAAACTAGCCCACATTGGCCAAAAAGAGTGACCCATTTTGACTGGCCTATACTAGCATTTTACATTTTTGGTACGGGCGTTGCCCTATTACCCTATAGGCCAGTCCGAGCCTGGTGGCCCATCCATAATGGGCTAGGGGGTGTCCACCCAGTGGCCCCCTTACCCGTTATGGAGAAGCCGAGGAGCCAGTCCAGTGAAACACTGAGTACTCCCTCAGCTGCTTTTTCCATCTGAAGGAGTGCTCCTGGGCTGGCTGAACTGTCAAAGGGAAACACTGTTTCCCTTTGAAAGTTCAGTACCCCAGCCGCACATGCTCACTGAGCTATGCAAGGCTGGGGGCGTTTTTGCTTCGCCAGCCTTACATAGCTCATTGGAAATGCTGGCTGGGGCACTGCATGTCTGTATGTGTGAGGGTTAGCTCCTGCACATCCTCGCACATACGGACAGAGCAACCTGGAGTGGGGCATTTCAGCACCCATGCACAGGTCCCTGCAGAAGGTACATGTATGTTCATTTATTTTTTTATTTAAATATGTGTATGGATGCATTTATGCTTGTGTTATGAGTGAGTGTATGGTGATGGGTGCTCGTATGAATGATAGTGTTTGCTGTGTGAAGGTGTGTGTGTTTGTTTTGACCATTGAGCTGATTTTGGCGAGTGGGGGGGGGTAAGTGGGGAAGGAGGGTTGTACAACAAAGGAGTTTTAAAAATGCCTTTGTTGCATAATGCCCCTACCCACTCGCCAAAATCAGCTCTCCTTCTGAGGCGCTGTGGAGCCCAGGGGACTGGGATGGTATTTTTTAAATCTATCATAGATGTCCAGTCAAAAATACCATGCTTTCCCCCTTGGCCCCCGAGCGCCAATTGTAAACTGTTTGGCTTTTTACCAATTTTTGTTTAAGCGTATGCTAAATAATGCAACATTTTAACCCATTATTTTTTACAAATTCACAGGGGGAAAATCCCCCGAACCCCACTTGATTGGTTCAGGCTCCCTCGCTGCGCTCGGTTGCTATGGCATTTTTGTGGGAAATATTTATGCCCCTCCACTTAAAAAATTCACCAGCTCCCTCTGGCCTTCGGACTGTGTTGGGAACATGGTGGGGGTGCCCAGGGACTTTGGTGGGAGCAGGATGGGCAGAGCACTGGAATAGTGGTGGGAGCAGGATGGGGAGAGAGCAGGGTCTGTGATGGGGTGGAGTGAGCCCATGGGCTGGGTAGGAGTGGGATGAGGGAGACCAGCTACTGTGATGGGAGCAGGTGGGGGAGCCCAGGGACTGTACTGGGAGTAGGGTGCGGTGACAGCGCACAATAGTTGATAGCCATTTGTACATACTGTTCATTTGGCATTTTTGGGGGGTGGGGGGGTAGCCTGCCCAAATTTTGCTCAAGGGGGGCCCAGGCCAAAGAAGTTTGAAGACCACTGAGCTAGAGTATTAATCTGCATCCCCATCCATCTCACGGGTGCTGCTACTTCTTCTTAAAGTGCTATTGGGCAACCCCCTGCTTTATGGGCCGGCTGGGGTCCTAGTGCACAACATTATGAGCCCCCTACTCTATTATGAAAGTTACCCTGTCAATTTATTTGGGCGGGGTTTGCTCAGATATCCTTCATCGCAGGATTGTTTTCTCCACGCCAGGAATGTGTCCCCTCAGAGCAATGCTGATGATACATACAATGGTAAATGAACTAAAGGTGAGAGGGGTACCAGTAAATCCCGACATGTTCGTGTAAGAGAATAGTGGCAATAGGGATGGACAAACATGAATGTGAATGCCGCACGGTACTATGCATTGACCCAAACATACCATTGCGTGAACTTATAGATGAGGAACTGTTCACGGATGATGACAATGATGGGCACATTGTTTTGGAAATAAGCACCCCCTGTGAAGTAATGGTGCAGTACAGAAAAGTACCAAGCCCCCTCATGGCTGTCATCAGTGCACCACATTCCTACTATGACACGGATATGCAACAAGTGCCGCCTCACCTGTGGACCACGATGCCCCATGATGTAGGGCTATTGAGGGAAGTGACCCCTGTAAAGATTACCCTTTAACCTTTAAAGGGTAATCTTTACAGGGGTCAAATATTGCCCTGAGTCAAGCAATACCTGCTGTCCGGGGAAACGGAGGAAGAGATTGAAGAAACACTGACTGCACTACTTCTGCAAGGGATAATTGTCCCTTCAAATTCACCATGCAATACAGCCATGTACCCCATCAAAAAAGGGACAGGGGGTTATGGCGTATGATACAGGACCTCCGCCCACTTAACGATATTGTCCAACCCCGCTTCTATTTTGTGTAGCATTCCAAAACAGGCCACCAATTTCACTATGGCCGATGTGAAAAATGCCTTTTTCCATGTGTCCCTCGATCCAGACTCCCAATACCTCATGGCATGTACACTGAGTGGGAGGATGTATGAACACCGCTGATTGCCCCAAGGGTACTGTGAGAGCCCAGGCATATTTAGTAGTATATTGCATGAAGATCTTGGCAATATTAAAGTTCCGAGCACCATTATTCAGTACGTAGATGACCTTCTCGTCTGCAGTGAGAGTGAAGAAAATTGTCAAAGAGACTCCATTGTCCTCCTCCAGCTACTTGCCCAAAAAGGTTATAAGGTAGAAAAGAAAAAAACTGCAGTACTGTCTGACTGAGGTCCTGTACTTGGGCCAACTGGTTTCAAAAGATGGTAAGAGAATAATACCCGACAGGGTGACAACAGTGCGTGCCTCAGCCAGACCACATTCTGTAAAGGATATGCATAAGTTTCTCTGAATTTGCAATTACTGTAGGGCATGGATACTAGACTATGCAGCATACACGAGGCCCATTTGCAAGGTCTAAATGAAGCACAGAAAGACAAGATGTCCATAAACTGGACAGCAGAAATGCGACAGCTTGTGAAACCCTAAAAGAATTGACCAGCACAGCCCCAGTCTTAGCCACGCTTGATTACGAGCAGGAATTTGACCTGTTATCGCATTTCAATGGGACACTAATGACCGCTGTGCTAAGACAAAAGACTTCCAATGGCCATAAACCACTGGCATACTACAGTGGCATGCTGTCATGATGCCTGCCCCCGGGGACCCAGACCAAGTCCAGCAACCCCGCTAGCAGGCATCAAGTTACCCCAAGCAAGCCCAACAACCCCCACTAGGGGCTATTTGGGTGCAGTCCTGGTGCCTATGGTGCCAGGCTCATATGAGAGTCAGTCCTGGAGCCATAGGCGCCAGGCTCATAGATTAAAACTTACCTGATGCAGACCATGCTGCAAACTTACCTGATGCAGACCATGCTGCAAGAGCTCCAAGCCAAACAAGGCTTGGAAGGGACTATTTTACCTAGGAACTATTGTTTTACTCGGGTGGGTTGGGGAGGAATACTTACCTGGGACTACTTTGGAGGCTATTTAAACCATGCCCGAAGTGCAGCACACACTTCGCGTTATTCTGCATCCAGCAGCGTAACGCACACCGTGCCTGCAAGTCTGCTTCCAGTCTTCTGCCACGCCCGCCTCGAGTTTGGAGCTCCTAGAAAAAGGGAGAAAGAAGGAGAAAAGGTTAGAACAAGAGCAATACCTTTGATACTTACCTGAATTCCCGATCCATCGCGCCTTCGAGCTGGAAGAAAGAAGTTATTTTATGCGCGTCACCTCGCCTGCTGCAGCGCCGCGCTAAACCGGCCTTCGCAGCATCTTCACATTTCACCGCATCCTCCTGCATGTTCCCGCCACACTCTGGCACCTAAGGAGAAGACAAGAACAGCAAGGTGAGCCAAGGGAATACACAGAGGAATACCCCCCATAGACTTACCTGATTTTACCACCGGGGGTACTATTCTTCTTCACAGGTCGGTGCAGCTTCCACTGCATCCTAGCCGAACCCCGGCCCCTAAGGGGAAACAAAAGGACAGCAAGGTGAAACAAGGGACTAACAAGGGGAACCCTCCTCACCACAAAAGACTTGCCTGATTTTACCGCCAGAGGCATTATTCCCCGAGACTTCATACTTTCTCTCAGCGCCTGAATAAGGGAGAAAGCAACAGGTTACATATGGACATTATTTTATCAAACTGTGTTGGATAATACAAATCCTTACCAGAACATTACCGGTTGCCACGAGGAACTCTTCAGTAGGGTCAAGCTGCAACCTGCAAGGAATTGGACAAGAGGAAAGTCAGGCATTTGAACTCTTACGAACTACATACTTACGGCGTCTTGTCGGGAATATCGGAGTCAATATTGTCCTGGAACTCACCAATTCCTTCGAGTCAGTGAAGCAACTGGTTATCTACGCGCCCCTGCCCTCAATGCAGGATGGAGAGCTCATCTTTTCAAATCATCAGAAGAATATTCCTGCGGGCCAAGCAAACGAAGCTAGATGGGCCAGTCCAGTCCGTCATCTCGGCCCTACGCGTCACATTGGTGGAGACCACAGCAGTCCAGTCCAGATCGACGCCTCTGTGGGAGCCGGGTGAGCGTAACAGAACATGAAGCCCACCTACAAATTCCCACCCCGGCGTTATGGATACCTCAGAGACTGACCACTTGGCCCAATTACTAGGGGAACTGAGGGCCGAAGTGCATTCAGCCCGTCAAGAAACCAATGCCCTTAGGAGGGAACTGATTTTGTCAAAGGAGTGAACTGATGACCTTGCTAGGCAACTATTGCAAAGCCAGGCTGGACAAGCACCCCTACCTGGTTACGGGGGAAATCCAGCTCCTGTGTTATCGAGTAACCCAGTGCAAATAAACCTACCTGGAAATATTCCATTAGCTCTACCCGAACGCTTTGCTGGAAATCCCAAAAAGTTTGCTGTGTTCATGAACCAATGCCGCTTGCACTTTTTATGCAGACCTGGAGCCTTCCCAAACGATCAAGCCAAGGTAGCCTTTGTATTGTCATATCTCAGCGGCAGTGCAGCTGATTGGTCAATTCCACTAGTTACTCAGGATGACCCAATTCTTCGGGATTTTCAGGGCTTTCAAACGAGCATGGAAAGACTATTTGCCCAGCACGCACAAGGACAGGCCCTGGATAACGAACTTTTGTCCCTACGACAGGGTAACCAGGACCTTCTATCTTACATCGCGAACTTTAATAGGTTGATAGTGGAAACTAGATGGCCTGAGGTAAAACGAATCATGTTATTTCATCGAGGGCTTTGAGGAGTACTCAAGGATGTCTTGGCTCAAGTCGTGAACCCACCTCAAGACTGTGCTGAATATATAGACTTAGTGGTCCAGTTAGATCACAGACTTCAGAACAGAAAGGCTGATCGAGCCAAGTTTGAGAACAGGGTGTTGGTCAAAACCCACACTAACCCCAAAGGAGCAGAGGCTTCAGAACCCATGCAAATCAGAGGGGTTAAAGGACCCTTAACCCAGAAGGAAAGAGAAAGGAGACGGCAAATGCAATTGTGTCTATATTGTGGAACTTCTGGGCATTTCCTACGGGATTGCCCTGTAAAACCACCTAAGAAGGTGGTAGGAGCTGCTGATAAAAGCCATATGGAGTCAGACTCGGGAAACAACCACGCCCGATACTCAGACCTCGCATTTCATCATACCAATGGTCATCGTAGATTCAGGGCAGCCATCACGTATGCACACAGTAAGGGCATACATTGATAGCGGGGCCATAGGAAACTATGTGGACTACGAATTGGCTTCCAGGATGAATCTGCCTCTCTGCCGAAAAACCACCTCAGATGTCATCACCACAGTTGATTGAACTGAAATTGCCTCTGGGCCTGTAACTCATTCCACCGCAGAGATGACATTATTGGGTCTGGATGGGCATCGAGAGGCTATTGTGTTTGATCTAATCAAGGACCCACAGTTCCAAATAATACTAGTGGGGATACCTTGGTTGGAAACACATAATCCTTGTATTGATTGGCGAGAGAAGAGAATAACCTTCCCGGATTGTGCGCAAACCTGTTACCCAAAAAGAAATCTGAGCTCAGGTCTGGCCACAGTAACCACAGCAGTCATCCAACTACCTCCTGAATACCAAGAATTCCGGGATGTCTTCCAAAAAGAACAGGCAAACACCGTACCTCCTCACAGATCGTACGATTGCCAAATCGATCTCATACCAGGTGCACAACCACCTTGTAGCAGGATCTATGCCCTTACAGAACCTGAGAACCTTCACCTACGATAATACTTAGACCAGTACCTTGCCAATGGCTTTATTCGCCCATCTAAGTTCCCTGCATCTTCAGCTTTGCTCTTCGTGCCCAAAAAGGAAGGTGACCTCAGAACATGCATAGACTACCGCGCATTGAACCAGATAACTGTTAAGAACCGATACCCATTGCCTCTGATCCCTGAACTACTAGACCAAGTGAAGGACGCTTGCATATACACTAAATTAGATCTCCGGGGGGCATACCATCTGGTAGGTGTAAAAGAGGACGACGAATGGAAGAGTGCTTTCCGCACTAAGTATGGGTTATTCAAATACCAGGTGATGCGTTTCGGGTTGTGCAATGCACCTGCAGCCTTCCAATACTTCATGAACGATGTCCTTCGTGAACTCATTGACGTTTGTGTTGTCGTATATATCGATGATATTCTAGTATACTCCTCTTCAGAATCTGACCATGTGGAGCACGTCCGAGCAGTCCTTGAGAAATTGCGTCAGCACAAACTATATGCAAAACTGGAAAAATACGTTTTTCATGCCACAGAAGTTGAATTCCTTGGGTTTATCCTGACTTCAAAGGGAGTCCGAATGGACTCACGAAAGGTGGACGCAACCCTTAAGTGGCCATCACCAAGTTCAGTTAAAGGAGTACAAAGTATGCTCGGCTTTGCCAATTTCTACCGCAGATTCATCCCGGATTTTTCACATGTTGTACATCCCATCACAGCACTCTTGCGAAAAAATAAACGCTTTATGTGGGCTGAAGAAGCTGAAAATGCCTTCCAAGAGCTGAAAGCGAAATTCACATCTGCACCTGTATTAAAGCACCCACGCCCTGAACTTCCATACATAGTGGTAACTGATGCATCCAGTCTAGCCATGGGAGCTGTCCTGTCTCAAAGGGACCCTAAAACTGTCCAGCTTCACCCAGCAGCGTTTTGGTCCAGAAAGTTCTCGGCACCTGAGGTAAACTATGCGGTTACCGATAAGGAGTTATTAGCCATTAAATCCGCCTTCAAGGCTTGGCGGCACTGTCTTCTTGGTGCCAGGCATACCATTACTGTGATCACCGATCACCGGAACTTACAGTATTTAAAGAAAGCCAAGGCCCAATCGTCACGTCAACTCCGATGGGCATTGTTCTTTGCCGAGTTCGATTTCGTGATAACCTATCGACCAGGTTGTAAGAATGGTAAAGCCGACGCCTTATCCCGAATAGGGATGGGAGAGGCAGAAGTGAACCCTGAACCAGTACCTATAATTCCCGAACAAAGGATTCTTGGCATGACTACTCTACAGACTCTAGAGGACATTCAGGTAAAGATCCAGCAACTCTTTGATTCTACAGCCTTGCAGGACTGGGTAAAGAAAGGCCCGGACTACTCTGTCACCAATGATCTGCCTTATTACCAAGGACGGCTATTTCTGCCACACAAGGAACTACAAGAGCTAGTCATTTCCCGTTATCATGATACCCTAATGGAGGGGCACCCAGGTATTACAAAAACTGTAGCTAAAATTAAAAGACAATTCTGGTGGCCCACCTGGCAAAAGGATATTAAATAATGTGTGATATCTTGTGGCATTTGCGCCCAAAACAAAAGTCAAAAGAAAAAACCAGCTGGACTCTTACAACCTTTAGACATTCCGCCTACACCATGGCACACCTTATCGTTAGACTTTATTACTGATCTATCCCCATGCAATGGATTTAACACCATTCTAGTTATTGTGGATCTTTTTTCCAAGATGGCCCACTTTATTCCTTTAAGGGGATTACCTTCTGCTTCAATCCTGGCCAAGGAGTTCCTCGAAAACATTGTTCGCATACACAGATTTCCGTCCGTATTGGTCTCTGACCGGGGCAGTCAATTCATTTCACATTTTTGGAAAAAATGCTGTCAATTGCCGCAAATCGATGTGAGGTTATCGACCAGTCACCACCCCCAGACCGATGGTCAAACGGAGAGGACCAACCAGACTCTCGAACAATACCTGCGTTGTATGTTACATCAGACGGAGAGTAATTGGAAAGACATTCTTTGGATCGCCGAATATGCATACAATAATTCAGTACACTCTGGAACTGGACAAAGCCCCTTTTATACCTTATATGGGCACCATCCTCGAACCTCAGACCTTGATTCACCCCAAGACTTAGAAATGCCCGCAGTGGACCATCTGCACGCTACGATTACACAAGCCCTTAAGGAAGCAACTACACATTTAAAACAGGCGAAAGAAAAATACAAGAAAGATGCTGATCGGCATAGAAGTGATTCTCCACAATACCAAATAGGGGACCAAGTATGGTTAGCCACAAAACATATACCTCTAAAGGGAACACGGACCTTTAACCCCAGATATTTGGGACCTTACTCTATTAAGGCCATTATCAACCTGGTGGCTGTCAAGTTGGACTTACCTGCTAATATGCAAATTCATCCCGTCTTTCTTGTGTCACTTTTGAAGCCAGTACAACCAGGGACAAGACTAACCAAGCCACCAGACCCCATCCTTGTAGACGGATAACCCGAATTTGAAGTTAAGAACATCCTGGACTCCAAGCTGATAAAGTCAAAACTTTTTTATTCAATCGACTGGAAAGGTTACGGACCACAGGAAAGGTCATGGGAACCTAGTGACCATGTTCATGCACCCCAATTGGTGAAAAAATTCCACCGAAATTTCCCAGACAAACCGAAACCACAGGGAAGAACGACTTTAGGAGGGGCCTTGGGGGGGAGTGCTGTCATGATGCCTACCCCCGGGGACCCAGACCAAGTCCAGCAACCCCGGAAGCAGGCATCAAGTTACCCCAAGCAAGCCCAACAACCCCCGCTAGGAGCTATTTGGGTGCAGTCCTGGTGCCTATTGCGCCAGGCTCATATGGAGAGTCAGTCCTGGTGCCATAGGTGCCAGGCTCATAGATTAAAACTTACCTGATGCAGACCATGCTGCAAGCTTACCTGATGCAGACCATGCTGCAAGAGCTCCAAGCCAAGCGAGGCTTGGAAGGGACTATTTTACCTAGGGACTATTTTTTTACTCGGGTGGGGCTGCGGAGGAATACTTACCTGGGACTACTTTGGTGGCTATTTAAACCACGCCCAAAGAGCAGCACATGCTTTGCGTTATTCTGCATCCAGCAGCGTAACACTCACCGTGCATGCAAGTCTGCATCCAGTCTTTTGCCACGCCCACCTCGAGTTTGGAGCTCCTGGAAAAAGGGAGAAAGAAGGAGAAAAGGTTAGAACAACAGCAATACCTTTGATCCTTACCTGAATTCCCGATCCATCGTGCCTTCGAGCTGGAAGAAAGAAGTTATTTTATGCGCGTCGCCTCGCCTGCTGCAGTGCCGCGCTGAACTCACCGGCCTTCGCAGCATCTTCACATTTCACCGCATCCTCCTGCATGTTCCCGCCGCACTCCAGCACCTAAGGAGAAGACAAGAACAGCAAGGTGAGCCAAGGGAATACACAGAGGAATACCCCCCAGAGACTTACCTGAGTTTACCACCGGGGGTACTATTCTTCTTCACGGGTCGGCGCAGCTTCCACTGCATCCTAGCCGAACCCCGGCCCCTAAGGCCAAACAAAAGGACAGCAAGGTGAAACAAGGGACTAACAAGGGGAACCCTCCTCACCACAAAAAACGTACCTGATTTTACCGCCGGAGGTATTAGTCACAGAGACTTAATACTTTCTCTCAGCGCCTGAATAAGGGAGAAAGCAACAGGTTACATATGGACATTATTTTATCGAACTGTGTTGGATAATACAAATCCTTACCAGAACATTACCGGTTTCCACGAGGAACTCTTCAGTAGGGTCAAGCTGCAACCTGCAAGGAATCGGACAAGGGTGAAAGTCAGGCATTTGAACTCTTACGAACTACATACTTACGGCGTCTTGCCGGGAATATCAGAGTCAATATTGTCCTGGAACTCTCCAATTCCTTCGAGCCAGTGAAGCAACTGGTTATCTACACGCCCCTGTGCTCAATGCAGGATGGAGAGCTCATCTTTTCAAATCATCAGAAGAATATTCCTACGGGCCAAGCAAACGAAGCTAGGTGGGCCAGTCCAGTCCGTCATCTCGGCCCTACGTGTCACATTGGTGGAGACCGCAGCAGTCCAGTCCAGATCGACGCCTCTGTGGGAGCCAGGTGAGCATAACACACACTCCACTCGGTAATGCAAGGTCATTTTGCGTGCAAACAGGCTCTTGCAGCTGATGCCTTTGCTATCAAAAAGAGCTCGACAATTGTCATGGGTGCTCTGTCACTTTGTACATTGAACACTCCCTATTTTCCATACTCGAAAGGTCAAAGGCTACCCTCACCACACAAAGGGTAACAGCCTAAGAAATAATACTATTGAGCCTTAATATCCACGTGGTACGATGCAAAACAGTAAACCGAGCCATGTTCCTCACAGAAGCATGAACAGTGAGGATATGCATGGACATGATTGTGCAACCTATGAGGGAGAAGGAGATGACCTCCCTAAAGCCAGAGAAAATGCATTGCAGGAAGGAGAAGTGTTCTTCGTAGATGGATCAGCAGCCATTTGCCAGGAAACAGGTGAAAAACATGTCAGAGCCATAGTAGTAAAACTAGAAGATAGGGAATATGAGGTGTTGGCTAAGAAACGGCTGCCCATGCACTATTCCGCCCAAGCAGCCGAGCTAGTTGCACTGATTGAAGCACTCCGTGCAGCAAAGGGGTGTGCAGCAACGATATATTCAGATTCGACATACTTAACTTCTAAGGTACATGCTGGACTATCCAGACGGAGAAGGAGGGCGTTCAGGAGAGCCAATGGGTTCCCATAGCAGCATGCAGAATTACTGGATAAATTAGTTGAGGCACTTGCAGAACTCTCTATTGTAGCCCTAGTGAAATGGCAAAGCACACACTCACAATAATGACAAAATATCTTTAGGAAATGCAGCTGCAGATGCAGCTGCCAAAGAAGCAGCATATCTGCCCATACTAATGACCACAGAGCGAATACTGAAAAACAAACAAGAAGATCTGAAACTTAAAGTCTCTGATAAGTAAATGATAAGTTCAGATTCAGAATGTTTTGAAATCCATTAGATATTTATTCTTTGAGTGTATAGCAATAGGAGATTTTGGTTGGTACTGTAAACAAAGATTGTGAAAAAAGAAGATGAAAAACAAGTAAGAACAAACTTAAAGGAATATAGTTAATTCACTAATGCAGTAAAAGAAAAAAAAACGAAGATTGATTGCACAAAACTGGTCAGTTTGTGACGCAATGTTCAATTGGTAAGTACTCCTTATGCTTGAAAAATCCTTAATTCATTTATTTGAGTCGGCTGTTTACCAGATTCCTGATTTTTCAATGGTCCTTGACCCCTTAAGTGCCAAGGACGAGATATCTCGTTATTGGAATTGCATACGCAGTCCCAAGGATGAGATAGCTCGTCCTTTTTGGCACCCTATTTTGTGTGATCCCTTCAAAGCAGGGATCACACAAAACAGTAATCCAACCCCCGGGCTATGTGAGGGGGAGGTCCCCCCTCACTGCCAGGGGGCTGGATTACCTTCAGTTTCACGTCGGCGTGTGTAAAGCACGTCGCCGTGAAACTGAAAGTAAAATCACTGCAGCAGCCGTTTTCGGCTGCTGCAGTGAGGAGGAAGATAAGAGCCCTTCTTTCTCCACGTCGATCTCTGGCTGTATTTTAAGCCAGAGATCGAGGCGGGTGTTGGAAAGGGGAGATTCTCCCCTTTCCTACGATACCCATTGTGTGTGCATTTCTGCTCACAGATCAATAGAGATTTGTTTGTGATGCGGAGGGAGGGGGGCTGCTTACTAGGTAAGTGGCCCCCTCCCCCCATTGCCCCAAAGCATGGGGCCACAGCGCTGGAGACCCCTGGGGGCAGATGCTGTTACGCTCACCTGACTCCCACGGAGGCGCTGGCCTGGTTCGCACTGCTGTGACCTCTTCTAAGGTGATGCGCAGGTTTCGGAAGACGGACTGGACCCGGCCCCCAAATCTGGCTTGTCTGGCTCGCAGAAGTATCCTTCTGTAGGCGAAAATAGGGGATTAACTGTCTCCGGGGTAATGCAATCGGCCTCCCACTTTCCCCTCTCACCCTCCTTGAAACCCTTCTGTGATTACTCGTAGCGTCTCACCTTAGGGTCTGGAAGGACGAGCTCTCCATCCTGCTTCTGATGCAGGGGCGCGTTGGTATCCAGTTACTTCACTGGATTTTCGGATTGGTGAGAACCAAACTTGCTTGGCTTGCAGGTAAGTTTTTTGATAAGCGGTTCCCCTTGTGTCCATGCATTAATGTACTAATGCTAGTGTCTTTTTCCCCATAGGGGCCGGGGTACAGAATGCCGGGGAACAGGCACCGACCCGAGATAAGAGGTGAAATCCTTGTACAAATCAGGTAAGTCTTTAATGAGCGTTTTTTGGTAATGTCTTTTTATTCGCTCATTAACGCTGATGTCTCTTTTTCCCCTTAGGGGCCGGGGTCCGGAAATGCCAGGATGCGGCGCGGACCTGAAATGAAGAGGGAATGAATCAACAGGTAAGTCTTAACATGGAGATTTAGCTTTCCTTATTCCCTTCTCTCTCTCACCTTTTGTTCTGGTCTTTTTCTCCCTAGGCGCTCGGGCGTGACTGCGAATCCGGATGATCGCTGCTGAACATGGAGGCGCCCTGTAAAGGTGAGTGGAATGCGGCGCTGCAGCGATCAATGCAATGAGCTTTTAAATTAAAGTCTTCCTTTTCAGGATTGTCGGCTAGATGTCTCCGGGATGCGGATTTAGCAGGTAAGGACTTTTCCTTCTTCTGTTCTCTTCTTCTCTTCCTTTGCAGGTGATCCAGGATGCTGGCAGGCGTGGCAGAAGTCAGGATGCAGGAGAAGACACGGTGAGCGTCCAGCTGCTAGATGCAGAACAACGCGAAGCACGTGTGGCTGTTCGGGTGGGGTTTAAATAGCCTTGGAAGAAGTTCCAGGTATGTATCCTACCTCCAATCAGGTATCTATCCTTCCCCGACCACACCCGGATGGTAAATTAGTCCCACAGGTAAAGTAGTTCCTTTCGGGCCTCAAGGAGGCCGGGATCCTGCAGCATGGTCTGCATCAGGTAAGTGCACCCAAGCATTCCCATAATGAGCCTGGCGCCTATCGCGCCAGGACTGATGTCTTTTATGAGCCTGGCGCCATAGGCGCCAGGACACTGTCCAAAGGGCCCCTATATGGGGTTGCTGGGTCCTTCCTTGGGGACTGGATGTCCGCTTTCGGGGACGCCGGGCTTGAACCGCCCCCAAGGCCCCTCCCAAGGTTGTTCCCTCCGGGGGTTTTGGTTTGTCTGGGAAGAGTCGGTGGAATTTCCTGACTAATCGAGGTGCATGCACATGGTTGCTGGGTTCCCACGACCTCTCCTGAGGTCCGTACCCCTTCCAATCAATTAGGTAGAACAGTTTTGACCTAAACATTTTTGGTTTTAAAATGTTCTTCACTTCGAATTCGGGCTCCCCATCTATTAGAATAGGTTCTGGAGGTTTGAGTAGTCGGGTTCCGGGTACCACTGGTTTCAGAAGTGACACATGAAAAACAGGGTGAATTCGCATACTAGCTGGTAAATCAAGTTTAACAGCCACTGGGTTAATTATTGCCGTAATAGAATAAGGTCCCAGATATTTTGGGTTAAAAGTTTGAGGCCCTTTGAGTGGTAAATGTCTGGTAGCTAACCACACTTGATCCCCAATCTGATACGGAGGTGCTTCACTGCGATGTATATCAGCATTCTCCTTGTATTTTCTCTTGGCTTGTTGTAAATGCGTAGTTGCCTCTGAAGGCTTGGGTAATTGTAGAATGCAGATGTTCTACTGCAGGCATTCCGAGGTTCTGAGGTGAGTCAAGGTTTGAGGTTCGAGGGTGATGCCCAAACAAAGTATAAAAAGGACTGTGGCCAGTTCCAGAGTGTACCGAATTATTATATGCGTATTCGGCTATCCAAAGAATGTCTTTCCAGTTGCTTTGAGATTGCTGTAACATACACCGTAAGTACTGTTGAAGGGTCTGATTTGTCCTCTCGGTCTGACCATTGGTCTGAGGGTGGTGACTGGTCGATAATCTTACGTCGATCTGCGCCATTTGACAACATTTGCGTCAGAAGTGGGAAATGAATTGGCTTCCCCAGTCAGAGATTAGTATAGATGGGAATCCATGTAGCCGAACAATATTTTTCGAGGAATGCTTTGGCTAGGACAGAAGCTGAAGGTAAACCTTTCAAAGGATTAAAGTGGGCCATTTTGGAAAACAAATCCACAATTACCAGAATAGTATTGTACCCCGAACAAGGAGGCAGGTCTGTAATAAAATCCATTGATAGGGTGTGCCAGGGTGCTGGTGGTATGTCTAGAGGTTGAAGGAGACCGCCTGGTCTTTTCTTTTGACTTTTATTTTGGGCGCAAACACCACAGGACATCACAAAAGATTTAACATCTTTTCGCCAAGAGGGCCTCCAAAATTGTCGTTTCACCTTTTCCTCTGTCTTGGCAATACCGGGGTGTCCCTCTATTAATGTATCATGATAACCGGAAATAACTAGTTTGTGTAATTCCTTATGTGGCAGGAATAAGCGTCCTTGGAAATAAGGTAAACCATTATCTATGGTAAAGTCTGATCCCTTTTGTATCCATTCCTGTAAGGTTGTAGGGTCCAGGAGTTGTTTCACTCTGACTTGAATGTCTTCAAGCGTCTGTAACAAAGTCATGCCTAGAATCCTCTGTTCGGGAATTATTGGTACTGGTTCTGAGTTTGTATCAGATTCTCCCATTCCAATTCGGGATAAGGCGTCTGCTTTGCCATTCCTGCAGCCAGGTCGATAGGTAATCACAAAATCAAATTCAGCGAAAAACAAAGCCCATCGGAGCTGCCGTGATGACTGAGCCTTGGCGGTTTTCAAATACTGTAAATTCCGGTGATCAGTGATCACTGTGATGGTATGTCGAGCGCCAAGCAGATAATGCCGCCAGGCTTTAAAAGCGAACTTAATGGCTAACAGTTCTTTGTCCGTGATTGCAAAATTAACCTCGGGTGCCGAGAATTTTCTGGACCAAAATGCTACGGGATGCAGTTGGTTGGTTTCGGGATCTCTTTGGGACAGGACAGCTCCCATGGCTAGGTTGGATGCGTCAGTCTCGACGACATAAGGGAGATCTGGACGCGGGTGTTTCAATATAGGTGCGGAGGTAAACTTAGCTTTTAAATCCTGAAAGGCCTGCTCAGCTTCTTCAGACCATTCAAAACGTTTATTTTTCCTCAAGAGTGCAGTAATGGGCTGTACCACTCGTGAAAATTCCGGGATAAACCTGCGATAGAAATTGGCAAAGCCGAGCATGCTTTGAACCCCTTTTACAGAGCTAGGTGATGGCCATTTGAGGATGGCATCCACTTTTCTTGAGTCCATTCGGACTCCTTTGGGTGTCAGGATGAAACCTAGAAACTCGACTTCTGTGGTATGGAAAACACATTTCTCCAATTTAGCAAATAGTTTGTGTTGGCGCAGTTTTTCAAGTACTGCCCTGACGTGTTTTCTGTGATCAGATTCCGAAGAGGAGTACACCAGAATGTCATCGATATATACGACAACACAAACATCGATGAGTTCCCGAAGGACATCATTCATGAAGTATTGGAAGGCAGCCGGCGCGTTACACAATCCGAAAGGCATCACCTGGTACTCGAATAATCCGTATTTAGTACGGAAGTCAGTTTTCCATTTGTCGCCTTCTTTAACTCGTACCAGATGATAAGCCCCCCGGAGATCTAACTTGGTGTATATGCAAGCGTCCTTCACCTGGTCAAGGAGTTCAGGGATTAGAGGCAGAGGTTAATGGTTTTTAACCGTTATCTGGTTCAATGCGCGGTAATCGATACAAGTTCTAAGGTCGCCTTCTTTTTTGGGCACGAAGAACAAAGCCGAGGATGCCGGGGACTTTGACGGGCGAATAAAACCATTAGCTAGGTATGGATCCAAATATTGTCTCAAATGCAGATTCTCAGGTTCGGTAAGGGCATAAATCCTGCTACAAGGGGGTTGTGCACCGGGCACCAGATCGATTTGGCAATCGTACAATCTGTGAGGAGGTAACGTGTTGGCCTGTTCCTTTTGGAAGACGTCCTGAAAGTCTTGGTATTCCGGAGGTAGTTGCATGGAGGCAGAGGTTACAGATGCTAGATTAATCTTCAGGTTTTCTGGGTTGCAGGTTTGTGTAAAATCCAGGAAGGTTATTCTCTTAGCTCGCCAATCAATTCGAGGATTATGTGTCTCTAACCAAGGGATTCCAAGAATAACCTGAAACTGTGGAGCCTTGATTGCATCAAACACAACACCCTCCCGATGGCCGTCGGGACCAATAAGAGTCACCTCAGTAGTGGAATGTGTTACCGGTCCAGAGGCAATTTCAGTTCCATCGACTGTGGTGATGACATCTTTGCTGGTTTTAGGATGGAGAGGGAGGTTAATCCTAGAGACCAATTCACGATCCACATAGTTTCCAATAGCCCCACTATCAATGTATGCCTTTATTGCATGCAACCGCTTAGGCTGTTCTGGATCTACGAGAACCATTGGCACAATGAAATGCGAGGTCTGAGAGTTAGTTTTCAAGCTCGGCAAGCGGACCCCTACACTTGTCGGGCGGAGTCGTTTCCCGAAACAGAGTCTTAATGGTTTTTATCAGCAGCTGCTACCGCCTTTCGGGGCGGTTTTGCCGGGCAATCTCGTAGAAAGTGTCCAGAATTCCCACAATAAAGACATCATTTTAACTGGCGCCTCCTTTCACGTTCCTTTTGAGTTAAGGGTCCTTTAACCCCTTCAATTTGCATAGGCTCAGAGACATCAACTCCTTTGGGATTAGCATGGGTCTTGACCAACACCCGGGTCTCAAACCTGGACCGATCTGCTTTTCTGTTTTGAAGTCTGTGATCCAATTGGACCACTAAGTCTATATACTATGTGCATTCTTGGGGCGGATTTACAACTTGGGCCAAGACATCTTTAAGTTCTCCGCGAAGGCCTCGATAAAACAACGTGACTCTTTTATCCTCTGGCCATCCCGTTTCCACAATTAGTCTATTAAAGGTTGCAATATAGGATAGGAGGTCCTGATTGCCCTGTCGCAGGGATAGAAGTTCGTCATCCAGAGCCTGCCCCAGAGAGTGTTGAGCAAATAACCTTTCCATGCTTGCTTGAAACCTTTGAAAATCACGGAGAATCGGGTCATCTTGAGTAACCAGTGGAACTGACCAATCGGCAGTGCTGCCGCTGAGATATGACAATACAAAGGCTACCTTGGTCTGATCATTAGGGAAGGCCCCAGGTCTGCATAGGAAGTGCAAACAACACTGATTCATGAATACGGCGAATCGTTTGGGGTCCCCAGCAAAGCGTTCGGGTGGGGCCAGCTGCATGTTTCCAGGTAGATTAATCTGCACAGGGTTACTGGAAACCACAGGAGCGGGGTTCCCCCCCGGAACCGGGTAGAGGAGTTTGCCCAGCTTGACCTTGCAAAAGCTGTCTGGCCAGGTCATCAGTTCTTTCCTTTGATATTATTAATTCTCTCCTGAGGGCATTAGTCTCTTGACAAGCGGCATGTACTTCGGCCCGTAATTCCCCCAATAATTGGGCCAACTGATCAGTTTCAGAACTTTCCATAGCGCCTGGGTGGGAATTTGTAGGAAGGCTTTGCGTTCTGTTACGCTCACCTGACTCCCACGGAGGCGCTGGCCTGGTTCGCACTGCTGTGACTTCTTCTAAGGTGATGCGCAGGGTTCGGAAGACGGACTGGACCGGGCCCCCAAATCTAGCTTGTCTGGCTCGCAGAAGTATCCTTCTGTAGGCGAAAATAGGGGATTAACTGTCTCCGGGGTAATGCAATCGGCCTCCCACTTTCCCCTCTCACCCTCCTTGAAACCCTTCTGTGATTTCTCGTAGCGTCTCACCTTAGGGTCTGGAAGGACGAGCTCTCCATCCTGCTTCTGATGCAGGGGCGCGTTGGTATCCAGTTACTTCACTGGATTTTCGGATTGGTGAGAACCAAACTTGCTTGGCTTCCAGGTAAGTTTTTTGATAAGAGGTTCCCCTTGTGTCCATGCATTAATGTACTAATGCTAGTGTCTTTTTCCCCATAGGGGCCGGGGTACGGAATGCCGGGGAACAGGCACCGACCCGAGATGAGAGGTGAAATCCTTGTAGAAATCAGGTAAGTCTTTAATGAGTGTTTTTTGGTAATGTCTTTTCCTTCGCTTATTAACGCTGATGTCTCTTTTTCCCCTTAGGGGCCGGGGTCCGGAAATGCCAGGATGCGGCGCGGACCCGAAATGAAGAGGGAATGAATCAACAGGTAAGTCTTAACATGGAGATTTAGCTTTCCTTATTCCCTTCTCTCTCTCACCTTTTGTTCTGGTCTTTTTCTCCCTAGGCGCTGGGGCGTGACTGCGAATCCGGATGATCACTGCTGAACATGGAGGCGCCCTGTAAAGGTGAGTGGAATGTGGCGCTGCAGCGATCGACACTATGAGCTTTTAAATTAAAGTCTTCCTTTTCAGGATTGTCGGTGAGATGTCTCCGGGATGCGGATTTAGCAGGTAAGGACTTTTCCTTCTTCTGTTCTCTTCTTCTCTTCCTTTGCAGGTGATCCAGGATGCTGGCAGGCGTGGCAGAAGTCAGGATGCAGGAGCAGACACAGTGAGCGTCCAGCTGCTAGATGCAGAACAACGCGAAGCACGTGTGGCTGTTCGGGTGGGGTTTAAATAGCCTTGGAAGAAGTTCCAGGTATGTATCCTTCCTCCAATCAGGTATGTATCCTTCCCCGACCACGCCCGGATGGTAAATTAGTCCCACAGGTAAAGTAGTTCCTTTCAGGCCTCAAGGAGGCCGGGATCCTGCAGCATGGTCTGTATCAGGTAAGTGCACCCAAGCATTCCCATAATGAGCCTGGCGCCTATGGCGCCAGGACTGATGTCTTTTATGAGCCTGGCGCCATAGGCGCCAGGACACTGTCCAAAGGGCCCCTATATGGGGTTGCTGGGTCCTTCCTTGGGGACTGGATGTCCGCTTTCGGGGACGCCGGGCTTGAACCGGCTCCCCGGGAGCGGGCATCATGACAGATGCTCACTGCCCCCAGGGGTGAAAATAAAATTTAAAAAATGTAAAAAAATCAAGGGATGGGGAGGTAGGAGGGGGTCTGGGGCTTTGGGTCCCACTAGGCAACCAGGGATATAGGAAAAAGTGGTGTCCTTGTAAAGGGGAGATTCTCCCCTTTCCAAGGACATCACGTATATGACGCATTGCTGGTCACGGATCAGCACAGAGCGCTCGATCCGTGACCATCAACCCACTGGATCACCATGGATTTGTTTGTGATGTGGGGGGGCTGCTTCAAGTAAGCAGCCCTCTCCCCCCCGGCCCTCAAAGCATGGGGGCACATATGTGCACAACCCTGGGTGCAGATGGCTGATCATCTGACCCCAGGGAAGGGGGGCAAAAATAATAAAAAATAAATAAATAAATAGAACTGGGATGGAGGGTGGGAGTGGGGAGCCTGGGATTTTTTTGCCCATATGAAATGGTGGTAGCCCTCCCCCCCCACACCAAGTGGAAAGGGGGGGCATCCCTTGTAGCCCTCTCTGGGGGCAGATTTATGCCCCCAGGCAGGAGTACATGAGGTGGCCCCCCCATCCAATTGGTGGGAGGGAGGAGGGCCACCAGGAAATATTGTGCAGGCCCCCCAAAGGATGAGGGCAGATGGCTGATCATCTGCCCCCAGGGAAGGGGGCAAAAACAAAAACAAAACAAAAAAATGAAAATAACGAAAGGGAATGTTGGGTGGGATTGGGGGGGCCACTAGCCACCAGGGATATATTTTACAGAAAAGGGGGGTGGCCCTCTCCCCCTCACCCCAAGGGGAAATGGGGGCACCCCTTGTAGCCCTCCCTTGGGGCCGATATCTGCTCCTAGGAAGGGGCATCTCACCCCAGGGAGGGCTGCATGAGATGCCCCCCTCTTATCTGCCCCCAGGGAGGCTGAATGAGATGCCCCCCCGCATTAATTTGGTGTGGGGGGTAGAGGGTCACCCCCCATTACATTAGAAAATTACCTGGCGGTTTAGGGTGCCCCTCAGCCCGCCCTAAAGTGTAGTGTAACTTTTTCATTTTTTTCTTTGTTTACAAAACTTGCCTTGGCGCAGAGGGGCACATTGGTGTGCCAATCTGGCACCGGGGTGCCCAAACCTTACTGCCCCACCCACTGGGGGGCCTGTCCCACCATTTATGGGGGCCCTCTCCCCCCTCACCTCAAATGGAGGGGGGTGTACCTCACGCAGCTGTTTGTAGGAGGCCCAGGGAGGCCTGCATGAGGTGCCCCTGCCACCCATTTGGAGTGAGGGGGGAGGGGCCCCCAAAAATGGTGGGACAGGCCCCCCAATGGGGGGTGCAGTAAGGTTTGGGCACCCTGGTGCCAGATTGGCACACCAATGGGCCACTATGCGCCAAGGCAAGTTTTGTAAACAAAGACAAAAATGGAAAATGGTGTAACGTATTTTAGGGGGGGGCTGTGGGGCACCTCAAAGGGATGGGGAATTTTCTAATGGGACGCGGTAGTGACCCCATCTCCCCCACCCGCAATGGAGTGGGTGCCATGTCATACAGCCCTCCCTGGGACCAGATATCTGCTCCTAGGAAGGGACGCCTGAGCCCAGGGAGGAGTGCAGGACAGCCCCCCAACGTATCTGCCCCTGGGGAGGGCTACATGAGATGCGCTGCCCCTCCAATTGGGATGGGGGTGGAGAGGTGCACCCCCTTCACATTAGAAAATTCTACAGCGGTGTAGGGGGCCCCTCAGCACCCGCTTAAAAGCAGCCTGCCATTTTGAATTATTTTCTTTGTTTACTATACCTGCCTTGGCGCAGAGGGGCACATTGGTGTGCCAATCTGGTGCTGGGGTACCCAAACCTTACTGTACCACCCACTGGGGGGCCTGTCCCACCATTTTTGGGGGCCCTCCTCCCCCCAACCAAAATGGAGGGGGGGTGTACCTCACGCAGCTGTTTGTAGGAGGCCCAGGGAGGCCTGCATGAGGTGCCCCTGCCACCCATTTGGGGCGAGGGGGGAGAGGGCCCCTAAAAATGGTGGGACAGGTCCCCCAGTGAGTGGGGCAGTAAGGTTTGGGCACCCCGGGGCCAGATTGGCACATCAATGTGCCTCTCTGCACCAAGGGGAGATGGGTTACCAAAGGAAAAAATGGTGGAATGCTTTTTAGGGGGGGCTGTGGAGCACCCCAAAGGGTCTGGGAATTTTCTAATGGGATGGGGCGTTGACCCACCCCCCCCGCCGCAATGGAGTGGGTGTCATGTCATGCAGCCCTCTCTGGGACCAGATATCTGCTCCTAGGAACGGACGCCTGAGCCCAGGGAGGAGTGCAGGACAGCCCCCCCCCCTTATCTGCCCCTGTGGAGGGCTACATGAGATGGGCCGCCCCTCCAATTTGGCCATGTGTGGATTCCCACGGGTGTCCTCTTTTGGGAGATGCATGGGGTTCCCTGTTTTCCTTGCTAGCTTCGACACCCTAGGCCCAAATCTGTAGGTTTCCCAAATGAACAAAATGGTCAGTGCCAAAAGGCTTGGGGTTACCAGTGGGTTACCCTTTTCCTTTTGCGCCCCCGGTAGGTGCACCCACACATGAGAGGTACCGTTTTCATCGGGACACATGTGGGGACACGGGAAGGTAGGCCATGTGTTGTTGGTGGTGTGTTTCGGTGGGTTGCCAGAGCGAAATGTCTGAGAATTGGCTTCATTTCCAGCCAATTTCAGAGACATTTCCCTGTGTCCACTCACCGAAACACGTCGCCAACAACAGATGTCATGCCTTCTCGCGTTCCTACACGTGTCCCGACGTAACAGGTACCTCACATGTGTGGGTGCACCTACCGGGGGCGCAAAAGGAAAAGGGTAACCCGCTGGTAATGCCAAGCCTTTCGCCACAGCACAATTTGTTCATGTGGGCAACCTACAGATTTGGCCCTAGGGTGTCGAAGCCAGCAAGGAAAATGGGCAACCCCATGCATTTCCCAAAAGAGGACACACGTGGGAATGCACAGAGGTCTGACTTGCGCAAAGCGGCCCAGAATTTATTAACCAGAACCCCAGACAAACTGAACATTGTTTTTTTTCCCCCACCAAATATCACACTTTGTCGGGGATTGTGGCTAATAAAAACTGGGGCAATTTGCGCAAGCAGACCTCTGTGGATTCCCACGGTTGTCCACTTTTGGGAAATGCATGGTGTTCCCTGTTTTCCTTGCTGGCTTCGACACGCTAGGCCAAAATCTGTAGGTTGCCCACAAGAACAAAATGGTCAGTGGCGAAAAGGCTTGGGGTTACCAGTGGGTTACCCTTTTCCTTTTGCGCCCCCGGTAGGTGCACCCACACATGTGAGGTACCGTTTTCATCGGGACATGTGTGGGGATGCGGGAAAATAGGCCATGTGTTGTTGTCAGTGTGTTTCGGTGGGTGGCCAGAGCGAAATGTCTGAGAATTGTCTTTAATTTCCAGCCAATTTCAGAGACATTTCCGTGTGTCCACTCACCGAAACACGTCGCCAACAACGGATGTCATACCTTCTCGCGTTCCCACAGGTGTCCCGGCAAAAACGGTACCTCACATGTGTGGGTGCACCTACTGGGGGCGCAAAAGGAAAAGGGTAACCTGCTGGTAACCCCAAGCCTTTCGCACAGCCCATTTTGTTCATGTGGGCAACCTACAGATTTGGGCCTAGGGTGTCGAAGCCAGCAGGGAAAACAGGGAACCCCAAGCATTTCCCAAAAGAGGACACCCATGGGAATCCACAGAGGTCTGCCTTGCGCAAATCGGCCCAGAATCTACTACCCAGAACCTCTGGCAAATTCCAAATTTATTGGTAAAAAACACAATTTCCTGACATTTCACTCTGCTCAACCACCGAAACACGCCGCCAACAACAGATGTCATACCTTCCCGCGTTCCCATAGGTGTCCCAATGGAAACGGTACCTCACATGTGTGGGTTCACCAATCTAGCCGCAAAGGGAAACGGCTAACCCACTGGTAACCGCAAAAGGGTTTGGGTAGATAACCTACAGATTTGGGCATAGGTTGTCCAAACCACCAAGGAAAACTGGGAACCCCATGCATTTCTGAAAAGAGGTCACCAGTAGGAATCCACAGAGGTCCAATTTGTGCGAAGCAGACCAGAATGTTTTACCCAGAACCCCCGAAAAAGTGAAAAATTTGTTTTTTTCGGCACATTTCAGACTTTGCTGGGACTTCTGGGTAATAAATTCTGGGCCGATTTGCGCAAATCATACCTCTGCGGATTCCCACGGGGGTCCTCTTTTTGGAAATGCATGGGGTTCCCTGGTTTCCTTGGTGGCTTGGACACCCGAGGCCCATAATTGTATGTTGTGCTTGTCTGGAGAAAGTGTCAAATTCAGGTGTCGAAACAGACTTGGGGTTACCTGTGTTTTAGGCTTTCCCCTTGGCGCCCAGGTAGGTGCATCCACACATGTGAGGTACCATTTTCATCGAGACACCTGTGGGAACGCAGGATGGTAGGCCATGTTTTGTTGGCGGCATGTTTCGATGGGTGAGCCGAGTGAAATGTGTGGAAAATGCGTTTTTTTCCCCACATTTCGGACTTTGCAGGGGTGTCTGGGTAATACATTCTGGGCTGATTTGCGCAAATCATACCTCTGCGGAGTCCCACGGGTGTCCTCATTTCAGAAATGCATGGGGTTCCCTGTTTTCCTTGGTGGCTTGGACACCCGAGGCCCATATCTGTATGTTGTGCTTGTCTGGAGAAAGTGTCAAATTCAGGTGTCGAAACAGACTTGGGGTTACCTGTGTTTTAGGCTTTCCCCTTGGCGCCCAGCTAGGTGCACCCACACATGTGAGGTACCGCTTTCATCGGGACACCTGTGGGAACGCAGGAGGTATAACATTTGTTGTGTTTGTGTGGTTTTCATAAAGTTTTGACCCATTTGCCGGTGCCCTTTGTCACACAACCCTTTAATTTCCCAAATGTAACCTACTTCTAGTCGCTGCTTTAGGCACCATACACTTTTGTAACCTGCACAAATCACCTACCCTTGAAAAGGTCTACCTGTCCTCTTTCAAAAAATGGATGCTTGCCGTTCCTCACCACCTTGGTTTTCCCGATTTACACATGCTAAGTGCGTCTGTTCAGACCATGAACATAAACCTCGTGTGGCTCAGTGTTTGGCTTGTAGTATTGCTTGTTTTGTAAAACACTAAAAAAAATGTGTGCTTTCCTAACTGCAAGAGTCGGGAGAATGTAGCGGAGCATTCGTTTTCTCAAAATTCATAGAAGCCATTGCCGTACCAAGCCAACCATGTCCAACACATACCTTTTTTTCGGTCATTTTCCTGCTTTTCCCCCAATCTATGGCATTTTCCCCTACCTAGTTGTTGCCTGACCTACGCAAATCACCCCTTCCTAAACTTGGAATTTTGTCTACTTTTCAGTAATATATTCATTTCTGTCCTCCAATTTGGCTTTCCTACCCTTTTCATCCATGTATGTCCAATTGGCAAAAATGGCCAAAATCGCCTACCTCTCACAAAACAGTTGATAAACACATAAAATATTTTTTTTTCGTTTCCACTCAACCTGTTCTTGAAAGCCAGGAAGTTGGGGAACTCAGCACAGCAAACAATTTGTTCCTAGCTCTTACAAGGAAAAAACCACAGGCTTCTTTGTGCATCATTTTATTGGCATTTTTTGAAAAAAAACCAAAACATTTGCACTTTTTGCTTATTTTCTCTCACCCCCCTACAGCAACCTAGGATTCCTGGGTGGCGTTACGACCGCCTACATATGGGAAAAAAGGAGCAAATTTTGGCCAAGATATCTCATGTAACAAAAAAGTTACAAGGCATTGAATGGCCACATACCGGAATCACCAACAAAGGCCTTGGCACTGGGGGGGGGGGGAATACCCATGGCAGTTAAAGGGTTAATGGGCAGTGCTAGATCAGCTAGGATACTGTTACATTATTTTTACTGCATACTTTTTTAACACTTGGGACCCAGCGTATTCAGCATGTAGTGTTTGCCCAACTAGAACCCTTCGCAATTAACGTGTAGTGTTTGGTCACCTTGAACCTTGTGTTTTGTAAATTGCATTTTCTGTCACTGAGACAAATCCAGGGGATTCATAGCCTTTGCCCAAGGGGACACCACCCCCTTAGGGACTAGGGACGTGAGCTTGCTAAGCTTACCCCCTGACAGACAGGGCAAGCGGGATTACACTGGTGGCGAGCCCCCTTTAAAGGACAGGAAATTCCCAGAAAAAAATTATAGGATTGTTTTATCACAAGATCCCAATATATCTGTTGGCTTTTTGGGAGTTAAACTATGGAATGAATGAACAGTGAATCATCTCACCCCCTTGCCCAGGCAATGATAATGAGCCAATCAGATCTGAAGAGAGAAGAAGAAACCTGCAGCGCTGCAGGAGCAGACAGACCTCCTCCTGGCAGGTGCGTCAACAAAGAGGGAGCATATGCCGGTGTGGCAGACAGTGAACGGTGCAGCCGAACCCGCTGAACTGACACTAGCCATACTGAGACATTAACTCGAAATACCCAGCCCAGGAGATCGTTGAGACGTGGAAGACACCCAAAAAGCAGATGATTGGTGTACTGAGGAACTGACTCAAATTCCATCTGTGAGCCAGTGGGAGAAAAGGTCCAGATCCGTCCAACATGGAAAAGCTGTGGCGAAGCCAAGAGGAAGGTGCCACATTGGCCAAATTCACGACTCTCCAAGTCAGAGGTACACAGTGGCTCTGGGGGACAGAGAGGAGGGTGATGAGACCCAGTGAAACCGCAAGGGAATGTGAGAGAAACCAGACCACAAAGCAAGGTGAGAGAAGCAAGAACCCAAGACGGGCTGAGAGAAGCAAAACCACAAGGTAGTGGGACAGATACCACACCCCAAGGTGGAGTGAGAGAAGGGAAACACAAAAGTAGGGTTAGAGAAACCAAACCCCTGGGCGGGGTGAGAGGACCCAGGCCCTAAAGCAGAGTAAAATAATCAAGACACCAGGTTGCAGTGAGAGAACAAAACCCCAAGGCAGGATGTGAAAAAGAAGGCCCCAAGGTGGGGTGAAACAAGACTCAATTGCAGGGTGAGAGAAGCCAGACACCAAGGTGAGATTAGAGGAGCATGATCCCAAGGGTGAAACAAGCAAAACCCAAAGGTAGGGTGATGGAAACCCAACCCCAAGGCAAGGAGTGAGATGCAAAACCCCAAGGCGTGGTGAGAGAAACAAGACCCTGCTGTGTGGTGAGAGAAGGAAAACCCCAAGGTGGGGGCCGAGCAACCAGACCCAAGGTGCAGTGAGAGAAGAAAGACCCCAAGGTTGGGTGAGAGAAACAGGACCCCAAGGTGGCATGAGGGAAATGAGACTCCCAAGGTGGGGTGAGATAAGCAAGCCCCAAAGACAGGGTAAAAAACAGGAACTTAATAAATCATGATTTTCATATAAGTTCAGTGTGTACTCTACCACATTTTTCATGTGGAATACGGGTTAGCATATCCACCTTTGTTTACTGTGCAAGCATCTTTCTAGTGGCAAGGTAGCGTGAAGAGGGGTAATCAGTCTCACTTTGTTCATATCCAGAGTGTTGGTAGCCAGCATTTGGGCTGGCATTGTAGCGCATACATGGATGGGATGCATGACACAATCTGGCAGCTGCAGAAAAGGTATACGGGCTGTAGCACAGAAACAGAATAGGGATTAGAAGCCATGAGGAATTTACACAAAGACCTATGATAGATACAGGACACAGATTAGCAGCCTTAGAATGTACAAGTGCTCAAGCATGGCTACAAGTGACAGATTGGAAGCAATGAGGTTGGTGCATTTACCACAGCATGGTTTGCTGACGTACGGATTCAACTTTTCCATGAAGGCAGAGGAGCCACGAAGGGCCGGGCCACGGCCATCCTTATAAAAACACTGGCACTCCCACCGGCCTGCCTGCGGCTTTAGTCAATGAATACACTTCACCCGCACCGGTCGTGCCACCCCAAGATTCAGCGAGCTCATCAGGCCACCCCTATGAAAAAGGTCTGGGGGCGCCTCTGGCACTAGTGTTTATCTATATATTGTCCCACATGAACAGAGTTAAATTCACATAGATGTGTTTTGTTTGGCATCACATGGCCTGGGGAGCCAAACATAGCTTCTGCTAGCTGTTGCTATGAAGCTAATCAGGCTCGGCTAGGCTACAAGCAGGTGTTCAAGATGGAATTACCAATTAAACAATCTCAGACCCAAATAACCGGACAGACTCAAAGAATATGGCAAAATGCTACTTTATTATCAGCTCAAATGAAGTAGGCAACCCTGGTGAACAAACAGAATGCAGTTCACTCACTCTCAACTACATTTCAATTCCACAAAGGCTTTATACCTCGATGTACGTCAGCTATGAGGTCATCCTATGTGGCAAGCAGTAAAATCCTATTGAAAGGAGGGATTGGTTAAGGAACATATATACCTATACTTCATTACTTCATTTAGGTGTTAGTAACATCATTGGCTGCCCCTTATCTGCTAGGCACGCCTTGAACTACCTTGTAGAGGAGGTCCCAAATATGGCCTGCACCCCAGTCGCCCATTTCGAAGTACCAGGAACGTTCACACCGAGATATGTGACGTATGATGAGCAGATAAACCAGCAGAGAGCCGTAGTGGGGCTCTGCCCAGTACCTATTAGAAGAACAGCACCTATTTAAGTACCAATATCTAGACAACCACAGGCAGTAAGGTCTCCACTGAGAAAACCCTACCAGCAAATGAAACAAAATGTAGATTGTTCAAGTGCTGTACAGGAAGAAACCAAAAAGTCCCTAATGAAAGACGAATGGTGACATCACAAGGGCCTGGACTAACGCACCCATAGAAGAGATGATGACCCAGGATGACACAAAGAGACGAAATGCCAAGAATAAAGACATCGCAAAACTATAAGAAGAGAATGTTGATGAAAGACAAAAGAGCTTAAAGTTGTAAGCAGGATTACGATATTCAACCTGCTAACACCTGTACGTATGCTTGTAACCGCAAGAAAGGTAAAGAAAACAGTGTGACTTGCTATGCTAAGTAGAAGAATAGAGCCGCAAGCGCCATTATACATAATCTACCTCAAAACAAAGCACATTGTGTAAGTGCAAGTCCATTTTGCATGAAAAGCAGAACCAACCCAGGTTATTATAGGCCAAATGCAAGATGTTTCATATTCTAGTAGACATGAGGAAAAAGACTGAATCGAAACTCGGCAGAAGCAGCTTGTGCCAGAGAAGCCAAGGTCACATTGATAGAAGCTACGAACAGTAGCTACTTTTAATTGAAGCTAAGAACAGAATATCCTGCCTCTGAAGAATCGAGATAAGAAGGTGAATGCAGGTGAAACGAAAATCAAATGCACGAATTGAGAGAAACGAGGCAAATCCATGGTGTGCTAGCACGTGACCAGCCAAGCAAGACGAGGCACAGTTTCACACCTACGCTTGGCATCCGCCCAGTCAGAGATATCAGAACTTTGCGAGACAAGAACATGCAGTTTTCGAGGCCAACCATAGTTAACTAATTGACACAGAGCCCATAAAGTGATGATTGATAGAAGGAAGGCAAGGTGAATTGGGGGACACCCTGCACCTGGTTGACCGTTCTGCATGCTGCTAAGCAAAGTGGAAATGTATGCATGCGGTTGATGCCAACCCAATCACAATGGACTAAATAATCTAGGGTCCTATAGATAGTAGAACCAATGGGACATCGTACTCATATTGACGTCTACTAGAGTAATGTTAGAGGGAAGGGCTTAGACGCTCATCTGATAGTGTCCATCCAATCCCCTCACTCCGTTACCATATACAGATATAGCACCTATATTAAAGTTACCTTTTCCTAACCAATAGAACTGCATGTTAACTTTTGATTGTTACATGTCAATAATGACGAGTTTTTGGTATAAATGTTACTGTTGGTATGAAGTTCTTGGGAGTTGAAGCGAGACGGGCTGTCACACCACTTTCGATGTCCATGTGTCCCCGTTTTATGTACTTGTCATTAAACGGACTCCCCTTTGCCAAACCATTGAGTTGTCCTTATTGATTGGTGTTGGAATAAGAAAATCTGCACCCCCATCCATCTCAAGGTGCAGCTATCTCGTCTTAAAGTACTGCGGAGCAAACCCGAATCTATGGGCCGGCCGGGGGTCTCCCCAGTACACTTGGTAGCAGAGGAGGGGTTATCGACTATCGATTGTTGATTAAAATAAGACACCTTATGACCGTCGACATAAAGTAACTCTAGGTCTTCGGCAATATTACAAGTCCTTTGCCATTCGGCTGAGTAGACCGTGAAGCTCCCCGTAGACAATGGTAGCGCAAGCAAGAAACTGCAGTTAGTGCCTGAAGGGACCCGTTTTCCCACATTTCCCTTCCCATTCCTACGGGCAGCTGATCGAGTGAAAAGCTGAAGAAGGCGGTAACAAAGGCAGTGATCCCGAGGATCCAGAGACAAACCATGCAAACGGTGAGTGAAGAGAAAATTGAGTGCTTTGGAAAATAGTGCATGCTTTAGAACAAGTAAAGGGAAAAGGTAACAGAGGGAGGAGGAAAAAAACAAAATATAGTCAGAAGGAGAGAAGACTGTATATATATATAAGGGGATAATGACTCGAGAATAATTAAATAAATAGAGGTTTCCGGGGTAGACACTCGAGAAAAGAGAGAGGTTACCGGGGCAGACACCCGAGAAATGAGAGGATTCACCTTATTCCTACGCTTTAAATATAGCGGCTAGAAGAAACGTGTACCCAGCAATGTTCCCTCTAATTATTTTTCTGTAAATTTGGAAATGGATGGCTCTTGTGTGCACATTATTTTCCATGTGCACAACTTACAAATTACGTTATAAACATGGCCAAGACCGAACGCATGTATAGTTCGTGAGCTATCCTCTCTGAAGAGAGTTTGGAAGGGAATGTTCCCTTCCCAACAACTGTAGTTATTTACAAACCAGTGTAAAAGGTGCATCTCACAACACATTTTCCAAAAATATATGTAATAAAAAAAAAAACATATTTTTATTGTGATTGTAAAGGGAGCACATCAATCAGCCCAAGAATTCAAGATTTGCCACAGTACCTACCAAAGGTTTTCCTGTACAGGGAATGATATGCGTACGCACCAAGAAAGCATTGTATGCTCAGTATAAACAAAAGGCTTATTTGTTGCTATTCATTTGTTGACATTGCTCAGAGACAATGCAGAAAGTGTTTCATGCCATTGGAAAAAAACTCATATTTATTATAAAAAAAACAAATATTACTTCGCATAACTAATGTGGCTGGCAAAAATAACAAAATCAGACATGATACAAAATGTGTAGATGGAACAATCAATTAAATGGAACGCGCCATAAAATCTGCCAATGTGAGTTCATGAGCAACTCTAATGAGGTAATTCAAGGGCCAGGAGAATATGCATCTCAATTTGTGTAAGGATGACAATTCCATCAGAATAACTGCATCAGAGTAAGATCAGAATACATGTGCCTCTGCTTACTATACACATTACATTGTCCTAAGAGCACGGTTCGACAACTCTTGCACAAAACCAGCTTTACAGCTAAGAAGCATGCACACAGACCCATTTTTACTCCCCAAAAACAGGAAAAAGTGCCCAACAAAGAGAGCCTAACCTCTGCTCCTACCCACAATGTTCCTCTAATATTTTCGAATCCACAATCAGCAGAACAGTCAGATAGGAAGGACCTCTAATAATATTACTGCTCGATCTTACAAGGAACTTGAATGGGAAAGAACACCTTTTATAAGCATAAAGTATCCCCATTGGCATAGCCAATTACTTTTCTACTCCCTGAAAAATCACTTGATTCCAGGTAAGCAGTAAAATATTTTCAGAGCTCTGCTTCGAACTCTGTCATAGGATGTGAAATGAGAGGGCACATAATAAAGCTTTTGATTTTTCTCTCCCTTCCTTACCGCAGCCTAGTCAACATTCAAAAAGGACCTTACTGAAGTTTATTTTGGAGCATCAACGTAAGTCACATATATTTGCCTTTTAAGATAATAGCTGCAATGCTGAGAGCTACAAAAGAGTGACTGCCATCTTCTGTAACTAGGAACCCAAATTTTGCAATTCCCTGTTGTCAGTTAAACAAGATGTATAGGGATGCTAGATGCATAAAACACAGAACACATGATTATATTGGAAGGCCCTCTGGAGCTGAGCATAGAAAGGAACAGAAGGTGTAGTTTTGTACATTGTTACTAGAGTTTCCTACCTTTATCAAACAAACATTTCCTTTACTGGACTGCTGAAACGTCTGGTTTGTTCTTCAACCCCAAGGATTGTTCACCCGTGCCCTTACCCAGTACCCTTCCCTGGCTCCTGTGGTAGCCACCAATATTAGTTGATAAAGCTCTTTAAAAGTGAGGGATTGTATCTATTTAACACTCACTGGGATATATGTATACCCACAATACTTTGCAAGCAAAACCTATATTTTAAGCCTCATCATATCATGGGCAATTTAAGAAAATGCTATGAATCTGCACATAAATAATTACTTTGCAATACATAGTAGATTGCTTGCAGCATACCTCAACCTAGTATTGTTATGTAGAATTGCACGAGTGTTCAGTGCACCATTTTGTATAGCAGAGAGCTACTGTATAAGTTGTTAACGTCTGTGCCCATTGGATCTCTGAAAAGGATGCTCTCACACGTACAGGCTAATGTAAGTAATGCTAAAGTAGGAGAGACTGAGCATGACATTTTCCTACTGAAAACCCTTAGAGGGCAAATTAATATTTATAATGTGTTAACTTGCAGGGGTATGCTTCAACGTGCTTGTGTGACATATGTACAAATATCAGGAATCATGGGATGAGATTACACATTGAATTAGCCTTACTTACAGTTTGTATCCGATATTTAGGCTAACAATAGGGTTGCATAGTGTGGGTGACGCTTTTGCTAACGCACCATGAGTCACAGAAATTCAGGTGCTTGAACATTATTCATATTACAACAAACAGAAAAGAAGTGGATGTAGGTCCAGGTCTGGTAACCTTGTGCAGAGCCAAGGCAGGCAGAGTCAAGGTTGTCCTGTGATTTCCAGATGTGGCCTGGGGCAGAAGTTAGTCATAAGGTATAAGTGTGGTAGAGTTCAGTATAGGAGTCATGAGTGAGAGGGGAATTTTAGTTTTTAGGTTTTTAAGGTCACGCTAGTTACAGTAGGGCAAATTAAATAGGTTACATCAGATATAAGGACTAGTTAGTATAATTCAACCTATTAAGAGAGAAAGTAAATGTCATGTAACTGCTGTGGCTTGTGCCTTATTAATTCTTGAGAAGGTTGGAATTGTCTGTGTGCGCTACTAAAACTCTTCTGAGCGGCACCTAGAAGGAAGATGGGCAAGCGCACATGCGCACTGCTTAGAGGGAACACTGGCCCAGAGTCCTACATAATGGGGAATGACTAGGCTACCAAAATGTTTAAAGACGTTGTGAAAGGGGTACGTTTACACTCCATGAAGGGGTAATGAATAGAGGCAGAGATATTTGTGTCCAGCTGGTGTCCATCTAGTCTGTTAAGTGTCTGTCTAACCTGTTTCTTTGTTGTGACATCATATGTATGACATTTTTTTTTAAGAGAACCATTTAAAAAATGTTGCGATTTAATAGCTAAGACAGAATCGTAACGTTTTGAGCAAATCAGTAATATACATTTTTTGTGGAAAATTTGGATTGGAGCTTGCAGTGTTTGGTGCTCGCTCATATTGTTAAAAGCTGTTTTAACCACACGAAAGCATTGACTATTGTTGTATAAGAGGAAATGGAACAGATTTAAGCATGGAAGACATAACTCCATTAGCACACTTACGCAAGCAATTGCCAAAACACGCACCCAAGCTAAAGAAATATAGCACCAAGTGGTTTAAAGATACAGCCCACAAGATGTTTATGCCTTGGCCGCAAAATGGCTCTTTATCTAAAGCCGTCTTACAACATATGAAGCCATATTTGCATGCCACATATACAGGCAAGAAGTTAGAAAAACGTCTTGCTGTTCTCAAGCTGTGGAAAATGTACGAACAGGTGAAGGAGGAAGAGCCGCCAACAGATTTGATACTTAATGTATGCACAGAGGGGGGTGAGACGCCTACCGTGCCACTTGCCACGCCCAAAACTAAAATTGAAGGAAGTAAGGACGAGGGATTATACCCGTTGAGCGAACTTAAAGCAGCCACGGGGTACAGCAACCCCGCATATGAGTCACCTACACGTAGTAGTGACGAGAATCAAAGGAGAGATATGGACAAGAATATTACCTCCACAATCCCAAGGGATAAGGAAGGCGCGATGACGAAAGGAAAGACCAAGCACAGACAAGTGCATCTCTCGACAAAGAGAGAGAAGGGAAGAGATGGAAAGGGAGCAAAGACAGAACTGATGAGAAAGCATTCGGCAAAGACGAATGGATGGGAGGACACATTTTATTTAAATTTGATGGTAAAGGCAGTGATGACGCAAGACAAAAGGAGAAGTTAGATGAGACACAGAGAAAGGGGAAAGAGAAGGAGTTAAGAGATAAAAAGATAAGAAGGAAAGACAAACAAAGGCGAGAACAGCTATATTGCGAGGAGCAAGAAAAACAGCTCCATCGCAACCCAAGAGCAGCCTACGATCCAGACAGACAGAAACAGCAAAGGTTAGAAGAAGAGCAAATGATACGTGAGAAAAGGATAAGGAGACGAGGAGATGAGAAAATACGAAGGGCAAATGAACGTAGAAATGAAAAGAGAAAGGAAGAAGATAGGGTCAGATAAGAGGCAAGGAAGCACAAGGAATTTGATGAAGATATCGAACGTAAGCAAAGACAGAGAGCACGCGATCTTGAATATTTGAAGAGGGAAGTGAAAAAACCTGATCCAGTTGTAGACTGGGAAGACACTGAAGAATTCTTTCCTGTGTACGATTCAGTACCAGGTACGTCTAGGCCAAATATTGACGATGACCTCTACAGCAGGAGCATCGGAGAAACAATCGATAAAATATATGATGAAATGGGGCTAGAACAAATACCCCAAGGAGAGAGGGAAGACGAGCGCTTGGAAAGCACTCAACTATATGACAATGAGGATGTCACCCGAAGTAGTGGGAATAGAGACCTATCCCTGGATAGGTTAGAAATAAGTAGGAATAAAAAGAATACAAGAAGTCGCAACATTTGGAAACAAACAATGTCCGACTCCGAAAAAGAGGAGCACGAGGAAAATGAAGAAGGGAGGCAGAGCGAAAGATGACTCCCAAGGGAAAAAGGGATACGATGGTCAGACACCAGCAAGTCTGCACCGAGGGCATCAGAGTCAGCCACGCAGTCTGACTGACACAAAGGAATATCTCCTGGTCAGAGGGGGGTGTCTTCACTGCCCTATGTAGACAGACTAAGGACACTGCCAGGTAGACGGCGATGCAGGAATATTACCCCTGCAATAGACAGGAGAACAATGAGAGAAGAAAAGGAGAGTTATGCATTCCAATTTCCACTACTAGAGAAGGGGGGGTAAGACCACAATATATTCCATGGCCACAAATGGATCGAGAAAACTTGAAAAACAAGCTTCCATTGCTGACATCGGAAGCCGGAAAGTAGATACATGAGTTAGAAAAAATGAAAGGAGGAAACACGCTAGCTATAGGGGACATTAAGGGTCTCCTAATCGCCATACTTGGTGAGAGAGCAGACGACATGTGGGCACGAACAGGATACAGAATTTGCAAGACGGGTGGGTGCTCGAAACGCATGAATCTTGGACGAAATCAATACCTGTTTTACCATATATTGTGCCAAGGCTTGCCAGAACCAGTGCAGAAACAACTCAAGAAATTGGTAGGAATTGAGGCTAAACCTTGTGCTGAAATACAGTTGACTATCGCACATTATTCTAGACTGTTGCAAGAAAAGAATCGCAAAAGGAAGCAATTCGAAAGGGTGAGGAAGCAAAATTAGTGCAGAAGAAACTATCAAACTATGCTCTTGAAGGAGCCATGCTAACTAGTGCACCTGAACAAAGCATACAGGAGGTTGCTAGTCCACAACAGAACAATCAGGGTAACGTAGGATTTTACCCACGGGGAAGAGGATTTAGGGGAAGAGGATGGCAGAGCAGTCTGGGAGGATTCCAAAATAATCAAGGAGGTTTCAAAACATGCAAAATGGGAACCCGATTATGTCCAATGGGCAAGTAATCTGACCACCGCCAGTTTGTTGGCTGTGTGGAATGACAGGGCAATTGGCGCGCACATGCAGAAATCAAGGCATGATGCAGCACGGCCAAGGAATGGGAGCCGGCATGGCGAATCCACCTGCAGTTTTACAACAGGGCGTTGCACAGAATCACACCATGCAACAACAAGTGCCAGGAGCACAACAAGGAGTGAAACCTCAGAACATGGGCAATTTCCCACAAGGACAAACCCAACAGGCACCGTTGCAAGTGTCAAACACGATGAGCACAGGGCAGACCCAGAACCCTAGAAGGGGAAATAACATTGGGACTGGGGGAAATCCGCAAGTACACAGTGGGCCAAATTTGTACATGGACTAGGACAGCTCACTGGGAACCCTGATGTGCTCTATCCTATCAGTGACACCAGACCCTCACAGGGAACATAGGGTGGATGTCGTTATAGGGGGCAAAGAATATTCCTTCCTAGTGGACACGGGTGCAACATGCTCATGCATACATGAGGCAAGTCTTCCTTGTCCGGCGAGGCCATAGGTACGCAGAGTTTTATAGGAGCTCACAGTCGAGTTCCCTTTACAAACGCACTCCCATTCTTGATAAGAGAGTGCAAAATGAATGTATTTTTATTATATTCATGTCAGACCCCAGTAAACATTTTGGGTCGAGACCTAATTACAAAGTTGAACATGACAATTTCGTTCACGGAGGAGGGCATAGTATGCTCCATTCCAGGAATGCACTACTCAAATGTGATTAGAGCATACTCAGGACACATAGCCATGAGGGCCATACCATTAGAGCCAGAAATGTTCGCATATGGCATGTGTGTGCTTATGGCAGGATTGCCAGGCTTTGCAGACAAAATTATGAGAACCCCTGATGAGTTCTTATTCAGACCAAGAATACCGATGCATGAGGAGGAGGGACAAGTATTTCCATTGATGATACACAGAGCTGCACTGCAAGGGGAAGTGGCATTAGTTGACGGTTACGATGATGAAGGCACACAAAGGTGTGTGATTATTGCTATTGAAGAAGGATATCGAGTGACTGACCTCACCGATGATGATCTGTTTGAAGAACAAACAGAAATGAGAGAGACAATGGTAGAGGTAAGTCTCACTTTTCTGGTAAAGATGATTAAAAGTGAGGTACCTCAGAAAATGATGTTGGCACTAAAACGTCCTGAATATTTTGTTGATGATATAGCTAAAGTGCCTGCCTCAGTGTGGACTACCGGACCCTATGACATGGGTCTTCTGAAGGGGGTTGGAGAAGTGAGGATTAAATTAAAACCAGGAGCAATTCTACCCAAGGCACGACAATGCCATCCAGGCTGAGCGGGTGATTGCAGGCTCTACAAGAAGGTAATCCGCCCCTCCGTGGGCCGTGTGTATTTAAAAAGTTTTGTTCTGCTGCCTTTTCCCCCTCGGGTGTGCTCCTCTCCCCCTCTCCCCTTCTGCAGTTCGTGCAGGTGTCCCCTCCCTCCTGCCTCCCAGCCCTCCCAACCCTCCCTGATTGGCTGCCGGTTGTTTCAAGCCAAGCTAGGTAGCCTAGCAGTTCACTGTGCTCGCCACTTGCCTTCCAGGCTGAGCGGGTGACTGCAGGCTCTACAAGAAGGTAATCCGCCCCTCCGTGGGCCGTGTGTATTTAAAAAGTTTTTTTCTGCTGCCTTTTCCCCCTCGTGTATGCTCCTCTGCCTCCTCTCCCCTTCCGTGGTTCTTGCAGGTGTCCCCTCCCTCCCTCCCGCCTCCCAGCCCTCCCTGCCCTCCCTGATTGGCTGATGCACGTCCCCCCCTCCTCATTTGAGGTGCTAGCAGGTCAGCCCCATGGCTAAGGGCCCCTAAGGCAAAGGGGACGCCAGCTGCCAGTCAATCCCCACTGGTTAGTCCCACTAGCCTCCCTGCCTACCCTACCCTCAGACTCCTTAACTCGGCTGTGCTGTCCCCCGTGTTGCTGTAATACGCACTGTATCAGTATTTTGATAACTAGGCCTTTTACTCCCCTTTCAGGACCACCGGTTCTAAAGTTGCACATTTGTGAGCTCCTTAACCCTGAGTATCTGTCCTATTGCGCAACTTGATTGCCGCTCGTTATCTTGTCTGCATACTCTCGCCAGTGTCTCCCCCTCTCCTTCCACCTACTCTATGGTGCTGTCTGTCTCTCCTATCTACTCTAACTGCATCTCTATTGACTATCCTGCTCTCCTCACTAAGTCTGGTAGGAAGAAGTTTAAAAAGCACATCCTGGTCTCCAACCCAGGCCTCCCTATCGCTGACACCTACACCAGTGCCTCCGCCAAGGAAACTCTCACTGACATCCTCTTTGTCGTGCCTTATCCTGACTTATGGACCCTTCATATGGTCTCTGTGCTCTCTCCTTTCTCCTCTTCTCCTATTAATGGTGGCACCCACTGGGACGCCCTCCTGACCTCCTTCCTTTCCTCTAAGGTCATCATTAATGTTTACTCTAATGGGACCGTCTTGGTCCAAGGCCCTCAGGCCAACTTTCACCTCTTTGATAGATGCTTCCTGTGCCTCATCAACTTCCTTTCTTCTCCGGCTGTCCCCCCTCCCCTTTCCCTGGCTACCTTGACTTCCACTTTCCTCGCTGCCCCCTCTCAGGCTCCTTCTAAACCTCCGCAGCGCATACCTCTGATCTGTAACCCTCCCCTGAAGTCCTTCAAGGATGGCAACCTTCTCCACATTGCCACTCTTAACTCTCGCTCTGATGTAAAACATTCTTCTGATATCTGCCTCCTCTTGGAAAAACTTGACCTCAATGTCCTCGTTCTCACTGAGACATGGTTCATGGCCAGCTCTGTCACCAGCTTTGACACACTCCTACCTGACGGCTACAAGATCCTCTCCGCTACCAGGCCCTTGCGCTCTGGTGGGGGTATAGCCCTTATCTTCCCCAAGTGGATTCCTGCCTCTGTCACTCCTCCACAGACCTAAGCCTCTTTTGAATGCCTCGTCTCCAGGCTCTCTCTCTCCCCTAGCCATTCCCTTACTGTGGCTACTATCTATAGGCCACCTGGTTAGATTTCTTCCTTCCTCTCTGAGTGGGTGGACCTCTCCTCCTCACTCCTGCCTCAACCACTCAACTCCTCCTTCTTGGAGACTTCAACATCCACCTGGATGCCTCCTGTCCCCCCTTTGCACTCTTTCCTGACGTCTGCGACTCTCTCTCACTCACCATTCTCTCCTCAGGCCCAACTCATTCTGCAGGGCACACTCTTGATGTTCTGATCTCCTCAGACCTTTCCCTTTCTGTCCCTCCCTCCACTCCTCTCTCCTGAGTGATCACTTTCTCCTACCCACCCACCTCACCCTCCCTACCCCTCAGGCCAAGCCACCTCCATCAAGGCCACCCACCTTCTCGGTCATCCAACCCATGAAGCGCGTGTCAGTTGAGGCTTTCGCTGCCACCTTCTCACCCCCTCCTCCCCCTTTGGCTGACTCTCACCCTGACACAGCCCTCTCTACGCTCCACTCTTCTATATCTGATACTCTTGATATTCTTGCCCCTGTCATGAGAATCCGCCTGAAACCCAAAGCCAAGTGTAACTCCTGGTATGACTCAGACCACGTCACCCTAAAGCGCAAGTGCAGGGTGGCCGAGAGGAAATGGCGTGCTTCATGTACATCCTCTGACAAACTGGCCTGCCACCTGCTACAAAGGCAATACAGGCTCTCCGTCCTCACCAAGAAGAGAGCTCATATCAAAGCCCGCATCTCTGCGGCATCAAACAACTCAGCTGAACTCTTTAAAATCTGCAACGATCTGGCCAATCCCGCCGCAGTCTCTACCTCTCCTGTCCCCTCCAGGCCCTCTGCATGGCACTGGCTTCTCACTTCATTTAAAAAACTCAGGACATCCTGTCCTCACTCTCCTCCTATCGCCTCCCTCCCTCTATTCCGTGCTCTTCCTCTGGCCCTTCTGCAGCCACCCCCCTCCCTCCTTCTCTGCCTTTCCCCTTTTCTCTGAAGACGCGGTTTCTAGACAAGTCCGATCTATGAAAGTCTTGTCAAAACAGGTTCACCCCTGTTCCTCCAAAACCATCAACAACCACATCGACTCCCTGGCTCCTGCCCTAGCTGATTTCTGAAATCACTCCTTCACCACTGGAGTCTTCCCATCCCCCCTGAAGCATTCCCTTGTGCACCCTCTTCTTAAGAAGCCCTCTGCTGACCCCTCCTGCCTGGCTAACTATCGCCCAATATCCATCACTCCCTTCCTGGGCAAGCTCCTGGAGAAACTGGTTATCTCCCAGCTTAATCTCCACACTGAGTCTGTTGGTTTTCTCCATAACCATCAGTCTGGCTTCAGAGCTGCCAGAAGCATGGAAACTGTTCTCCTGAACATCCGTGAAGACCTGCTCTCCAACCTCGACTCTAACACCCCGTGCGTCCTCATCTTGCTTGATCTCTCTTCTGCCTTTGACGCTGTCAACCATGCAATCCTGCTCAACCGCCTCAGTGATAACCTGGGTATCATTGGTCAGGCTCTGGCGTGGCAGACTTCCTTCCTCTCCGACTGACCCTCCCAAGTCCAACTTGGGTCCTTCCTCTCCAATATCTTTTTCTCTACCTGTGGTGTCCCCCAGGGATCTAACCTCTCTCCCTGGCTGTTCAACCAATACCTGACACTCCTTGCCCACTGCATCGCCGCTCTCTGCCCCAATTTTCAGTGCTATGCGGATGATACCCAACTCATTTTCAGGCTATCCTCGGCCTCCTCCTCTCCTTCCCTCATCTCTGACTGTCTGTCTGCTATCCAGGAGTGGTGTGCTGCCAATGACCTCTGCCTTAATGCCAGTAAGACTGAGATTCTACTCATTGGCACACCCACTCCCTCCTTCCCTGCAGCTCTCTGGCCTGCTTCTCTTGGCCCTCTTTCTGCTCCCTTCTGCAAGGCAAAAAACCCTGGTGTCATCTTCGACTCCTCACATCTCTGACATCTCTAAGAAGTCTTACTACCATATGCACCTCCTCAGAGGTATTCTTCCTTTCCTCTCCTTCCCCCAGAAGCTCACTGTCTTCAGAGCCCTGGTTCTCTCTAGGCTGGACTATTGTAACAGCCTCTATCTAAATCTGCCTGCCTCTACTCTCCGCCCTCTGCAACTTATCCAGAACAGGACTGCAAGACTCGTGCTTGGCATAAAGCCCAGGGATCGTATCTCTCCAGCACTGAAATCTCTGCATTGGCTCCCAGTGGCTGCGAGGATTAAGTTCAAAGCCCTCTGCATTGTCCACAAGGCCTTCTGGGGGCTGGGGCCGCAATACCTTCAACTCTCGCTTCCTAAATATCTTCCTTCCGAGCTCTTCGCTCATCCTCCTCCAACTCCCTCAGGGTCAGTCGCTTCTCCAAGCAACGAGTTGGTGGTAGATCTCTCTCTTCGCCAGGGGACTCCCTCTGGAACACCCTTCCTGCCTCCCTGAAACTTGAGGAGAACTATCTCCGATTCCAGAAGCACCTCAAAACCGTCCTCTTTGCTTCTGCTTTCTCTCCTCCTCTCCCCTGCTGATTTCCTGGCTGAAACTGCACTGGCTACATGGCCACCCTTTCTGCTCTCGGGCCCAGACCCCACCAGTTGCTCATCTGCACTGCCTCCCTGGCAACCCCTGCACCTGGAGACTGTTTCTGAATCCCTACAGTCCCCCTACCTGCACTTATGCTTGCACTTATCTTGCACTTGTCACCAGCTGGCCGTTTTATTTATTCTTATTTATCTTACTATCCCATGTACTGCACTTTCCCCTCTCCCTTCCCCCTCACACTTTTCCCTTTCCCCCTTCCCATGCACTTGGACAATCTGAATGACAGCTGGCCTAGTAGGATCGTTATCTGTCTTCCTCTGTTCCCCCTCCCTGCCTCATCGCGCCTTGAAACACTTGTGTATAGGCGCGTTATAAATGCCATATCATATAATATCATATCAATATCCCATGTCCCGATAGGCAGATGAAGATATTTCAAAGAAAGTTTTTGCCATAATGGACCAGGGCATCTTAGTGATGTCAGAGTGACCTTGTAATACGTCAGTTTGTTCTGTCAAAAAAAGGGAGGGTCTTGGCGTTTAATTCAGGATTTAGGTCCAATAAATGATATTGTTGAGGCCGAGTTCCCTTTAGTCCCTAACCCGTCTACAATTCTATGTAATATACACGTTGATGCAAAATATTTCATGGTGATTGACTTGAAAAATTATTTTTTTTCAATCCTGTTGCACCGTGACTCACAAGAACTGATGTCATTCACGTTCAGACAAATGCGCCTGAAAAGCACAAGGCTGCCACAGGGATACTGTGAGTCTCTGTCTATATTCAACAGAGTTCTGCAGATGGATTTGAGCAATATTGCACTAGAAAGTGTTGTCTAAAATACGTAGATGACATCCTATTTGCAGCACCACAGAAGAGCAATGCAAGCACGATTCTGTTCAGCTACTCACTATACTGGCTGAAAAAGGGTATAAGGTTGACAAGGAAAAGTTACAATATTGTCAACAGAAAGTGCTGTACATAGGCCAGCTGATCTCACATGAAGGAAAAAAAGTGACCCCAGAAAGGGCTGAAGCTATATTGAACACAGCTAAGCCTCACACGATAAAGCAGATGCAGAGATTTTTAGGCTTGTGCAATTATGTTAGGGCATGGGTTTTTGATTACAGCTCTTATACTAAGCCTTTACTTCAGGCCCTAAAGAAGCCCAAGTGACAAAGAAAAAGATTGAATGGTCTGAAGCTATGGATGAAGGGTTTACTGAACTCAAGAGAGCGATTTTTACAGCTCCAGTTTTCGAAATTCCCAATTATGCAGAGGAATTTTACCTGTTTTCACACACAGATGGCAGCGTCATGACGGCAGTGCTCGCGCAAAGAACCTCCTTGGGGTACAAGCCCCTAGCATACTACAGTGGGAATCGGGACCCAGTAATGAGAGGCCACTTCCCATCTGAACAAAGTTTAGCTGCCGCAGCGTTCGCCATAGAGAAGGCTACAACCATTGTGATGGGATGCTCCATGATGTTGTACGTCGAGCACTCATTATTTGCCATTCTAGAGAAACCAAAGGGCACACTGCCATCTCAGAGAGCTTCTGCTTATGAAGTGATCATATCAAACCCATCGATTAAAATAGTCCGATGTAAGATAGTAAACCCAGCTATGTTCATCGCAGAGCCATTCACTAAGGGAGAGCCGATAAATGACTGTGCGAATTATGAAGAATTCTATGATGAAATCTCCAGGGTAAAAGAAAATGCCTTGGCAGGAGGAGAAATCGTCTTTATTGACGGGTCTTTGAGGATCCACCAAAGTGATGGGCAAAGATACACAGGCGTTGCTGTGATAAAGCACACAGCAAATGGAGAGTTTCAAGTGCTTCTTAGTCCATGAATACCATCTCATTACTCAGCACAGGCTGCAGAATTATTGGCATTGATACTCGCCATTGAGAATCACGCCGACCAGGAAGTAACGGTGTACAGTGATTCCGCCTATGTGAAGTCAACAGTGCACGCAGGCTTAGCGTGCTGGAAAAGGAGGGTCTACCTCCGAGCAGACGGCACGCCAGTACAGCACGCAGCCTTATTGGACAGGCTGATCAAGGCACTACAGCTCCCAGTGGGCTTAGTGGTCTTGAAATGCGCTGCTCACACCAAGGGGACAGATTTTATCTCACGTGGAAATCACGCAGCAGATACGGAGGCCAGGCATATCGCAACCAAAAGTGAGACGATTATGGAAGTGGCGTGCCCCAATAAAAGGATGATGGTTGCTCAAGCAACATCTGAAACCTATAACAATCTTGGGCAAACACAATTAATGGAGGTCCAAGGGGAGGCACCACAGGAAGAGAAAAACCTGTGGAAATGTTGAGGGGGTTCTTTAAAGCCCTCCTACAGCTTGTGGTGATAAGACAGCACTGGTAAACCAGTAATGCCTGTAGCCCTATTAAAAATAGCGCTGGAACAGTTACATTACCTGGAGCACATGACAAAGGAGAATCTAGCAGCAACGCTTGCGGAAGACTGGTTCATACCGGATTTAGCAGAGCATGTTGCATTTTTTATGGTGAACTGCATAATTTTCCAGCAATTCATCGAATGGGCACACATTAAAAGTAATGAGAGGAGTCATCCCCAGGCCAAATGGGCCTTTTCAGCACTTGCATGTCGATTACGTCGACATGTTTCAAGTATGCAACGGGTACAGATACTTAATTGTTGTGGTGTGTCCATTCTCTAGATGGATAGAGGCAGGTCCATGTACACACCCAATCTCTACCTGTGCGGCCAAATTTTAGTGAGAGAAGTGTTCCCCAGGTGGGGGGTCTGTGAAGTCATGAGATCAGATAACGGGACTCACTTTGTAAATTAAGTTTTTGAGCAGGTTAGCTTGCTGCTTGGTATAAAGCACAAGTTCTCATCAGCATATCATCCACAAGGTAATGGGATCTGTGGGAAGCTCAACGGCTTGCTGAAGTAGAGAATAGCCAAGTTGAAGCTTACTCTACAGAGGGGATGGTTGCACTGCCTTCCACTGGCACTGTATGCTCTTCGGAACCAACCTGGCTGCGACCATCATTTTACGGCAAACGAGATAGCCACAGGAAGAAGAATGAGAACTCCCCTAACACCCTGAGATAGAGCTAGATGTGATGCCCAGTCAACAGGAGAGGTTTTGGGATCTGAAATGCAAAACTATCGGAACTGCATGACATCTTGCCTTACTGTAATTTCAGACCAGCTGCAGCGACAACGAAAAGGGCGTAGAGCAGCACAGAACACAGAAGGAGACACTTCATCAAACTCAGTTCAAGGTCTACGTGTTCTACTTGTCTTCCCTGGAGATGCTGTCTTGTTGAGAAACCATACAAGAAAAAAGTGGGATGAACCAAGATTCAACGGTCCCTTCATCGTAGAGCACTGCACTCCATCCGCTGTGAAGGTACAGGGCAAGAGAGCTTGTATTTTTCTCGGTGATATCAAACCCCACATCAGAGAAAGCCCACTGCCTGCACACCAAGGAGAGGAATCAACGAGCAAGGGGAAGAACCACAGCACATGCAAACGAGATCCATGACGAGGAAGAAGGACACATGACCAGCAAAAAGTAAAAAATTGGATAAGGACATAAAAACGGACACTCTGTGCATCCTAGTTGCAGGGTAAAGAATAAAATTACATGTGTAAGCCACAACATAGTCTGTTGACTTTGAACTTTGGACTGAGACACACTGAAGCCTTGATTAGGAAGAAATGCCAAATTTTGAACGAGGACATATGAATTGGAAGAAGATACAGTATCCTGATTCCTTCGACACCGTGACCCTATTTGGAATCACCTCTGTTGTCCCACAATAGAGACATCACGATGGACGTGGTCACCTATTTCAACTTAGTGCTAAGATCATACCCGTCATTGGTAGGAAGACTCACAAGTGTCACAGACTTTCTTCAAGATCCTGACAACGAAAAAATAATAAGACAATTGCTTACTGTCATTGCCGAACAATTTACAATACTCTCTGAGTACAGTGAGAAGGAATCAAATGTTCCCAACATGGGCAGAAATAGATGAGCTCATCAACACACTGTTCTTTCACATAATTGAAGACTTACCATCTATCGTCGGGAGAACAACTGATATGTTAAAATTCCTTCAAGATCCAACGAATACAGAGAACCTAAATTGCCTCCTAAACAATATAGTCTTTTTGGTCACACTCCACGCAAATGGACAGTGTAGACATTGTTTACATCAAGGAAGAAACCTATGATTCTGAGTCTCAACAAAAACTGGACAAATGTCCCTATCACCAGAGGACAGTAGGTTGGCGCATAATGTTCTGTTTCGCCTAGTTACTGACTTTCAAGAGCTAGTGGGGAGACCAATCGATGTTGACGTCCTCTCATTCATCAGAGATCCAGCTAATATTGCACAAATGAGAACGCTACTGCATGGAATCATTCTGCAAGTGTAACTTTCTAATTATCAGAGAGGTTTCCTGAGAAGTTCGTGAAACTTTTCGCCGAGGGACAGACCGAAGGAACAGAGTCAAGAACTCAATTTTTTATATATATTGGTGTTATTTTTCCCTATTTCTTCATACCAACCAGTGTCCAGCATGTCTTCAGGACTGAAGCAGATTCGAGGGGTGGATTGGGAATTCACCTACTTTGAACATGTACAGTAAAAGGAAACTCTGAAGTATTACTTAATTTGATTTCTTTTCCATAGTCGAGCAAAAGAACTATATCCTGAGATAAAAGACAATTTTCACTTGCAAGAAGGGGAACATCTTTTGAACACCATATACTCATAAACTCAGAACCTGAAAAACAATACTAGATAAGGAAATACTAACATTGATGTTTGGCTAATGATCAAGATGGGGGTCCAGAACAGCAACCTGGTCCTCCCATAAGAGGAGAGGCAACCCCGCTTCTCTGGAAGAACATGCTGCTGCATGACATACAAGATTATCATGTACCTATGTATCATATTTTTCATTATTTTACTGTCATTAACAATTAGAACTGCATTCTATATTGGTGCACAAAGTGTTCCAATTTCAGTACATCCACTTGGTGATATACGCATGAAACCCACAAAAACACCCAGACCTTATATAGTCATTCCAGTCCCTAGAAGATCTGATGGCGAAGTGAATGAACTTGAAATGGATGTAATTAGCAACGATACGCACACACTTGTGGTAACAAATGAAAAGAAAGGCCAGAGGTAGGGCTGGCAAGAGGTGGATGAAGAAAAATCACTGACAACTACACGCACACAAACAATGAATGTACACGAATCAGGCCCAGCATCAATGACTATAGAACCACAAACAAAAGCAGCAGAAAGGAAGAGACTGTCTGCCTTAAGAAATCTCGCAGAAGCTGTCATGATAACATGAGAAGTGTTGAAAGAAAATCCAACAGAAGCAGTTATATCAGGAACTTTTGAGAAAACAAGGGCAAACCCAGAAAAACTCTCCGCAAGGACACACATGCTAGTAGACTTACTATTCCCATAGATAGCCAGAGCAAGGGAACTACAAGAGGAAATGAAGAACAAAACAGCAGAAACTGCATTACCCAGCATACATGTTTCAACACAAGGGATAAGTACCAGTTCCACAATACAGCCATATACAGGACCAGTATCGGGCTGGATGGCATGGGCATTTGCACACAGCAGAGAAAAAATGCATGAAGAAAAGGAAAGAGCTGCCAGACTCCTGTCCACTCAAATGGCGCAGATGAAGAAGCCTGCACCATGGACCATGATACCTGAACACCCTCCAGCAAGAAAGAGCCATACAGATGCATTCAAAGATGTAGTAATAGCAAACTATATGAAAACACTAAGAATTAAGAGAAGCATGCATGAAGACGACAATGAACTGAACAATTACCTGGATAGCACAGCACACTTAGCTAACAACATTTGGTAGCAGCACATGAAGGAAGTTGGAAGACGAAATTCCGAGGGGGAATGCTTTGTCTGCGCACTCCTACCGTACAGCATGGGGAAATCCAAGTTCTTCGTAGCTGTAGAAATTGATGTCCAGACAGCACACTGTCTTTCACATGTAGCCATGTGCAAAACTAGAGGTAATTTATGGGAAGTGACGATTCCCTGTTATGGCCAACTGAAGCAGCCTATCCTGATGAAGATGATTATGTTCAAGACATTAAGACAAGAAACAGAGCTCATACAAGGAATCATGTGATTAGGTACGGGAAGCCTGGAGTTAAAGGAGCAGGAATAAGAGGCTGAATTTCCAAGGGAAAACTCCAGAGGAAGCTCGAAAGTGGAAGAACAGAGCTCAAATGCAGATTTGGGGAACACTGCTTTCACCAGACGGATGGGAAAAAGGAGTGGTGATTTGCCGAGCATGGGTGATCACTGGACTCTACAAAGAAACTGTTGATACTGTACAGAATGGCTGTAAGCCATTTTGGCCAAAACTTGCAAAACTACTAACATGGGTCGAAGACAGAGGAGGACCCTTGCAGATAGCCCCACTGGAAAGGCCAAAGCTCTGTTTCAGAAATAACAGCACAAGAAAGATGGGAGAGAATCAGAACGAGTCTTTGATGCTCCAGGGATGGCGCATCGGACTGCAGTAATTATGGATCATTATTGGGCATGCGGATCCAAGGCATACATCAGACTGCCAAGAGACTGGAGAGGCATATGCAGGATAGTGAATGTCCACGTTCCAGCATTGGTGATCCCGAAAAGTGACCTGAATATTGAGAGTTTCCCAAAAGCAGATGCTCATCTTTGAAAGAAGAGATCTGTGGAACTAATAACTCGGATAAAGAGAGAGAATTACTTCTCTGCTAAATCAGAAGAAGCTTTTCATGCAATCACATATGAACACAGGCTGTTCAGCCTCACCTCATCAGTGTTCGCAACAATTTTCATGCCAAGATACCAAGTTGGAGCAAATACTAAATGGTTACAGATAACCGGATGGGAGTTACTGCAAACCATCAACACGACAATAAAAGGATTCAATGCAATCAAGGAAGAGTTAAGAGCCACCCGACTGATGACTCTTCAGAACAGATATGTACTTGACATGATCACAGCTATGGATGGAGGAGTTTGTGCAAAAATAGGAGAATCATGTTGCACATTTATACCTTCTCATGATGAAGAAAATTGAACTTTAACGGAAGCTATAAGTATGCTGACAAACCAGCAGAACCAAATGATCAATGAAACCGATGAAGTTGAGGATGACAGCTGGTTTGGATCACTGTTTTCATGGATTCCACAATGAATGGCAGATGCATTCAAGTTCCTGGGAGCCCTGCTAGTGATGATATTACTAGGATGTTTTGTTATCAAGATAATAATCTCACAATGCCAGAAAACTGCAAAGAAAGCCATAGGGATGAAGATTATGATTAATGTCAAACCAGGATGGAAGCCCCACGATCTAACTGATGAAGAAATAAGAGACTTTGTGAAGGCTAGCAAGCACGCACCAGAAGGTACAAAGTTTCTATATCCCAGGAAACACAGAAATTATGAAGGAAAATGGATTTACTGCAGCACCAAATGGACAATGTCAGCTGATGACATGGAACAAAGATGAGCATGTAAGGACAGCAGGAAGCCTGAAAGGAGTAATAAGAATATGGACTCCAAAGAGACACCTCTTCAAACCATCATGTACAGACATAGAAGATGAAGAAGGGATGAACCCAGAAGATGAAGTGAAGATGAATACAGAAGAACCAAGTAAGAAGAGTCCAAAGGACCAAGTGGTCGGTAAATTGACCAGAGGGGGGAGTGTAGAGGAGGTCCCAAATATGGCCTGCACCCCATTCGCCCATTTTGAAGTACCATGAACGTTCACATCGAGATATGTGACGTATGATGAGCAGATAAACCAGCAGAGAGCCGCCGTAGGGCTCTGCCCAGTACCTATTAGAAGAACACCACCTATTGAAGTACCAATAACCAGACAACCATCGGCAGTAAGGTATCCACTGAGAAAACCCTACCAGCAAATGAAACAAAATGAAGATAGTTCAAGTGCTGCACAGGAAGAAACCAAAAAGTCCCTAATGAAAGATGAATGGTGACGTCACAAGGGCCTGGACTAATGCACCCATAGAAGAAATGACGACCAAGGATGACACAAAGAGACGAAATGCCAAGAATAAAGACATCGCAAAACTATGAGAAGAGAATGTTGATGAAAGACAAAAGAGCTTAAAGTTGTAAGCAGGATTACGATATTCAACCAGCTAACGCCTGTACATATGCTTGTAACCGCAAGAAAGCTAAAGAAAACAGTGTGACTTGCTATGCTAAGTAGAAGAATAGAGCGGCAAGCGCCAATATACATAATCTACCTCAAAACGAAGCACATTGTATAAGTGCAAGTCCATTTTGCATGAAAAGCAGAACCAACCCAGGTTATTATAGGCCAAATGCAAGAAGTTTCATATTGTAGTAGACAAGTGGAAAAAGGCTGAATCGAAACTCGGCAGAAGCAGCTTGTGCTAGGGAAGCCAAGGTCACATTGATAGAAACTACGAACAGTAGCTACTTTTAATTGAAGCTAAGAACAGAATATTCTGCCTCTGAAGAATAGAACCAGCGAAGCAAGATGAGGCACAGTTTTACACCTACGGTTGGCATCCACCCAGACAGAGATATCAGAACTTTCAGAGACAAGAAGATGCAGTTTCGAGGCAAACCACAGTGAACTAATTGACACATAGCCCATAAAGTGATGATTGATAAAAGGAAGGCAGGGTGAATTGGGGGCCACCATGCACCTGGTTGACCGTTCTGCGTGCTGCTAAGCAAAGTGGAAGTTTATGCATGAGGTTGATGCCAACCCAATCACAATGGTCCAAATAATCTAGGGTCCTATAGATAGTAGAACCAATGGGACGTCGTACTCATAGTGACATCTACTAGAATAATGTTAGAGGGAAGGGCTTAGACACCCACCTGATAGTGTTTATCCAATCCGCTTACTCTGTTACCATATACAGATATAGCACCTATATTAAAGTTACATTTTCCTAACCAATAGAACTGCATGTTAACTTTTGATTGTTACACATCAATGATGATGAGTTTTTGCTATAAATGTTACTGTTTGTATGAAGTTCTTGGGAGTTGAAATGAGACAGCCTGTCACACTACTTTCAATTTCCAGGTTTCCCCATTTTTTGTACTTGTCATTAAACTGACTCCCCTTTGCCAAACCATTGAGTTGTTCTTATTGATTGGTGTTGGAGTAAGACAATCTGCACCCCCATCCATCTCAAGGTGCAGCTATCTCGTCTTAAAGTACTGCAGAGCAAACCCCGACTCAATGGGCCGGCCGGGGGTCTCCACAGTACAACCTCTAACTATGTGCAATACAGATTAATAGCAGAATAACAGCAGCGTATTGGCTTCTACAACAATGTATAGTACACTGCTACATAGGACCTCATGATTGGTTTGCATTCTCTCCCAACCTTGGACATTCGGCTTGTTAGCAAGACGTAAGCAAAATGACACCCAGGTACAGGGAATAATGTCAGAACACTGCTTACTTGGCTAATTAGCCTACAATCTCTCATCAATTAGGCCCTAAGCCAATGCCTCTTCCCTGTAGTTGACCTTGGTGACTGTTCTCTTCCTTGGGACTTTTAAGGGAGTGTAGGCACATCTCTATGTTCAGTTGGAGCTTGATGAATATACCTTGTGTTCCAGTCCTGAATCACATGTGAGGAGACCACGATTTTGTCAATTTTGACCTTTTATTTAGTGCTTTCTAATTCAATTATATTGGCTTCTGGAGACTTGGTTGCACTGTATTGCATATGCTTTCTGCATCCTTCATTGTTCAATAATTGGCATTTGCAAATGTTTACTCCTTTACTTAATCTAAGAGAAATATGTTGTGTGTATGTAGCTTATCCTCTTCGACTCCCCTTGTTCCCTGCAGTTACATCTTCATGTGGCATCCTCAATCCCAAGCCAAACAGATATTCTTTGTTCCTCACACAAAGCTGTTTTCCAGCACCTGTTAGCTTTTTCAGCCACGGCCTCTCTCTTCAAGGCTTCTTGCTTATAATTTATACAAAGTTGACGTCCATATTTTCATCATGGGCACTTTTTACTGCAGCAAGCTTCTATATGTCTCATCTACCTGGCGTTTCTGCGTATATAAATCTACTAATTCTCTTCTCCTTTGTTTTATCAGTGCATAGGATTTTCTTTGTATTCTCATAAATGTTTACTTTGTTACCTTATTACTTCAGTGACACCTTCATTCTTTAAGTATTCACATATGGTTTTAGTGCGTCCTCGTGTCTTCTCTTTATGAACTCACTTTACTCTAGTCTGATTTTATTTACATCTCTTATATGTCCAGTGGTGTGTGCAGACATCCTTCGACCATATCAGTGGAAGGGTAGATTTGATACAGTTGTCTGAGTGCATAACGTCTCTCATATCTTCAATGCAGTATTATCTTGTCTCCATTGATCCTCAGTACGGGATACAGAACACCCCTGTCTCATCCATAAATCCTGCTCTTCTTGTGGGGCCAGTGCTTGTAACTCAATAAACTGTACAATGGATAACATATTAAAACCTTCCTTTACCATCATACATTGCCTGGATATTTGCTTGATACTTTGTACTTCAAAATCATAAATGTTTGTAAAATATGCTACCCTTTTGGCTTCAACATCTGCGGCTTCGTTACCAGGAGAAATCTTATCTGGCCTCTTAGTATGGGTTGTGTATTTCACCACGGCGATAGCCAATGGGAGCCTTAGTGCCTTAATGAGTTTATCCAATAGGGACACATGTTGCACTGGTGTGCCGCCTGCACAGAGGAGACCTCTTGTTTTCCAGCATGACAATATTGCATATATGGTTGATGTCACATAGGCAGAGTCAGAGTACACTGTCACTTACACATCCTCAAATCTCTGAAGTGCAGTCATAAGTGACACTATTTCTACAGCCTGTGCTAAACAATGTGAAGTCAGTCTTGCACTTGTCACTACTTCAAATTCACCGCTCATGCTTATCTTTACTACTGCCGTTCCTGTATGTCTTTCTCCCTTCGTTTGGTCAATTTTCGAAAATAATCAATTAATAAAATGTCCTCCCTCTGAGAGCATTTTCTCTAACATGGGGAATATCATCATAGAATTCAGTATATGTTGTGCAGTCATGTACATATTCCTCCTTCCCCACTGGCTCTGCTATGAATGTTGCTGGATTCAATACTCTACATCTAACAATTTTGATTGCTGGGTTCGAAATAATTCCCTCATAGCCTGATGCTCTCTATGTTGCATAGTCAGTGTACTTTAGTGTTTTCTAAAATGTCAAAAAAGAATGCTCGAAAAATAATGTCATTGAGCACCCCATGGTAATACCTGCATCTTTTTCAGTCACGAAAGCAGCAGCAGCTAACACTTGTTCACAAGGATAATGTCCTTGCATTACTGGGTCTAAAATCCCACTACAGTAGGCTAATAGTTTATGTCCATGTCCTGATGTCGTCTTCTGTGTGAGGACTGCTGTCATTACTTCTCCATTTGAGTGTGAGAACAACTAAAACTTTTCATTATAGTCTGGAGTTCTTAACAGAGGGGCTGTACAGATCACCCTTTTTAATTCTTCAAATCCTTCAATCATCTCAATTGTCCATATTATCTTACTTGTGCCTACCTGTGCATCCTCGAGTCCTTTTAAAAGTGGGCGAATATATGTATTGTAATCAAAAACCCAGGCCCTAAAATAGTTGCATAGACCTAAAATTATTGCATTTCCTTCACTGTCTCTGGTTTGGGAGTCTTCATGATTGCATCTGCTCTCTCAGTTGTCACTTTTCTCCCTTCTTGAGAGATTAGGTGTCCTATGTATAGGACTTCTTCCTGGCAATACTGTAATTATTTCTCTTTGCCTACTTTATATCCTTTCTCTGCTAGCATAGTCATTAGTTAAACTGAGTATTTTCTGCACATATGTCCTATCCTCCCACAATTCCAGCATTGCTGCAGCTTTCCTCCATTAAATCCTCCTCCTCCTCCTTGAGAGTTTTGAAATACACCTGATCCTCCTCTAGGCCCATTCCGTAAACCTTGTGGCCAAAATAATTACCTACTTTCATCTATAGGGTTCCCTGAATTGCTTGGCTGTGCTGGCTGTAACTCTTGTGTTGCCAACTTCCACCAACGGTCATTATTACACCTTCTATGGCGAATTTAGACAATTGTTTCTGAACTAACTTTGCTTCCTCGTGCTTTCTACTCAGCTATTTTCTTATTCTTCTCTATTAATAATCGACAATGATATACAATAGTCAACTGTATTTTTGGCCATGACTTTGCTTCCATCCCTACCTGTTTCTTCATCTGCCGTTGCACTGACTCGGGCATTCCCTGACATAAAATATGATAGAATAATGCTACTGTTTTTTCCATGGTTCCCTTGTCTTGAGATGCCAACGTTCTTGAATCTCTTGAATAAAGGCAACAGGATCTTCATCCTCACCCATTTTCCGTGTCGTAATCGCACCCATGTCTGGTGTCTCAGGGTATTGTACTCTTAGCGCCCTCCAAACATCTGCGCTGCAATTATTAAATGGTGCTCCATCATGTGCCGTGTTTTGCGCTGTTACACTTGCATACCATGCTCTTCTCCAAATGTCATCAGCTCTCTCCCTTAGGCTAGCTCCTAGCAGGCCTTTAATATTGCCCACTGCTAACATCATTCCCGCTGTCATTCTTTCTAACTCATGAATCAATTGTCTTGCACCTGCAGTTAAACTAGGTAATTTACATTCCAGATCATCTTTGTCCATTTGTGGCTACGGTATATATTGTTGTCATCCTCCCCCTTTCTCTAAAAATGGGAATTGTGTAAATCCTGGTCCACAATTATACCTACCTACACTTCTCGTCTTCCAGGTGGGGCTAGTTTCGCCCGCTCATCGTTGTCTTGGCAACAACTTTAATCTGCTTACACATGGCAGAGATATATCCCCTGCACTACGTGATCCTTCTTGTAGTTGTTCAGAATATGGTGTTGATTCTGGTGTCTTTTCTTTTGGGTCTTCTAAATCTTACCATTTTACTCCTCTTTCTATGCTTCGGTCTATCAAAAATACATATGTGCCGTCTCTTCACGCTCTTTTGTTTTCCTCCCTTTCTTCATCCAACGTCATTATACGCCAGCTTGTGTGGCTGTTGTTTTTGTTTGTCGTCATCAAGATCCAGTCTACTTAAGGACAGCATTCTATGCTTGTCCATAATTACGTCAATCAATCTACCTCCAGTTTCTTTCAATGGAGATCCTTCGATACTCCCTTTGGTTTTAAAACCATCTTTATCCCTCATTTGTATATATAAACCCCCAATCCTTTTCCCTATGCCTTTTTCCTCATGCTCATCAGCACATGTTTGTATTCTCTGTATCCCTTGCAGCTCCCTGCGGGGCTCTCTCTTCTTCCCATCACTCTCATGCTTCGATTGGCACTATGCATCTATTAACAAGGTGATCTATTTCAACATCCTTTTGTCCCCTACTCCTTCTCATTTCCTCTTCCCTTCTTCTCATCTTCATTTTCAATTCTTCCTCTTGCCCTCTTTGCAAGCTAGGTTCTTTCAATCTCTGTGTTTCTATTTATTCACATTTCTTCTCTAATCTCTCGTTCTCCTTCTTGTGTTCCTCATAATTTCTTCTCACTTCCTTTCACTTCCTCTCTTTTTCCTTCTCCTTTATGTATGCTCTCACTCATTTCTTTACTTTCTCTTCCCATTAAGCGTTTTCTTCCCTTTCTCTAACCTTGTCGATGCCCTTTCCATCTAACAAATCTGTCCTCCCAGTCATTCGTTTTGCACTATTGTCACTTCCTTGGCTTGTCCTTCCTTTCTTTTTGTCTCTAATCTTCTTCCTCTAGCTCTATCTGTCTATCCCCTCTTTTATCACACTCTTTATATCCATCGCCTGTTGACATATATTTGCATTCTTTAATCTTGCTTTCTTCCATGTTGTTCTCACTGTTTTAAGCGGGGGGAGGGCACATATGTCGGATTAACATACCCTGCCACTGCTTTTAACTCCTTTAAAGGATAGAATCCCTGTTTCTCAGTGTCTGTACTCTTGTTTTCAGAAGGAGAAAGAGGAGCCAAGGGCATTATGTCCTCCCCTTCTTGTTGATTAAGCATCCATTCCTTTTCGGGTGCTTCTTCCTTCTCATGCTGCTACATTTTCCATAGCTCTAAAATGGCTAACCTTTTCTGTAACATCTTCCCTGTATATGCAGCATGTAAGTATGTTATGTGTTTTAATATGGTTCTTGATAGCAAACCTTCTGAGGCCAAGGCATATACATTTTGTCAGCCTTGCCTTTTACCCATTTGGCATGGCACTTCCTAATCTTGGGTGTGCATCTTGGTAATGTCTTACACAAATGTGGCTGGGAAGTGTTCCCCATAATGACAAGTCATTTTTGACTGTCAATACTTACCAGGCTTTTTATTCTGGTATTACCTCAATCAATTATACCACAAAAATCAATTTGGGCAAGCACCATCATTCACCGACCATTAACAAATATAATTCTTCAACCACTTTTAAAGCCTATACAATAATATTCTCTTTATTCTTTCATGTATAGTTCTATTGATTATTGCTATTCTGCTGTTTTAATATTAACACTCTAAGAATTTTCTTTTATTTGTTATTTTGTTCTCAATTGTTATCCTTGTATGATTGGTGTCAATCGCTTAATTTTAGAGTCTGATAACCAGCTTGATTATTCCTATTGTTTTATGTCTCCTAGTTTCATCAAAATAAATGTTTTACACTGACATATTTATAACCTCAAACAAATGTGCACTTTTAATTTTGTGCGATCACCTTCCTTTACTTTCTCTAGTAGATATATCTCATCTCAAGTTCACCCCATTTTGGAGTTTGACACGCATTCTTCATCTCGACCTTGCCTCAGGAATCCTCCCAAAAATACCCCACTTGGAGCATAATGTGTGTTCTTCCTTTCCCAGGAATTAAGGTATCTATCTCTCTCTCTTTCTTAACCCAAATCCCATTAATATATGTATGTACAATTCTAATACAATCCCTCCCCTTTTTTTGCCACTTTCAATGCTCTACTTACATCAGTTTCTCAGATCGAGTCCCTCAGTATCGACTCTTGCACAATCAACCACTTCACCTTTTATCCTCGAGGCACCTGGGGGACCGGACAGGAATCTCGTGAAAGGGGCACCTGCCAACAGTCTCTTTCGCCCACGTGTTTTTTCTCCACTCACCAACGGAAACTCTGCCATCTTCTGGCTAATGGTGGAAGACATCAAAAATCTGAGAGTCTGAATCTGGGCCCGGGAGCTTGGACCAGAACCATCCACACCACTACCAAAATGTGCAGTAGCACCTAGAGCGTTCAAAGTGCCAGATGGAATTACCAATTCACAATCTCAGACCCAAATAACTGGACAGACTCAAAGAATATGGCAAAATGCTACTTTATTATCAACTCAAAATAGGGAAACTCGGTGAACAAACAGATTGCAACCCACTCACTCTCAACTACATTTCAATTACACAAAGGTTTATACCTTGAAGTACACCAGCTATGACATCATCCTATGTTGCAAACAGTAAAAATCTATCGAAAGGAGGGATTGGTTAAGGGAACATATATACCTATACTTCATTTAGGCATTAGTAACTTAATTGGCTGCTCCTTATCTGATAGGCATGGCTCGAACTACCTCTAACTACGAATACTACAGATTAATCGCAGAATAATAGCAGTGGATTGGCTTCTTCAACAATGTAAAGTACACTGCTAAATAGGCCTTCATGATTGGTTGCCATTCTCTCCGAACCTTGGACATTTGGCTCTCTAGCAGCATGTAAGCAAAACGAAACCCAGGATGTCCAGGGACGTGGAATGACGTCAGACCACAGCCCACTTAGCCCATTAGCTTACCATCTCTCATCAGTCAGGCCCTAAACCAAGGCTTCTTCTCTGTTGTTCATGTTGTTGACTGTTCTCTTCCTTGGGACTTTTGAGGGAGTGCAGGCACATCACTATCTTCAGTTGGAGCTTGATGAATAGGCCTTGTTTTCCAGTCCTGAATCTTGTGTGAGGAGACTACAAATTTGTCAATTTTTACCTTTTACTAAGTGCTATTTAATTCTATTATATTGGGTGCTATTACTCCTCTTGGACTCTGGAGACTATGTTGCTTCATCTTGCATATTCTTGCATATTCTTTCTGCATACTTGATTGTTCAATACTTGGCATTTGCAAATGGGGCGGGCACTAGAGATGACGTGTACACCTGGCTCTCTGCACAGGAGTTACTTAGCTCCCAGCTACCCTCAATTTCAAACCCTGCATTCTCATCCCCACATACACGAAGAAAGAGGATGCAGAGTGCCACTGAAATGGACAGAGATAAACCACAGGTAGCTAATGCTTGAAGTTGTAGAGATGCACGAAGCGAGCAGCAATGTGGGAATTCTGCCTGGCTTCAAAATGGCCACAGCAAAAGGAGTTAAGGGCAACCAGACAGGAAAGAGTAATTTCACAAGCCAGTAGCCCAAGATAAGAGAGAGGAGGTAAGGAAAAGGCCTATATAATGTCAGTGTTGGGAAGATTTCAAAGCACTTCAGGAGAAGCAGATGCAGACCAAAGGGTGAGCTCAGCAGTGGGCTGATGTGGAAAAAACCAGAAAGGGAAAGTAGATGCAATCCCACAGGAGCCAACAGAATCCAGAAGTGTAGAGGAACAAACATCAGAGACCATCACCAGGAAGCAAAGACTGGACCAGAGCCCTATCGTGAGGAGGGTCTCTGAGTTAATTTGATATCTGTACAGTTTCTCCCTGCAGCTGTGGTACAGAGTGTGGAGGAGTCCAAGGGCTGAATTTACATAGTTAACTGAAAGGAAGGGCACTGCTTCCCAATTAGAAGGGTACTAAATTCCTTCCATAGAGTGAGAAGGGCACCATGTTTCTTATTGAGAGTGGGAAAGGAACCACATTCTTATTGAGAGCGAGATGGACACCTTATCGCACACTAAGGGAATGAGAAGGACACAATATCCTTTAGAAGTTAACCTTCACACTATAACCCTCTGTCTGGAAGAAGTGGGTCAGGCATGATCCTTTTGTCTTCATTATAGATAGGCAGCTGGAGGATACATGCCTGTGAAGAGGAAATCTTGCAGGAAGGATCTGGGCGCTTTATCCCTGTGACTGTAACCTGGGAAAATTGGGGTACATTTTGTGTGATCACCCTGCCTGAGGATTGGGCTGTCACCATAAATCACTTGATCTGCGTGATGGCTAAATGGCCAGGATCACATCTTGACTTTGCTTTCCGTTCCTGCTTTCGACACACTAGAACTTTGTCCCTAGTTTGCAGTGTTGATGACTTTCCTCCCCGCTTTTCATCAGCATATCTTTTCAGCTCACATATCCTAGTCACATCCTCAGCCTGTAGTGTCATGAGATTGGTTTCCCAGAGCTCTTCTCTGTGGGGCAATTTCGTCTTCACTTTTCTTTGAAACACCAACTACGATGGGCATCTTCCCGTTTATTCATGTGGTGAGTTCCTGTAATCCTGGAGCATGCTGCACACTGCTTGGTTTAGCGACATTTGATTCCGCTGGTTTTGTTTCAACACTTTAATTCAGCTCCCCATAAACTTCTCAGTCATTCAGTTGGCTTGCAACCACAATGGTGTGATTTTCCGTTAGCATATGCCCATGTGGCTCATGAATCGAGCAAACTCCAGACAGCTAAATGGAGGCTCATTGTCTTATTTTAGCATCTCGGGAATGCCCCACGCCGAGAATATCATATCCAATTTAGGGATGAGCATGCTGGCTGCTGTGGACAAGATCATTTGTACAAAAGGGTACCAAGAGATTTTGTCCATCACTAACCTTCAATACTTTCCACCGCCAAACTGTACAAAGATGTCAACCGCAACATGAGTCCGCGGCGCCTCTGGCAGTTCCGACAATCTGAGTGGTTCCAGATTTTTGGGGTTCGATGTGCACTGAGATATGTGGCATTTTTTCACAGTGTTTTCCACCATTGCCTCAATCCCTCAAAACCACATAATGTCTCATATCTGTCGCTCTGTGGCCTGCATGCCTCGATGCCCCTAATGTGCCAGGTCCACCACTTGCTTTTGTAGGTCCGTTGGTATAATGATCCACCTCCTGTGCATCACAAGGCCTTCTGCAGTAACTTACAGATCATCTTTTACCTGTCTGAAAGCTTGCATTTCTTGCTTTAAGATCTCTTGGTTCCCTTGTGTGTGTACTATCTCACTGTCTCTCCACCTTCATGATGTGATAAGCTCCTTCACCTTCTGCAATTTCCTATCACTCATGGTGTGATCTCTCACCATGCTCGTCGTAAGCAGCTTTGGAGGTACCTGCTGAGTGAGGAAGTTTATGTATTCCTCCGCCATGGATGAGTCACGATCTTGTTTCACAAGATGCGGGTGCTGAGACATGAAGTCTGTCGGATGGTATTCCTTTCCTGGCTTCTGAATGATGGTGAAGATGAAGTCTTGCAGTCTTAAAACCCACCTCTCAATCCTAGGAAGCATTTAATACTGAGGGTTTCCCTAAAGCATGACTAGTGCCTGGAGGTCAGTCGCTACTGTGAACGGTTTTCCCAATAAGAACATCTTAAAATGCGCACACGCCCAAACGACTGCCAGCCCCTCTTTTTCCAGCTGTGAGTACTTTCTTTTGACATATGTCAGACTTTTGGACGCATAAGCGACGATGGCCCTTGGACTGTCTCTGCCAGGCTTGTGCTCTGCCAAGATGGCACCCAAACCTACCAGTCTCGCGTCCACTGTTAGTTCAGTGCATTTAGCCGGGTTGAACATCAAACCAAACTCTAAAATGTGTTCACTAGTAGCATTGTCAAAACAAGAAGAGAACACAAGAAGCCTGACTGTCATTGGATGGAAACTGACTCACCCACCAACAAGCCAGCTTGTTGCATCCAACGCAGAAACCTCAAAATGCTGACACACGAGACTGATAAACGTGTTATACTCAAATCATTAACAATGATTCCAACATCATGACTGAGCTCTTCTAAGCCTACTTATCTAATATAAGTGCATCATCAGTTATATAATCCTCATTTAAGATCTCTGCATCATTCTCCAAGAGGTTTCCCCTTTCAAAATCCACAACCTCAGGCTGAACCAAGATAATTCATTAACAGCCCCTTGCTTTTCTCATCGTCCAGCCCGCCCTTCAGTTAGTTTTACTGAAAGCTGCTGGTCACTCTCGCTACTCCTAAGACTGCTGCCCTATGTCCACTCCATCCGCTTGGTGGAAAACATCATCCCAAACCTCTGCCACATTACCAGAAAAGTATTTGAAAAAGGCCTTTTTTATGAAATGGCTTAAACATGCAATCATAACCCCCCAAAAATGAGACCCCACCTGGAGCCGAGATCTAGAGCAATCCTCCACCCAATCTCCAGCCTTTTTCAAGTTGGAAAAATATTGGAGAAGTTTGCTGTAAAAGATATCCGGCAGTGATTGTAATATCACCATTTCGTGGACAGTCATTAGTCACGAACTACACAATTTTGAACAAAGAACTGAGTTGACCAACCTTAACATCAGGGACTGCCTATTTGAAGAACGCAATGCAAACAATACTTTTGTCCTAATTCTCCCCAATTTTTCAACAACATCCAAAACCATTGACAACAAAATCCTCCTAGTAAGGCTCGAACACCATTTCATAAAATCTGGGTCTGCTCTTGTTTGGCTCAAACCTTTGACCTGTAAACACTCCCAGCAGATCAGACTCAATCCTTTCTTCTCATTACACCACACTCTCAAGGGTGGGGCTCCTCAAAGGTTTGGCTTTCACCTTTACTTTGCAATGCCTACATGTGAAGCTTAGCTGATGCCATTTTAAGCTTCAACTGAGAATAACAAATCTTTGCCAGTGATACCCAGCAAATGGTCAGAGCCTCCTATTACCAAATACTCTGCCCAGGCATACCTAGGCATGTTCTCAAGACATTCCAGAGGCTGGAGCCAGGTCAGAGAGAGGACACAGGGCTGCAGGTAGACCTGTTCACATGTCAAGTACAGCCTCTGCAGGAAAGGGTGGCTAAAATAGGAGAGCATAGCCTCAACCCGACCTCAGATGCAGCACATGACTACATTAGCATCTTGACTCCTTACTGCTAGTGAGTTTTCAAATTGGAGCAGCATGACTATTTTGAGTAAGGCAGACCGAGTGAGCACAAAGTCAACCTGAACCATTCAGAGTGGTGTGAATTGGTTCTTCCCTTGTAAAAATGTTTTTTAAATGGGTTGAAATTGCACATTTTACCCCGACATTTTGTGTACAATGGACAATCAGTTCTTTAGGCGAACACATGAAAAACCTCAACAGATGCCAGGTCACTAACAGAACACAGGCGCATTTCTTTTCAACATTTGTTCATAATGGCTGTGCCCACAGAAAAACCATGAGGCATTCTCAACAATACATCTCAACAATATATACCTGTACTACCCTGTAGAACACTCTTCATGCTGCCAGTACCCAAACATATGTGCCAGCATTGCCCTGTCAAACACATGATCATGCTTCTAACGCCCAACAATATATGCCTGTATTGCCACTACAAAAACATGTTAATGCGTGCTGTGGCCAATATATGCCAGTATTGCTACTATAAGAGCTTTTTGTACATAGTGCATTCTGTACTCAATATATTACAATATTTCCATACACTTTCATGCTTGCTGTGCTGAATATGCCCATCATCCCACACTAGGAGCATTTTCTTGCTTGCCATACCCAATTTATGTAAGCACTGTCACTGTAAGAGCAACCTTTCATGCTAGCTGTGCCCATTTAAAACATGTTACTATTGACTGTACCAAATATATGACAGGTGTGTCTTATAAAACATTCTGTCATGTAGCAAGTTCCAAATATATTCCAGGATTTCCCTTTGAACTTGCTATTATTGAGCAAGTGGTCAATATATGGCTGCATAGCCATTGAATACGTTGTTATTGCCCTTTAATAGTAAGTAATGTATCCAGTGCCCTATATTTGCCGAATTGCTACTGTAAAACCCATTTTCCAGGTGTCCATTGCCTGTGCCTTCCCCAGGCACCACTGCATGTACATGCACACACACACACACACACACTTACATATATGCACACATACTTACACACACACACACACACACACACATTCACACAACACTCACTCAGGCACACGCAAGCAATTTTAATGTTGAACTTATCAGCACTTTGTGCCTGGTTCCTCTGAACTGCAACAGCTTCTGCCCATGGCCCACTGCACTGATTGCCACTTCCCTTCCCAGGTCCCAGCTCTGCATGGTCTACTAGAGGACATGTGGAGTGTTCTGAAACTGAGGTCCTCATGGCCTCCTTTCTCCCACGCAACTAACAAGGGGCGGTCCTGGGAGACTCTCTGCCAGACATGAACCCTGGTTACAAGAGCCTTACCCAGAGTCTTTAGCTCACTATCTTTCAAAGAGAAGAAATATCCCAAACATGACAGTCTTTGTCCTGCCCTGTGGCAGTCCAGCACTGAAATGCTAGGCAATTCTCCTCTGAACAAGAGTACCAACAGCAACCTCAGACACGTGTTTCAGTCTGGTTGAACCTCATCAGTAGGGTGTAGCTGTGCCTTCCTAAGAATAGTGAGCAAGGGGTCCACGTCTGGATTCCCCTAGTAACTTAGGGTGAGACCCAAAGTTACTTGAAATATGCAAATAACAAGGGGGGTTCCTGGGAGACTCTCTGCCAGACATGAGTCCTGGTTACAAGAGCCTTACCCAGAGTCTTTAGCTCACTATCTTTCACAGAGAAGAAATATCCCAAACATATCAGTTTTTGTCCTGCCCTGGGGCAGTCCAGCACCGACCTAGGCAATTCTCCTTTCTCCCACTTCTGCCTGTACGGTCAGAGGCCAACCAAGGTCTGCACCAAAATAAGGGTATTTTTGTAAATCAAACATAACATATAGTCAGTTAAAACGCTGTTTAAAATGCTCCTTAAAGAAATCCCCACATCTTCTAACCTCTAGATAATACATTCTTTCAAGCAAAGTTTCTTTCACTTTAAAAATTAAATAAAAGTACGTTTTTCTAAAATACTCTTTTTTTAATAAACACCATACGTCTTCTCCTGAGCATTTGTTCTAGACTAACACCTCGCTGTCTTCCCTATGTGTATGCTGAGGAGCTGCAGAAGCAAATGTCATTTACAATCTGCTGAACCAAGTAGGCCACGCTTCATTGCACGACTTTGACACGTTTGGAAGAATTGAAGTACCAGCAATATTCACGCAGCATCGTGTTTAACCAAATGCCTTCACACGGGCCTCTTCCTTGGCCAGTGAATGTAGGACATATATGTTACCATATTTTTTAAATAGGTGCGCGATAGTTTTAACTCTGTTTGTTATGCACGTAACCTATCCTGTGATGAATATTATTTCATCTCACAGAAGAAAAAAAAACAATAAAGCAACATTATCACAACAGAAAACTGAGCGTGTTTGCTCCACCATTTTCCTCTGAGTTTATCCACAAAATAAATAGGCCTTTAAAACCAGAGAATTTCCATCTCTAGATTTGTGAGCAAAGAATGTTTGTGATAACTGAAAACTGCAGAGAGAGCCCTATGCAAAATGCAGTGGTTCTGATGGCAGCATAACAGTTTTCAGAAACCATTTGTATAACTTTAATTGCACAAATTAGAATGCAATCTCTTTCAAGTGGCACTTTTCACTCAATAAGCAATGAAAGGGTTTAGGACTGCTTGCTTCTTCGAGTAATTATTCTTGCTTTTAGCCACAGAGGCTTACTTGTGGTATGAAGAAAAAGCTATTCGCATGCGTTTCTTTTAATGTTCTGTATGATTACAATTTCGAGCAGAGAAAAAAAGTCGGCTTTGCCTAAGAAATGAAATAGGCTCTTGCTGATTATCCAATTTGCAAGATACAATGGGCGCTCTCAGCACATAAAAGAAACATGAGCAATTATGATTAATTAGAATAGATCAAACTCTCAGAAGCTGTCAGTGAAACTAGGTTCATCGGCAGTAGGATATCCAATGATTTGATTCGCCGTTGTTTGAAGAACATTAAGCTTCCATCACATGAAGAAATATTAGGCAGAGTTCAATATATAATAGAATCTTTACTAATGTATAATCATTATTATCAGACCCATCAAGCCCCTGTAATGCTGGATTAGGCTGGGACACAGCCATTCGCCACGCAAAAAAGACAAATTGACCATACATGCATATAATAGTGGAACCGTTATGTCCCATCTAAAAACGCAACCTTTGTTGCCTTTGATGGCACGTTACCCAAACTAATCAGATTACTCAAGAGCAGTAAGAACCTCCAAGTGATCCTCCTTAACGCTCAAAACACCTTACACCTAACCAACTCAGGAAAATCCCCAGAACACTGCTTTAAGGGGGAATGTATATAACCTCACAAACGCTTCTAAGGTTCCGACCTGCCCAAAATCCCAATGTATCCTTCCCTACTATACAAGACCTTACACCAGTTATTAGCCTAAACCTACACAAAGACACAATCTCTGCCTCACCCAAGAAATGAGAAATCACACTTCTGAACATTGGCAGGGATGAAGGTGGATCAGTTATCAAAAATGCAAACAATGTTGGCAATGCCTAGAACAAGTCCAGTGTGGATTTCCTAGGAATCACAAAGGCATTGTTCATAGGGATCTACTTTAAAAAAAACGTATCCCAAAAGATTGAATTACAAAATCAGGGAGCCCACTTGCCCGTATTTTGTAATTTGATCTTTTGGGGTTTCGCCCGCTTGTCCCCGGCGCTGCCATTAATGTATGCAGGGATACCCCTGAAATCCCTGCTCCCTTATTCGATATTATTGGCAAAAGTTCTAATCTACTATGCCCAATGCACACAAAACGTGCATTCAGCATTTTAGAATCAATCTTTTCGTTCATTACCGCTCATAGACTATATTCAAATATTCATTGACTCCGTAATAACATCTGAGTATCAATTGTCTCAAATAGAACTAATAAAACAGGAGGACGTGGAGCCCTCACCTACCCTGAGAGGTTAAGGATATCCCAGGTAGACACACTTCCTCTCATAGTTTTAAAAATATACTTTGTAAATGCTACATCAACAATACAATCTCCACTACAGTTATTGTAGTCTACTGCCCTCTGAACACTAACCCCACCTTTTCCTAGGACTGGTCAGAGCTATTTGCTAGTGTACAATCCATCACTAATAAAAACTTTGTAATTGGGGTTATTCACCTGTGGTTCGAACAACCATAAAAACCAAATTCCAAACTATTCAGCGGAACATTAAATTATCTGTATTTGAAACCCTGGATCAACACGCCTAAACACAAAGATGGGCAAACCCTTGACACCATCTGCTCATTTGAGCTAGCCCACATATAGACCACGCCCATGGATGGACTTTCATGGTCTGATCACCACATGCTGCTAAAGAAATGGAAGACCCACAGCCATTGCATAATTAAATCTGCCAAAAAGGGCAGCCACAAACACCATACCCCAGTGGTCAAAGTGAGTGGGAACAGTTGGGAGTGGTGCTCGCATGCTTTTGTTTTGCACTTTCATCATTCCTATACTTTTATTTTGAAAAGACACCGTTCCAGAACACTTTTTTTTATATAAAATGAAAGGAATAGCTGTTAGAAGCAAACCTAATCAAGCATACTGCAAGGTGAGGGTCACGCTGCTTCCACTGACGCGCCCATTTAAAGAAAAAAACAGCCAACTCACCTGGCTGTTTCCCAATCTCACTCTTCTTGTTTAGTTGTTGTACTTTGTTCGGCCACACTACTGGAGAACTCATCATGTACTACATTTGTTTTTATCTAATTGTCTGCGTATACACTACTGGTGTCCATTTTTGGGTGTGCATAATACATGAAATCGCGTGGTGATGAATGGTTGACTGAACACTGCATGTTTTGCAGCCCTCTCTCTGCTCCCTTAACCTTTGTGACCTTAATAACGAGAAAGCAGTGCCTGGCTGGTAAAATGCCTGATCCACAGAGCCTGAATTAGCAAGGCCTTTATTTTCTGAACCGGCAAGCCATGCACACTGATCACTCTAATGTCTTTTCTTGGTGATAGGCGATGCAGGCTATACTTCCAACCATTCGGTTTTTCTGTGGGGCTTTTTGAATAGGGGAGTCACACACAAAACCCGGTTTACTTCCCAACAAACAATCCATGAACAAATATAACATGATCTTTCCACAACATAACAACGCTAGAAAGCACGTGTCAATGCTGCCACAATTTACCAACCTTACTTTCAATCTGTATTTATCGACATAAATAGCTGAGCCTAATCCCTGTCAGACTGCCACTGCACAGCCAGAAAGTGCAGTGTGCAGAGAATACTTTTTTTTTCTTTGCAGAACTGTTTACTTTAACACAGCGCAGAAAAGTGCAGTTTTCACAGCACAGGCATGTAGTAGTGAGTTACAAACAGCAGATCCACGCTGCAAATGCAGTGATTAACAGTAGAGGGCAGCAGTGCAGAATTACACGCAGTAGTGCAGTGGAGTACAGAACACATTGTACTGTTAAGGTGACTGCTGAAGAGTGTAGCATGGGGGTATGTTGTGCCAGACATATAAACAGATGCCCGGTGATTGACAATTTCCAGAGACTTTATTATGGAGATTTACAATGCATTTTACAGTGGACTCTGTCACCATTTTTTAATCCTCATAATGTTTTCCTGTCAGCCCTTAACATCCCAATTCCATGTTACTTCAGCTGTACTAATTCTTTTGTCAGGTGACTTGCACATCTTTTTCAAATTAGCTAAATGTTTGTGTCTACCACATCTATTTAAGGAAATGTCATGTATCTATTTGTCCTTCCGGGCGGAAGATGGGTTCTAAAGTTGATTCCCAGACTCGCTTGCCAATGATGCTAGATTGTAACATGAAGTCTAGAGTAACTTGAGTAAATGTGTAGTGAAACGTGAAGCAAGATTTTTCTGTTTTCAGCCCATAATGGGTGGATTACAATCATGTGTTGTCATGGTGATTCTCATTTGAGGCGTCACTCTCTAGCGTATCTTTGTCATTCTGTGGTTGTGGCAACATGATATGGAGACATTACTCACGCAAGGCCTACAGAAATGAATGCAATACTCGAGTTGAGACCTTACCAGTGATGAGCAAAGAGATTTCATGATATATGATAATGACATGCACCTGTTACTATTTGATAACTTGAACTTAGCATATCCTTTTCTTTGTACTGCACTGCTGCTCCCAGATCCAGTGCATGGTGTCAAAGGTGCAGTAGAACAGAGCAGTGCAGTGTTATATAGTTCTGTATACCTCAGTACAGAATCAAAGTACAATAGGGAGAACAGAGGCTACTGCATTTTCCCTTGTAGAGTAATGTTTCTTTCGTTTCCATTTTTTGATGACTCAGTTGTAAACATTATTCATCACATTCATTAACACAACTAATACTGTATCCCTGTGGGTTCTTTATCATCTCTAGGAAAGAGTGTAGACATTATTCACAACAATTCCACGTTGCATATGTGGGCTGAAAATTACAGATAAATTTAAATGGCCACATGTCCCACTCCATACTCCTGTCCATGTCGCATGTCTAGACAAAGGGAAAGTAAAGGGGAAGTCCTGCACTTATATCCCTGATCCTTCAGGTGTAGTGTACTTATATCCAAGATTGGATCAGTAGAATCGGATGACACTCTTTTAATACATATTCAAATTTTATTCAATACATTCATCACACAGAAAAAATCATCTAGATACCATAAGAATTGATAAAAAACACAATTTCATACCAACAATCATAACCACATACAAAACTCATTCAAACATTCACACGGTAAGATCACCCATGGTGTTTCATACATCAATAGGTATTTGGAGAAATAATATTTCCCTTCATTTACTACATTAAACAATGACCCAGTACCTAATATTAGGTGTCGTGGTATATCCGATGCCGAATTCAGGTCAGATATCTTTCACAGAAAAGCGTCGACACGTGTTTCGGTCGGAGGCCTTCTTCAGGACGTAGGGCAAAGAAAACCTTCGCCCTATTCTTAACAAGTATGGGCCCGTGACCAGTCTAAAAACAATAGTAAAAGAAAATATAATAAAAACAGAGTGTCATCCCCATTTCTTCAAACAGGTGACAGAAAATGTCACAATGTGTATCAAATCTCTAAACACACCAGTCCCTACTCACCCCCAGGTTCCAAGTCGAGAGTAGGTGAACGGGATAATGGACATTAATCCTCCGCTGGAAACAGTGAAAATACTGTGCCTGTGGAACCAACATAAACACACATGAGTGTCCATGCCAAAATAGCATCACACCAAGTAATACCGTAAAAGTTAAAAGTTAAGAAACAATAAAGAACACTTACTGGAGTTCATGGTGCAAGCTCGAGAATCTTCCCACAAAATTTGTGACCAATGGTCACTCCCCGACCAGCATAGAATTTGCTGGCTCAATAGACCTTTCACAGTGCTATAGGGAAAACACACAATGAGACCCATATTGTAAAATGGATGTCTTCTTAATATGTACCCCCAGATAGAAAGGGGGGAAGAGAAAAACCCTTTTAGTGCTGGTAAAACCACATATACCATAGCCCATGTCGCTATGTACCCCCAGAGTAGAAAGAGGGGGAGAGAGAAAAGCCCTTTTGGTGCCGGTGAAACCACATATTGCATAGCCCATGTCACTGTGTGCGCGCACCCATGCTTGAGTCCCAGTGTGCGTACAACCATGCTGAATGCGTCCATGCTGAATGCGAAGTGATACTACCCAGTGTGAAATTGCGGGAACCCTCTTGTGAAAAGTAACCACCCTTCCTTCTATTTGTTACAGGACCCCTAGCACTTATCCAAAAGAGCTGAACTCGCACTTAAAAGCTGCGTGACTGAAAAACGTCTTTACATGAAGATGAAAACGGAAACAGAACGCCATTACATCCACAAAACTCATGTCATGCTGCAATTAGTCAGACCCACCATCGGCCGTTCCCATGGTGCTCAAGCCTGCTATAAAGAGCTGACAGCACCCGGCCACGCATAAATAGGGCTCAAGCCGCGCATCCCGGCCGCTCGCGTGATACCCGAACCTATTATCAAAAGCAGGCTAAACACATCACAGCGGAAATTACCTTTAATGCGCACAAGAGTTCATGAACGGCCGCAGTCCATCAGTCAGTTCCAATCGCTCCAACAAACAAGCAAACTAGACATAGGTAAAGGACTACCGAATATATAGGATGCTCTAGACACTGAAAAGGGCTCAACACGCCATCCGCATGCTCTAAACACTGAAGAGGGACCAACCCGACATCCACAATAGCCCAGGAACTACTAGCTATCCAGGATACCGAACAAAACACAGAGAGAGAGACCCATACACCGTCTATATCAGCCCGGGGACTCGACAATGGGAAACATCCATGCCTATGTGTGCCGGGATATCTAATTCCCCAGCTATATGTACAAACCTCGTATTAATGGGCTACACCCAAACTAAAGCAAACATTTTTTTTTTTAACAGATTTTTACCTGACTCACTAATTTAAGGAACTGGGTCCATTTGTTGAGCATTTGTTGATCATTTGTTGAGCATGTGGGTAATTGCACCAGACAAGTTATTACTTTACCATATATTGCATGTAGTGTTTGGTTACCATGATCTTTATGATACCACGAAAATAACTCATTGTATTCGTAATGTCACATTTTCTGAAAAAATTTTTCTAAATGTAAACATGTGGGTGAGTACAGTCCATGATTTTCTACATAAACACACAATCCATTGCGTATCATCTGCCATATATTGCGTGTGGTACTTGATTACCCTGATATTAAAGATACCATAAGAATAGAATAAGGTATCACATTTTCTATAAACATTTCTGAATGTGAACCATGTGGGTGATTACAATCCCTAATTTTACATAAACAAACGATCCATTGTGAAACATCTTGGACACCTTTGTATATTATATATAAAGCTTGACCCTCATGAGTCTAAAGATGTCAAAAAAATGTCAAAAACATTTGGATCATTGTACACAACAGAATAATAAATTCCAATATATACCATATACTTGAAAATTTAGTATACATAATGGTCGTGCCAGGTCTTTCATATACAGTAAATACAGGGCCTACATTATGGTTACATTCTTGATCTATACCGCCCATTGTCACCTGTAACTCGGTGATACCCACATCTATTGTGCTTATTTAGCTGTCACTTTTTAGTGATCAAGTTATTCCATTCTACCGACACGTTCAAACCCTTATGTACTGTATTCAGGGTATGTATCCATTTTTGTTCAATTCGATGCAGTGTTGTACCGATATCACCTCCTCTCATGTTAGTCTTAAAGTGTTGCAGTACAAACCACCTCATATCTGTATCTTTATATTGCATTTTAGAAAAATGTTCGACTAGTGGTTTATCTATCACTCTGTTTCGGATACAACTCCTGTGTTCCAATATACGCTGTCTGATTTTGCGTGTAGTCTTCCCCACATATAGCAATTGACATGGACAACTAATCATGTACACTCCATTTTTAGTCAGGCAGTTAGTGTGGCAGTTCATCTTCCAGGTCCTTTGTCCATATTGAAACTCAAGTTTCGTCTCAGTCAAAGGACATTTGTCAAAAACATGTCAAAAACATTTGGATCATTGTACACAACAGAATAATAAATTCCAATATATACCATATACTTGAAAATTTAGTATACATAATGGTCGTGCCAGGTCTTTCATATACAGTAAATACAGGGCCTACATTATGGTTACATTCTTGATCTATACCGCCCATTGTCACCTGTAACTCGGTGATACCCACATCTATTGTGCTTATTTAGCTGTCACTTTTTAGTGATCAAGTTATTCCATTCTACCGACACGTTCAAACCCTTATGTACTGTATTCAGGGTATGTATCCATTTTTGTTCAATTCGATGCAGTGTTGTACCGATATCACCTCCTCTCACGTTAGTCTTAATGTGTTGCAGTACAAACCACCTCATATCTGTATCTTTATATTGCATTTTAGAAAAATGTTCGACTAGTGGTTTATCTATCACTCTGTTTCGGATACAACTCCTGTGTTCCAATATACGCTGTCTGATTTTGCGTGTAGTCTTCCCCACATATAGCAATTGACATGGACAACTAATCATGTACACTCCATTTTTAGTCAGGCAGTTAGTGTGGCAGTTCATCTTCCAGGTCCTTTGTCCATATTGAAACTCACGTTTCGTCTCAGTCAAAGGACACGCAACACACCCACCGCACTTAAAATGACCCACAATGGGTGGCAATCCCCATTGTTCATTGATAGTGGGTTCTCTAGTTGGCTCTCTATATGTGTGGACCAGTTTCTGTCTAAGATTTTGATTACGTTTGAACGCAAACGTAGGTTTCTTCATCAAAGACCCAGGTTGTTTGACTAGATTCCAGTGTTTACCGATAATTCTCTTGACATCTCCACTCACTGGATTAAAAGTTGTGACACATACCAGACGGTCATTTTTGTTTCTTTCTTGTTTGGTGAGGCAAATATCCTGATTAGTATTTTCAGCCCTTTTCATTTGATCTTTTACTAACCTCCTCGGATACCCCCTATTGGTCAATCATTCTTTAAGTTGTTCTGCATGCACTTTAAACTCCTCCTTCTCAGAACAGTTTCGCTTGATGCGTAAAAACTGCCCATAGGGTACGTTTTGGCGTAAACTTGTAGGATGAAAACTGTTAAAATGCAACAGAGTATTTTTATCAGTAGGTTTCTTGAAAAGAGTAGTAATCAGTTGGTTCCCAGCCTTTTTGATCAAAAGATCGAGGAAACTAACCTGCCGATGGTTGTATTCAATAGTGAATTTAATGTTAAAGTCACATTGGTTCAGCCATTCGTGAAATTCAATCAGGGATGCAGTGGAGCCCCTCCAGATTAAAAACAAATCATCGATATAGCGATGCCACATTTTCAAATGTGTCTTTAGAGTAGGGTGAACCATAAGCAGATTATGTTGCCCTAATATGAACTTATCCTCATAGTCTGCCATATATAGGTTCGCAATGTCGGGGGCAAATGTTGCCCACATACTGACCTCTTTCTCCTGTTTGTAAAGCTGTTTTTTAAACAGAAAGAAATTTTCGGTCATCGCTAACCTAATACACTCTTGAATAAACTCTGTTGAGGGCAAATGTGGTCTAATTCTTTTGTCTAGGTACACACCAAAAACACGCAAACATTCCATCAGAGGTATCGCTGTATACAGTGATTCAACATCCATTGTTACAAGGATATCACCTTCTTCAATTTGAATGCCACTGATGATATGAATCATATGGGTCGAGTCTTTCACATATGATGGCATCTCCTGTACAAATGTTTTTTTAAAAAAAAACTCAGCATATACAGACAATGGTTCTAGCAGTGAGTCAATTGCTGAAACAATGGGTCTACCCGGGGTGAGTAGGGTTTTTGTGGACTTTAGGGAGTGTGTAGAAGGCTGCCCTCTTAGGTCCAATTTTATTCAAACACAGGGCTTACTCATCGCTAATCCACTTTTCATTCATGGCATGGTCAGTCAAACTCTTTATTTCCTCTTGTAAACGTATTGTGGGATCCCTCTCCAATTTTCTGTAGGATTTCTTATCATCCAGTAAACGTCTACATTCTGTTTCATACATGAGTGTATCCTGTATAACAAATCCACCCCCCTTATCAGCAGGTTTGATGGTAATAGATTCATCATTACACAACTTAGTAAGACTCAGCCTCTCCACCTTGGTCAAATTGTCGGGCTTATAATTCTTTGACTTTATGACCTCGAGGATTTCTCGTGTCACAATGTTCTCAAAAGCCATAATTTCTGGTGGGCAAGTATGGGTGGTGGTATGAATCTCGATTTTATTTTGAGACCACTAATGTTAGGTACTTTATCGGAGGGGGATCCCTTTTCAAATGGATGGGCTGGGAGATACACCTAAAATAAATGCTTTAATCTGATATTTCTAAAAAATCTGTGTAGTTCCAATTCCATATTGAAAACATCAGCTCTCATGGTTGGAACATATCAAAGCCCTTTGGATAGAAGATCCAGATCAGATTTCTCAAGATGGTGCTGAGACAGGTTAAAAATGGGCATCTGATCAGTGGTACCTTGGGTCATTGGTTGGAGTACCACTGTCTGGTCCTCATTCCCTGTCTCTGTCCGTATTGGGGTTGTTGCTGCCGAGGTCTGCCTCGCTGCCCCCCTCTGAAAAAACCTGTTGTTGATTTTGGCCCCTCCCGCCCGTGCCAGTGCTTGGTGGCACATTGAGGGTTGGGTCTGATCCACTGGAGGATGCTGAAGTGTTGGAAAAATTAAAATAATGGTTATTCCTACGAAAGTTATAACCACCTATTGGGGGATCGGTAAAAAATCATTTTCTTAAATAAGGATAAGTTCTCTCTTCGTTGTAATTTGAGATATCTTTTTTCAACTTATTGATTTTCTTTTCTAGATTAAGGTCTTTAAATTTTTTAATTTCCTCTTCTAATCCTTCAAGTTGTTTTTTAGCATCCTTAATTGTGGTATTTTCAAGGAACGCCTTCTCCAGACTCTCCAGCTCCTCCCGTTGTTTTTTGGTTTCTTCTTGGGCTGTTTCAATAATCAGCATAATCCAGAACATCTGTTGGGGGAAGATTCTCGAGCCTGCACCATGAGCTCCAGTAAGTGCTCTTTATTGTTTCTTAACTTTTAACTACAGAAAAAATTAAAGAACGATTGACCAATAGGGGGTATCCGAGGAGGTTAGTAAAAAAGATCAAATGAAAAGGGCTGAAAATACCAATCAGGATATTTGCCTCACCAAACAAGAAAGAAACAAAAATGACCGTCTGGTATGTGTCACAACTTTTAATCCAGTGAGTGGAGATGTCAAGAGAATTATCTGTAAACACTGGAATCTAGTCAAACAACCTGGGTCTTTGATGAAGAAACCTATGTTTGCATTCAAACGTAATCAAAATCTTAGACAGATACTGGTCCACACATATAGAGAGCCAACTAGAGAACCCACTATCAATGAACAATGGGGATTGCCACCCATTGTGGGTCATTTTAAGTGCGGTGGGTGTGTTGCGTGTCCTTTGATTGAGACGAAACGTGAGTTTCAATATGGACAAAGGACCTGGAAGATGAACTGCCACACTAACTGCCTGACTAAAAATGTAGGGTACATCATTAGTTGTCCATGTCAATTGCTATATGTGGGGAAGACTACACGCAAAATCAGACAGCGTATATCGGAACACAGGAGTTGTATCCGAAACAGAGTGATAGATAAACCGCTAGTCGAAAATTTTGCTAAAATGCAACATAAAGATACAGCTATGAGGTGGTTTGTACTGCAACACATTAAGACTAACATGAGAGGCGGTGATATCGGTACAACACTGCATCGTATTGAACAAAAATGGATACATACCCTGAATACAGTCCATAAGGGTTTGAACTTGTCGGTAGAATGGAATAACTTGAACACTAAAAATTGACAGCTAAATATGCACAATAGATGTGGGCATCACCGAGTTACTGGTGACTATGGGCGGTATAGATCAAGAATGTTACCATAATGTAGGCCCTGTATTTACTGTATATGAAAGACCTGGCACGACCATTATGTATACTAAATTTTCAAGTATATGGTATATATTGGAATTTATTATTCTTTTTGTGTACAATGATCCAAATGTTTTTGACATTTTTTTGACATCTTTAGACTCATGGGGGTCAAGCTTTATATATAATATACAAAGGTGTCCAAGATGTTTCACAATGGATCGTTTGTTTATGTAAAATTAGGGATTGTAATCACCCACATGGTTCACATTCAGAATGATAACTTATTCTATTCTTATGGTATCTTTAAGATCATGGTAATCAAGTACCACACGCAATATATGGAAGATGATACGCAATGGATCGTGTGTTTATGTAGAAAATTATGGACTGTACTCACCCACATGTTTACATTTAGAAATGTTTTCAGCAAATGTGACATTACGAATACAATGAGTTATTTTCGTGGTATCATAAAGATCATGGTAACCAAATACTACACGCAATATATGGTAAAGTAATAACTTGTCTGGTGCAATTACCCACATGCTCAACAAATGCTCAACAAATGCTCAACAAATGCTCAACAAATGGACCCAGTTCCTTAAATTAGTGAGTCAGGTAAAAATCTGTTAAAAAAATATATATATATTTTTGCTTTAGTTTGGGTGTAGACCACTAATATGAGGTTTGTACATATGGCTGGGGAATTAGTTATCCCGGGACACATAGGCATGGATGTTTCCCATTGTCGAGTCCCCGGGCTGATATAGACTGCGTGTGGGTCTCTCTCTGTGTTTTTTTCGGTATCCTGGATAGCTAGTAGTTCCTGGGCTATTGTGGATGTCGGGTTGGTCCCTCTTCAGTGCTTAGAGCATGCGGATGGCGTGTTGAGCCCTTTTCAGTGTCTAGAGCATCCTATACATTTGGTAGTCCTTTACCTATGTCTAGTTTGCTTGTTTGTTGGAGCGATTGGAACTGACTGATGGACTGCGGCCGTTCGTGAACTCTTGTGCGCATTAAAGGTAATTGCCGCTGTGATGTGTTTAGCCTGCTTTTGATAATAGGTTTGGGTATCACGCGAGCGGCCGGGATACGCGGCTTGAGCCCTATTTATGCGTGCCCGTGTGCTGTAGCTCTTTATAGCAGGCTTGAGCACCATGGGAACGGCCGATGGTGGGTCTGACTAATTGCAGCATGACGTGAGTTTTGTGGATGTAATGGCGTTCTGCTTCCGTTTTTGTCTTCATGTAAAGACGTTTTCAGTCACGCAGCTTTTAAGTGCGAGGTCAGCTCTTTTGGATAAGTGCTACGGGTCCTGTAAAAAATAGAAGGAAGGGTGGTTACTTTTCACAAGAGGGTTCCCACGATTTCACACTGGGTAGTTTCACTTCGCATTCAGCATGGACGTATTCAGCATGGTTGTACGCATACTGGGACACAAGCATGGGTGCACGCACACAGTGACATGGGCTATGCGATATGTGGTTTCACCGGCACCAAAAGGGCTTTTCTCTCTCCCCCTCTTTCTACTCTGGGGGTACATAGCGACATGGGCTATGGTATGTGTGGTTTTACCGGCACTAAAAGGGTTTTTCTCTTCCGTCTTTCTATCTGGGGGTAAATATTAAGAAGACATCCATTTTACAATATGGGTCTCATTGTGTGTTTAACCTATAGCACTGTGAAAGGTCTATTGAGCCAGCAGATTCTATGCTGGTCAGGCAGTGACCATTGGTCACGAATTTTGGGGGAAGATTCTCAAGCCTGCACTACGAGCTGCAGTAAGTGTTCTTTATTGTTTCTTAACTTTTAACTTTTACGGTATTACTTGGTGTGATACTATTTTTGGCATGGACACTCATGTGTGTTTATGTTGGTTCTACAGGCACAGTATTTTCACTGTTTCCAGTGGACGATTAATGTCCATTATCCCATTCACCTACCCTCGACTTGGAACCTGGGGGTGAGAAGGGACTGGTGTGTTTAGAGATTTGATACACATTGTGACATTTTCTGTCACCTGTTTGAAGAAATGGGGATGACACTCTGTTTTTATTATATTTTCTTTTACTATTGTTTTTAGACTGGTCACGGGCCCATACTTGTTAAGAATAGGGCAAAGGTTTTCTTTGCCCTATGTCCTGAAGAAGGTCTCCGACCGAAACACGTGTCGACACTTTTCTGTGAAAGATATCTGACCTCAATTCGGCATCGGATATACCACGACACCTAATATTAGGGACTGGGTCATTGTTTAATGTAGTAAATGAAGGGAAATATTATGTCTCCAAATACCTTTTGATGTATGGAACACCGTGGGTGTTCTTACCGTGTGAATGTTTGAATGAGTTTTGTATGTGGTTATGATTGTTGGTATGAAATTGTGTTTTTTATCAATTTTTTTGGCATCTAGATGATTTTTTCTGTGTGATGAATTTATTGAATAAAATTTGAATATGTATTAAAAGAGTGTCATCCCATTTTACTGATCCAATCTTGGATATAAGCATGTCGCATGTCTGTCAGGTCATAGTTCACTACTTTTTTGGTTCACCTCTACCACTGCATACCCCTATCAGACATATGAACAAAGTCAACAGAGAAATGTATGTTTGAAGAAAATGTCACCAACCCAATCCTCTTCAAAGAAATATAATAATCCTGGAAACAGCCCCTCCCCCCATTTACTAGAAAAACTGAACATAGAAATCACTAAGACATAGGACATTACTGCACCAAAGAAACAGAACACATTTAAAAAAACCATAACCAAAATTCACAAGTGGTTCAAAGATGAATTGGCCTCCCTTAGAGGAACAAGCTACAATCTAGAACATTCAATGAGAAAATGAAAGTCAACTAATGACAAAATTACATAGAAACTGGGGCCACTGGAAGAGAGAAAAAAACTACTATCAAAAACCATTTTGCTTCTGTACAATGAACAACTGACGAAGTTTTCAAAAGTACAATGAAGTAACTCATCCAAAACAAACTAGTAATGAACTCAAACCCTCAGAGGAACCATCAGAGGAACTGGCTCTTTCCATGGCTAGGGCCTTTAAAAATTACATTGCTAAAATTCATGCCAACATTTATCACCAGAAATGAACAGATGGAGCACTCACAATAAACCTGGGACCGTCACCTACCTTATAGAATTCAACTCTGTTACAACTCAAGAGCCGAATAATTTCAATTAGAAACTAAATGCCTCATCTGAATAATCTGACCCATGTCCAGCCATCCCGATGAAGGAAAACATAGTTAATCTGGTAAAACCACAGACTGAATTTCGTCACTAGCATCAGGCAGTATCCCAACATCATGAAAGGCTATCACCATAACATCCCTTATAAAAGGTTGAATGCAGATCTGGAGCAACCCAAAAACTACAAACCCACATCCAACTTTCCTTTCATTACTATAATAACTACCACCCAACTGCTTTGAATAGCACCTCCTACCTCATGATAAACAATCTGGTTTTCGCTCAAACAGGTGTTCAGCAACAACTCTCCTTTTCATGAAGGAGGATATGTGGAAAGCACTTGACATCAATACACCAACACCTCTAGTACTCCTTGATCTATTGGCTGTCTACAATACAGTTAACCATCAGGCACTAATACACAGATTAAAAGTTCAGATGGGAATCAATGGTACCACCTGGAAGTGGATCACCAAATACTTTGATGATCACTCCCTAAGGTTTGAAATGAGAGCCTTCAACTCATCAATTTCCCCTTAAAGTTTGAAGTCACCCAGACTCCATTTCCTCCATTTTAGCTACATGGCCATTTATTGTGTACAGTAAATCCCAAGCAGACATCATCAAGCTCATCTCAGATTGGACCATAGAAAATAGTATCTGCCTGTCTTACTGCCTCTAAAATTGAGATTATCTTTTTTGGGATAACAATCCCATCAACAATATCTTTTAAATGGCCAAACTTCTGGGTATGGCATCCACACTGTTGGACCATGGAAAACATCTAGATATTATATTCAACAATAAACCCTCATTACAACTACAAATGGACTGACTAGTCCAACAATCACACTACCAGCTTGCTGCAGCCAAGGGAGCACATCTGCATTGCCTTGGACTGTCAAAGGGAAAGCCAGTTTCCCGTTGACAGTTCAGTTCCTCAACCATGCAAAGACAGGGGCATTTTGCTTTGGTAGATTTGCACGGCCCATTGGAATTGCTGGCTGGGAAACTGCATGTTTGAATATGCGAGGGGGCACTCCTTCATCTCCTCGCACATCCAATATGAGAGGGGTGCTGCACCATCAGCTCGCCCAAGAGCCAGAACCGCAGGAAGCGGTTTGCTTTTTGGTTCCTGTTCATGCACAAGATCATTCCATTTTTTTTATTATAATGTTATGTGTGCATGAATGAGTGTGGTGTATGGTGCATGGATGTGCATGTGAATGAGTAAGTGAATGTTGTTTCTGAATGTGCCGTGTGAATGTGTATGCATGTGTTTCTGCTGAGCCAGGGAGTGGGTGGGGTGTAGGGGTGGGGGTGGTGTTGGTGGCATGGAACAATGCATTTTCTGCTATATATCTATCATAAATGCCCAGTAAAATCATCATTCTTTCTTTCATCAAAAATTGGTTGATGAAAGAAAGGATGATGGGTTATTACCTGGCTAATAGACTGGCATTTTAGGGCAATCGGTGTAGTAATTTCTTACTGTCGCATGACATTTTTATACTCCATAGCAATGATAAACCAAGCATGATATGCATTATTATTTGGCTACACTGGCATTTTGGGGAAGCCATTCTAGCCCTTTCTGACTGTGGCATGAGTTTTGTACTGGACATCCATGATAAAACAAGCATGATATGTGGTAGTTGGCTAGACTAATATTGACAGGCAAATTAATCTGTAATTCATTATGTCAGCCCCTCCCCTGACCCGATGCTGCAGAAACAGAAGTTACACATCACTTATGGCATCTGTCTCCTCCCCACCCCCATACCGCAGTTTTGAAAGACGGTACTCACTGATACAACCCTACCGACCCTATGCCAGAGGAATTACAGGATAGCTGAATCTGCAAGCTATGGAAGATATGACCTTTCTGTGTTCAACATGATGTGAGCAAATTAGATCACTGCTGAACATTGACATATGTAGGGGCTTAGACACAAAGTAAATACGCATCCACCTTGAAGATACATGAACAATAGGCCAAACTGCACTGAGACATGAAGAATATGCTTTCATTCAATAGGCTAGAAGACATATGAACTGTATATGAGGAAACGCAAGATGCACAATAATGCATATCAAAACTTGCTTAATGCAGAAAAGTAACAATAGTGAGTGGCCATGCCAAACACGATGGATAGAGCAGCCATGTTCGAGTGAAGGGGAAACATCAAGAAACCTCGAAGCTGCAGGGTAACCTGGCAGAGTTTGCAGAACATTCAGACCTTGGCAACACAAACAATAGCCGCACAGCTCTTTCCAAGGTTGCTGTGGAAGGGAAGGTACAGATCGAAACCCATGAGAGCAGACGATAGTAGTTCCCAGACGTGAGACACATTTTTGTTGATTGAGCAAAGAAAACAAAACATACAAGGCAATGCAGGGTTGAAAGCTAAATGTCCTGGCCTGTGGTGTAGAGAATCAGAAATGGTAACCTTATTGGGGAAAACTAGCACCTGGGTGCCATTCTCACCTACCCCTATTGTTGCTCATGTGCTTGTAACCTTCTAAAGTGCCAAGGCTGAGAAAGACACCACTGACCAATCCCTGGCCACCTTTAACGCTCATCTATAAATGTTCCAACGGCCAATGATAGTGTATTATGATTACATGTTTTCACCTTTTTCAATTTTGTAGGTGGTCTCAGGTGGAGCCACCAGATAGGGAGCAGCCAATAAGCATACTATGGAATGTATATCTAGTTGATTCCCCTAACCAATCCCTTCCCACCTTAGGTTTCTGTAATCATGAATATGAAAGCACGGAAGTTGTTATGTAATTCTCATGGTTTTTTTGTTTAACTTTATTTTTCTTGCACACAGGTAACATTACTGCTTACATATATTGCACATTGCTTCAATACAGTTTACAACATCAGTCAGTTTCCGATCTTGAGTCATCTTGCTCTGCCTAATCCAACAGGTATTGTTTATATCTGTCCCATATGTTCCTTGGTCTGGATTGGGGCAGTACCGAGTCCATGTAGAGTTCTTCTGTATCATTAGTCCACTCCTTGTCCCAATCTGCCTTTGTTGGGGCGTGTGCACTCTTCCATTTCATCAAAACTGCCCTTTTGGCTATTAGTAGGCTCAAATTCAACAGTCTACGCCAAGTCGCGTTCATTTTCCCAACTGCTCCCAGTAAGCATATCTTGGGTGACCATTCCAGTGGTTGGTCAGCCATCTCATCCAAAGCGGCACAGATCTCTTCCCAGTAACCCCTTAGCTTTGTACATGACCATAGCATATGATAAATATTTGCATCCTCTGTCTGACATCTAGGGCAGGTCCCCGACATGTTGGCATATACTCGTTTAGGTTTTGCTGGGTTGTAATGTGTTCTCTGCACTATTTTGTAGTGAATTACCTTGTATCTGGAATTACACGATATTTGCTTGGTGAGCGAACAAATCTGTGCCCATTCCTGGTCATCAAACTGCTGTCCCAGGTCTTGTTCCCATTGACTCTTAGTTGCGGTGTTCTCTACTGGGCGTGTTTGAAGTAGTAGCTTATACAATGCCGCCGCCAAGACTTTTTGTGTCCCCCCTGTGAATATGTAGCCGAGACCTATATTTATCGCTGATTCGCTGGGGAATGTGGGGCATGTTTCTTGTATGGCCGATCGCACTTGGGTGTACTGTTGTTTATGTCTGTCTGTGTTTCCCACAATCTCTCTGATGTCCGCCCACTGGATGAAGTCCTGGTCAGGGAAGAGTTGTCCCCACTGGGTGATCCCTTTGGATGCCCAATGCATCGCGATTTGACTATCTGCTCTGAAGGGTGTTTGTGGGTCTCCCCAGAGTGGCATACTCGGGTGGTATAGTCTATTGGTTTCGAACATATCGGCTATTTTGGCCCATGCAGTGGTCGTCACCTTCGCTGGTTCTATAGTGTTATAGTGCTTGGGGGTAGATCTGCTCATTTTGTGGAGTGCTGTTATCGCTTTGCGCTCTATACAACTGGGCATCGAAGTCGCAGGGTTGAGGAATTGCGTCGCCCAATGGGAGGCGTGGTGTGCCTGTGCAGCCAGGTAATACAACTCTAAGTCAGGTGCCATCAACCCTCCTCTAGAGTATGCATCAGATAGCTTTTTCCAGCTCACTCTGGGATGTCCTCCCCACGCAAACGAGGTGCACGCGCCAGTCAGTGTGGTAAATAAAGAGCGGCCCGGCCAGACAGGTATAGTGCTGAACAAATAAAAAAGCTTAGGTAATATAATCATTTTAATCAGTGCTATCCTGCCCATCAATGATATGGGGAGGGCGTTCCAGCGTTTTATTTTCACGCATAGGGTCTCAGTTAGAACGCAATAGTTCAATGTGCGGGAGAGCTGTGCTGTTCTAGCTATATGTGCGCCCAAATAAAGTATATGAGTAGGGCTCCAGACCAGGCCATATAAGTCGTGTGGTTGCAATGTATTTTCTGTGATTGGGAATATCTCTGATTTGCTAGGATTAAGACGTAGACCCGAATGTTCCCCAAACCGTTTGACCTCAGCCAGTACATTGCCCAAGGTTCGATCCGGATTTTTTAGATATAGCAGAATGTCATCTGCATATAGAGTTATAATGTGTAATTCACCGTCTAGCCTGAGTCCTGCTGAGCTGTACCGTGCCCTGAGGATATCTGCCAAAGGTTCAATTATTAATGCGAATAATAATGGCGACAATGGGCATCCTTGTCGCGTTCCCCCCTTCAGTTCTAGTTTGTTTGTTAAAACCCCATTGATTCTTATTTTTGCATGTGGGCGTGTGTACAGTATTTTTATCCATTTCAGAAAATTGGGGCCGAACCCATAGTTGCGCAGTAGCCCGAAGAGAAAGGGCCACGAAACCGTGTCGAAGGCCTTATGCATATCTAAGGAAACTGCCACGGCCTGGACCTCAGGGGATATAGTGGCTAAGATTTGATGGCACCTTCTAACATTGGTTGCAGTGGATCTTTCCCTAACAAAGCCTGCCTGGTCTTCGTGGACCATATACGGCATCAAAGGTGTTAGTCTAGTTGCCAGTATTTTTGCCAGACAGAATCTTTGCATCGGTGTTTATTAATGATAATGGTCTATATGACCCACACTCCACAGGGGGTTTCCCCGGCTTGAGTAAGAGTGTAATTACTGCTTCCCTAGTGGTTTCGGGGAGTTCTCCTTTATGTAGGGCTTCACTCCATACTGCCATTAATCTAGGGACCAGTAGGGGACCAAACTCCTTATAAAACTCAGCCCCCAGTCCGTCAGCGCCTGGTGCTTTCCCGTTAGGTAATGCCTTTATCGCCTCTAACATTTCCGCCTCGGTAATTGCCATCTCTAGAGACTCCCTAGTGTCATCGGCCAGCAATGTTGTCGGTATTTGTGACAGGTATCGATCAATTTCTTCATCTGTGGAATCAGATTGCGGAGAATAGAGATTTTTATAAAATGTATGAAACGTTTCTTCAATCTTGTCTCGGTCAGTGGTAACTGAACCATCTGGCCTTTGCACGCATGGTATGATTGCTGGTCCCTTCTCTCCCTTCACTGTCCTGGCCAGTAACTTCCCGGGGCGCTCGCCCTCCCCGTATCTGCGTGCTGCAACTGACTTATCAAAAAATCGGATTTCTTGATCTGCTGCCTCATTGTATTCATCTAGTTTTGCTTTCATTTCGGAACTGAGGTAAGCTGATGGGGCTTGTGCATACTGTGATTGCAGTGATGCTATATGCGATTCCAATCTGTTCAGTCTACCCCTGGTGTCTTTAAGAATTCCATTTTCTGTTGATATTGAGCTTCCCCTTATATAGGCCTTAAATGCTTGCCATACTATTGCTTGACTGGGCACCGAGTTTTCATTGATTTCAAAATATTCCTGTATTTGTTGTTCCATAGCGTTCCTATAGACCAAGTCACGCAACGCTGTAGGTTTAAATCTCCACATTGGTCGCGCTGCTATGGTGCCTGGAATTCGTAATATTAACTGGATTGGGGAGTGATCTGAATATGTTCTGGGATAATGTTGTGCTGCTAGGACCCAGGAAAGGACTACATTATCTACCAGCCACAAGTCTATTCTGGAGTGGATGTCGTGCACCATCGTATGGTATACGATGGTGCACGACATATTCCCTCTTAGTAGGATTTAATGTTTTTCAGGCGTCCTTCAGACCTAGGTCTCTCATATGTGTAGTTATAGTCTGCGCTGCTTTGGTCAGTGCCCTGGCCTGTGTCGATGTGCGGTCCGTTTGGACATCTAAGATAGTGTTAAAGTCCCCTCCGCATATGAATTGTGCCGTGGGGTAAGCAGCCAATCTCTCAAATATTTGGGAGAAAAACTCTGGATCGTCCACATTTGGTCCGTGTAAGTTTAGGAGAACTATCTCCTTATTGCAGAGTGTACCATGGAGTAGGAAAAACCTCCCTTCAGGATCACATTTTGCTTCTATACATTCAAACTAGAGGGTTTTATGTACTAGAATCGCAGTCCCCCTTGCCCGTTTAGAGTATGTTGTGAAGTACTGGTGCGTTCCCCAATTTGGGATTAATTGCCTCCCCTGTTGAGGTCCCACATGAGTTTCCTGTAGGAAAATTATCTTAGTGCCCAGTCTATTGAATTATGCCAGGATTTTCCTCTTCTTGACTCTGGACCCCAGGCCTCGGACATTCCAACTTAGTACTTTGATACTTTCATCGTTATTTCCAGCCATAACCTATGAAGCAGTTATCGATGTGTGCAAAAAAGCATGTTTCTATTAGGAGCTTGTTGGTCATCATGTTCACTACCTGTGTGCGTTTTGTTTTACTACCATCCTTAACATAACCGTAACCCAACATTCCCAACTTGTTCCCTCCCCCCACCCTCACAGTTCCCCCAACTTCAACTGTGTTCATAGGATCCCAACCCTCCCTTCCCATCACTGTTGTGCACCTGCTACAGGGGGGGTACCTGCAGCGTGTACCAATGGCCATGCCATCTTGAGGCTGGTAAACGGTAGACCGGTTCAACTTGGTTGCTCACACGCATATCGTAACCTGTGGGGGCAACACAATTACACAAATCCTGTGATTTCAGCCATATGTACCCCCTGTAAAGGCCGTCCCCGGAGGGGGGGGCGGCTAAAGCTTCGGGAATTGTACATTACATAGCAGAAACATGCCCATATTCACATAATCACAAGTTTCGTTAAGTCTCCCCTATTCTGGGATGATCATTCGGAGCAGGAATATGTGTTTCCACAAAATTTGCAGCTTCCTCTGGGAACGTAAAGAAGTGGATCTTGTTTTGAAAATGGATTTTGAGTCTCGCTGGGTACAACATAGTGTACTGAATCTGTCTTTCTCGTAGCAGATCTTTGACCCCTGTAAACATCTTCCTCTCCTGTTGTACCGCAAGGGTAGAGTCTGGAAAGATGCGTATTATATTAGCTTCCCAACGTAATTCTTTCTTTCCTCTTGCCGTTTTCAGAATTAAATCTCTATCCCTGTAGTTCATCACTCGGGCAATTATAGGCCTAGGGTAGGCTCCTGGCTTCGGCTTCAGGGCAAGGGATCTGTGGGCCCGTTCTATGATGAACATCGGTGACCACCCCGGATCACCCAAGAAGGCACGCAAAAGTTCCTCCACTGTCTTTTCCATGGGTGCTTTTATCGCTTCTTCTGGAACTCCAATTATTCGAATATTATTGCGTCTTGACCTCGCTTCTAAATCCTCGCATTTGGACTTCACAGTCCCCAGGTCGATCGCCATCTTCGAGACCGTGGTCTTCAGGGTTTCAAGTGTGTCTTCCATGGCCGAGATTCTCGTCTCGGCCTCGGTCATGCGTGAAGTGGTTTTATCCAGTTGTGTTTTGATGGCTGCCACGTTTGCCGCTATCCCATCTAGTTTGTCATTGAGGGCCGAAAAGCCCTGTTGCAGGGCGAGGAAGACGGCTTGGGGTTCCATCATCGTTGCCGGAGGGGTTTGTTGTTCGTGTGGGATCGTGCTCTCCGCCATCGTCACGCCTGGTTCTTTCTGCAGTGGTGTCGTGAACTTATCAATGGAACCCTTACTCTTCTTGGGGCCGAAGCCCTTTGGCATTGTTCCCTCGCGATCAATTAGTCTGCGATACGAGCTGCAATGTGCCCTTCTCTGCGCTACGGTTCTGCGGCGTGATACTCTGATTTATTTCTGGCAAAGCGTGCCGAGTGGAGGAGTGCCGCCCGTCCCCCTATAAAGTGATCCCATGAGCCCGCACCAACATGGCCAACCTCGCCTTGCGGTTGAGTTACGTGGTTATAGGGAGTTGTGTCTGTTATTTGCAGTTGTCCATGGGGAGCCTGTGTTGGCCCGAATCCGATCCGTGTGTATCACGGAGGTATTGTTGGAGGAGGGTAAGAGGGGAGGATCGCCGGCGTTCTGGGGGTACACATAAATCTTACTGCTCACTGTGCGTCTCCCAGGTTATGACCGCCCCACTTATCTGATCGAGTTTGTCTGGTCTTCTGCAGTTCACCGCGGCCGCAGGAGTCCGAGGGCCGCCGAGTGTCTGGAGCGGAGGGGGGGGCTGAAGGGGGGCCACTTGCGGGCGCTCAACGAGGAGCGGAGTGCCCACGGCCTTTCCAAGCTGGTTGTTGCACCGTCCATTGCCAGCGAGTATTCGCGTTGTCGCTCGCCAGGCTCCTCCTCTCGCTCCTCGGCTGTCCCCAGGCGCCGCTGCCCTCCGCACGTGGGGTACTAATTCTGATTTTTCTCTGAAATTGTGCAATTGCCAGACACCAAACTTTCCCAGTTTGTTCCGCCGATGTTGCCACACCTTCTGTACAGTTCTGTCAGGAACCGGTCATCGCAGGCGGTTATGTCGGCATTACGGCCTTGGTCCATGCCGGAGCTCACACGAGAGCGACCATTTTCTCTCGCGCGCAACAGCGCCCCCCCCATGTAATTCTCATTTTTAAGCCATTGTCAAGCTTGGAATTAGCTTAGAGTGTGGTGATTGTCTTAATGTCAAGAAAGGTGTATAGAAACTATAGGCACACCTATGTTTAATATTTAGTAATAAGGTAATAATGAAAGTAAGATATTAAGAGAAAGATTCAAGGTGCGGGGGGAGAAAGGCTCACCCGTGGTATCTAGGTCGGATACGTATATGGAAAAAAGTGGTTGTTCCCCAAAAAACTTATTTGTTAAAAAAAAAAACTTATTTGTTCAATGAAGATGGTATATGTACGACTAAAACTGTCTACTATAATCACTTCATGTTAAATGTTTTCTGAAACAATGTATAGAATGAGTATCTCAAACTCCTTAAGTTATTGATCTCTTCTGTATAGATAATTCGACATTGTGCAGGGGACGGGAGTTCCCAAAACCTTTTTTTGAGAACAACCACTTTTTTCGATTGTCTTAATGTCCACAGCTGTTCCTGTTTCATAAGGGTTATATTAAATAAAACAGGCCTTTGCCAAATTTCTGGACTCTTCCGTTTGTTGGGCATGGGGAGTTCCCCTGACCTATCCTTTTGTTTACCCAGGGGGTTTCCAGCCCACTTTTACATCTGGTAGCAGAGGATGGTTGGCGAATGCCTTCGGAATCATATCGCTTTTTCCCACCGCAAGCCTAAAGGACTACGGAGTGAACCGTGAGGACCGGATACCCAATCACGCATGAACTCAGATGGTCGTCAGGAGCCCCCTTGGTGAAAATCCTGCCCACTCTATGTGGGACACACCGCAAGACAGAAGGTGGAGTCAGCAATTGTGGGAGGAGCAATTCTGAACCTCCATTAAATAGGTATGGATCATCCCCTTTTAAAAAAAAAAAAACCTTAATTGGACCCATCTCAGGCTGTCGACTATCACCCCATAACCAATACACCCTTTCTTCTAAAAATGTTAGACAAATTCGCCCATCAAAAAATACAAGATTGTCTTCCCCTCCACAATATTCTAGGCCCTAAAGTCTGGTTCCAGAAGCCATCATAGTATGGAATCCTCTCTACTGGATCTGAAAGCCAATATCCTGCAATATCTAGACAAGGGAACAAACAGACCTCCTGATGCTTCTGGACCTGACTGCAGCTTTTGACTTGGTGGACCATGCCATACTAGCCACTCGACTCCAAAAATTGTCTGCATTCACCCCAGGGTTATTTCCTTTCTGATGGAGCAAACAGCAAGTGTACACTGTGACAATGTCACAGCAGAGGAATTTGTACTACCCTGTGGAGTTCCCCAGGGTTTGTGTGTATCACCCATGCTGTTTAATATCTTCACTCTGCCCCTCTTTGATCTTCTGGGTCAATGTCCATGGACCCAAGACTCTAGGCCCTGGCCACAACCACTGCAGCATAACACAGCCATGCATGCAAACACCTGCCCACTTACCACACCCCAAAAACATAACACAGCCACCTTAAGCCCTATCCACTTCACTTGACATACTATTACAGTACTTGCCCTCTCCACCCAATACTCTACTAACTACCTAAAAGCAATACATCACAGCATAGTAAAATACCCAACAATCTGCCCAGTGACCACAACCCAAACACATAAGGCATTCACTTGAAGTCTGTCTATTACAGTACACATAGCATTCAAGTACATGAAACTAGTCAGAACACTCTTCCGACCAATAAGCCAACCAACTAAAACCCGCCACACTTTTCCACACATACCTTTACAGTACTTTTACAAGTGACCACACCACTAGGCTCTTCAGTGCATCACCTCCACCCATGCACCCAAGACTGTAATAGCTGGTAATAGCTGGTTACAATGAACACAACATAACACACTCTTGCACCCATCAATCTATACACTAACTACAGCACACACACATAATCCAGCCAACTGAAGCCCTCTCCACTTCTATAACCTTCCTCATATCATCTACATTCCACTCCCCCACCCTAATGAATCCTACTTGCAGTCACCACATAAGGTTCTCGCTCAAGCTTCTGTCCGCGGACTACCGCGGTGTCCGCGCACATCCTGGTCACAGCACATCCTTCTTCCACCTAAACAAATACAGCATTTGACCCATCTTTCAATCCCCCACCCTCCCCAGCCCCTCTCCCCTAGCACACTGCTCAAAATTTGGTTTTGGTCCTGTTTACCGCCACGCTTTCCGCGGATATCCACAGATCCAACATGGCAGGCGCATCATGAAAACGTGACGCATCTCACGCGTCCCACCAGCCAATTGGCGAGCACATATGTCCACGAACATTATGTTGCCTTTCTAGCCAATCGAAGTTCTGTCCATGGAGCGAACCCAGATATCACACATTTTTTTGGACCTACATTTTGCTTCTTTTAAAAAAAATTACTCAACGGATTTTCACCAAATTTACAAAAGCAGGCTTTCGGGACCAAGCCGCTGCTCCTGCCAAAAATTTGATGAAAATCCATCCAACGGTTTGGGGTGTAGGGATGAGCAAAGTTTTTTTTACATTCAGTCTATGGAAAAAGGCAACTTTAGCGACCTCCTCTATAACTTTGGCCCCCTTGGGGAAACTTCACCAAAATCAGAGTGGGCCGTAGACTTTTTTTGAAAAGTTTGATGAGGATTCACCCAGGGGGAGCAAAGTTATAAGCCATCCAAAAAGTGCTCTTCCTATGAGATGAGAAACATAACCATAACTCCACGGCTGCTGCCGCTGGCCGTGTTATACAACCAACTCCATCCGAAAAAAACATGAAAACCTCTATCGCTCTACGTCATCATCTAGAGATCTCAAATCTCTTGTATATCAAGTTCAGATGCAGATTATCTCTCAGGATGTCAAATACTTAAATCTTCATAAAATGAACACAGAAGAATGACACATTTTTGCAAAAAGTATACACACAACTTCATGCGCAGGATACCCGCAACTCTACTTTTTTAGTTAAGGAATGTAGAGAGGAGCATCTGCCATTTCTTGCGCATTTTGTAACTAATTCCTTGAAAGAAGGTTTAATACTTGGCGAAAGACCTCTGGGAATACACGTTTAGTGAAAAGCCTTCTCTTGACTCTGACTCTTCCAGCTATCACACAATTGCTAATGCTTCCTTTCTGGCAAAAACCCTGGTGAAGGCAATCAACAACCTGGCTTTCACCCCCCTCATACCACAGAGACATCTCTATAGAATGTGAAGGAGGAATTGCTATGGCATTTTAGTTCTCACCAGAATACGCTTTTGATTTTATTGGAATTTTCATCTGCCTTCAACACCCTGAATGGTGGTCCACTATTCTACAAAAATTCAGCTCAGGTGTGGGAGTGACAGTGGTGGCATCATGCTAGTTTTAACAGTATCTGTCTGACTAGTAAATATAGAATTTGCTTAAATGGATTTCAGACTATATCATAGTATACTGAATGAAATGCCCACCTGGTGTTGTGGCTGAGCGGACCATGGAATGCTACTGAACAGAATATAGAACGGGGTCTCGAGAAAGGAATGGAATGGGGCAGAGGGAAGGGGCGGCAAGGGAAATACGGTTGGTAGTTATGGAGATACAATGAAAGAAGAAGGATACATACTGAGTCTCTGAGTTATTACTCATGGTATACTTATATTCATATCTGGTTTGTGTGTGTTTTTTTACTGTCACAACATCATACCGCAGCGTGCATGGTCATATACATATTCATTAATTGGCATCTTTAAAATGTTTAAAAGCCGCGCTACTCACCGGCACGTGAAGACCAAAATTCCAAGCCAGTGTTGAGCTCAGGATGCAGCATGTAACTTCGACGTTAGAGGAAGGGACCCAAGAATGTAAAAATACATGCAGCCATATTGGTTTCAGTTAGTGGCACTACGAATGTTGCCATAACAACGCAACGCAAAGGAGACATTTCTGCTGTTGCAACACTGAATTTATAAAATAAACGAGTCCTAGTACACTATCTCGACGCGGATTCAATAAAGGCAGCTCAAGCAATCAAAGACTGCACAAGCCCAACAGTGCAATCAAAGGAAGGAAATTATAACATAAGTACAACAATGCGCATGATTAATAAAGTCTACACAGAGAGTAGTTAAACCGCATGGACTGATAAATTAATAAAACACCTCAACAGAAGCGCCCATCTCTGAAACAACACCCGAGGGCAACTGTTAACAGTTGTATATGTTTCAAAGTAGCAAAGTGCACGCAGATCTAAGAAGCATGGAAAGAGACTGACCCCAAATTCTAGAGACACAGACAGCCATGTTTTCTGGTAATGCAAGTGGGGATGTAATACCAAACTAAAACATGCTTGGGACACCTACAAACCCAGTTAACTACCTTTGCCATCCAAACCCATTCAGCCTTCAGCCATAGGATGATCAGGGACAGCGTTGCCAAGAATGGATAGATGAGTTTGAGGAATTTCTGAGGGCAGTAGGAAATCAAGATGCCCTGAACAAGTTAGACATATTCATACATTTAGTGGGGAAAGAGGTGAAACATTTCATTAAGGCCATGCCAACTCAAGAAACAACAACATATCAACTTTTAATTACTGCCATTAGTGGACGATTGGTAATCCCTCCCAGTTAGGACTATGAACACGACATATTTAACCAATGCATGCAGGCACCACATGAAGCCATTGCACAATTTGTTTTATGACTACAAAGGAAAGCAACATACTGCGAATTTGCAAGCGTCGATGACAATGAGGCAATATGATTGAGAGTAATTGAAGGATGCATATCATCACAATTTCATATCCCAGCCCCACTTTGTCTCCCGGTAGTTGCCGCCCTGGTACTATCGCAGAAAGATTACTGTAATTCGTTATACCTGGCCCAACCATAGAAGCTGATAAAATGACTGCAGCGTATAAAGAACCTGGCCACCCGGGTGGCCACTGATACTCCTTACGGAGTTGACTTCTCGCTGGTGCTTCAAACCTTGTACTGGCTCCCAGTGGCCCAGCGGGTGGAGTTTAAAGCCCTGTGCATTGTCCATTATGCTCTTCATAACCAGGGAGCGGAATATCTCCAAGCGAAATGTTCTCGCTATTGTCCTACCCGCAATCTTCGCTCTGCCGCTGCCAAAATGCTGCTGTTACCTAGATACAATCGTGAACGTGTAGGCGGTCGAGCTTTCTGGATTGCTGCAGCATCCCTGTGGAATGAACTTCCACTGGAGATCAAACAAACCTCTAACTATCTTCAGTTCAGAAAGAGGATCAAAACCCACTTTTTTAACTCTCATAGGTGCTTGCTCTCTCACCTTAAGTGCCCTGATGCCTCCGGGTGACCGTGCGCTATATAAGAAGTGATTATATAACATAACATACAGCCTAGCCTTAATAGGACCGCAACAATATATCAATCAAGCCAGGATTTATCAGGGCAATGGAAAACATGCAAATGGAAAGGACTGAACATGCAACTAAAGAATATGATCAGAATCTACAGTCATATCAAGGGGAAAGTCAAGGACAAGAAAGAGAGACACCTATGGGAGATCCTTATGAAAATCCACCCATTGAAGAAGAACACTTAAATACGGATCAATGTCACAAGTATGATAGATATAGTAGGGAATATGTTAGACTCATTTATGATACCTCTGATGATAGTGTCACCCTGAAGGTAACAGTGCATGTAGGTGGACAGCATACACCACTTCTTATTGACATGGGAGCCACTGTAAACGTGATGAGTAGGAAGACCTATGAGGGCATAGCGAGCATATACCCTTTGCAACCGTCACAAGCCCAGATCTTCCAATGGGGCACAGTCCAACCACTAGTATCTAAAAGACAATTTTGGTGTGACCTAGTTCACAGAGGACAATATGTTTTTGTCAGTATGCATGTCATAAACAGCCCAGCGATGGGAAGTTGCCTCCTCAGTTGCAAGACCGCTACTGAATTACAACTTATAGATATTCACTATGACCGATCTGAAATAATACAAGGGTTTCCTCCATAAACTCATGATTTGCAAACTCTATCAAAGATGGAACTAGATATTGATGGACTAAAGGATACCTTTCCAAAGCTGTTTCAAGGTGTCCACAGGCTGAAAAACAATGTCATACATCTGCACATATACCCTACTTTTTGTCCTGTCCCGCAACATCACAGATGAATAGGATTTCACCTCCAGACAAGAATATCCCATGAGTTATGACAATTACTTGAAAGTGATATCATTGAAAGAGTTGATGGTCCCACTCCACGGTTATCTCCTTTGATGGTGGTACCCAAGGTGGATGGGAGTGATTCGGTTCTGTGTAAATATGCAAATTCCTAACACTGCGATACAAAGAGAAAGACATCCTGGCCCTAATATTGAGGATATGATATTTAGACTTAACCAATCCACCAGATTCTCAAAACTGGATTTGAATCAAGGATACCATCAACTAGTAATTTATCCTGCATCTAGGCCCATCACTACATTCACTACCCGTTAAGGTGTTTTTCGGTACAAACGTCTTAATTTTGGCAAATGTTCAGCGGCTGAAATATTTCAGGAAACAATAAGGTGACTCATTGCACCCATCATAAACACCTTCAACTATAGTGATGACATCCTAATATTTGGCATTACTCAAGATCAACATGATGAGGCACTGAGACAGGTTTGTACTATCCTGCAGGACAATGGTCTCACTCTAAGTGGCCCAAAGTGTACCATCAATAAACACAGTTTACATTTCTTTGGGCACACATTTTCTGACAAAGGGATCAGAGCAGAACCAGACAAAGTCAATGCTATTATGGGTCCAAAGGCCCAACAAGATGTGACAGAACTGCGGTCTTTCTTAGGAATGGCAGGTTATTGTGCCCGGTATCTCCCTAATTACGCACTTCTGACCAATTCGCTCAGACAACTGCTTAGGAAAGACTCTGTATTTACATGGGATGCAACCTGTCAAGCCGCCTTTGATGCAATCAAGAGTGAACTAATCAGTGATCGCCAACTTGTATATTTTAACCCTGATTGGGAGACTGAGGTTACAGTGGATGCCAGTCCGGTTGGCCTGGGTGCCATCCTGGCTCAGACAGATTCTAAAGGGAGATCTGGCAGATGCATCGTGTCATATGCCATCAGAGCCTTGAATACCATTGAGCAGGCATATTCGCGGCTGAACGGGAAAGCCTTGCTGCAGTCTGGGCGTGCGAGAAGTTTCACTACTTTGTCATCAGCAGAACATTTGCCCTCATCGCAGACCACCATGCTCTTTTGTCAAATTTTGGAAATCCCAAAGTTAAAATGTCTCCTCACATAGAGCGGTGGTATTCAGCTGCAAGAGTATGATTACACAATAGTTCATGAACTGGGGAAGGAGGCTAATTCTGCAGAGTATCTGTCCCGGCATCCTTAGGGGACACCTGAGGCTGCGATGCAACTGGAGGGAGAGGCATAAATAGCGTACTTGTCCCTCAATGCTCTTTCCCTGGCCATCACAAAAGAGTTGTTTGCAGAAAAGAGTAAAGCTGATCCCACCATCCAAGCGGCCATTCAGCTTACCAAGACCAACATGTGGAGATGGCTGAATACAGAACATTTCGAAAATGGGGAGGTGGATAAAAGGGATTTACAGTAATTGGCAAGAATACAAGTGAGAATACTGACACAACAGATCAGGGGATATTGCTCCGGGGGAGTCAATTAGTAACTCCAAAAAGTCTGAGGAAAGCTCTTGTTATTATAACACACGAGGGACATCAAGGAATTGCAAACACAAAGAAGATCTTGAGGAATCACGTGTGGTTTCCACACATGGATACAATTGTAGAAGATGCCCTAAAACACTGTGTGGCTTGTCAAGTGACTGCATCAAGTAAATCCCTGTGCCCACTTCAAATAGTGCCAATGCCTGATGGGCCCTGGCAGAGAGTTGCAATCGACTTCTACGGGCCATTAGAAGAAGGAGGTCATTTTTTAGTAGTGATAGGGTCAATTTTCAATGTCTGGCAATGTGATGAATACTCAGGGATTTACAGGAGCTTCGAGTTGTGTTCCTTTTACAAAAGAATTACCAGTCTCCATAGGATAATGCGATATGACAGTGCCACTGCTTTATTCAAGGCAAACACCTGTCACCATGTTAGGACAAGTTTTAATGACGAAAATGAATATGACCATTTCATTTACAGATGAAGGCATAGTATGCTCAACACCGGGAATGCATTATTTAAACCTATGCAAAATGATCAGGGCATACACAGGGCAAGTATCGCCTAGAGCGATACCGCTGGAACCCAAAGTGTTCCATTATGGGATACGTGTTTTGTTAACATGGCTGCCAGGTCTAGTAGGCAGACCATGAGAATACCATATGAGTTTCTTTTTATACCTCAGATACCCATCGACGAAGAGTAGGGGCGTATTTTCCCCTTAGGCATAGAAGCAGCTATAGTTCGAGGAAATGTGGCTTTGGTTGATGCAACTGATGATAAAGGTAGACGATGGAGCACAATAATTGCCATTAAGGAAGTCTGCAGAGTGACTGACGTCACTGATGAGGATTTGTTTGGGGATGACGTATCTGACGATTTTGTGATATTTGAAATGTGCATTACTTGCACAGGATGCTAGAAAAAAAGCGTCCTGAATATTTTGATGAAGATATGCCGAAAGTGCCAATTTCTTTACGGACGACTGGCCCATATGACGTAGGGTTACTGGAAGGAGTTGGGGAAGTAAAGATAAAATTGAAACCCAAAGTGATTTCATCTCGAGCACGACAATATACCATGTCTCGAGAGGCAGATGAAGGTATTTTCAAAACAATTTTCATTATGATGGACCAAGGTATCTTAGTGACGTCAGAGTCACCATGTAATACGTCAGTTTATCCTATCAAGAAATCTAACGGTGGGTCATGGCATTTAATACAAGATCTTCGCCCAATAAACCAAATTGTAGAGGCTGAATTCCCGCTAGTCCCCAACCCGTCTACGATTTTATATAATATACCTGTTGATGCATGATATTACATGGTGATTCATTTGAAAAATGTGTTTTTTTCAATCTCATTGCACAAAGACTCACAAGATTTGACATTGTTTACTTTTAGACAAGTGCGATTAAAAGACACAATGTTGCCTCAGGGATACTGTGAGTCCCCATCGATTTTTAACAGAGTCCTCCAGATGGACTTCAGCAATATTGCTTAAGAGAGCTTTGTGACATTCTAGTTTGCAGCACCACAGAGGAAGAGCGTAGACACAATTCTGTTCAGCTGATGCTTATACTTGCTGACAAAGGGTATAAGGTTGACAAGGAAAAGTTACAATATTGTCAACAAGAAGTGTTGTACATAGGCCAATTGATTTGACATGAGGGAAAGAAGGTCACCCCTGAAAGAGCTGAGGACATTTTAAAAACAACCAAGCCACACACAATGAAACACATGCAGAGTTTTCTAGGACTATGTAATTATGTCAGAGCATGGGTCTTTGACTACAGCTCATATACGAGGCCCCTTTTACAGGCCTTGAAAAAAGCACAGTTAATGAAAGAAAACATTTTGTGGACTTAAGCAATGGAAGAAGGGTTTGATGAATTAAAAAAAAAGCTATCTGCACAGCTCCAATTCTAGGGATCCCCAATTATGCAGAGGAATTCTTATTATTCTCGTATACAGATGGTACTTTTATGACAGCAGTACTCACAGAGAGAACCATGTTGGGGTAAAAGCCCCTTGGATATTACAGTGGAATTTTGGACCCAGTAATGAGAGGTCACTTTCCATGCGAACAAAGTTTGGCAGCTGCTGTGTTCGCCATAGAAAAGGCTACAAGCATAGTGATGGGATGCTCCATGACGTTATTTGTTGAACACGCATTATTTGCCATTTTAGAGAAACAAAAGGCACGTTGACTACTCAAAGGGCTTCTGCCTATGAGGTTACCATATCAACTCGAGCGATTAAAATAGTTTGATGTAAAATAGTGAATCGAGCCATTTCTATAACTGAGCCAATTACCGAAGGATAGCCTGTACACGATTGTGAAAACTATGCAGAATTCTATGATGAGCTCCCTAGAGTAAAATAGAATGCACTCGCAGGGGGAGAGATTGTCTTCATTGACGGGTCTTCGAGAATCGATCAAAATGATGAGCAAAGATATACAGGCACTGCGGTAGTGAAACATTTGGCAAATGGAGAATTTTGAGTGCTCGTGAGTACTCGATTGCCATCTCATTATTTAGCGCAAGCTGCAGAATTATTGGCTTTGATACTCACAAATGAGAATCACGTAGACCAGGAGTTAACAGTGTAGAGTGACTGTGCCTTTGTGACGTTGACAGTACACGCAGGATTAGCGCACTACAAAAGGAGGGGCTACTTCTGAGCGGACGGCACGCCAGTGCAGCATGCAGCCTTATTGGATAGGCTCCTTAAGGCACTAAACCTCCCGCTGGGCATAGTAGTCATCAAATGCGCAGCTGAGACGAAAGGGACAGATTTTATCTTGCACGGAAATCAAGCAGTAGACACTGAAGCCAAGCTCATAGCAAATACAGATACAGGGAGACTGAATATTGAAACCATTAACATGAATGAAAGGATGACTGTGATGATGAGTGTGAATGAGGGATATAATCATATGTCTAAAACACAAATAGTGGAACTTCAAGGAGAGGCACCGCAAGAGGAAAAGAATTTGTGGAAGTGAAGAGGGAACAGATACGTCCTGGACATGATCACAGCAATGGATGGATGTGTTTGTGCCAAAATTGGAGAATCATGTTGCACATTTATACCTTCTCATGATGACGAGAATGGAACATTGACAGAGGCCATAGCTATGCTAACAAAGCTCCATGGCCAGATGATAGAAGAGGTCAAAGACATTGCTGATGACAGCTGGTTTGGATCACTCTTTGTATGGGTTCCACAATGGATGGCAGATATGTTCAAGTTTTTAGGAGCTTTATTATTATTAGTAATAGACAGAGAAAACCTCCCGGAGGGAGAGAGAGGGAGGTGATGACCCTGGGACCTTGGACCTGCAGTGGGGTGAATGATGTGTCTGTCGCCGAGCTGAACAACCACCTATGCACTCGCCAAAGTGTTCTAACACAAAACAGAATTTTTTAAAAACATTTCAATGTGAAAATTTCAATTGACTAAAATTCAAAATACAGAACATGTATAAACTTTGTTCATAAAGCATTATGGCAGAAAAAAATAATGTGATCAGAAGAAACCACCCGATAATGACAATTAAAACTAAATTTATTATTCTTGGTCACAATGCAGTGCCTCTAAAACCTTAATTTACTAAAGAAACAGCAGTACATGTGCTCTGTAGTTGAGGTAAGTGAGAATCAACATGCCAGGTTGACAAATAATTATCAAAAGGAGAAAATATATAAAAAAACGAAAATGATCACAAACCAGTAGGTGAGCATTTAATGGCCAACGTTTACTGGTGAAAAGTAGAGCATTTATGGATCAAACTAGCTCTATCATATGGAAAAAAACCTAAAGATATTTATTAGGTTTACTTTTGTGAAAGGTCGACATATGTTTCGGCTAATGGCACCTAAAAAAATCAGGCAATGCACAAAAAACATTGACTGTTGGTGCAGCTGTAGCCGTCTTCAGGACAGAGGAGAAAAGCAGTATATAGCAGTGTTGAATACTTCATAGGCGTCATGCTATGTCGTTAAGAGAAGGCACGAAACCCACTGTAAGGCAAAACAAACATAAACATATCACATATATATACAAATATAAATTGAAGACAAACATCGTAAACAGGTGGTTCATAAAAAACTATTTAAAAACATTGGCGGTGTAACAGCGGCGGAACGCCCGGTGGGCAGTACACAACATTATAATCATCACCCACTGCAGCCAAGGTACATGCAGAGGAAAAGGTGTTAGATATATAACCCTATCTTGCATTGTGTGAAATCTATTTCTTGTCTAATGAAACAATTCATTTGTATAAAAAAATGGTAAGATTATTTAATTACTTATCCTTATTCATTTCAAATGGATGGCTTGCTTATATATTGAAGCAAGAGCATAATGCATCGAGAGAAATTTTGTTCAGTTTCAAATGCCACTAAAAGTTAATGTACTATAACATTTTGCAATATAAAATATCAAAACATAGAGGAAATGTTCAATGTTGCTGCAGTCTTTAGGCAAAATCATATTGTTGTGGGGCCCTTTATGATGGAAAGTGGAAGGCAATGCTTACCATTGTTATCTTCAAAAGATCTTAGACCAGAATGTGAAACTTCGAGAGTTACTTAATTCGAGTGCGCCGTAATGGACACTGAAGAGAACCTATTTGGGCCTGAAAAAAGACAGAAATGCCCGAGTTTTAAATTCAGCTTATTATTATAAACAGGCTTTTCAAAATTTAACCGAAGAAAAGCAACCGGAACTGTTGTTCCGGAACTGTTGTTACCTCTCAGGTGTTATTAAGTGCAGGCTCGTTTCAAATAGCGACTGTGGTTGCAACTGGAGGGCTTGCGCGTGGCCTGATATGAGTGAAAGCAAAAAAGAGAAAATGTACGGCGAAATGAAGGTCACTTTCATCCAAGACAATATGATGGCCATTTGAACGAGATTCCTGATGAAACAAAGAAACTGAATGACCAGGATGAATGGTGACATCATACAAAGTTGAATCGACACCCCGATCGAAAGATAACCAGACCAGAGAGGCAGAGCATTTATGAAGAAGAGAGGAATACCAATGATAAGTGAAATCTTGGGATCAAGATGAAGAGACTTATGCCACAAACCTGATGAAGAAACTTAGTTAGTTTAAACGTGTACAGATGCAATGAAACGCAATCAGCAAAGCAATCATGAAGCTAGCGACATGCTTAAATAGATTGGACCGCGACAAGTGCTATAGGATATACCTATATACCTCATAGATACATATGGATTAAGTAAAGAATGAATGTTTCCACTACGTATAAAGCAGTACTGAACAACGCGAGAAGGCCTCATTTCAGTGTCGCAGTTACAAAAAGCAATTGAATTAAACAGAATACGTTTCAGCTAAGGAATTCACTGAGCCAAGAAAGACAAGGTGGGTCAGCTGCCTCCAAACCCGAGTCCGGGGCCGTGGTGTCGGAATGGGGACTTACCGGGACATTCCGACCATTGCGGACCCTGTAAATCCCCATTCTGAAAACCATTCCCTCTTCCCATTCGAGCCCCCATAGGGCTCAATGGGAATGGGTAAGGAGCTAATAAATAAATAGCGGGCCCGTTATTAGCTCCTTGGTCCCTTAGCGGGACCCGCTAAGGGACCTCGGAATGTGGCGGTAGTGGGTTAACGGCACCGACATCCTTGCCGGTGCCGTTAACCCCATACCGCCGCACTCGGAATGAGGCCCAAGGTCTTATCAAACTAGGAGTTGGCTGACATTAGATACAATAAACGTGAAAGAACAGAAGCTCCTGTTCAAGAAGGTTAAGAAAAAACTAAAGACGTCAGAGGACTATTGAATTATAAAAACAAATACATGAAAAGGCTCAATTCATGATGTCCAGTCACGTGATGGAAGAAAGTTGGATGGACGAGATGGTCACACCTACGCACGGAAGCCGGATAGTACCCATACTCCTTAAAAATTCTCAGAGAACAGTACAGACTCACGGCCAACTTCAAAAATACTAGTTGACACTAGACCATTGAGGTGATGATGGATCCCATTTTAATTTGTGAGAAGATGGTGTAAAGACGAGCTTATCCGCACCTGGTTGTTCAGTCTGTGTGCTGCTCACGTAGGTGGAAAATTACTGACGGGGTTAAAAGCCAACCAATTGTGGGGGACCACGCAATTAGGGGTCCTATAGTTTGTGTAGCCAATGGGACGTCGTAAATTTATTGAAGTTCATAGTGGCCATTTTGGAGGGAGGGCTGAATTGCCCCACCTGATGTTAGCTATCCTATTACCTTTCTCCATACAGATATAGTACCTATGCTTAGTTATTCACTTAGACCCATTCCCGCTTCACGATAAGTTTCTGTAGTTTGACTCTTAGATTGGCATTGGAAATGACGCAGGTCAACATGTCAGCTATGACCAATTATGGGTATAAGATCCCAACTTTTTTATGAAGTAGTTAGAGTCAGAGTATCGAGCGATTGCTGATGTTCGGTGTACTCCCTGTTTTAAGACTTGCATTAAAAAAGTCGAACTTTGCCAAACTATTTGTGTCATCTTGATTATTGATGTATGAGTAGAATCTGCATCCCCATCCATCTGCAGGATATTGCTACTCATCTTAAAGGGCTGGAAGCCTCCAGTTCAACGTGGTAGCCTTCACTAGTATATTGGGGACGTAAATGATGGAAAATTGTATATTCTGATGAATGTGTATATGGTGCCATGTTGAAATTCAATACTGACATGCCTTATTATAATATGTACACATGTATAAAGTTATAGCATTGTAAGTGAAATATTTCCCACCAAAAAGTGTGAAAGATTATTAGAAGGATGAAACAATGTTGCACAGATATGGGAGTTGGACTGCCATGCTCTGTGTGGAATATGTCATTTGCCTATGTGATTTTCAAAAGTGCCACAACTGCAAAAATGTGTGATTTATGGCCTAACTGATTTTTGGCAAAAATGACTGGGTGATGGGACTGTACCTCATAAAAACACACCACATAAAACTCAGTCCCCTCCTCCAGCCCAGTCTGCTCCCAGGGATGAGGCAACATGACATAGGCTGACCTATCTGATTCTTAGCGGTAGGTCTAGCTTAGTTCTGCCCCACAGTGAATCCTGTGATGTCACTCGCCTTTTGAAAGGCGGAAGCTCACAGACACACACTATTCTAAATTTTCCAGCTCCTGCGTATCCAGAAATTCCATATTCATCCTGCCAGACATATTCCTGATTCCACTGCCAAGCCAAAGCATAGCTGACCCTATCCAGGCAGGACCATTGATCCAGAAAAAGAAACCCCATAACCAAATCCCACTAACTCAGGGATAGAGGGGGAAAAGCTGTGGTACCCTTTTTGAGAGTATCCTGTGACCAGGCCGGCTTCTTGCCCCACTACCTGCATGCCAGTTGTACCCTCCAGGTACCAGACAGGCCCAGCTGTTTCCTTCTAGGAGAGCCCCGCCGCAGTGACTGGTGCCCATATATTGCCTTGGTGTCCAGAAACCTGGTTGGCTGTCCCAAATCCCAAAGTGCTGATGTGAGTATCACCCCATCCCATAGCAACACATATCATACCCCATCTTGATACCTTGTCTTGGTTCCACCTTCTAAGTAATCCCATCCATACCCTGATAACTTGTTTAAGATAGTCTGAATTCTCTGTGCATACTGTCCTTGATTTCCTGGTGTTAGCGCACTTCTTCCACTTATTTCTGTCATGTGTAAGTCCTTAGTAATATTTTGATAAAATAAATTAATTCTAGCCCCTAAATCTAGTTTAAGTGAAACTTGTCCTTTCCTTTCCAAACTGATTTTCTCTGTTAACTGCTTTTATATTTGAAACAGAATTTACTTTCCCCCTTGAATCTCATCCTGTCATTAAGTTAGAGCCACTCTTTTACTTGCATATTATTCCTGTGATTTGCATCTGTCACCCAGCCTAAAAACCGCATTCCGATTCTGTCTATTTCACACGTTTTTCAAACAATTTTGACATTTAAACCCATACAAGTTGGAAAGTGCAAATTCTCTGTGTTTGATTTTGGCTGCACCTTGTTGTTCTTCAAAGTTGATTTTTGAATTGTATGCCGTTGTTAGTACCTTGCTTTGTAGTTGCTAGTGTTCTTACATCTCTGATACTGTTACAACTCGTATTTACCTCATTTATTCACATGCACATGTAAATGAATTATTTACCAATTCCAAGTTTTATTTATACAATTGCAAAGGTTTTTGAATCAAATTTTGCCCCTCATTTCGTAGGGGAAGGTCAGATTTTAATTCTGCTGCCTATTGTACCTGACTCCTTGCTGCTCCTTTCTATCCACTCAGAACTCGATTAATAGGAGTTTGAGGCAGCATTGCAGGGGGAAATCTTAACTCTAATGCTATCTACCCAAACAGTAAAATTGCTCCCATTCATTTGTGCTTTGGATATGTTATAGCAAAAGGTCAAACTAAGTGTATTTCTTCATTTTTCGTGTAATTATCACCCTATTGGTGATTGCTGCCCAATATAAAATGTGTGTGAATTTCTTTGAATTTAAAATAAATAAATATTGTGTTACCACCCACCGGCCTGGTTCATGGTCCATTGTGACCCGGGGTATTTGTCAGAGGGGGCGTGAGACCGGTTGGGTGCCAGTTCAATCTGAAATCGTAGGAAATAAAGAAAAAGTATTTTAATTGTACGCTACCTCATAACCTAAGGGCAAGAATCAGGGTCTGTTGTGTGATGCCCGATTGGAATCCTTAATAGGCTGGGGGCTTGTCCGGGATTTGAGATAAGTGTTGCCATCCATGGCAGCTTAACACAGCAGGCTAACCTTCAAGGTAGTGATACTTTGTGTGGCTAGAAAGCTGTGTTACACTGTACAAAACGCCTCCCCAAGATATAAACCCTAAGCACCAGGCCTGTGTGTAAAGCAAAAGCACAATCAACCCCAAACTAGACAAAAAACAACAGAATACAGATTACCCTTATAGAAATAAATTAATTAAGAAAGAACACTTTCCAAAATGACCACAGTAGTGATCAACAGGGCTAGACAGCACCTTCTGCACAAGTTATTTGTCAGGGGGAAAAGGGAAGAGCAAGATGAGGAAGTCTGGCTAGAATAGATGAAGCAACAGGTAATTGCCATGAACATGGATATGTGGCAGGACCGTGGCCTATTACATCAAGCTTTGAGCGAATTGTACATAACTCTGAAAATTAAAGAGGAGCAGATAAAAATTGTCAGAATCACGGCCTACATGTATCTCCATATGGGAGTGATGCGGGCAAAACATGAAGAAAACAGAACCGTTGAGCAAAATCAGTCGGGCTCTTAAACCAAATCCAGACTGAATTCAAATTAGTGGTAGACAAATTGCAAAAGAGCCAAGAGTCTGAGGTAGGATTGGAAAATTACATTAAACAGCTAAAAGAGGACTTGGCCCTACAACAACAGAATATTTCAGACCAGGAGGCCCAATTAGATGCATTGAAAGAGGAGTGTCAGGGAAAAGCTGACTCTCCAGAAGAGAGTCAACACAGACTAAATAAACAACTAAAAAATAATAAAGTTTGCTCAGAACAAATAATTTTGTTACAAAACCAGATTGAGAAAGTGGAAGAGGAAAGTAATAAATTAATCATTAAAGGACTCCACGCGCAAGCAGAATTTGATCAAGAACACCAGAAATTAAATGCTATCAAGCAACAAAGGGACAACCTGGCTGAACAGAGGGGCACCCTAAATTAGGAGAAAGATGCCCTATGTCAGGAAGTGTGCAGCCTAACAACAGTACTACAGAAAAGAGAGTTAGGACTCCAGAAACTAAATGAACTAAAAGTAGAATACGAAAAGTTATTGGAGCACGCCAGATGAGTAGAACGTGCTCTGGGAGAAAACACCCAAACTAAAAGTGTGCAAACTCAGGAGGTGAATCTCCTGCAACAAAAATTGTCTTAGTGTTCCCAAACCATACAGGCAGCACAATGAGACAGTGATGCCCTCTGAGAGGAGAACAATAGACTCCACAAGCAGGTGGCAGCTCAAGAGCAGGTAATAGAAGCCAGTCAAGCCTTGATAGCTGAGCAAAAGGCTCAGACCTTTGCCTACTATCAAGAGGAAGGGGCTGAGAAGGAGAAACTAGGGAGGTTGGAGAAAGAGTATGCCAGGCTAAATCCAAACTTGAGGGACCCTAAACAGGTAGAGTGGGACAGGGCAACCCCTGGCCACAGTGTGCTGCCCTCTGAACTAAGGGCCTCAAACCCACTTACCAATTTGTATCCCCAAGGCACTGCTGACTTCGTGTATACCGATTAACATGAGCCAGAAACCATGAGGCAGTCAGAATTAAATAGGCCTAGCATGATGGAGCTGACAGGTCAGCCCCCCTCAGAAATTGATGAGCGGATGTCCCTGTATAGATTCAAAAATATCATGACTGATGTCTCTGACAGGAAGCCTCCAATGAGGTTAAAGTCAGGGAATTAGACCTACAGAAGCACTATCTCTAAAGGGACCATTTGGCTCAAATTGCAGACAAACAGCATGAAATGAGGCCACAAAAGAGCATTCTGAAGACCTCCACCCAATCAGGGCAGTGGGGGGATCGTCCGCCAACCCTGGAAGCAGGGAGGAGTCAGAAGACTACTCTCCAGTGCGCCACAGGGGAGAACAAAGTAGGCCCCACCATTGTGCAAGCCCCTCTCAAGCTTGCAGAATCAGGGGGCACCTAGAACATCATGCGGGCACCTCCAACAGTAGCGGCTCAGAGTCTGAGGGCAAGTGGACTCGGTGTCACGACCATCAATCCTGACCTGCAAACACACATTCACTCATGGGACCCCTGTTACCATCATGGGGAGAACAGATCATTACTCAAAGGGGAGAACCATGGGACAGTATAATTAAACCACAAAGGGTAAAGAAAAGGGCCAACTGGACGCTGTCTTGGCATATCATTGTTCATCATAGGGTTAAGTAGCTGGAATAAAGTTGCTTCCTGTTCCCCCAATATGGTGGAGAAATGAACCATCGTGATTCCCCACATGCAGGCCTGCTTTTGGGTATGGCTGGCTATATAAGCCACAACCACGCATGCAACCTTGCTTCGCATTATTCTGCCCTTGGCAGCGTAACGCTCACCGCACCTCAGCTCCAGCATCTGCAAACAGAAGAAAGGGGACAATTAGTCACTGCGGTCAACATGCGCGACTTCAGCACAGCAGCATTTCACTTCCTTGAGGTCTCTCTTCAGTTTACCTGTTTTGCGACGTGCTCCTGTAGTTCACCGCACAGCTTCTACCATCACCGCCCACACAAAAGTACACATGCTTTGGGGCATCAGCACTGCGCAAGGACTGCCACTGCCCACACACGTTCTAAGGCGGCACCCGCAGCACGCAAGGATGGCCACTACCCGCACATGTGCCATGCTGGCACAAACATAACGCAAGAACTTAAAGGAACCATAAAGACTGCCACGCAATCAAAACCAGTGCTGCAGACGGCCTGGGCTTTGTAATTATAATAACTAGTGAAGTAACTGCCACACAGAAGCAGCACAGAGATTGCGCCCCTGCTAAGAACACAGGACAGAGAGCTTACCTTGAAGGCAAAAAAAGGTGAGCAGAATTTATGGGAAGGGTCCTAAGGGCATGGGGAAATGGTGGGTGGGAGAAGAAGAATTTTGACAGAACATAACAATCTCCATATCCTTGTTCTATGAGCTGTCCCAAGGAATAGAACACAGTTCCCCAGTGCACCCTCCTCCAGCTATGCCGATGCCTCCTGGCACTCCTGAATGGACAAGGTGAGCATAACACTCAGGTAAAGCGGCAAACAAAGGCAAATAAACAGAGGAGAGTTACAGTGAAAGACCCCATTAGGCAGATCAAGGCCATTAGGAATTTCATAACACTGTACCACAAAAACACATAATATTCTGTCTGGGAGCATCTGGAGCTCTCTGAACAAATGATGGACACTTTTCACCTTAAAGATCAGAGCTGCATAGATAATGCCAAATGGACATTCTCTCCGGAGTATTCCAGCTTCTTTCCTGGACTGGAAGATCAAAACCATTCAAGAGGGTCCACCTACAAAGCAGCCATCTTGAAACACTTTTTTCCGTCCACAGAAACCCAGAGGAGGCTCGCAAGAGTATTTGTGCAGGAGCTAAAACACCCCTTTGCACAAACTACCAGGAGGGTGCGCACGGATAGTAGAGAGTTTATAACTACCTATTTTCACGCGCTCCCAAAATACATAATGACCCAGTTGGTGAGGGATTTTCATGATAAAAGGAACCTGGACAGGGTAATAGAGCAGGCTACCTGGATCTATGCGGTCCAAAAACCTGCACAAAATAAAAACCAGATAAAAAACCCAAACCAACCAACACCCCTGCTGCTGCTAAGGTGGCGGAGGTGAAGGTTGCCCCCATTTTGTATCTAGAAATCGGGGGGTCTAAAAATGCACCTACCTAAAACCAACAAAATCAGAGGTAAAGAAGGCCTTCTAATCAATCTGCAACAGGTGGCAGTCAGGGAGGTAACCCCACCAATGGGACCCCTAACACTCCTGATTACATAAGTCCCAGATACAAGGACAACCAACCTATCTTGGGGTATGTATGGATTCACCCAGCCCAAGGGGGGATCCTACCAGGTAAGTACTGGTCCAGGAAAATTCCCTAACAGAATTCCATCAGGAGGGCAGTAATCCCCCAAATCCAGGGTTAAGTTTCTTTCCCCGGTACCTACTGAAACCCAACCTGCAGGACAACCCTCTTTTCTTTCCCCAGCTTCAGGAGTCTAGACCAACCAATCCGGGAGAGGGGAGGCCAAGGGTGGAGGGTTAACAAAATACCCAATACCCAGGGTACGCCGGGAAAAGGGATAGTTACCCTTCCCGAGAACCACCTAGGTATGAACAGAGACCCCCATTCCAGCCGGAACGGGTGTCCCAACTGAAGCATCAGGTCCAGAACGTCACACGGGATCTGAGTCGCATGTTGAAGGCTCAGCAGAACCCTCAGATGAACATGGCAGCTCAGAACCCCTCAATCCAAGGGTCTGGCACCCCAGAACAATGACGGGTAGAGAACCCTGACAACTCACCGGTTCCAGAGGACGAGGGACAGGGGGAAGTGGGGTGTAAAGCCCTAGAGGAAGCTTCCTTCCTCACTCATGAAAAGCCCCTGGACAACACAGAACCAGAACTAAAATCTCTTGCCCCCAAAAATCTGCAACCCAGGTAACAGAGGGTGGGTAGGAGAAATAAAGACATCAAAAAGGCCCATTTTGTGGAGGAAATTAGCGTCCTCAAGTTTGAAGGGGAAGAATCCTTAGAGGATTCTGGGAAAACAATCATCTCCTTCATGTATGGGGGAATTCGTCCCAAAGAAAGATGGATCCCAAAAGATCCAAATGAAGACTGGGTGGGTGTGGGGACTGATTCAGAGTCAACCATCCCTGAACCCCAGAACTCTCATCCTGAGAGAAAAATATTAATTGAGGGATACTCCCCACAAACTGGCTCCAGTGACTGCCTCCAGGTAAGAGGGGGCAGCACAGAGCTATGGGAAAAGGGGATTCCAAAATTCCATTTATTTCAGGATGCCAAATTTTTATTACAGATTCCCAGAGACCGTCACAGAAAATTGTCCAAATCTCAAAAATAAAGAAATTGACCACCCAGCTTTCCCAAAATGAGGCGAAGGAGGGGAGATTCTATGCCCCTGTTCGAGGGCAAATGCAATATGCATTTTAAGCATTGGTGGACACTGGATCCTAAGCCACTCTTCTGTCAAAAAGAGCCTTTTAGCAGCTAAATTCAGGAAGGCGGAAGAGACACCAGATCCCTCTCACCCCTCTTCCTGGACAACTCCAGAACTTCGAAAGGAATGAAATTCCTATCCAGGGAACTGCGGATTTGGAAATAAAAATATCAATAGTTATCTTTGTCTTGCAAGGAATTAATTTGTTGTTAAGGTCCGAGTGCTTGAATGACCATAAGGTATGTGTGTCCCACTGCTGTCAACCTTCCGGGAAGACAGTCGGTGGGAAAATGTTGTAATCTGTCTTCATTCATCCATTAGATTAGTACTGATTCCACTCCTGATTACCAAGGAGGACATCCCTGGGTATCCGGAAAAGAATGACCGAAGGAAAGTCTGGGTGTGTCGCTCAACATTCCAAGGAAAGACCAAAAGAAAATATGTGGGTGTCGCTCCACACACCAACGAAAGAAAATGGGAGGATTGTGTCGTACCACTCCCTGATGGAAGAAGGACTCCACCTGATGAACCCCACTTTGCCCCACTCTCCCTCAACAGGAGGTCTTGGGAGAGTCAGGGGAATTTGTGGGGTACATTTACCCACCCAGCAGAATTCCCCTCCATCACCAGTCTGCAGCAGTTACCAGCAGAATGGCAGCTCTGGCTCTTATGAGCGCCATTCCCTTGCATCAAATCTGTGTTTGCAGCTACAAAAATGATGGCTGCGCTGTCTTTGCCAAGCACCTATTGGACAAGATGGAACAGGGAACACACTGAGAAAGGCTGCCAGTGTGTTTCCTTATGCTCACCAAAGAGGAGAATTGAAAAGCAGCGCTGCTTGGCTGCTCGTTCAAAATTTCCAAGTGAAAAAGGAAATATTTTGCATTCAAATGATGGAGCCTGATGCCCTTTTTTATCTGTTCAACAATACAGTCCTGATCCAGTGAGACCCAGCTATGCCAAGCCATATTCAGATTCTGCTCCATCAAAAGAAAGCATTTCCCAATAAATGACAGGCTGTGTCAGGGAAAATCTGTGAAATCACACTCCCAGCCATACGGGAAAAAGGCGCCTCACTTTGCAACAAAATATCTTAGCTGAATTGTTCAAAAGAAGCCCTGTTCCTCTATGCCTATGTAGTATCAGTGGACCTTTGCCTTGAACAGAGTGCTGTGTAAGAGAAATTGACTAGGGCTGCAATGTTTAGAATCTAGATGGAAGCAAAAACCACACTGGCAGGTGACAGAAAAAGGAAAATTCACCATGTGTAAAAAGGGTTGTTTTTGCAAACAAGAAAAATGTCTGTTTTAAAAGTGTACGGTTGAATAAGGCCCTGTCCTTGCCTAGAAATGTAAGGGGGGTTTTGTTTGAAAACAAATATGGGATGTTTTATTTCAACAGACTTGCTTCTGATTCAGATAAAAATAAGTAAGCAAATAAATAGGTGCATTTACTGTGGAAGCCACAAAACAGGTTTTCCTGCTTGGCTTCAAAGGACATTTTCTTGCTGGGAACATGATTTGGCTTCCCCCAAAGGGCAAGCCCCTTGAAAACTATGAATGAACCAAGAGGAAGCATCTCACATACTTGTCAGGCATTGGGTCTGGGCTTGAGCCTGGAAAAATAGAGTTCTGTAACGAAGCAGCTCCCAGCCTTCTTAGGTTGACATGCTAAGTTTATTTCCAGCTTCATAGGCATCTTGATAGCAGTCAATCATGTTACATTTAAGTTACATAAAGGACAATAAAAACACTGACAGCCCATCATCCAGGCAGAGATCTCCCCAACTGACCAGGTTAGAACATTCACCCATGCATTCCATCACTCAGGCATAAACACTCCACATGACATCACAACATTCCTTCTGCAAAGCCAAGCCATACACAACACATCTCCCCACTCACATTGGGCATCCCACACAGCATCTCCCCTCTTCCGACAACAGTGCAGGACATTACACAACACACCTCCACACACACCAACATAAGACATTCACACTGACTCACATCATCAGGGTTAGCACGCAACACGTGCTTCACAAACTACCACTCACCTCATACCCGATGCACTGGCCAGGCACACCGGGACCATCAACCATTATCACTGTCACAGTCCGGACACTGATGAGGGTAGAAAGAGTGATAGAAGGGCACACAGTACAGCTAAATACAGCCACACGTGCACATAGAAGAAAAATCAATTGTGATAAATGAACCACAAAGTCGGGTAATATGTGACCATGCAATACCTAATACCACAGACACGCCCATACCAACACTGGGGGCGCTACCACCCGTACACATATACCCCTAACCATGCAGGATTTATGCTGCAGTCACACCACTACACCTACTGGAAGAGCTACCACCTAGATACCAAACCATTCACCTCGCATGACTAACCTCAGTCACACCCGACAATTGGTGGCGCTACCACCTCACACAGCCATACGAGAGATAACCATTCATAACTCATTATAGTCATGCCCCGACATATGTGGTGGCGCTACCACCATAAACACACGTACACTGTTTAACCCTGCGTGACTCATCACAATCACGCCCATACTAAACTGGGGGTGTTACCCCCAGATACCATACTATGTGGCACTACCTCTCAAATACCCTAGTGGCATACCCATCCACATCCATACTGTATATTGGGCTGAAGGCGCTACCCCCAGCCATCACATTGAGAGGTAAAACATGCTGACCTGCGACCTGGCACTCACACCATCAGCAACCATACTTATACATTTCATATAAGCTTCACCCAAACCAAAAACATGGAAGGCGCTACCCCCTCAATCACCAGACAATCATATGGACACCCACACAAAAGATAATTGAAGGCGCTACCCCCAAAATGACTAAACTGCCCGGATCAATACAGATGTTCCATACTGTAAACCATACATCAGATAACACAATATGCAGTTCACATTGCATTGTTCTAAACATTAGAATTGATACATTTCTTAAGACATTATATATGTCATGAAGGCCAAACCAAATCCACTCCTAAAAGTCCATGTTGCAGTGAAACAACCTAACTTCTGCAAATCCTCAAAAGGTTTGTACTAACTTCAACCATAACCCAATCCATGCATATATCACTCTTTATCCCAGTGCAGACTTAAAGTGTTGTTACACTTTACTCAATTGCAGCAAAACGACCACAGGTGCTGTGCACCCCTAACCTGTAATTTCTGAAAGGGTTGCATCTAACCTCATCCGTAAATTATCTCATTTATATACCCCTGGTTATTTTACACAGCATTTCTCTCCTAATAAAAATTGGTGTTACACTTTTGATATTGTTGTTACACTTTCGCTGCTTACACATACTCATTCTCAATTTCATCAGCAATTTAAAATGCATGCACTATATAACCTATTCGCTTATCTCTCACTCTGCACAATTGCACATTTAAAACAGCATTTTATGCACAGTGCATATTACTCCATTACATTGAGTTTCAATTCCATATCCCCACTCCATTACATAATAAAAAGGATACATGTACAGGACTGTCACGTTCTTTCTCAATGCTCCACGTTGCTACAAGCCATCTGCAAGACTTGTAAAAATCCATTTCCCATTTAAGCAAAAGAAAAGCGTGCAAACAGACTCCTGACCTCATGCAGCTAGGACATCTACATCGCAGATCCACATCCATTGGGAACAGTCCAATGTTTACCACATCCCTGTCACCATGTGTTTTACTTCTATTTCCTATTACGGGCCATCCACATCACGCGCACTGCGAGCTGCGGTCCTCTTTTCATTAGCATCCCTTCACATCAGCTCCGTAAAAGCGCATACCTTGCCTGCTACTTCTATAGCATCGTAGCACAGCTGTCGTAATCATAATGCCTCATCAAACAGTCATGGAACGTATGGAACTCTGCACTCCAGGCCTTCGCCATCTCCCCCAGTGACCTATATGACGTCACCAGTTATACAGCCACAGCTGAGCATGATAGGGTTCCTGCAGACCAACGGTAAAACGCAGCCATCCCAGCCTGTTATGTATCACTAGGTGATTTCAAACGCACCAAACTTTGACTGCATGGCCTCCCTTCTTACTTTATGGGCACAGCTTTCCTTTCTTCACCTTATGGTACACAGCTTCCCTTTCTACACCTTATGGGCACATCTTCACTTTATGAAAGGAGCTTCCCTTCTTCAACATATTGGGACAGTTTGCCTTTTTTTAAAAATACGGGGCAGCTGTCCTCTTTACATCTTATGGGCCAGCTTCCCTTTCTCCTGCGCAGCTTCCCTTCTTCAACTTATGGGAAGTACCCCTCTTCTTCACACTTCCACTTAGGGGCCTGCTCCACTCTTGAGGCTCCACTTCACTTAAGCACTTCAGTTTATGCTGCTTCTGTCTCAAATTTAAAGTCCTTGCCCCATGTCTCTGTGCAGGTGCTTCCCTTTCCTGCGTCTTACAAGACAACCTCCGTTCTTCAGCCTCTCCAGCCGCAATTCATGGCTCTCACCTCTCACTGGCACCCTCTGCCTGGGTGATGGGCTGCCAGTGTTTTTATTGTCCTATATGTAACTTAAATGTAACATGGTTGACATGCTAAGTTTATTTCCAGCTTCATAGGCATCTTTATAGCAGTCAATCATGTTACATTTAAGTTACATATAGGACAATAAAAACACTGGCAGCCCATCACCCAGGCAGGGGGCTCACCAACTGACCTGGTTAGAACATTCACCCATGCATTCCATCACTCAGGCATAAACAATCCACATGACATCACAACATTCCTTCTGCAAAGCCAAGCCATACACAACACATCTCCCCCCTCACATTGCGCATCCCACACAGCAAAGGATTACACAACATGTTCCAAGACACTTAGGTGTGAAATTATAAATAACACCTCTTGTCAACTTCAACTGGAAGGCTTCATAGCCAACTCCGGAGCAGCATTGGAAATTATGCCCTTATTTGGGAGACAATGCTGGCCATCTGGCTCAAAAGACTATTTTATTAATACACTTTAAGACTGTTATTTCTGCTGTTGGATGACGCAGTAATGTGAAACCCAGTTTAAATGCAATTTCTGTGGCTTTAAATTAAGACGTGGTATCCTTCACTAGCATGTTGGGGATGGAAATTATGGAAAATTGTATATTCTGATCAAAGTGTATATGGTGCCACTTTGAAATTCAATACTAACATGCCTCATGATAATATGTACACATGTATAAAGTTTTAGAATTGTAAGTGAAATATTTTCCACCAAAAAGTTTGAAAGATTATTAGAAGGTTGAAACAATGACACACAGACCTGGGAGTTGGACTACCATGCTCTGTGTGGAATATGTCATTTGCCTATGTGATTTGCAGAAGTGGGGGATGGCTCTGTACCTCATAAGAACACACCACATAAAACTCAGTGCCCTCCTCCAGCCCAAACTGCTTCGAGGGAGGAGGCGAAATGACATAGGCTGACCTATCCGATTCTTAAGGGTAGGTCTAGCTTAGGTCTGCCCCACAGTAAATCCTGTGATGTCACCCGCCTTAGAAAAGGGGGAAGCTCACAGACACACCCTCTTCTGAATTTTACAGCTCCTGCATATCCAGCCATTCCATATTCATCCTGCCAGACTCCTGATTCCACTGCCAGGCCAAAGCACAGCTGACCCTATCCAGGCAGGACCATTGATGCAGAAAAAGGAAAACATAACCAAATCCCACTAACTCAGGGAGAGAGGGGGAAAAGCTGTGGTACCCTTTTTGAGAGTATCCTGTGACCAGATCAGCTTCTTGCACCACTACCTGCATGCCAGCTGTACCCTCCAGTGACCAGACAGGCCCAGCTGTTTCCTTCTAGGAGAGCCGCGCCACCGGTGACCAGTGACCAGATATTGCCTTGGTGTCCAGAAACCAGGTTGGCTGTCTGAAATCTCAAACTCAAGTGCTGATGTGAGTATCACCCCATCCCACAGAAACACATATCATACCCCATCTTGATACCTTGTCTTGGTTCCACCTTCTAAGTAATCCCATCCATACTCTGATAACTTGTTTAAGATAGTCTGAATTCTCTGTGCATCCTGTCCTCGATTTCCTGGTGTTAGCGCCATTCTTCCATTTATTTCTGTCATGTGTAAGTCCTTAGTAATATTTTGATAAAATAAATGAATTCTCCCTAAAAAGAGGCACACTGCATGAAGGGTTACACCTGCAGCGTAACTTTTCTATTCACGGGTTGCGTTTCTCTTTTCTAGCCACTAAATCTAGTTTAAGTGAACTTGTCCTTTCCTTTCCTTTATTTTTTAAACCAAATTTACTTTCCCCTTGAGAATCTCATCCTGTCATTAAGTTAGAGCCATTCTTTTATTTGCATATTATCCCTGTGATTTGCATCTGTCACCCACCATAAAAACCGCATTCCGATTTGGTCTATTTCACCCGTTTTTCAAATCTTTTTGACATTTATACTCGGAAAAGTAAGAAAGTGCAAATTCTGTGCGTGTGATTTTGGCTGCACTGTGTTGTCACTTCAAAGTTGATTTTTGAACTGTATGCCGTTGTGAGTACCTTGCCTTGTAGTTACTACTGTTCTTACATCTGTGATACTGTTATAACTCATATTTACCTCATTTATTCACATGCACATGTAAATTAATTATTTACCAATTCCGAGTGTAATTCATACAATTGAAAAGGTTTTTGAATAGGATTTTGCCTCTCAAAATTCGATTATTAGGGGTTTGATGGAGCATTGCTTGGGGAAATCTAAACCCTGGTGCTGTCTACCCGAACAGTAAAATTGCTCCCATTCATTTGCGCTTTGGCTATGTTACAGCAAAAGGTCAAACTAACAGGGTAATTCATAGAATTTCGCAGAAAAGTGTCGCAAGCGGCTGGCGCAGTGTGTCCGCGTGCGATTGTCTGCGCCAGGCACGTGCGCTAAAACCGATTTCCGCGCACAGCGTATTCATGGATTTTAGGCTCCCAAACCAGCCGTGGCGCAGAGTATCGCAGCGACCCTGCAGCAGCGCCAGTAACGCCCCCAAGAACGCCCTCGCGCAAGGAAAAGCCATCAAAATCGCTAAATCATCGCAAAGGGCTGCGCTAACCCTGGACCAGTTTACAGGGCTGCCAAACAAGGAACGCAAAGTGGGTAACGTGCATATCAGGGGTACGCGTGAAGTTATACACGCGATTAGCCAGGGTGCCAGGGTACGTATATTTCAGGGGTGCGCGGGAAGTTCAACATGCGATAGTCCAGGGAACGTGTATTACAGGGGTACGCGGGAAGTTCAACACGCGATAGTCCAGGGAACGTGAATTACAGGGGTACGCGGGAAGTTCAACACGCGATTGTCCAGGGAACGTGTATTACAGGGGTACGCGGGAAGTTCAACACGCGATAGTCCAGGGAACGTGAATTACAGGGGTACGCGGGAAGTTCAACACGCGATTGTCCAGGGAACGTGTATTACAGGGGTACGCGGGAAGTTCAACACGCGATAGTCCAGGGAACGTGAATTACAGGGGTACGCGGGAAGTTCAACACGCGATTGTCCAGGGAACGTGTATTACAGGGGTACGCGGGAAGTTCAACACGCGATTGTCCAGGGAACGTGTATTACAGGGGTACGCGGGAAGTCTTACATGCGATTAGCCAGGGCACATGTAATAAAGGGGTACGCGGGAATTATCACACGCGATTTGGCAGGGTACGTGAATTACAGGGGTGGTGGGAATTATCACACGCCATTTTGCTGGGTACGTGTATTACAGGGGTGCGTGGGAATTATCACACACGATTAGGCTGGGTGGGTCCTCACAGGTGTTCCCTGTACACCCTCCACGGCCCCTGCAGGCAGCCCACAAAACAGGGGACTACCCTGCACACCTGCTCATGTCCCCCTGCACCCCCACCCCCCAGCCACCAGGGGCACCCACCACCAGGCCCCCACTCATGTCTCCCAGCGTGCTACGTGTATTTCAGGGGTGCGCGGGAAGTCCCACTCGCGAATAGCCTGGGCGCGTGTATTTCAGGGGTGCGCGGGAAGTTCCACTCGCGAATAGCCTGGGCGCGTGTATTTCAGGGGTCCGCGGGAAGTTCCACACGCGAATAGCCTGGGCGCATGCATTTCAGGGGTGCGCGGGAAGTTTTACACGCGACTTCAGCAGGGTACGTGTATTTCAGGGGTGCGCGGGAATTCTCACACGCGATTTGGCTTGGTACGTGTATTACAGGGGTGCGTGGGAAGTTACACACGCGATTAGGCTGGGTGGGTCCTCACAGGTGTTCCCTGTACACCCTCCACGGCCCCTGCAGGCAGCCCACAAAACAGGGGACTACCCTGCACACCTGCTCATGTCACCCACCACCCCCAACCCCCACCATCCAGGGGCACCCTCCACCAGGCCCCCACTCATGTCTCCCACCACCCCCACCCCCCAGCAGTGCAGGGGCAGCCTCCACCAGGCACCCACTCATGTCCCCTATCACCCCCACCCCCCCAGTCACCAGGGGCACCCTCCACCAGGTGTAACGCTCACCTGATTCTCGCAGAGGTGCCGGTCTTGACTGGGCGACTACCGTATCTTCAAAGGTGATGTGTAGCACCCGGTTGGCTCTTTGGGCTGGACCTCTGTGCACTGTATGCCTGACTTCAAGAGTAAGATGTCTTAGGTAAGTGAATGCCAAGCTCTCCATCTGCCTCGGGGCAGGGTGCTGTAACCAGTTTCTTCACTGGATCGGTAGCGCAGGCCTCTTGACTTCAGAGGACTGCTGTCCGTCGTTTACTGCACGAACGGTAAGTTTCGAGTGATTCTATTGTCTTTAAAGTCTTTAGTAATGATGTCTCTTGTTTTGCAGGTTCCGGCGATGGCAGATGACGGGCTGAAGTGAGTTGAAGATGGAGTCCATGTGATGAATAGAAGCGCCTGGAAGCACGTAAGTAAGCGCTTGGTACCTGCTTCACGATGCGCTCTAACTGTCTTTTATTTTGCAGGTACGAGTTCGGAGCGGCTGCAGGGTGCCGGAATACCCACTGGGTTAGAGTAATGGCACGTGAGTATTAAAGTTCCCCAATGTCTTTAAACGCACCTTGTTTTGTCTTTCAGATGCAGGATGCAGCGCCGAAGGCCTCCGGAGCGTGCAAAGAGTTGGTAAGCTTTTGTCTTTCAGATGCCGGAATGCAGTGTGAAGACCTCCGGAGCGCACAAAGAGTACGTAAGCCTTTGTCTTTCAGACGCCGGAATGCTAACCTGTTCTTTCTTGTCTTTATAGGTGTTGCTGAAGACTGGATTCTGGATGGTAAGCCTTTTTCCTTAGGCCTAGGATCCGATGCAGAAGACACGATGAGCGTTCTGCTGCAGAGGATGCAGAATAACGCAAAGCAAGATTCATCCACCGGGTGTGGTTTAAATAGCCTCCTGTAGTGCTTAGGTACCTCCTTCCACAGCCACGCCTTGGTAAGAAAAGAGTTCCTGCTTTCCAGGCCTCCTGTAGTGCTTAGGTGTCTCCTTCCACAGCCACGCCTTGGTAAGAAAAGAGTTCCTGCTTTCCAGAAGAGTTCCAGTGTTCTGAATCTAGGGAGTGGCTCCTGCCCCACCCAACAGGAAAAGTAGTTCCAAACAGAAGAGGATCAGAGGCTCAGCTGGCAGGCAAGTAAGCAGCATGGTCTGCTGCAGGTAAGTCCACCCAAGCATTATGAGCCCGGCGCTTCCAGCGCTGGGACTGGGCATATTTATGAGCCTGGTGCCACTGGCGCCAGGACTGGGTCCAAAAGGTCCCAATTGGGACTGGTTGGCCCTCGGAACCTGGGTTATGGATCTGCTTCCAAGGGAGTTGGGAAAACCCTGACCTTTTGGAAGCAGAGATCATGACACCAGGCCCCCACTCATGTCTCCCACCACCCCCACCCCCCAGCAGTGCATGGGCAGCCTCCACCAGGCACCCACTCATGTCCCCTATCACCCCCACCCCCCCAGTCACCAGGGGCACCCTCCACCAGGCCCCCACTCATGTCTCCCACCACCCCCACCCCCCAGCAGTGCAGGGGCAGCCTCCACCAGGCCCCCACCCATGTCTCCCACCACCCCCACCCCCCAGCAGTGCAGGGGCAGCCCCCACCAGGCCCCCACTCATGTCCCCTATCACCCCCACCCCCCCAGTCACCAGGGGCAGCCCCCACCAGGCCCCCACTCATGTCCCCTATCACCCCCACCTCCCCAGTCACCAGGGGCAGCCCCCACCAGGCCCCCACTCATGTCCCCTATCACCCCCACCCCCCCAGTCACCAGGGGCACCCTCCACCAGCCCCCCACTCATGTCTCCCACCACCCCCACCCCCAGTCACCAGGGGCAGCCTCCACCAGGCCCCCACTCATGTCCCCTATCACCCCCACCCCCCCAGTCACCAGGGGCAGCCTCCACCAGGCCCCCACTCATGTCTCCCACCACCCCCACCCCCCCAGTCACCAGGGGCAGCCTCCACCAGGCCCCCACTCATGTCTCCCACCACCCCCACCCCCCCAGTCACCAGGGGCAGCCTCCACCAGGCCCCCACTCATGTCTCCCACCACCCCCACCCCCCAGCAGTGCAGGGGCAGCCTCCACCAGGCACCCACTCATGTCCCCTATCACCCCCACCCCCCCAGTCACCAGGGGCACCCTCCACCAGGCCCCCACTCATGTCTCCCACCTCCCCCACCCCCCAGCAGTGCAGGGGCAGCCTCCACCAGGCCCCCACCCATGTCTCCCACCACCCCCACCCCCCAGCAGTGCAGGGGCAGCCCCCACCAGGCCCCCACTCATGTCCCCTATCACCCCCAACCCCCCCAGTCACCAGGGGCAGCCCCCACAAGGCCCCCACTCATGTCCCCTATCACCCCCACCCCCCCAGTCTCCAGGGGCAGCCCCCACCAGGCCCCCACTCATGTCCCCTATCACCCCCACCCCCCCAGTCACCAGGGGCACCCTCCACCAGGCCCCCACTCATGTCTCCCACCACCCCCACCCCCCAGTCACCAGGGGCAGCCTCCACCAGGCCCCCACTCATGTCTCCCACCACCCCACCCCCCAGTCACCAGGGGCAGCCTCCACCAGGCCCCCACCCATGTCTCCCACCACCCCCACCCCCCAGCAGTGCAGGGGCACCCTCCACCAGGCCCCCACTCATGTCTCCCACCACCCCCACCCCCCCCAGTCACCAGGGGCACCCTCCACCAGGCCCCCACTCATGTCTCCCACCACCCCCACCCCCCAGCAGTGCAGGGGCAGCCTCCACCAGGCCCCCACCCATGTCTCCCACCACCCCCACCCCCCAGCAGTGCAGGGGCAGCAGGCAGTCAGGCAGCAGCAGGTGGGAGCGTGCTCGGGATCTGGGGGGCAGTAGTTCGGCCTTCCGGGCAGGAGCGTGGTATTCCGTGTGCGTACGCGTGGCCAGCTTGGTACGGAGTGATTTTGCACGTGAAAATCCAGCACGTCAGCGTGAAAACTGAGGAAAGGCCCAAAGCGCGTAAGCGCGTCTGTGACGTGACCCGCACAGGTGTTTCCCACACAGCACGTGATGACAGAGCACACGTGGAAAGACTGCACGTCAGAGTGTAATCGCGTGTGATTGGTGGAAATGGCCCTACACGCAGAAGTGACAAAGCGTGTGATTGGTGGAAATGGCCCCACACGCAGAAGTGACAAAGCGTGTAATTGGTGGAAATGGCCCTACACGCAGAAGTGACAAAGCATGTAATAGGTGGAAATGGCCCTACACGCAGAAGTGACAAAGCATGTAATAGGTGGAAATGGCCCTAGCGCGTACACGCCGCGTAAGTGACGCTGGACGTGTGGGCCTGTATAAAAGGTACGTGTAGAACACGTTTTCCTTGTACGTGCTTTTCGTGGAGAGCGAGTGGGTGAATTCTGTACTTCTTGTCGTTTCACACGCGATTTACTTCACGGCGTTTCAAGTTCGTATTCCCTGTTACCTCTGACAGCTTTTTCTCTTTTTTCTCTTTTACTGGTTTACCTGGGCCTGTTCCCTCAAACAGTGTTCCCTTCTACTGTTGTCCTGTCTCCTCAGACAGCGTACAAATCTTCTTTTGGCGGGGGGTGTTGCCAACCAAACGTGCTCCTTTTACACGCTCGTTTACCAGGCAGACGGTGAGTCACGCACGTATCTAACATCTGTGCTTGCCCCGTGTGTAGCCTACCCCTTCAGAGGTCATTCTAGGCTGCGTGTGACACGCATACGTTCATTCTTGTGTTACTGGGTGCCACAGCGTAGTGCAGGTTTTTCTTTCTGCACACATGGTCTAGGAGGGGTTGCGTGCACGTCATCTCCCTTTTTTGGGCCTCCTGTGCATTGCGTGACCCGTCATCTTTCCCCAGGGGTTACATTCAGCCTTGCTAGAGCACTAGGGTACAATTACCATCTGGTACCCAACCCCTTTGACCCCCAATTGCCCAGGACAATAGTCTACATCCACTCCCATACGCACATTAACATCAGTGCCATGGCTGGGAGGCGAGGATTCCGTAAGGGTGGCAAAGGTGGAAGAGCCACAAGTGGTGGCCGTGGTGGATCCGGTAGGGGACGTTGTCGTAACTTGCAGGGTGAGCCTGTCCCCCCATGTGTGGAGGACCAGTCACGGGCACCCATAATCCCCCCCCCTCCCCACCTCCCATTGAGGCTGATGTGGCTGACACCATCCATGCTCAGCCCTTGTTGGACCAGCCCATTGTGGCACCAGACCTGGCTGACTCCATGGCTGACTTCCAGGTCAGCAGGGCTACGACACGTGCGCTGGTGCACGTTGATGCCATCATGCCACGTGGATCTGGGGCAGCAAGATCATCTGCTGCACCAAGGAGGCAGGGCGGAGAGGCTGCATCGGCAGCTGCGGCTCCATCCACCCCAGCCCTCACACACCCAGCCAGGACAGTGTTGGTCCTAGTCCATGCTGCTGACATTCCCCCTGACACCATCACACTAGAGCCAATGCCTGCACCAACTCCCATGCTGAGTGTGCAATCCCACACTCCTGATACAGAGTCCACCAGGGCTCCTGCCCCTAGTGTCCAGAGCGGCGCAGGACACTCAGGATCACCACCACCTTCCAAGCGGAAGAGGAAGAGTGCTCGTCCGGCACAGGCTGATGCCCCAGACACGGCTACACAGTCCGGCCCGTCCAGGAAGCCCAGCTTCACGGATGACGAACTGAATGCACTTGTCGAGTATGTGTCCGGACATGACAACGAGATGGTCATTGTTGCAGGATCCAAGACCACACCTGCACCACGCCAGGCACACTGGCAGACCGTTGCGGACATCGTAAGTGCCCTTGGAATCGTGAGGCGCCCAGCCAATGATTGCTATAAGCGCTGGAATGACCTAAAGCGCAGGGCAAAGAGTAAGCTGGCCTCAAGTCATGCCGCAACTCTAGTGACTGGAGGTGGGTCTCCAGTAGTAGACATGGAACTCACTCCACATGAGTCAGTCGCTGGGACCTACGTCACGGAGGAACAGATCCAAGGCGTGGGAGATCTGGCTGATTACGAGGCATTGTCCGGTGAGTGCACATGCATGTGTGTGTCATCCATGTGCATGGTGTGTGTGTGAGGGCTTCTGTTTGTGTGCCAGGTGAGAGTGTGTGCGCCTGAGTCGTATGGGTCAGCCATGTGCTTCATGCAATCCTTCCTGCGCAGCTGCATTTGGCCATAGCAGTATCCCTTCTGCCAACAGTAGACATCTAGCCCAACTGCACGCCAGTTGCCCTTGAAGTGTCACCTTGCCACAACATATTTGCTTATTTTTCACTGTTCATTCAGTCAGTTTGTTTGCATTCCACCACTTTCACTAGGCATGTCGCTGTCCACTAGTCACATGTCTGACATGGGTATGGTAAAGTGGAGTGACTTTGTTACCTGGATATCATTTGTACACACATGTCCCTGTGCAATTGGACCATTTCAGACTGGCAGCTCCAGGTGAAAAATCTGACCTGTTAGAATTAGAAAAGCAATTACATGCGGGAACTGGACTGAATGAATAGGTGCTGCCCTCCTCTCCATCTTCACTCAATAGCAATGGTACATGCCATCTGTATGATGGCATGTGTGTTTCACCTGGCAATCACAGGCCAATGTGTGATGCCACTGCCAGGCAGCATGCAGAAAATGTGTTCATCTTCCATCTTGGTGTCATCAGTGTGTGCCATTTGCCTGCACTTCATACGCAGTGAGGGTGCATGCATGGGAGGGTTTTAGTCATGTGGGACATGTGTCAATCAAGTACTGCTTCTCTTGCTTCTCAGCCCTCATTGTGTGCCATGGTGCTAATGCCTGTTTCCATTTCTTTGTTTTCATGTCTTTGCAGGGGAAGACGCACCTGATACTGCTGGGGTTGTGGAGATGGTGCAGACCCAGGAGGGGTCCGAGGGCCGACCAACCACCAGTGAGGGACGTGGTGTGGTGGTGGGGGAGAACCCACAAGTGCTGCAGGTCGTGCTCTCAAGGGGTGTCTCTGGCTGCACCTCCCCCGAGCTGTACTCAGGTGTTGATTCGGATGAGACCTATGTGCCGTCGCAGGTGAGTGTTCCAGGGAGGGATTCGGTTCTGTCTCACCCACCTGCACCAGGGTCAGAACCCTCCATGGGGATGTCAGTGTTGGCAGCTACGCCTTCGGTGGTTACGGATGCAGGGTCACACTCCGCGACATCTGATCCTGTTCCTGGGCCAGCAGATCAGAGGGGGAATGCAGTCCTGCAGCCTCAGGCAGTGCCGGCACAGCAAGGCGCAGTTCGCCTTGCCCCAGACAGGTGTGGTGCCCGCCGACGTGGTGGCCGTACGCCACCCGGCAATACCGCATGGGAGCAATCCATTTACGGTATGGCAACCCAACAGGCTGCATCATCCGAGATGATGGCTCAGGCCATGGATAGGGTGGCCACTTCCATTGTCCCCCCAGAAAGGCTGATGGAGCGACTAGAGCAGGCAACCGACTCCATCTGCCAGTCACACAGGGAGGACATGTTGGGGTCCAACAGGGACAGGCGGGCGGCACTGGCGACTCTGCAGGAGGCCATCTCCATTGAATCCCAGGGCCACAGGGAAGCCCTGAGGCAGGAGCTCCTTCACCTCAGGACGACTCTTGTTGAGCTTGAGGCTTCAACACACCAAAGGACAGAACAGCAGCTGGAGCGTCTCACCCGTACGCTCTCAGCTGAGATGCAGGCAACGAGGGCGGAGGTCCGGGCATCCCGTGAGTTGTTGCATGGGGACCTCCGCACACTCATCCTCCAGAACCAGACCTACCACACCCGCATGCTTGCAGCCATGGAGGAGCAGACTAGGGCCTTGCGTGGGCTGCCTCCCATAGTGCAACCACCTCCGGATGCAGCTGCACAGGGTGATAATAGCGACAGCAGTGATACTCCCACAATAGGGTAGCCGTGTGGGCCATGAGCCCATGGAGGTGTTTTATCTTCCCAGGATCCACGCAGGTGGGTTCTGGTGTGCATCCTGTCTTCGGACCTCCTGGGTGGCCTCCCCAACCCCCCCGGGCCCATCAATGGCCATTTTTGATTGTTTCTTATTTTTATTTTTATTTTGATTTCTTTTATTCCCAATTTTTTTGGGACGATCTGTTGGCTTCCGTGGTTCCTGTGGGCATACGCTGCATTGTGGCTGGGCACATGCAGGCTTGTAATGTATTTGGTTCAGATGCTTGGGTTTGAGTCACACACACCCCTCCTGCTTCCCGTTTCCATGGGCTTGCAAAGGGTGTGCCCAAGTGACAGTGAATTACACAGTGACGTTGGACTCCCATGAGCTGTGTGGGCAGTCTGTAGTCAATACTGTGTATACATTCCTAGTGCATATTGCTGTTGTGTTGTACACTGCATGTTGCATTGATGTGTAACTCTTCTTCTGTGTCTACCTCCCAATTTGCAGGTCCCTTCCTCATGTCCACACAAGGACCTCTAGTCTGGAGATGGGGTCCATGTTGGCAGCAGTGCACCTACAACTCTACATGGCGCCAACACTGCACAGTTGGTAGTGGTGGGAGTGCAGGCATTTCCAGGTGGTGAGACTACTAATATGTAACATTTGTGATGTCATGTTAATGGTAGTACGTGCTCAAGTATGTTGTTGGTCCGGCATTGCTGTGAGCATTTCAGGTGTTGCAGGTTTCTAATAGGGACACTGTACATAGTGAGACTGATGTCATGTTGTGGGGATGACTTTGTTTACCTGCAATTAGCATGACATGGCACGGTGTGTCGTGTGGCGGTGCTGGGGTTCGGTTGGCTGACATGGCACTGTCCTCTTGTTGCATTTTGCAAGTGGGTATTCATTTTAGCTGCTTCAATGTGTAACTTCACAAAACTGCATTGGTGGTGTCTGTGTGGGTAGGGATGCACACATTGTGACACTTCCAGGTGAACAATCTCAGGCTGATATGGTATTCACGGTTCATTCTCCAGACATTCAGGATCAGTGTCAGGTTGAGTCATCATTGATTGTCAGATGGAATGTGCCAGGGCAGTGTGCACTCCACAGGGGTGTGATTTCTATGTGAAGTAATTAGCCACTAGCTGTGTACGGGCTGCCTCCCCCCGTGCCCTTTCCCCTCCCATGCGCAGCGGCTGTGCATGTGGTTGGGGATGTGGGGCCACCACCATGTCCACGGCCAGGCCCCGGCGTGTTGCAACGTTGTGCAGGACACATGCTGCCACTATGATCCTGCACACTACTGGGGGAGCGTATAACAGCTGCCCGCCAGAACGGTCAAGGGAGCGAAAGCGTGACTTTAGCACTCCGAATGTGCGCTCCACTATGCCCCTGGTTGTAATGTGGGCTGTGTTATATCTTACCTGGGGTGGCGTGGTGGGGTTCCGAATTGGCGTCATCATGTGGGGGCTGAGAGGGTAGGCACTGTCCCCTGTGGAGGTGGTGATTGGTATCATTGGTGGGGTTGTGACCTTGCTCAGTATCCAACATGCATGCATGTGCAGTGGCATACATACTCACCAAGCAGCCATGTATCGCCATGCCGCCCAGCTTCTAGGTCCCGGCTTAGGGTGGACATTCGGTAAATGAAGCTGTCGTGGGTGGAGCCGGGATAGTTGGCATATACTGAGGTGATGATTCCCTTGGCATTACATGCTACCTGCACGTTGATGGAATGCCAGTGCTTGCGGTTCCTATAGATGTGCTCAGATGCCCTGGGGGGACGTAGAGCCACATGGGTGCAGTTGATGGCACCTAGCACTTTGGGGAATCGTGCCACAGCGTAAAAATCCAGGGCGGCAGCATGCCTTTCTGCAGGTGTTCTGGGCAGGTATATGTGCCTGCGGACTGATGGGCGTGCAGTGATGATGTTCAAGACCTGGTGTAGGCAGCGTGACTGGGTGGCCTGTGACACCCCACCCACTATGGCACTTGTCCGCTGAAATGATCCAGTGGCTAAGAAGTGCAGTACATTGAGGACCTTCTCCAGGGGGCTGAGTGCTTGGGAGCACAGGGTGGGTGATGTGAGGTCATCCTCCCACTCACTCACCAGGTCCAGTATAATGTGTGGTGGAAACCTGTACCTCCCATACACCTGGTCATCAGGCATCCCGAAAAGGCTGGTTCTGGGTGTGAATATTCTGGCCCTGACTACCCTCCTCCTCCTCCTTTGGTAGCCCACTGCCACTGCTGCTAGGAACGGTATGTTCATCCTGGCGTCTGAGCTTGTTATTGTTAAAGTCTGCAAATTTATGCTTTGCGCGTGTTCTAGGCGAGCGTGTGACCCGCGCACCCCTGGAATCCAGTTCCCAGTCCAATAGCGTGTGGAAATTCACACGCACAACGGGATACAGCGTGTGACCCGCGCACCCCTGGAATCCAGTTCCCAGTCCAATAGCGTGTGGAAAATCACACGCACCACGGGATACAGCGTGTGACCCGCGCACCCCTGGAATCCAGTTCCCAATCCAATAGCGTGTGGAAATTCACACGCACCACGGGATACAGGTTCGCTGACGTACTTGCGTGTGTAAGTGCCCGCGCACCCATTAAATACACGTACATAGGCCAATCGCGTGTACGCGCACTTTTGTCCAATTACACGCGATGACACTCTGACGTGCAGTATTTCCACGTGTGCCCCGTCATCACGTGCTGAGTGGGGAACACCCGTGCGGGTCACGTCACAGACGCGCTTACGCGCTGAGGGACTCTGGTCCAATAGAATCGCGTATGCGTGCTGACGCGCTTACGCGCTAAGGGCCTCTCCTCGGATTTCACGCTGACGTGCAGGATTTTCACGTGCCAAATCACTCCGTATCAAGCTGGCCACGCGAAAACACACGGAAGACCACGCTCCTGCCCAGAAGGCCGAGTTACTGCCCCCCAGTGCCCCGAGCAGCCTCCCACGTGCCATCTGCTGCTGCCTGCCTGCCTGCCTGCCTGCCTGCTGCCACCGTGCCCTGCCATTTGGTGCCTGCACATCAGCCATCTGCAGGGGTCCAGTTGCTGTGTCCACCCCTGCTGGAACTGAAGACTCCCGACTGGGATTACATCGCTCCACAGCCCAGCCCCAGGACCCAGTTGCCCACCCACACCTGCCTCTGGGGTTGCCATGTCGGGCACTTCCACATCTGGCACCAGTGGCAACCCCAGGCCAGAGGGGCAGAGGGGCACCAGCTTCACTGCCACCGAAGTTGGTGTCCTGGTGGAGCATGTCCTGGGGCAGTATGATGCCCTCTTTGGATCGTCCCGCGCCAGCAAGGAAGGACGGCAGAGGATCTGGGCCGACTGTGTGGTTGCCATCAACGCGAAGGGGGTGGCAACCCGCGATGTCCTGAAGATCAAGAAGCGCTGGGAGGACTTGAGGTCCAGGACCCTTGTGAAGGCCCGGCGCCTCGTGGAGGGGGGCCGGGGCCGCATGAGTTCCATCCAGATGAGGGTCCTGGAACGCGTACGCCCAGCGCTCCACGCCCAGATCCTTGAGAGGGAGGACCGTCTGGAGTTGAGCGGTAAGTGTCCAAGCATTACTGTGTGAGACAGGGCATGTTGCGGTGTGCTGGTTCTATGATACTTGCCTGTATGTGTGCCATAGGCCATGTATGCATGTATGTGTGCAGGGACATCATGGTAATGCATGTGCGACCAGTGATGTGTGACCCACATGGTTGTTGCATGTGTTCAAATGCCGCATGGGGAGCCCTATGCAGATTTTGAACATGAGAGCATGCCAGTCTCTGTACCTGGACATGGGTGGGGGTGAGGGATGGGTGCTGATGCCAGGTACATATATGGTAGCCATGTCTGTGTGCCTGACCTGCGTGTCTGTGACTTGTGCATGCCATGGATGCATGACACATGTGTGTGACAATGGTGACAACGCACAGATTCAGTGAAGCAGCCAAATTACCCTTGTATCCGCTGTGTTTGGTGTGTTTGGGGCCAGATGGATGTGACTGAGGTGAAGTGTGTGCATGTGATAGGCATGAGCCATGATGCATGTGAGTTACATATCATTGAATGTTTCAAGAGTCCATTGGACATGCATGGAAATGTCCATGGCATGCACCATGCCTGTTACTGTGTGTGTTTTGCCTGGACTGACCCATGTGTTGTGGAGGGACATGATGGAAGTGTACTTTGACAGTGGTGCTCATCTGCTATTGCTTCCTGTCTAGGGGACCATTGTACAGTGCCCTGATGCTTGTGTTCTTTGTCTCCCTCTACGCAGCGGCTAGTGAAGAAGAGGGCGGAGACAGCGCTGTGGAGCAAGGCGGCGGGGATGCCACCACGGCTGCAGCGGAAGGGGTGGGTGGCCCCCACAGGGGCCTGCTACGGTGGGAGACGGTGAGGAGCCATCCAGGTTGGTGGTTTGCACAGAGGAGGCCGCCACTGGGGCACACATGGGGCCTGGTGGGGGCATCCCTGCTGGTGCAAGTGGTGCAGTCCAGGGCCAGGGGCAGGAGGCAGCACAGGTCACCGTGGAGGGGCCTGTGCATGTCGCTGTCCCTGACCCTGTGAGTGCACCACCATGCACCAGCAGGGATGCCCCGTCCCAGGCCCGTCCGCAGGTAGAGGGGATGTCCATGTCACCTGACTCCCCTCCACCTGCGGACGTGGGAACCCCTGGCCATGCGGAGAAGGTCCTGATTGGGGTCGCGATGCGCACGGCTGTGATTCGTGATGCCATGCGTGCTTCCCGGGAGGAGCACGCACGTCATCACGAAGTGCACCGTGCCGACGTGGCCCAATTGGGATCGGCCATGTTCGGGGGTTTCCTGCATGTGTTGGCCAATGTGGCGGCCCTCTCCTCCTCTGTGCAGGCTATCCACCAGTCATTCTCCTTGCCGTCTTCCAGCCCAGATGCCACCAGGGCCCCCTGTGGACCTGCCCCGACCAATGCAGCCAGCTCGGTGGGGATCCCATCCCTGCCACAGTTGGGAGTCGGAGGTCCAGCAGGGGTGGACAACACAGCAACTGGACCCCAGCAGGTGGAAGATGTGACAGCATCATCAGGCAGGGCACGTGCACGACGGCGTCGGTGGTTTCCATCAGCCTGGATGCCGTCGTGCTGGCAGAGGCAGAGGCGTCGGAGGCAGCAGCGAGCTCGACGTGGGAGGCATCATGGCTCGGGGCCATCAAGATCAGAGGGGCAGGCATCGGCCGGAGGGCAGGGCAACCCTGGGATGGTGGTGTCTTCCGTGTGGGAGCAGTTGGTCCAGCGGATAGGTGCGGAGCGGCAGCGGGCGGAAGAGGAGCGGCTCGCCATGGTCAGGGCGGAGTTCTCCATGCGTCGGGCGTTGAGGCGGGCTGAGTGCCTCGAGGAAGCTCGCAGGGAGTTTGAGCTGAACATGGGGTTATCCCTGCGAGACCTCGGGCCAGGACAGAGTCCCGCCTCCAGGACATCGACATGGAGTTCGATGATGCCCTGGCCAGCAACATCAACAAGTGAGCCGCAGGACTTGCCCGCTGCCTTTGTAAATAGTTATATAGTTAGTTAGTGTTAGGTTTCCTTTATTTCTTTTTATTATTTTGGACCGCTCGGACAATGGCCACTTTTTTGTATATATTTTTTTCATTAGGTAGTAGTAGGTTTCCTTTATTGTGTTGGGCTCATGGACCCTGGTACATTCCTGTATTTAGTTTGTTTTTTGAAGGAACATTTTATTTTTTTTCATTATTGTGTTCACCATGTGGAAATGGTTTTTCATTCTTTTGCTTCTACTTGATATTGGTTTGGTCAACATTTGTTTTTGTATTCCTTTTTCGTTTTTTGATTTTTACTTTTGTTCTCCAACATGGACCATTTATTTTGTTATCCACATAGTTGTATGTTTGATTTGTTTACTTATTTTTAATCTTTAATACATTTTTTATTTTTACTTCCACTTGTGTTATTTTGTCTTTGGTTTCATACATGTCATGATATGGGTTTTGACATTCACTTGCAGCCATTGTGTATGTGTGTGTGACGGACATGTGTTCATTTACATACTTGCCATTGGGGTTGTGTCATGTAATTGCATTCACTATGTGGGTGGATGCAATCCTTGCCTGGGTGTTTGTGCTGGGTATGCTGCCCATTACTGCCATGATTGTGTATCGTCAGGACCTGGTGGTGGGAGACATGAGTGGGGGCCTGGTGGAGGGTGCCCCTGGTGACTGGGGGGTGGGGGTGGTGGGAGACATGAGTGGGGGCCTGGTGGAGGGTGCCCTGGTGACTGGGGGGGTGGGGGTGATAGGGGACATGAGTGGGTGCCTGGTGGAGGCTGCCCCTGGTGACTGGGGGGTGGGGGTGGTGGGAGACATGAGTGGGGTCCTGGTGGAGGGTGCCCCTGGTGACTGGGGGGTGGGGGTGATAGGGGACATGAGTGGGTGCCTGGTGGAGGCTGCCCTTGCACTGCTGGGGGGTGGGGGTGGTGGGAGACATGAGTGGGGGCTTGGTGGAGGGTGCCCCTGGTGGCTGGGGGGGTGGGGGTGGTGGGAGACATGGGTGGGGGCCTGGTGGAGGCTGCCCCTGGTGGCTGGGGGGGGTGGGGGTGGTGGTAGACATGAGTGGGGGCCGGGTGGAGGGTGCCCCTGGTGGCGGGGGGGTGGCGGTGATAGGGGACATGAGTGGGTGCCTGGTGGAGGCTGCCCCTGCACTGCTGGGGGGTGGGGGTGGTGGGAGACATGAGCAGGTGTGCAGGGTAGTCCCCTGTTTTGTGGGCTGCCTGCAGGGGCCGTGGAGGGTGTACAGGGAACACCTGTGAGGACCCACCCAGCCTAATCGCGTGTGTAACTTCCCACGCACCCCTGTAATATACGTACCAAGCCAAATCGCGTGTGATAATTCCCACGCACCCCTGAAATACACGTGCCCAGGCTATTCGCGTGTGGAACTTCCCGCGCACCCCTGAAATACACGTACCCTGCTGTAATCGCGTGTGGGACTTCCCGCGCACCCCTGAAATACACGCGCCCAGGCTATTCGCGTGTGGAAATTCCCGCGCACCCCTGAAATACACGCGCCCAGTCTATTCGCGTGTGGAACTTCCCGCGCACCCCTGAAATACACGCGCCCAGGCTATTTGCGTGTGGAACTTCCCGCACACCCCTGAAATACACGTACCCTGATGGAATCGCGTGTGGAACTTCCCGCGCACCCCTGAAATACACACGCCCAGGCTATTCGCGTGTGGAACTTCACACGCACCCCTGAAATACACGCGCCCAGGCTATTCGCGTGTGGAACTTCCCGCACACCCCTGAAATACACGTACCCTGATGGAATCGCGTGTGGAACTTCCCGCGCACCCCTGAAATACACGCGCCCAGGCAATTCGCGTGTGGAACTTACCGCGCACCCCTGAAATACACGCGCCCAGGCTATTCGCGTGTGGAACTTCCCGCACACCCCTGAAATACACGTACCCTGATGGAATCGTGTGTGGAACTTCCCGCGCACCCCTGAAATACACCTACCCTGATGGAATCGCGTGTGGAAGTTCCTGCGCACCCCTGAAATACACGCGCCCAGTATATTCGCTTGTGGAACTTCCCGCGCACCCCTGAAATACACGTACCCTGGCTAATCGCGTGAAAAACTTCACGCGAACCCCTGAAATACACGTAGCCCGCTCCCCCAGGCCCGATCGCGTGAGAAACTTCACGCGAACCCCTGTAATACACGTAGCCCGCTCCCCCAGGCCCGATCGCGTGAAGTTGTACCCTGCTGAAATCGCGTGTGAGACTTCCCGCGCACCCCGGTATACACGCACACGTATTTTTTGTCAGCGGGTGTCCGTGTTTGTGGGTACCCCTTTGCACGTCATTTGTCCTGGAAGGCCACAGTATAGGACATTCATCATGGCAGTATATAGGTGCTATTTGTTGGCGCACCTTTTGGCGCACATTTCTTACAGCCGCAGAGACGCTACCGCCTGCTTTCTTGTGGCGGTCGTGTTTGTGCCTGTGCGCTGGTTTGAGCGTGCGCTTTTTTGCCCTATTCTATTCCATGAATACGTGTTGTAGGCGAGCGTGTGGGCGTTCCGCGCACTTGTGCCCTGTACTTCCCCCGTGACGCCCACGTTTTTGCAAGTTGTTCCCCATTCCGAGTGTTCCGCCCGTGTTCCGCCTACTTTTGTTGCGTGCGCCGCGCTATGTGCGAATTTCGCTGTGGCCTGTGCGATTTTCGCTGTGACCTGGCGCACGCTGTTAGATGGCCTGTGCGCCAACGTGCGCGGCGCACTTTTTTATCGCAAATCCGCTGGTTTTCTCGCGCACAGCCTTCCATGAATCGACGTGCGCTGCTTTTCATGCGATTTTCGCACTTGCACTGCGATTTTCGCTATTCCACTGCGATTCGCACGTTTTTGCCCACTTGCGCCGCGCTAATTATTCCATGAATCGGCCTGTAAGTGTATTTAATCATTTTTCTTGTAATTATCACGCCATTGGTTCAATATTAAACTAGTTTGATTTTCTTTGAATTTAAAATAAATAATTATTGTATTACCACCCACCGGCCTGGTTCATGGTCCATTGTGACTCGGGGTATTTGTCAAAGGGGGTGTGAGATGGGTTGGGTGTCAGCTCAATCCGAATTCGTAGGAAATAAAGAAAAAGTATTTTAATGGTGTGCTACTTCCTAGGCTAAGGGTAAGAGTCCGGGTCTGGTGTGTGACGCCCGATTTGAATCCTTAACACTTTATAATAACACATCATTATCATCTTGGACATTTGATTGCATTCACAGTCATTGGTAATATGGGCCTGTACATACTGATATTAACAATACATATGGTGATTATTGTAACCAGATTTTTCGTAGTGTACTTAGGAACAATTCTATGTGATGCCACTTCCTGTTTTGACAAGGGAGGAAAAGTTGTGTTTCATCGCTTCCTGTGATGTCACTTCAGGGTGGGGTCAAATGACATCACTTCCTCTGACTTTCATCAGCAGTCAAGGGTCATGTGATGTCACTATCGCTACCGCTGGCTTTTTGGTGAAATGACATCCCTGCCTTCTGTCTCTGATGATGTATCCTCTGTACAAATACACATTCAGAGTTGAGGCCGGCAGGAGGCACAATCAATATATGCTTACCAGCTTGCTTGATTCTGGCCTCTTCTGCCTTTTGCAGTCCCAATAGAGTCTTATAATGTATGGTTAACATCTTATTATCTGATGGATTCTTCTGCAGCATTACATATACTTTCATTCTTGATATAAATTCCAATAGCATAACATGCATGCAGAAATTAGTTCTGCCAGTGTTTCTAAAGCCACATTTGGCTAAGCCTTTAACAACAGAGTTTTCTGCTTTTGACTGAACTGGGAGGCTCCTGTTGAGAGACAAAATTGAACTTGTGCTGCAGTGCTCACAGATGTCAGAGAAATTGGGGAGGCCAGTGATTTCCATTGTCATGGAAATATGGTGGCATGAGAGTGGGGGATGATGGTGCTTGTGTGACTGCTTTAGGTGGTAGTAGAAGAAGAAGAGGGCATTTCTCTAGTTTCTTTCCGTGGAAGTTGCAAGTGGGACCTCTCACTTCAATGTGCCTCAATGGGTGCAAAGATCCAAGTTTTTATTATGTTTATTTCGCCATATCACCGTGAGAAAGAAGCAAAGAAGCAGATAATCGAAATCTGTAACTTGTGGTTAAAATTATGGCACAGCTGAACTCCTCAGAGATAACTATGTCTACCTATTTGTCGGTAATTCTTTTGTATTTGCTGGTGTATGCCATTAGTCAGAATTAGAGCTTCACAATCTTCCTCTTGCCCAATATTCTGCCACATGTTCAAGATATGGTCTTTGAGCACATACAACAGAGGGATTGCAACACTGATGGTAGTCATATAATTGCTGTCAGCCTGTGTAGCATATTTAAAACGGGCATAGAAGCTGGGTGGCTCATTTGAAGTTCCCATGGCCTAGGAGTCAAAGAGATGGATGACTTTACCCCACATTTGTGTTGTATCATCTACTCTTTGGTAGTTTTGTGCTGTCCAACGAGGCAATTGGCAAATAAATAATTGGTTTATACCAAGTGGAAACCCCCTGCCTGAGGGTGAGCTCTCGAAGGGTATTTATAGTTTCCCATCATCTCAGCATCTTCTGGGCTTCAAAACAATGGCTTACATTACCACACATTTTGTGATATGTGACCATTACATTAGCAAACTCTTTCAGGGTAATTATTAGTGCTATGATCAAAAAGGTGTAACTCCATTACCACTATTCATTTTGGTGCCAATGGAATTACTGCCATTTTACCATACGGCCAAATTCTTTCTGCTTTGAAGTGGAGAATTTACCGCCAGAAAGATGCCTTTAATGCCAAAAATCAGTGTAATTGCCATTTGAGGAATTCCCGACCGTGGTAGTGTTGCAAGTTTCCCCATGAAGTACTATGGACCACAAACAATAGGGGTTAATGCTGTCACGACACCACTCAGAATCTTGCAGGAAATCCACCGTACTTAGTGGTGGTAGTAGGGATAGTGTTTGGTAGAAATTTCACCGAAAAACTGCAGAATTACTGTCTAACTTGGAATGAAGTGCTTTGTCTTTTTTTCAATAATTCCTGTACAAAGAGGTCCAAGCTGTGCACAAAACAAGGCACACTGTAGTAATTGTTATTTGCCATTGCCATTGCAGGCCTGTTTCCTACTATTATCGCTGATTAAAAAGACAGCAAGAACTACTTTTTGTCTTAGCCTTCCCAACACCTTTGCAGTGTGTTTGCCACTGTGGACACCTATCGTGCTTTAATTCCTTTGTCTTGGGCAGAAAATGGCACTTATGGTTACCACAGATACTGCCTGCTCTGTGCAATGCTTCTGTTGTTCCTCAAACAAATGTACATTCACATGTGCAAGGCTAATATCATCATCATTATCGTAGTATACACACTCATTTCCTCATCATTGTGATGGCGAGCAACTGCTGTCCTTGGCCTTTTCCTTACTTTCACCACTATTCACACCATCTTTAGAGGAATTTCATGACCTACAAACCACTGCTGGACTGTCTCGTTTTTCCTTGTTTCTGGCCCTCCTCCCGGGACTCCACTTCACCGCCTATAACATTAGCACCACAGCGATAGCACCAGTCATCTTCTTTCCCCCAAGGTTCACATCGGATGATGTCTTGGGCTCAGAATCAGGAGCACTTCCTTGTTCACTATTGGGTCGGGTACCAGCACCTTGCACTAAACGTTGAGTGATGAAGTAGATTTATTCCAGAGAATTATTGGGATGTTTTGATCCCAGACTGAGCCACAATGGTGATTTCCTTGAGGTTTGACAATTTCTTGCTTGCCCCTGCCTGTTGTTTGGAGGCATTTTGTGGTTTGGCCACTTAGGAAATAGATATAGATTCTCTTGATTGGTTGGTCTACCAGCATGGAACATAAAACATATAAGCATGTACTATGTTACTTTATACGCAATGGATGGGTTTGTTTGTATTTGCAATAGTCTGGATTTGTTAGGAAAAAATACAAATGTTCAGGAACAAATGTATTTCATGTTGTATATGTGTGCCTGTGAAACGGACTGGGGATGTGTGAAAGCTGAATAGGGAACATCACCGCCTGCACTTGAAAACGTACTTTGCAGTACTTCATGTTTTATCTAAATTAGCACGGTTTCGGGATATTTGTCCCTTCTTTTTCATATTTGATGTAGCAATTATTGCATAATCATTTGCTATTTTGCTTTGTCAGCCTTCAGTGCGATTCCTTTTAATGTGCCCACTGTAGTCCACAAATGTACATTTCATTTACAAAAAGTAATTCATGAAAAATACAATACAATCAAAACATAATATTGTCCAGTAATAACAGTAATACAAATTAATAGAAAATGTGTGCTACACCATGAAAAATACAAATGTGACAACAAATAATACTGAACAGAAATTATTTCATTGTACTAACATTGGAAACTGGCCCTTTTTAAAACTTGATTAGGATAACTTCTAATTGTCATTTCCAATATATATTGTAGTCCTAATCAGAATGTTAAACCTGTCTTACTCAGCTAAGTATATTTTCAAATCCTAGAATGATCACACACATTATTTAATGATATAAGTTTATCATTTCAAGGTGAACAGTCTTTTACATTCCTACTGTATTCTTTTGAAATACCCTTATGAGAAAACGGAAGGGAACCAATCAAAGTGCCTTTGTGGAACATGTGGTTTTCCCTAGATCTTTATATTTGATAATTTGTATATCATAAAATGTTTGCATGCATAAATAACTAAGTACACAATGCACACTGGGTTAGGTGCTCATTTCACTTTTCACAATGGTCACCAAAATAATTAAACAGTTGGTAACCACAAACCATATATACTCATTCGGATTCTGTCACAACTTGGATCTGAGGATAAAATGACTGTGGCATGTGTCACTACATCTGGGTCCCAAGGCTATAGGCTTCTGTTTCTGACTTCCCTTGCATAATTTCAAATGAGAAGGATAAGATGTTTGTCAGTGTAAGGATGGCTTTGTGCACTGTGCTCGGTCCACAATACACAGACATTGTTCGAGAATTACATATATATGATAATAATAATCAATATTACCAAATACAATTGTAGTAAAATAGTGACAACACATGAGTACTTATAAATAATAATATAATAACGATAATAACAATATGTACAAAATAGAATTACATTATAAATAAAATATTAGTAATAGAAAAAAAACACTAAATCATACAAAATAATAAAAGTCCAGATGTAGGTTTGTCCAATGCAGTTATGATCAGTAGAGTCTGCCTGCTTCGCCTATTGTCACCGCTAGAGGGAGCTGCCTTAGAAATATATAAGGCCAGATGTATGTTTGTCCGATCCGGTCATGAAAATCCCTCTGCTCATGCACTTTGGCCCATGTACACGGGTTTTCACACTAGTAATGAATAATTAACAATAAATGAAAACACAATATAGACTTTTTTGACATTATGGCATGCATGTTAATTGACAATTAAATTACAAAAAATAATTGTAATCTATTAAACATCAGCTTGCATACATATACAGTTTTACACCTTTTTGGAAACTTATATAATTAAAATAAAAAGTAAATGGTTTACATTTTTTCTTTGGTATAGTTTAAAAAACTGTGAAAACCGTGAAAGTCATGTCATATTATATGTTTAATTGTTATAGAAAATGGTTGAACCAATATAATGGCTAGTACAGTCGCATCATTTCCCATCAATGAACCCTCTGACCCTTTCACATGCAACCCCTACACCCAGCCTGCCACTGCCCCTTCCCTCTGCCAACTCTGTTGTGCTGCATGTGTAGCACAAAGTGCAGATTGCACCCACAAGCAAATCATGCATTGCAAATACAAGATAACATTACTTCAAATGTTATGTGGCAGCAGTCTCCCCCACCTCGATCATCCATGCCTCGCAAAAGATGTTTTTAAAGGTTTTTTTAAATTCACCATGAATTAACTAATTTGTCCTAATACACATATCCTAAAGCTGTAGAGGGCCTATCCAACCATTGTTGGTCATGTTCTGAATTGAATGCAGATTTTGTTTATTTAATCTACAATTGTAAATATGTTTATGCTATCTGGTCTAAAGTTTGCTATCGCATGCAATCAATTTTTATTTTAGCTATAACACTAACACTTGCAAATCTCATGATTGGCTCTATAGTTAATCCTGCAATAAGACATATTAAAATGGACTCTCCTTCCTTATTTAACCTGTTTATAAATATTGCTTGCCAGAATATTACATATAATTGGAAGAACACTGCTAATCTCTACTTGGTGGAACTCTATTTGCTCCATTCATTGAATGGAACAATGTCATGCTTCTTCATTTGATTAGTTACATACATTTAATGCTAAATCGAATAATTTCATACATTAGCTTAATACTCCTGATTAGTCGATTTTAACTATTTCAATAATGTATCCATGTACCCCTACCTTACTGTTACCTAATGTGTTATGTCTTGTTGGTATGTTCGTGTTCCCCCCTGTTTTGTCTCATCATGGTTCAATTCTGAAACCGTTTTATTCAACAAGTTTTTTATATTAATTATATACATTTTGACAGTGAAAGTTATTTAATTGTTGGAAAAACTAACTCTATTTGTATCATTTGCGATTATTCAACTGTTATAAAAATAGTTAAACAATAAAAAATCCTTGCAAAGACAAGATAACATTACTTCATATGTTATGGTGGCACCAGTCTCCTCCACCTCGACCATCCTTGTTTCGCAAAAGATGTTTTTAAAGGTTTTTAAAAATTCACCAATAATCAACTAATTTTTCATAATACACATAATTAGTAATTACCTGCATTTTAGTGTGACTAAAATGTGAGGATCACATAGCAGAAGAATGGTTGCTTTCAGAGTCTTCCAGCTATGATGATATAGCTAATAGCACTCCCAGGCCAGACAAGAGAAGAAAAGGAAGTGAAAGTTGTATTCTGTCTAGCCTACATGCTTCCTGCAGTGCAGGGCATGATTGTCTCAATCACTCTTTTTATCTGGAGGGAATTAGTTGATGAGGAATCATTTCAGCTGACATTATTTTGCAGGACTACTTCTTTGCACCCACTTCCTTCATGTGTCGTTTTATACATTAATAGAATATTTTTTTTTATTTTACAAATGTTTGAGTGGGGAAACACTGCAGCACCTATATCATGTTGTTAATCCCACAACCAAGCTTAAATGCCTGGGAAATAAAATGTGCAGTCTTCTAATTGTGCCAGCAGAAAACATCTCAAGTTTGCGAAGTATGCTTAGTTTTGCAGTAAACTTCACAAAGTGTGCAAAGGCAAATTCCCTGCACAGCCCCAATCACAATCTATGTGAGTTCACAGTTGTGGTCCTACAGGGAGCTCAACACAATTGAGGCATCCCATGAGTTTACCAACTTCATAATCGGGGAGTGATAGATAGACAAGAATCTTAAGGATTCTAATCAGTAGGAGCTTCCCTTCTGGAGCCCCAACTCGGTGCACTCTAAATACTTCATTGAGCTATGCAAATAGGAGGGCACAACCCAAATAAAAAGCCATTCTATGGTAATTAACTGTAATATGGAGGCAATACCACAGCAGAGTGGGAAAAAAACCCTAAGCGAAAACCAAGCCAGGAACAAGCCCTCAATGCTACAATAGGCTTGTTTTGTGTAACTCTCCTGGACAGTTGTATGGTGATGGTGAGAACTCCAAAAAAGCCATGTCTTTGTGAGTAGACCCTACTGCTCAACTTGTAAACTGAGAACCTCCACTTGTTAGCATAACTTGCAAGAGGAAAGTGCTGGACCAGGCGTGGGCAGTTATGCAGTTATGCAGTTCCTAAAACAGGGGATTTTACAGCTGTACAAGCACAACAACCTCAGACATCCTCAGCCAAAAGAGCAAAACTACAATCACCTCCTATGTGTCACACCTTATCTTGAGAAGTACCTTAAGGATCAGGGGAAAAGGAGTAAAGTTTTACCGCAGAACCCGATGACAGTCCAAAGACATTGCATCCACCCCACAAATATTCAGGTTACGGAATCTGGTAAAAACTGGTGAAGGGAAGCAATCTCTGGGGAGGTGAACACATTTAAAATTGGGATGACTTAACAAGGTCGAAGTCTTGATATCCTTCGTTCCAAATGATGTGGTGGTAGCAAATTATTGGCCGGAGTTTGGACCTGGCAGAAGGCGACTTGTGAGCCAGGTGTCCCTGCACCAGTGGGAACTGGACCATGGAAGTGTATGATGGTATTGTGCAGTTAAAAGTACTTCCTGGGCAGAATGCTTAGCATTCTGGCAACAGATCTCCCACCCCTTCTAAGTTAGCAATATTTCTCCTATATACACCAGGTCCTGTGACATCAGGGGAGTTGACTCCTCCCAATTCACAATGGAAAATCCTTCTGGTTCTTGCCACCTAAGTTTGGCTGCTCAATCTTCCAGGTAAGGATAGTTTGAAATCTTCGCAGGATGTATGAGGGCAGCCACTCTGTCCAGCACAAAACAACGCCTTTGTGACGACTCCTTCAGACAATTTGAAGGTGTGGGCAAGATGACAAATTGAAATTGAGAATGCTTCACATAGCGGTGAAGTGAAGAAACTTGAAATTATTTAGTTTTTGGAAATCCTCTGCATATTGAAAAAAGAAATATTCATGTAAATATTCAGCTTTTTCATGTCCAGAACCAGCTGTTAAAAACCTTAGATTTTGGGATGACAACTCTCACTCACTGTAGTCCTGAGCCTTTTGATTCAGTAGAATGTGTCTGATGGCCCCCTTCCCCTCCAGTTCATCAGTGTCTTGGAGCAGGGCCTCCCTTCTGTATGTGTGTCAAAGAGCAGAGTAATTTTTATATAGTATATTAGCGAAAGTATAGACAAATAGGATGATGATTCAACATGGGAACCCTCCCGTCCCCTGGACACTTTCAGGTGTTTGGTCTAAGTCCACTACTGTAATTTAACATTAATACAAAGAACATATAAACCAGGAAATCCAGTTTTATGTTTTTTATAGTAAGATTTATGTCTTGGGTATCAAATACATATTATCAAAAGAAGAAACATTTACAAATTCAAGAAGCAAAAACAGTGCAAGAATAGGTCACAACAAATTTAAGGAGACAGTGGAATCCAAATCATGTGGCGACGCGTTTCGAGGATACTTTCCTCTTCTTCATATGACCAAAATTGAATTCTTAATACAAAAGGGAAAAAGAAGGAAAAACATTTGTTCAAGTTTTTTTACCTTAAGACAGTTCATGTTGCTCATGCTTTACATTTCAATGTCATTTGTTTGGCAGAACAAACATTATTGCTAGAGTAGATGTAATCCACCCTGTACCCCTAGGGCACATTCATTCCTGTTTCAATTCAGTGTGAGGGGAGGGGGAAGGTTCAGAACGACGATTCTAGACCAGTGCGGGAAAGGTAGTCACTCAAGGAGTTTAAGAAGAATAAAGTTTGGAAGAAAACCATATAAGACACAATATAGAGAGGTAAATCTTGAGTAAAAATGAATTACCGGTGAGAAATGTATTCAGGAACACCGGGTACAGATTTTGATCATAGGTAGTGAATCAGACAATATGTAGATCCTCCACAGGTAAGTTAAGCCACTGTAGTCAAAGAGAACACAGACGAAAAATAGGAGAGCATGTAAGTCTAAAGAAAACTGTATTTAGGAGAAAATTCAACAATAGGCACTTGTTAAAATATTGTACCTGTGAAGTGTGCAGGAAAAAAGTAACAAATGCGGAAAACACCAAATATTCAAACGACGTGAAAGTCAAATAGACTCAGGGTCATTCACGTGTACCACTATGTAACTTCTGTTCAACAATTGACATAGGTCGGTAGAATACTCTAGAAAATATAATGACAGACATCGGGAAAATAATTGAAAGGCATGTGCTTATTCAGTACTGTCCGAAACTAGGATAAACGCTGGTAAGTGGAATACCTTTAAGTATTAGCTTTGAAGTTACAATGCGCAGGCTGAACAGGCACAACGGGCTGGTGATGCGGTTTCTAGGCCATGCGGCTCGAAAAAATGTCGATCTGAGTGAGAAGATGTTCGGGCTAAATGGCTCGATGTACTTGTAGACTGCAGGTCCAAGTATACGAGTGGACATCTGTGGAAAGTGAGGCGGGGAGTTAGCCCGGCTCAAGAGTGAGTGAATAGTTGAGATAGATGTCTCAGTTGGAAAGAGTATAGACAGCTGTACGCGCTTACCTGCACGGGGGGAGACAGTTCAGAGCCACTGCTGCCGCAGGTCAACGCGTCCTAGCAGCTATGGAAACGGCGCGAGTTCTAAAGGATCTAGTTTACGGGTATGAAGATAAAAGAGGGACTGGTAAAGTCACCTCAAAGGTCAGCCATTTTAGAATGGACTATGTGACCATTGGGTGAACCAACAATGGTTGACTACAATGTGTAAAGAAGTGGAATTGTGTAAAGGTTAAAGGAGAAATGTAGTGTGGAAACGAAATAAAAGAAGACTAGAAGGGATATAAAAGAAAGATTCACAGAGATGTAACCTAAAAGGAATTCGGGCAACGATGTAGACAAATCTACAGAGTCAAATAAAAGAGACTATCCAATAAGGATATAGATAGGTGAAGAAGTTGCACTGAAATTCAGAAACGTCAGAATGAAACAAACTCCATCCACCAGAACCCAAATGAAAAGGGTATTTTAGTCATTTACAAGGCTCATTTGCATAATATATGGCTTGAAGATAAAACTAAAATAAACAATTTTGATTCATGAGTTATCATACAAAATATAGCACAAGAATTTATTATATATATGCATATATACATACAGTTCAACCTTCGGTGGAGCATATATCAAAAGTATATCAAGAACATCATACAAATCATTAAAAGATTCAATCGAATATTACTTATTAGTAGTTGAAATTTCCAAAAGAGATAGACTCAACATGGTTTGGTCATTACAAAAGTCATGATGCTAGTGCTGAGGGTCAAATATTCCCTGTTCACAGGAAACAATTAAGGATAAAGGCTTCATTGAGGCCCCAAGGTTGTAGGGAGCCCATTCTGTCGATCCAATAGGCCTCTCTCTGTAGTAGAAGGGATTGAAAGTCACCGCCCCTTGTTGGGTGTTTGACAACTTCAAGTATCTGAAATTTGATTTGGGCAATAGAATGTTTCTCGGAATTGAAGTGTTGGGCTACTGGTGAGTATTGGTTCTTACAGCGTATGTTCGATTTATGTTCTGTTAATCTTAATTTTATGGATCTTTTTGTCTGGCCAATATACACCTTTCCGCAGGGACAATTCAGCAAGTATTTACACCTGATGACAAACAAGTGGAGTAGTCTCTAAGTTTAATTTTTTGTCCAGTTCTCGGGTGAGTTACCACATCACCTTTGATGACGTTGTTACAGTGTGTGTATCCCAAACAGGGGAAAGTACCCAATTTTTTAGTAGTTAGAAAAAGTTGCTTGTCCTTGGGTATTTTCTCTGCCCTTACTAATTTATCTCTGATGTTTCTGCCCCTTTTGTAACACATCATCGGTGGGTCGGAAATAGTTCTAGCAAAGTCTGGTCATAATGAAGAATGTTCCAATGTTTCTTAATGCTCCTTGAGATCTGAAAACTCTGTCTTGAGAATTTCAATATGAATAACAACGATGTATCCTTTCCACTGGGTTTTGTTTTTAGCAAATCGGTGCGTGTGATCTCTGACGCTCTGCTTTTAGCGACTTCCAAAACATCTTGAGGAGAGCCTCTATTCTGAAATTTATTCACAAGGTTATTGCATTCCTGTGTTAGAATTTCTGGATCGGAAATAATCCTCTTGAGTCTTAAGATTTGGCTATATGGTAAACTTTGAAGCATAGCTCTGGGGTGGAAGCTAGAGTAGTGTAGCAGGTTGTTTGCATCCGTTGGTTTATGGTATATGGAGGTTGCAATTACATTGTTACTAATGCTCAGATTAACATCCTAGAAGTGAAGGTACGGGTTACCGACTTCCATGGTGAACGTGATTCGAGGGTGCACTGAGTTGATGTACTAAAAAAATAGGTCCAATTCTACACGCGTACCACACCATATACCAAAAATGTCGTCTATGAATCTTTTCCATGTCAGAATATAAGGGGACCATGTGGGATGTTCCAAAACATTTTGGCTTTTAAACTGAAACATAAATGTATTTGCATAGACAAGTGCCATCGATGATCCCATCGAGGTTCCGGAGGTCTGCAAGAAGTATTTGCCCTGGTACCTGAAGTAACTGTTGAATAGAATAAGGTTAAGCAACTCAAGGACAAATTGTGGGTTACCCTGGATCTCTGGATTATTAAGTAGTAGCCATTCGACAGATTCTATACCTTCGCCATGGGGGATCGGAGTGTATAGGCTGCAGACGTCAAGACTGAATAGAATACAATCTTCACTGATGACTGAAAAATCTCTAATGCCGTTCAAAAAATCGGTTGTATCCTTTAAGTAGGTAGATTTTGCCTGTATAATCGGTTGAAGTAGTATATCGATATAAATGGCCAAGGGGTCGAATACACTCTCCGTTCCAACTACAATTGGTCTGAGGGGAGGGTTATATTTGTCCTTATGTATCTTGGGGAGTCCGTAAAAGACTGGAGTGATAGGATGGGAGTTGGTTAGAAATTGATATGTCTTATCGCTGATCCACTCGTTTTCCTTTGCCTTGAGTAACGTTCTGTTTATCAATGTTCTAATTTCCGGTAGTGGATCTCTACCGAGTACAGCATAAGTGTCCGTATCATTAAGGAGTTCAATGCATTTCTTATTGTAGAGAGATGTATCCATAATCACTATTGCACCCCCCTTATCTGCTGGTTTGATGGTGATCTCCTCATTTTTAGCTAAATCATCAATTAAATCAAGTTGGCGATTCTTAATATTGATGGGCGTTTTTCTCTTGTAATTGATCTTGCTTAGATAGATACACATTGCAGTCAACCATTGTTGGTTCACCCAATGGTCACATAGTCCATTCTAAGATGGCCGACCTTTGAGGTGACTTTATCTTCATACCCGTAAACTAGATCCTTTGGAACTCGCGCCGTTTCCATAGCTGCTAGGACACGTTGACCGGCGGCAGCAGTCGTTCTGAACTGTCTCCCCCCGTGCAGGTAAGCGCATACAGATGTCTATACTCTTTCCAACTGAGATATCTATCTCAACTATTCACTCACTCTTGAGCCGGGCTAACTCCCCGCCTCACTTTCCACAGATGCCCACTCGTGTACTTGGACCTGCAGTCTACAAGTACATCGAGCCATTTAGCCCGAATAATCTTCTCATTCAGATCAACATTTTTTCGAGCCGCATGGCCTAGAAACCACATCACCAGCCCGTTGTGCCTGGCAGCCTGCACATTGTAACTTCAAAGCTAATACTTAAAGGTATTCCACTTACCAGCGTTTATCCTAGTTTCGGACAGTACTGAATAAGCACATGCCTTTCAATTGTTTTTCTGATGTCTGTCATTATATTTTCTAGAGTATTCTACCGACCTATGTCAATTGTTGAACAGAAGTTACATAGTGGTACACGTGAATGACCCTGAGTCTATTTGACTTTCATGTCGTTTGAATATTTGGTGTTTTCCGCATTTGTTACTTTTCTCCTGCACACTTCACAGGTACAATATTTTAACAAGTGCCTATTGTTGAATTTTCTCCTAAATACAGTTTTCTTTAGACTTACATGCTCTCCTATTTTTCGTCTGTGTTCTCTTTGACTACAGTGGCTTAACTTACCTGTGGAGGATCTACATATTGTCTGATTCACTACCTATGATCAAAATCTGTACCCGGTGTTCCTGAATACATTTCTCACCGGTAATTCATTTTTACTCAAGATTTACCTCTCTATATTGTGTCTTATATGGTTTTCTTCCAAACTTTATTCTTCTTAAACTCCTTGAGTGACTACCTTTCCCGCACTGGTCTAGAATCGTCGTTCTGAACCTTCCCCCCTCCCCTCACCCTGAATTGAAACAGGAATGAATGTGCCCTAGGGGTACAGGGTGGATTACTTCTACTCTAACAATAATGTTTGTTCTGCGAAACAAATGACATTGAAATGTATAGAATGAGCAACATGAACTGTCTTAAGGTAAAAAACTTGAACAAATGTTTTTCCTTCTTTTTCCCTTTTGTATTAAGAATTCAATTTTGGCCATATGAAGAAGGGGAAAGTATCCTCGAAACGCGTCGCCACATGAATTGGATTCCACTGTCTCCTTAAATTTGTTGTGACCTATTCTTGCACTGTTTTTGCTTCTTGAATTTGTAAATGTCTCTTCTTTTGATCATATGTATTTGATACCCAAGACATAAATCTTACTATAAAAACATAAAACTGGATTTCCTGGTTTATATGTTCTTTGTATTAATATTAAATTACAGTAGTGGATTTAGTCCAAACACCTGAAAGTGTGCAAGGGATGGGAGGGTTCCCATGTTGAATCCTCATCCTATTTGTCTCTTATTTGTTGGGGTCTTGTGCCATGGCCCCAGTTCCTCCCCCGCACCTAATATTAACTTCTAACATGTATTGAATGTACTTTCTATTGCTATTAATTTCGAGGTGTGCATCAATAATCAACCCTTCTTGATATTAGCGAAAGTACCCATTTTCCATATGGGTTTTGTCGACAGACATGATAACACTTTCATCAATTGTTGATAATCAATGATCCTGTAGGTCGCTTTTCCAATTCACTTATCACTTGATGTGCTTTGCAACCTGAAGTAAACTGCACTGTGAATGAGCGCATGTGGCTGGCGGACATACCCCGGAGCAGACGTTGTGGGGAGACGAGAGTTTGTGTACTGCTGCATACTGGGACCTCCGGTGCTCTCTCCCCACCTGTCGCCTCACCATGGGGTGGTGCAGCTCTTTGCGGTGCAAATATCTCAGAAACAATGCATCCCAGGGCCTTTAAACGTGGTTTTCATGGACCTTGCGTTTTGTTCGTCATGTAGGGACTGGCCCTTCTACAACCTCATTAATGTTTTGCCAATTTCAGGCTGTCTGAAAAATTTGGTGCAGATTGGTTAAACAGTGTGGAAGGAACGACACTTTGCCAAGCCACAAACCCACAAAAATGTTTTGACTTTTGCTGAAATCTTGGGAAAGGGGTGGGGTGTCAAAATGTCATGTAGCCAGTAATGTCCTGAGGGTCCTAACAGGTAACTAAGTAAAATGTGGTGCAGATTGGTGAAACAGTGTGAAATTGTATACGGAAGAACTCTTTGCCAAGCCACAAACCCACGCATTTTGACATTTATTAATATAGATGGTTAAAAAAAAAACTTTGCATTATATTTCAAGTAACAAATGATTGCACATGATTAGAAATACAGAATAAAATCAGAACGAGACAGCATACATATATATTCATGTAAGCTACAATTAGCAGTGCCATCAAAAATTAATAAATACCCACTGGGGGAAAGGGAGCAGGAGTTTACTCTGCATGGAGACACCCTGCATTCTCCACTGGTGTTGCTGCTACCGTCCCTGAGGAGCCCTGACTGCTCCCACCTGAATTCCATAAAGACTCCTGACATACCCGGCAAGAGGGGCAAAGCCCACGGGGGAAACGGGTGCAGGAGATTGCGCTTCAGGGAGTTTGTGCAGGCGGAGACCATTCCACTTGTATAGCGATAACACCTCAGACTCTCTTTAGGCTGCAACTAGGAAGGAGTTATCACGCCCTAACTCCTTGCCTGAAAGTCGTTGATGTACTGTTGAAGCATTGAGAGAGGAACTGGGCCTGCGAATGAGGGGTAACGGAGGATCTGTGCAGGTGTAGCTGCTCAGCAATCGAGGTGAGATCTAAAGAGGGTGGAGAGGGGAGGGGGATCCATAATACAAAGCTCAAAAGAAAAGAAACCATCTGCGCCCTAGAGCTTGAAGGAGGCTGTAGCATTGGAGCCACGCACCCCATTCACCCCTACCAATTGTTGTCAAAACTATATAAATTCAATCTGCTATGCCAGTTTCTGTCATTTGTGCCATGCTGAGCACATCTGAACCCGAACTTGTGTCTGAGCCTGCACCCAAGTGTAAAAGGAGAATACTGACCGTTAAGAGGAAAACGTTAACTAAAATGCCCAATGAGCATTGCAGAGTTCAGTCCAATTAACTCGGTATGTACCCCGGAAGAAGCCCTTGGGCTCTTTCAAAACACTCAGTGTCTCGGTCAGCTTGGATTCCTGCAGAAAAAGTATGGTAATTAACTGCAAAACCTCTACAGAAAGTGATGAGACTGCTAGCTCAACCATTGAAGTGATGGACTTCGAGAGCTCCCTGCGGCATTGGCCTCTAGATAACTAAGCCTAGTGTTGATCAACTGCAAGCAGGGGGGCTTTATTGCAGTTTGCCTCCTACCAGCAGAAGACCTTACTTGAACGTGGACATGGAGGAAGTCGAAGTCGACAAAACTGCCATCTCTATATCTAACCCCCTCCTCCCATTGCACCCCTTGTTGCCTATGTGGTCCCTACAGTCCCAGTAGTCCTTGCATCCCTGCCCCCCACACTGTGCTGGCTGAAGTATCACCTCCATGCAGTCAGCCCTGAACTTCCTGGGCCAAGTGGGGTGGGTGAGACTTAATGCCATCAAAAGTGCATATTACTACTGAGCCAGCTTTGTTCACCAACCAAATTTCTGATCCACATGGTCCCATTAGTGGGTCATTGTTAGGTGGAGCAGACTGCCAGGCTGTCAATGGGTATAAGGTGGCAGAGAGTCTGCAGGCTATGCCCATAGGGGCAACAGGGGTGTCTAGTCAAGTTATACCAGATAGTAGATTACCCAGTCCTTTTCTCCTTGGTGAGCAAGGGGAAATATTTGGTTATGATCAGATTGGTCAGGGAAGTTCAGCTCATAAGCAGTGCTATTTCAGTATTGCTGTATCTGAACTCTATACTATAAAGAACCTGATTTTAACCCTGATTGAGGTGTTTGGGAAGGGAGAGGTCAGGGGTGTCTTTGGACTAATCAAGAGAGTGGAATAAGGGCAACTAATAGATTGATGATAACTGGTTCAATTCTACCTGCATACTGTTCTGGTAATACCAGTGCATTTCAGGGCGGAGAGGAACATAGTATTGGGAATGAAGCTTGTACCAATATTGCATGTGCCCAAGAGGTTAAAGAGACACAGCATAGAAAGGACTTGAGTGGTTGTGTTCCCAACAGGAGTACATCACAGTTTGCCTCCCCTAAATCTAAGCTAAATGCATGGAGAGTGCCCAGGGCCAATATCAACTCTGATAAGGCAGTACCCCGGAAGATCTATGATCCCTCCACCCCCACTGTCAAACCAAGCAGCGCATTGACATCTTGGAGAAGGGGTCAATATTTTTGCAAAAGGGCCCTAAATTGACCCCCAACCAATATGAATCCAGGCCATGTAATTAAACAAATATTTACACTGGATGCCGACAGTGAGGGGATGTTTATTTGTAACTAGGGACCGAATCATAAGTTGCAAAAGGATCTGCTAACAGTGGGGAACTGCCCTTAACTACATTCAAATAGATTTTGGGGATCCAGCCATGGCCAGGAATATATTGTTCTTTGACAGATGTCATTCAAAGATGAATACTAAAATAGAACTCAGTGCTCACCCATTGGGAAATTTGTCACAGCAGTCTATGCTCACAGGAGTAAATGCTACATTGGGGAGAAGAGTGTTGATGGATCTCCATGCCCCATATTTTCATAATTAAAGGGACATTAATGTATCAGTGTCTATGCTTAAGACTCATGTTGAGAAGCTTTTGCAATGATCTAAGTCCCCATTGAGATACATCCTGACCATAGGGCTATTGTATTTAATTTAATTTAATGACATTGTGATCATTGTTATATTTACTTTACCTGTGATGTTTTATATTTGTTGTGGAAAGCTTTCATAGCTCAGCGCCGAATAAAGTTATGACTGACTGACAGAATAAATACAATTTCAAATGCCATCCGAGTTTATATTTAAAGAATTCAAATAATTCAGCCCGGCAATGAGTACTGAATTAGAATGTCCATTCAATAAGTATGTCCATAAAATTTCACAATCAATAAAACCAGTTCTATAAATAAACCATTTAAAATATAATAACCACTTATATTTTAAAATAGGGCAGTATATAATTATATGTTATAAAGTTTAAAGTTTCCAGAATGCTTGGATCTTTGCAAAGCCTACAGTTGGCTTCATCACTGGACCGAATATTTTTTCTGACAAAAATTTCACCAGTGGGTCACAAATTAAAACAAACTCTCAGAAAATCAGTTCTGTCACTCATATTAGGAAATCACTTAAAATTTGCAGGTAAACACGCAATCTTCTTATGTTCATTTTTAAATATGACAATAATTCATAGCTGTGCATTTTATCCATTGTTAACCCCCACTCTTCAACATAAAGTGCATACATCAAAGCAAAGCCCGGATTACCTACTATATCTGAACAAACTCCTACATTATTGTTAACAGTTTTCACCTTTCTATCTTGGAATGTCAACTTCATGTCACCATATAGCAATTTTCTGGTGGACTAATGCATTTATAAAGTAGACCTAGCTCATATCTAATTGCTGCAATAGCTAGGCAGTTAGGTAAACCCAGGGCTTTCCTCCATATCAGAGATCCCAAATATTCTACTTTTTCACGGCCCCAAAACTTCATTACATCTATTCCATATAAAAGATTGAGCACCACTTTACACTCTTAAAAACGAAACAGAGGCAACATTGAATGTATGCTTTAAAAATTCCAACATACATGGTTTACCTGGCTTTCTAAAAATTGGAAAACCCCAAAAAATGAAACTCTGCTAAACTTAATGTATCATGATTTAAAATCCAGGTGTAACTCTTCTAGCACCTCATATAGTTAAAATGCATCATTTTGGTTTTCCCAGAATGAATGTTTAAAGAGTAAAGTGCAAATGCAGAAATACAATTTTGGAGACCACAATGGGTACAAACAAAGAACATAACATCATCTGGATAAGCCATCAAATAATATTTAAAAGATGATATCTTAGGGGATGCAAATGCAGCAGATGATAACTCCTCCTCAATACCTGAAAAATACAGGTTAAAGAGGCAAGGTGCCAAAATGCAACACTGCCTCAAACCTGTTTTTTTATATATGTGTTTCGATAATGAACTTCAATTGTCCATCCTAACCTATGTATTTGCCTATTTATGCAACAGCAGATTCCTATTTACAGAGTCAAACGCTGCTGATAAGTGAATGGATGATACTTGTACATGGTCCTACAATTTCTCCCAGGCAAGATCCTGGAGGCATTTTAAGATAAAACCATTAATCGAGGTGCCTTGATGTTTCCTGAATCCCACTTGGGGTTTCTTCAATATGCCAGTTTCCATTGACCAAGCTTCTAGATATTGTAGCAAATTGGCACAAACATCTTGCTGGCTGTCAGCGTCCATAGTCATTATGGGTCTGTAATTAGTCGGATTACTATGGTCACCTTGTTTATAAACAGGGAGTACAAAATACGTTTGCCAGGATAAAGGTAGTACATTAGACACAAGCAATTCTGAAAAAAAGATAACTAAAATAGTAGCCCATTTGTCTGGGGCCGCCATAAGGATTTGATTTTTGAGATTATTAGGTCGAGCCGCTCTTGAACTAGCTGCTAAATTGAATCAAATACCATTTCACGAGTGATAATTTAAGACCACCCAGACAAGTCTTTGTAGTATGGGGGCGGGGTCATATATGAGGATGCATTCCCCTTTTTATAAATTTAATTTAAATGTTGGATCCAATATGATTCAGATATAGAATTTATCTGAACATTGCCTGCCAATTATTTAACCCATTAACGTGATGCCAGCAATTTGAAGTATTCCTTTTAATGTAAAATTCCTAGCATTTGTTCCCCATCATGTTGCAAAACAATGCAGCAGTGACTAATTATCCAACTTTTAGCATTTTGTTTCTCCATTTTTAAGCCCACCAATTTCGCCTGGATAGCCATGTTACCTCTTTTTATCTCTCTAATTGCACACCTCACTCTTGTTTTCACTCTACCACTAGAGGATCAAATTGATGTGAATGTTTAATAGGGTTACACTTATTTAGGGGTGAAGGCTTCTTAGAAGACAACACATGATTAAAAGTCTTCCTAATATTATTTATTTATTTATTGTTTGCTTGTACAATGAGACTATACTGTTTCAAAGCGCCCACAGGGCAGGGAGGGAGGGATGGTACATTCCAACACAATATTAAGAGCTGAGGGGGAAGAGGAAGAGGGACAAACCTACTATTCCTTGTGAGTATTCAGAATGTGCATGTGCAGAAAAGAAGAGGGAAGACGGGGGTGAGTGATGGGGAGTCTGAGCTCCTGGGTGAGCCATGGAGGAAGTGCTGGGAATGTTGAGTGCTATACGGCCAGGGCCGCAGGAGGTGTAAGTGCGAGATTCCACAACGGAGGATGTGCAAATGGAAAGTGCTATGGATAGACAGGAGCTGGGAATAATTAGTGTAGGAGGTCAAGGCTCCAAAGATGCATAAGGGCCAAGGACACTGAATCAGCAAATGTGGCACTAGCAGAGGAGAGAAGGTGAGAAAGAGGAGGAAAAGAGGAAAGTCTTCAGGAGATTCTGAAATTTGAGAAGGTCCTGCTCAAGGCGCGGAGGGAGGAGGAGGCTATTTCAAAGGAGGGAGGCCGCAGAGGAAAGTGAGCAACCTCCTGCCCTTTTTTTAGCAAAGCGCTTTACACACAAAGAGTTGGTGCCAGAGGAGCAAAGAGGTCTAGTGGGAAAGTATTTAGTGAGATAAGGTTGAAGATATAAGGGCTAAGGACACTGAATGAAACGTGTCATCATTAAAAGTACGCGATTTCCAATAATAAGTACTTGTGTTCCAGCATTGGCATATCATTTCATTAAAACTATTTATCTGTTGATTTGATAGCTTAACCCCATTTCTACCATAGTCACTTTTAATGACATCATTGGAGGAGGAACAGAGAACACTAGGGCTTATCCAAATATCATGATACATTTTGCATGGGTACCGAAGTGATGCAGACATCTGCCTACAGGCCAGTTGCCTACTTTGACATAGGGCCTCATTACACGGAAGGCGGTGAGCCATGGCGCTATTAGCGCCATGGCTCATGCCGGTAAAATACCGGCACCGCCTTGGCGGAAAGGGGATTTACCGCCCCATTCCAAGGTTGGAGGGGCGGTAAATCCCCCTTCCGCCATTGCCCTTCCCCATTCCCATTTCTGCCCCATAGGGCTCTATGGGAATGGGGAAGGTGCTAATTACGGCACCGCAATTTTGCGGTGCCGTAATTAGCTCCGAGGTCCCTTAGCGGGTTGGTTTTTAACGCCTGCAAAAAGCAGGCGTTAAAGCACCAACCCGCTAAGGGACCTCGTAGTAAGGCGGTAATGGTTAACGGCCACCGTTACCATTAACAGTGGCCGTTAACCATTACCGCCTTCCGTGTAATGAGGCCCATAGTGTGGAATGCTTGGTGCATTGGGAGGATGGAGCCTTGGCATATGTTTGATTTCCATGATTCCCTATACGTTTGAAATGGTGACTGGAGGATGAGAATTGAAATAAATAAAGGGTGAAAGGAAGGCATTTGTCCCCATCCTATATCTTGCTTTTTTGTGAGGGCACCAACATGCTTCCTCTTCTTGGATACTCATGTGACCTGTTTCTTCAGCTGCTTCCCAAAGAACTTGTATCCCATGAAAGGAACTCCTCAGAGCCTCTACCTTTTTGGGATGGTTTAGGCCTCTAGTACCTGATGTCTACCTGTCTTCTCACAACTAATGAGGCCCCCATGGTCCTGGAGGAAAGTTGAAATGAATTGAATGCCACGTCAAAGAGAATCTTTATATGAAGCTTCACATGGTGCAGCAGTGAAGAATATGCCATCTTTTCTTGGTCTGCCTTCCAGAGGTCATCAAAATCTAATAGTAAGACTTGAAAAATATAATTAAATACATGCTGGACGAAAGTGCTCAGTGGTGCCCTATGTAGTGCATTTTAGTGCTGATTCCACTCTGTATCCACTGTACGCTTAACTGAACAACATCATCGGAAAGCCATGCAGGGGTGGCCGTCAAGCCTGAGGAGCAGGAAATCCACTTCAATTGACTCCAGCATTGACTTTTCCTTTCTTGTCAAGGGATTTATTTTAGCCATACATTGATGGACGAATATTGGTTATGGCTCCTTCCATTACCTTAAGGCCTTGTTCCTGACTGAAATGATCAATGCCAAATTATGGCAAGCTGATTATTCAAACTGCTAAATGTTGGGTTCCTCTGAAGTGCTTCGGTTTGGCTGATTCCTTAAAGTGCATATTGTCCTTATCTAGATATTTTCTCTTTGGCTCACATTCCCCATTGACATTTGGTACTGAGGGGGAAAAGTGTGGTTCATCTGAAAAAGAGGCAGAAGAATTGGGTCATTTGGTTATTTTCTTCATCATCTCATGGGCTCATACTTTCATCAATGTCTCCTTAGTTATTTGACAAGCCCTAAATTCTCAGACTGGAATACTAGTTAAGAGATGTTTTGCCCATTCTCCTTCTACAGGGATATGAGAAAGAAGAACAGTAAGGTGAAATTTCCCATGTGTGATTGCAGTGTTGCCACTTGAGTTGCAGTGCTCCCATCTCCTCATAGATAGGAGGGTGAATCATCTGGTGGGTGGCTCAAGAGAAGTCCATGCTCTTCTCATCTAAACAAATTCGCCCTTGTAGTTGTTGTTCCAGTTTTGGTTGCAGCAAAGCAATCAGACACCGTTTGTGGGGTCCTATGGATGTGGTAAGCAGAGGTAAACATTTATGAGTTGCTCACAATTTTCTTCCAGCGAGTTTCCACTAGAGCTTGACAGGAGCGGTGAATGGAGAAGAACACCTGTGGATCTGCTGAAAGTGTATTGATTAGGCTTAATGCTCTGAGATCCCTTATAGCATGGGGGGGATTGGAATTCGTGAAGCCAGGCCTCCCCTCTTTCCGACAGACCCCCTTTCCAGAATGTTATGCATTAGTCCAGCAGTAACTGAGAAAAGAGAATGAAAACCGAATCCTGCACATGCACTGCCTGAACTCTAATTGGTCATGCAGCACAGTATTTTCCTTTTGCATTTGGATGCCATATAAGGAGCCCCTGGATTCACAGAAGCTGGGAATCTCCTCCCATAATGTTGATACTCTGAGCAGCCTGGTACTCCAGTACAGGAAAGAGGTGAAAGAGCATAACAGGTTTACTGTGGATTCTTACAGGTCCTCCCAATGTTTTTACCTGCTCCCAAGTACAGCAAGGGTGGAAGCATGGCTCTATCTAGACATATACAGGAAATACAATCTAGATGATCATCCCTCTACCCTCTGGCCAGGCCCCTGCTAGAGGTCTATTTTGGGAGAAGAAGTTGGTCGAAGTAGAGTGGAACTACCCCACAGCCTTAGAGTCCCTGTCTGGATCTTTGATAGCAATAAGATTGATAATTTTGTTTGAAGGACCTGCCTTACATCATCATAGGAGAAAAAGATAGATGAGTCTCTTTAAAATACTGATACTAATAATAATTGTAAAAGTTCCTGTCATGTCCATGTCATGTCCATGTCCACAATACTGGGATGGGAGAGAAACATAACGTTAATTTACAGGACACATGAGGGCCAATCCTGAGAGCTTGGTGGCAATATTGGCTGATACTCAAAAGATGCACAGTAACGCCACCACATGCACAGACCAGTGGCTTCTGATGGTGCATTACTGTTCATTACCTGCTCATAATTGCATCTGATGTATATTGTTGTAATGCATTTTATGATTTATTAGTGTTGATGAATGTACTTTAATGGATATTCTTTGTCCGAAAGTTTTTTTAGTCACTATTGCTCTTTATCTACTCATACAGCAGCAAAAAAAAACACTTTTAAATCTCGTCAATGATGCCAATACGTTTTTGAAACAATAAATCCAGCAAATTAACTCCTCTCTGATCTGAGAGTCATGATCCCTTAACCACCAATCAGCATGCCCCTCAAGGTAGTCTGTTCCTTAGTTTGTCTTCCATCGTCTTTGCTGCTGACCGTTTAGTTAGGTACTCAGTTTGGAACTGATTAACTTTATTTTCTATGTGTCTTTCTTAAATGTATAACAGAATTTCAGAAATGGCCACGGGTTTGTTTTGTTTTCCCCAGATGGACCCTTCCCAGATTGAGATGTGCAGTGCACAAGCTAAGAACAGTCTTTATACAACTTACACAGTGGCACAAGTGCACCTTCCAAACAATGTCAATATACATTACAGGGCTGCTCCACAATACAGGGAGCTTGGTTGTACCTGAAAGTGTCGGGAGACTTGCTCAGGGTGTTGACCACAAATATTTACTGAGAGCAGCACACTCTGAAGCTAGGAAGGTCGCACAATACACTGGGTCCACTTAATGGAAGCACCATCTGCTCAGTGGCAATGAAGTGGTTGAGCAGGGGCTCTACTTGCTTAGTGTTAATTAAGTGGTTTAGTTTTACAAGAGTGTATTTCAATCCCTTAAAAGGACAGTTGCACTTCCTTTTTCACCATTCTCTCTTGCTGCTTGCAGGGTGATCAATGTCAAAATAAAGCGCTCAACAAGGGCATTACAGTTTGCAGAACAGGCCCCAAACAGGATCTTTGTTGGTGCACAAAGCTCTTAGACATGTCTGAGGGTAGTGAAGACCAACCCACCACACCTCATTTTCCCTTTGTTTCGTAACTACAAATTACATGTTCTCATTTGCTATATGGTGTGGCAGGAGACAATGGGCCCCTTACTTGTCTACCAGTGTGATAAAAGAGTGGCACTAAATCTGTTAATGAAACTTCCATGGTGATAACGTGATTACCCCCTCTGACGGCACCGCCAAATTCAGAGTTTGGACATTGAAGTGAAAAATTTACCTCAAACAAGTTGCTGGAGGCAAATCCTCCACTTTAAGGCCAAAAATGAGAGGATTTACCAAAGCAGTACATCTAAAAAATCAATGGAGTCCTATGCACTCAAAGAATGGGGATTTACACTACCTTACTGCCAATCTTATTCGCTGGAATGATTGGCATCAACAGTGAATGCCAAGAACATTCTGCCCAACTCATAAAGAGGTCCAATGCCCTCAACAAGGTCTTTAGTGGTCTGACAGAGGTGCTTATTGGGTTTTTCCGCCTACTTGTCACTTGTTATGGAGGATTTTGATGAATATGTGCCCTACAAATGTTCTTTTTAACTGTATCTATTCTATGTATGTATTGCGCACTTGTAAGGTGCTTATACATCAAGATATTGGGCCTCATTCTAAGTTTTCCAGTCCGGAGCCGCCATGCCCGACAGGTCTGACCCTGCCGAGCACAGCGGCCACGGTAGGCAGATCCGTCACAGAAGCACCAGCACTGTTAACAACAGTGCCAGTGCTTGTATGGTCCCCATTCCCATTGAGTCCTATAGGACTCAATGGGAATGGGGACTTACAATTTGCCGGCGAATGTCTTTCCAGACTGCCGGGGTTGGAATCTCCCGGTAGCACCGGGAAGTCAGGCGCCGGTAAATAATTACAGGTCCAGCGGCACGGTTACTGCCGGACTCATTATGAGGCCCATTGTGTTTTAAAGCACCCACAGGGCAAAGGGGAGGGAACATGGCAACAAAGGCAAATAGAATAAACAGTTGAACAGGAAAGGGGCAGTCCTATTAGGCCTTGTGAGCATTCAGAACTTGCAAGTGTAGGGAGAGAAGGAAGGGACATGGAAAGGGGTAAGTGCTAGGAGTTCCACAGAGGGAAGTGCCAAGGAGTAAGTTATGTGCAACTGTAAGTACCTGGCAGAGATCGCATGGTACAGAGTGATCACTTGCCAATAATATGTGCAAGCCTGTGGGAACATAGGCCAGTGGTGCCCGAAGGCAAGTGCTGGCATGGGGAGTTAGGCTGAGGGCAATTGGGCAGAAGGCCAGGACCCGGATGGACACATAAGGTCCCAGGCCATCAATCTCAGTGACTGCAGGATGCAGAGAAGGAGCCAATTACCCCACCTCAACCACCCCGTCCATATTGCCTATATGTTGGGAACCTTAGTTTGAGACACAAGCAAAACCATTGTACATACAGATACCAAGGAGAATCCTGGAAGCAAGGTTCTCATTGAGAAAACCATCCTTCTCAAAAACAAGGAAGATGTCAGAGGTCTGTTAGAAAATAGTAGCTTGATTGTGTGATCTTCAGTCACGTGGAAGGATGAAGTTGGACGAACATGACAACCACACCTGCGCATGATGGCAGAGCGTACCTTCACTCCCCTGAATTCTCCAGAGCAAAAGAACACTCCCAAGGACAGGTTCAAAGCCTTAATTTTCACCAGACCACTGAGGTGATGATAGATGATATGGTAATTGGCGGGAAGCTATGGTTAAAGATTAGCTCACCAGCACCTGGAAGACCAGCCTGCGTGCTGCTAACGTAGGTGGAAAAATACTGACGTAGGTTAGAGTGCCAACCAATTGTAGGGGGCTGCGTGATTAAGGGTCCTATAGTTTGTGTAACCAATGGGACGTTGTGTATTTAGTGACGTTCATAGTGACCTGTTTGGGGGGAGGGCGTGATTGCCCACCTGATGTTAAGAAACCTATCAATTTCATTCACTTTCTTAGACTAGTATGGAACATATACTTAGATGTTCCTTTAGAACCAATCATAATTGCCACTAGGTTTTTGGAGTTTGTCACGTAGGATTTCGTTAGTAAATACGTAGGTTGACGTCACCTATGATGAGTTTTTGTTATAAAAGAAACCTTTTTTGAAGATGCATTGAGAAACTATGCTCTGTGATGTCCATTGAAGTCCGTTGTACTTCCTGTTTTAGATCATTGATATTAAAACAGTTACCTTTTTGCCAGCTACCCGAGTAATTTTGATAATTGATGTTTGAGTAACTTCTGCATCCCCATTCAGTTGAGGGGTGTTAGCACAGTAGTGAGAGGGAGAAGGAGGAGGTGAAGAGGAAAGTCTTGAGGAGCCTCTGTAATTTGAAGAAATTCAGCACAAGACAAAAAGGAAGAGGGAGGCTGTTCCAGAGGAGGGAACCAGCTGACGAGCGAAATCTGCCACCAGCTTGCTGCTTAGACAAAGGCCTGACATGCAGAGGGTTGGAGCCGGAGGAGCATAACGATCTGGAAGGTGAGTATTTGGTTAGAGCAAGTTGTAGATAGAATAGTCCACAGGCCCAGACAGCTTTATGGATGATGCAGAGGGATTTGAATTTGATCCTTGCACCAACCGGCAGCCAGTGGAGGGATTTTAGGGCTGGAGAGATACGGTCCTTGGGCTTAAAGCCAATGATAAGTCTTGCAGCCCTATTCTGGATGAGCTGCAGGGGGCAGAGAGAGAAAGAGGGTAGATTAAGGAAGAGGCTGTTATAGTAGTCCAGCCTAGAGAGTACTGGAGCTCTAGAGACATAAAGCATCTGGCAAAAGTTGAGGAACGGAAGGATGCCTCTGAGGATGTGGAGTTGAAAATGGGTTTTCTTGGCAAGGTCCAAGATGTGAGAGAAGAAGGAGAGAGAGGAATCAAAGATGACTCCAAGGTTTCTGGCATCAGATTCAGAAGAAGGAGGAGAGCCCATAGAGGGTGGCCAGAGTGAAGGGAGGAAATAGGGCATGAGAGTCCCAATAGGTAGGATCTCAGTATCACTGGCATTGAGGTAGAGATCATTGGAGGCGGCACACCAGGAGTGGATAGGAGATAGGCAACCAGGAAAGGTAGAGGAAGTAGGGAGAGCATCAGAGGTAATTTTTCAGGAGAGATGGGTGTCATCTGCATAACACTGGAAGTGAGGGGAGAAAGTGGAAATAAGGTGAGCAAGTGGAACGAGATAGATGTTAAAGAGCCAGGGTGAGAGGTTAGAGACAGGTGGAAATGGAGGTAGGAGAGGAGAAAGAGCACAAGAGGACCTGGGAGGAATGGTCAGCGAGGAAGGAGGTCAACCAGTACCGTGCCCTCTCTGAGATACCAAGGGCATTTTATGAGAATGGAATGGTTGACCATATCAAATGCAGAGGAAATATCAACTAGAATGAGAACAGCTGAAGAGTTAGTGTCAGGATATGTGAGCAGTTCTTTATGGGGTGTTCAGAATAACAGTTTCTGTGCCTCTGGATGCTTGGAATCCAGATTGATGGTCATGTAGGCAACCAACAAGCTCAGTATGCTGGACCAGTTGGGGGAAGACCAGCTTCTCCAGGAGTCTCTCATGGAAGGGAGGGATGGAGATGGGGCGGTAGTTAGCCGGACACGAGGGGTCAGCGGAAGACCTTTGGAGGATGGGGCGCACAAGAGAGTGCTTGAGGGAACAGCGGAACGAGAGTAGCACAGTAGCAAGAGAGTGATTGCCAAAATCAGCAAGTGCAAGGGGGAAGGGAGACAATGTTTTCCTTAATAGTTCTGAAAGAACAGGGGAGACCTGTTTGGAGGAGACCTTCATAGAGAGGACAACCCTAGTGACCTCGTCCGATGTGATAGGAGAAAAGGAGGAGAGAAAGGCTGAGGGGTGTTGGGAGGCCAGGGGCATGGGAGGAGCTGGGGAGGAAGAAAGAGTGCTCAGGATGTCCTGAGTTTTTGCAGTGAAGTGGGTGGCAAGTCTAGTGCAGAGGGCCTGAGAGGGAAGAGGTGATGTGGAGACTGCATAAGGATTGACTAGTTCCTTACAGATTTTAAAGAGTTCAGACATGCTGTTGGATGTTCCGAGACACGGCCTGGATGTGGGCCCGATTCTTAGAAAGAGTGGTGAGACGATATTGCCTTTGGAGAAGGCGAGAGGCCAGTTTTTCAGAGGATGAACCTGTGGTCTGCCACTTCCGTTCTGCAGCTCTGCATTTATACTTCAGGTCTGCCAGATCAGAGTCGAGTGTTACGCTTGGTGGAGTGTTTCAGAAGGATCCTCATGACTGGGGCAAGAATGTCGAGAGTGTTAGAGATAGCGAGATGGAGGTTGTTGAGGGCAGAGCCGGAGGAAGAGTCTGCAGTGGGAGGAGAGGGTGGGATGAAGGTGGATGCAAAGGCAGCACCTGACACTCGTTTAATCGGGCAGATGTTTGCAAAAGATGTTGGCAGAGCTGGGGATCATGCGGTCAGAGGGTTGAGAGGGCCCATGTTGGAGGAGAGGAGGGAGTGGTCTGACCAGGGGAGCGGGGTGGCGAGTGGGGCGAAGAGCGAAAGATCTGTGTGGATAAAGGCATGAAGAGTGTGTCCAGCTGAGTGGTTAGGACCAGAGGGTTGAATGGAGAGGGAGAGCGAGGTGCAGAGGTTGCGGAAGGGAGTGGACACCACGCTTGAGGAGTCAAGGTGAATGTTGACGTCACCCAGCAGCAGGAGTTTAGAGAAAGATATCACGAGACAGGAGGAAAAATCAGTCCATTCAAAGAGGAACAGTATGATAGAACCAGGAGGCCTATAGATAGTTTGAATGGTCAGGGAGGAAGTACGAGAGATGACTCGCTTACAGACCTGGCTCTCAAAGGAGGTGTATGGTTGGGTAGGTATGAGGGAAGAAGGGACCCACTCTGGGAAGATCAGTGCAACCCCACCACCAGAACGGTTAGGGCAGGGCTCAGAGATGATCTTGTAGCTATCAGGGAGATGGGAGACAAAAGCAATGACTGAGCTGGCATTGAACCATGCCTCAGAAAGAGCAAAAATGTCAAGGTCAATGTCTTCAAGGAGGAGGCATATGACAGAGGAGTGTTTGATAGCAGAGCAATCATTGAGCGTGGCTAGATGAAGCAGGTCCCTGCCTTTGAAGGTTTTCCAAGGAGGTGTACAGGGGATGGGGCACCAGTCAGAGGAGGGGGAAGAGGGACAGTGAGAGAGGAAGAAGGAGTAGCAGGTGCAGGAAGGAAGTTGATGAGGGACAGCAGATACCTCTCAAAGAGAAGAAGGCTAGTTTGAGGACCCTGAGCCATGATAGTGCCATTGTTATAGACATTCATGATACACCTCCATGATGAGAGGCCCACCAAAAGTACTTCCCATCTAGTGCCACCATTATGAGTGAGGATAGGAAAGGAGCGAGAGTAGAGATAAGATGAGGGGTCCAGAGATCTGTGGAGGGGACAGAAAAGAGGATACCAGTGACAATTTGCCTGGAAGTTGCGCTGACGTAGGTGTCTGCAATGGGTAGACCAGGGTTGGTGTTCAGGAACTATTTTTTCAACTTTTTTTTTCCAGATTTTGTGAGAGAAGGAGGAGAGCTGATAATAATGCAGCTAGAATACATAGACCAGATATTGAGTGCCATAGGGGTGGCAGAGACATAGGATGGAGGATAGTAGAGACAGTGTGGCACAAGCACAAACTCACCAGGCGGCCTAGTAGCCGAAAAGGAGAGCAAACAGATGCAGTAGAATCACTTAGGTACAAATTGGTTGTGCAGTAGTTAAAACAAAGCTAGATTCAAAATTGCCCAAACAGCACACACATGAAATGCCATATGGGGGGTGTACAATTGTTAAAACACACCTAGATTTGGATTTCCCCAAACAGCACACAAATGCAATGCAAAATGTGGGGGTGCAGTTGTTAAAATAGACCTATGTCCAAATGTGCCCAAACAGCACACACATGCAATGCACAATGAGGGGAGGGGTGTAGAGTTGTTAAATTGTTAAAACTCAACTAGATATGGATTTACCCAAACAGCACACAAATGCAATGCAGAATGGGGGGTGTACAGTTGTTAAAACACACCTAGTTTCGGATTTACCCAAACAGCACACAAATGCAATGCACAATGTGGGGGTTGTACAGTTGTTAAAACACACCTAAATTCGGACTTGCCCAAACAGCACATAAATGCAGTAAGAGGAGGTAAAGATGGTATAGCTAGGGGAACGGCAGAAATGTGGCTTTAGCAAAGCTCAGTTCAACATTAGTGGTTTAGTGAAGGAAGTCAGGCAGTCAGGACAAAACTCACAGGCGCTCTGCAGTCGGCCGACAACGCTCCATGAATGTGACAAGTTCTTAGAGTAGCCAGCTGCATGATGTGGAGTGTTCCCTGAGGTGAGAGGTGCTGGAGCGTGAGGTGTTGTGGGGGGAGGAGAAGGGGAGCCCTCTAAGCCCTCTGAAAAGAGACGCAGAGTTGGCAAAGGAAGTTACTGAGCTTCATTGTAGCAGGCCCACCTCATCACGGCTCCGCTAACAGTCTCTGTTTGAAACCCACATTCCAGCTTCACGTGCCGTGAAGAAAGGGTCGCGTAGCTCGTGAAGCTGGAACGGCGACACCCTGAGAAAAACAAGTCATTACATATCTTCCTCCTTAAAACATAAAGTAAAACACACCATGTAAAACACAGCAACGCAAACTGAACCTAATAACTCTAAATAGTAAAAGAGAAAAGAAAATAAACTAACTGAATACATATACTATGGTAGACTTAACCCAAATTAAGACAAAACCAAAAAACTGCAATGTTCAAAAGCAAAATGATTCACTGAACAAAGTCCTTCATCCAACTGGGTTTGCGTGGAAGTCTCTTATTATCATCACTATTGTTGCTTACTTTGACACGCATAATTTCAGAATCATCACTCTCCCTTTGCTCTCTTGTTGATTGTTCTTCACTCTCACCCAACATTTTCTCCGTCTCTCCACCAACATTATTTCCAGCTCTTGCCAACTTGCCCTGCAACCACACTTCTCCTCGATCCATGATGATAACACTGCCCCGTACTGCGGCAATTCTTTTAGGTCCCATGAATTTACTTTCCACACACTTTTGTGTAGACCTGGGATTTTTTACCCATACCCAGTCTCCAATCTTCCACTCTTGACACACTCCCTCCTGTCAAATGATTCTTTGTTCCTTATTTGGCTTTTGGCACTCAATCTCATAATGGCATCCCTATCCACTGCAACTGTCCCTGCCAAACCAAACCACCCAGGGCACAACTTGGTTCCAGGCTCCCTCCCTTTGAGTGAAACAAAAGGAGATATGTTAGTAGTGGAGTAAGGGGTCGTTAGATAACTCCACATCATGTGATTCATTACCTCCCTCCAAGGCTGGCGATTACACATTGCAAGCTGAATCCCCCCTTTGATATATCTATTTACGCTCTCGACCAGACCATTCGCTCTAGGGTGATAAAGTGCTGTTTTGACATGTTTGATACCGTAGTCCCCCAAGAATTGTTTCATACAATGAGAGACAAATTGTACACCGTTGTCCGAAACTAATTCGGCAGGACAACCTTCCCTGAGAAATACTCTTTCCAAAAAGGAAACTAATTTAACAGCCGTCACGTCTCTGACTGCATCCCACTCCACCCATTTAGAATGGAAATCCACCAGCACAAAAATGTATTCAAAACCATCTCCTAACCCTGCTACAGGTCCCAAAATATCTACAGCTAGCTTCTGCCACGGTTGACTTGGTACTGAATTAGGTATCAAAGGCACTTCCCTCACTACCTGTCAGCATTACACTGTTTCACTAAATCCTCAGCCATTCTGTCTATCTGGGGCCACCACTAGCTGTGTCTCACCATACTCTTGGTAGCTCCCTCACCCATATGACTTTGGTGCGCTAACTCTAACAAACTCCTTCTCACTCCTTCAGGAGGTACTATACAACACCCCCTCCTCAACCTGTCACCCACTAGAGTCAACTCATCTAATATTTCCCACCATATCTCTAACTTTTTATCAAGCAACTCTTTATCAGGCCACCCTTCAACCGTCCACTGCTTTATAAGTCGGAATTCCGACTCTGCTTGCTCCCACTCTTCTCAGTCCACATGCACGAACTCAGCAACAACATACTCTTCACTATCCTGAACATGAACTGTTTGAGCTTGATCCAATGGCAATCTCGATAGACAATCTGCCACCAGTTTTATTTTTCCTGGCAAATAACAAACTTCAAAATTATATAACTGGGGGCCGAAGTCCCATCTGTTTATTCTTGGTGATCCTACAGCCCATCTGCCACTATTAAATAACTGTACTAAGGGTTTATGATCTGACCGTACTGTAAACCTCCTTGCCCACAGAAAATAATTTAAATGGTTGACCGGCCAGAACATGGCCAATGCCTCAAACTCTATTGCCGAATAATTTTGCTCAGCCCCTCTGAGCGGTCTAGAGGCAAATGCTATAACCCTTTCAAACTTATTACCATCATACTGCAGCAGAGTAGCTCCTAAACCTAAAGTACTGGCATCAACCACTAACACTGCACTGTCATTTGCATCAAATGTATATATAGAAGGAGCCTGTGCAATCCTTTGTTTGATCAATCTGAAAGCTTTCTCACATTGTGGACCACTGAAATCTAACCCCATTTTTTTTTAATGAAGCCCTTAATGTGGAGATACATGCAAAGTCTCTCACATACTTGTGGTAATACTGTGCTAACCCTAGGAATGACCTGACTTGGTCTTTATCACTGGGACATGGAGCTTTCTCAATGGCATCCACAAGACTTGATTTGGGTTTAAGTCCCGCTATTGACACCATGTGACCTAAGTATTCAACACTATGTACAGATAGTTAACATTTACTCCTTTTCACAGTTAGGCCAGCTTCACTCAAATTTGTCAATACAATTCTCAAAAGCTTATCATGCTCTTCACTAGTCTCTGCATACACTAATATGTCATCCTGGAAAATTATCACATTCTGAACACCCTCCATCACCATCTCCATCACCCTCTGAAAAACAGCAGCTGCTGAAGCCAAACTGAACGGCATCCTGCAATATGTAAATGTTCCTTCGGTAGTGATGAAAGTAGTTTGGTGTTGACAGTCCTCTGAGAGTGGAACTTGATGATATGCTTGCGATAAGTCAATTACTGAAAATTTGTTTGCTTTGCTCAATGTGGCCAACTCTTCGCTGATGATAGATAGAGGGTGACAATCCACTAAAATATTCTTATTAAGGTCCCTCAGGTCAACACAAAGTCTTGTGTCCCCACTGGCCTTTGTAGCTACAACAACTGGCGACAGCCATTCCGATCCTTCCACTCTCTCTATAATGCCCCTTTGAAGTAATGCTTCAATCTCCTCCTTCACTTTGGTTTTGAGATTCTCTGGAATGGTTCTGACTCTGTGTATTCTTGGAATAGCCCCCTTATTTAGCGTAATTCGGTGTTCATAACCTTCTAGTTTTCCTAGGTCCTCAGTGAACACATTCGGGAACTCCTTTTCCCACTGATCTCTCACTTCTGCAATAGTGACTGGGCTCTCAGCATTGGCTTGAATCCTTATCCCGAGCTTCTTCTGCTTGCTCCAGCCCAACAACGAGGATCCCTCTTTAGTGACAAATATATCAGCTTCACAACTCCTTCCCTTAAATTTGATGGTGGTTAAAAACTTTCCTAGTAACTCTATTTTGACATTTCCATACGCATAAGGTGCTATGTCTGGATGCTTGAATTGTTCAATGTTCCCATTTACACAATTCTTGAATGTTTGCCTAGATATAATTGTCCATGGGGAATAACTGTCCACTTTCATGGTGACTATCCTGCCATTGACCATGACCGTCGAGGATCCTGCATACCTCAGTTCCCAAATTATGCAGCAACACAGCCTTCTTCCAGGCCGGAGCAAACTTATCCCCCTCAATGGCCACCAAGTAAGTGTCAAACAACTTCTTCCATCTGTCCCATCTGATGAGCAGAGTGCTGATCCAACCAATGTGCTTGTCACTCTAATACAGATAGTATGGCACTTGTGAATTTAACTACCTGCTCCTTGCTACCAGACTTCGTAGCACCTGAGTTGCTCCAAACCTCCTGCTCCTTACTACCAGACTTGTAGTACTTCAGCTGGTTTAATACATGTCCTTGCCACTCTATCATGGTTATCCTGTCCACTGTCTGTCACTCTATTACAGTTATTACGGTAGCAGGGAAATAACTGGGAGGCCTTCCAGTTTCTCTCTATCAGGTCTGCAATTCTCGAGACATTGACAATTGGGAGGGGCAAAGCAGGGGCATGTCACTGTTTTACATTGGCTGCATCATGCTCAGGAGAAGAGCGGAGCAGCTTGAGTGGGAACAGTAACTAACTATTCCTGGTCCGGATCTGTGGCGAGTCCCCCGTTGGCCGCTACAACGCCCTGGGAGGGGGGCAGAGCAGTTTACATGGAAACAGCAGTAACAGCTGTTCCCCGTCGGCACCACCAGGCAGGCTTCAACAGATTTAGCCGAAGGACGTCTCTGTTCCTCGCACACACTGTCCGCGCAGAGCCCTCGGTGGCAGGATAGGTATGGCTGGCCCACTGCAACCTCGCACAACATCGTCACCAATGAAAGGAGGCGCAGAGTCGGCAGTGTAAGTTACTGAGCTTTATTGTAGCGGGCCCACCTCATCACGGCTCCGTTAACAGTCTCCGTTTGAAACCTGCCTTCCAGCTTCACGAGCCGCGCAGAACCAGTCACGTAGCTCGTGAAGCTGGAACGTGGCCACCACGAGAAAAACAAGTCATTACACCCTCCTAGGCGAGGAGGCCGACATTTGCCTGCAGGCTTCCTTGAATGGGTGTTTATGAATGACAATGGCCCAATCAGTGATGTGCGTAGAAGGCACTCTGTTGCTCACATTAGGCAATAGCCTTGTTGGAGGAATAATTAGGCCAAAGGATCAAACAGCCAGTGGCGTTAAACCAGTGCAAACTGCCCATCTGGGCTTTGCAGGACAAATTAACTTCTCAGACCAATATTCGCTAGTAAAACGCTGCTGTGTTACTGATATTGATAATCAGGCAGTTATGAAGCATGTGGAGTGTTCGCCGCTCTCAGTGAAATACGTAAAGCTTTGTTCAGCATACTATGCCTATTTATTTATTTATTTATATTTATATAGCGCGCAAGCAGCCCAGGGGCATTGAGGCGCTGTTACTTGCAAGAACTTAGTTACACAGGTACAGGCATAGTAGTGGTCGTTGACACATTATCAGAGTTTACCTCCAAATGAGAAGTGAGCACTGCTCCTGCAGTCTTGTTACCTAGTGGTTACACCAGTGAGGATCCCTCGTGGCTGGGGAGAGGAATGGAGCAATAATTGTTCAATGGAGGTTTGGTTGTTGGTTCAGTCTGCCTTTCTCTGGGAAACATAACATTTATTAACAGAGTGAGGAAAGGAAGTTTCTCTTTCCCATATGTATCTCTTAATCATGCGTGCCTTTTGTATGCATCCACTCATCAACTTGGACTTTTGCGACGTTTGAAATTACTATGCATCACAAACCCATATAAATGTCGAATGGAACATATACCTTGCAACACTTTGTGGTGTATCCCCAATCTGAATTGCCATCAACCTGGGTTCCAAGCACCATTAGTGGTTTTCTTATGTACACAATTGACCAAATCCTTCTGCCCTATAAGGTGTCCTAGTTACACTTTATCCTAGCAGTTTTTCAGAAGAGTAAGGAGCTTTACATGTAATATAAGGTAAGTTAGGTTAATACGTCAGGATGGTAGGAAGAATGTACTGAGAGTTCCAGCTCAGTGAGCAAGCCTCTCAATCTGCCTGCATAAATGTGTTCTGAGATCTCAAGACCTTTCCAAGCACTATTGTATTATGTCTGTCCAGGGGTCTTCTAGGCAGGAGTACCGGGGCGGAGGAGGTCTTCATATGACTTAATCGCACCGGATAGAGTAGATGTTCAATTGCTTTCATATAGACCACGGGTTATTATATGACTAGAATTTACATGTTTCAACAAATCTCCAAAGGGATTTCACATCTGGGGGATCTGGCCTAGGATGTTTCTTTATAACCAGTCTACATGGTGCCTTCCTGTTTGCTATACTCAGGACAATTTTCACCAGGTTACCAGTTAACAATCACAAGTACGCTCAACTATCACTTTTTTGGGTCACCCATATATTTTAGTGTTCCAGCTCTGTATGCATAGCTCTTTATGGTCGACATGTTTCTGTCCTCAACAGAAATAAGTAACCATCAAAAAAATAAATGATTCACTGGGATTTGTAGAGCAGCTTTGCTGGAGCATAAATGTTTCAGATGCCCTGGTGCTCCCTGCTCTCCATCGGATTTGGCAGATCACTGTGCTGCAAAGTGAAGTCTACCTAATAGACAAACTTGGACATGCTAGGCTAGTTGGTGCATGGAGGAGACTTTGGATTCAGATTTCAGAGACATACTGTCTCGCATCAATATTTTATTTTATCTTTTGCCTACAGATAATCTGCTTTCTGGTCCCTGAAAGGAACATGAACGTCTTGCTCATGAAGCCCATAGATGACTGTGTTAAGTAACGTCTTACATGAAGATTTGAAAGTTTGCTTTCAAACAAGCCCATTGACCTATGTAAGGAAGGACATTGTATTGCTCAAAATAGACCCGTGAAACGGAAAATTGACAAAATAGTATGAGGAACACTGGTTCTTATTTAGCTACTACACGGAAATAGTCTTTTTTCATAGAATCAAAAGGAAATTGACATTTGGAATCCAACTTAGGATAACAATCCAACAGTCAGTTTTGCAATCTAATTGTTTGCAATTCTAATGCCTGAATGAAGAACATTGCCTGAAACACCTGTTGATATGTTTGGACCAAAGAAGTATTGATTATATTGAACAAGAAGGACTAACTTGTACTTTACAGCCTTTAAAGAACACTCAATTTGAAACTTCTCACAAACAAAGAAATTGTGATTTAGTTCAAATTAATATTAGTCAAGTGTGCAATTACCACATCAAGGGAACACATAACTATAGTTGACCTAGCATGATGCATTGGGGTGGATTGCTTTTCCCCTGATGTGGTACTGCATAACCTGAGCACAATTTTCTGAACACTGGGCCAATCCCACACCATGAGCACACCCCCTGAAACATTTTCATAGTGCTTTAAACCATTTTTAGGAAAGGAACTTTGCGTTGCATCAAGTTATGGTCCCTTCTTAGGCAGGGTGCTCTGCATTATGTCATGAGAATTCAGGACGTGTTCTCCTAAACTTGATTTTGAAGGCTCAATGTCCTTTCTTTTCAGCAATGGTTTCGTATACTAAATGTGTGCTTTTGCTGCTAAATCGAAGGTCTTAAAGGTACAAACAATAAAAAGGAGGTTAAATATCCTCTTTTCAGAATATTGTACTTGCACCACAAGACAAAAGATACATTTATTATTCACTATACTAAGGGCATGTACACCTCTGGTTTTTCTCCCTTGCGTCCCTGTGTTATGTCATATGATTGGGTATTTGTATAGCGCCTTTCACCATTGGTATGATCTCAAAGCGCTGTGAGTTGAACGGTCAGTGGAGAAAGTATGGGAGTAAGTAGTGCTGTGTGCACTCAATAAGTTTGCTGCAACCCCGAAATGTTGTGGTGGGTTGCTGCATTCTAATGATATGATTAGTGTGAATGTTCTGTGAGATCAGTAGTGTGTGTGCAGCTGGGCCCAATTTTCATGGGGTAGCTGCATTCTAGCAGAGGTGGTGCTTGTATATGAGATTATGTGTGCAGCTCGGCTGATTTTTACATGGAGGATAGCTATGTTCTAAAGATTGTTGGGGTGTGCATGGTGGTGTATCCTTGTGTGTGCAGCTAAACCGAAATTCATCATTGGGAAAAGCTGCATTCTATTGCTTTATGGTGCAGAGGAGAGAGTTAGCACATTGGTAGGTATGTGCGAGTATCCGTGCAGTTGGAAAAGACTTCCTGTTCCTGATTACCATCCTGTGCCTTCCGCATTAACTTTTGCTCCCTATTATAGAGGTTTGGTGCTTAAGTGCTCCAGGAACCTCTCCGTCTAGTGCGGACTCAGCTCTGTATCACCAAATATGGCTGTACTTCTCTTTCTCCTAACAATATAATCAATGTTGAGTTTGACTGTTTCCAGGCCTTCTGTACCAGGTTATTAGCTTCCCTATGTTTTTGAGGGTTGACTGTTTGGGTCTGGGCATGGCAGGGGCTGCAGAAGGTAGTGGCCTTTCTAGTAGTAACAGTCCTGGTACATTACAGGGCCAAGTGATTGCTGAACTAAAGTCCACCATCCTGTGTCTGGCTGAGCGCGTAATTGCGAGCTGGTTAACATATTCTGGATAAGCAGTTGCATTCAGTTCTGTTCTGTGGGAGTCACAAGTACTTCCTCAATACATGGATTTGTATTCTATGAGCCTGAGAGGTCCAGGGTCAAGACCAAGCGGTGCCGTTAGTGCTACGTCTATCTGATATGTTTAGGTACAGCGGATGGCTGAGTATTCCAGGTGTAGTGTACAGTTTTGAGTTGTAAGCAACATCTCTTCGTTGTCACTTTCCACAGCTGGCCTTGATCGTCTTTCCTGTGCAAGGAAAGATGATCAATTCTTAAATAGCAAAAGTGTTATGAACTGGAGACATATCTCTCAGACATGAAGGAGAAGTAATTGATGTTTCCTCACTCATGGTTCTTTCTCCCAAGGAGACATGAAATCCACGTTGACCCTGGGCAGGCCAATTGGAAGACTTAGCCAAAGATGCTTTATCTCAGGAGCTGATGGTTAATTCCACTCAATATCCCGAGCAGGGCTTCAGAGTCTATTAAAGTCACAGCAGCAAGTATTATCCCTCTCAGTAGGGTGACCAGACGTCCTGGTTTTCCTGGGACAGACCGGGCAAATCACCCTCCATCCCAGGGTCCTGGGAGTTTTTCATTTTCCAACCCTGTCTGGGGTTTGGAAGGCTGGCTGGATACTTTCCCAGTTTTTGCTGAGACCCGGTTTCGAAATCTCGAAATCGGGTCCCGGTGCGACTCTTCCTGCACGTAGACGGGGACGTGAATGCTTTTCACGGCCCCATTTCCGCCCCTTCCCCTCCCAGGCGCTCTCCTCCAATGAGAGGAGTGCCCTTTGAGCAGACCCCGTCCCCGTCCCCCCCCCTCGCAACAGGCCAGTGACATAGAAGTAGGACTGCAGTTTTATTGTAGTCCTACGTCTATGTTTATGACCTGTCCCCTTTTTTTAATCTGGTCACCTTACCTCTCAGACCTCCTTTGTGCTTTGTTTTTGATTTATCAATTTCTGTGGAGCTGATGAAGAAAAGGTTCATGGTACAGTGTATGGTTGTGGTCATTGGTCATTGTGGTCATTGCTGGTTAGTTGAGTAATCTTTTGGTCTGTGGTTAGTTTTGACTTCAACAGTATTACGAGCACTTCAGACTAGAGGAAGCTACTAAGCTACAGACCGTGTATTCCTTGAGGGGTATGCTGATTCGTGGTTAAGGGGTCATGATCCCCAGGACAGAAAGGAATAGTTTTCCTGGAATTTTGGTTTCTTAAACTTGTTGATGTAATGTAAAAGTTTTAAAAGTGTTTTTTTCTTTGCTACTGGAGGAGTACATAAGAATGAAGCATAACACTCTCCTCTGCCTAATTGTATCTAAACCCCTGCTCTCATGATAGTGAGGGGGTTAGCCATTTTCCCTATACAAATCGAATATATGTACGTAAGTGTCACAAATAAAATACAGTTTTAAAATACACTGATGCTATCGGCAAAGCAGGCGACCATGGCAATTTACTCTGTAATATTTCTGCGCCGTTCAAGAGAACGTGTGTAAACGGCTTATATCTTCTTGTTTCTACACAATTCTCATGGTTGGACACTTACTAAACATGTTTCTTCAACCGTCTTCTTAATGTAGCGCAATTTAACAAGGCCGCCGTCTGCATGCAATGGATTGGTTTTGTGGTTCCTACACATAGAGTTTCCTATGTAAAGCCGCCACAGCTACAATCCTCCATGGGCAGGTGTGAGAACAAGGGGCCTGTTATTTACCCTAATGTGTAAAACGCGCTCTGGCTCTGAAAACACCGTGCAAGCACCGTGCAGCATTTCTCTAGCTGTGTTTTCCACCCACACACCTAATGACTGCTCAAACGAACAATGAAAGGTAAGATTCAGGATTGGCTCAGGTTTGATAGGATTGTTCAACAGGCTAGGCGCTCATGCATGGCTTTAATCTTCTTCACATGTAACTATAAGGAAGCAGCAGAGCCCTTGGTGTCTGCTTTCAGCGTGTAACCAGACCGGCCTGTCGAAACAAGTAATTAAATGGATACAATGGCTGAAATCAATTGCACACAGGTTATCGTTGATTGCTCTTGCAGAGGACAAATTACATACAAGCCTTGCGCGAGGACAGGGTAAAAGGCGCTTCATTATCATCCGCCAGAAATCACTACGCTCTGAAAACAAGGCCGCCCCTATTCCAGACCTCCAGGCTTAATTAAAAGGACACAAACACCCAGATGATGTTGCAGTGTATCAAATGTTGCCCCGAAGTCGCAGAGGAGTGGGGGGCGGAAGAATTCCGATGCCATAAAGAGTGGCCTTTTCCCCCTCGGCCATCTGTTTGCTTATGGTGAAAGCCCCTTTGCTGCTCTGACTGAATTACTTTGCACGTCCTTGTGTTCTTTGTGTGCGAGGGACATTCAATAGTGCATCTGATACCAGCTGCTCCGTGTCGCTTCCTGACAACAAACACATTGTTCTGTCTGATACGAGCTGTAAACTTGGCCATCCATATCCTGTAGACAGATATACCAGGGTCCACTCTCTGGAAGTCCTCTAATGTCCCCTGAAATGGAATGCAGCACAAGGACATGGCAAGGGTACTCCAGAATCATGGAGCACAGGCGAATGGTTGCTGAAAAGACGTACTACGTGAAAATGATTCACAGCAAACTCTTCGGAATATGTACTCCAAAATGATGCTGTCTTATCATCACTGAATATAATAGTACTCTATCAATTGACCGTGGGAAGCATCAAAATGGCAGGATTACAACCTTCCCTTGCAGGATAGGGGGACTTAACTACTAACGTCTTTACGGCCATGCACAGTATTGTATGTATGCTTCAATTCTGCTCCTTAGCTCATTTTCGTGTTCTTCCAAGCGAAGGAGAGACGAAAAGACAAGTTTGCCTGTCTGCTTTGCCCCCCCCCCTCTGTCATGGAAGCGGACCATGTTTCATGGCTGCATGAGATTTGTAAAAACAATGGAGTCCTATGGAATTCGCTTCGATAGGAAGCTATTAGTAAACGCTGTCTGCAGAGCAAAAGTGAGGAATAAAAGTGTGTGTGTGCCACATTTTACTCTTCACACTTACACTCTGCTTTGTACATGTTGTCAATTGCATGTAAGAGTTACAGCAGCACATAAGTGCTAATGTTGAGGGACCCCTTCATGCAATTTGCATTTAATTTCAAAGGATCCCCTATGTCTCTGTCTATTTCTACGTGCGTGATTGTTGATTTGTCAAGTACATGTTTTCTAGATCAACAACACCAGTCGTTGCTGTCAGCAACATGATCAGAGAAAAAAAAAACACATCTTGAAAGGGAGTGCATGTGTTTTGTAAATAAGTTATTAAAAGATAATAATTTAATTGTACTAGGACTGCTAACCTTTTCTTTTCAAAATGTTATTCTCTTCATTTCTAATGATCATTTTGAATAAATATAATAATGAGGCATTACAGCTAGAATAATCGTATACATTATTTTCTGATAGAAGGCTCTCCTTCCAAGACAAACTGTCTGATACACTCATAGTGTACTCTTTCAAAAAACACCTACAAGGATTTGAAAAGGAACTAATAGCAGTAATGAGGTTTCCTGGCAGGTTTACACAAAGTCAAATAGTACTTCAAGTAAAAAAAAAAGACTACAAATCTTTATATTTGCAAATATGACTTATATATCAAAGTTGCATCATGCTTGAATCATTAAGGTACGCAATGTATACTGGGTTTGGGGCTCATTTACATTTTCACAACACTCAGCCTAACATTACAATTCATGCAACCATGAACCATATATATATAATATATACTACAAAAAAAACTTTGTTGAGGGAACGTTATGGTTAAGTTGCCCTACCAAAAACCTGTGTACTTCACTAAAAAAAAAAATTCTACCTCCCCATTATGGTTCAAATTCAAACCGAAAAACCCCTGAAATTCTCCAGTTATGGTAAACTAAGCCCCCATACCTGCCAGCACCACTGTGCACTGCTAACACTAACACCCAGAACATGACAGATGGCATTACAAATGTCATTGATGACATCACTGACGACATCACATGTTTAGCCCCTTTGTTTTCGTTCCCTGCCATATATATATATATATGTACATTCAGTAAAAAAACTTTGTTAAACGGATGTTAAACTTCACAGTGAAACCAAAAAACACTGCACATTCCCCAATTATGGTAAGCTAAGCAACCATAACTCGCACCATCTACATGCATTGCTACGACTAACACCCAGGACGTCAAAGATGACATCACAAATGTATCCAGTCGGCGGAGGCGTGACGAGTTTTCTCTCTTCCCCCGGTGTTTGGCGAAAGGTAAGCAAAAATACCAACGCATTCGCACCTCGCTCCCTTTTCCTGCTGTGGTAATTCACAGCCATGAAAAATTAGACTAGGGTTTGGAGTAAACCCGTGTCGTCATAGAATACATAATAACTGAAATGTTCCTGCATTATGTATGTCACAGAAACATTGATGCCTGCTCGATTTTGCAGCAGAAGTGAAGTGATTCCTTGTTTTCCGTTATTTCAGGAACACAACTTTCCTGAACCAGTGCGAGACGCTTGTAGCCGGCACTCCTATACCCAGAGTAATTGTACCATCTTTATACTCTAGGTAAGCCTATAAGGTGGGATCACCCATATTGCAGACCGGGTTGATTTGCAATCATGCTAAATGATGTTAATAATCCAATAGGGTACCTTACTGCGAGCCCAACACATCGGCTGTGCAGGAACCAGTCCCTATTCATTGATGTATTGAATGAGTGAATTGACGAATGATGGTTGTATGTGGATGAATGGTTGCACGTTTGAAGAAAATGAATTGTTTTTGATCGATGTGTTCTTAAAAAACGCTTTTCCTGCTATGTAATTTTTCGCAGTAAGTGCTGATTAAATCATGATTCAAGTCATATTAAAAATGAATCAGGTTTAGTAAATGTCCTTGATACTCAATTTCAAATTGTATCCTTTGGATGTTCCTTTCCGCAATCAATTGTTACTCTAAAACCCTAAACCAGAGTGTGGGGTTCCCTGTGTCTTTCGGAGAAACATAGTGATGTCATCAATGACATTTGTGATGCCATCTGTCATGTCCTGGGTGTTAGTGCTAGCAGTGCACAGTGGTGCTGGCAGGTATGAGGGCTTAGTTTACCATAACTGGCGAATTTCAGGGGTTTTTCGGTTTTAATTTGAACCATAATGGGGAGGTAGACATTTTTTTTTAGTGAAGTACACAGGTTTTTGGTAGGGCAACTTAATCATAATGTCCCCTCCACAAAAAATGTTTTACAGTGAATTTTACAGGTTTTTGGAAGGGGAACTTAATCATAACATTGTGTCAATGAAGTTGTTGTGCTGAATATACACTGTCATCATGTGATTGTGGGAGATATGTAGTATAATGTATGTACTTGATATACATTCAACATAGAACATACAGAACCCCCTCCCTATTGATATTAGAAAGGGACGGACTGAGCGCCTGTTTGCGGACGGGGCGGACGGGATCAACATTACCCAAAGATGCAGGGGGTATATGAAAATGTACTATTGTCTTACACAAAAAATCTGCAACGTAGAAGAAGGACATAAAGACATTATAAATAGTAATAAGTAAATATGGAAACCTAAAGGTGTGAAATGAAAATGACACATTTAATAACCATGTAGAATGAAATGGATAGTACCATAAAAAAAAGGATGTCTCCATCGTAATCACTTCACAGAAACTCTGCAGCCTGGACCGACAGTGGACGGACGCAGTAGGACGAAGGGAAATTACATCAAAATAGTGAGTGAAGGTCATTTTTTTGTATGTGTGTGTAATTTGTTTTTGGTATGTGGTACAGAAATAATAATTTCTTTCTGTTGTTTTGACACAGAAATGGCTAGTACTTTGGAGTGGCTGGAGGAGAATTTTTCGCATGGGGATATCTCTGAAGACAGCGACAATAATGGTACACAATGCTCTGCATATGCAAAATAATGATCAGTATTTTATAGGCATTTAACATATGTATATTTTTTTTTGTACAGACCAGGAAAGAAAAGAAGAAAGGCCAAGAAAGGGGTTGTTTATCAGCAATGTAATATGCAAACAAAAGGAAGACCTAGTAAGAAAGCATAAAATGCAACAGCTTGTTTCGCAATCCCGATTGTTGATCGGGAAGTATGGGAAGTTTTCCATGAAGCATGTTGTTTTATTTTATAAAATGAAGGTTCTCCCAATATTGCTGTACAGCATTGAAGGGTTTTTGCCAAGAGAAAAGTGCTACTGGGATCAACTAGAGTCAAGTTATTGGAAACAGATTCTATGCCTGCCTAATTCTATACCGATAGCTATTTTGCGTTATGAGCTGGGATTGACATCTATGTATGCTCAAGTATCCTGGAAACAGTGTGCCTTGTTACTCAAATGCCTTCTGGAAAACGGAAGTAATAATATTTTGAAAGTGATTGTGCATTATCTGCTGAAATCTGTAAATCCCTTCGCTGCAAAGTGGAGGAAGCATGTATTTAATGAATTAGCCCAGGCTCATACCACGGTAGAGTTATTATTATCAAAGCCTGTTAGAGCAAAGGAAAAAGTACATCTGGCTGATTGGGTAGCAAATATGAGAAGGTGTTCCCAATATAAGGACTTTGACATCCTCTTATTTGGTATAAAAAGATATGGGTTGATGTCAAACTACTTAAAAAGTCCCTCTCCTAAAGTAAGAATGGGATACTTAAGATTTTGGTTGAATCTATGGTATACAAGGGATGTCCTTTGTAAAAGGAAAATGTTGGAACAAGCACAAAATTACTGTAGCTATTGTTCTGTGAAAGAAGAAAGAGAGACTGCAACATCTGCTCGTGGAATGTGTAGCACTTTGTGATGTACGAACCAGATGTTTTGCACATACTCAGGTAGTACAAAGACCGATGGAGAGTGATGAAAGATGGCATGAGCTGTTTTCTAGTACCCGCCCGAAAATCCAGATTGCCATAGTGCAATTCTTTCAGATTGTGCTCCCTGCGTTAGAGGGATGAAACGGGTAATGTATTATCTATAAGGCTATCAGGTAACTGGTGGGTTGTAAGAGGAAAAGTCGAGTCAATTAGCATTTAAGTGGAATTTTGTAAATAGTATGAATTAGTGTGATTAGTTGTATAAAATTAATTGTTATTAATTATGTGATAACGGGTATTGCAAGAATGTGTTATCTTTTAGCCTTGTAAGATTGACAATTATTGTGTTTCATATATTAATATTATTTATATGTTAATGAACTTTGAAAAGTTGTAATACAACTAAAACAAATAAATACAAAATAATAAAAATAAAAAAATAAAAAAAGGCCAACAAACGAGACAGAAGAAAACAGGATGAAAAGGATTGAGCAGAAAAGGGATGTACTGAATGACAATTTTAAAAGTTTGAGGGGGTTTGTGGAGGACTATGTGAGAGGAAAAGTACATTACCATTGTCCGACCTGTACCTGCCCCACTTCTATATTCCCTAGTGAACCATCCCCAAAGCTTCAAGAAGAAAATAGACGTTTTGACGAAACATCCATCCCTTCTTCCCCTCACAAATCTTCTCCGCATAACCAGCCCGTGTTGAATCCTAATTCCCCTATATTTGTGTCAGTATCTGCTTCCCCTGCTATTTCTTTGGATTGAAGTGTGTGTGTGTGTGTTTTTGGAATGTTTTTGTATAGTAGTTGTAGTTATAGAGTTTGAGGATTTTATTTTTTAAAAGACTTAAAATGTTCGCGAACAGCGTGCCTGTTCAACCTATCCGTAAGGAATGGAATGTGGGTGTTGTAAAGGCAGTACACCTACCCTTACTTATATCAAGTAAGATGGAGTTTATATGGACATTATACCTCGCCGTGCCACTTACAAACGAGATGGAACATGTTCGTAGAACACACCAGGTGTCCGGGATGGCTGTAAATGAGCAAAATGGGAGTGTGTTAAGGACAGTATACCTGTCCGTAGTGTCCGCAGCCAAAATGGTGGTGTCCGTAGAACAGGCGCGGTGGCCGGCAAGTTCGTAGTCAAACAAAATGGAGTTGTCCTAAGGACACTGGACCTGTCCGTACAGTGAGCATATCATGTATGCACATGCGCAGTACAACCGTAAGTATAGTGACCATCGCGCTTGTCCCTAACTGTCCGTCTCACTTGTGTCGCAATTTGAATTAGTTTGAAAACCCGAACACTGTCCGTAGGACACTTGCGCACATGCGCAAGTTTTTTACTCTGCATTTGCTGTCCAGCAGATTCCCTTTTCTTTTGCGGATGTGTTCAGGACGTCATCATGTGACCGCACCCATGTTAGTTCAGTATACGAAAAATCGTTGTCAAGAGCACAGTAGGATTTACGGACTGCATTACGCAGACACACAATGGAAATTGCAAATATAATGTAAGTAACTCTTTAGACGCTTTTATACCGGAATGAAGAATTAATGAATGGATGAATGAATGAATGAAGAGCAAGTAAAACGTTTGTGGGATCGTCTTTGTACCGGGCACATGGGCTTGCAGGTCCACATTCCACACGCATGTAGACAAACAGTTGTTTCTCATTGTGTGTTAACCTCGATTTATTTCGTTAGTTTTCACATTGATTTTAGAGCCGAAAATACTCCATTGCACTATCCTTGCAAGCAAATAGTTTCAGATCGGCCGTAATAAATGAAATGAATTATATTAATAAAGATCGGCTGGCGAGACTAATTATAATTTTTATGTTTTCAAAACAGGTATATCCTACCCTACTGCTACTGCCACCAGTTTCAGACACCGGCAGATGGTTTTTTCAACCGCCAGCTGCAGCTTATTGTAAACAACTGCACCACTTTGATGATTTTATGGGACGATCGCCAAGGGCCCATATGCCCTTACGCGGTACTATCGGCTAGAAGCAACATATCAACCTTTATGCTGGCCTAGTGCCTAGTTGATGGAACAGCCTTGCGGTTCACCGTGCGACCAAAGTGCTTCTTTTAACGAAAACCAACACCCGGTGTACCATAAGGGAAGAGTGCATGACTCACGATAAAACGGAACAGGATTTGCGGATAGAGAGAAAAGAAAAAAAATCACATTCCGATTTAATATACCAATTGCTGAATATTCTATAAACATTTAATGTTAAATAAATGTACTTTACCAAATGTACCGTGTTGCTGTTTGATTTGAAAGTACAGTTTCATATTCCTAATTGTGGCGCGCTGTGTTGTGAGATGATCTGTGTTGGTTTCCGGGTTCTGTGTGAAGTCGCGTAGAAGACGACTGGGCGCGTTTGCCTAACGTCACAGAGAGAGGCGGGGAATATGAATGTTTTGATAATGTCAGGCTCAGGGGCAGGAGATATGATTTAGTGCCGCAAAAGCAGGTCAGCCAGGGCGATGGGGCAAGTGATAGGATTATCACAAAATGGCAGAGCCCTGATGCCTGTTTTCGCGTGCGTTTAATGGATGAAAACTCGGGTAAGGTCCATAGGAAATTTTTCTAACATCGAGCGACTTAGGCTTAAAAACACATGGCCAACCCGTAGGGACAATAAAAAATGTTGACTGAACCATTCCTTTAAAGGGGAAAAAGGGGAATAATACTTTAATGTACCGTTGTCACACTCTGATCCTATACATGTCCGCGGACATGGCGGTAGTTTGCAGCCAGCGCATGTCACCAACGGGGATTCTGGGGTGGAGACGCATGCAAATGAAAATGAGCGGAGCTTGGGATTGGTGAATAAAATTCAGTGGGTGTGTTCTGAACGGCGAGATTTAGTAAGACCATCTTCTCCCTGACAGGAGACCACACAGCCATGGCTTTGCATGCTCGCAAACAGATTATCTGGATTTTGGGAGACTCATGGATACATTGGTTGAAGGTGCATGCAGAAAGCTCCAGTTTATCTTCAGATCTCGGATTTCCTCATGTGGAAGTGCACTGGATTGGCGTGCGTGGCATGAGGTGGCTGGACTTGGTACCTCGCTGTGTTACTTACTGACAGAGTGTTCTCCAGATACACTTATCATTCATTGCGGATCAAACAGTTTCGGCCATGTCTCTGGAATTTCTTTTCAATTTTCAATGAAGGAAGGACTTGCGAAGCTCATGGACATGTTTCCAAATTGTCAAATACTTTTTTCCCGTATTGCACAAAGAAAAATATGGCTGTGTTCTTCTGCTTTTGGTCCACAAATGGAGAAAGCGAGACGCAATGTGAATAAGGCTGTTTGTAACTTTTTAAGAGATGTTGGCATGCCCTCATTCCACAATGAAAACATTTTGCTACGCAACTCTTTAGTTTTCCGCAGAGATGGAGTCCATCTCACATATGCTGGCAATCAGATTTTTCTTCGCAATGTACAAAATGCATTGTAACCTCTTTTGGTTTCACAATAACTTATGTGACAATCCGTTTTCTCCAATCCACAGTTTTTGATCCACACAACACACCACCGAAAGGCTCTTTTCAGAGCCACCACTTACTCCCAGCGTACACTTCATTGTGTTTGCTCCACTTGCACCCTCCTTTTTTTCCCTACGACTGTCCGCAAACTTTCCCACAACTCCGCGGGGGTCTACAACGGTCACTTCATAGTTCTATTGTTAAACTGAGAAAGGCTGCTCTGAAAAGAGCCATTTCTGTAATTTCTGTTGTTTTCACGTTTATTGCTTCTCAGCACACGACACACTAGGAGAGGAGGCCAAAGGAGGGTAAGGAAGGGACACCAGCCACGGGGATAAGAAAGGGCAAGTAGACAGAGAAAGATATAGGGTGAGCTTCACTTAGGTAAGAAGCAGATCTTCTGGTGCTCTGTGACCGTAGCCTCAAAATCACTTTGAAAACTCTCCCCCCTGTAGAGTACTACGTCACAATACATACACACTATTGTCACCTTTGAAAGGTAAGGGTCAACAGCATTGCGAATGGCTTGTGAGGCAGCTGGAGGGAGGCGCTCCCCCACATGAGTGTCTCTTGTGGTGGGAGGATCGGACACGGAGGATGCTGTAGAGGAACTCAATCGACTACGCTCTTCACATGGCACCACCTTGCGAATGTCCGCAGTGTGGAACGAAGTGCTGTGTCGCTTCATGGTTGTCGTACCAAAGCTGTACGCACCAAATCTCCCATGACTCAGCACCACCTGGCACCAGTTACACCTCACCAGGTTCGCACGTGCTTTTGGCACGTCCCCATAAAGTGCTCGTAGTGCGGAGTTCCTCCACCTCATTCTCTTCCTCCACTTCTTCCTTGCTCTCCACATCCTTACCCATATATCTCTCTGCAGGCCCTTGGGGAGGTGGTGGTGGCGGGTTTGGGGGTGGTGCAGAGGCTAATGAACCAACAGCAGCCTTAGAAGCCATACCGATTACTTTCCTTTTGGTCACTACAGCAGTAAAGGCAGTACACCTCAATCTGCTATAGCTAGAAGGACAATGAAGATGCACCCGGGGGTGCAGCCATTTATAGGGGTGAAGGGGTTTATCTCATGACCGTCTTCATAACTGCAAAGCGGTACGAAAATTTTACTCAACAAGTCCTCAGATAAGCTATTGTCTGGGATATGTGAAATGATATTTTTACGCTCTACAGTATTTTGACCTATGGAGACATTGACTTTTTGGGGGAAGGTCAGGGAAAGTATAACATACCCGAGGAGTTGAGTTGAAAGTGAGATTTATTGTTTGTTTGTTTTATTATTTGCAATACGCAAGCCTCCCCTCGGTTAACAGTGTGCAGCATTTACATGAGATTGCGAAACTTAGTTACAGCAACAAAAATACATACATACACATATTGACAAGGTCAGCGATATGAGGTGAATAGAGAGAGAAGTCAAAGATGACACCTAGGTTGTTCGCCACCCAGGATGGTGAAGGGAGGTGTTAGGGTTAGCATACTTTGTATGTACACTGTAAAATAACATTTATTTACAAAAAGACAATCATATTACAATTATTTAAACAGGGATTTGTACTTCACAACCAGCTCTGCTTTGGGTGGATATGGCACAGTGGCAATGTTTGGTGGCAATGCATCAGTGCTCTGCACAGAAACGTTCAAAATTCCATATCTGTGCTTCTCGAGTACAGCAACAAGAAGGCTTTTTACAAAGTCGAACTCCATTTCCTCATAGACTGGTTTGTCACCCATTGCTTACTTTTTTTTAAAAAAAACCTTAGTGTAGCGAGGCATCCTTGCATTACCCATAGTCCTAGATTGTTCACGGCAGAGATTCTCGTTATGGGCCAAGACCGCAAGTAGAGTCCTATGTCTCATGCCCTGTATGCTGAAATGCAAGTGCTTTGGCTTGTACTTTAGGCACATATTGTGGAACACCTCCAAACCTCCCGTGTGACAGAATTCTGTCAGTCCCCTCAAATCTCTTGATAGAGTTTTATCAAAAACAATCTTCTCAATGGCTTTGCGTGTCGGTGAAGATGGAATCAACCACTTCTTCTTCCTTGCCTCCTCTGGGGAGAAAGGGCCATGATCACATTGGTGGAAATGTAGGTTTTCCGACCAGCGGTGAACGTTGGTACAGTGGAGCATCAGTGACCGCCATTTTTCAAGTAGTATTTCAACTGACCCTTCACAAGTTTTGGAGCTCCACCAAAGATGGTTGCAGGTAAACTGGGACCACTCTGAAATACTTTCCAAACTTTTTTTTCCCCTGCAGCCGAGATTTTCTTATTGATTGATTTAGCAAGATGCCATACGTTAAATTGATGTTTAATATGTGGGAACTGCTCTCTCATTGTCTTGGCAATTGAAACGTGTCTGTCTGTTGCTATGAGGTTGATGTGCATTCCCCTCGATTGTAGATATTCCACTGATTTTATAAATCCTAGTTTCTCCATGGCCACTGAGGATGTACATTGTGTTACCTGCACGACCACCAAACTCACAATTTTCTAACTATCCATGTCCTGAAAGTGGTAGGTGCAGTACTTGGCAGAAAATCCAGGGGTGTCGCACTGTCCATCGCCGGCTAGTCTGTATCGTTTGCCTTCGAATGTACTTGCTAGAGACAATTGTTCGATTTTCCAAGCATCACTAATGGCCGGAAATAGATAATCATGTTGGAATTTGTAGTACTGCGTTTTAGAAATGAAATGGAGTCCCAAAAACTGAAAGAAAGACTCTAACTTTCTAAAACTGGAGCCACTAAAAAGTGATGCGCCTGCACACAGTAGATTCCCTGCTGGCAGTTTGCCCAGCATCGGTTGTGCAGACCATGAGAACGTATGATTCAATCTACAGACGGCATGTATTTTGACGTTACTGCCTTGTTTTTGACGAGTCACATGAATCAATGGCCTCCGACATACTTTCCCTCTGACAGAATGCCCACATTTCAGCATAATTATAATATCCATCAAACAAATGTCGAATACTATGTATTTGCCCTCTTCAATTAGACTGTCATCCGGTGTCACACTTGTTTCGGACTGCATCGTTGAGGACATTTCACCACAACTGAAAGAAATATCATTGATATCAGGTTCTGATGCGTCGGTGAATGCTGCTGCTGGTTCATTCTTTGTCATTTCAACATCTGTTACTTCAACATTGATGGGAGAACACAACAATGTCGACAGCTTTTTTGGTGGCAATTTTTTGGCGGATGTAGATTGTGTGAATTGATCTGCGACTACTTCCGAGCTATCCTCAATACATTCAGTATCATCTTCTTGTGGTGTTGCAGTCGCACTGTAGCAATGGTCCAATAAAACTTTACTGGATTCTCCGGACACATTCATTTCATGTTCTGGCCATTGGACATGAGCATCTCTAGTCTCAACACGCCGCGTCTGAATTAATAGTTCCTCCAGAGTGTAAATGGTCTGGCAAGCAACATCTCTCATTCGCTTCACTGTCTGTGTATGTATAGTTCGTAGACCCATGGGTAACTACAGGACAGATTGGAAAAGGGATGTTCAGTTTAAACACAATATGAAGTATAGTACAATTGACTGGAAAAAACATAAAATAGTCCCCAGCACAAAGAAATTCTAAAGTTATGAACTGTTTGTAACTAACCTTATTTTTGTTTCTTTTCTTTGCAACTTTCTTGACTCGACCTTCAACATCTGCACGCTGTAGCTCCGAATCGTTTCCGCATCTCTTCCCTTCCTCTTGCGTTGCAACGACTATATTTTCTGTATCCGCATAGACAGCACGGAATGAGGCTCCCTCGACTCCCTGAAACATAGTACTTTCATTACTATGTATCACAATATTGATAACATAAAACACACGTGAGGACGAACACACAGGTATATCTCAATAGCTCAACACAACTGAAACATTGTGTAGAACAATCAAATGACAAGTATTCGAGCTCTGATGACCTAGTTCCATGGAACTGTCAGTATCTATACCTCTGGCTCTGCATGGACTGCCATGAATGATTGTATTGGAGAGGAGGCATCAGCAACTCCCTGAAACACAGTACTTGCGTTAGTATGGTTTTCAATATTGTAAACATAACACATGCTTGGGGTCGACGGCACAGGTACATATAAAGAGATAACCACAAATGATGCATTGTCTAAAATAATCAAGGAATATTTAAATATGATCAGATTTAATGAACTTATTTCTCCAATTTCTTTACATCTGCATCATCTAAATGGGATCTTGTGATTGTAGTGGAAGCTCCATCGTCTCCCTGAAACACAGTACTTGTGTTAATAGGGAAGAAAGTATAGCAAATGGAATCACGTTATATGATCACGCTCGATGGAGCTGTCAGTATCCATACCTCGTGCTGCTGAAGAATATCTATGGATTTTGTAAATGTGGTGCGTACTTCCGAAAGCTGTTGCGCCGATTCGTATACGCATGGTCCCGCTTCCACTTCCCCTGGAATTACTTGAATGTCAGGCTCCGCATCAAGTGCGTGGGTTGACGCTTCAACAACTGCCTGAAACAAAGTATTTGAATTAGTAAGGATTACAATTTTGAAAACACAACACACACTTGGGGTCGACCGCACAGGTACATATCAATGGCTAACCACGAATGAAACATGGTGTAGAACAATCAAACGACAAGTGTTCCAGTCCTGATGATCACGGTCGATGGAGCTGTCAGTATCCATACCTCGTGCTGCTGAAGAACATCTAGGGCTGTTGTCAATGTGGTGGATGCTTCAGCATCTCCCTGAAATACAGTACTTGCATTACTATGGATAACACTAATTATAACTGAAAACAACACCAGTGCACGATAACTAAGGTGTATATCAATTAGAAAGCTCTAACCAAACATTCTGTAAAATAATCACACGATACATAAAAACTATTACTTGACATGCATAAAACAAGTCTGTAGCAGAATAGCCAAGTAAGATTACCTGATACGCGCTAGAAGTGGTTGATAACTGCGAACACAACACGGAAGTAGAATGTTCTTGCTTCAGATTCAAGGGATAGTCAAGAAGTTGTAAAAGTAAATTATTGTTTGATAATGAAATGCCAATATTTAAAATTGCCGTGTAAGGAGACAGAATACTTGAGAGTAATGCTATTGAAAATGCGCAATATAGCATAGTTACCTGTGACCATATATAGATTTCGTTTGTGGGTTATGAAATCTAAAAAGAATATATTGATAAATGTCATTATTCAAAAAGCTATACACTCATATCCATGTCGAAAGTATTACAAATTGGAAACAACACCTAAAATATCAAGTAATCCATTCGGCTACCTACACACTACCACAAGGCCTAAAGCTAAAAACGGACACTTGACTCACCAGTGGTGGAATGTGGACGAATAGAGTGGGAATAGCGTTTGCGAGCAATTTTCGTGTCGTTCGCAGTTTATTCTTCTTTGTTACCCAAGATGTGGCGTACATGTTCGAGGAAAAGTGCCGGCAGCAGATGTGGTATCGATCACCCCTCTTGTCCTCTAAGACTTCTTGGACTCTACTTTCAAGCTCATCCAGTGGATATCCGCAATGTCTGACCAATTCTCTTATTCGATTAACGGTTTCCGGGAATACATGCATTGTAGTGCATTCAGATTTAGCATGGGTCTTCGAAGGGCAACCGCTAATCGAACAGGCAGGCATTGTTGAAAATTCTGAAAAGTAAATATCGACATTATTAAACAATCTTGATGAATAAAAATGTGATACAAAAGTAAATGAACCATACAATGTTCAATGCAAAGTTTGTTTTACTCGCCGGAACTATACCAGTTCATCATTTGCGGCTTAGTATTTGCATAAATTACAGAAATTTGTAAATGATGTGACTAAACTCTGAACATGTGACTCGTCCCTTGGATGTTCTGTCTTGCACGAGAAGGAAACATGCTTACATTATAGACTGGACCCCCGAAGGATGCAATTCGATGACATTTGACACAGATGAACATAAATAGATCTATTGATAGCATAACAATTGAAACTCAAGTCAATAGCAATGAGACCAATGACCATAGCACTATTGGGTACTCTAATCGCAAATAGATAGAAATTTAAAAATGACCGAAATATGACTAGGATACATGGCCTTACCTTGACCAACAAACAGTTGGAATCAGCAGGCCGAGCAGTATGTTGCAGGAGAACAGGTAGATGGCCACAGGTAGCACACTGACGAGTTTGCTCGAAGCAGTCACAGATAGCACGACAACGAGCAGATTAGCATAGACCTCAGTGCTTCTCAGGTAGAAGGTTCAGGAGTTGACTTGCAAAGCACAAAGATGTTCTCATGAGACATATCAAGTGGTTTATAAAGTATTAGAAACAGGGGTGTGTTTGTGAATGAATGACGTGTGTATGTTGTGGTATTATGTGGTTTGCAGGGGGGCGGCCTGCCTCAGGGGAGGCCTGCCTGGAGACACGGGGTCTGAGGAGGCCATGTGAGCGATGGCCCCTGGGCGTGGGATACCTTTTGAAGTGTACATGCTGTTTGGCCGTTTGCGCCCGTGACAGCCCCCCATGCAAACGCTCATCCCCGGGTGCGAACCACCTTTGATAGAGGGGGGTGGGATAGATGGGCCTGGGGCGTGCAGATAAGGCACAGGAAGACTGCTGAATGGAGACACACTTATGTGGATTGCAGGGGGGCGACCTGCCTCAGGGGAGGCCTGCCTGGAGACACGGGGTCGCCATGTGAGCGATGGCCCCTGGGCGTGAGATACCTTTTGAACTGTACATGCTGTTTGGCACCTTGGCCGTTTGTGCCCGTGACAGCCCCCCATGCCAGCGCTCATCCCTGGGTGCAAACCGCCTTTGATAGAGGGGGGTGGGATGGATGGGCCTGGGGCGTGCAGATAAGGCACAGGAAGACTGCTGAATGGAGACACACTTATGTGGATTGCAGGGGGGGCGGCCTGCTTCAGGGGAGGCCTGCCTGGAGACACAGTGTCTGAGGAGGCCATGTGAGCGATTGCCCCTGGGCGTGGGATACCTTTTGAAGTGTACATGTTGTTTGCGCCCGTGACAGCCCCCCATGCCAGCGTTCATCCCCGGGTGCAAACCGCCTTTGATAGAGGGGGTGGGATGGATGGGCCGGTGGGCGTGCAGGCAAGTGTGTGGGAGCGAGGGGCCATCAGGCCCCTCTCATCCTTTACTTCTCAGTAGAAACTCGGACCAGGTGCCTCCAGTAGTGGGTTCACCCCTTGCCCTTATGTGATGTTAACTTTGGTTGACATTCGCGTAGATGGGACCACTGAGCAGGATATGGGGCATCCATTTTTGTACCCCTTTTCCACTCCATCTTGGTGACCAGGCCTCACTGCGCAGAGCACATGGCCCCCACCCTCGTTCCCACTCTGAGTGGAAAACTCCAGAGGTATTTGCAACAGCTAATAAATGTAACACATCACTCTTCCTCTGAGATCACTGTCCTGCATGTGAACCAGCCTGAACTAAGCACATAGCTCGTTCATCTCCACAAACGTGTCCTTGCCCACGCACCCTCGCCAGTGGAAACTTACTGCCATTCTGACCCTGTGTCCCTGCAAGGTATTCTCCTCATGTCCCACACCACTAACCACGCCATGATGGCCACCTAGCAGATCCCCAACTAACATTAGACCTCTACTGCAGTATATCGTTGCCTATCAATAACAAATGCCACATACCGGAGATTCTTGTGAGCACAGACCCACACTTCAAACAGTGTATTATAGTGGTCAAGACCCTTAACCTAAGGCCTGTATAATCCAATGTTAATTGATAGTATAGATATATGTCTGACTTTTATAGAGACATAACCTACTGAAAGACTTTGAACAAGTGTTATTTAGTGCATGCATTATTGAGAATATATTATGTTAGCTTAGATAGTGACTACCCTGCTTCACAGCGACCTGACCTTCACCCATTCGGAGCACAGATGTCTAACGTCCATCCTTGAATGGAGACACACTTGATTAATTTAACAAATTGAAACAACCTTTGTTAAAATATATGTGGTGTTTTATTTTGTATCTTATTTTGATGACACAAAAATACAAGACTTTACAAATTGTACAGGTCAGGTTGCAGCACAGCGAGGGAAATTCCCCTCTACTGACCGCTGTCACTTGGGAAAGTTTCTCTTATGGCACGAACGGCACAGGCGGGTATTACTCTTCGAACGCGGTGTCCAAGCCTCCCGTGAAGCCACCATTTAAAGGAACGATAGGCCACCAGCCTGTACCACCTGCGAAAAGGAATGAAACAAACTGTTTTAAAATGACCAACATAAGTTTAATAAACGTTTGTTGTCAATGCGATTCTTGTAACTAATGGCATTCTGCTCAGACAAATGCTATCTAGACACTGCACACTATTGAACGACTCTCATGCGTTACAATGATATGTATATGTAATTTTGGATATAGTAGAAGAGCATGAAATAGGAGTGGCATGACAAGCAGAGTATACTTACTCGTTACTAGAATTACGAGGACGAACAGTTGCGCGAAGTTCGTGCATAAGCACCATCATTATCCTCAACACGGACCGTGTGAGGCAGACTGCCCTGAAGTCTGGCAGCTCGGTGATGTATTGCGGGCGTGGATCGCCTTCCGAAATGTAGGCAGCGCATCCCGAGTTTTCACAGCAGCAGCAGTTCTCATCCTCGGTTGGCATTAGCTCGCACCGATTGTGCACCAGGTGGAAACACCATCCATGCGACTAGGTCCAGGCTCTTCAGCTGTTGAATCGTCCTCCCAACTGCCGTCTGAAGACACATCGTTTTCGCGTGTTTCCCTTTCCAGTAGTTCCTCCTCGGTATACTCGAGCTCGCACATGTAGGGCATTATTGTAGCCATTGTGTGTTAAACAAACTAAAATAATTTATAGTGGTGGTACTGGTATCTGTTCACATGGGCTACAAGCAACGAAGGTAGCTGACCAGAGCACAGAAACGAGTCACAGAATACTCAAAGTAACACAGAGAGAGGAATGGAATCAAAATCTGCTGCTGTGTGTTGTGAAACGGTCTGTTTATACTTATTGAGGAAAGAGGCGTCCTGCCATTTCCATGGCAACACGTCATTAGCTGAAGCGCAGCGAATGTTGACACGAGACGTGCTTTGGCGTTGTGAAATGGGCGGTACGTGTTTGCTGATGACAGGCTCAGGGGCGGGGGATATGATTTAGTGCCGCAAAATCAGGTCAGCAAGGGAGATGGGGCAAGTGATAGGATTATCACAAAATGGCAGCGCCCTGATGCCTGTTTTCGCGTGCGTTTAATGGACGAAAACTCGGGTAATCTTCATAGGACATTTTTCTAAAATCGAGCGACTAAGGCTTAAAAACACATGGCCGACACGTAGGGACAATAAAAAAATGTTGACCGAAATATTCCTTTAAGGTGGGCTCTGAAAAGAGCGGTTTTTTGTTTTGTTTTTGGGCAGATAGCTTACAGACATCTGTTATTTTGTTTATTTTTTGTATTTTTTGTCCTTACTTTACTCCTAGAACCATTACAGAACCTTCTCTAAAGCAAACCTTACATTCCAAAAAAACATCGCATTTCCCAAAGAAGATAGCGCAACAAAATAATCTGCATTACTTGGAACAATGTTTTCTTGGCTGCAGAAAAAAATACCAGCGCGTAACATAAAAGCACACATACCGCGATTAATGATACACCTCCCAATACTTTGATCTGGACAGAATAAAGAATTGTTGTCCCATTTTACTCTACGGATTAAACCAGAAAAAATTACTTTCGCAGTTGGAAAGATGTTCATGAGTGCGTGAATCAACTGTCTCAAATCTGCCAACAAAGTACGTGCAGTCACGTAGCCCAAATGGCAAGAACCGTAGTGCAAAATTACTGCATGAGGAGAGGTCTCTGCAAACTTGCAGAATTGCCGCAACATTGGCATCAGTCTCAGTGTTCCACACCACCTCCACTCCTCTGACATCGAAATGGTGTGCCACATGCCTACTCTCGGCATAATGTTGTAAGCCATGGACAAAAATGTCTCCAAGCACCAAAACCCTGACCCTCTCCACCTCTGCCATCTTCAGTGTACGCACCGTCTTTCGACACAAAAGAGTAACATGAACATCTAATTGCCTGATGCCTACAGTCCCCTTTCCATGCAGGATTTGTTGTAGAAACCCATATGTGACACGCCCTACCCACGGACAAGTGTTGCCTACATGCGGCACGTAACTCTTACCCAGTCCTTTCACCCTTTCCACAGTGGTAGCAAATCGAGTCCCTCATTGGACACAACTAAACAGTCACACAACCATCCACCAATCACATTGAATATCGCTAAATCTAACTCCGTCATCAACATTGCGCACTTCAAAATGACTGTCGATAATTCTGAATGGAGGTCGCATATCATTGCAAAGCACCTACTTCAGAAGCTACTGTGCAAGTGTTGCGAATTTCTACGTACAGCTCCATGCATGCGCACATGCATGAGTATAGAGTACAGGTATGTATATTTTAATCAGAGAACATGTGCAACCCTTATCATTTAATTTAAACAAATTAATGCTGCTAAATGTGCATAGGCAACACATACCAACGCTCCCCCTTTTAAGTGCAAGATGTCCGATTTATCATTGACAAACTGCACGACTTCTTACTGTCTTCCACATAACCTATACATATGTTGCAAGCATGCCTATTTAGTGCGAAACTCGATTTTGTATTAGAAAATTGTGTACGGCCTACAGTAATGTAACTTGCAATGTAATTGTATGCCAAAAGTAAGCGCTCCCGATTGCTGTGGTGACTTCTCCCTCTGAGGGTCTACCGATTTTTCAGCATCGTGCTTTTAAATTACAAGTAGAACATTTTTTCCCACCTACTACTATGCCCTATCACTTACAAACCTCTCTCCTATAGATAGTACACCTGGTAAAAAACAAGGCATTTTCATAACCTTGAAAATGTTAGCAATTTTGAAGGACTTACAAGTAACATATTACACATACCATGCAAAGGCTGCATAGAGTGAAGTGAAATGCACACATGCACTGGGTTGAAATATGAAAGGAGAATGCTCTGACGAAAGATGCACAATTAATGTGTGCAATATCAGCACTGCTGTAAACACACAAAGTAATTAATTTAGTTTTTTGGAATACCAGTGAAGACTACTCTCCTGAGAATCAACAGCATCTACACTGCAGACGACATATCCGAAGAAACCTGGTCATTTTGCAAAAAAAAGTAAGTACAGTACTACCTTTATATTGTAACTACTCCTCAAAGAGGCTGCGTGGGATATTTGTTTAATTTGGGAACCAAAGCAAACATTGATTTCTGAACCATTCTACGTGCAAATATCAATTTATTGAACAAAGAATAACAGGCAGAATGGCTCACAAATCCCTGTGTGTTTGGAACTCAAATAACATACGTAATCCTTAGAAGATTATATTTAGAAAATAAGTTGCTGTTGCAACTTTATGGCATTTTGTTTATTAATAATGCTTCTTGTCACCACTAGCCCACTTTGTACTCTCATCTGAAGCACATTGTAGCAGTATACAAACAGTAAAATAGCCTTATCAAATCATTGCAAGAGTCCAATGCACATTCACACACCATGACAAAGAGCTTCCCCCCATCAGACTCATGCACGCATGCACACAGCACACATACATTGTACAACAGACCAAAGTATGCTTTCTTTTTTCAACAGACACCAAAGAATGCCTAGCAAAAAGCAACTCTATAGAAAGGAACGCAGATGTAGAGCAAATAAAAATAAAAGTGCCCAATCTAAGCATCCATCTGTTGTACAGTTTGTAGAGAATGTTGGAACAAACCAGCTAATGCAGTCGGTTAGCAAAACAAAGGAAGCTTCAACTACCGAAACTTTACCTCCTCCATCAAAATGTGTCACAAAACACAAAAATGTTGGCAAAAAATTGGCTACGGTACAGCTAACAATGCTCCTACTAATCCTGATAGTGTAACAAGAACCCATAGTAAAAAAAGTATTTTATCAAAAATGTTTCATCACAGAGTCCTTCGGAATTTACTAAGAGGACCGAAATCATCCTCACCCCTTGAAACCTACTGTAGAAAGTTAATCCTACAACCTCTCGTGGACAGTGCAGTCCTTCTCAAAAAGATGTTGTTTATATTAGTGTTAAATAGGATGAAAGCACTAACAAAACTAAGTACCCAACTACAAAAGAAACTCAGCAATAAATGGAATGTGAACAAAAATATTTTCTTAAATGTTTGTGGTGGTGAATAGAGCCTCACAACAACCATAGAAACATATTTTAATGAAGAAGCATACAAACAAAATCAAACAAACACAATTGCCATCCATAGCAGTGGACGAGGGTATGAGAAAATCAATACTACCATCATGGAACAGGAAACACTCCTTACAAAAGTATCCTCTGAAAAGTCAGAATTACCTCTCGATTCAGCAGAACCACACCGTCCAGTATACAAATGGCTGTGCACATCAATGTGTGCCATTCCAAATAAAGCTTTCAAATCTTTACGTCAGTTCCTCAATCAGTATAAAAAAGGTAAAGACAAAAGTAAAATGAAAGTGCTGCAAAATATGGATATTTGTCGAGTGCACAAATACTCAGGACTACAAGGACATTATTTAGCCTGCATTTCTGGGCCTATTTGCAAAAGCACCTTCCATGATATCAAAAGGATATCAATACATCATTCACATGTAAGACATCTAGTGTATAATATACTATGCAAAAAGTCTAGCTTCAGAATTAGGCAATTTAAATAACACTCTTCTGCATGGTACACCCAAATACTTACAAGAAGAAATTGACTGTATTCAGAGAAAGTATTTTGGAAGTGAAAGCCACTTACAAAATGCAATAGTTTTAGAACATAGTAGCAACAATTCTGCACATAGGAGCCTTCTATTACACACATACAGAAAATAAATAGTAAAATTTAAAAGGTCATCGGCTAAACTACCAAACCATGTGTGTGTGTGTTGCCGCAGAACGTTTTACAAAAAGGAAAAAAAAATGTAGACATGCCATACAAAATAGAAGACAATGAAGATTCTAAATGGTTTGAATTAGCTCTCTAACTTTTAGCAGAAAACAAATATGAACTAACTGAACGCCTAATATGTTGCAGTTACTGTACTACAAAATTAGACAACAACCAAACTCCTTCACATGCTATTACAAATAATTTGGAATTGTTCCCACTACCAAAAATCCTGCAACAACTCAATTTGTATGAGAGCATAATAATTCAAACAGTTCACCCATTTCAAGCAATTATACGCCTTCATCCAAAAACAGCAAAATTACCTTCCTCTGAATTGGTGAAAGGCATTCGGGCAAAGTAGTTTATTTGCCATTAGATCTAACGGAAAATGTACACACTCTAGGAGTGCAAATTTTAATAGAGCATTCTTTAATAGTCTTGGTAAATGGTGTACCAACAAAGGACAAAAAAACTTGGCAACAACTGGTGGACTTACATAAAGTTAGACAAGCGTTGAAATATCTAAAAGACAATAACGAGTACTACAAGGAAATAAATATTGATGAAAGCTTAAGGGAAACAACTGAAATAATTCAAGAGCCATCAGAAACTGGACAATTTGAACTTCTGGATCCTGCTACCTACTCTTTTGGACCATTACACAATTCATCCATTGCATTCCAATGAATTCATAGATGATGCACTAGAAACTTACCAAATGCGACAAACCAAAGGGTCACCAATGAGTATATGGGAAAAAAGTATGGAAGCACATGAGTTTCCACTGCTAATTCCTACTGGCAAAGGTGGAAGATACAATGATAGACCCACTCAGATTGTGGCATCAGAATGCCGCTCATCACGAATGTATTCGCAAGATCCCAGATTTAGACAAAATGTGGAATACATATTCCACCTACTCTATGAAAGTGAATTAGCAACACTATGTTACGGAGTTGCACACATTTTGAAATCTGGAACCCTCTTTCAAAATATGTCAGCTACGCAGTTAATACAAAAAGTACAGGAAAAAGATGAGGTTTTACAATCAAGCATAACAAATTTGTTTGCAAACATGCGTGGTACAAAGGAATACTGGTTCTGACAGCACAGAGACATGTGTTGTATGATCAGAAACCTTGGACCACCGACTTGGTTTGTTATGCTAAGTTGTGCAGAATATGCATGGGAAGATTTACATGAGTTCCTCTGCATAGCAAACAGCAACAGAAACAACATAGATATATTAACACCTGGAGAACTTTGCTCTCTAGATCCAGTTAATGTGTCAAGATATTTCCATCATCGTTTCATTGCCATGCTACACTTTATTTGCAATAAAACTGTTCCTCCCCTTGGAGAAGTGCAACACTTCTTTTGGAGAAAAGAATATCAAGCGAGAGGAGCACCACATATTCACATGCTGTTATGGATCAAAGGTGCACCGAAATTTGGTCACGACAGTGAAAGCACTGTTTTGCAGTTTATCAAAAAATATGTCACTTGTGAAATTCCTTCACAACAGATACATAGTGAGCTGCATGGGCAGATTTTACAATTTTGAAGACACAAATGTGGCAAATATTGTCGCTGCAAATACAAAAACAAAGGTAAATACTACACCAAATGCCGCTTGGTTTCCCTAGACCAGTTACAGAAACAGGTGAAGTAAACAACTTCATGTCTTCAGTTCAACATAGTGTTAAAGGTAAATCACCTAAGAATACATATTACATAAAAAGAAGGGAAGAATCACAATATATCAATAATTACAATGCAATCATTGCCCTCTTATGGAATGCAAACATAGATGTGCAGTACATTTCAGACAATTCAACTGCTGTTGCACAATATGTTACAGCCTACTTAACAAAAGCAAAAAAAACAGAGCTTCAAGACCTCTGGGATGACCTAGCATCAGGCAAAACATTATCACAGAAATTGTACAGCCTAGGCATAAAATTGCTCTCTCATAGAGAATGTGGCACCTATGAAGCAGCAGATCATTTAACCGGTACTGCTTTGTATGGAAAATCAGACAACATAGAGTGCTGAAATCATATGAGGACATAGAAACAATTGCCAGAAATGATCCCAACAGCCAAGACATTCTAAAAAACAATTTACTGGACACATACTATCCGAACAGGACTAGCACTTTGGAAAGCATGTGTCTATACCACATAGCTCAAAACTTTGCATACAAAAATAATGTAAAACCCGATGAAAGCAGACATAGAGTGACCGATTGTGAAGGGGGCATAGTGAAACTTACCAAACGAAGCTTAATTAATCATGTAAAATTGTAATTAAAAACTCCTCAACAGAAAGAACTATATTACATGTCTCTGTTACAACTTTTCAAACCATGGAGAAAAGAGGAAGACATACTAGAAAACTATGACTGCTATGAAGATGCTTTCAAAGCAAATGAAAGCGCTATCACCGATGTGAACTTTACGCAGCACAAAACAATGTTACACAATGAGCAGCAACAGTAAGAAGAACTTCAGGCCCAACTAGATAAGGACTCTTCCGACAGTAGTCAACCTTCTGTAACAGGAAGTCAAGAACCACTGGGACAACCACTAAGAGCAAATGAAGCTGAAGCATCTATGGCAGAAGTAGAAAACAATATGTATCAGTATCAAGAGGATGCAGAAGACTTAAATGTACAACAAGCAAAACTTAACAAAGATCTCTGCACCATTTTTGAAGACATAACAAAACAAATTGTACATGGTGTACAACACAAAAATAAAGAATGTACCTGCCAAAATTACAAACCTATATTGCTGTACGTGAGTGGTGAAGCTGGATCAGGGAAAACATTCTTAATCAAAATCATCAGCAAGTTCCTTCAACAATTGACAAACAACAAGCTGTCAGCTGTTGTAACGGCCCCCACAGGTTTAGCTGCCTACAACATAGGCGGTGTCACTTTACACCGATTACTACTGCTTCCAGTAGAGCATCAAAATAAATTAGACTATTACAAACTTTCTGCAGAAGCTGCAATGGAATTACACAGAGTATTAAAACAAATGAAAATGCTACTAATAGATGAAGTGAGCATGGTCTCCACCCTAATGTTGGCTTTGATTCACCTCAGATTGCAAGAAGTACTTAAAAGTAACAACGAAGAACACTTTGCAGGGAAACATATTATCGTTTTCGGAGATCTTCTACAATTGACACCAGTGAAAGGGGAAACCTATTTTTAAAACCTTAGGCCACAAACTCTGCCAGAAAACTGTTGGTAGCATAGGTAATGTCAACCTTTGGCAACATTTCCAATACAGAGAATTAACTGAGAATATGCAGCAATCTGCAGATCTCACTTATGCCAACATCTTAAAAAGTATTAGAGTCAGTGTACTGTCACAAGAAGCACAAGATGTATTGAAAAACCAGCACATTCATGCACTTTATGGCGATAATGCATGTGCAACTGATGTTATGGAACAAATAGCGCACAAAAATGTCAATTGTATGGCCTTAATGCCAACTCTTGCAAGCTGTTTCAAATTCAATGAAACAATGTTAAATAAAGAAATGCAGCAAATAATGGAAATTAGCGCCACAGAAAAAATAGACGTACATGGTATGACAGTACCCATGTGTGAGCAAGCCACAACAAGACTTAATAGTTTAGAAAATTCAATCTCCAACACAGCTGGGTTGGAAAAAATATTAAAATTATCCTTAAATTGTAGAGTAATGCCTAAACGTATTGTTGACGTCGAGCAAGGGCTAGTTAATGGAGCACTAGGTACAGTTGTTGGCTTTCAATCATACCCACGTGACAGCAACATTCAGTTTGTCAATGTTTGCTTTGATAAAGTTTCAGAAGTGAAAAGGATAGGGCGCTCAATTGCTCGATTCCTTCTCTTCAAAGACATGTATGTATGTAGAGAGCAATTTTCTCTAACTCTTGCATATGCAGGTACCATTCATAAATCCCAAGGTCTTACCCTAGACAAAGCATTGATAGATATAGGAAACACAGTCTTTAAGGAAGGCATGAGCTACGTAGCATTATCATGCTTACGGTCACTTGACGGTCTATTGCTAATGAACTTTGATGCAAGTAAAGTCAAAGCTGATATTCCTTGCATTCTAGAATACAATAGACTGCGTTCACTGTACACCCCTCATCTGAAACAATATCCTGTTCCAGATAAAGTAAAACGTGGTAAAAGAAAACTAAATGAAACAGAAAAGCAACAGAATCCAACAGCAAATTCCTCAAAGAAAAGAAAAGAAGCTAAAGTTTCAGCAATTACCACAAACAAAGAAGAACCTATTAGGGAATGTAAACCAGGGACGTCGTCAAAGAAGGAACAGAAATTCTGAAACATACACTCAGATACAGAACTAGCTGGTCCATTCAAATTTGCAAATGAAAGTGGGGTAAGTTGCTATGCAAATGTAGCAATGAATATTCTATTTCAATTGCCACCAATTGTTAACAATATTTACTTGCACAGTGCAGACCAATTGTGTTTGCAAATGTTAGTGCTTCATAGAAATGCAACACGCAATCCCGACAACACATACAGTGTTCATGGAATACGGCAAGAATTGGACGACTGTGCTGGAATGGTAAGATTCACTGTGAACTCACAGGAAGATCCACAAGAATTTCTAATGTACTTACTATTAGTATTGGAAAACAAAAGCATACCTGTAAATGAAATCTTCCGTACATGTGGAAACATACATGCACTCTCTGTAGCAATGTGATACAGGAAGAAATCCCAAATGAGCAATTTTTGTATGTTTCCATACCAAATTGTGAAAGCATTCCATTTCAGCAACTTGTACAGAATGCAAACCATGGCAGATTATGTACTACTTGCAAATCAGACAATCGCTCGACCTTACTGATACATAATACTTATGCTTCTGCGTTATAATGCAGATGGTACCAAAAAACAACTGCAAACTGACTGGATTCACACACGGTCAAGTGTCACTTGGAAATACAACCTTTATAACAATAGGTATAATCTACCATGCAGGAGCTACAACCAATGCAGGTCACTACACTGCATACATTAAAAAGAAATGTGGATGGTTTGAATGTAAAGATAGCACCATTACTGTAAAGCAGAGATTGCCAGCTAATCTTACAAATGCGTATTTAATCTTCTTAAAGCCAACTTCCCAATAGGATATAACAACGACACAAATAAATGAATATCACAGATTTGTAGGAACAAATGCACAGTTAGAATATGCCTACAGGTATCTAACTGTTGTTAAAAATCGTCAGGAAGACAACAAACATAACATTAATCAGAAAGATGAAGGAAACAGGATATAACAACGACACAAATAAATGAATATCACAGATCTGTAGGAACAAATACGCAGTTAGAATACGCCTACAGGTATCTAACTGTTGTTAAAAATCGGCAGGAAGGCAACAAACATAACATTAATCAGAAAGATGAAGGAAACACTCAAAGGAAACAAGGAAGTAGTTAGTACCATAGCAAATGAAGGTTTTTTTTAATCCGACAAGGATTTCTTTTCCCCAGACCCAAGGATTAGAAAAGCAAACACAGAAACTGAGCGCAATGCACAGTACACTGGTTTGTAAACTAAATATGAGGGTAAAAAAAAGGTAAACTGTCTATTATGCAATGTAGTAAGTTTTCATAAAATGCAAAGACTAACATACCTTTTTCTTTTATCACAGAAATTAAAAAAGGGATACTTCCGCCAAGTAGGAAAGGCATTTAAAAAATATATGTGGATTCTGAACAAAGTAAGGAGTAAGTATATTGGCAGTCATTTTCTACACATGTGATTCTACACGTCTAACATATGGTAGTAATATGCTGCAGTGGCTGTAGGCTGGCCCTTGCATCTTCGGTGTGTAACCTACGACCTACGCCTTACGATCAAGGTACAAAGAGTATAGTTCCTAGCCACAACCATTGCTGCATATCGAAACCATGGTCCTTGTAAATTAGAAACTAATAAATTTACTTTTGGGACCATCGTCTGCAGCCATGCAGCCAAGACATTAGGGCGTGCACACAACTAGCGCATTCCACCACACCCATATTCACTTATATCTCCACTGCTTATGACTTCAGTCTTGGGTGCATGGCCTTTGGGCATGCAGTCAAGACTCTGGGTCCTGGCCAGAAACACCACAGCATATCGGAACCATTGTGCCTTGTCATTTCACTATGTACAAAGTTGGTTTTGGGAGCGCGGCCTTTGGCCACGCTCACAAAATGCTACGCCCTCCCCACAACCGTCTTAATGATGTTGCATAGTACAAGTGTACCAATAGCTGAGATATGGTGAAGTAGTTTGTAGCCACAGGCTACAGACGTGAGTTTGAGGCCATAGAATTATCAATGTATCGGTGTACAGTATATAAAATGCACAGTTGCTTACAACTGCAGTGCTTATTACTTTGTTCAAATACTCTGCATCCTGGCCACTACTACCACATAATATGACATCCATTGCGGCATATAACTACACTACATACAAATGTGCTTTTGGGGGCACGGCCTTTGGCCCTGTTCCCATAATTGCAGCCCCTCCCCACAGCCGCCTGAGTGATGCACTACCACACCATATCACACCCATTGTGCCTTGTAAGTAGACTACATATAAATGTTCTGTTTGGTGCATGGCCTGTGGCCATGCCCTCATGACTGCAGACCCTCCCCACAGCCACCTGACTGATGTTGAATACTAGGGGTGTCTCTGTAGCTCTGAAATGCTGCACTGTTTGTGGGCAGGGCCTAAAATCTTAGGTCTATGTCCATACACTTCAATATATGGTTGTGAAGTGGCTTATAACTCCAGTGCTTACAAGTTTCCTTTTGGGTGCATGCTTGGGTGTATGGCATACAGCCTGCAACTATGCACCCAAAAGTACACATCTTGGCCAAAACCACTGCACTAGATAAAACCCAAGTGGGCTTGTAAGTGAAAAGGTTATAGCTTTGCTGTGGGGTGCATGGCCTTTCGCCATGCACCCAAGACTGCACACACTCCCCACAACCAGGCAATCGATACGCATTACTATGGGTGTATCCATGGGTGTGACATGCTGCAGTGTTTGTGGCCAGGGCCTAGAGTTTTGGAAGTAAGGCCTTCGGCCGACGGCCATGCAATCAAGACTCTACGCCCTGGCCACAACCACCGTAGCATGTGACACCCATGGCAGAGTACTAATGAATACAATACCCATAGGAAAAAGTAATGCAATTATGGCATGTTGGCAATTTCAATGTTCCCTAACACCACACGTGTCCTTACAACAGTTACAAGTTCCCTGTGCACTGCACGGACTGTAATTCTGCCCTTATTGGACCCCTCATTTTCTGTGCGTACAAGGTGGCCATAGAAAATACATCATGAAGAGGTTATAAGCAGGGTCTCCCCACAACCACCTCAGTGATGTGTGGTAGTGGGAGTTTTTCTATAGGTGTGGTATCCTTCACTGCTTCTGGCCAGAGGCTTCACCCCTAGCTATATGTCCATAGATATTACAGTGGCTTGCACGTCCAGTACTTATAACTTTGTTCTTGGGTGCATGGCCTATGGCCATGCACCCAAGACTGCACACACTCCCCACAACTTGGCAATCGATACACAATAGGCAATCGATAGACAATACTACGGTTGTGTCCATGGGTGTGACATGCTGCAGTGGTTGTGGCCAGGGCCTACAGTCTTGGAAGTAAGGCCTTCGGCCTTCGGCCGACAGCCATGCATCCAAGACTCTAGGCCCTGGCCACAACCACTGTAGCATGTGACACCCATGGCGGCGTACTAATTAATTTAATAATACCCATAGAAAAAAGTAATGCAATTCTCAGATGTTGTCACTCTCAATGTTCGCTACCACTACGCGTGACCTTACAACAGTTACAAGTTTCCTGTGGACTGCATGGACTGAAATGCTACCGTTATTACACCCCTCATTTTCTGTGCGTACAAGGTGGCCATAGAAAATACATCATGAAGACCGACCCCCAGAACAAATGCATTGATCACCCATGACTTACTGTCTGAACCTGTCCCAACTCTCTGTGACACAGCAAAAGAGTTTTATAAATATAGCATGTGTACGCTGGTTGTTGCTCTGCTATTGGCGGATCCAAGATGTCGGGCGCAGCCAAACAATCTGACACAGAACACGTCTATCAGCAGCCAATCGGCAGAGAGGTTGTGTGTCCGCAGTCATGACGCCAGCCCCTTAGCCAATCGGTGTGTTGTCCGTGGACCGTACAGAGACGTGTGATCGTGAAGCAGACATAGATATCACAAATTTTTTCAGACCTATTTTTTGGTCATTTTAATGAAAAGTACTGCACGGAAGGTCACCAAGTTTTCCCCCATTCAGTCTATGGGAAAAAAAGACGTTTTGGGACCCCCCCTATAACTTTTGCTCCCCTGAACCAAACATCTCCAAACTTTGCAAAAAAAAATTGAGAGTTGCCCATATACTTTTTCTGCAAAGTTTGGTGACGACTAGTCCCGGAGGAGCGGAGTTAAAGGCCGCCCAAAAAGTGCTCTTCCTATGGAAACAGCAACTTAACCATAACTACACAGCCACTACCATGGTTAATATATATATTCAGTAAAAAAACTTTGTTAATGGGACGTTATGGTTAAGTTGCGCTAATAAAAACTTATGAAATTCAATGAAAAAACTTTGTTAAAGAGAGTTTTTTGGTTAAGTTGCGCTACTAAAAACCTATGAAATTCAGTAAAAAAACTTTGTTAAAGGGACATTATGGTTCCAAGTAAAACCAAAAAACCCCTGCAATTCGCCAGTTATGGTAAGCTAAGAAACCATAGCCAGCGCCACCACCGCGCACTGCTAAGACTAACACCCAGGACATCAAAGATGACATCACAAATGTCATTGATGACATTACTGATTTCATAGGTTTTTAGTAGCACAACTTAACCATAACATCCCTGACTTTATATACATGTAACATAGAACATACTGAACCACAGGCTAGTGATTTTGATGTCCACGGACTCTGCTTATGTCCGCAGCAGTCGCGGACAACAGCAACACTACCCAAAAGCTCAGGGGGTATCTTACATTGTTATATCATGCCATATGTACACTGCACAAGTTTAAAAACCAGCACACACACACCTTATATGTAGTAATAAATAAGAAGTGTAACCTATATATGTAACACATCAACCATCCATTTAAATACCATATGTACTAAAATGGAACATAGCAAAATAAGAAAGATAGGCTTCCAACATAATTACCTCACAGAAACTGCACAACTAGGAGCAACAGCAGAGCTACAAACCAGTAAGAACACAACTTACTAGAAGCTAGTAAGTGTACTTCATTTTTCTTATATATTTCTAAAATGTCTGTATTAGATACAATAAAAGTGATATATTTTTCTTTTCTCACAGAAATGTCCAGTACTTTGGAGTGGCTTGAGGAGAATTTCCCACATGAGGAAATGTCTGCAGATAGTGAGCCTAATGGTAGACACTTCTCTATATAAGCCAATTAATAACCATTACTTTATGTATACTTTACATATATATCTATTTTTTTTTACAGACCATACAAACATTGAAAATACTACATCAAAAGATATATTGGATAAGACTCTGCAGGGCATGAAAGAAAAATGGACATGCTCATGGCAAATTTCAACAATTTAAAAAGCTTTGTGGAGGACCACATAAAAGAAAAAAATAGATACCATTGTCCCACATGTACCTGTCCCTCCTCTCCATATCCCAGTCAAATATCCCGAAACCGTCTGCACGTAGAAAAACGTTTTGATGAGACTTCATCCCATCATCTCCTCCTATCAATCCTCTTGAACCCCCAATTCTCCTGCGTTTGTCTCAGTTTCTGCTTCCCCTTCTCTTTCATACCTTTTACATCTATATATAATAAAGCAAAAATATTATATGTGTCCTAATTCAGTTCGTTTTTGTGTTTAAAAAAAAAGCAGTTGAGGTGTCCGCGTACAGCATGGGTGTCCGGGATGTCGGTAATGAAACGAAAATGGGGGCCTCATAAGGACACTATACCTGTCCATATTGTTGGCAGGCAAGTTGAAACTGTTCTAAGAACACAAGGGGTCTCTGGGATGTCCACAATTAACCGAAATGGAGGTGTCCTAAGGACACTATACCTGTCTGTACTGTTCGCAGGCAAGTTGAACATTTTTCTAAGAACACAAGAGGTGTCCAGGATGTCCACAATTAACCAAAATGGAGGTGTCCTAAGGACACTATACCTGTCCATATTGTTTGCAGGCAAGTTGAAACTGTTCTAAGAACACACTTGGTGTCCGGGATGTCCGCAATTAACCAAAATGAAGGTGTCCGAAGGACACTATACCTGTCCATATTGCTCGCAGGCAAGTTGAAACTGTTCTAAGAACACACTCGGTGTCCGGGATGTCCGCAATTAACCAAAATGGAGATATCCTAAGGACACTATACCTGTCCGTATTGTTCACAGGCAAGTTGAAACTGTTCTAAGAACACACTCAGTGTCCGGGATGTCCGCAATTAACCAAAATGGAGGACACTATACCTGTACCTATTGTTCGCAGGCAAATTGAAACTGTTCTAAGAACACACTCGGTGTTCAGGATGTCCAATTAACGAAAATGTAGGTGTTCTAGGGACACTATACCTGTCCGTACTGCCTAAAGAACATCTACACACATGCGCACCACACCCGTAAATTCTCCGAACATTGCATCTGTCTGTTACGGTTCGCGTCGCTTGTGTCGCACTTTTAATTAATTTCAGGACCCGAACACTGTCCGTAGAACACCCGCGCGCATGCGCACAACCGTTCCCGTGCATTTGATGTTCTGCGGTCATCCATTCCCTTCGCGGACATGTTCGCGACGCCATCGTGTGACCGCACCCACGCTGAGCGTGTGTCCTGAATTGCGGACACTGTCTGCGTCCCCGAATATTTTAAAAGTACCTTTTCGGGCAATCCACAGTATTTTATACTAAATTGCACCATAGCACATGTCCTAGACAATAACCCTAACTTTCTACATAATTTTTTTAACTTTTTGAGCCCTTTTGGGGTGTTCGTTATGTCTATGGACAGCACGGGTGTCCGTGAACCGCGCACCAGCACCCCTATAAAAGGCCACACACCAGAGCTCATCCTCATTGTGTTTCTGGCTACCTTACAAAACACGGTGTATTTTGTTGCCAATTTTCCAGATTTTTTTTCTGAAACGTGATATCATCCATGGCTCCTCTTAAACCACCTGGTGCTACATCTGCCTCAGCACCACCCCACCCCCTCCACCACCACCACCTCCCCAAGGGCCTGAAGAGGGGAACAGGCGTGAGGATGTAGAGCAGGATGAAGAGGATGACGAGGATGAGGTAGTGGAAATCCCTACTACCAGCACTCGCCATGAGTCTTGGGTATGGTGGTTATTTACCATTAATGGTAAAGTATCCAAGGTGCATCTGAACAAAGTTAGCTGCAACGAGTGCAAAATGGTGTTGAGTCGTGGGAAGCTTGGTTCGTACAGCTTTGGTACGACTACTATGAAGCGACACCTAAGGTCGTTCCACGATGGGGCCGTTCGCAAGGTTTTACCTTGCAAGGAGCGTAGCAGGTTGAGTTCCTCTAATTCATCCTCTGTTTCTGCTCCTCTCACCACAGGATACACTCCTGCCTCACAGGCCATTCACAATGCTGATGACCCTTACCTTCCGAGAATCACAGTTTTGTGTATGTACTGTGACGCAGTACTCTGCAGGGGGTAGAGACTTCGAAGTGCTTTTGAGACTCTGGTCTCAGAGCATGATAAGACGTGTCCCCTACATAAGTAAGGCCCACCCTACATCTTCCTCTCTCCATCCGCCCTTTCTTATCTCCATGGTTGGTGTCCCCCCTTCCCCTCCTTTCCCCTCCTCTCCTAGTGTGTCGTGTGTAAAAAAACAAAAAGAAATACAAAACAACAAAAATCCCCCCCAAAAAAAGTCTCTTTTCAGAGCCGCCTTTCACAGTCTAAAAATAGAAGTGACAAATAAATGGTGCAGGGGCCTGTGCATTTTTTAGAAGTCTGCAGACAGTTCACGAACATCTAACATTTTTGGGTGCTGCCCTATCAAAATCATTGTACTTTTATCTGGGAGGAAAAGGTGGCTCTGAAAAGAGCCTTTTGGTGATGTTTTTTTGTGTTAGAAAAACTTGAAATAGTGAACACCTACTGAAAAATGGAAAGCTGTAATTCCACAAAAGGACGCAATGCATTTTGTACATTTCTCAAAGAAATTTGATTACCAGCATAAGTAAGATGGACTCCATCTCTGCGAAAAAAGTTTGTGCTACGAAACATAATATTTTCATTGTGAAAAGAGGACATGCCAACATCTCCTAGAAAGGCACAAACAGCCTTATTAACATTACGCCTTGCTTTCTCCATTTGTGGACCAAATGAAGAAGAATGCAGCCACATTTGTCTCTGCGCAATATGAGAAAATATTACTTGAGAATGTGGAAACATTTCCATGACCTTCCCAAGGCCTTCTTTTGTCACAAAGTGCAAAGAAATTCCTGACACATGTCCTAAACTGTTCCCTCCACAATGAATTATAATTATGCCTGCATGAAGTTCTGTCTCCAAACTAGCACAGAGAGGTACCAAGTCTAGCCACTTCATTCCACGCACTCCATGCCAGTGAACTTCCACATGAGGGAATCCAAGATCTGCAGCTACTCCACAGCATTGTGCATGCACCTCCAACCAATGTATCCATGAGTCCCCCAAAATCCACACAATCTGTTTACTGAAACACACAGCCATAGCTAACTGTTCCTCTCTCAGGAAAAATACCTTCTGACAAACTCTCTCTTTACACAACACACCCACCAAACTTTACTGACCAATCAATTGCTCTGCTCATTCTCGTGTGCATGCATCTCCACCCCAAAATCCCTGTATGTAATACGCAGTGTCTGCAGACTACTGCCATGTATGCGGACATATCGTAACCTGGACAGCCCTCCTACCATTTCCACTTCACTCTCTGTGCCATTCCCTCATTAGATACAGCTAAACAGTCACACAACCATCCACCAATCACATCCAAGACCTTTACATCTAACTGCATCATCAGAGATCAGCACTTCAAATGTACTGTAGAGTACTCTGAGTACAAGTCTCATATCATTGGAAAGCACCTACTACAAAAACTACTGTACAAGTCTCCAAGATTTCTACTTGCAGCTGCATGCATATCCACATGCATGAATACAAACTACAGGTATGCATATTTTCTGCACAGTACATGTACAACTCTTGTAAAAGAATATAAACAGAGTAACTACCACTTAACCTGTATAGCCTATAAAATGAACGTATTGTCATTTTTTCCATCTACTATAATCAACTGTCTCTTCCAAACCTATCTACTATCTAAACATTTTTTTACAGACAACAGTATAATTGTGGAAAAACACTAAGTAGTGTATTATAAAATTACACACAGCCAGGATAAGGTCATGCTCCTTCATACACTCACACACATAGACACTATCATGGAAAAACTCCCAACTGCAATAACACCATTGCCTGTAAATCACATCCTTCTGATTTATTACTCACACCTTCACAAATGCATACATTCCATGCTTTTCTATACAGTATCTGCCATTTACCTTATAAAATTGCAAAATAAGTATATCATTATTTCTTCTGTCTCCTAACATTCAATAACACAGCCTTAAAAAACCAAGCGAGTTTCATACACTTCCTATTCTACTTATTTGCAAACCATGTGGAACTAACATATTTAAAATAAAATATAAAGACTGCACATAGTCAAAGGAAACTGCATGTTTTATACACACACAATTACTAACTTATTTCCTTTACAATTACAGTGAAGACCACTCTCCTGAAAAGCAGCAGAATCCGAAGTACAAACAACAAATCAGAAGAAACCTAATCATTCCACACAAAAAAGTAAGTACAATACTACCATAATATTCTTACTGTTACTCAAACACACTGTGCGGTTGATTCATGGTATTTGTGCACCAAAGATTAGTGCACAATTCTGCCCACAAATCCCCATTTGTTAAACAGGGATTTGCAGGCAGAATGCCTCACAAATCCCTGTTTTTCGGCGCACAAATGACATAACTCAGCCTCTAGAATGTTAGTATTGCAGAACAAAGAACTGTTTCAATTCTATACCATTAGATTTAGTATTTGTGTTTCTCCTCACCACTAGCTTACTTTCTACTGTCATCTGAACCCCAGTATAGTAACACACAAATACAAGAATAGACTTCCCAAATAGTTGTAGCTGCCCAATGCACAATCACACACCATCACATACATCTCTACCATCATGCTCAGACATTCATGCACACAGCACACATGCATCGCACAACAGCCCAACCCATACCTTCTTTATTTTTTTCAACAGACCCCAAAGACTGCCTACCAAAAAGCAAGTCCGTAGAAACCAACGTAGAAGTAGAGCAAACGAAAAAAGAAGTGTCCAAAATAAGCCTCCATCTCTAGCAGAATTAGTACAAAAAGTTCAAACAAAACAGTGAATACAGTCATTTAGCAAAACAAAACATGCTTCAAGTACAGAAACTTTGCCTCCTCTATCAAAATGTAAAATGAAACAGAAATGATTATCAAGAATTCAGCTACCACTACTGCTAAAACTGCTCCTATAAATCTTGATATAATGGCAAGAAAGCTTACCAAAAAAAAGCATTTTAACAAAAATGTTCCGCCACAGAGTCCTTCACAATCTTATAAAAACAGGAGAGAAATCATACTCAACCCTTAACACCTACCGTATAAAATGTATTTTAGAAGCTTTGATAGATAGTGCAATCCTTCTCAAAAGAAAGTTATTTATTTTAGTGTTAAACAGATTGAAACCACTAACAAAACTAATTACTAAATTACAAAAAAGACTTCTCAATATATGAAATATCAACAAAAATAACTTCTTAAATATCTGTGGAGGTGAATGAAGTCACATCACAAACACAGAACCATATTTTAATGAAGAAGCATACAAACAAAAGCAAACAAATACAATTGCTATACATAGCAGTGGACGAGGTTATGAAAAATGTAATAATACCATAATGGAACAAGAAATACTGCTTACAAAAAGATCCCCAGAAAACTCAGAATTACCTCTCCATTCGACTGGACCAAAACATCCAGTATACAAATGGCCATGCACGTCAATGTGTAACATTCCCAAAAAATCTTCCAAATCTTTACGCCAATTCCTCAAACAGTATGTGAAAGGCAAAGACAAAATCAAAATGAAACTGCTGCAAAATATGGATACCTGTCCAGTGTGTAAACACACAGGACTACAAGGACATTCATTAGCCTGCATTTCAGGACCTATTTGCAAAAGCACCTTCCATCATATCAAAATGATATCAACACATCATCCAACTATAAGAAATCTAGTCTATAAACTGTACCATGCTAAAAGTCTTGTGTTAGCACTAGCCAGTTTAAATAACAATCTTCTACATGGTACAGCCAAAGAACTACTTAAAGAAATTGACAATATCCAGAAAAAATATTTTGGAAATGAAAGCCACTTACAAAATACAATACCTTTACAACAGACTAGCAACAATTGTACACATGGCAACCTTCTACTACACACATACAAAAAAGAAATACTAAAATTTAAAAGTACCTCAGCTGACATACCAAACCATGTGTGTGTGTGTTTCCGCAGACCTTTTTATAAAACTAGCACAAAAACTATAGACATAACATACCAAATAGAGGACAATGAAGATTCTAAATGGTTTGAATTAGCTCTCTACCTTATAGCAGAAAACAACAAATACGAAATAACTGACCCCTTAATACTTTGCAGTTACTGCACTAAAATACTTGACAACAACCAAACTCCTTCACGCGCTATCACAAATAACTAGGAATTATTCCCACTACCAAAACCCCTACAACAACTCAATTTATATGAGAGCATCATAATTCAAACAGTGCACCCATTTCAAGCAATAATATGCCTTCAACCAAAAACAGCAAAATTACCTCCCTCTGAATTGGTGAAAGGCATTTGTGGCAAAGTAGTTTATTTACCATTAGATCTGACAGAAAATGTGCATACTCTAGGAGTGCAACGTCCAATAGAACAATCTTTAATTATCTTAGTAAATGGTGTACCAACAAAAGACAAAAATATTTGGCAACAACTCGTCGACGTTCATAAAGATAGACAAGCCTTGCAATATCTAAAAGACAATAATGAGTACTACAAAGAAATAAATATTGAAGAAAACTTAAGGGGAACAACTGAAATAATTCGAGAGTCACGAGAAACTGGTCAATTTGAACTTCTGTATCCAACTGCAGTATCCAATATTTTAGACCATTATACAATTCATCCATTGCACTCTAAAGACAGCATAGATGATGCACTAGAAACGTACCAAATACGACAAACCAAAGGATCACCAATGAGCATATGGGAAAAAAGTATAGAAGCACATGCTTTTTCTCTACTATTTCCTACTGGCAAAGGAGGGAAATACGATGATAGACCCATTCAGATAACAGCATCAGAATACCGCTCATTACGAATGTATTCTGAAGATCCCATATTTAGACAAAATGTGTAATACATATTCCACCTACTCTTTGAAAGTGAACTAGCAACTCTATGTTATGGAGTTGCACACATATTGAAATCAGGAACCCACTTTCAAAATTTGTCAGCTACGCAATTAATACAAAAAGTGCAAGAAAAAGTTTAGGTTTTACAATCAAGTATTACAAATCTGTTTTCAAACATGCGTGGTACAAAAGAATACTGGTTCCGACGTCACAGAGATGTAGGTTGTATGATCAGAAACCTTGAACCACCCATTTGGTTTGTTACATTAAGTTGTGCAGAATATGCATGGGAACATTTACCTGATTTCCTACGCATATCAAACAAAAACAAAACAAACATAGATATACTAACACCCGGAGAACTTTGCTCTCTAGATCCTGTTAATGTTTCAAGATATGTCCACCATCGTTTCATTGCTATGCTACACTTTATTTATAATAAATCTGTTCTTCCACTCGGAGAAGTGCAACACTTCTTTTGGAGATAAGAATACCAAGCCAAAGGAGCACCGCATATCCACATGCTTTTATGTATTAAAGGTGCTCCTAAATTTGGTCAGGACAGTGATGCCACTGTTTTGCAGTTCATTTAAAAATATGTCACTTGTGAAATCCCTTCACAAACGACACATAGTGACCTTCATGCACAAATTGTACAATTTCAAAGACACAAATGTGGCCAATATTGTCGTCGCAAATATAAAAAGAAAGGGAAATACTACACCAAATGCTGCTTTGGTTTCCCTAGACCAGTTACAGAAACAGGTGAAGTAAACAACTTCATGTCATCATTTAGACATAGTGTTCTTAGGTAAATCCCCTAAGAACACATATTACATAAAAAGAACATAAGAAGCAAAATATATCAATGATTACAATGCAATCATTGCCCTATTCTGGAATGCAAACATAGATGTGCAGTACATTGCAGAAAATTCCACTGCAGTTGCACGATATGTTACATCCTACTGAACAAAATCAGAAAAAACAGAGCTTCAAGGCCTCCGGAATGACCTATCATCAGACCAACCACTATCTCAGAAATTGTACAGCTTAGGCATAAAAATGCTCTCTCATAGAGAATGTGGTGCCTACGAAGCTGCAGATCGTTTAACCGGTACTGCTTTGTATGGAAAATCTGAAAATACAGTATGGCTAAGTCGTGGTCCTGCTAAATCTAGAAAAAGAGTTCCCAAATCATATGACTACATAGAAACAATAGCCAAAAATGATCCCAACAGCCAAGACATTTTGAAAAACAATTTACTAGACACATACTACCCGAACAGGAGTACAACTTTGGAAAACATAATTCTATACCACATAGCCCAAAACATCACCTACAAAAATAATATAAAACCTGATGAAAACAAATGTATATATAGAGTGAAAGATTGTGAAGGCAGCTTAGTGAAACTTACCAAACGAAACTTAATTAATCATATCAAATTGTCATTAAAAACTCCTCAACAGAAAGAACTATATTGCATGTCCCTGCTATAACTTTATAAACCATGGAGAAAAGAAGAAGAGATACTAGATAACTATGACTGCACTATGACTGCTATGAAGATGCTTTCAAAGCAAATGAAAGCACTATCACTGAAGTGAACTTGATGCAGTACAAAACAATGTTGCAAAATGAACAGCAACATGAAGAAAAACTCCAGGCCCAACTAGATAAGGACACTTCCGACAGTAGTCAACCTTCTTAACAGGAAGCCAAGAACTACTGGGACAGCCACTAATAGCAAATGAGGCAGAAATACAAATGACAGAAGTAGAAAACACCATGTGTCACTATGAAGAAGATACAGAAGACTTAACTGCACTACAATCAAAACTAAACAAAGAGCAGCACACCATATTTAAAGAAGAAACAAAAGAAATTGCACATGGTATACAACATGAAAATAAAGTATGTCCTGCCAAAATTGCAAACCTTTACTACTATACGTCAGTGGTGAAGCTGGTTCAGGCAAAACATTCTTAATCAAAATCATCAGCATGTTCCTTCAACAATTGACAAACAACAAACCGTCAGCTGTTGTAACTGCTCCCACAGGTTTAGCTGCCTAAAACATAGGCGGTGTCATTTTACACCGATTACTACTCCTTCCAGTAGAACACCAAAACAAATTAGATTATTACAAACTTTCTACAGAATCTGCAATGGAACTACGCAGAGTTTTGAAACAAATGAAAATGCTACTATTAGATGAAGTGAGCATGGTCTCCAATCTAATGTTGGCTTTGATTCATCTCAGATTGCAAGAAGTACTTAAAACAAACTACGAAGAACTCTTTGGAGGAAAACACATTATTGTTTTCCGGGATCTTCTTCAATTGATGCCAGTGAAAGGTGAACCTATTTTTAAAACCTTATGGCACAAACTCTGCCGTGAAACTATTGGCAGCATAGGAAATGTCAACCTTTCGCAACATTTTCAATACAAAGAATTAACAGAAAACATGCACCAATCTGCAGACTTCAACTACGCCAACATTTTAAAAAGTATTAGAGTTGTTGTACTATCTCAAGAAGCACAAACAATGTTAAAAACCCGGCACATCCATGCACTTTATGGTGATAACTCATGTGCTACTGATGTTATGGAACAATTAGCGCAGAAAAATGACAATTGTATGGCCTTAATGCCAACTCTTGCAAGCTGTTCCAAATTCAATGAAACAATGTTAAAAAAAGAAATGCTATCTCCAACACAGCTGGCTTTGAGAAAATATTAAAATTATCCTTTAACCGTAGAGTAATGCTTAAACGTAACCTTAACGTGGAGCAAGGACTAGTTAATGGAGTTGTTGGCTTTCAAACATACCCATGTGACAACATTCAGTTTGTCAATATTCTCTTCGACAAACTTTCAGAAGTAAAAAGAATAGCGCGCTCAACAGCTCGATTCCTTCTCTTCAAAGACATGTATGTACGCAGAGAACAATTTTCTCTAACTCTTGCATATGCAGTCACCATTCATAAATCCCACGGTCTTACCCTAGACAAAGCATTGATAGATATTGGTAACACATTCTTTAAAGAAGGCATGAGCTACGTAGCACTATCATGCATACGTACACTTGACAGTCTATTTCTAATCAACTTTGATGCATGTAAAGTCAACGCTAATATTCCTTGCATTCTTGAATACAATAGACTACGTACATTATACACCCCATCTAAAAGCATATCCTGTCCCACAAAAAGGAAAACGTTGTACAATAAAACTAATTCAAACTGAAATGCAACAGAATCTGACTACAAATCCTCCAAAGAGAGTAAAAGAAGCTGATACTTCACCATTTACCATAAGTAAAGAAGAAACTATTAGTCAAAGTAACTCAGGTACTTCTTCAAAGAAGCAACACACACTCCGAAGAAATGACTTGGACACAGAACTATCTCGTCCATTCAAATTTGCAAATGTAACTGGTGTAAGTTGTTACGCAAATGTAGCAATGAATATTCTATTTCAATTGCCACCAATTGTTGACAACATTTACTTACACAGTACAGACCAATTGTGTTTGCAAATGTTAGTCCTTCATAGAAATGCCACAAACAATCCTGACAACACGTATAGTGCTCATTCAAGGAATAAGACTAAAAATTGGATTACTGTGCTGGAATGGTGAAATTCACTATAAACTCACAGAAGATCCACAAGAATTTCTAATTTACTTACTACAAGTATTGGAAAACAAAAACATACCTATAAATGAAATCTTGCAGATTTCATACATGTGGAAACATACCTGCACTCTCTGCAACAATGTTACACCAGAAGAAATCCCTAACATGTGCTTCGTGTATGTATCCATACCAAATAGTAAATCCATTCCATTTCAGCAACTTGTACAACACGCAAACCATGGCAGATTATGTACTACCTGCAATTCAGAAATTTGCTCCACCTTACTAATACAAACACATAGTAAATACGTAATACTAATGCTTCTACGTTACAATGCAGATGGTACCAAAAACAACTGCAAGCTGACTGGTATCACACACGGTCAAGTATCACTTGGCAAGAAAACAACGATAGGTATAATCTACCACGCAGGAGCCACAACCAATGCAGGTCACTACACTGCATATATTAAAAAGAAATGTGGATGGTTCGAATTTAATGATAATACCATTACTCTAAAGCAGAGATTACCATGATTGCCATGGTTTGCATTTTGTACAAGTTGCTGAAATGGAATGGATTCATAGTTAGGTATAGATACATACACGAAGCGTTCATTAGGGGTGTGTTGATGTCCCACATGGCTGCAGAGAGTGCATGTATGTTTCCACATGTATGGAATCTAGAAGATTTCATTTATAGGTATGTTTTTGTTTTCCAGTACTTGTAGGAAGTACATTAGAAATGGGTGTGGATCTTCTTGTGAGTTTATAGTGAATTTGACCATTCCAGCAGAGTAGTCTAATTCTTGTCTTATTCCAGAAACACTGTAGGTGTTGTCAGGATTTTGGGTTGCATTTCTATGAAGGACTAACATTTGCAAACACAATTGGTCTGTATTGTTTAAGTAAATGTTGTCAATAATTGGTGGCAATTGGAATAGAATATTTATTGCTACATTTGCATAGCAATTTACACCAGTTGTGTTTGAAAATTTGAATGGACTTGACAGTTCTGTGTCCAAGTCATTTGTCCGGAGTGTGTGTTGCTTCTTTGAAGAATTACTTGAGTTACTTTGAGCAGTAGATTCTTCTTTGGTTGTGAAACTTGAAGAAGTATTAGCTTCTTTTACTTTCCTTGGAGGAGTTGCAGTGAGATCCTGTATCGTTTCTGTTTGAAGTAGTTTTCTTTTACAATGTTTTGCTTTTTGTGGAACAGGATAGGTTTTTAGATGGGGGTGTCCAGTGAACGTAGTCTATTGTATTCTAGAATGCAAGGAATATCAGCATTTACTTTACTTGCATCAAAGTTGATTAGAAATAGTCTGTCAAGTGTACGTAAGCGTGATAGTGCTACATAGCTCATGCCTTCTTTAAAGACTGTGCTCCCTACATCTATCAATGCTTTATCTAGGGCAAGACTTTGTGATCTGTGAATGGTGACTGCTTATGCTAGAGTTAGAATAAATTGTTCTCTGCGTACATACATATCTTTGAAAAGAAGGAAACGGGATGTTGAGCGTCCTATCTTTTTAACTTCTGATAGTTTGTCAAAGAGAACACTGACAAACTGAATGTTGTCACGTGGGTATGTTTGAAAGCCAACAACTATACCAAGTGCTCCATTAACTAGTCCTTGCTCCATGTCAAGGTTATGTTTAAGCATTAATGTACAGTTTGAAGATAATTTTAATAGTTCCTCCAAACCAGCTGTGTTGGAGATAGAGTTTTCTAAGGTATTTAGTCTTGTTGTGGCTTGTTGACACATGGGTAGTGTCATACCATGTACGTCTAGTTTGTCTGTGGAGCAAATTTCAATTATTGGTTTATTGGTTGCATTTCTTTTTTCAACATTGTTTAATTGAATTTTGAACAGCTTGCAAGAGTTGGCATCAAGGACATACAATTGCCATTTTTGTGTGCTAATTGTTCCATGACATCAGTAGCACATGAGTTATGGCCATAAAGTGCATGGATGTGCCGGGTTTTTAACATTGTTTGTGCTTCTTGAGATAGTACAACAACTCTAATACTTTTTAAAATGTTGGCGTATGTGAGATCTGCAGACGGGCACATGCTTTCTGTTAATTCTATGTATTCGAAATATTGACAAAGATTGACATTTCCTATGCTGCCAAAACGTTTACCGCAGTGTTTGTGCCCTAAGGTTTTAAAAATAGATTCAGCTTTCACTGGTATTAATTGAAGAAGTTCTCCGAAAACAATAATGTGTTTTCCTCCAATGAGCTCTTCGTAGTTGTTTTGAGTACCTCTTGTAATCTGAGGTGACTCAAAGCCAACATTAGGTTGGAGACCATGCTCACCTCATCTATTAGCAGAATTTTCATTTGTTTCAAAACTCTGCATAGTTCCATTGCAGCTTCTGTAGAAAGTTTGTAATAATCTAATTTGTTTTGGTGTTCTACTGGAAGGAGTAGTAATCAGTGTAAAGTGACACCACCTATGTTGTAGGCAGCTAAACCTGTGTGGGCAGTTACAACAGCTGACAGTTTGTTGTTTGTCAATTGTTGAAGGAAATTGCTGATGATTTTGATTTAGAATGTTTTGCCTGAACCAGCTTGACCACTGACGTATAGCAGTATAGGTTTGTATTTTTGGCAGGTACAGTTTTTATTTTCATGTTGTACACTATGTTGAAATTTTTGTGTTACTTCTTGGAAAATGCTACGCTGCTCATTGTTCAGTTTTGATTTCAGTACAATGAAGTCTTCTGTAGCTTGTTCATACTGACACATGGTGTTTTCTACTTCTGTCATAGCTAATTCTGCCTCATTTGCTATTAGTGGCTGTCCCAGTGGTTCTTGGCTTTCTGTTACAGAAAGTTGACTGCTGTCGGGAGCGTCCTCATCTAGTTGGGCCTGGAGTTCTTTGTGTTGATGTTCATTGTGCAACATTGTTTTGTACTGTGTAAAGTTTACATCTGTTATAGTACTTTCATTTGCTTTGAAAGCATCTTCATAGGAGTCATAGGTATCAAGTAACTCTTCTTCTTTTCTCCATGGTTTAAAAAGTTGTAGCAGGGACTTGTAATATAGTTCTTTATGTTGATGAGTTTTTAATGACAATTTGATATGATTAATTAAGCTTTGTTTGGTAAGTTTCACTAAGCTGCCTTCACAATTTGTCACTCTGAATCTGCCTTTCTTTTCATCTGGTTTTATATTATTTTTGTATGTGAATGTTTGGGCTATGTGGTACAGACATATGGTTTCCAAAGTGGTACTCCTGTTTGGGTAGTATGTGTCTAGTACATCTTTTTTCAAAATGTTTTGGCTGTTGGGATCATTTTTGGATATTGTTTCTATGTCCTCATATGATTTGAGAACTCTTTTTCTAGAGTTAGCAGACCTAGACTTTGCCATACTAGATTTTCAGATTTTCCATACAAGGCAGTACCTGTTTAACGGTCTGCAGCTTCATAGCAACCACATTCTCTATGAGAGAGCATTTTTATGCCTAAGCTGTACAATGTCTGTGACAGTGTTTTGTCAGATGATAAGTCATCCCAGAGGTCTTGAAGCTCTGTTTTTTCTGCTTTGGTTAAATAGGCTGTGACATATTGTGCAACTTCAGTGGAATTGTCTGCAATGTACTGGACATCTATGTTTGCATTCCATAAGAGGGCAATGATTGCATTATTATCATTGATATATTTTGCTTCTTCTGTCCTTTTTATGTAATATGTGTTCTTAGGTGATTTACCTTTCACGCTATATCTAACTGAAGACATGAAATAGTTTACTTAACCTGTTGTTGTAACTGCTCTAGGGAAACCGAAGCGGCATTTGGTGTAGCATTTCCATTAATTTTTACATTTGCAACAACAATATTGCCCACATTTGTGTCTTTGAAAATGTAAAATTTGTGCATGATGGTCACTATGTGTTGTTTGTGAAGGAATTTCACAAGGGACATATTTTTCGATAAACTGTAAAACAGTGGCATCACTGTCTTGACCAAATTTAGGAGCATCTTTATTCCATAAAAGCATGTGGATATGTGGTGCTCCTCTGGCTTGGTGTTCTTTTCTCCAAAAGAAGTGTTGCACTTCTCCGAGGGGAGGAACAGTTTTATTACAAATAAAGTGTAGCATAGCAATGAAGCGATGATGGAAATATTTTGAAACATTAACAGGATCTAGAGAGCAGAGTTCTCCAGGTGTTATTATATCTATGTTTGTTTTGTTTTTGTTTGCTCTGCGTAGGAAATCATGTAATTCTTCTCATGTATATTCTGCACAACTTAATGTAACAAACCAAGTGGGTGGTTCAAGGTTTCTCATCATAAAGCGTACATCTCCGTGACATCGGAACCAGTATTCTTTTGTACCACACATGTTTGCTTAAAGATTTGTAATGCTTGACTGTAGAACCTCATCTTTTTCTTGTACTTTTTTAGTAAATGCATAGCTGACATATTTTGAAAATGGGTACCTGATTTCAATGTGTGTGCAACTCCGTAGCATAGAGTTACTAGTTTACTTTCAAAGAGAAGGTAGAATATGTATTCCTCATTTTGTCTAAATCTGGGATCTTCAGAATACATTAGTAACGAGCAGTATTCTGATGCTCATATCTGAGTGGGTCTATCATCGTACCTTCCTCCTTTTCCAGTAGGAAAGAGTAGAGGAAAGGCACGTGCTTCTATACTTTTTTCTCATATGCTGATTGGTGATCCTTTGGCTTGTCGCATTTGGTACATTTCCAGTGCATCATCTATGGTGTCTTTAGAGTTTAACGGATGAATTGTATAATGGTCCAAAATATTGGATACTGTACCAGGATCTAGAAGTTGAAATTGACCAATTTCTGGTTACTCTTGAATTATTTAAATGTTTTCTCTCAGATTTTCTTCAATATTAATTTCTTTGTAGTATTCATTGTAGTCTTTTAGATATTGCAAGGCGTGTCTAACTTTATGTAAGTCCACGAGTTGCTGTCAATTTCTTTTGTCTTTTGTAGGTACACCATTCACTAAGACAATTAAAGATTGGACGTTGCACTCCCAGAGTGTGTACATTTTCTTTCAGATCTAATGGTAAATAAACTAATTTGCCACACATTCCTTTCACTAATTCAGAAGGAGATAATTTTTGCTGTTTTTGGTTAAAGGCACATTATTGCTTGAAATGGGTGCACTGTTTGAATTATGATCCTCTCATATAAATTGGGTTGTTGCAGGGGTGTTGGTAGTGGGAATAATTCCATGTTATTTGTGATAGCACATGAAGGAGTTTGGTTGTTGGTAAGTTTTGCAGTGCAGTAACTGCAAAGTATTAATGGGTCAGTAATTTCGTATTTGGTTTCTGCTATAAGGTAGAGAGCTAATTCAAACCATTTGGAATCTTCATTGTCTTCTATTTTGTATGTTATGTCTATAGTTTTTGTGCTACTTTTATAAAAATGTCTGAGCTAACACACACACACACATGGTTTGGTGCTTCAGAAGATGTCCTATTAAATTTTAGTATTTCTTTTTTGTATGTGTGTAGCAGAAGGTTGCCATCCGTACAGTTGTTGTTAATCTGTTGTAAAGCTATTGCATTTTGTAAGTTGCTTTCACTTTCAAAATATTTTCTCTGGCTATGCTCTATTTCTTAGAGTAGTCCTTTGGCTGTACCATGTAGAAGATTGTTATTTAAATTGGCTAGTGCTAAAGCAGGACCTTTAGCATAGTACAGTTTATGGAACAGATTTCTTATAGTTAAATGATTTGTTGATATTATTTTGATATGATGGAAGCTGCTTTTGCAAATAGGTCCTGAAATGCAGGCTAATAAATGTCCTTGTAGTCCTTTGTATTTGCTCACTGGATAGGTATCCATATTTTGTAGTAGTTTATTATGAATTTGTCTTTGCCTTTCACATACTGATTGAGGAACTGGCGTAAAGAGTTGAAAGATGTTTTGGCATTGTTACACATTGACATGCACGGCCATTTTTACACTAGACGGTTTGATTCAGTGGAATGGAGAGGTGATACTGTGTTTTCTGGGGATATTCTTGTGAGCAGCATTTCTTGTTCCACTATGGTATTATTAAGTTTTTCATACCCCGTCCACTGCTATGTATGGCAATTGTGTTTGTTTGCGTTTGTTTGTATGCTTCTTCATTAAAATATGATACTGTGCTCGTGGTGTGACTCCATTCACCTCCACAGATATTTAAGAAGTTATTTTTGTTGAAATTCTGTTTATTGAGAAGTCTTTTTTGTAGTTTAGTAGTTAGGTTTGTTAGTGGTTTCATTCTGTTTAAAACTAAAATAAATAACTTCCTTTTGAGAAGGATTGCACTGTCTATGAGAGCTTCTAAGATTAATTTACTACGGTAGGCTTTAAGGTTTGTGCATAATTTCTCTCCTGTTTTAATAGGGTTCTGAAGGACTCTGTGGCAGAACGTTTTTTGTAAAATACTTTTTTTTATATGGTTACTTGCCACTACATCAAGATTTATAGGTGCAGTGTTAGCAGTAGTGGTAGCTGAATTCTTGTTAATCACTTTCTGTATCGTTTTACATTTTGAAAGAGGAGGCAAAGTTTCTGTACTGGAAGCTTGTTTTGTTTCACTTAATGACTGCATTAGCTGTTTTATTTGAACTTTTTGTACAAATTCTGCTAGAGATGGATGCTTATTTTGGACACTTTTATTTTGATTTGATCTACTTCTGTGTTGCTTTCTACAGAGTTGCTTTTTGGTAGGCTTTCTTTGGGGTCTGTTGGAGAAAAAAGAAAGGGCGGTTTGGGCTGTTGTGCAATGTATGTGTGCTGTGTGTATGAGTGTCTGTGTATGATGGTAAGGATTATGTGGAGGTGTGTGATTGTGCAATGGCCAGCTTCAACAAGTTGGGAAGGCTATTCTTGTATTTTTGTATTACTATAATGGGGTTCAGATGACAATACAAAGTAAGCTAGTGGTGAGGGGAAGCACTAATACTAAATCTAATGGTATAGAATTAAAACAGTTGTTTGTTCTGCAATACTAACATTCTAGTGTATTTAATTAACAGTTAGACCATTATGGTAGAATTGTACTTACTTTTTGTGTGTGGAAAGAGTAGGTTTCTTCTGAGTTGTTGTTCGTACTTCAGATGCTGTTGCTTTTCCGGAGAGTGGTATTCACTGCAATTGTAAAAGAAAGACGTTAGTAAATTTGTGTGTTTATAGCTCTGTTGTTAACTTAGACATTGATTTTTTTTGTTTTTGTAGTAGTAGTGTTTTTTGATAACTGAACATACTGTGCACATGCAGTTTCCTTTGTTTATGTGCAGCCTGTACATTTTAATTAGAATCTGTTAGTTGAACATGCTTTACAAATGAGTATAATACTAAGCGTATGAAGCTCACTTGGATTCTTAAGGCTGTGTTATTGGATGTTAGGAGATAGAATAAATAATCATATACTTATTTTGCTATTTTTATAAGAAAATGGCAGAAACTGTATAGAAAAGCATGGAATATGTATGCATTTGTGAAGGTGTGGTAATAAAGCAGAAGGATTTGATGTAGAGGCAGTGGTGTTGTTTCAGCTGGTAGCCTTTCTAATGATAGTGTTTATCTGTGTGACTGTATAAAGATGCATGAACTCATCCTGGCTGCGTGCAATTTTATAATACACTACAAAGTGTTTTTCTACAATTATACTGTTATTTCTCCCATCTTTTAATATGAAATTACACCTTGGATGGCTGTATGTGTAAAAAAATGATTTGGAGAGCAGACAGTTTTGCAAGAGACAGTTGATTATAGCAGGTTGGAGAAATGACAGTAAGTTCATTTTGTAGGTTATACAGGTTAAGTGGCAGTTACCCTGTTTATATGCATTTATACAAGAGCTGTACATGTACTGTGCAGAACATATGCATACCTGTAGTTTGTATTCATTCATGTGGATATGCATGAAGCTGCAAGTAGAAATCTTGGAGACTTGTACATTAGTTTTTGTAGTAGGTGCTTTCCAATGACATGAGACTTGTACTCAGAGTGATCAACAAGTGCTGAACTTTGATGATGGAGTTAGATGTAGAGTTCTTGTCTGTAATTAGTGGATGGCTGTGTGACTGCTTGGCTGTAGCTAACGAGGGAATGGTGCAGAGAGTGAAGTGGAAAGGGTAGAAGGGCTGCCCAACAGTTACGCGCTCCACCGACACATGACTGTCCGCAGACAGGATGTACCACATACGGGACTTCTGAACATATTTGGATTAAAATAGGACTGTAGGGATTAGCCAATCAGGTGTTGAGGTTGTGGATTTGTGTTGAACGAGGCTGTGTGTAGTGAAGATGGCAGAGGTGGAGAAAGTCAGAGTGTTGGTGGTTGGATATATGTTTGTGTATGGTTTGGAGCACTATGCTAAATGCAGGAATGTGGCAAACAATTTTGATGTTAAAGGAGTGGAGGTGGTGTGGAGCACTGTGCCTGATTTCAATGTGCAGGGAATTCTACAGGTTTGTGAAGATATGGGCAGGTTGAACAGTCCCCATCTGGTAGTTTTGCATTGTGGTGCTTTGCATTTGGGCTATGTCAGTGCCCCTTCTTTGTTGGCAGATTTGGAACACTTGGTTCAAGCAGTAATGAAAGTCATTCCAAATACCAAAGTTATTTTTTCTGGTTTAGTACCTAGGGCAATATGGGACCAAAGTTCTGTTTTTTTGTCCTCAGCAAAACATTGCTAGAAGTACAATCAACCGAGGCATGTTTGCTTCCATGGTTAGAGCTTATATGTTCTTTTGTAATAATGAGAACATTGTTTCTGGTAATGTTGTTTATTTTAAAGAAGATGGCATTTCTTTATCTTTTATGGGAAATGTCATGCTGTTTTGGAACATAAGGGTTGCTTTGGAGAAGCTAATGTGAAGATTTTTGGAGTAAAATAAGAAAACAAAAACAAAAAAATACAAACTAAATGGTGCCTCTCAAGCATCTGAAAAAAAACCAAAAAAGGCTCTTTTCAGAGCCAACCTCAAAGGGGAAATGGGGCACACTATTTAAAATTACATTTACCACGCTCAGATTTTTCGATTTGTCCGTGGACACTGCAGGGATTTTGGGTTGAGAGGCATGCAAATGAGACTGAGCAGAGCAAGGGATTGGTCAATAAGGTGTATTGGGTGTGTTGTGTAAGGAGAGAGTTTGTCTTTTTCCTGAGAGAAGAACAGATAGTTATGGCTGTGTGTTTCAGAAAACAGATTATCTGGATTTTGGGAGACTCATGGATACATAGGTTGGAGGTGCATGCAGAACACTTTGGAGTGGTTGCACATCTTGGATTCCCCAATGTGGAAGTGCACTGGCATGGAGTGCGTGGAATGAAGTGGCTGGATTTGGTACCTCTTTGTGCTACTTTGGTGACACACTGTCATCCAGGCATTATTATTATTCATTGTGGAGGGAACAGTTTAGGACATGTGTCTGGAATGTCTTTGCAATTTGCAATGAAAGAAGGACTTGGGAAGGTTATGGACATGTTTCCAAATTCCCAAGTAATTTTTACTCGTATTGCGCAGAGACAAATGTGGCTGCGTCCTACTTCATTTGGTCCACAAATGGAGAAAGCGAGGTGCATTGTAAATAAGGCTGTTTGTGCCTTTTTAAGAGATGTTGGCATGTCCTCTTTTCACAATGAAAAAATTATGTTTCGTAGCACATACATTTTTTGCAGAGATGGAGTACATCTTACTTATGCTGGCAATCAGATTTCTCTGCGAAATATACAAAATGCATTGGAACCTTTTTTGGAATTACATTAATACATTTTGCATTAGGTCATTAATCATTTGAAGTTTTTGAAACACAAAAAAAAATCACCAAAAGGGTCTTTTCGGAGCCACCACTTCCTTTCAGAGAAAAGTGCAATAGTTCTAATAGGGCAGCCCCTTAGAAATGTTAATGTCCACAGACTTTCCGCAGACTTCTAAAAAAATGCACAGGGCCCTACATTATTTATTTGTCACTTTTTTTGGTTTTGTTTTTGTTGTTTCATATTTCCATGGGTTTTTCAAACACGACACACAAGGAAAGGAGGGGAAAAGAGGGTAAGGAAGGGACACCAACCACAGGGATAAGAAAGGGCAGGTGGAGAGAGGAAGATGTAGGGTGGGCCTTATTCAGGTAGGTAGCAGACCTTCTCATGCTCCTTGACTGCATTCTTGAAAGCACTCTGAAGATTCTCCCCCCTCCAGAGTACTGCATCGCAGTACATGCACAATATTGTGACCCTCGAAACATAAGGGTCAACAGCATCATGAATGGCCTTTGAGGCAGCTGGAGGGATGCACTGTCCCACAGGAGTGTCTCTTGTGGTGGCAGGAGCAGAAACGGAGGATGCTGCAGGGGAACTCAACCTACTACGTTTATTGCAAGGTACAACCTTACGAATAGCCCACTGTGGAATGACCTCAGGTGTTGCTTCATTGATGTCGTACCAAAGCTATACGAACCAGGCCTTACACGTCTCAGCACCATGTGGCACTGAGTGCAGATCACCTTATTCACACAAGCTTTTGGCACTCCATCAAGATTCACGATGAGTGCTGGTAGTAGGGACTTCCACTACCTCATCCTCTTCATCCTTGTCATCCCTCTCCTCTGCATCCTCATGCCTCTGCAGGCCCTTGGGAAGGTGTTGGTGGTGGAGGGGGTGGGGGTGGTGATGAAGCTGAAGCAGCCATGGTTGCCATCTGGATAACATCAGGCAGAAGTCACCCTCAATGCAGTGAATGCAGGTGAGAAGCAATGCTCTGTCAGGTAGTCAGAAGCACAATGAGAATGAGCTCTGGAGTGTGGCCTTTTATAGGGGTGCAGGTGCGCGCTCCACTTCGCGAACACTTGAGCTGTCCGTGGACACATCGAACACCAAAAAAGGGCTAAAAAAGTATGTAGATCACCAGGGACATTATCTGGGACATGTACAAAAACCTTTACTGTAAAATACATTGGATTTTCCAAAAAAGCACTCATAAAGTGTTCGGGGGCCTGGACAGTGTCCGCATATAAGGACACACGCTCAGCGTGGGTGCGGTCACATTATGACTTTGCGACTTGTTCACGAATGGGACGGCTGTCCGTAGACACCAAATGTGCAGGATCAGTTGTGCGCATGTGTGCGGGTATTCCACGGGCAGTGTTCTAGTCTCTGAACTAATTAAAAGTGCGATGCATGTGCGGCGGACAGTTACGGACAGGAGCGATATTCGTAGGACCCATGGGTGTGGTGCGCATGTGCGCAGGTGTTCTACGGACAGTGTCGAAGATCCTGAATAAAATAAATGTGCGTCATAACATTGCAGACAGGGTGACGGGATAAGTGTTCTACGGTCATATCCATTCTGGTTGCAAACACTGCAAACAGGCATATTGTCCTTAGGACACCCCCATTTTGGGTAATTACGGACATCCCAGACATTGAGTATGTTCTAAGAACACCTCAATTTTGATTGTGGACAGTACAAACAGATATAGGGGGTCATTCCGAGTAGGGCGGTAAGGGTTAACGGTCACCGGTAACGAGACCGGTGCCGTTAAACCCTTACTGCCCTATTCCGAGTTCCTTTTGCGGGTTGGTACTTAACGCCTGCTTTTTGCAGGCGTTAAAAAACCAACCCACAAAGGGACCTAGGAGCTAATTACGGCATCGTAATTTACAGTGCCGTAATTAGCGCCTTCCCCATTCCCATTGAGCCCAATGGGGAAAAAATGGGAATGGGGAAGGGCCCATGGTGAATGGGGAATTACCGCCCCCGCCAACCTTGGAATGGGGCGGTAATTACGCCATTCACCATGGCGGAGTCGGAAAAATACCAGCGTCAACCAAGGCGCTAATAGCGCCTTGGTTAACACCAGGGTCGGAATGAGGCCGATAGTGTCCTAAGGACACCCCCATTTTGGCTAATTGCATACATCCCGGACATTGGGTGTGTTCTTACAACAGCCCCATTTTGATTGCAGACAGTACGAACAGGTATAGTGTCCTTAAGACATCCCCATTTTGGTTAATGGTGGACATCCCGGACATCGAGTGTGTTCTAAGAACAGTTCCATTTTGATTGCGGACAGTACGGACAGGTATAGTGTCCTTAGGACACCCCCATTTTGGTTAATTATGGACATTCCAGACACCAGCACTGTCCGCGGACACCCTAACTGCCTTTTTAAAAAAAATAAGGCACAACACACATAATATTTTGTTATTGTATACGAATCTACCATTTATGAAAGAGAGGGGGAATCAGAAACTGAAACAAATACAGGGCAATTAGGGGTTTGGAGATGATGGGTGGGAGGGGATGAAGGGATGGAAGTCTCAACATAACGTTTTTCTTGGTGGGGAGGGTTTGGCGATTGTTGACTGGGACATGGAGAGGGGGAACAGGTACATGTGGGACAGTGATATTTAATAATGTTCTGTTTTATGTGGTCCTCCACAAAATGTTTTAAAAGATTGACATTTTTCATTAGCATATCCATTTTTTGTTCCATTCGCTGCAGAGCATTTTCTAATGTCTCTCTTGGTATATTATTTTCACTGTTTGTCTGTTAAAAAAAGTGTTAAGTACACATAAAGTAATGATTATTAATTGGCTTATATAGAGAAGTGTTGTGTCTACCATTAGTATCACTGTCTTCACTCATTTCATCCCATAGGAAATTTTCCTCCAGCCATTCCAAAGTACTGGACATTTCTGTGTAAAAAAATAATAATATTACTTTTAGTGTACCTAATACAGAAAGTTTAGAAATATTTAAGAAAAATGAAGTTTACTGACTAGTTTTTGGTACGTTTTGTTGGTACTGTTGTGTAGGTCTGCTGTTGCTTTTTGCTGTGCAGTTTCTGTGAGGTAATTATGTTGGAGGCATATATATTTTGTTTTGGTATATTCCATTCTGGTGCATATGCTATTTAAATGGACAGTTGATGTCTAACATATATAGTTTCCATTTCTTATTTATTATTACATACAATGTGTTTATGTCCTGCTTTTTGAACTTGTTCAGTGTTCCTATTGCATGATACATCAATGTAAGATACCCCCTGAGTTTTTGGATAGTGTTGATATTGACCGCGTTCGTCCGCGGACATACGCACAGTCCACAGACATCAAAACCACTAGCTGGGGGTTGGGTATGTTCTATGTTACATGCATATAAACTAAGGGAATCCTAGTAAACACCTATCAAATTCACACTATGTATATCTATATTCAGTAAAAAAACTTTGTTAAAGGGACGTGATGGTTAAGTTGCGCTATTAAAAACCTATGAAATTCAGTAAAAAAAATTTTGTTAAAGGGACGTTATGGTTAAGTTGTGCTACTAAAAACCTATGAAATTCAGTGAAAAAACTTTGTTAAAGGGACATTATGGTTCCACGTAAAACCGAAAAACCCCTGAATTCACCAGTTGTGGTATGCTAAGCAACCATAACTCGTGCCACTGCTGTGCACTGCTAAAACTAACAGCCATCACTGATGACATCACATGTGCATTTACTTTTCATTAAAAGTCTGTACAAGGGATTCTTATTGTAATGTTAATATAAAAATGTCAAGGAGTATTGGAATAAATATTATGAGGTACGTAGCGCATTAAGCAATGCATTCATCCAAATAGCATTGCATTATGAAGTTTTTTCCAATATACTAAGGTATACATGTACTAACATGGGCATAGAGTGCAGCAAACATGATGGAGATTCAATATTAATAATCTTGCCATGTTAAATACTAAAATTATAAATGCTTTCTTATTAAAGTTTTGTATAATGTAAACATTTAATAAGTACGTAATAAAACCCATTTAGTACATTATTACATTATTGCACACACAACACAAACAGACAACAACACATGCATATATGAGCATGTCCAGGGAAAGTACAGTAATGAAAAAACAACTTAACTATAAGAAAGTGTTGATAACCTTACTGATTATCTTCATACACACAAACCATTCAAGTCTGTGTTTTCCCCCATGTATATGTTTCATATGATGTGAGTGGACCCTAAGTGAATTACTGTAAGAACATATTTTTTTTATATTGCATTTTATTGAATTTAAACAACAACACAATCAACGAAAACTACAAGAAAAACAAAATCAAAACATACGCATTCAAGGAACGAATCAATAAGTGAGGGCACGATCAGATTCAAATGATCTCCATTTGTCGCCCTTTCCATCTACAGTTCAGTCAAGTGTCTTAGGGCATCATGAGGTTACTGGGATTCTCTCTCCTCTCATTTGTCCCAAATCTTAGAAGCTTTGGTCGGTCAGCCTCTTGCTTTATAAACTCTGTGCTCTAACATTGCAAGCATGTCCATATCATCTGCCCACTGTTCCAGTGTTGGGGACTCTGGGGCTCCCCATTTTTGTGCAATGTTCCTCTTCATCAGTCCTGTGGCCGTAGATAGGAGCAATCCTTCCCATTTATCAGTAGTGTTCTCATCGGGAGAGCCCAACAGCAACCCCTTTGGGTCCATTGTTATATTGCGGCCTAGCACCCTGGATAGTTCATTACAACATTTCCCCCAGAAAGTCTGGATCTGCGGACATTCCCAGAGGATGTGTATGAATTTACCGACCCCCCCCACACAACGGAGGCAGTTCGGGTTTGGGGCACGTTTCCAGCCATGCATCAAGGTTCTTGGGTAATATATTCTGTGAAGGATTTTAAGTTGGACCAAGCGGAGTCTGGAGGAGATAGCAATCTCCCTGGGATGCATTAGGATCTGGATCCAGTCCTCCGGGGCTATGGCTCCCACATCGTCCTCCCATTAGGATTTAAGACAAGGAGGTTCTGGAGTAGCAAAGGAGGACATGGCATTATATAGTATAGAAGTGACTCTAGTAGGGATATGTGCTGGGACTATATTGCGTTCTATGGGTATGTACTCGGGAATAGCGGGGTCCGACTGGATATGTGTTCGTAGGGCGTGAGTCAGTTGAGTATGGTGATAGCGTTCAGTCGCTGGAAGTTGGAATTTCTGCTGAAATGCTACAAAGGAGGCGATTTCCCCATCTATCAAGACATCCCCAATCCGTGTGATTCTGGGCCTCCACCCATTTGGGCCATGGTCTGAGTTTCCCCAGTTCGGCCAGGTTACTATTGTGTCACAGGGGTTGTGCCGTGGTGATCATGTCTTTCTATCCCATGTAGGTGTGGCCCGTCTCCAGACCCTTGAGACATGTGTTGCCATTGTTTGGGGTAGGGGTCTGTGGAGGGGCTGGTAGAGCAGGGGTAATGGGTCAGTGTCGTGGATGGCTGAAATTTCTGCCTTTATGTGCGGGAGTTGTCTATCCCCATGCAATAGGTCGTTAACCACCGCCAATTGGGAGGCCCAGTAGTAAGCTCGGAGACAAGGGACGCCGATACCCCCCTCCCAAACCGATCTCTGGAGTGCAGCCAGTGCAATACGAGGCTGTTCCCCTCCCCATATGAGGTCTCTAAGGAGGGAGTCAAGGCGGTCAAATACGGCATCCTGTATCTCCAGTGGTGCATTTTGAAATACATAGAAGAATCTGGGCAGGGTGATCATCTTAAAGAAGGCGGCTCTGCCCATTAGTGTCAGGGGGAGAAGCCTCCAGTGGCGGACATCGTCTTTAAAATGGTCCATGATCGGCTGAAGGTTATGGGCTGCGTAACGCGTCAGGTCCTCCGATATCCAAATCCCAAGATACCGGAAGCCGATTGGTTCCACCTTGTATGGGCAATCCTGGGGGACCGCCAGTGTACCGCCCTTTACCGGGAACAGGATACATTTGTCCCAGTTGATTCTCAGCCCACTAAATTCTCCTTATCGGATGAGCATTTGCGTTACTATGGGGCAGGTTCGTATCCAAGTATATCAAGAGGTTGTCCGCGTTCAGAGACGCCCCGTCTTCGTGCCCCTCCGGCCACCTGAATCCCAACCAGTCCTTGCTCTGGCGGAACCACAGGGCGAGTGTCTCTATCGCGGGGGCAAAGAGAAGGGGGGACAGGGGGCATCCCTGCCGTGTGCCCTTGCCCAGGGGCAAAAGTTCAGAGGACCACCCATTTACCTTCACCTCTGCTTGTGGGTCTGTGTAGAGAAGTTGTACCCATCCCAGGAAGTTGTCCCCAAATCCCATTCTTCGCATAGTTTCCCAGAGGCTGTCCCCGCAAACCGAGTCAAACGCCTTTTCAAAATCTATGGCAAGTAGTGCAAGCGGTTTGTCTATGATAGGGGCCCTTTCCAGCAATAGGTGGAGGCGCCGCAAGTTCATATGTGTCGATTTATGTGGCATAAACCCACATTGGCCCGGGTGCACCAGGGAGTTAATTACCGCTTGCAACCGGTTGGCCAGGATCTTGGCAAGGATTTTGGTTTCGCTATTGAGTAATTACTCGGGTGGTTTACCTGGTTTGGGAATAACGACTATCGTGGCTTTACGCAGATCCGGCGGGAGAGCGCCCTGGTTGTGGGCCCCGAGAAACATTTTGTGAAGGTATGGTGCCAGTTTCTCCCCACCCAGTTTCTTCCAGGTCTCGACTGGGAACCCGTTGGGGCCTGGTGTTTTCCCCGACTGCAATTGAGCTACAGCCTCAGCGATCTCTGCTTCGGTGAGAGCTGAGTCCAGTTGTGCCCTCTGTTGTTCTGATAGGAAGGGCAGGGTGATATTATCTAGTAGGGAGGGATCCAGAGGGGACACTGGGGCGGCATACAAAGTAGCATAGAAGTCAGCAAAAGCCTGTGCTATATCCCTGTCTGAGTGGGATTTCCCATTCTGCGGGGTTATGATCTCTCTAACGTGGCGTTGACCCTCATCTCTTCTCTCGAGCAAGGCCAAAAGTTTCCCAGCTTTGTCCCTGTGTTCACATACACTTGCCCTGGAGTCTTGGTGGGCTTGCCTGGCGTTGTCTAGTTCGATATGTCGAAGGTGTTCTCTAGCACCCTTAAGGGATCTGAGAGACTCCGGGCTTGGGTCAAGAACATATTTGGCTTCCCAGTCGCCGACATCAGTTTCCGCCTCCAGCAGCAGCCGAAGTCGCTCCCTTTTGTTATCCGCTACCCAGAAAATCGCCTCCCCCCTCAAAACCGTTTTGTATGCTTCTCATATCGTGACTGGGTCATCGACCATAGGGGTATTAATTTCAAAATATTCATTAGTTACTTCCGTGAGGTGGTCAACGAGATCAGTGGAGCCCAGAGAGTAGCTATTCAGCCTCCATGATCGGGGTGGGGTTTCACTTTGTATGCGCAGTACCGCCATGAGAGGTGAGTGGTCTGAGATGCCTCGGGAGAGTAGGTCTGCAGCGGTCGCCCTGTGTATATCGGTGCTTGAGAGGAAGAAGTAGTCTAGTCTGGACATGGACCCGTGCGCTCCCGAGTGGAACGAGTAGGCCTCGTCCACAGGGTGGAGATGCCGCCACACGTCCCGAAGGCCATGGGCCGACGCAAATTTTGCTAGTTTGGTGGGAATGTTCGGGTTACGGTCCCTGATGTGAGTGCAATCTTTTATATTACACATGATGTCATTAAAATCGCCCCCCAAAATCCACGTATCAGGTTGGTGTTTTACCATAAGGGTGACCAACTCCTCCAGGAATTCCTCTCCCAGTCCTGGCAGGGAGTACACTGACGCAATGGCTAGTGTTTCTTGTCCCAGTGTTCCTATAACCACCACATAGCGGTCTTGTTCAACTATTAGCGATGTGAATGGGACACGTTTATGTATCAGAATAAGGGTCCCTCTGGATCCCATAGTGTATCCCGCGTGTAGGGCCTTTCGGTAGTTGGTTCTACGAAAGAAAGTGTAGCTGGTCCCAGCTAAGTGTGTCTCATTTATCAGGGCGACGTTGGGAGAATGTCTGTTCAAGAATTGCAGAACAAGACGTTGCTTGATTCCGGACCCCAGCCCATTCACGTTACATGTGATTATTTTGAGAGACCTGGGGCGCTCAGGGGTTGATGCATGGGTCAGTGTGGTCGCCATTTATTGTATACAGTACCAGGTTTGCAGACATTATGGGTTGTTTCATGGAGTTGCCGTATGTCGGGTGCATTGGGTGGCGTGATTCATTAATTTCGTGAATGCGTAATAAACGTGTATTAACACTATAACAAAAACAACATAAACGTACCCATCCCCCCTCCCTATACTCCACCCCAACACGAAGTACCTGTCGCCGAACATCGTTGGCACTCGGAACGAGAGTGTCAGCTCAAACTTGCGGTCCTGGCTGGCAGGCAAACAGAGGGGGTCCCCTCTGGTCCGCAGCTCCTACCGCCTTTGAGCATTGTATAGTTCTTAGGGTTAACTTATGAGGTTGGCCTCTCTCCGGTTCGATATTCCATCGCTTCCTAGTGTTCGTTGGTTTCCCTCGCTTTAATTGGCGGGATTTGCCGCTTGTTCTGGGATTGATGGTTCCTGGGCCTCCGGTTGCCCCCCAGGAGGGGGGTGATCCGCCCCAGGCTGGGATCTCCTTCTCCGATCCGTCAGTCTTGCCGTCCAGTCCCCTTCAATGTGCGTTTCCGCCCATCTCCAGGCCTCCTTCGGATCCGTGAAGTGAACTGTGGTTCCCTTGTGGTGGATCTTGAGTTGGGCCGGAAACAGCAGTCCGTATCTTACTTTTATGTGGAATAGTTGCCTCTTCAGCGGTTCAAACGACTGTCTTGCCCTTTGCACCTCCCGGATGTAGTCCTCCAAAGAGCTCTTCGTAGTTTGTTTTGAGTACTACTTGTAATCTGAGGTGAATTAAAGCCAACATTAGGCTGGAGACCGTGCTCACTTCATCTATTAGTAGCATTTTCATGTGTTTCAAAACTCTGCGTAGTTCCATTGCAGCTTCTGTAGAAAGTTTGTAATAATCTTATTTGTTTTGGTGTTCTACTGGAAGGAGTAGTAATCAGTGTAAAGTGACACCGCCTATGTTGTAGGCAGCTAAACCTGTGGGGCAGTTACAACAGCTGACAATTTGTTGTTTGTCAGTTGTCGAAGGAACTTGCTGATAATTTTGATTAAGAATTTTTTTCCTGAACCAGCTTGACCACTGACGTGTAGCAGTATAGGTGTGTAGTTTTGGCAGGTACACTTTTTATTTTCATGTTGTACACCATGTTCAATTTCTTTTGTTACTCCTTGGGAAATACTACGCTGCTCATTGTTCAGTTTTGATTTCAGTACAGTGAAGTCTTCTGTATCTTCTTCATAGTGAGACATGGGGGTTGATTCATGGAGCAAACGTGCGCCGAAAATCCCAGCGCAAGCAGGCGCAAGGTAGCGCAAGCGCGAGAAACGCAGCGCATGTTTCCCGCTGTCCGTGCACCCAATCCTGCCATGGCGCACGCAGGCACACACGGCGTGCGCTACGCGCACAGCAAAAGCGCACATAGCGCGGCGCACACAACCAAAGTGGGCGGAACAGTGGGCGTAACACGCGGAATGGGGAATAACACGTGAACTACACGGAATGCCCACACGCATGCCAACAACCCGTATTCATGGTTTCGATTACGGGAAACCCACGCATGGCAAAAGACGCACACAGGCATCAACGCGTCCGCCACACGAAGGCAGGCAGAAGCGTCCCCGCGCATAGTATAAAAGTGCGCGCAAACAACAAACACGTATATACAGCTACGATTAATGCCGCATTTGTCGCAGCACTGATCGTGGGACACCGCAGGAGGAGGAGAATAGCCTGGGCATGCATTTTCGCACCACGGACAAGCCTTTTTGGGATGCCTGACGACCAGGTCTACGGCAGGTATAGGTTTCCACCCCACATCATCCTAGACCTGGTCAGGGAGTGGGAAGATGACCTTACATCCCCCACCCTTTGCTCCCAAGGTGCTAAATATCCTGCATTTTTTGGCCACTGGGTCATTTTAGCGGACTACTGCCATAGTGGGGGGGGAAGGCCACGCAGTCACGCTGCCTACACCAGGTACTGGCAATCATGACAGCGCGCCCCTCAGTCCGCAGGCACATATACATGCCCAGAACACCCGCAGAAATGCAGGCCGTTGTCCACCTAGGGCCACTGAGCACATCTACCAAAACCGCAAGCACTGGCATTCCATCAATGTACAGGTGGGGAATCATCACCTCTGTCTATGCAAACTACCCTGGCTCCACCCATGACACTTTCATATACAGAATGTCCGCCCTGAGCCGGGCCCTGGAAGCTGGATAGCATGGCGACACCTGGCACCTAGGTGAGTACAAATGCCCTTGCACATGCATGCATGTCACACACACACACACAAATAAACAAACCCCAATAATCACAACCATTTACACCTCCCCAGGGGACAGTGCCTACCCTCTGAGCAAACACATGATGACGCCAATCCGGAACCCCACCACACCACCCCAGGTAAGATACAACGCCGCCCATATTGCAACCAGGGCCATAGTGGAGCGCACATTCGGAGTGCTCAAGTCACGTTTCCGCTCCCTTGACCGCTCTGGCGGGCAGCTACTCTATGCACCACCAGTAGTGTGCAGGATCATTGTGGCAGCATGTGTCCTGCACAATGTTGCAACACGGCAGGGCGTCCCGGTGGACATGGTGGCGCCCCCACATCCCCAACCACAGGCACAGGCGCTGCCCATGGGAGGGGACAGGGCACGTGGCGAGGAAGCCCGGACCCAGCTTGTGGCCACATTTTTCACCTAAACTCCCACCCCTGCGGAGTGCACACAGGCCTGGCACATACCAGGTGACAATCGATGGTGACAAAGAGACAGTCAACTGTCACAACCCTACCACCCTGAGATAGTTGCCATGGAAGTGCCACGTTGTCTGCATCCCTAGCTACGTAAACAAAATCTATCCTGTGTGACCAAAAGGCACACATATGACATGACATGATATGGCCTATACACAAGTATTTCAAGGTGCGATGAGGCAGGGAGGGGGGAACAAGGGAAGACAGACAACGGTACTACTAGGCCAGGTGTCATTTAGATTGTTCAAGTGCAGGGGTAGGGGGAAGGGAAAAGTGCAAGGGGAGGGGGAGGGGGCGAGTGCAGTACAGGGTAAGTAGACCAAAAAACAAATACATAGACCAGCTGGTGGCAACTGCAAAGGTAAGTGCAGACAAGTGCTGGGAAGGGGGGGCTGTAGGGATAGAGAGACAGTCCCGCAGTGCAGGGGTTGCCAGGGAGGCAGTGCAAGTGGAGAGTGGCTGGGCCAGGGACCGAGGTCGGTGAGAGTGGCCCAGTTGCAGATCCAGTGCAGTTCCAGTGAAAAATTTAGCAAGGGAGAGGCAGAGAGAAAGCAGAAGCAAAGAGGAAGGTCTTGAGGTGCTTCCCGAACCGGAGATGGTTCTCCTCAAGTTCCAGTGAGGCAGGAAGGCTGTTCCAGAGGGAGAGCCCTGCCGCGGAGAGAGATCTACCCCCAGCTAGTTGCTTTGAGAAGCAGATGACCCTGACATGCAAGGTTTGAATCACACACACCTGCAAAACAGGCCATGGCCATCACTGTTATGTCACTCAAACCCTCCACCACCCAACCACAACATGACATGGCAAGCAATACCCATACACCAACACAGTAACAATAAGGTACACATTGCCATGTCCAAAATGTACAGTGGCATCAGACAATGATGCCTGACCTTGAATCAGATGAACTGACTGACCAACAACCTCCCACCCAAAATAAGTAATTTCCAAATGCATTACAAGAGTTGTAGACGTAACATAACAATGAATGCCTGTCTACATGCACATTGTGCATTGCAAAATCAACACTGCAGCTTCTGTGTGCTGTGTCCTACTCCTGCAACACACTGCCCAGCGCACAGCACAGTGAACAGCCATTGTGTGTGATGCACACCCTGGGCATCACATCTAAGCGACAGACCACATCAAAAAGCAAATTAGGCATGTACAGGATCCATAATTGGTCACAGAACATGTGCTGCAGGGACACAGTGGGCACCATAAGGCAAACAGTGTACACTTGGATATGCAAGGGTGGTTGTACATGTAGTGCATCAGAGTGCAAGTGTGTGGGTCAGCAAGGACATGGACTCAACATATGCATGTGCAATCAAGTGACCATCAGTGTTTTCTACACATCACATGTGAACATTTACCATGTGTACACCCCAGCATGTCAAACCACAACTATCCCCTCGCACCTGAAAGGTAAACACAACACATGAACAGGCATTGATCAGCAGAACACAACATGTACATAGGATACCACCATTACAATGTCAGGGTTCCCATCACACTGCAGGGCAAGGCAACCATCAACAACAACCCCCCCCCCTCACAAATGACCATGACCCACTGAACAACTGCACCTGGGTCATGGAGCCTTCAACACTCAATTCCACCTGGCCACAGGATCACCTTTCCCCTTCGTCACCATCTCCCACCTTGTGTGTAAAAAGGTGCCTGCACCCTCAGAATCCACACTCATTTCCGAAATCACAAAATCCAAACCAGAAAAATGAACCAGAACACCCTCCAGTAGATGACTTGATGTAGCAGTACCTCACAAAGGCCAAGTACTACCACAATGATGCAACAACCAAGGTAGCACAGTAAAACAATGTCACAACAGGATGTGAACCATGTGTGGTACATAACATAGAATGATGCACCATGAACGATGTGTACTGTCACAGGTCCCGTGTACAGGCGCGGGAGTGTCACGAAACAACCACCCCCACCTTGTCCCGGGTGCCTGCAAGGTCAAACTCACACAGGCCCCTGAGACCCTGGTGGGGAAGGAGGGTCAGGGATATGCAGTCGAGACAGGTGTTGGCACACTGGATAACTGGAATGAGTGGCAGGAGAGGGGAGGAGGAATGACACATGAAAGTAGGGAATGCACGAAAATGTACTACCTGCATGAACACATACACAATCCAAACACACTTGGACATCATTGTCATGGCCTTCTGTAGTCCAGGCTTAGGAGTGGCACGAACCAACCACCCCCTCTAGGGTTTTGGCACCTGCAAGTTTGGGGCTTACACAGGCATCCGCAACCCCAGCGGGGAAAGAGGGTTAGGGAACGTTGCTTGGATAGGTACGGGAAGCAGGAACACCAGGTAGAGGGTACAGGGTTCAAAATTGCATAGGATTCCGGGAGATTAGGGGGAAAAAAACATACCAAATTGAATTACACATTCATCCATGCATTAGTGCACCCCCAGCAAGCCTATGCAGAGCAGTTTGAAAGAAAAACAACAAGACACTTAGCTCTGGTTTTGAGTGCTGTCCTCCTTCCTGCGCACTCTCAGGTCCGGTTACAGGAGCAATGCAATGCTGCAAAGAGAGCCACAGTCAACAACCTGTACGTGCCAATTACACAAAAACACACCACCAAACATGCCCCATAGCAACAAACTACTCTACAAACAGACAATCTGGTGTAGATGCTTCGTACCCATATATAACATTACCCCTGTGATGGGTCATACACAGTCAATGCAGTAAGTCAGCCGCTGGTGGGTCCGTGGCAAATGGAACACCAATGTGTCACAATTCACTCAACATGCAATGTTCCCTGGGTAGGCAGACATACCCATATAGCAAGCCATGACTTCAGAGCAAGTTGTGTACCACCATGACCGAAACAAAGTTCGCAGTGCATTTATCAAAATGTACATGGAAATGAAATGCAATGCACCCGAGAATGTCCCTTGCTGTATGTCCCTGTGAGCTGCCCCTTTCCATGTCTCGGAAGGCTACATGGTTGATACAAGTGCCTCAATGGACCTTGGTGTACCGGAGGGTATGTGCCACTGCCCCTGCAGGTGTCCCAGACAACCTTACAATCAACAGCCATCAGTCCACCAACACATCTGAGCTGCATTGTGTGCTTCAACACCAATATTCATCCAAGCTCACCCTCAGTGCTGTGACTAAGCCTGCAAGTGCAACTCACCTGGTGCAAGCTTTGCTGTGTTGTGGCCCCCCTGTGCTGCTCACCTTGCCTGGAGTTCCTTGAAACATGTCAGCAGTTCTAGGATGTAGGTCTGCAATTCCTGTGCCTCTGCTTGTGCACACATGTGCATGTGGGCACCAACAAACGTGTCCAGAATTCAGACGTCCAATGGGCCATGTCTGCTGGCAAAGGTGCTCTGGAGGCTCATCCCCCTGCAGAAAGGGCATGAAACACATGATTAATGCTTCAAAGTCATCTGTGTGTGTCTCTTCAGGCATCTCATTACTTGACCATGTCAGAGAGTCACATCAGAAATCACACCATCAGTCCGTCTTTCACATCCAAAGTGTGGAACACTATCTACGGCATGAATTGCAACAAGCACGTGTACAGTAAAGATAAGAAACATACTACACAATGCATAGCAATGAATGTACACATTAATCATGAAACACCCCATCTAGCAAAAGCTGAACAGTGGACAATAACACCAAAATCATCCCCACTAGGGGTGTAAACACAAGTCACACAGCACCAGACATGCCACAGATATGACAGTCCAAAGCCCTTGTGTAAAAGGTTGTGACACCGAACCATCCTTGCGAGCCCATGGATAAGGGAGGCAGGAGTGGCATATGTGAGTCAAGGACCCTAAGCAGCAAACACATACACAAGACAAGCCTGAAGGGCCCAGCTGGAACAGACAGTGGATGCCTTCAAAAGCCACAAAGCACCGCACCATCACATAGACAAGCAATTTTAAACTATATTAGCTAATTACACTAACTATGGAAAACCTACATTACCTAATTAAACTAACTATCGAACAGAAACTTAACTAACTAAACTAAAAGAAAAATCAAAAATGGCCACATACGACCTGGGGGGGAGGGGAGGCACCCAGGAGGAGGGAGGTACAGGGTGCTGCTCAACATCCACATGCGATGATGCTGAGCCAAAAAAAAAACCTCCATGGGCTCAACGCCTGCACAGCCCGACCTATGTGGGAGATAGATGGTCGTCCGAGTCTGGCTCATCCTGTAAAGGAGGACGTGGCACAGTAGCCTGGCCACGCCTAGCCGCAGCTTGCCCCTCGTCGGCAGCAAGTCTGCCAGACGGGTGAGCCTGGTTCTGTGTGGCGATGTGACGTAGGTCTGCATGCAGAACCTCACGTGATACACATGCTTCCTCTTGCAAGGTAGCACATGTAACACAGAGTTCCTCCTGCAAGGCCTGGCTGGACAACCGCTGCACCTCCCGGCAAGCCTGTAGCTCAGCCGAGATGGTATGCTCAAGCTGTGCGAACCTCTCCTCTGCCCGCTGCCTCTGGGACATCATAAGGACACCCAGAGTGGATTTGAGGGAAGCATACTCCTCCCTCAGGGCATCCATGTGCGCCTCTGCGTGAGCAACAATTGCTTGACGCAGAGACAACATTTCAGCCTGGCGTGCCCTGTCTGAGGCCGCCATGCTCAGCCTGAGCGAGCGGGCCGTGGACCGTGCCGTCTTCTGCTGGAGAAGCACCTGCCTAGCAGGGGGGAGCACAGATCGGGCCACACGCTCCATGCTCTCAGCGATGTTCTCCATTGCTGCCCCCTGCCGTTCGGAATTGGCAGTCATGTCTTGCTCCCACTCAGTATACTGCGGTTGTGCGCAGCGACCGCGTTGCCGGGCTTGACCCCTGCGGGTCCCAAGGACTGGGGGTCCTCGCTGTGTTGGTACCGCCCGCGGCTGCACGACTGCATGCCCCCGTCGACGTGATGTCCCAGGCACATCAGTGACTAGTGTGGAGGGTGACCCTGCGTCCTGATCCACCACGGGCAGAGGAACCAAGACTGTCTGATCCCTCAGTGCAGGTGTCGCGGACAGAGGAGTGTCCACATCAGAATCACTCACCCCTGACGCATGGACTTGATGCTCATCCAACTCAACATGGATGTCAGAGTCGTCATCAAGGCTGGACTCATAGGCAGCCAGAGAGTAGATGGACTGTAGCACTTGGGGGTTTTCATGGCCTACCACCCCATGACCCCCACTAGTGCCGGGTTGATGTAGTGGTAACAACCCTATGTCTGGCATGACAACACCATCCTCCGCCTCCATTGCGTCATCACCTGAAAAATAGAGAGAAAAAAGGTCACTACACATGTCAGAAGCACACAACACACACACACACACCGACAGCAAATGCATCAGGCAGACATGTGACACACAACATATAACCTGACATGCATGCTGGGCCAACTTTGAATTGCTTCTGTGATCAGACCTGTTGAAAGGTGGCAGTTTCCATGGAAGTGGGTCTATGCAGTGCAGAAAATGTGTACCCCACTCACTACCTACATGTACAAGGACTCCATGGTGTGTGCCAGGAAATGTGAAGGCAGTGCAAATTCAAATTCAGACATCACGTGCATTGGGCATTCAATGTGCACCATATCTAGAAGCCAAGCACCCCTCCACCCCAGTACCAAAGCAGGGATGCCTAGCATGGTATCAAAAGGCTGACCATACACCTGTGTATTGACAGGCAGTGTTTACTGGCATCAACAGCTTAATGTGATTCAAGTGACAACACTGCAAATGATGCTGGGACAGTAAGCAGGACACATGATGAAAACTCTGGATGCCGCCCATGTGTGACACAACAACAGTTGGACAGAGTCATTGTCCATTGAACAGGCTGAGGCCTGTGAGCCACACAGATTGTCAGACCCTAAACATGTGTGCAACGCAGGACTGAGCCACAGTTGACATGGGAAGGTGGATGAGATGCCAGGCAATGTATGTAACCAAGGACTTGTATTACAGTGATCACCCAGTCAAGGACACATAGGGGCATGCGTGCAATGCACATGGAGCATGAATGGGCACTCATGTCCCTACGGGACATCTGACCTATGCACAGTACAAGTGAGATACTCTGCATCAAGTACTAAGGCTGTACCACACGGCATATGTCTGGCAGATTCTACGCTGGAAGTTAGCATCTACACAGGACGCATGAACAAGAAAGTACACATTGGCAAGATTGAAGCAGACCAGTGCAAAGGTGGAACTGGGGTGCAGAGTGGCAGAGGAGGGGCAAGCGAGCATGCCTACATGGAGTCCCCGCATGCAGGCAGAGGAGACATGCATCACGGAAGCATTGCATTACTTACACATCAGAACCATGTACACGTCACATGTAGTGGCAATCATGCACAACACATCCCACAAGTGAAACACACACGTCCTCAACAAACACGCATCAACACTCACTGGACTGGGCATCAAAGTCCATCATCTCTCCCACTCCTTCGACCAATTCAGGTGGCATGAACTCCGCAACAAGTGCCTCATGCGGAGTGAGCACTTCCTCCTCTGGTGCAGGCCCACCGGCAGTCACCAGAGTCAAGTTGTAATTAGTGGCAGGCTAAGCCTTAGTGCTGCGTTTGATGTCATTCCAACGCTTTTTGCACTCTTGCGCCATGCGCACCTCATGGCCGAATGAACTGACATGTTCCGCAACATGCTTCCAGTAGGTGTCACGTTGGGCAGCCGTAGTCTGACTATTGGCACCCACTAGCATGTCACGGCTGTGGCCCCGCACGTAGTCCACGAGGAAGTCCAGTTCCTGCTTGCAGAAAGGCTTCTTCCTCGACGTGCAGGAGGTTGTGGCTGTGTGTGGGGTCCCAGCCTGTGCTGCAGGTGCAACCTTCCTCCTCTTGGACTGTGGCACATACCCTGGGTGGCTAATGCCGCCCTGACCAGTATGGCCAGTGGGTTCGGTGGATTGAGCCGAGGGAGTGGCAGGTGGAGGGACGACCAAAGGCCTGACTTGTGTCAGTGGCAGCTGGGTGCCCTCTAATGGACCCTGCGCAGCAACATCAGCTGTGGCAGGGTCATTGACTGCAACAGTCCTGGTTGGCAGACTCACAACCGGGGTGTTGTTGGGTGCATCTGCCCCTGCACTTGCCAACACCCGGCTGTTCGGGGCAGCAGATGACATGACTGCCCCAGGGACACGTGTCTTGGTCGGGGCAGCCCGGCCTGCCCCTATGGTTTCCCTCCTGGCCTGTTGGAGATCTACCAAGGGCTCCTCAAGTGCCAACGCAGCCTGCGCTGGCAGACCCTGAGCCTGGGTGGCGGTGTCCACAGCTGCACCTGCAGCTACCACTACCCTTGGGCCCGTGGCAGTCGATGGAACAGACTGCCGGGTCACACGGGCACCAGTGCCAGATGCAGAAGCTGCATCCCCCAGAACCACAGGGGGTGGTGGCATGACTGCACCGACACAAGGCACAACATTGTGCTCAAGTGGCGCACCCCTGCCTCTTCCCCCTCTGTGGCCGCCCTGGACACCCTGGAGTCCCCCTACTCCCTGGTCACCACGGCCACGTCCCCGACCACGCCCGCCACGAGGAGGACGCCCAGCTGAGGCGCCCCTCACCTTTGGTGGCCTCCCAACCATGGCATAGATGTAGTAGTGCCGGCACAGATGGAGTGGTGCCAATGGGAGGTGCACACCACAATTGACCTGGGCAATTGGGGTGAATGGGGTGGGAAGCAAGATGTTAACAGCCCCCCTGCACCTGCAAGGCTGTATGTGACCCCAGTGATGTAGTGACAGGTCACGCAACGCTCAGGCACCCCAAAACTGCAGTAAAAACATGCACGCAACCCTGCAGCCTACGTGCGTGGATTCAACCTCCTGCAGTACGCGGTGGCACCCAGTAACACGAATAACGCGTACGCGTGGGACACACAGGCTACTATGACATCGAAAATGGGTGCGATACACAGGGGCACCCGCAGTGGGAAAAAGAGCGTGTGCGACTCACCATCTGACTAGCGCGATGCAGAAAAACACGTGCAGCCAATACCCCCGCCAAAAGAAGAGATACGTCCTTGATAGCTGTGAAGTTGTGATGGCGCACGAAACAACAGGAAGCAGCAACACACGTCGGTCTCCACAAAAGGTACGTACAGTGAACTGCTGGTCCCGCTCACCTTTAACCCGTGCTGAGGGAAACGCCCCGTGCGTCACGTCACTTACGCGCATGGCCCCTTTCCTCGGATTACATGCGGACGTGCAGTTTTTCACGCGCGCTGAAATGCCCATGCACGCCTGCGCACGTCACGTCACAGGGGCACTTGCGCTTGAGGGGCCTTCTGTCCAATGAAATTGCGTATGTGTGCAGACACGCTTACGCGCTAAGGGCCTTTCCTCGAATTACACGCTGATGTGCAGAATTTTCACGTGCCAAATCACTCCATATCAAGCTGGCCAAACATAAGCACTCGGAAGACTACGCTCCTGCCCAGAAGGCCGAATTACTGCCCCCCAGAGCCCCGATCACGCTCCCACTGCCATCTGCTGCTGCCTGACTGCCTGCTGCCCACGTGCCCTGCCATTTGCTGCCTGCACATCAGCCAGGGGTGCTGTTGCTGTGACCACCCCTGCTGGAACCGAAGACTCCCGACTGGGATTCCATCGCTCCACAGCCCAGCCCCAGGACCCAGTTGCCCACCCACTCCTGCCTCTGGGGTTGTCATGTTGGGCACTGCAACATCTGGCACCACTGACAACCCCCGGCCAGAGAGGCAGAGGGGCACCAGCTTCAGTGCCAGGGAAGTTGGTGTCCTGGTGGAGCAAGTCCTGGAGCAGTACGATGCCCTCTTCGGAAGTGTGCGCGCCGACAAGGAGGGACGGACTCAGATCTGGACGGACATCGTGACTGCCATCAACGCAGAGGGGGTGGCAGTCCGCGACTTCCAACATGTCAAGAAGCGCTGGGAGGACTTCAGGTCCAGGACCCTGAACAAGGCCCGGCGCCTCTTGAAGGCAGCGGATGCTAAGGGGCGCCGGGGCCTTTTGTCGGAAGATCAGATGAGGGTCCTGGAATGCATATCCCCAGCGCTCCACGTCCAGTCCAGGTCCATGAGAGGCAGACCCGTCTGGAGTCGAGCGGTAAGTGTACATGCATCCTGATTGTGAGCTGTGCGTGTGGTGATGTTTCAGTAGTGTGCAGGTTGCACATCTGTTTGTATGGGGTCGAGTATGGGTGGGGGTGTACAGGGCCGTGAGGCTAACACATGCGAGGGCTGTCATGTGTGAGACATGGATGGTGCTTGTGTGTGTAGGCTTGCATGCCAAATGCAGTTGTGTGGGCACACATGTTTGGATGAATGTGTATGTAAGTAGACATGTTCGTGATGTCACGCATGTATGTTGTTTTCAGCTGCATGTATCAGCACTGTGTACATGTGCATTTGTGTGTATTTGACAAGGGTGCAACAGTGATGCAACATGGATGCATGTGACAGCGGGATGTGGAAGCCTGATTGGCAGATGTGACATGGATGCCCATCTGAACACTGCAACACTTAGCAGAGGTGTACACATGCATGCAAGTGTGGTGGTGTGTGTACATGTGTAGTGCACTTCCTGTGTTGCATGTGATGTCTGGCTCAGCTTTGCCTGCTCATGCTGTTGTATGTGTATGGATGGTGCTGGCAGTTGCAATATGGCTGTGGTATGGCTCATGTGTGCGAGTTGAAATGACATGTGTGTTGGGGATTGTGATGGCATGTCTGAGGTTTGCCAATGCCACTCATGTACAACTGTCATGTGTGTATGTGTCCATTGTACAGTGCCCTGATGCCTGTGTTTTATTTCTCCCTGTCTGCAGCGTCAACTGATGAAGAGGGCGGAGAAGGTGCTGTGGAGCACAGCGGCGGGGATCCCACCGTCAGTCGGAGATGCAAGGCCCGGCTCCCCCCCCAGGTTGTGATCTCGTCGGGGAGTGAGGAATCCGGTGCCGCGTCCCAGGCCGCAGCTGCCGGGGGGAGGTCCAAGAGTCAGAGGTTGGAGGTGGACTCCTCGGCAGCAGAAGGGGCAGCTGGGACCCCACAGGGCCCAACGGGGGAAGATGGCACGGAGTCATCCAGGTTGGTGGGGGGTTTGGTGGAGGAGGAGGCCGTGCAAGCAACAGAGATGGGGTCTGGAGGTGGGGATTCCACTGGTGCTAGTGGTGCAGTGCAGGACCAGGGACAGGAGGCAGCACAGGCCGCCGCGGAGGTGCCTGTGTGCAATCCTGTCCCTGCATCATCTTGCACCAGCAGGGATGCCTACGTCCAGACCCGTTTTCAGGCAGGGGATGAGCTCACGGCAACTGGCCTTCCTCTGCCTGCGGACGTGGCTATCCAGGTCCGGGTTGAGCCTGTCCTGACTGGTGTGGCGTTGCGTCAACGGGCCATGCGAGGTGACCTGCAGTCTTTTCATGAGGAGACTGCACGTCATCTCGAATGGCTCATTGACCGTGTCGGCCTACTGGGACAGGTCACCCAGGCCGGATTCCTCCGTTTGATGGGGCTTGCTATGACCCCCTCCTCAACTGAACCCCCTATGCGCCAGTCGTCCTCCGTGCCATCTTCACACCCATCAGTCACCTGGGTTCCCTGTGGAGCTGCCTCTGACGGTGCGGCCAGGCTGGTAGAGGAGGCCTCCCTGCCACAGTCGGACGTCCAGCAGGGGTGGCCACATCAACGACTGCACCCCAGCCAGCGGAGGATGTGCAGGCAGCAGGAGGCAGTGCACGGGCAGAGGCACAGCAGCAGCAGCAACGTGGTGGGAGCCATGAAGGCTCGGGGCCTTCGACATCGGAGGGGCAGGAGGACCCAGGACAGAAAGTGTCTTCCGTGTGGCAGCGGTTGGGCCACACCATAGATGCGGAGCGGCAGCGGGCGGAAGAGGCACGGCTTACGATGGTCAGGGCGGAGAACTCCATGCGGAGGGCCCTGAGGCGGGCCGAGTGCCTCGAGGCAATCCGCAGGAGGTTGGAGGTGGACACGTCGACGGCCCTGCGGACCCTCGGGGCCATGGAGGAGGACCGCCTCTGGGACATTGAGCAGGAGTTCGATGATGCCCTGGCCCGGGACATCCAAAAGTGAGCCGTCGGACTAGCCCGATGCCCTTGTACATAGTTCTGTAGTTAGTGTTAGGTTTCCTTTGTTTTTGGATTTTTTTGGACCTTTTGGACAATGGGCCACATTTTTGTATATAGTTTTTTTTTATTAGGTAGTGTTATTAGATAGGTTTCATTTCTTCTGTTGGGATCATGGACCCTGGCTTGTTCATCTGTACATAGTTGACTGTTGGATTTTCTTTTTTTTTTTTACAATTTACCCATGGAGCAATGGCTTTCAATTATAATTTTCCATTGGATTTTCTTTTGTGGACTGTCACTTTGGACACCATTCCTTTGGATTATGATTTTTGGTTTTGCATTTTTTCACGGACATGCTTCTTTTTATTTTTTTACATTCCCATTTCTGTTTGTTTATTTTTGATTCAATTTATGTTTCCTTTAATACATATTTTTTGTTCAAACTTCAATGTGTAGTATCATCTCATTGGTTTCAGGCATATCATGATATGGGTTTTGAGATTCACTGACACCCATTGGGTGTATGTGAGGGACATGTGTTCGTTTCCAAACTTGCAATTGGGGTTCTATCATGTTATTGCCATTTCTAAGTGGGTGGATGCAATACTCGGGTGGGTGTTTTGCATTTAGAGGCTGACCATAGGGACCAGGGATCTAGATTGTGATGACATGTTGGCTGGGGAACATGAGTTGGGGCCTTGTGGAGGGTGCCCCACAGTGCTGGGGGGTGGGGGTGATGGGAGACATGAGTGGGGGCCTGGTGGAGGGTGCACCACAGTGCTGGGGGTGGGGGTGCAGGGGGACATGAGTTGGACATGAGTGGGGGCCTGCTGGTAGGTGCCCCACATGGCTGGGGGGTGGGGGTGCAGGGGAACATGAGTTGGACATGAGTGGGGGCCTGGTGGCAGGTGCCCCACAGTGCTGGGGGGTGGGGGTGCAGGGGAACATGAATGGGGGCCTGGTGGAGGGTGCACCACAGTGCTGGGGCATGGGGGTACAGGGGGACATGAGTTGGACATGAGTGGGGGCCTGCTGGGGTGTGGGGGTGCAGGGGGCATGAGTTGGACATGAGTGCGGGCCTGCTGGCAGGTGCCCCACAGTTCTGGGGGGTGGGGGTGCAGGGGAACATGAGTTGGACATGAGTGGGGGCCTGGTGGAGGGTGCCCCACAGTGCTGGGGGGTGGGGGTGCAAGGGAACATGAGTTGGACATGAGTGGGGGCGTGCTGGCAGGTGCCCCACAGTGCTGTGGGGTGGGGGTGCAGGGGAACATGAGTTGGGGCCTGGTGGAGGGTGCACCACAGTGCTGGGGGGTGGGGGTGATGGGAGACATGAGTGGAGGCCTGGTGGAGGGTGCACCACAGTGCTGGAGGGTGGGGGTGCAGGGGAACATGAGTTGGACATGAGTTGGGGCCTGGTGGAGGGTGCCCCACAGTGTTGGGGGGTGGGGGTGATGGGAGACATGAGTGGGGGCCTGGTGGAGGGTGCACCACGGTGCTGGGGGTGCAGGGGAACATGAGTTGGACATGAGTTGGGGCCTGGTGGTGGGTGCACCACAGTGCTGGGGGGTGGGGGTGATGGGAGACATGAGTGGGGCCCTGGTGGAGGGTGTACCACAGTGCTGGGGGGTGGGGGTGCAGGGGAACATGAGTTGGGGCCTGGTGGAGGGTGCACCACAGTGCTGGGGGGTGGGGGTGATGGGAGACATGAGTGGGGGCCTGGTGGAGGGTGCCCCACAGTGCTGGGGGATGGGGGTGCAGGGGAACATGAGTTGGGGTCTGGTGGAGGGGGCACCACAGTGCTGGGGGGTGGGGGTGCAGGGGAACATGAGTTGGACATGAGTTGGGGCCTGGTGGAGGGTGTCCCACAGTGCTGGGGTTGGGGGTGATGGGAGACATGAGTGGGGGCCTGGTGGAGGGTGCACCACAGTGCTGGGGGGTGGGGGTGCAGGGGAACATGAGTTGGACATGAGTTGGGGCCTGGTGGAGGGTGCACCACAGTGCTGGGGGGTGGGGGTGATTGGAGACATGAGTGGGGGCCTGGTGGAGGGTGACCCACAGTGCTGGGGGGTGGGGGTGCAGGGGGACATGAGTTGGACATGAGTGGGGGCCTGCTGGCAGGTGCCCCACAGTGCTGGGGGTGGGGGTGCAGGGGAACATGAGTTGGGGCCTGGGGGAGGGTGCACCACAGTGCTGGGGGGTGGGGGTGATAGGCGACATGAGTGGGGGCCTGGTGGAGGGTGCACCACAGTGCTGGGGGGTGGGGGTGCAGGGGAACATGAGTTGGACATGAGTTGGGGCCTGGTGGAGGGTGCCCCACAGTGCTGGGGGGTGGGGGTGATGGGAGACATGAGTGGGGGCCTGGTGGAGGGTGCACCACAGTGCTGGGGGGTGGGGGTGCAGGGGAACATGAGTGGGGGCCTGGTGGAGGGTGCCCCACAGTGCTGGGGGTTGGGGGTACAGGGGGACATGAGTTGGACATGAGTGGGGGCCTGATGGCAGGTGCCCCACAATGCTGGGGGTGGGGGTGCAGGGGAACATGAGTTGGGGCCTGGTGGAGGGTGCACCACCGTGCTGGGGGGTGGGGGTGATGGGAGACATGAGTGGGGGCCTGGTGGAGGGTGCACCACAGTGCTGGGGGGTGGGGTGCAGGGGAACACGAGTTGGACATGAGTTGGGGCCTGGTGGAGGGTGCCCCACAGTGCTGGGGGGTGGGGGTGATGGTAGACATGAGTGGGGGCCTGGTGGAGGGTACACCACAGTGCTGGGGGTGGGGGTGCAATGGAACATGAGTTGGACATGAGTTGCGGCCTGGTGGAGGGTGCCCCACAGTGCTGGGGGTTGGGGGTGCAGGGGAACATGAGTTGGGGCCTGGTGGAGGGTGCCCCACAGTGCTGGGGGGTGGGGGTGCAGGGGAACATGAGTTGGGGCCTGGTGGAGGGTGCACCACAGTGCTGGGGGGTGGGGGTGATGGGAGACATGAGTGGGAACCTGGTGGAGGGTGCACTACAGTGCTAGGGGGTGGGGGTGCAGGGGGACATGAGTTGGACATGAGTGGGGGCCTGCTGGCAGGTGCCCCACAGTGCTGCGGGGTGGGGGTGCAGGGGAACATGAGTGGGAGCCTGGTGGAGGGTGCACCACAGTGCTGGGGGGTGGGGGTGCAGGGGGACATGAGTGGGGGTGCAGTCTAGTCCCCCGTGGTATGGGCTGCCTGCAGGGGCCGTGGAGGTTGTGGAGCGAACACCTGGGAGGACCCACACGGCCAATTCACGTGTAGTACTCCACAGAACCCCTGAAATACACGTACCCTGCTGATATCACGTGTGAAACTTCCTGCACACCCCAAGATACACGTACCCAGGACATTCGCGTGTGGAACTTCCAGTGCACCCCTGAAATACACATACCCTGCTGATATCGCGTGTGAAACCTCCCGCGCACCCCAAGATACACGTACCCAGGACATTTGCCTGTGGAACTTCCAGTGCACCCCTGGAATACACGTACCCTGCTAATATCGCGTGTGAAACTTCCCGCGCACCCCAAGATACACGTAGCCAGGACATTCGCGTGTGGAACTTCCAGCACACCCCAGTAATACACGTACCCTGCTGATATCGCGTGTGAAACCTCCCGCGCACCCCAAGATACACGTACCCAGGACATTCGCGTGTGGAACTTCCAGCACACCCCTGGAATACACGTACCCTGCTGATATCGTGTGTGAAACTTCCCGTGCACCCCAAGATACACATAGCCAGGACATTCGCGTGTGGAACTTCCAGCACACCCCAGTAATACACGTACCCTGTTGATATCGCGTGTGAAACTTCCCGCGCACCCCGAAATACACGTACCCAGGACATTCGCGTGTGGAACTTCCAGCGCACCCCAGTAATACACGTACCCTGCTGATATCGCGTGTGAAACTTCCCGCGCACCCCGAAATACACGTACCCAGGACATTCGCGTGTGGAACTTCCCGCGCACCCCTGATATACACGTACCCTGCTGAATTCAAGTGTGAAACTTCCCGCGCACCCATGATGTACACGTACCCTGAAGGAATCGCGTGTGGAACTTCCAGCGCATCCCTGAAATACACGTACCCAGCTGGAATGACGTGAGATACTTCCCACGCACCCCAGTGATACACGTAGCCCGCTTGCCGTGCTGGTACAGGGTTAGCGCAGCCCTTTGTGCTGGATTGGGGATTTTGATGGCTTTTCCCTGCGCAAGGGGCGTTCTTGGGGGCGTAACTGGCGATGCTGCAGGGTCGCTGCGCCACTGTGCGCCACGGCTGGTTTTGGTAGCTGGAATCCATGAATATGCTGTGCACGGAAATGTATTTTGGCGCACGTGGATGGCGCAGGGATTCGCACGCGCACACTGTGCGCCAGCCGCGTGCGCCACTTGTGCGCTGAATTCTATGAATTACCCCCATGGTGTTTTCTACTCCTATCATAGCTAATTCTGCCTCATTTGCTATTAGTGGCTGTCCTAGTGGTTCTTGGCTTCCTGTTACAGAAGGTTGATTACTGTCGGGAGTGTCATTATCTAGTTGGGCATGGACTTCCTCTTCCTATTGCTGTTCATTGTGCAACATTGTTTTGTACTGTGTAAAGTTTACATCTGTTATAGTGCTTTCATTTGCTTTGAAACCATCTTCATAGGAGTCATAGATATCTAGTAACTCTTCTTCTTTTCTCCATGGTCTAAAAAGTTGTAGCAGGGACATATAATATAGTTCTTTATGTTGAGGAGTTTTTAATGACAATTTGATATGATTAATTAAGCTTTGTTTGGTATATTTCATTAAGCTGCCTTCACAATTTGTCACTCTGTATCTACCTTTGTTTTCATCTGGTTTTACATTATTTTTGTATGTGAAGTTTTGGGCTATGTGGTATAGACACATGGTTTCCAAAGTGGTACTCCTGTTTGGGTAGTATGTGTCTAGTAAATTGTTTTTCAAAATGTCTTGGCTGTTGGGATCATTTTTGGCTATTGTTTCTATGTCCTCTTATGATTTGAGAACTCTTTTTCTAGATTTAGCAGGACCAAGATTTAGGCATACTATATTTTCAGATTTTCCATACAAAGCGGTACCGGTTAAACGGTCTGCAGCTTCATACCAGCCACATTCTCTATGAGAGAGCATTTTTATGCCTAAACCATGGGTGCACAACATACGGCCCGCGGGCCAGTTGCGGCCCGCCATGCTCTTTTGTCCGGCCCGCGAGGCACAAAGACTTTCCTAATGGAGGGCGGCCCGCGGCCGCCCTCCATTAGGAAAGTCTTTGTTGTCTTCCGGGCCGGACAAAACACTGGCCGTCATTGGCTCAGCACACATGCACCACGTTGCTCCTACGAGCCACGTAGTGTGTGTGTGCTGACCCAATGGAGGGCCAGCACTACGGCTGGCGTGGTCCATAAGGCTTGATGCCGGAAGGCATTTCAGCCTTGGACCACGCCAGCCGTAGTACGATTCCAGCTTTCCTGCTTACCTGCCGCTTACCTGCCTTCCAGCACGTCTTCGGTAAGTGGTCTGTTTGCGTTTGTGTGTCGGGTCTGTTTTACTTTATGTTTGTGTGTGTATGTTGCGATGGGGGGGTGGGGGGGTGTCGGATGTGTATGAATGTTGGAATTTGAATGTATTTTGTGTGTGTGTTGAGATGCGGGGATGGGTGTCGGATGTGTATGAATGTTGGAATTTGAATGCATTTTATGTGTATGTTGAGATGCGGGGGTGGGGGGTGTCGGATGTGTATGAATGTTTTGATTTGAATGTATTTTGTGTGTGTGTTGAGATGCGGGGGTGGGTGTCGGATGTGTATGAATGTTGGAATTTGAATGCATTTTATGTGTATGTTGAGATGCGGGGGTGGGGGGTGTCGGATGTGTATGAATGTTGGAATTTGAATGTATTTTGTGTGTGTGTTGAGATGCGGGGGTGGGTGTCGGATGTGTATGAATGTTGGAATTTGAATGCATTTTATGTGTATGTTGAGATGCGGGGGTGGGGGGGTGTCGGATGTGTTGGAATTTGAATGCATTTTATGTGTATGTTGAGATGCGGGGGTGGGGAGGTGTCGGATGTGTATGAATGTTTTGATTTGAATGTATTTTGTGTGCATGTTGAGATGCGGAGGTGGGGGGTGTGTCTGATGTGTGTGAATGTTTGTATTTGAATGTATTTTGTGTGTATGTTGAGATGCGGGGGTGGGGGTGGGTGTCGGATGTGTATGAATGTTTTGATTTGAATGTTTTTTGTGTGCTGAGTTGGGGGGGTGGGGGTTCGGGTCTGTATGGGTGCATGTTTGTGTGTGTGCTGAGTTGGGGTTGGGGGGGTTCGGGTCTGTGTTTGCTGATTTGGGGGGTGGGGGTTCAGGTCTGTATGGGTGCATGTATGTGTGCTGAGTTGGGGGGTGGGGGTTTCGGGTCTGTATGGGTGCATGTGTGTGTGCTGAGTTGGGGGGTGGGGGGTTCGGGTCTGTAAGGGTGCATGTGTGTGTGCTGAGTTGGGGGGTGGGGGGTTCGGGTCTGTACGGGTGCATGTATGTGTGCTGAGTTGGGGGGTGGGGGGTTCGAGTCTGTATGGGTGCATGTGTGTGTGCCGAGTTGGGGGGTGAGGGGTTCGGGTCTGTATGGGTGCATGTGTGTGTGCTGAGTTGGGGGGTGGGGGTTTGGGTCTGTAAGGGTGCATGTGTGTGTGCTGAGTTGGGGGGTGGGGGGTTCGGGTCTGTAAGGGTGCATGTGTGTGTGCTGAGTTGGTGGGTGGGGGGTTCGGGTCTGTAGGGGTGCATGCTTGAGAATGTGTGTGCTGCGTTGGGGGCGGGGGGTTCGGGTCTGTATGGGTTCATGCTTGAGAATGTGTGTGCTGCGTTGGGGGCGGGGGTTCGGGTCTGTATGGGTGCATGCTTGAGAGTGTGTTTGGGGTATAGTGTTTGGTTGGGGGTGAGGGGTCCATGGGGCATAGTGTTTGGTTTGGGTGAGGGGGCCATGGGGCATAGTGTTTGGTTGGGGGTGAAGGATAGGGGGCATAGTGTTTGCTTGGTGGGTGAAGGACAGGGGGCATAGTGTTTGCTTGGTGGGTGAGGGACAGGGGGCATAGTGTTTGCTTGGTGGGTGAGGGACAGGGGGCATAGTGTTTGCTTGGTGGGTGAGGGACAGGGGGCATAGTGTTTGCTTGGTGGGTGAGGGACAGGGGGCATAGTGTTTGCTTGGTGGTTGAGGGACAGGGGGCATAGTGTTTGGTTGGGGGTGAGGGACAGGGGGCATAGTGTTTTCTTGGTGGGTGAAGGACAGGGGGCATAGTGTTTGCTTGGTGGGTGAGGGACAGGGGGCATAGTGTTTGCTTGGTGGGTGAGGGACAGGGGGCATAGTGTTTGCTTGGTGGGTGAGGGACAGGGGGCATAGTGTTTGCTTGGTGGGTGAGGGACAGGGGGCATAGTGTTAGGTTGGGGGTGGGAGCCATGGGGCATAGTGTTTGGTTGGGGGTGAGGGACAGGGGGCATAGTGTTTGGTTGGGGGTGAGGGGGCCATGGGGCATAGTATTTGGTTGGGGGTGAGGGACAGGGGGCATAGTGTTTGGTTGGGGGTGAGGGACAGGGGGCATAGTGTTTGGTTGGGGGTGGGGGCCACGGGGCATAGTGTTTGGTTGGGGTGGGGGCCATGGGGCATAGTGTTTGGTTGGGGGTGAGGGGCCCATGGGGCATAGTGTTTGGTTGGGGGTTAGGGGGGTGAGGGGGCCATGGGGCATAGTGTTTGGTTGAGTGTGAGGGGCAGGGGGCATAGTGTTTGCTTGGGGGGTGAGGGACAGGGGGCATAGTGTTTGGTTGGGAGCCATGGGGCATAGTGTTTGGTTGGGGGTTAGGGGGGTGAGGGGGCCATGGGGCATAGTGTTTGGTTGGGGTGAGGGACAGGGGGCATAGTGTTTGGTTGGGGGTGAGGGACAGGGGGCATAGTGTTTGGTTGGGGGTGGGGGCCATGTGGCATAGTGTTTGGTTGGGGTGGGGGTCATGGGGCATAGTGTTTGGTTGGGGGTGAGGGGCCCAATGGGCATAGTGTTTGGTTGGGGGTGAGGGGGCCCATGGGGCATAGTGTTTGGTTGGGGGTGAGGGGGCCCATGGGGCATAGTGTTTGGTTGGGGATGGGAGCCATGGGGCATAGTGTTTGGTTGGGGGTGAGGGGACCATGGGGCATAGTGTTTGGTTGGGGATGGGAGCCATGGGGCATAGTGTTGCACTCCAAGAGTGAACTCAATAATAAAGCTAAAACAGGCACAGTTAGGAGATGTACATCCTTTGCTTTTTTGAGGAAACCTGACTCAACGAAGGCCATACTCCTCTTGGGTAACCCAAACAGCAAACTATAGCAGTCCAAAATAACGGAATGTCCAATCAAGGGTCAATAAAATATATATAATTTAATTAAATAGACGATATACAATAACTAAATCGAAATAAATGATAGCAATGGAAAATGTGTAGTACAAAATGTAAGTTTGAAATGCAATAAAAATCGTTACCCCTCAAAAACATCTTTTTCCATGTGTTTAATACAAATTGGGGGTTGAAAAAGCCTCCTGACATGTCCCGCCTACCGCCCTGCCCACTTTTACTTTTCGGCCCACTATAGCCCTCATGTAAGGTACTTTCGGCCCTCTGTCAAAATCAGTTGTGCACCCCTGGCCTAAACTGTACAATTTCTGAGACAGTGTTTTGTCCAATGATAGGTCAACCTAGACGTCTTGAGTCTCTGTTTTTTCTACTTTGGTTCAGTAGGCTGTAACATATCATGCAACTGCAGTGGAATTGTCTGCAATGTACTGCACATCTATGTTTGCATTCCATAAAAGGGCAATGATTGTATTGTAATCATTGATATATTTTGCTTCTTCTGTTCGTTTTATGTAATATGTGTTCTTAGGTGATTTACCTTTAACACTATGTCTAACGGAAGTCACAAAGTTTTTTGCTTGACCTGTTGGTGTAACTGGTCTAGGGAAACCAAAGCAGCATTTGGTGTAGTAGTTCCCTTTGTTTTTATATTTTCAACAACAATATTTCCCACATTTGTGTCTTGGAAATTGTAAAATGTGTGCATGAAGATCACTATTTGTTGTTTGTGAAGGAATTTCACAAGTGACATATTTTTTGATATACTGTAAAACAGTGGCATCACTGTCTTGACCAAATTTAGGAGCCTCTTTAATCCCTAAAAGCATCTGGATATGTGGTGCTCCTCTGGCTTAGTATTCTTTTCTCCAAAATAAGTGTTGCGCTTCTCCGAGGGGAGCAACAGTTTTATTACAAATAAAGTGTAGCATAGCAATGAAGTGATGATGGAAATATCTTGAAACATTAACAGGATCTACAGAGCAGAGTTTTCCAGGTGTTAGTATGTCTATGTTTGTTTTGGTTTTGTTTGATATGCGTAGGAAATCATGTAAATCTCCCCATGCATATTCTGCACAACTTAATATAACAAACCAAGTGGGTGGGCCAAGGTTTCTTATCATACAACATACATCTCCGTGAAGTCGGAACCAGTATTCTTTTGTACCTGTTCTGCTCACCTGGTATCCACATGGGCACCACACGATACTGGATGGATGTCTAAGCGCTATCCCGTACCCCTCTCTGCTTGGCTATATGCCAGACCTTGAGTAGCACCTATAACAGATGAATGGAGGGTTAGGATACTGGTTCTGTGATGGGTGTACTCCCACCTCCCTCTGGTCCAAAACCCTCCCTTGGGATTATTGCTCACCTTAGGTTTTTGTGCGTTGAACTCTCCGTCCTGCGTATCTGTGCACGGGCGCGTGGTCGATGCGGGCGTTCCGTGGACCTAGTTGCTTCACTGGTCCGTATGCCCTTATGTCGGGTCTAGACCGGCTGTGACTCCGACTCTGCTTGCTGTGTTCCAGGTGAGTTATGATGTGTTTTCAATCTTTATTCTGTCTCTTCCTTTCCCTTCATTTTCTCTGTCTTCTTAGCATCTTTGCTCCACTATGCTGTTCCCTAACAATGTCTCTTTTTGTTTTCACAGGGATGATTGTGATTTTCAGAGTTTCCGTGCCGAATGGCGAAAGGCACGGTGAGTTATTGATGCACAGAGCGCTGCGCTGTTTGTTAGTGTTACTTGCAAATCTGTGTTCTCTTCCCTTCTTTGTACAGGTTGCGGCGATGTTTCGGAATGATGAGTGATCGAGGCGCTGCTTGTCCTGTTAAGAATTGTTGTTAATGCTGTCTTTGTTCCTTTACCTTTGCAGGCTGTGGTGAAATCCGGAGATGGGTGAGGTAAGCGAAGCGCAGGATGGTTTCAGGACTGGTTACTCACAGGTAAGTGTTCTTGCTCACTAATGCTGTTCTTGTTCTTCCAGGTTAGAAATGGGATTTGGATTGAGGACTCAAGATCGGGCCACCGGAGAAGCAGATGAGCAGGAGCTGAACACGGTGAGCGCTATGCTGCAGGAGTGCAGAATAACGTTAAGCATGTTCTGCTCTTTGGGTGTGGTTTAAATAGCCCAGGTAAAGTAGTTCCAGGCCCAGCCACACCCAAAACACTAGAACACATGGCTTTATTCTAAAGAACTGAGCTGTGTAATAGGCCTCCATGTTGGATTAATGTCCAAATCTGATGTTGCTTTATTCCTGATAATAAGCCTGGTGCCAAAGGCGCCAGGACTGACTCCATGTATGTTTCTGATGGAGTTTTAAGGCCCTTGAGCCCAGTGTGAAGGGCCTTAGCCCCACTGCTAGGAGGAGGGTGGAAGGTGCACACACTAGATTATAGAGACACTGATTCAAATAACAATTTGACAACAATTGAAAATACTTTAGGGTGCAGGGGAGGAAATGTAGCCCTGGCACAGGGTTACTAAAGGTACAAAAAGGAGAGAAAAGAGGATCCAAAAACGGAACCCTCCGGTCCCTTGCATACCTTAAGGTTGCGTCAGTGTGACGCCTTGAGATTCACTTTCATCGAGATAAATTAGATATATATTCCAACGAACTTCAAATTATAGTACAATTCAAGGAAAATACAGTAATGACATCCAATGTAAAGAGGATTCTTTATTTCAAATGCAAGAAACAGGGATGATTCAATTCATTTGATTGTGGCTGACACGTTTCTAGAAATTCATTCTCTTCATCAAGAGCCCAGAATAATGAATTAAACACTGCACATAAAGAAATATGTACAATCAGGTATTTTTGGACTCTCCACATAACTGCATCATGCATTAAGTGTTTAGCGTTAAACAAATAACGTGTTCCCAGGAACAATTGATCAACTAAGTCTTCATAATACTTTGTTAAGGAAGCAAGAGTAAGGTAAAAGAAATGGGTCAACATGACCAGCAACTGTGTTTTAATAGTATCCAGAGTCACAGACTATCGAGACAAGGGATGGCCGCTTTTCAAATGATAAAATGGAAATGCATTATAGATTACATAGGCACAGGTCTACTACCGAATAATTATAAATGAATTGCTTACCAAGACTAAGGAAGACCTGTAATTCAGTACGTATGGAAAGCCGCTCAATATGTGCGGAGAAGTGATTCTGAGTAGAATTCCAACATGGTTCATCTAACGGAGAACAGCGGAATCTTGTACACTATAAAGGATAAGTTGTACATGCAGCAATAAGTGTTACATGCCAAAAGCAGCAGGACATAGAGAGTGAAACAATACATGGGCAAACACTCACCACTGAGGGTTGCCCGATAGGTTCAGGACAGGACCAACGATTATATGTAACGATGCTTGAATGGTTCGCAGTCAAAGAATTCTAAATTTGTAGACAATGGGCTGGCTGGGTCTATGAAAGAAAACAGTGGCCACTGGAAATTAGTGTCAGGGTGACACGTATGCAGACAGCGCTGCAGAGTCACGGCGAAAAATGCCTTGTTTTGCTAATAATTACTTACTTAAGCCTGTGATTGATGTGCCATCGGGGTAATGAATCGTGAGCTGCGGAGTGAACGGAGCTCGCCCAAGCCCATCCAGCAGAGAGGATGTCCCCAGAGACTGTTGCTATGCGCAAGACGCTCGTTCAGAGTTGCAAGCCCCTCAATGCAGCGTCGGTCCGTGAGGCAAGGTAGGTATGCATAACAATGGAAGAAGGACTATAAGGGTGAATATGAGTGAAATGGAATAGTAGACACACGCTAAAAAGTGGCGGCCATCTTGGAAGGAGAAAAAATGTCTAAAGGTGGATGGAAACACACTGAGTATAGGTGCGGACTGCAGTTGTTTCAAGTCAAATAGATTGGAACTATATCAATACGGAAAAGAAATCAGCCATCTGAGTTACGATGTGGTGACTCTGGATTTACATTGTTTGAGGAACAGAAAAATGTTCTTAGGGTAGCACTTAATTCACTTCTGGTGGCAGTTTAAGTTGGAGAGAGGCACCATATGGCCGTAGTATCTAATGAAGGGAGTATGGTTGCATAACAATACATGAGAAAACAAATATCTTTCTTGAGGTGTCAATGATGTTGATGGGACAATGTTGCATACAGAGCTAGCGTATATAGAGACACAATAGAAAAACAAGTCAGGTAAAACATTTTAGAGAAAATACATCATTAAGTCCTTTTGGTAATAATGTGTTGAGTGTGTGAATACAATATTTCTCTCTACGTGAGAGCATTCATGCATAATCACCTCCCCTGTAGGGTTTTTTTACTATGCCAGGGGGCTGTTATATCTGAGGGGGTTCAGGGGCATGGATCGTGACATACCATGCATGTTTGCTAACAGATTTGTAATGCTTGATTGTAGAACCTCATCTTTTTGTTGCAATTTTTGTAGTAATTGCGTAGCTGACAAATTTTGAAAATGGGTACCTGATTTCAATGTTTGTGCAACTCCATAGCATAGAGATGCTAGTTCACTTTCAAATAGTAGGTGGAAAATGTTTCTAAATCTGGGATCTTCAGAATACATTTGTAACGAGCGGTATTCTGATGCTGTTATCTGAGTGGGTCTATCATTGTACCTTCCTCCTTTCCCAGTAGGAAAGAGTAGAGGAAAGGCACGTGCTTCTATACTTTTTTCCCATATGCTGATTGGAGATCCTTTGGTTTGTCACATTTGGTATGTTTCTAGTGCATCATCTATGGTGTCTCTAGAGTGTTATGGATGAATTGTATAATGGTCTAAAATATTGGATACTGTAGCGGGATCTAGAAGTTCAAATTGACCAGTTTCTGGTGACTCTTGAATTATTTCAGTGGTTTCCCTCAGGTTTTCTTCAATATTAATTTCTTTGTAGTATTCATTTTTGTCTTTTAGATATTGCAAGGCTTGTCTAACTTTATGTAAGTCTACGAGTTGTTGCCAATTTGTTTTGTGTTTTGTAGGTACACCATTTACTAAGACAATTAAAGATTGATCTATCACTCCGTGAGTGTGTACATTTTGTTTCAGATCTAATGGTAAATAAACTACTTTGCCACGAATGCCTTTCACTAATTCAGAGGGAGGCAATTTTGCTGTTTTTGGTTGAAGGCGTATTATTGTTTGAAATGTGTGCACTGTTTGAATTATGATGCTCTCATATACGTTGAGTTGTTGCAGGGGTTTTGGTAGTAGGAAAAGTTATTTGTGGTAGCACGTGAAGGAGTTTGTTTGTTGTCAAGTTTTACAGTGCAGTTACTGCAAAGTATAAATGGGTCATTTATTTCATATTTGTTTTCTGCTATAAGGTAAATAGAGAATCTTCCATTTGGACTCTTCATTGTCTTCTATTTTGTATGTTATGTCTACAGTTTTTGTGCTACTTTTATAAAAAGTCCTGCGGCAACACACACACACATGGTTTGGTACTTCACCGGAGGTACTTTTAAACTTTATGAAGTGGCTTTCAATTCCAAAATATTTTTTCTAAATATGCTCTATTTGTTTGAGTAGTTGTATCCATATTTTGTAGTAGTTTCATTTTGATTTTGCTTTTTACATACTGATTGAGGAAGTGGCATAAAGATTTGAAAGATTTTTTGGTAATGTTACACATTGATGTGCACAGCCATTTGTAGACTGGACGTTCTGGTTTATTAGAATGGATACATGATACTCAGTTTTATGGGGATATTTTTGTGAGCAGAGTTTCTTGTTTTATAATGGTGTTATGAAGTTTTTCATACACTCGTCCACTGCTATGTATGGCAAATGGGGTTCTTTGCTTTTGTTTATATGCTTCATCATTAAAATATGGTTCTGTGCTCGTGGTGTGACTCCATTCACCTCCACAGATATTTAAGGACATATTTTTGTTTATATTCAGTTTATTGAGAAGTGTTTTTTGTAATTTAGTAGTTAGTTTTGTTAGTGGTTTCATTCTGTTCAAAAATAAAATAAATAACTATGATGACTTGGCATATTTAAACAGCTAGCTTCAAGCCCATTGGGTAAAATGTAGTAGCAGTGAACCTAATTAAGAGGGCTCAATCCCTGAACGGTGCATAATGCTGTTAGTGCGAACAGCCGATGGGTGCATAATGCTGTCAGATGCTGTTAGCCGACATTTGATGACATTATTGGTGGGTTACATTGTTTTGTTTGTTGTGCATGGCATATTGCAACGACACGCAATTACAACTTGTGTGTGGAGTTTCTTTTGTTTTGGGCACATAGGCAGTGGAGCATCGAGATGCATGGAGTCCAGTAGTGGGTTTCCCCAGGTTGCACAAACATGTCATTCAATGCTAATATTTAATATAAATTCCATCTATGTGTTCTTCTTGGTTTTATCTTGTTACGTAATTGCAGCGTTAGCCTCAGCATTCCTTTTTGAGCTGACATAGTCCATAGAGTAACTTCTAAAGCAAACTGAAGAGCACTTTGCACGTTGTTTTGTCTGAGTTCATATTGTTTCACGTCTGTGTTTATCAATACTTGTAACAGGCGGCAAAATCAATGGTTAAATTGTAAACTGTAATATTGATTGGCTACTGAGACACATTTCTGTTATCTTTTTTAAACAGCTACATCTTGGCTTACTGCGATTGTCATGGATTCCAGACACCAACTGATGTTTTTTTTAACCGTCAGCTACAGATATACGTAAATGGGTGGATGACAGTGACGATATTTTGGGACGATCGCCACGGCCCTATATGCCCGCACTCCATACTAGCTATAAGGAGCAACTTGACATCGTTGATGGTGGCCTAGCGCCAAGTTCATGCCAAAGGCTTGCGATTCACAGTGCATCCAATGAGTTCTTATACCCAAAAGGAACATTGCGTGATTTACGATAAACAGTTGTGGATCGAGAATGAAGAAAGAAATTACCTATTAGCTTGAATATGGCAATCGCCGGATGCTCTCAGAGCGCTTATTGTGAAATAAGAGTCCTTTACAAATTTTACAGTGTTGCTATTTCCTTTAAAAGTATGGTTTTATATTAAAAATTGGGACGCGCTGTGTTGTGAGATGATGTGTGCTGATATTCCTGGTTCTGCGTCAAGTAATGTTATCACGTAGGTGATGAATGGGTGTGTTGTACTATGCTGTATAGAGTAATGTCCTGGAGATAGGTGGAGAATATCACTAGTTTTGGTGATGTTAACCTCAGGGGTAGGACATATGAATTATGCCAGGGCAGTCCACCTGGGGCGATGCGGCAACGGATAAGATTATCACAAGATGGCCGTACCCTGGTGCCTGATTTTGCATGTGTAAAAAAGAGGAAAATTGTGGTAAGGTCATAGGAAATGCTTGTACAATAGATCAACATATGTTGAGAAGCACATGCCCGAACACTTGGGAAAATAATATTTCTAAGTGTCCTATTCTTTTAAGAGATCCAATTTTTGCTGCATTTGCTGCAGATTATTTTCTAACGTCTGTTTCTGTATTATTTTTAATGTCTGTATAGTGTGTTTAAAAAAAATGTTGGTAAGTACAGATAAAGTAATGGGTAATAATTTGTTTATATAGAGAAGTTTAGTGTCTTCCATCGGTACCAATATTTTCACTTATTTCATCATGAGGAACATTTTGTTCCAGCCATTCTAAAGTAGTAGCCATTTCTGTGTAAAAAGAAATAAATACATTATGTTTACTGTACCTAATACAGAATGTTTACAAATATATAAAATAAATGTTTTCTACTCACTAGTTTGTTGCTAAGTTTTGGTGTTACTGCTGCGTACGTGTGCTGCTGATTTTTGCTGTGCAGTTTGTGTGAGGTAATTCTGTTGGAGGCATAATTATTTTGTTTTGGTATATTGCATTATGTTGCATATGTTATGTAATTGGAAGGTTGGTGTGTTACATATACAATTTGCACTTTTTATTTATTATTGAATGCAATGTATTTGTGTGGTGTTTTTTTATATGTTTGGTGTTATTATTGTATGATATAATACTGTAAGATACATCCTGAGTTTTTGCAGTCTTGATGGTGATGGCGTCCGTCCGCGGACATGCACACGGTCCGCGGGCATCTAAATTAATATCGTAGAAGGGGGGTTAGTATTTTCTATGGAATATGTATGTAAGCTAAATGGGTTTTAGTAAACATTTATAATATTTACATTATCTATATCTATATTCAGTGAAAGAAACATTGTTAAAGGGACGTTATGGTTAAGTTGCGCTACTAAAAACCTATGAAATTCAGTGAAATAACTGTGTTAAAGGGACGTTATGGTTTGAAGTAAAACCGAAAAACCCCTGAAATTCGCCAGCTATGGTAAACTAAGCAACCATAACTCGCACCACCACCGTGCACTGCTAAGATTAACACCCAGGACATCAAAGATGACCTCACAAATGTCATTGATGACATCACTGATGACATCACATGTGCATTTAGTTTTCATGCACCGCCTCCACACAGGATTGTGATTGTAATGTTGCCAAAATATTGTGAGATCTTTGCAAAAACTATCATTCAGCAAATACTGCATTAAGGGCTGCATTGCTATAAGCACCATTGCATTATTCAGTTATTTCTAGTACTTGTATGCACTCATGTACCCACGTAGGCATTCTCTGCAGCATGAGCCATACAGGTGCAATATTCAAAACCTTCCAGGTTGGATAGTAAAATGATGAATGCTTTCATTTCAGAGTTTTGGATAGTGTGAAACATGTAATAAGTACCTAACAATGCCTCCCTTACTGCAAAATTGTTCTACTACATACAAACTATAATGAGACTACAATGCATACAAATATGAGTATGTGTAGGGAAAGTAAAGT